>NC_050485.2:4677447-5877447 GCF_012460135.2 Molothrus ater | reverse complement strand
TAACACCAATCACCTATATTTTTTCCCCTCGTAGTCCTACTACAATACATCTTTCACAGTTCTAATTCTCTAAAATATCTTTTTACAAAGCCCTATTTTAAAACATATTTAAACTTAGTTCTAATTCTCTCTCTCTCTTTCAACATCATCTCTATTCCATAACCTTCTAAAGTCAACACACTTTATCTCAATGTTTACCTACAAATGTTCAAGACTATATGAACTTTCTGTCAAATGTAAAAAATTCTTTACAAATCTATTTCTCACATCTAGGTCTAAAAACTCTGGTTTAGCTGCTTGCCTTTGTTAAACTTGCACTGGATCACTGGCAGCAAGGTGCTTTAATGAAATGTTTTTTATCACACTTCAGGAAAGCTAACATGAGAAGCTGATGGCATAATTGCTTGAAAGGCAAAGATTTTTCTGCTAAAGATTCTCTAAAGCAGAAAGTACATTTTCATGGTGATCCCAGACTGTTTTCTGGGTCATAATTCTTAGTACAAAAGCACTGTGGCTGATGTTGTGACAGGAGCTGGATAAATGCAGCCCCTTCTCAACCCCTGCAAGTGTTCAAGGCCAGCTTGGTTGGGGCTTGGAGCAACCTGGTCTAAAGGTGTTCCTGCCCTTGGCAGAGGAGCTGGAATGGGATGGCATTTAGGGTCCCTCCCAACCCAAACCATTCTGGGATTCATGCTGCTTTTTCCTAAGAAATATTGAATAGACTAACATAATTTCTGAGCCCAAATTGCTGTTATAGGAAGAGCTTCTGGAGAGTGTGGATGTTTCTCAGGGATATGCTGTTGGAAAAATTCAACCTGTATCAAATAGTTTGACTTGAGAATGGAGTTTGAAATGTAAATCTTAATGTTTAGTCTTGTATTCCTCCCTCAAAGTCACTGCAGCCTCTCTGGGCAGCTGCTGTGCTTGGGTGCTGGGTGTGGTTCTGATCCCAGCTGCACCTCTTAGATGCAGCACTGTGACAGTGTGGGAAGGAGAGATGTAAACTTAGGAAAAAAAAGGAAGTTGTAGAGAGGGAGTTAGCTTAAGCTCATCAAATACACCAGAGGAATCTCAGTCACAGGCTGATAGTTTGAAAATTTCTAATTTTTGCTATAGACCAAGGGCACCAATAATCTGTGCATGCATTTGCTTTAATGAGATGGAAGGGCTTTATTAATTTCTCCTAATACAAAAGCTGGGAAGGTAACATGAAATAGCTGGCAGGTTTGGGGCAAAGAATGTCTTTTACACCAAGTTCAGGGAAACTGGAGAGTTTGTTCCTGTTGGGGGCTGTGGAAGTTTGTGTGTTGGAAAAGGGAATAAAAAATGATGTTAGATCAAGATAGATCAGGGATAAGAAATGCAGATATTGCTGATCCATGGAGCAGGGGTGCAAAAGCCTTGGCAGAGACTGTGCATGGGGAGAAGCAGATGTTGTCTGCTTTGGGGAGGGCTATCAAGCCTGGGACAGCGGCAGCAGGTCCCTCTGTCCCTACCACCAGTCTTGCTTTCCATCTTTCCATCAAGAAACAATCAAGGAGAATAAGCACCTGGGAAGAGATTTCTGTTGGGAAAAACACTTCTATGATAGAAATAATCTTTAAAATGCAGAGGGAAGCTGTAGAGGATGTGATGGAGGTGACACTCTTTGGTGCAGTTGATGTTAGCTGGCAGCAGTGCTCTGGATATAAAAAATTCCTTTTTTGAAAAGCATTCTGCTTTACCAGAGAGGGAATTCAGGGCACCAGTAGATATTTGGAAGAGGCTTGATGCTGTGGTGTTTAAAGGAAAGGATGGTGAACCAACCTAAGTGTTCCTGCAGCCAGGAGAACTAGGAGGCTGTACTAAGTTTAGGTTTCCAAATGGATTCCTGCATGTGAATGTAAGTATGGAAAGGCTCACTCAGAAATGATGCTGTTTTTAACATCTGCTAATTTTACATCTGCTAATTGCTGGATATGAGTGAAGAAGATTGGAGTCTTTGTTACATTCAAACCTTCCTCTCTGTAGTGATATACTGACATAACTAAACTTGAAGACTTTGGTTTTATAGACAAAAGAAAACTGCCTACTGCATCAGAAGTGGCTTTTGAAAAGTTTTCAAGGCTGGTTTGTTATAACTTAAAAAGCAGAAAATACCTGAGGATAAGGAACGAAGCAAATGTGTGAGCTGCTAGGAAAAGAAAAATGAAATCTGAGTTCCTTGAAGCAGAGATTTTTAACTTGAAGAGAATGTTTTCCTTGGAACAGAACAAAGGGAACAGAACCAGCATGGTGTGGGCATCTCCTGCAGTCAGACATGTCCTGGTGGTGATGTGGGCCAGGCAGGATTTCCTTACCTGGAGCAAACAGTTAGGGAAGGTGTTGCTTTAGTAAGGGTTGTGTGACTTGGGCACATCAGTGATGCCCCAGCCCCTGTGAAGTTCATGTTGTACCAAGACATGTATTTACCTTCAGCTTGGAGGAAATGGGCCCAGAAAAAACCGACACAGCTTCTTGTACTAAGGATGCTCACCCAGCAGCTTGTGGTCATGTGTGACCAGCCCATACCCACTGTGAGAGCCTGAGACCTTAAAGCTGCTGTACAGCAGAACAGGCCTTCCATAATACACAGAGCAGGTTTTCTGACAGCCACTGCAGGAAATATCACTAGGAGATGCAGCCTGAGGGTCTGAGTACTCTGGGAGTTTCTCATATCAATGATCTTTGCAGAATAAAGCTACTGATTTTGGCTCTTGACTCTGCTCATGTTCATTAGGCAGATTTTGTGCCTCGAAATGTGTGCTATTGAATCAGAGAAAGAAAGGTTAGTGGGGAAAAGCTCTGAAGGCTGCAAAAAAAAAAAGTAAAACTGGTAAAAGCAGAAAAATAGTGCTGAGGTGGGGGAGTTTTTGGTAAAAGCAGAAAAATAGTGCTGAGGTGGGGGAGTTTTTGGTGAGTTTTTTGGTTGCTGTTTCTGAGCTGAGGTGGTCAGGCTGGACAGTGAGGAACAGCTGAGGAATGGGATCAGCATTGAGACACCTGGGCATGCCAGCATGGAAATCTGTCAAGTCCCTGACAGTGGCTGGAAACATAACCCAGCCCAAGAGGGAGGATTAAAAGCAAGTGTTTGGAGCTCTGAGCAAGTGAGAAAAACAACCTTTTTTCCCCACCTCTTGGGCAATTTGTTTTCACTTCCAGCTTCCCATGAATAGCCTGAGAGATTTGACTGTGCTGGAGCTGTCAGGGCATGTGGGGCTGATTAGCAGAGAAGTGCAGCTCTGTGTCTGCCCCTGTGGGCTGAGCCCCCTTAGCTGGGGTCAGTCTGTGTGGCAGTGTGTTAAGGACAGGCTGTGCACAGCATCCTTTGCTTTTTCTTGTTGTCCTGCCTTGTTTAATCCACAGGGAGATGTGGGTAGCAGTCTGTAAGATGAAACTGTCTTAAGACTTGTGACTTGAACTTCTCAGTAAGGTTGTATCTTCACTGTCTGCATCAAGTTGCTTTTCATTTTAGTGGTGGGCACTTGGCTTTTCATAGTGCAAGGGTGAAAGTTACTGGTATTACTCTGCAGCCCCTCTGCACTAGAAAGTTCTCTGAATGATTTACAAGCGTCACCACAAATGCTGATGCATGTTAATTCTCATGATATGAATGATATGTTAATTATTTCTAAAGAATGTGTGTGTTGTTCACTTAAATGCATCATGACCTGAGCACAAAATCAATTTTTTTGTGAGAGCCCCTTTTAGAGAAAAGCAAATGCACAGTGTTTAACAACAGCTGTCCCTGCTGCCCTTGGAGCTGGGTTCAAAACCAACCTGCTGTGCCTGCAGCCTGCTCTGTGTGCTGGGCCACTGAACACTGCTTTTTCCTCACAGTGCTGCTACATGCCTCTGCAGCTCCTGTTGAGTTTCTGGGTGAGCCATTGCCATCTTCTGATGGTCCAGATTCAGTGAAATGGTTTTGCAGAAGCAAGAGGATCTATGCTTTCCTTTATTCTCTGTAGAAATTCTGCTCTTGAGCATATTTTGATGGTCTTTTGGGTCCCTCTGGCTGGAGAAAGCAGTGATTGGATGAACTGTGGACAATATCTGGGGTTTGGGTTTTTTTGAGCACAGCTGTTTCCATATTGAAGTGCTCTCAAGCAAATGTAGTCACTGGCAGCCTGTGCAAGGTGAAGGAGAAGCAGCCAATGCCCTGGAGGTGTCTCTCTCTGGCACAGGAGAGTGTGGCCTTGCAATGCCCCAGAGCTCTATCTGGTGTCCATTTATTGTAATAAGACTGACTTTCCATCATTTTATTGATAGCAAGTAAGAATTCAGTCTTTGAAAAAAAAAATTAAAATATCTAGAATTCTAGATAGACTCCATAAGAGTTTTGGTTCAAAGAATATGAAACCTCAAACTGGCACACTTTAGACACAGAATGCTAGAAAAGGTTAATAAGAGGTCAACAGTGTAATTTGGGATTGCTTCATTGCTCAAGTGACCTCAAGGCACACTTAGACCAGGTGTTCACCAGGTAGCTTCACAAGGTTACCTAGGTAAGTGCAAACTGAAAGGTACTAAACAGGCCAAGACAGTGAGGAATACATTTACCAGAAACTTCCTTAAAGCTTTTCCCATCTGCCATGCTGGTAGACTAGGTACTGCTTTCCTTAACAAATTGAATTGGTATTCTGACTCTTTCCAAGTGAGCCACTGCACATATTCACTATTCCACATGTTCACTATTCCTCTTGGTAATAATGTGGGATCCCATTTGTACATAAAAGTGCAGAGAGATGATTCATTCCAAATTTATGGAGTGGCTCTTTAGTGAGAGAAGCAAAATCAGTGTTCCCTCTAACCAGTGTTTATTATAAATCTGAGTCTCTCAACAGCAGTAACAAATAAGAAGCACTTCCTGAAGAGCACTCTGTTAGCTGTATGTTTTAACAAAGACATTATATCACATCCCAGTCCCAACACTGGGGATAGTTATTCAGTTTATGGCATTCCCTGAATGAATCTCTCTCTGCTTCCAAAGCCACAAGGGTCCAAGTCTTCTCGTGACACAAGTCTATGCCTTCTAGTGAAGTTGGGAGTGCTAAGTTAGAAGGGTTTTTTTGTTCACTTAAAATAGGTAAATTTAGCTCACTGAGACTGTGTTTTCTGCAAGGGTGCTTGTATAATTGAGATGCTATTGTGTTTGGCCAAGGTTTGTGTTGTCCTAGAAGCTGTTTAGGTGTGGAGAATCCCTAAATCCTACAGGGAAACCCTAGCGAATTTTAGTGATTTGTAGCTGCTGGATAGTAAAAGCCAAAAACCACTGCTGGAATGCAGTAGAGGTGGTGAGTGAGTGTTTGAGAGCAACAGCACCTCAGGGCTGCCTCATCTGCTGGCATTACCAAATCAAAAGGGTCATTAGGTGGCAGATTCACCCCCTGTCCTTGCATGTAAAGAGAGGATATTACAGTGCAAGGTTTTCCTTCTCTGGATGCCACAGGCCAAATTAATTTCTTCTCAGCCACCTCTGAACTATGTACAAGTGTGCTCAAGAATCTGATGAATTCTTGGGGCATTGAACAAGTCTGGGTGTTTGAGGAGCAAGCTTCTGGAGAGGAAAAAGCTGTGTCTACCACCTGGTGTGCTTAGTCTTTGCCTGACTCTGGGGACTTGTTGGGTTTGTAATTGTGGGTGCTGCCCATTGGTTCTCTTTGCTTTTTTCAAGTGGGCAGTAGTGAATGTGAAGTGGCTGCTGTGGCTCTGGGTGTTTAGAGGAAAAAAGGATTACAAGGAAAAAGAATGACAAGCCAGAACCTTGCAGATCAGTTTGAGCTGTTCGTTAAAACCTGGATACATATTATAGCTGCTTCTGAGTGTGCTGCTGCTGTCTGTGTCTCAGAGCACCTCATGTGAGCTGATGAAAAGAATGATGTTGCAGGAATTGCATTTGTTGTTCTTGCACACTTGCTGAAAGACAAACAACTATAGTACTTCAAGGTAGGAGTAAGTCCAATGTTTGGACAGATAGATAAAATCAGGTAACTTTCTAAGCAAAAATACTGCTGAAATAGCTTGACCAATAGTGACTATGGCTTTTCTAACAGCCTTGTAGACAGCTCACCCAAAACCCAAACTGCAAAACTATGAGATTGTCAAAGAAATGGGAATCCCATTGTTCTGGAAGTTCACTATTGGGCAGGAGGATTTCTAAATGCAGTTCCATAAGCATATTTGTCTCCTCTGGTCTAAAACTTGTGTGGGTTTTATTTCCAATATCTTATGGGGTAACTGAGCACTTTTCTTTGCATTAGTTTCACTTTTTTCTACATATCCTGAGATCTGCCTGAGTTTGGGTGGAAGTTGGGGAGCCTCCCTCCAACATGTTGAAGCTGAGAGTAGGTGAAGAAAGTGTGACTGCATGCATCAGGAGCCATGCTTGTACCAGAAAGCATCATCTTTATCCTCATAGCAAGGTTTGCATTGGTTGTGTGCAAATGTAGGCTGGCAGGGTTGTGTTTGGGTAGGGTTAATCAGCTGCAGAGAACTTGCTTGAGACCTACAGCCCTTTATCCTCCAACTCCTGCCTACCTCCTCATCTTTCTCAGTGTTATTCCTTTTTCCCTTTGGCCTTCTTTGATTCCTTTCCAAAACCTTCAGGTGCCTTTTTTTAACACTGCTATGAGCTCGTTACCACAAAGCAGCTGAACAATGTCCAGTTTGTGGAGGGGTTTAAGCCTAGGCATTGAACCTTGCAGCCTCAGGATAGGAGGCTGCATGTAAGAAAGCAGCTTGTCTCAAGCAGAAACTCTTTCCTTTGCTTTTTGATTTTTCTTTCTTTCAAGAAAGAGGCATGGACTATCATAACAGCAGATACATTCAATCTCAACTGTATTTTTCCCTTGCTTCAGAAAATAAGACAACTGCTGCTGTCTTTTACTGTCTAAAAGATTGAGTGGGTCTGTTGCCTGCTCCATAAAAGAAGAGATATCTGCAAAACAAGATCCTCTACTGCTAAAGTAAAAATGGGATGTTTTCCCATTTTTCCTGCCTTTTTTTTTTTAAATCTTTAAGTTTTTGTGGTTCTTTATTCCTCCCTGCACTTTTCAGGGTTTTGCCTACAGTAGAATATAGCAGTCATGGGATTTCTATCCTTGAAAACTCCAAACATTAGGTAACAACTAACCTCGATAATGGCAGGGTCACTCTGGATTTCTGACATCCAGATGCCATTTCTTTCATTAAAATGAAGGTGTCACTTGATGGATTTTAGTGTTAACACTTTTCCAGATGATGTTGTGGAATCATCCACCCCCTGTGGGTGGTGTTGGTAACCACCAGGTTTCACTGTATGTTGATCTTTGTGCTGCCAGCTCTGCTCATATTTGCCTGTGGTATTGAGGCAATCAGGAGCATGACTTGTTTGCAAGGGGGGCTGTTCCTGTGCTGAGCTTTCTATACAGCAATTAGCACAGTGTGACCCAGTCTTCATGGGAGATCTGGGAAAGCAAACGAGCTACCAACCTTATAGTGGAGAAAATAGCTCATGTTTTTTCACCTGGGGTCCATCCATATGGGTTTTTAAGCTTGAGTGATACCCTTATTGATTTTACAGCGAATACCTTGTTTCTTGTGGGGAATTTCAGCAGCTTTGTGCCAAGTTCCTGTTTCTGGGTTCATTTAAGCATAATGCTCTGTGCAGTAGTGCTGAAACCCAGAGAAAACCAGTGCTCTGTAGCTGTCTCTAAGCATGTGCTCCCTCTTTCTGCTGCCACAGGTGGATCCCTGTGCAGCTCCTCACACTGAGATACTGTACAAAAAAATCTGCAGCAAAGCCAATGCTCATCAGGGAAAATCCAACTGCTTTGCACTGGGTAACTATAACTAGTGTGGTATTCTTGATCACTGCAGAAACTTATTTAATTCCCGCCAAGGCATCCACAGTCATTCTAGTCTCTTTGCAAAATGCTTCTTTCCCTTCAGCTTTAGATCTCTTTCCTAGTTGAGAGAGGTGTTGAGAAGAAGGATGCATCACACAAGGGAGAAAATGTAACCAAGCTGCAAAAGTACTAAAACATTGTGAATAAAGAATATATTTTTTTATACTCCTACAAAGAGTATACTTTGTAGGAAGTGAATAGAACATCAAGTGACACTGAGAGTTCTCAGAGAGAATTGCCAAGTTAAGCCTTCTCTTCACTGACAGGTAAGAGAGGTAAGTTAATAAGGCAGTGCAGGCATAGGAGGGAAAACTTAAGCTCTCAGCTTTGCTTTTCATGAGGAAATGCTGAATTATGACAGAAGTGAATTTTTTTTTTTTTTTTGGAGCACAGTGGAAAAAATAAGATTGCCACTAATGTCTGGGGCTTTTTTTAAGAGAGAAAAATTATTATTGGTCAGTCTAGAATACTGATTCATGAAGTCAGTTCATGTGTCCCCTTCATTTTGAGTTTTTCCACTAAATAAATGAAATAGAAAATGGTTATATTATGGCTTTTGCTTAGCATAATGAAATTCAGAGTAGTAAATATGAGAAACAGCAATCTAAGCTAGCATCTGAGTGAATTGTATCAGGATGAACAGGGAACTAGTGTTTTCTGGAGTCCTTACTCCTTAAAACCATTTTTCATTGGCTCTTGTTTCATGATGTCAAACATTTCATTTATAAAATAACTCTCTAATTAACATCACACATTAACAACACCTTGATTGTGGGAGTTTCCTCTTCTTCCTGGCTGTTCACTAGGAGGAGTTGTCTCTCCTTGCAGCATTATGGCATCAGAGCTCAGGGTGGCTGGAAGCATGGGAGGAAAAATGTTGGTTTCCTTCACTTAGAGAAAAATTCAGAAATGATTTGTCCAGTGGTTCTGCAGAATGCTCCTCTGGGGCTGTGTGCAGCTTCCATCAGGAGGTGGCAATCAGCTGGGTCAGGTTGGCATTTGGTGGTGTGGCATCAGGGACTGTGGCCTCTGTTGTGATGCAGTGACATGCATGGCATTGTGCTGCAGCACTGCACAGCCAGCCTGCCTTTGCATTTTGTGCCACAGCAAGGATCCCTGCAATGCTGGAGTCTCCATGCTGCATTATTGGCAGATTGTTCTGTTGTTTTCTCCTTCCAAATGATGTTCTGGCAGCTGTATTTGTCTAGGTAAAACATCTCTTACCTCTGCAGAATTTTCTGGCTCTGTGGAGATCCATTATCCATCAGTGTTGTGTTCATGTACAAAAATGTTTCCTGTAAAGCCTCTGTTGGCTGTGATTTAATGGTTATTCAGTGCTGCTGTTTTCAAAGAGCCTTCACAATGTGGGAAATGATTTCTTCTCAGTTTGATGCATAAGATAAAAAGAACATTTTTTGTGCTGAATGACTTGGACTTTGCCATGTTAATGAATAGCTAATCAAGGTCTGAAAAGTAAAGCCTTGGAGCTGCTGCCTAAGTTCTTAAAGAAGGGCTTGGCTAGAAGCTGCATACAGTTGGGCAAGTTTGTACCCCCTGTTAAATTCCAACTAACCTTTATGACACCTAGTGATAACCTATCATGGCATTAAAAATGACAATTAAAACTTTAGTGTGAGACACCGCATGAAAGGTGAATCAGCCACCTGAGCAAAGAGCACAGAACAACCATGGCCTGCTGTCAGACTCAAGCAGGCAAAGGAACTCCTGCATTGGAAGTATTTCAACCAGCCAGAGCCCAGAATAAGGACTGTCTGCATGTGCTCCAAATGAGGTGATGGGTTGTAGATGTATGAAACCTGGATAATGCAGGAATGGAGTCAACATGAATGAGTGTTCCCTTGGCAAGGCAACCTACACAGAATGCACTCTATTGGCAATTTTGCTGCTAATCATCTTGAAAAGGCAAATTAGAGATAGATGTGATTTAAAAGAGAACAGAAAGGTGGTGTTGATGTGAGGTGCCAGAGTAGAAAAAGGGACCCAGTGACATCCCCAAATGTCAGCTTGGGCTGAAGAGCTTGGCAATGGTATAGGAGGAGAGGAGGAGGCTGTGGGATAAGAGGATGCTGCAGGCTGTGCCACTGCCAGCAACAATCCAGCAGCTCTGGGTTAGTTGTACAGGGGAAACAAGGACAGCAGCATATCTGTTCCTTGAGTCTGTGCAGGCTTGATAAAAGAAGATTTGCTCTTTTCCAAACCTAATATTCAAAACTGCAGGAGGTGAAATTTGATTTTTTTTTTCCTCCCAGTATTAATTCAGTGCAGAGAAGACACTTTGTCAATGTTTTCTTTTCAATCCTGAGCCATAGGCGCTTTTTGCAGAGAAGTGCTGAGGGAACATTAGCGAAGAGGATGCCATATGGTCTCCTTAGGGATGTAATTCATTTACAGCATGCTTTAAGTTTAGTCTCAAAGTGTGCTGTGTATGCTGTTGGTGTACAAATTAGCTTCTACAGCAGAGGGGGCATGGTGGACTCTCCTGGTTCTTACTTGCAAGGTGTTCAAGAAACTGCTGGGATTGCAAGAGGCCAAGGAGGGAACTGTGGGCATGGGTGCTGCTGCTGCAGATGGTGTTGGAGGCCCTGGCTTGGAGCCTTGCTTCTGTCCCTGCAGGGATCAAGTGTTTTCCCTGTACCTGTGATGCCACAAGTCCTCAGTGTGAGCAGTCCTGTGGTCAGTCAGTCCATCCTCTGAGCTCCTGTCTCTCTCCTCAGAGCTCTGTGGTAGTTGGTTGACTTAGAGTATTTCTGTTATAATGGGGAATATGGTAGCAAAGTACCTGGGCTTTGGTGGACTTGTATCTGACAAGTATATTATTATAGCCTACAGTTATTATCTATGTAGAAAACTTTGTGCTTTGTTTTTCAGGAAAATAGTATTTTGAGATGATTATTGTATTTGAGATTATTATTATATTTTGAGATCATTATGTCCAGTCACACTTAAACAAGTGTGACTGGACATAATAATAATGTACACTTGAAAAAAAAGAATGATGATGAGAAAAAGCCACCTATGACTGATGACTTGTGTGACTAGGGAGGTTTTATGATCCTGCTGATCCACATGAGATTGTTTGCTGAAGACTGAATGTTGTAAAATCTTTTTTTGCGTGTGTGTAGGCACACAAAAGCACAGAACTGTGCTTCTTTTTGTTCCTGCAAAATTTCCCTGAAGGAGAATCTGTTTCTGAGATCATAAGTTTGCCTATGTTCTACCTTTGAACTTCTTTAAAAGGAGGAGACAACAATATTTTCCTTTAATTTTTAGTTTTCTTTAATGATTTTGTTAATTTGTTTGGGTTTTGTTGTTGTGGGGCTTTCTTTTTTTGGTGTGGTTTGTTTGTTTTCTTTATCAGAACTTTGGTTTGGGTGGTTGATTTCCAGAGTTGACCTATATTGGCAGAAATATATTTATTTCCCCAAGACTTTCAAGTTTTACTAAACACTGTTGTTTCTTGTTTGGGATAACAAATGTTTTATTTTAGTTATTTTTTTCTTTTGCAATCTCATTTTATTAAAAAATTGGCTTAGGCTCCAAGGGATCACTCAGACCAGGAAAAATTCTCTGCAATGTCAGAAGTTTCCTCCTTGGGCTGTGTCAGGAAACAATGTACCTGGAGCCTTTTCCTGGGTTGCACCAGGTGGAAAAGCTCTTTCCTCTGCTGAAAGGGAACACAGTGGTGGTAGAAATTTGGACATTGCCTGATCTACCCCGACCCCTCCTCAGTAACTGGTTTGGATCTGAGCTGCTTTCAAGTTTGTATTTCAGAAAGTGAATTATGCTGCACATGTAATCAGCAGGATGCTGTGAATAAACTGGTGTATTGAAGGAAGAAAATCATAGACAAAGGTAAGAATTAAATGGAGTAAAAAATATTTGCACTTTCCAAGTGCTGGAATTTTCAATTTGGAGGTAAGATGTGACTTGAAATGAAAATGTTTCATTTAGGCAAATATAGTTACTCATAGAAATGAAAGAACATTATTTTTAATTCTCACATTTTAAAAACCCACAATGGGATTTCTTCTCAGTTTAGTGAAATACAGAAGAATACAGTTGTTCTGTGAGTCATTTCAGTTGACCTGATTTCTTTAGTAAGGATTTGCTCAAAATATTTTGCTTATCTGTCTCAGGGAATCAGATCAAGTCAAATATCTTACTGAGCCTAAACACAGATTTAGGATGGTTTTTGCCACACAGTTTTTGATGAAATCCTTTAAATGTTTGTCCTATTGATATGGTGTGTGACCCAGCTTCTCCCTATGCCAAGGAAGGAGTTCTCCTGGGTGTTTTGAGTGGATTAATTAGTGCACCAGTGATGATTAGTTCTACCACCTCTGGACAGTACAAAGCATTTGCTGGTTTTCACATAGGGGGGAAAAAAGAGAAGAAATTACTGGAAAATCATTTCTGAAATGATTATCATAATGAATCATGAACAGCTTAAATAGCAGTGTCAGGGACACTTGTTCCAATTGGCTGGTAGTAAAATGAATTTTACATTTAAGAGAAGAATTAATGGTATAAACTGCTGTTATAATGATGTTTTAATGACTGGAACAATCTTACTAGAACTATATTGCAAATGTGATCTAAGCCCAACAGGTGTCTGAATACAGCCTTTAGATTAAAAATGTTATGCAAAGCTGTTGCATTTAGTTTTTGTCTTTGAATTAACATTTAAATTTAATCAATAAATATTAGATTGAAACTCTGTTGATTAAAAATACATCATCACTTCTGGTGAGTTGCACTGTGAGTATAACCTCCAGTGAGATGATCCCTGCACTTGTGGCTTTGCTCTTGAAAATATGAGGTTCTTGTTGGGGTTTTTTTTTTCAGGATCAGTAAGACTTTGCAGAATTCACTTTGTAGTTTTGTATGTAAGTAGTAGTTCACTTTGAGTTTTGTATGCTGCTGCTCAGCTGTACATGTTACAGGAGTGTGATTTGCTTGCTGAGAACCCAAGAAGCTGTTTAAATAAGGTGAATGATGTAATAGGTAAGCCCAGCTTTTTTAGGTGCTTGCTGTGGTCTTCAGGTTCTGTAGTACAGATACACAATTTAGAAAGAAACTGCTGAACAAGCACAGGAACTATTTACTGTAAAGCTTCTTGCAACTATTGTTAATCTGTAATGTGCAGCCTAATCATTGTAGATCCATAACAGCAAATTTAGAGGTGAGCAGGACGTGAAATGGCATGTGCAGTTCTTCATAAGAAACAGACTAGATAGTTATGTAAGCCTTGCTGTCACCAAAGCCTTTGATCTAACTGAGGGGGAAAAAGTATTAACTAAGTACTTAAATGCTCATTAATGAGCAAGTCCATGAGATCATCTGTAGAGTTTCAGTTCAATAAGCTACTTAACCTCTGCATCTCATTTACAGCAGCTGATAAAGTGACTTGGTGTTTCACCAGCTGTGGTTAGAAGGAGTAGGATAACATTTGGAAGCAGTTCTACCTCTTGATCCAGTCATGTAGATTATTGTTTGAGTATGAGAAACTGCACAATCCTATCACAAAAGGCTATCAGTCTGTATAAGATACCAGTATCTAATGTGGTAACATTCCAGGTGCTGCTTCTTTGTGTTGCATAATGTATTGAAGTAGAATAAAAATACTATCCTTATATTTTAAGGATGGTAGTAGTGTCTGTAGGCAGGGCTATGAAATGTGGTTTAATGTAATCATTGCACCTACTAAACTTGACCTGCTTTTTGAATACTATTGTGAATATAAAAGGAGCAAAAAAGGCCTAAATTTGGAGCCTGATTCTTGTTTTTCTTCAAATGATAGGAGGTTTGTGTTATTCACAGCAAACTTGGAGATCATTTTAAGCACTCCAGTGGCTTACAGTTAGAATTTTATTACTCTCTATTTAGTTAGACTTTTATTACCCTGTATTTAGAAGCGAGACAGAAAAGGAGTTCAGCTGCCTCTAAAAGCATTGCCACCACAAAGTGCTTAAGTACCATTGTGTCTGACCTGATGTTGAAGTCAGTAATGTGCCAAACACATCAGCGCTGTGCAGCTGCCCTGTGCAGGGTGTTTGCTGCTGCACAGGCTGACGCAGAGCGTGCTCTTGTGGTAAAGAGGCTTTGCCTTGAGATGGGGACAAGGGGTGGCACGTGGTTTAATGATGAAATGTTATGTCTCTAGAGAAAGCTCTGTGCTTTTCTGCATATGAGGAAGTAAAATGCATGTCAGTAGAAGGGATATAATCTGTCCTGACTCCCTAGGTCTGGGGGAGCTTGGCTCCAGAACTTAGCTGAAATAAAAAGTGTTAAGAGCTTAGGCAGCAGCTCAAGGTATGAAAGGAGATGGGAGACATGAACGTGCTTTGAGAAAGCATTTGCAGAAAACAGGTCTGTGAAAGACAGAGAAAGGGGAGGGGGAAGATGGGGGACAGGTTAGGGAGGAGGGAGAAGAGAGGATAAGAGAAGTGTCTGATTCAACCCCAATTTTTACTTATTTCTCTTATTTAACAGGTCTATTTTCTGCCAGCACTTAGAATGACACCATCTGGTTTGCCTGCTGTTTAAGGGCTTTTTGTTTATGTGTAACTAGCTCAGTGAGATGATTAAGTTGATATTTTTAAAGCAAGTTCAGTGTCAAGAAGTCATTCTTCAATCCATGTAGTGATGACTCTGGAAACAGAGTCTGTGTTTCTCTTGGCTCACATCTGTGGTACTGGGGTCAGGTCATGAAAAGAAGTTCCTCCCTGTACCAGAAAGGAAGGTCAAGGCTGAAGCATAGAATTATTTAGGTTGGAAAAGACCTTTAAGATCTAGTCCAACTGTTAACCTAGTATGCTGCCTATATTTAATAGATTTAAGACCTTGAATATCTCTTCTTGCATAGTTATGGTTCTGAATCATTTAATAAGGGCAAACACGTTCTCCTTATGTTTGCCTGGTTACAATTGCCTCGTGAGGGAAAGAGGAGGGGCAGACACTGATCTCTGCTCTGTGGTGACAGTGACAGGACTCCAGGGAATGGCCTGAAGTTGTGTCAGGGGAGGCTTAGGTTGGATATCAGGAAAGGGTTCTTCCCTCAGAGGGTGGTTGGGCACTGGAACAGGGTCCCCAAGGAGAAGGGGTCATGGCACCAAGCCTGCTGGAGATCAAGAGGTGTTTGGACAATGCTCTCTCACACAAGTGACTCTTGGGGATGGTGCTGTGCAGGACCAGGAGTTGGACTTTGATAGTCCTTGTGAGTCCCTTCCAATTCAGCTTTTTCTGTGAGTGCTGAGTGTGTTACAGCTGCTGAGCTCATGCTCCCCTGTCCAGCCTGGCAAAGGTTCTTAGTGAGGCTTCTGCTGTCAAACCAGGCAACTTGGGTTTGCAGCCTGTGCTGTGCTGAAATTTGTGTTTGTCTGCCTCAGACTCAAGCAAAACTGTGTCCATCTGCTGATGCTGTTAATCATACATCTGAGCTGCAGGGTCCAACCCCCTCTTGCACACAGGATAGGGCATAAAACCCTTGCCATAAGCCCCTTTAGTAGCTGCTACTTTTCAAGAGAGGTTTAAATATCTAACTTTCTCCCTTTCATTTGTGTTGTGTGCTGGGATTTTCTTAGGATGCTGCTGCTTGGTGATGGTAGTTGCTGGTTTTGGAGATAACTGGAGAAATCCATAGTGGCAAAAATAGATGCTGTCTTTTGTTTTCTACCCGGAATCAGCTGCTCCTGAGTCCCTCTGTGAGAAATGTTTGCCTCTTCTGCTTCTTCATCACCTCCCATGTCAGAGATTTCAAGGGTTGCTCAGGAAGCCTAACCCCCCAGTACTGCCCTGACCTTAATTCTTAAGAGTTTCACTTCTTACCTGACTTAGATTTTCTTTGCACCAGTGGAAGTGGGTTATCTCTGTCCCTATCCACAAGGACACTGAACAGTTTATTCCTTGCCTTTATGCAGCAACCTTTTTTGTAGTCTGTCCTTTTGTTCCTCTTTCATCTCCTTTTCTTCGGGCTAAGCAATGCCAAATTATTCAATCTCTACACCTATGTGATCTTTTAAACACCTCCAAAGGGAAAAAGTACATTTCAGTTGAAATATTTCAAATAATATTTCATGTATAGCTTATTAAAAAGAAAGTTCTGTACAAACTTATCTTTGCATAGTGGCATTTTTTCAATTATAGTGGCAGGGAAGATTCATCTGCAGTATTTTTGTATGTGTTTTTTATTTAGCATAAAATTGGAAAATGATTTGAAGCTTCATGGACAGATACACTTGGAAAATGCATTATAGAAACTTATAACTCAGGTGGTATTAAATCCACTTATCCACCAGGTAGTCCAAAGAACTGGGACAGTCATCAGCCACTTCTGCAGTGCTTGCTTTATCCTGCATTTTAAATTACTTTTTAAAAAACTGGCTTATTAACACAACCCATAAAACTTCTAAGTGTGGCAGGGGTAGTGATCTTCCTAAAAATAATTTTGCCTTCTTGTGCTGCAGGAGTAGGAACTTGCCATGAAGTTAAGAGCAGTTTGGATTAAGGATTTGGAGAGGATGAAACAAATTTTAGTTAGTCTTAGAGAAATAACTCAAATACATTCAGGGAAAATGTTGAAGAGATGCTCTTATTAGTCCCCACTTCCTTTGGTCCTCCACCTGTGTGTCACAGAGGGACTCCCACCCCTCCTGCTGTTGTGACTGCAGTGACACACCTGAGTCTTTGCAGTGCTGCTTCCATAAGTAATCCCTAATTAGGTAATTCTTGATTTGATTATTTTTTTTGATAATGAAATACTTAATTCTGCCCTCATGAATGGAATTGTCTCTTGCAGTTCCATTATTATACAGCTTCGTTTAAATAATTTGCATTATCTGGAAGCCCAGAAATGGTGGGATTTTTCTACCTCATTTCTCAAAGCCTTTATTATCAATGCCTTAATTCTCAGACTATGCCAATGTTGATTATAAAAGCATTTGGGAAGGCTAATGTTAAGAAATAATGAGATTTTCTTCATTTATAGCTGTGACCAGGAGATTGTGTAGTAATCATGCTATGCTTCCTGCTGCAATAAAACATTCTTTAGAATGTTTTGAGGGCCTTTGTAGTTGAAGGTTAAAGATGCTAAGATAAGTCAAACTATATTTAGTAGTTTTTAGCAGTATACAGAAGAGGTCCTTGCAGTTTGGGTAACCAGTTGTTTCAAAGTGTTAGGTCTTTTTCATTAGCTGATGAGATGGACCAATTTGATTTTTATTTGTGCCTCAACGTGTGTTATACGTGGGGTGAAAAATTACTTGAGGGGGTTGTACGAGTGATGAATGTGTGAGAAACAACTGCTCATTTGCAAGTCTCCAAGGTTTATTAAACCTCAGCAAAGGACTGAATAAGGAAAAGGGGGCAGTGCTGGGAGCGTGGCCAAATGCCAGAGGATCACCCACAAAATGGCTGCTCCCCCTTTTATACCCCTGGGGGCTGCATCAGCCAACCCTGGCCCCAAAATCTCCCAGTAAACTCTTCTTTGCTGTCCATTGATGGGGACCTTCTTGCAGCTGGATTGGAGGTGAGGTGTTCCCCATTGCCAACTGCCCCAGGCAAGGGGCACATGTGCACGCCCTCCCTCCACATGACCCTGACAACCCAGGCTTGTCTGGTGGCAGTAATACCAGGGGTGGGGAGAAATGGGCTCATGGGGAGAACACAGGCTGTCCAAACAACAAACTACAGTAACATAACTATACATCAACAGAACTTCTCTTAATGTACACATAATATTCATGCCTTAATTGCGAGAGCCAGTCATTGTATCACTCACCTACACCAAAGGGGGGCCCTCTGCTGCTGTTTGGAAATGGCACTTGGCTGGTCCTAAGAGCTGTGCAGGCCCATTGCTGCTCACAGCACACCTGCTCCATCTGCAGAACTGACACTATCAGGGTTCCTGGGGTACAGCAGGGATGTTCTGTTGCTATCTTCTGTTTCTCTCTTGGTCTCTTTCTTCCTCTCTCTGCTCTTTTCTATCCCCCTTGGGTAGGAACACTTACCCTTCTTCATCAATAAACAGTTCTCAGATACAATATTGCCACAATTTCACTTTATTTTCGTCCAAGAAATCTATCAAAAGAATCCTCCCCCACTCCCTCTTTTACAGGTGGATTAGCTTGTTAGATGAAGAACTAAAGCATTTCTAGAGATTTATGTTGTGATTTTTGATTGGCAGAAGTAATATCTACTCAGTAGGATCAAGTTCTGTACTTCAGTCCAAGTTCATACTAGTATTTTCCTAGTTAGAGGAAGTATTGTGCTGTTATACTCCCATGCATCATAGAAGTAACAAAGTGGAGATAGACCAGGTCAGTAATGGTGTTTCCCAGGGCTCAGTTTTGGTGCAGATCCTGTTTGGCACCTTTACTGATGATTTGGGAATGGGGGTGTGTGTGAGGCCAACACCAAGGCCAAGTGCCAGGTCCTGCAGCTCCAGGCTGGGCGAGGAGTGGCTCAGGAGCTCAAGGCAGAAAGGGCCTTGGGGGTGCTGGTCAACAGCAGCTGGACATGAGCCAAGTGTGCCCAGAAGGCCAAGAGCATCTGGAACATCAGGAATGGTGTGGCCAGCAGGAGCAGGGCAGTGACTGTCCCCCTGTACTGGGCACTGCTGAGGCCACACCTGGGATGCTGCATCCACTTCTGGGCCCCTCACTTTAAAAGGGACATTGGGGTTCTGGAGTGTGCCCAGTGAAGGGCAGCAAAGCTCATGAAGGGTCTGGAAAACAAGTCTGGGGGATGGCTGAGGGAGCTGTGTGGTCTGGAGGAGAGGAGGCTCAGGGGGCACCTCATCACTCTCCAAGCTCCCTGACAGGAGGGTGCAGTGAGGTGGGGCTGTGTCTCCTCCAGTGAGGGATCAGCAGAGGAAATGGCCTCAAGCTGACAGTGGGTGATTCAGACTAGATATTAAAAAACCCAATTTTCTCTGTTTGGCTTGTCAGGCATTGGAAGGGGCTGCCCAGGGAAGTGGAGGAGTCACCATTCCTGGAGGTGTCCAAGAGGTGTCTCCATCTGTCACTGGGTGAGGTGGTTTAGGGGTCCCTTGGAGAGTTCATGTAGTCTGCAGTGCTCACTGAGATAAGTATGCTGATATTTTTTTTTTTTTAATTTTTAAAATAAATACAGAGTACTTGGATGCAGCCAGCCAACTCTGTATTGACTTGTGCCTGGGGGGCTATCAGGAGTACAGTCTGGCCAACCAGCCAGCTATGAGCAGGTGTTAGTATGTCATATATTGAACTGCATTGAGTTTCTGTATTACTTTTTATAGGTATTTCTTAAAATTTGAGTTCTGCCCGGACAGCAGGTTTTTTTTCTATATTTGTGATAATGTTTCTGCAATATCTAGAGTGCATTGGAGAGGAATTTCAGAATACTAGGGCATTTTTGTGTCTTTAATTATGATAGCAAGGGTAAATGAAGAAAAATCCTATATAAGGTAGCAGCTCTCTGAGAGTGTTTGAAAGGACTCTGGGCACCACTGAGTACCATGGTAAGAAATGTGCCAGTCTTTGGCTACTTGCTTATGGTATTTCCTGCATTAAAATGGATTTTAATGTTCTCTGTAAAAGAAGTCTGCGCTGCATTATGGAGAGCCAATGTTAGGACAAGTTACTAATTGCTCCTTGTGGCAATGTCTAAGATACAAAAGTATGCAATGTGGTTTCCTCAATATCCACTGAAATCCAGAAGGCTGAGTGACGGGTTTAGGTCAAATATTTGAGCTGGGTCCTAGAATTTCTTACTTGACAAGTTTATCAGCACACACACACACACACAAAAAACCACCCTTGCAAGTTTCTGAATGTAGTACAAAAATGAGTTCAAAATAGTCTTCTGTTTTCTTCAGCTATACTTAAGTCTTACTGTATTGCATGTTCCTGTGCTCTGTGAAAAGAGCTGGGATGGGATCTCTGTGGTCCCCTCTATTCTATCCCTGTTTTCTAGAAGAGGTGTTTTACCTTGAGCTGTGTCACCTTGATGGCAGTGATACATTCTTAACCAGGGTTTGTGCTTCTAAGGATGACTGCAGGGGCTTTTAAATCTTCTGTGTTTCCCAGAGCGTGGAATGTGTTATGCTCGTGGCTGTACCTACTGAGATGGGAAATATTTTTGTATATTATCTGACTGCAGCCTTCAAGTGCTAAAAATAAAAAGGTAACTGGATAACAAATGATTAAAAAAAAAAAAGAAATAAAGATGAACCCCCCCCCAAACCCAGCCCTGCACCCATAATATTCATGAACAGCTGTCAAAAAGTACAAGTAATTAAAAATAAAAATTTCAGCTCTTTAAAATTTGTTTTCCTGGTAGTACTATTTGAGTGTTGCTCTATCTTTTCTTCCTGAATTAATTTTGTATTTCTGTAGGGTTTCAAGAATCCTGTGGAAAATAAATATATTTTTAATATTGTCTCACCATGGTTCTGTTTAAGAAATAATTATATCAAATAGTCTTTCCATAATAAATTATTTTTCCAGAAATCAAATGTGAGAGGGATGGAAAGAGAGACTTAATAAGGTTGTTGCTTTTCTTGCTTGGGTTTGTTGTAGGTCATTGTTGGGGTTTAGGATTTGTCCTTTTGTTTCCTTCTCTCATGGAATTAAGTCCCATCTGTCTCTAAGGAATCATAATGACATGGTACTAATGAGAAATAAAAGTGGAAAGGCTCAGGGGAGGAGGGCATCGGGCTGCATTTCTGTTATTTGGGAGTTTCTTTTGGAGGGGTGGAGATGTTTTAATCAGCTTTGTAATAGTTGGCTTTTGCTCTAATGCATGTGCTTTTGCAAGTTATTATGAACCATAATTGCTTGTAGATTTAAATTCAGAGTTAGAATGATTCAGAGGGAAGGGGGGAGAGCGGTCATATTCTCCATTCCAAAGGAGGTTCCTGCCTTCCTTGGCAGACACCTGGCTTTCAAACCTAGGGAGTCCTAAATAAGCTGCAAAAGTTATGAATGCTGCCAGGGTTTGGGATGAGAGCTCTTGGATGACTTGAAGGTGTAAAGATGGGAATTCAACTTGAGTCTCAACTCAGGGGAATGGACAGAAGCTGAACCCAAATGTGCAAATGCCCAAGGCCAGTTTGAGAGGGCCTTGGCAGCTTGGGATTGCAGCCAAACTAGCACTCAAACACCTGCTTGGGAAAGGGAGTTTTATTATACTTGTAGATTTGTACATTATTTCCTGGCACCAGTACTACCTGTGTCTGTGCAGCTTGAACAGCTGTGCTCAGTGTACAAATTTTCTGCGTGGGGAACAAAAGAAAAAGGAAGCCATGGTGATGAAGACAAGAATTAAAATGCAAAAAGCACTGATTATCTCTCTAAATAGATAAATGTCTACTCTATGTTTGGCTTTTCACTGTATTTTGGGGAAATTGTCCTCTGGTGTTAAAAGCACTTCTTTTTAGCATTAACTGTCCAGATATTGATGAAACAGAAAAAAAACCACACCACCTTCTTCACTTTGGTACAGATTAAGCAGGTGAAATTTAATTTACTTCTTGCTTTGTTACAATATAGACAGGCAGATTAATAATTTGATCTGATACCTCTGACAATATGCTTCTCTTTTTTTTTGCAGCTTGAATTTCAGCAGTTGATTGTAGCACTGAAGACCACAATATTACCCTATTTTTCACGGAGCTGTTTTGAGTTTTTCAAATCCCTTAAATACCTATCAAATGTCCCCATCCTGAAAGCAGAATGCAATACCATCTTCAGCACAAAATGCCATTATGTGGTGTAATGTCGGATTTTTCTCCACTGAAGAAAATCACTGTTTTTGTGCTTTGCTACATTCTGTTAAGTAATTGACTTCAGGGTCTGCCTCTGTTTTCCCTCACTTCCACTGATGGGGTAATCAGGAGCCCTTTGCCAGGTTTCCCAGTGACTGTATGTGACAAAAGCATTTTCATTAGCTATGTGGAGGGGTGAATCCAGCTCAGGTGATGAGCACTGCTTTCCTATGAAAAACTTGCAGTTAAATTCGTAACAAATGAGATTGTGTGCACAGGTTTGAAAAAGGCAAGACATCATATTTTTCCTCCTCCTTCTATTTTCTGTTACTAGACTATTTTTCATTTATTTCCCTGGTTAACCAGCTTTGTACTTTAGTAACTGAGCATTTTATGTACAATTTTTCTTTCTAAAGTTCATTGAACACAACTACAGATGAAAGAGATTTTTCTCAGGATTTATCTGCAGGTAGAGAAATTTTGTGAAAACCCCAACAAGCAATAGTCTGTTCTGTCAGTGCAGATGTAGGCCAGAGTCTCAACTCAGTGTCCCACTGTCCAGAAGCTCTTTAAAAAGAGGAGCTGCTAATGTCCTAGGTGTCTTGCTGTAACATTTATCTTAGTTGAGCCAGAGTTACCAGCAATGGGAGGAATTATGCTTTTACCCTGATGAAGTAAAATTTGATGCTAAGGATGTTTTTGGGGATCTTCTGACACTAAGGTAAAGTCATGTGTCCACCTTGCACTTCCCCCTTCCCCTGCACAGTTATTTTTTCTTTTTCTGAACTGATTGCTGCTTGGATAATACCCAAGCTGGATTACAGAAGATTTTAGACTGAAAGGACTCCAGAGTTTCAGCTGTGACTCTCTGGATGTTCTCGCACTTTGATAATAGGGAAGTGTCCTTTAAACCCACAAATCTCTAGGCTGCATGCTGTTCCTGCTAAAGAACTTGGAAACTGGGAACCCAAAAGCCTAGGAAACTGTTTGTCCCCAAGATACCAGACTCCCACACTGGGGGCTTAGGAAGAATTTAATTTAAAAACCTAGGCACAGCATGATGAGCAAATGAAGAGCAATGTGGTGTAGGTAAGCAAAGAACAGCCTGTAAAGAAGTGCTTTCTCTGTCTCTGGCTGAGATTTGGCCTCTCACTCCAAAGGAAGTTTTGAGTGATCTGTCAGTGGGAACTTAAGTGTGAAAATCAAGACAGTTTGAAGAGGAGTCCTATGTCAGAACAGTTTTTTCTTACATCTCTATTGGACAAGTTCATCTTGTTTTTGTTAACCTCTGCTGGTAAAAGTGCTCCTTTGTGTGTCTCTGAAACTACTTGTGTTTGCACCTTACACTTCTGCTGTGTTCTCTCCATTCTGTTTCATATTAACCTTATGTAGCATGTCTGAAATCAAGTTGGGCATGTGCTGTTTGTAACTTCTCCAGTCAGGAGCTTCTGAGCCTTCCACTGCATTGCCTTAAATAATTTGTTATCTTTCCTGCAGGTCTTTAGCCCTGAGCCACTGAGCCTTGGTGTATTGACCCACATATAAATGACCTGTTAGCTGAGCTGGGTGTTTGATAACCTGAAAAAATGACATGCTGCTCTTGGAGCTTGCACTGCAGAGCCTACACTCCATAGCCATAGGCTGTAACAATTCACAGCACAGAGTCTGCAGCACACACACGTGCTCAGTGAGCATTGTATTCAGCATTAGCTTTCTGGCCTGAGCAGTGCTGTGTTTTGTGTTCTCACTGTGAAGTCCTACACCTGTCAATGTCCACTGTTTGGAATACAAAAATAAGTTAAGGGGGTGACTGTGGTGGTTCAGACTGAAAGTCTGCCTGACCTCATGTCCTGCCTCTGATAATAATCAGAGGAGCTTCTGGACTTTGAGGACCACAGAAATTTTTGAGTTCCTGCTGGGAGGTGCTGTAGTTCTTTGGTGGAAGGAGGATCTTTCACTTTTGAGGGAACTTGAGTTATTCTCTCTATTTATTTCTGAGTCGAAAAGGAGTTGAGAATATACAACATGATGAGACCAGGAGGGTTGCTCTTGCCTGCAAAATCCATTTCAGCTTTGTCACGAGAGTGCTTCCATTAATCCAACAACCTTGTCTTTGCCTAAGTGCCTTGCCCTGTATGACAGTTTAGATAGCTTAGACTTTGAATTGTTGAAAGAAGTTACTAGATAGACATAAGACTGAAAACTATGACAGTCTCCTATGCCCCATGAGATAAAAACTAAATAATGTTCCCCCCTACCAATTCCATGCCTTTCTTAGCAGAATGATCCTTTTCACAAACTAGAGAGGGCAAAGAGCTGTCTTGTCAATTTGTTCTGTGGGTTGGTGTTACTGCTCTTTTACTTTGAGGAGTGGACCCTGAGTGCTTTCACACCAGTAGCTCTCAGCATCCATTGTTTCATCCTGAAGAGTGAGAAGCTGAGCAGTCTATTTATAGTCATTTCACACCCCCCAATTTGGAGAGGATCTCATTTCCTTCATTTCAGTTGGCTTTGTGTCAGGTCGATGTGTTACTGTTGTATGTTGTACCTGTCATCAGTGCATCTGATACATGGTGGGTGCTGTATATATATATGGATTAATTTTGTGTATGTTTTAATCTTGTCTGAGCATTATAGGTGTTGTAAATTAGTATCCTTGGGCCAAAGTTGAATCTAAGCCTGGCAGTCACTAGTGGAGCTGTGCTGGCATGAATAAGTGTACCCAACTTTGATCTTGGACTGTTTATAAGCCTGTGATTAATCTAGAATTTTTGTAATGGCCATCTCTCAAAATATTTCACATACTACTAGAAGTGTAACAAGAATGATCATCCTTGTGCTTGTTATGGTAAACCAGAGTGTATTACAAACACAGCTCAGCCAGAATTTAGCCACCCAGGGATGTGCATTTTCTCAGTCTCCTGCAGTCTGGCCTGTCTGGACTCTTTGAAGTGACTATTTTTTCTTGGTATCCACTTCTCTGGAATTTTTCATTGCTTTTACTGTTGAAGACTTGGCTGTGGGACAATGTCTTTTGCTTGGGCAATATAAGAGCCCTGAGCACTCTCCTCCCCTCAGGGAGTGTGGGAGGACTCATTCAAGCTATGGGCTTATTGAGCCCCAGCTCAACACCTCCTCCACAGGACCTGTGAGCACTGCTTAAAGCTGTTTCAGCACTTGCTTTGCAAACTTTCTTCTATACCTGCAGCTTCCTCAGACATCTAAATAGGGGATTTATGATTGTTTAAAGCACATGTGTCTGAGTGTCCTAATTCAATGTCTGACTTCTGGAGTCAGCAGACATATTGGTGGTACTCACTGTAGCAGCTCTATAGCAGCTGAAAGGCTTTGAAGCTTTAAAAAAATGTCTTTAATGTTGAAGATATTTATAGCAATTGGTTCTGTGACAGCAAAAATTAAGTCCCATTGTGGCCCCAGTAATTTCAGAGAGTATGATCCCATTATTAGTGGAAGTTTAGGCTGATAGCCTAGCAGATCACCTTTGGTGGGTGTCTGCCCTTTGAAGATGGGGTGAGTGCTAATGACACCAGTTATTCTGTGCCTCACAGGCACAATTGCAATTGGACTGAATAATGTCATTATGCAACTGGATTTCCTGTGGATCATGCAAAGAGATAAATGGTGCACAAGCCACATGGTTGTTGATTCATGCACCATTTGCTTCTTAGCTCACTCAGAGAAACACAGTTATTGCTGTTACACTTCATTTAAAAGAATTGCAGCTTTTCAGCAGTGCAAACAGCCATTGTGTCTGAATTGATATTCTTCCTAGCCAAACCTTAATGTACTGGTTTATATTTTCCTGATTGCGACCAAACCTAACTTAAGAGGGTTATAAGGTTATTTATTTCCCATTTTTGTTCTCCCTCTGCTGCCCTACAAAACTACAGAGCATTTTACAAACTCAAAGCATAGCATATGCATTTCCACAATTTATATTATACATTATTTTAATAATTGTCTAAATGATTGTATTGAGTGCAGTGTTTTGCTGAATTAAAGCTAAAGATGGGATTTAGGCTCTGTGCAGACACTTGTGATTTCGAGCACAGCAAGCAGGTAGAAATTTCTAGATGCCAAGACATTTGCATGGAAGTATAAGTTTAAGCAAACATCACCAATTTTTTTGGGCCAGAAGAGTTTGATTAGAAATACTGGCTATCACACATTTTAGTGACTTTAAAGGGCAGCAAGTATTTAAACTGAGAATGCCATGTGGTAGTGCAGCAGCTCTCTGGGTACATGCAAGGAGGAGCACTGAGGGTAGCCCTGGAGAAGTGCCAGCATTTGTCTGAGCATTTGTCTTGCCCTGGTTTGGCTGGAGCTGACTAAACACACATTGTTGCTTTAAACTGAAGGGAGAGGGATGCTAACAAAGGTCCTGTTTGTTACTGTTGTTCAAGCTGAATAAGTAATGGGCACTTCTGGAGTAATTTATAAGGTGTCTGAAGTGCCTTAGTATTACTTTGTGTATTAAGAATGTCATGATAACAGGTTTGCTCTTCAAGTCTGTGTTTTCAAACTGTTTTCTCTGACAAAGTAATTCAAGGGTTCTTTGTATCCTTTATTGTGTGTATTAAGGGTGCATCTATAAGGGCTTATCCTGGAAGAGCTGCTCTCATTGGGAAAGCATATCCATGTCTTGGAGCAAGAGGAGTCTGAGCAGCAGGAGCTGTGAGTGGTCTTTCTTTCACTCTTGCTAATTCCAGGTTTTCCAAAAGGTTCTGGACTGGAGATGGTTTGTGTAAGCTGCCTGTTCAGTGCTGGGTCCAAATGGCGCTATAGAAATTGAAAAAGAATCACTTTGGGACCAGCCACAGGAGCTTTCCTTCAGACTGCAGCAACATTAGCAGAGATGAGCCTCAGAGGTATCTTTTGGCATTAATGTCAAACTTAATCCTCGAGGGAACACTGGGCTGCAGATCATAGTGCACTAGATTTTGAGAGCAAGCTTTCCTCTCAGAATATGAGTCATACTTGAAAATATGTTTTCTAATCAGGGAGAGAAACAGTTTTGTTCAGAAATGTTGTTCCTCTCAAATAGCAGCCACCAGGGAGAGTTTGTTTTATGCTACAGTAATTTCTCTGCTGTATTTTGTTCTTGTTCATTTACTCTCCTGAAAGAAATTTTTAAGGTGACTCATCATAGTAATAAGGATTATGCAAGCAGGAGCTTTCTCTTCCTAGCAGCTTGGCACGTTTATCATCTTTAGAGGGGTTTCTCTGACAGAAATGAGAAAAGAGCTGTTCTCTAGGTGAGCAGAGGAGCCAGAACAGGGCTTGGGTCACCAGGGGTTTTGTCTCCTGACACTCTTTGGTCCTAGTGTCATTGAGAGAAAAGGGTGGATGGCTTTTCATCTTTTTATTTATCTTATTTTAAATAAATAAAGGGGGGGAAAGGCTAAAACAAACTCGGTGCACCCTTTCTGTTTTGTCTGAGAGTCCTTCCCAGTAGAATTGGGTGTTCAAAGGCAGGATGTGCAGAGATGCTCTGCATTGGTAGAGAGCAGTGCAATTTCACCAAGGACTTTGAAAGAAGTAGAGCTGGGGGTTAGGCTAAGTGTTTGGCTCCATTTTGACACACCCAGATGCCTCATTTTTATTATTTATAGTCAAGGAAAAAGCCATCTACAAAGCTGTTTTCTCAAAATATTTTTGCTTGACAAGATAATATTTCATGAGAAAAAAAACTCTGTAAAGCTCATGAGAGTTTTACAGTTTGCCAAACCTGTAGCCTCATTTTTGGCTTTGTTTTACCCTTGCTGATATTTTAAGACATTGAACACAGTTACAAGTCTGTATATCTTCACAGATTTGAAAATCAGGTAAGTCCAGACCAAATTAACTGGAGCTGTTTCCCCATAGCCTTCTCCCAGCGCTTGTCCTGTCAGGTCAGTCTCTGCCTTTTTTCTAGACAGAGAAAATGATGTAATTTATAAATCCAGACAATTGCTGCTTTAGCTAAGGAGTCTAAGAGGGCTTCACTCTAGAGTATCTTGGAATACAGCTGATACACACAGAGTATTTGTATTTATTTAGTGTATTTATGTCTATATGAAATACATACGTGTATATATGAAATGTAGAGTTCTTACTCAGTGAAAGCTAAGTAAATATTGTCTGTGCCCTATCTCCACAGAAGGGGTATGGAGATAACTGGGCAGGCTATGGGGAAAACTGATACAGCAGTAGAAGGTATAAGAAGAGTGGTTTAGCTTTTTGGGGATGCCTTTAGGAGAGGAGCGAAGGCAAGAAAACTGAAGGCTGCCTTTGATTTTGGTTACATGGCTAGCTCCTCTGAAGCAGAGTGAAGTTTCCTCAAAACAGTGCCAAGAAGGAGCTATTCATGGATTAGCTGAAAAGGAGAAATTACACCTGCAGTGGTGCCACTCCCTGTGTGAGCTGTGGAGACAGCTCAGGGTGTGAGCTGGGAGGGGTAAGGCTCGTGTAAAGAAGTTTTCCAATACCACATCCAGTGTTGAATGCAAAGGTTCCTGGTGCCAGCAGACACCTTGGGTGGTGTCTCTGAGGCACACTGTGTGCTGCCAGCTGGGTGAGAGTTTGAGGTGTGAGCCAGGCCTGTGACACCCTAGTCCTGGCCCTCTTGTGTTACAGATTTTAATAGAGCAGGTTCTGTGGAACTGGAGCCTGTTCTGCCCCAGTGCTCCCTTGCCTGCCTGTGGGTCCTGCTCTGCTCCCTGGGTGTGGGGCAGCAGCTGTGATCTGTAGTGCTCAGGTGTCTGTTCCCTGTCTGACCCTGTGTGTCCTTTAGTGGAAGCTAGTGAAATGGCTGCAGACACCTCTGTCCAAGTGACTTTTTTTTTATTCTGAGCTGTGAAATACTGTCTGGGCCACATTTATTTCTGTCAGCATGTTATTCTTGTGTAAAGAGTGATGACTACCCACAAATATCCTGCTTTCAGCATACTAACAGGACCTCCTATGGAACTGCAGGTAGTGCCTGGGGGGAGCCAAGCAAGTAAGTACAGGAGTGTTTTATTTCCAAAGCTTGTTTTACAAGCTCTGGTGCTTGTTAATAAAGAGCTTTATGTTGTTCTGGAGCATTGATCCTCCTGGTGACTGACAGTATTTGCTCTTCCTTCAATTTTGTTTCTTTGTTTGTAGTTGTGTCCCATTCGTGTGTGTTTGAGGAGGTTTGGGAGGCAGTAGAATGTGGTGAGCAGCAGTTACAGCCACGAGATGGCATGAGGAGCCTGCAAGGACTGACAAGACTCTAAGATGCTCAGCAGGTGACTTGAACTCAAGGATGGCAGCACATTCCTGGCTGGAGGGTTGCAGGGGTCAAGGGTTGCATATACACCTTGCTTCTGGTTTGTCTTCACTGACTGCTTTGTGGTTTTGCTGTTTAGAAAACTAAGCTGTTTTTTCATTCAGAAGAAATCACGGTGGGCAAGTCATTGTAAGGAGGTGGTTTAAGGAGAGACATCTAAAAGCCTGGAACAAGTCAGGATCCTTCCACACTATTGCTGTCTTCTTTCTTGTATTTACAGATGGCTCTTGGGATGCACTGATTAGAGACCAATCTCAGCCTCCTGGGTAATTCTTTTATTGGCTTGGGAAAGAGATGATGATCTGTATGCAATTGGTAGCAATGCTAGTACGAACTACAGTAATTGCACCCAAGTGTTATCTTGGAATGATGTGAGAGGCTGGTGTGGCATTGCAGCATGGCTGGATGCTGCTGCTCATTTAGATATGTGTGCTCTCAGTCCTGAAAGTTCTGTAGAGCATTTAAAAATGTGTTTTCCTGGTCATTCATATAATGCAAATTTTATCTTGAATAATTGATCAGGGAAAATCACTGTGAAGGTTCTATTTTAAAGCTATAAATAAATAAAATAAATAAATAAAATTTATTTGTTGAGAGGCAGAAAAGTATCAACATGCAAAGTTAACAGACAACATTAGGTGCCTTCTCTGAAGTTGGTGTTAGCATGAAAGTCTGATATCCCCCTGGGCTAACTGTTGCTGCCTTACCATTCAGATCAGCTCAGGGTGATGGACTGGGAGGGCTTTTTGATCTCCTCTAATCCCATCTGTGATACAATCTCAACCCACAGAGGAGGAGGTGTCTCTGAAAACTGCCTCTGCTATCACTGGGGTCACATTTCCAAATGAGGGCCTGTGATCTGAGTCACTTCCTGCACACACTATCCAAGGAAACTTTCCTCCTATCTTACAGGCAGTGCAAATGAGGGATTCTGCTGGCCTTGGCAGCAAATGCAAACCATGTTGTGCCAAGAAATAGCCTTTGGCTGTTTATTGTTGTAGCTGGTTTTAATATTTGTATGCTGCAGATAAGTGAATGAGAATAAGTAGCAGAAAAATATTTATTTTCGCCCCTTGAGTTTATGCAATGAAATCAAATTGATGTGGGGGATATACTGAATTTAAAGCTTCTGTCTAGTCCAGAAATTATTTTCAGGTGACCCACAAATAGCATGTGTTTGGTTTTTGTGCCCAGTAGCCTGGCTTTGCTTCCACAGCCTGAGATGCTTGCCAAGCACATGGCCCAGGATTGATGTTTTTTTATCTCATTTGCTTCACTGAATTGGTTGCATTCAATTATTTTCACTTAAATGTACGTAGAGAGAATTCATTTGCATAATGTATATGTTATATGGATACACATCCAGCCTGCAAATGCAAATTAGACATTAATGGGGACTCAAAAAGCATTTGAGATTGGAGATCTTGGTCAATCCCACTGGCATCAGGAGATAGATGGGTGCTGAGCATCAGCAGAGTCTGCTGGGCTTAAAGGGCCAAAGTTCTGAAATCCTGGAGTGCTAAATGCAACCCTGTAGCCTTCCTGCCGAATTTCTGGGCCTGTGTAGTTCTTCCCTCTGCTCCTGCCTCCTCTGTGGGGTGCTTGTGCTGTTGAGAGCAGGCTGTGCTGGCCCTGACCCCTCTGTGCATTGGTGGTATTGGCAGGTGCAGGTCACACTGCCTTTGCTGCTCTCCCTGTGTTAAGGAGAGAGTCTGTGCAAAGGTGTACATCACTTCTGTGCCATGCCTAAATTAGTGCAGCTTTCCCTCACGAGGTGGTCAGCCTTGATTTGCTAAGCATGCTTGATATATGTGCTATATTCTGTCTTTTGGAACGTTGGCAGTGTCTGTTGGGGAATTGCCTGTCATTTTAGACTCCTTTGGACAATGCCTGGAGTGTTTTTGTGTGAGGAGGAGACCATTCCTAAGGCAGATACTGTCTGGGAAATGCTGTGTGTCATTGGCTTTGTTTTTATTTACTTAAGGGAAAGATGAGATTAATATAGTTCCGAAATGGATTTCTACAAGTGTGCAGCAGTATGAGACATCTCTCTGCATTAACAAGAGAAAGTCCCAAAATATTGCTGTGCTTTTAACATCATCAGTCTTGCAATGTGCTTGCTAGGGCTGCATGTTCTCTTAGACCTTATTTACAGGAGCTGGTGCAAGTACCTGCGCTCTGAAGTCTGACTTGATGCTCAGAGGCAAACTGAGGTGCCTGGGGAAGAAAAATCCAGAGCCTGTGGTACTGATGATAGGTGCATGGAAATGGGAATCCAGCTGTGATGCAGCTTCTCCCAGTTGCCAGAAATGGATGCCAGGATGTTCTTGGTGGCTCAGGCTTTTCTTGGCTCCTGCTTCTTCTCCTGCTATGCCAATGTATTTAGCTTGTGCCAGTGTTGGCAACTGCCAAGAATAAAAAGGGATTTTTTGTGGGCCTCCCATGAATTTTCTCATAGTAAAAATCTCCAAATGTGAAAAGAAACAAATTGATATTTTTCTGAGGAATCTCTGAATAAGGCTGGCATGTGGAGTTATATGTTTGCCATCTGCATGGTAGCATAGCCCCTAGCAAATTGTAGCACATGGTCATTCTGGTGAGTAAAAGTGGATTTGCTCAAGTGGGCAGGTATTGCATTGGTCCAGCACTGAGCATAAGTGTGGAAAATGATGAACCATATGCTGGAGAGGTTTCAATGAAAGGTTCTTATGTCAGGAGAGGAAGCCTAATGAAAGCAATAAATTCTTTAAAACAAAATTAATGGCCTACCATAAAAAAGTCTTTAAATTCTATGTGGGTTGTCCTGGTTTTGGCCTGGACAGGGTTAATGTTTGCAGTGGCTAGGAGGGGCATGGCCAGGACCCATTCTATACCACCTAATATCATTGCTGGGAGTGGGGGAAAGGGACTCTCTTCTGAGGAGATGGGGTTCTGGTGGAGGAAAAAGTGGTGGGGGAACCATCTGGTATTGTTTGTTGTCATGGGCATTTTTGCATGTGATTCACTCTCTCGGTACACTTTGTTATTAATACTGTTGTTCCCACTGTTTGTTTTCTTACATCATTACTATTTCCAGTCATTTTTTCTTATCTCAATCTGTGATCTTTACCTTTGTTGCCTCCCATTGCAGGGAGCTGAGGAGAAGCAGTGTGGGTTTTTTTTAATGAGAGTATGAAATTGGAGAGTACCATTCCTAAACCATGACACTGGTTTATCCTACCTCATTTTTTTTCTGTTGAAGTTGTGCATTCTTTTCTATTCAAGATGGGCTTTTTTAATTCTGTAGGGGTCTGTACAGACCATCCTATTGGAATGGCACCATGTACTGTTTGTGTGTGCTCTGAGGGTGCTTGTTGGAGGTTTCTTTCTCCAGGAAACAAAACGAAGTCACCATAGCTCAAAGAATTGCATATGCTTTTTATTTTATTGAGTTAAGAAGTGACTTTTCAGTTCCAGCTGAGAGCAGTTGGGAAGTTGATGTGGCTGTTGTCTCTGTTGTCTCTCCTGACAACAAGAGAGAAGTATTATGAATTGGAAGAAGAGACAATTAGACAGGTGTGAGTCTGGGTAAGAAAAGCCCAAGATGGGGATGAAAGGAGTGTGAGTAATGTATGTATCATTTAACTGGGAGAAGTTGTGTGAGAGATTGAGGAAAAAACACCTTGATATTACTTGGGGAGAAGTTTGCTGCCTTGGGAGCAGCAAACTCTGTATAAGCTATATTGGCAACTCCACTTTCTCCAAACAAAACATTGGAAAATGTTTGTTCTCATTTAGTTGTTTGACAGTACTGGCAAGACAGCCTGCAGTGTGTTAAGTGCGTAGATGTGTGTGGTGAGATCAAGGCTGGAAAACTCCTAATGCAATTTTACAGGACAAGGAATTGAACACATTTTAAATGTGGTAGATAACAACTGACAGGGTGCTAATAATAGGAAAGGAAACAGGCTGGGGAGGGGATTGTTTTGGAAGCAGGACCTTTTTCCACAAAGCAACAGTGATTGATTAATAAACCCAGATTTTTTGTTAGTTGGTTGGTTTTTGTTACCTCCATGAAAACAGACAAAGTAAAGACGCTCTAATGAGCTCTCCAGTGACATTGTTAACCTGGTTGGGTTTGGTTTTGTTCCTTTGTCTGCTCATGAAAGGTGCTGGCAGCCAGTTTATTGAACTGGAGTCAACTTTTCCATCACTACACCCTCAGGTCATTTTGAGACTCTTCCTAACTGGCTAGCAGTTGCCTTGGACTATTAAAACTTGATTTTTTTGGGGGGAGGGGGTTTTAGCTTCTCTGAGAAGTCTTGTAATAAGCTGATATCTGATAGTGACAATTGTCCGAGCTTCTGGCTCCTCAGCTGCTGATAATTTACCTTGTTTGGGATATCTCACCACTGCAAATACAAGTTATTGACTGATTTTCAGCTTAAGTGGGAAGTCAACTGAAACTTTTTATTGGTGTTTTTGTTTGGATATCAAACATGGTATTTACAGAAAGAAGTGTAATAACCAAGGATGGATTAGCTTTTGCTGTAGATAGCATCTGATAAGGCTACTTGTAACTTTCTGATGAACTGCTGTCTATTTGTGGCACCTTTTGCTGTTAATACCAAGAAGTGCTTCTAGTTCTAAAGAGTTCAAAATCCCCTTTCTCATTAATAAGGTCTTCCCTTTGAAAAATACTGCTATACTGAGGACACAATGTTCTGTGCTTTTTAAAATGAGACTTTCCTTTCAGCAGAGACTTCATCCTTTCATCTATCATTTCACTGTCTTTAAAAATGAGTATGTCCCTTTCTGTGAAGGAGAGCAGCAGCACAGAAAGGAGGGAAATGGCTTTTTCAGTGTCCAGCAACATGTCTTGGACAGCAGCAGTGGGAACTAAACTCTGTACTTCGAGAGCCCAAGTTTCTTTAAGTTTTTCCCTGTTTTTGTTGTAGCTGACCTTTCAAATACAGCTTTTCTGTGACTGTCAGTGAGAGTTTAGGTGGCTTCTTTGCTCTGGTTAAACTGAAAGTGATGCTGAATGTCAGATATTATTTATCTCAAAAGGGAAAATAGAATGTCTTTCTAGCAAATCCAATTTTTCTTGAAGGTATCGTTTCAGAGCATCTCTGCAGTGAGCCAGTGTTTCATAACACACTATTGATTTATTGTTCAAATGCCACCATCTTCCACAAGGAGGTCAAAAGATGAAATTTATGGAGAATTTATGGCTTAAAATGAAGGAGAACATAGATACATCTCTAAAATGGCTGAAGTTAGGTTACAGGATTTAATTTTTTTTATTGAATTGGGAAAAGTGGTATTTCATCATGTACACTTGGACTGATGTCCTGCACACTCTACTTGTTGTTTCCTAAACAAAAACTTTGAAAACATACTGAAAACTGACACCTAACGTATTTGCTGTAATGTATGCAGAGATGCTTCTGAACAAAACCAGGGATTAATTTGGGTTGAAAAATTATTTCTTTGGTAAGAATGGCATTAAGTTGTTCATTGCTCACACTCAGCATTTTGAACTCTGTCATCACTAATTAATCTCACAGACTTGGGCACTGTAATTATGCAAGGACAGATGTTTTTGGCAGCCATTCTTGTGGAGATGTATTCATGAGCTGATGTAAAGGGACTATGTACATGAGATGGCAATTTTCACAGCAAGATGGTCAGATGGGAATACCTGCCAGCTTCATTTTCTGGGGGCTTATGCAAGACACAATTTAAAAATAAAAAAAATTGTCCTCCAGTAATTAAGACATAGATGATAAAATACAGGTTAGTCAAAGCCCTGCAAAAGGCTAAGATTGAACTGACTCGGGCTCAGGTGTATCACAGGTACCTCTGACATGTCTGCAGCTCTTATCTTCACCAGCTGCCCTGGATGGCTTTCTCGGTTATCCTTGGCTACTGAAAGCCAAGATGATGTGCTGTTACCTCCAGGGATATCTGCTCTCAAGCCATTGTCTCTGGGGACACAGTGCTCTGTCTCTTGCAGGATATGTGGAGAAACTGGGGGCTTGCTGGTGTGCCTTAGAGTTAGAAACACAAGTGAGGTTAAATGTTGGGATCCAAAGCTATAATACAAGTTTATTATTTATAAAAGAGGAAGGAGAGGAGAAAATAGAAAAGTAGGAAAAATATCCAGAATAATTGTGAGATGCACAGGAAAGGGGTTACCACCTGTATGGGCCCAGCACTGGCTCGTGAGTGTGATGGGGGAGGTCTGTGTTGAGTGCCATGGGTCTTTGCTGGGGAAGTTCCTCAGAGAGCTGCCCAGTGAGGGAGCAGGGCCATGGCAGCAGGACCAGCAGCCTCCTAGGAGCAGCCAGGATGGCAAAAGACAACAGAGTACAGAGAAGATGCTGGCACTATTGTGTTGGCTTTGCATGGCCTGGTTTTCGGTAGCAGAGGTGGCTCCTGTGAGAAGCTGCTGGAAGCTTCCATCACATCCAGCAGTGCCAATCCTTGATGGCTCTGAAGATGGACAGGCTGCTGGCCAGAACTGGGCCAATTAGAAATGATGGTAACACCTCTGTGATGATATATTTAAGAAGAAAATAAAACCAAAGTCATACAGTTTTTCTTTTAGTCAGAGAAGAGGAGGAGGTGAGAACATGTGTGGGAAACAACATGGAGACACCAAGGTCAGTGGAGAACGAGGGGGAGGAGGTGCTCCAGGTGCCAGAGCTGAGATTCCTCTGCAGGCCATGGTGATGCCCATGGTGAAACAGCTGTGCCCCTGCAGCCCATGGGGATGCAGAGATCCACCCCCAGCCCATGGGGATCCACGGGGGATGCAGAGATCCACCCCCAGCCCATGGGGATCCACGGGGGATGCAGAGATCCACCCCCAGCCCATGGAGGAGGTGGCCATGCCAGAGTGGGTGGGTGGCTGGAGGAGGCTGTGATCCAGTGGGAGACCTGGTGGAGAGAGGGCCCTGCTCCCAGGCTGGAGCAGCCTGTCCTTGGAGGGCTGCACCCCGTGGAAGAGTGACCCACACCACAGCAGTTTTGGGGGCACTGTCTGCCTGTGGGGGGAATTCACTTTGCAGCAGTTTTGAGAGGATTGCTGCTCATGAGAGTGGATCCATGCTGGAGAAGTTCACTGAGAACTGTCTCCCATGGGAGTGACCCCAGGGTCTCACAGGGGAAGGACTCCTCTCCCTGAGCAGCAGCAGAAAATCTCAGTGATGAACTGACCAAAACCCCCAAGCCCTGTCTCCCTTTACTGTTGGTGGGAAGGAAGGAGGGGGAAAAGGTTTTTTAAGGGCTTATTTTTCTTCTCATTATCTTCCTCTGACTCTGTTAATAATAAATTTACTTGATACCTTTAAATTTGAACCTGTTTGGCCCTAAGAATATTTTCTCCCAGTCCTTACCTTGAACTCTTTGTTAATTTTTTTCTCTTCTCTGCCCAGCTATGGCAGGAGAGGGTGAGTGAGTGACGTTTGTAGGTCCCTGGTGTTTGGCCTGTGTTAAACCCCAACACTTGGTGTATCACAAGTCTGCTGCTTACTCACCTGGTATATCAACTATAAGCTCTATTAATAACTTTCAGCAGGGTGCCTCATTTTCTAAAATGAGGAGTTTTTAAAGTTTTTCTTATAGGCAATTTATAACTTTAATTTTGAAACCTTAATCTTTGAAGAGGCAGTAGAGAAACCTCTCTTACTTTTCTTAACACCCTGAAGGGATGTTTACTACCATCCCTTAAGGCAAGAAAGACCTGGAAAACAAAATCTCTAAATGATGCAGACAAATGATGGTTGTCTTGACTTTTATAATGCATCTGTCAGTTCTGGTCTGTGTTACTTGTGTCCATGAAGTGGGGTTGATTAACATGTGTACTCATGGGCTTGTGTTAGCTCATGTTTGCCATCACAGGTTAAGTATTACATCTGTGCAGGATTACTTCAGACTTTTTGCTCAATCTTTGGCAGCTGGGTTGGGTGCTGCTCGCTTGTCAGCTCCTGAAGTTTTGGAGGCAGGAGAAAAAGGCTGCCTCATGTCCTTGAGCTCACTGCAGGCTTTGCTCCTCATGCTTCTGTTCACACACCATCAGTTTGGAAATAAACATCATTAGGAAAACCTCTCCATGGTTTTCAGAGCACAGACAAGTTTGTTCTGAATGTTTCAATCCACCTGTTGGGCCTAGCCAGGATTCTGCAGCAGTGGATGCAGAAGATCTCACACATGAATTTGTGACACAGCTCTGCAGTCAGTTGTGTTAAGGCAGAGAAAGATGAGAAAATCTGGTGTTTCGGCCTCCTGATTTATTAGGAACTCTAAAATGTATTTGTTCATTGTAGAGAAGAGCAGAGAGTGGTCTGGCTCTATCTAGGTTGGTTCTTCCAAACACTTCTTTTATATCCCTTTTCTTTAGCCTTTGTGTGCGTTGGCTTTGGCTTGTTGCTGTCTTGTTGCAGCAGCAGCTGTGATGGCAGTGTCCAAGGACTGAGGGCGCCTTCACAGCAGCAGCTTGGCAGTAGCACAAATAAATCATGAAGGGAAATACTGACATGTTGCTGGATGTCTCTGTGCCTGTGGTTACCGTTATGACTGGGAAGTGATGGTGTGAAGTAGGAAGAGGAGGTCCAAGGCTTTACAGGTTATTGTCACTGTACTGAAGGTGATTTGTGCTGAAAGGCAGCAAGAACAGACTGGGAGAGGAGCTGATATTCAAGGTTTTGGTTGAGGTTAAAGGCCTACTTGTACCCTTCAAGTCTGAATGTCCTCAAAGCCTACTCTACAAACATGCTGGCAGAAAACTAGAATATTCAGTGCATACTATGTGGGGTTTTTTGGTTATTTTTTTCCTCTCTACTGTTACTAAGCTTTTTACTTTTTTTCAATGCCTTCTAATGTTAAATTTCCCCTCTCTTAGTGTTGTGGTATAAGAGATTCTACTTTTAGTTTTGCTGATGCATTTGAAGGACCCAAAGCAGCCCCTGAGGACCTCCCTAGAAGTCTGTTAGTATTGTCAGAAATAGCAGAACCCCTGTCCTGGTGTCCCTGTAGACAGGTTGGACTAGATGATCTTATTAAAGGTGTTTTCCAAACTAGTTAATTCTGGGATTCTGTGATAAGAAGCATTCTTCAGTATTCAAACTCAGTGGTCTGTGAGGAGTTGAAAATAGTTCTTGCTTTTTGTCCCTAAGAAGCAGTGTATCACTCAACCTTGATGTGAGATCTTTGGTCTTAAGGTTTCATATCATAAAAAATGACAGAAAATTTCCTGGGAATATCAAGTTATTTTTTGAGGGAGGAAAAGCCAGCCCAGCAGATGACTGAACCAAGCTGCTCTTTGTAATGAGTCCCACAGGAAAATGCTCAGACTCTGCTGGAAGGTTTTTTTCCTGAGCTTGTGAACCACTAGGCAGTAGGAGTCAAAATTTGGGCACTGATGTGCTGATGAGCCTTTCCTTTCATCTGAATAACCTTATTACTTTGGGGATAAGGGGATACAGAATAAAATAGCTCTAGAGAGGTGCTGCCCACCCATCCTTGGAGAAAAAATTGCTAATCATATTCCAGTTGGTGAAAATATAATGGAGGCATATAAATGTTTAGATCTTATACCAAAATAGATAAGCAATTTTAAATGAAACACATTTAGCAAATTTTACAGAGCATTTTATGATGCAGAGATCAAAAATTAAATGAAAAGGAAGGGAATTAGTGCTGCAGTATATTGCTTTTTTTCCCCCCAGTGACAGTAAGGGGAAGTTCAGATCCAACATAACTGATGAATGAAGAGCAGAACAAGTTGAAATGTGATTAGTGGAGTGCCAGATGAAAAAAATATGCCAGCAGAAACTCACTGCTTCTGACAGGCTGCAAATGCTCTGCTCTGGAAACAGAACAGCTTGATTCACAGTCACTCAGTCCAGATCAGATGAAATGATGCTCTCCTTTGGGAAAATGCTGTGGGTATATAAGGAAAAACCTGTAAGTGCCCAAACTTGTGCATGACCATTTCAGGGCCCCTGGGTGCCTTCAGATGAGCAAGTACAAGATCTGTAAATAGGAAAACTTGTCAGTTGTGCTGCTGCCATTGTGCCTGGAAAAGTTTTCAAGCTCAACCCTCATGGAGCCTGAATTGTGAGTTAATCGGGAACTTGTCTCTCATGTTCAAAGCAAGTGGAAAATTAATTTGTCTAACTCCATATTTAAGAGGAAAAAAGCAAGTTAATGATCTGCTTCTGGCACTGGAGAGAGATGTGTAACTGCTAGTGCATATTCAGTATGTAAATCTATATGATATAAAAGAGCCAAACTTCCTCAAGGGGGAGAACGGAACCTCTTTTGATTTTAATTTTTTTTTAAGAATGACTATTATAGATTTCTATGCCTCCTCATTTTCTAATAAGATTTTCTTAAAAATACTCAGAATTAGAAAGCATATTTTAGCAACTTGACTGTATAGAAAGGGGTATTTGTCAGAAATATCCCTATATAGAAAGGCTATTTTGGTTAAAGATTTTCTGGCTTTATACCACTGACAACTTCAAAGTGTGTTTTAGAAAAAGCTTACAAATATAAACTATGTTGAATGTGCCTGTGGCTGAAGATGGAGATGATTCAGGTGTGTTATCAGACTGCAGCAAGTTTACTGTGTAAGATATGTGGACAGCTATGCTTCACTAGCTGGAAGATAGACAGTCAAGTCATTGTAAATTTAAAAATGCTGTGTGGAAGTTCAATTAATGCCTATAAGAAAAGCAAATCAGAATAAAATCCTGTCACTGGGGTATATTTTGTAGTATATCTTTAAAATAATGTTGTCCATCCAAAACCATATATCCAAAATATCAGCAATTATGTTGTGTGATAAATGTGGAATGTTTGGATTGGAAAATGGGATTATTCAAAAGCAAAGAAAGATGCAGTGTTGCAGCTAATAAAATGAATAAATTGGAGGTAAATTAAGGGCTATCTTAGGGCTATCTTCTAATAAAATGAACTCCTTAATTTCCCGGGAGAGCAGACACTGCAATACAAGAAAATGAAAGAGACATGGAAAATACTGGCAGATGAACAAGTGCATGTTTTTCAGCTGTTGAATATTTGGGAACCCCGGAGGTCCTTTTTAGCTCTCAGACTACAGAATAGGTTGAGTTCTGGTATCCTTTGTGCTGGGAATAGGACTGGCCTGGCCTGTACTCTGGGTGTTCTGTGCATTGTTCTTATTTCACTGAAAGAAGGAAATCCTCCTCATCCATGTAAGAAGCACTTTATGGATGTATTCACTGACATTTTCTTTTGCTGTTGGATCATGCTGTTTATAACTGTTCTCCAAATCCTTTTTAAGTGGGCTTCACATAATAGTTTCTCCAGAATATGTTTATTCCCTCAATATTTGGGGTTTTTCTCCCATCTGTGGTTTTTTGTTACTTGTGACAAAATATTTTTGCCTATGCTTGGTGATTTAATGCACAAATTCTCTCAATTTCAGTCATTATACTCTATTTTTATTTTTGCAAGAATTTTGCCAGTAAAAAGTGTACAGAAGATGTGTATAAATCAGCATTATAAATAAGTTCTCCAATATATTCTTTAAATTTTTATGAGAACAACACATTTGTACAACAGTTTAAAATGAGAGGCATCATGAAGATCGCTCTCTTCATACCTCATTTCAGTCAGAGAAAGTTTTAATCCAAGGAATGGGAAATGGAGAGGGTGGAGGTTTAAATCCTAAATAAAAGTTATAGCTATTAGTTTTTTTCAACAAGATTGAACTTGCAGAAGAGAGGTCACACAGCCCTTAGGTCTGAATTCTAGCAGTGCCTTACTGCATCCCAATCTTGGGAAGTTCCCCTGTCCCCCAAAACCCCCAGTTCCTTGGTGGGATAAGAAAGTCAGTGTTCTGGCAGATGGTGGTTGGCACCTCTTTGCTTCCATGCTGGACCTCTGAGTGATGACATTTTGATGCAGGGGAGTTGGTAAAGTGCTCAGTCTCTGTTCTTTGAGCCCATTTAGTGCAATTGTTTAGTTGACCTTCCTTCTGGGAGTAGTTGTAAGGCAAAACTACAGCCTTTTTCCTCCTGAGTAGCTGCCATCTACCTCTCTTTGCTGCAAAGGCATTTCTTGGGGATTAAAATACTGGCCTTAGCCACAATTCATGTGCCTGACTACTCTGTTATTCAAAGGGTTAATTGTGAATTGCCAAGGGAAGGTGTTTATAATTCACATCCTCTGGAACATTGTGCATGGACCTTCTGTACAGAAGGGAATCGAATTTCTGCCTGGGCTTGTGAGTCACAGTTTCTGTTGGTGAAAGGGAAGTTGGTAAGGGGGCTGTGCTGCAGCCAAGCACTGCTCCTGTGCTCACCCACCACCTTCTTCTGGATGCTGGACAGCTTTGTCAAGGCCAAAATGTTGGCAGTAGGAGGCATTCATAGGGCTTTCATACAGCTGGATGTCCTACATTGGCTCAACTTATTCCTGGTTCAGGAATGGAGGCAGACATGGAGCTAAAGGAGGATTGCACGGTCCCCTGCTCTCCTTTTTTTGCCTTCTTTTGTATCTGCCTCAGAGAGTGTCAGTATTAAACTCCCTTTGTTCTGTACGTAGAATGAGGGATGTTTAAGGAGTTCTGTTTCTTCCCAAAATGGTTAGTTAAAAAAGAAAAGCAATTGTAATAATAACTGCTGGAGGAGGAAGAATTGATTAATTCTGGGTGCCAGCTGTTACTCATTTTGTCATGAGGGACAGAAGCCCAGCTTATGTTCTGTGCACAAGTGGTTTAATTGCTCTCTCTATTTGAACATGTGCCCACTGACGTCCTCAACTGACTGCAGTGAGAGCAGAACAACTTTGTACCCTGTGCCCGTTGAGAGAGGCCATAAATCAGCCATTCTGGTGCTCTGCCTTGTGTTGCAAGGGGCATACACACATCATATTTCATCTAAACAAAAAGTTCTGTTAAAACTTAGTGAAATTCACAGTTTTAAATGCTGCCCTTGAAGTCAGGGAGTGACAAGGGATGTTCTTGGAAATGCTGGGAGTCAGCCTGGAAAGGGCACAGTAAACGTGGGCTGCTTCTTGCCTCTCCCTTGCACCTCAGCTGCTGTGAGCAAAGGGATACCAAGTCAGTTTTGTATTTTTTACAACCTTAAACTGATTTAGGAAGCACTGACACTCCAGTGGTGGGAATGGCAGCAGCTCCAGTGCTGTTAACTGGAAGGCTTTGTGTATGAGTGAGGAGCTTTTGAAAAGCCTGGATAATCTGAAATTAGGCACAGCAATATCTGGAGGACTTCAAATCTGATGTCCATAATGTATTCAATGTACCATGAAGCAGAATGGAAGCCAGCCAGTTGAATGCACAGCTGAGCCAGTTGGAGGATATGTGGAAGAGTGGAAGTGTAAAGGTTTGGACAATGCAGCAGGAGATAAGCCCAGAAAAGGAGACATGACTGGAGCTAGGCTTGCTGAGGAATTGTTGAAGACAAAACCAGGAAGACAAAAGCCAGCCTAAAGTAGCAGATGAGATTTTTTTTTTTTTTTTTTTGTGTAACTATCATGACAAAATTTCAGCATAAATAAGCTGTCATCTGCACTGGTGCCTAGGTGGACTTGATGCTTTGATTACCAGCAGGCCAGGAAGAGCATTGCTCTTCCTCTTCAAGAGTGCTGAAATTTCCCAGTGGAATTTAAAACTCTGCTTGCATAGAACAAAAGTTTCCACTAGTGAGAAAGCAGTTGATCTGCATATAATCACATAATTTGGGGTTGCTTGTGTCTGACAATGCACAAGGTATGTGTCTGCACTAGGGACACTATTGACTAATTTCAAAAGATTGTAAATATCCATGTGTTCTTGTAAGTCAGAGTGTATGGCTTGAGGAGAAATGGGGCTTAAACTCAGTGAGGGAAGTTCTGAGTGGCTATAGGTGAAATAATTAGGCACTAGTATACATTGGCATGGCAAAATGTAGCACTTAATCTTCTTCCAAAGTTTTCTATGAGAGTTCTTCCAAAGAACTCTGTGGAGTTCTTAGAGGATAAACCAGATTAACATCTTTCATGCACAACAAATGTTGTCTATTCTGCATTGCTAGGGGCTCAGTGCTGATGATCTGTGCCCTTTCTAGCCCTATGCTTGAGCAGGGCTAGGTTAAATATGAGTCCTTAGTCCTTATGTCTGACAGCAGACTCCAAGTGGACAGACGTAATTGGTCTCTAATGATTGGTAAAAGCTGTCGTGCATCTGATGCTTTGGCAAACCTGGGTTCCAAAATTGCTGTCTGATGTGCAAGAGAGAAGTCTGGGAGTGGAAATGAGTGGCTTGGATGTTTTCTGACATGAAACCCCTTCAGGAAATCCCCATTTAAAGTGCACTAGGGAGTTGTACTAGGGTGCTGATCTCTCTTGGGGTGGTTTTTCTGTTCTCTGATCATCTGCTCTTTGCCCAGAGATGGTTGCTGTAGTTTTAAGGTGGGTCTGGGGGAGGGAGGAGCCTTGGGGCTCCTTGGTAGGCTTTTCCAAAGCCTCCCTCTCCAGGTGTCTGGCATACCATGTGGACTGGGTTCCTTTTTTTGTTTAGCTAGCTTGGTTTTTGTTAGCTTAGGCAAGAAGTGTTTTTTCCCTTTCCCTGGCCTTGGAGACTGCAACAGCAATCCTTCAGTGTCTTTGTCCTTTTTTTGCTAGAGTTGAACAGTTTGGTTTTGGTCTGGTTTGATGATTGCTGGGGACCAGCGAGAGGTGAGGGCTACTCCATCCCAGTCCCAGACCCTGGAAAAGCTGAGCCAACAGAGAAGAGACACCAAATCCACCAGCTTCATCTGCTGTGAAGAGGGGACCCGTGCCAGAGGTTCACCAGGTTCTCATCTGTTTTGCCTGAGCTGCTGCATGAACCCTTTGGATTTTTTCCCTTCCCTGAGATAGGAGCCAGGGCTGTTTATTGGGTTTTTTTCCCCACCATGTTGCAGCTGTTTTTTTTTTTTTTTCTTGGTGTTTTGGTTGGTGGTTTTTTTTTTTGTGCCAGTGTGGGGTATGTGTGTGGGAGGGAGGTAAAGTCTGACAATTCAATGTCTAACATTTATTCTTGTTTTTTTTTTTTGTGTGCCATATGGGCACGCCATTTGTCAGTAAATGGTTGTTTTTTTTTCACTTTTCTCCATTAGTATTAATTTCTTTTTGAGAGAAAAGGATCGTTGGAACCATTTTTTTAGAGGAAACACTCATTCCAAAGTGTTTTTCTCACAAACTTGTCTCTAAACTAAGACATAATCGCTGGCCCTTCTTACAGTTCTGCTAATCAGTTTCTTGCTGATGCGACTGTTGATGACTTGGTGTAGAAAATGGGTTTTTGTGTCTTGTGGAAAAACGACAGTGTGGCTTCAACTTTCACTTGCATAACTTTAAAAGCATAAATTTATAACTATATATATAAACAGTAGTCTTTGAGAATAGATATAAGTTTCTGTGAAGTTTCTGCATAAATAATTGAAATAAGAATATAAATATTGTATTTCTGTGATTAACCTAGCTAACTTTAATTAGCAGGAGATTGATCCTTGTGGATTGATAGCCTGTCAAAGTCAGGTCCTTCACACCTGCCAACTCACACTTTGCTGAGAGAAAATGAGAAGGCTTTGAAGTGCATTCTGCACCTCCAAATACTTATTTTTGTTGTCCTGATGCTGTTTTTTTTAACAGAATTAAAATAAGAACCTCTTTGCTTTTCCCCAGAATATTTCTTTGCTATCTACTTTTTCCCTGATTTTAGGTGATGGTGAATTACACAGCATCCTAAAAGCATGGCAGTATTTATACAGTAATTTTTTTTTAATGAAATAAGGTATTTACTAGAATCAGATCCTTTTAACTGGAAAAATTTTGTCCCTTAAAATTTCTTTCATCTTCTTGTGTGTTATAATTAATTTACAGTGAATAAATCTAAATACTGATTCTGGGAATTTTTTTAGCAGTTCAAACAGCATTGCTAGCATTTCAGTGGTTCTCCAGTATAACTGTCATACTAAGGTCACAGTTACCTTACATGCAGTATTCCCAAAGGTTTCCTGATGGCACTTTGCATAGACTGGCTGCCCTGTAGCCTTGTAACACTATTCACAAAGACCTGGAGATGGTTCTGGGAGCTTTTATGTGCTTTCTCGCTTGAATTTAAATGGTCTTTGTCTAGATTTCCTCTTAAAGAAGCAAGTATATCTCAACATCCTTTTGTTCATTTTTGGGCACAGATTAATTGAGACATGCCCAAATGCATAGCAGATTAGGGCCTTCAGCACGTTGCTGCAATTTTGGGTTTGCTTTTCCATCCATTAACATTTCCAAGGAAACCTGCACGTCTCCCAACACCACAAGCTCCATTGCCTAGTGGAAAACATGATGGAAGAAGTATCCAACTGGTTATTTCCATCCTTCTCAAAAGCAGCACACCATTTTGTACCGCCACAGGGAAGTGAAAGAGGAGATGCATGTCCCTGTGCAATGTGATGGCAGAGCTCAGAGGACAGCTGAGGCTTTTAGGAACCCACCCTGGTGCACTTAGCACCCCTAATTTCTGCCACTGGAAGAGAGATGGTGTTTACCTCTAAACAATTACATAAAGGTAAGCAGCACCAGGAGCTGATTTAACTCCAGACACCTTTGCTGATGGGTCATAGTGTGGCATTCAAATTCTGCTCAACTCTTTGTAATCTTAGATTTGTTTTGCATAGTGAAAATAATTCACAAGTTTCCCTAGATGGTGAACTTTTGAAAATGAGTTATGACTGACCTCAAACTCTCCAAAAGGACCACTGTGGGCAAAGGGACCAGAACTACTCAAAAGTAAACAGCTGCAGTAAAGATACACCTATGGACTAATGGTACTGATAGAAGCCATTTAGAGTTTTATTTTTAAAGATATTTTTAAGGCTACTGTGACAAAAACAAACAAAAAAGAAAAAAAAAAAGAGTCCAGTTTGGTGGGCTTTGTAGGAACCAGTGGGGCCTGATGCACCAGGCTGGGGCTGCCCCTGCTCCCTCTCTCCCCCTCACAGCATTGTGGCAGAATCTGAAAGGATATGTGCAGAATTCATGCAAAGGGGTCAAGTCATAGATGAAACTAAACAGTTATTAATCATGCTTAATAACGTTATTATTTTTTCAGCATTTTTTGTCCTCTGTGGAAGATGGAGCTGCTGCCAAATTACTTTGTGAGTTTTTATCATTGCTTTTGTCAGATGTTTGACTGTGAATTCAAAGTCAGTTCTTTAAAAGGCAAAATGTCGTGGAATATTTAACAGTACCAGCAAAGTCAGAAAGTGCATTAAAATCCCTGTAATTCAAACCTCTGTTCATGGCACAAAAGGGCAAAGTACACCAAAAGAAATTGTTGAATTTGCCAAAAGAAAAAATGTGTATCACAGGTACTTTTAAAAAAAGATCAGCTTAGTATTGTGCAATGAGTGTATCACAGGTTGTCAGTAAGATGGTGCAGACTTGCTTAGGATTCCAAAGAAAACAATATTTTTGGCAAGACAGTTATCCAGCTGTAAAAAGGCAGTTTAATCCTGTGCCTTTGAGGAGCTGACAGTATCTTGCCTTTTCTATTTGTCTTACATTTGGACAGATCATAATATTTTTTATGAGAATTTGTGGGAGGAAAAAAGCAATGGTAGTGAAATCCCTTGTGAAATCACTTGAGATTGCTTTTCACTTGCCTGAATAAATTTGATATCGATTTTTGTCCTTTTATAAGAATGAAAGGTTAATGACAAGTCCCTATTGCTTTCATACCTAGGTAGAAATTATGTAATACATAGAGGACTGAGTCTTTTAGTTTTTCTGCCTAACAAAAATGTTAGTGATTAAGTATTAGCCTTATGAAAGATTAGCTGTTGTGATGGGCAAAGAGTTATGGTCGAGTATCTTCAAGAGCTGTCATGCAGTATATGACAGATTAATAACTGCAGCCTTTTCATATTTTAATCACTGGCTATTTGAGATTGTTGCCATCAGGACTGAGATCTGTACTCCCTAGATCTGCCTAGAATGTTTTATTTCTTATGACATTTGATAGAATCTAGAAGATTCACTCTTGTATTTCTACAGGAGAGGAGGGCAGTGGGGCTGCTCACTAGTAGAGTCTCTGGAATGACTTGCCTGGAGGGAGACAATGTCTGAGGAGGACCTTGAAGGTGTGATTTCAAAATCAAACCTCTCTATCCCTGGCAGAAAAAACCCCATGGTGACAACGTGTTGAAGAACCCTTTCAGTGTAGGTAGGTCAGGGGCAGCCACGGTGGAGCTGCAGGTTGAGCTCTGGGGGAGCCCAGGGCCAGAGGTTGTGACCTGCTGACCCTCTGTGTAATGAGGGGCCCAGGGGACTGGACACTCAGAGACACAGCAGGAGCAGAGGACTCCAGAGTTTTGTGCTCAGATGTCCTATAGCAGCTTGTTAAGGCCCGAGCAGATGGGTATGGGGTGATTGGGGCATGATGCAATGCCAGAGGTGGCACCACAGGAGCTCCCTGTGCCTTGGTAGAGGTGTTCAAACTTCATGTTCCATATCACTCTTTGCGAGCCTGGCCTCTGAGCAGGAGAGAAGCACTGGGTCCTCCAAAACCTGTGATGCCTAGCAGGGATGGGGAGGTCCCTCTGCCAGACAGAAGAGCAGCAGCCATTCTGAGTCAGCCTTAAATGGTTTCAAACCTACTTGTGTTTGTTGCTTTTCACAGTTCTTGAAAAAAGGTTCTCCTTGATGAATGAGATGAGGGAGTTTAGACAGCCCCTGCCTTTGCTCAGGTCTCTGGCAGTGGGCAGCAGCTTTATTGAGGTGGCCAGCACCCTGAAACCACTCTCACTCACAAGTTCATAATAAATGACCAATCCAGGTCTGTTACAATGTGATTTATTGAATAGGCACAAGGAAAAACAGATATAAGGCTTTAACAGGCTTACTTACTACACAGGATAAACGAAAAACAACTACTAGTAGATTAAAAAAAAAAAAGAAACAACTACTAGTAGGTTAAAAAACCTAATAAAATGTATAATTAAAGGTACCTAGTGAAGAAATAGTATAGATTAGGAGCCTGTGTCACTTAGCAATGAATGATAGTGGTGCATGGAAGTCTCCTTCCTCTCAATCCCAGGGAAGAAACTTGAAGTGGACGTCTTCACTTTCGAGGAGAATTCTCCACATACTCAGAGAATATGTAAGAGATTTCTGATTTTATGAAATTTTGAGTGCTCTTTTATAATTTGTGAAAGTCCTCTGTCTGTCAGTCATGGATTTTTGCTTATCTTTTCCCATGCATACAAGACAGGATGTTTATTGCTGGCTAAGAATGTTTTCAGCCAGGATAACTCACCACAAGGCAAGCTTATTCTGGCTTAGGTTTAGCCTTATGTGGTAAAGAGATAAACCTCTGTGTCAGGGGGTGAAAGGTCCTGTCACACCCTTGACCTTGACATCAGTCCCAGCCCTTAACATCTGTGCAGGTTGAGCAGGTATGAGTGGAGATCAATGAACTCTGCAGCCTGCCTTTCTCTCCTAGGCTGAGATCTGCTTACCCTGGCTTCTTCATGGGTTGCCTCTTGCTAATGTTGGTGTTGAGTCTGCTGTTCTGGTGTGTCTATGGACTTGTCTACACGCTGCAAGCTTCTCCTCACAAAAATGCAAGCAGGGAAGCTCAATTCCTTTGCTGTTTGCCAGCCATGTGCTCCCTCTGGGGCTTGAGTGAGATAAAGATTCCTCATAGCATGCTAACATGCAAAAGTGAATTTTTATTCAAAACATGCCATCAGGTTTGATTGTTTTATAAACAGTTGCTACACCCACAATTTGTTTTAAGCTCTTATATAATCTATAGTCCATAAATAAACCTTTGCGCCGGAAAGCAATGAACTGCAAGAAAGAATTATATTTCACACCAATGGCTAAAGTTTAATCACACATCCCAAAGCAGACAATTTCTGACAGCATGGCAAATTCATTTTCCTGAAGACACACAGTTGATAAATATAACATGCTGTTGGCAAATGTAGTCATTTTTCAGCTTCTGAAAACCTTTACAATTTGGTATAGCCAATGAGACTGTGTGTCAGATGCAGAATTGATAAAGAATTCCAATCTCCAATTGTACCAAAAACCCCATCCCACACAAGAACTTGGACTGTCAACATACTGTAAGATCAATGATGAAAAACATGCTGCAAACTGATGTTTCTGTTCGTGTCCTTGTCCTATTTTGTTGCATTTTTTCTGTTATAAGGGGCTTAAAAACAGCATCTGCCCAGTTATTGCAGTATAAGCATTCAAGCCAGCAATTAAAATATGAAATGTCTGTGTGTACAAACTCCTGCAATGTCTTATTTACAGATTGTTCTCCAACAGCTGCAATTCAATATAGAGTTTGTGGATTTGGTCTTGAAATCAATGCTTAAATCCATCTAACTCATGAACTGCAGTTGAAGGTTGCTCAGGTTGCACCCGACCTGAGCTTTGAGCCAAGCTCCGTGCTGCCCTCCATAAACACTATTATGATGCTAAAAAACAGGTGTTGCTGGGGGTGGGGGTTTTTATTTCTTCTCTTGGCATAGGGAGGGAAGACACCAGAGGAACTCATAATATGGTCCTATTTTCAGTTTGGGATTTGATTAATAAAACAAAGGTAGGAGGCTTAAAAAAGAGAATTAGTAAATTCACTGAGTTTTCTGTTACTGTTGCTACTGTTTGCTTGTATTTCTTTGGGCACTGGGGAGGTAGATCTCAAATGTGAGGCTATTGCCATAGGTTTATTACTCTAATATTAAGTTTTTGCTTTTTTGCATGTTTTATGTAGAACTTACATTAAATTTTGACGATTGTAAGTTTAATTTAATACCTACAAGCCACTCTTCAGTTGCCTTTTTTTTACTTTTATTTGCATCCTACCTGCTGGTTTGGCTCTGTTGGAGATCCTTCTCTGTTCATTTTTATAAGGCCTGATTCAATAGAGGATGTTTATAAAACCATTCTGGAGCCATAATAGCTGGCTGTTTCTTCTTATTTCTCCGTTTCAAATTTGACCTCACTGTTGGTTTCATCTCTGAATTTTAAACTGATATTTTAAATTATTCTCCTTTTGCATTTTAAATAGATTAATTACTAGGTAGCACACAGAATACCTTCTTAGTGTGCCAGGCTATTTCCATCTCTCTAATCCATTTTAAAGTTTACCCTCTTGTGTCAGCAATGGCCTATCCACAGTGTTCGTTGTATCAGTGGGTACTTAGAAAATTTCAACCCTTCAATAGAGATTTAGAGCCAGGTGGCTTCTACACCCTGTGTTTGTTTGCTGAGTGAGTTCATTTGGCCATGAGGTTATGCTCACTAAAGGAAATGAGTCTGGAAAAGTGAGTGATGGTCATTGAGTCTTTACTGTTGCGCCTGACTATTGTCTGTAGACATTAGAAAGAAATCTGATAAATTTTGCTATTCCAGTCCCACTTGTTAATGACACATTTCCAACCCTCTAACAGTGCAGACCAGTGTGCTGCCAGTGCTGACAGCAGCAGCAGCCACTGCTGTGCCTGTGAGCAAGCAGCTGAGGCTCCTGGTTCCAGTTGCTCTGCTTGCCTCAAGCACCATCATTCTCCCATTGGGATCTGACTGCATGCTCCTGCCTGGAGAAGAGGCTCCTGCCTTTTTCACTCGCTATCTTGTTAAACATGTGCTGTTCCTGAAACACTGGAAGGTGAGTCAGATATTGTCCCTCTCTGTTTTTTTTAGTGAGGGGACTGACAATAGAAGGGTTTGAGTGCTTTGTCCTCATCACTTCCCTACTTTGAAGAGTTACATTTGCTGCCTAACACTAAGATTTCTTAAAACTACTCCCCATGAATAAGTTCTTTGCTCCATTGACTTACAATTCAGACACAGTTTGCATTGAAAAGAATTCAGTGATTTGCTAAGAAATCAGCTGGTTTTGAAACATAAAACCTAAGAAATGAGAATATGCTTGCGCAGAGACTCCCTAAGACTGTGTAGTAGCTATTCATATCCTTCTGTGCTCTTTGTCAGTATGTGTTTTGTTTGCAGTAGGTGTGAATATTTTGTGCTGGCAGTTGGTGCTAAAGGTCTGTATTTGTGGTGGGTGTTGTTGCTTTAGTGCCATTTTCTTTCAGCATTATAGTGAGAAAGGAATGCTCTGGTTTTGAACCTTGCTGAAAGAGACCCAGAACACTGACATAGCTGATAGCTCCCTTGTTGTTAGGTTTTATTAAGTGCAAGAGGTGGCTGTAATCCTGTGCCCGTGGGAGGTCTGGAGCTATTGCCAGTACTTACAATCCATGCAACAACTAGCTACAGAGAGAGCAACATATGGTTTAAAGGTGTGACAGACAGCTTATTTATATGTCAAAATGTACAGGCCCTAAAGGTTGATTTAGCTGGTTTGGATTGGGCTTGGCTGAATTTCAGTAAAGGCCCTTTTATTAAAATTATGTCACCCTTGTAAAATGAGGTGACTTTGTCTGGACTTAGTAGTGCTAATGATTACATAGTCAAGCAGTCAGATATCAGTGGGAATACCAATAAATACAAAACTGGTAATATCCAAGAGTTTGTGAGAATATTGGTAATAAATAGGAGTTTATGTATTTAGTGAAAAAAAAAACATATTAGTTCTGTGAACCACTAGGATTTTAGGAATGGGTAGGAAGTACTAACAGATATTTCTACGCTGATGTGATGTAACATACATGTCCTCAAAAGTTATCATCAAATGGATTTGATAGGAAAGATGTGTGCTAATGTCTTTACAAGCAATGAGTCTTAATGTCTCTACCAACTTCAAGCCACAGGTTTGTTATAGAACACAGGCAGTTTAAATCCTGAAACAGCAATGGGTCCACACAAGCTTGAGTTTCTGAACTTGGAGGGAAAAAAGATACATTTAGGGGGGAATATGTGCTGGGGGTTTGGGAAGGCTGTACCTTCCTAGTCCCTCAGCCCATGGGGAAAGGAGGGAGGCCCAAGTGCAGCAGCGAGCTCAGGGTAAAAGGGGCTGTGTCCTCCCAAACCTTGAGAGAGAAAACCCTGTGGGTGTGTGCCCCAGTGGACTCTCTCCCTTTATTTGAATAAAGTTGCGGGACTCCTCTGTCTTTGTGGGCACTGGCTTTCCATGGAGTGATTTTCCACACAGACTGAAGTGTCGATGTAATTCAGATAACTTTTCCATATCATCATGACCTTAGTGATTTTGTTACTCTCTTCTTGATATCCTGTAAAGGATGGCCTTGATATAGGGCAGACTAGGAATTCAGGAAATATAAAGGAGTAGCTTGGTAGAAATGTGCTGAAATGTGAAAAATGCTATTCTCGAGCCTATTAAAATAGAGCCCTTTCTGGTTATCTCAACAGGGCCATTGTTTTAAAATATTTTCCCCCAATGCTGTTTTTCTCATTGGTGCCACTGTTTTATTGTAGTTGTTTAAAAGAATAAGCTCAAGTGAAAATGCTGATGCAGTACAGCATGCTGCACTGCCAGTGCTGAGAGATTAGATTGGGGTGTTCAATTAACCCTGCAGCTATAATTTAAAGCAGGACTTGGAGCAGATGTGCTTTATGCATAACTTGTTTCCTAATGCAGGGCTAATGTACCTATTAATGAGCAGAAATGGGAAGTGGAAGGTCCGTTTTATTAATCCTGCTAATTGGTTATTTAATATTTGTGTGACACAATGTCATGTAAATTATTAGCCACACTGTTAGAAATAATGCAAAGCCAGAAACAGTCTGACTTGTACAGAGAGCAGTGAGTAGCTACTCCTAAATTACCAATGACCAGGAGAAAAATAATCCAAAGAACCATCTCTGTGCTTGAAGAGGATGCATGTGTTGTGCACCTGGATCCTGGTGACCAAGGAGTGTGATGGGAGGTCCACAGCATGGCTACAGAGTCTCTCTTTGGGCTTTTGAAGGCCTTTGGAGCTGCTTGTCCCTTTGATGGGGGGTACTCAGGCAAGCTCTGAAAGCAGCAGGGAAGTAATGACTGCCCAGGGCTGCAGCAGTGCCCAGGGCACTGGGACTTGTGCAGGTTTAAGACAGACCTGAGAGCAGATGACCTTATGAAAATCTGTGGAAATGTGCTTCCAAAAGACCATGAAAGGTCCCCAAAGTGATCGCTGCAGTGGGTCCCTCCTGTGGGGATGGCCCTGCTGATTCCCAGTGCCTGGAAAGCAGCAGGACTCCTTTGGCTTTGAAGATTCAGAGAGATTTGCTCATTTTCATCTCCTGTCTTCTCTCCAGGCTGCCAGACCTGTCCAGTTGAAGGACAGATTTTCCAAGCACAGTCTTTAGGCTGCAGGGTTTCCTCTGTACTTCTGGCTTTCATGTGACTTTTATTATTAATTGCTTTAACCCAAAGGAAGAAATGAAAGGGAAGAAAATCAGCACCATGGTAGAGTATAATGAGAATGGAAAGCAAAAGCATTTCTAGGAGGGAAAGTGAAATACTGAAGAAAGTAATAAACGGAAATATTATATTTTTCCCCCCAACATATCCTAAAAAGTAAATTACTAAACACAAGGCTGTGTTGAGAGTTTGGTCTGTAAATTTCCAGTAGGAAGTCTGAGCTGCATTTCAGGCTGCAGGAAGTAAGATTTTTATTGCTGGTGCTAGCAAAACCCAGGTGGAAGCATCTCACCCAGGGTGTATCAGCAAATTAAATCCTGTGGAACTTCTACTTGACCTACTCCCAGAGAAGTTCTTATATCAAAGTGAGAAATTTCCTGTCCAGAGAAACTGATGCATCTCTAGCACAGTTCAGCCAGAAGGTGTAGGAGATCCCCACAGCTTCTTGAGGAGAACAGAGTAAAAGAGAGGTGTTAAGTAGTATTATTTTGCACCATCATTGCCTTATTCTGCAGTGTCATTGATTCATCCAATGCACACCTTCCATGGTGCTGGGGTAAATGTGCTAATGTAGCAAATGTCATTTAAGCTGTAGAAATTAACCCTGTTTTTTTCAAGTTCTTGGTTTCTTTGCTTGCTTGCAATCTATATGAAATGTTTTGTGCACGTGGCAAAAGACAAGTGGAGAAGAAAAGTAACTGCATGCACACACTATTTGACTTTCAAGGCTGAAGGGACCTCTGTGATGTTCTACTCTGGTCTAATTTCTGGTGTTCAGGGCCTTGGACATTATTGGTGCATGGTTATTGCACTCGGGAGCCTCGTTAGCCGTGTGGAGATGGGGGCACCTGATATGCAGAGGAACAGTCATGGTAATAACCCCCCAAATGTTGTTCTCATTCTGGTAGCTGTTGAAACACTTTTATCTGAAACGCTGAAATGTGTACTGGATTCAATAGAAATCAATTTCAAATCCACTTCACTTTATCCTGTATTGGAATGCAGGTGCTAAAAAACATTACTTCAACTGAACCTTGGTTTGCTTTTGCTTCTTCTGTAGTGATCCTGCAGAGATTCTCTTGTTTCAAATGTTTAAATACAGCAATACAGATTGTTATCTAGTTTTAGGAGTTGAGGCTTTGTTTTTATCAGATTTTGCAGGAAGAGTGTCTCCAGTACTTGAAAAAGTTGGCATAATGTCTGTGGTGTGCTTGTTACTTTGGTTTATTTTTATTTGCAACAGGCATCCAAATTCTGGTTTGAAGTTAACATTAGCCAGCATAACTTTTAGACAGACTATTCTCTTCCCAGAGACAACTGATAAACAGGCTTTTAATAAGAGAAACCTTGTTTTACTTCTATTATTAAAGTATGGCCTCAATACTTATTTCTTTACATTCACTAACTCTGTTAATGTCTCTTTATTTTTGAAATTGTAGTCACTGGCATTGACCAGGCTGCACACTCAGACCTGACTGCCAAATCTCAGTGCCCACCAATGTGAGAAAGTGCTCACCCTCCTAATGTTTGCCACTGTGGTGTCCATGAGGAGCAGTATAATTAGTCTGGGAGTTAGGTGCTTTTACTACAACAAGCAAAGAAGCTTAAGATATTTAATTAACTTGGAACCAATTAGCTTGATTTTTTAAAGATTTTTTTTCTAATTTTGTTTTGAAAATTGTGTTACTTTCAGTAGGTAGGGGGAAGGTAATTATAATTTTTTAAACTGATCCAGACTTGATATTTTGTAGAGGGAGAAGGCAAAACAACTCGTGATCCTTCTTCTAGTTGTAAAAGTCTTTTTTGGTAACCTACCCAACTTGGGGCTGCTCAGAGGCATTTAAATGGTGTTTGACAATCTTTATTTGTATATCTCATCCCTTCATTTGTGTACCAGTAGAAGAAAACCTGTAACTACACCAAAGTATGATTTGGTTATAGGTTTATTCATATTCATGACTCTGTGTGAGGCTGAAAATGCCATCTCAATAGAGTACAGTTACTGATCACATGAAGTGACTGATCTTTAATTGGTTTAAAATTATGATAATCGTGGTTTCACTTCCCTGCAGAGGACCACTGAAGGAAAAAAAAAAAAGTCATGTTTTGTCAGAGCCCATGAAAACTTAACTTCTAATATTAGCTTAAAGGGACTTTGGGTTCAATTACTGTAGACCAGGGTTAAGATTTTACACAAAATCAGTGCAAGCAAGGTCTCTGGTACTTCATGGTCTTTAACATTATTTTTTTGTTATAGTAAAGAAGAGTCAATTTTCCATTAACATTTAAAAAATGTTTTTCTTTATGAAATCTTATTTCAATGATTCTTAGAATATTTCATCATTAAACCTCTGCTGCAGTTAGAAATATTGTCATCATTTCTGCTTAAACCTGCATTTCTGCAAGATGAATAGTGGTGAATACACGTTTAAGTTCCTATATAGCATACAAATTGTGGATGAGCTACAGATTTTTTTGTCAATTTTGAAGACTGTTCTGATATACAAAAGCAATTTGGTAAAATACATTACCAGCATCTTTCTGTATATAATAAGAAAGCAAGCTGGGTTTTGGTGTGCAATTGTTTAACTGCTTTTTAATGTGTATTATCCATCAGAAGTGGATATGATTCAGCAGCTCTAGTTGCCTTAATTCCTGGTACATGTAGTTAGTTTTGAGAAGGAGTCCATTTGGAGAAGAAGAAAAAGTGGCACAAACACTAAATTTTTAAGTCTTCCTCAGTCTGAATCTGAATTATATGTATGTTTTTATTTACTACAGAACATACAAAACTGATTTCCTTTTTCTTGCCCTAGTAAAGGGAACTGAAATTTCTGAAACAGGGAAGTTTTGTCTTATAAAAGCAATGTAAGCTCCAGGGCCAAGCAAATGCAATCTGGAGCTTGTTTTAGTGCTGGTCTGTTTTCCCTTCCCACAGCAACAGTCAAACATGGTTAGGGCCAGAGGGTTTGAGGTCATAGCCCCTACTTGGTGCTTCAGAAATAGAGAGAAACTGGAGACTTTTAGACTTGTAATATGTTGAAATAGCTTTAGTTCTTGAACTAGTGAGTTTTTTTTGATGGAGGGCTGCAGATGGAGGAGGTGGGGGCAAAGGCTGCATGTTCCCTTTCAAGGTAGGGTGTGAAGCAGCTTTCTCACAGTGTCTGCTGCTGAACTGCCTTCACAAGTGCCTGTGAGAATCTAATGCACTGTTAAAGAGGCCAGCACGGCTGACACTCTGCTTGACCCACCGGTCACAAGCAGAAGACAGACAGTACTTGGTGGAAAAATATAGTTCTAGGTAATAGCCATAAGATGGTGGCTGGATTGAGGATTTACGGGAAGGGTGGGAAGGTGAAAAACCAAGAGCATTCAAGAAAGCAAACTTGAGACTTTTTTAGGAAATTATTAGGCAAAATGAAGGTGACTGATGCCCAGGAGAAATGGAAGGTAATTTTTTAATATCAGCTATCTTTTTATAATTCACTGTGGCTGCATTTCTTTACTAGTTTTTAGTGAAATGCTTTCTAGTTGTGCTTTAGTTGGAGTACATATGGGCTGTGGTGGGGAATTCTGGACTATAAAGGTATCTGTCTATGAAAGATATGTATCTGCCAAGGAAGGTGGGAACCTCCATTGGCATGGAAAGTATAAGCCCCTTAGCTTTGAATTAATATAACTTTGAATTTAGGGGGCTTTCAGGCAAAGCTGTGGGATGAGGAATGACAGTTCTTTACTGGGGTGTGTGTGTATTACAAGGCAAACAAAGCCCAGCAGCGGCAGCAGCCGGAGCACAAACCCAGCCCCGGCCTCTCTGGGCCGCGGCGCTTTCCTGCGCTGCAGTTCCGGGCACGGCCAGCAGGGGCGCTGCTGGCTCCCGGCCGGGCACGGCCCCCGCGCCTGCAGGGGGCGCTGTGGCGCGAGCTCGGCCGCGCTCCCCTCCCGCGGTGATGGCGGCCGGGCGGGTGCGAGTGATGGAGAAGGGGCTTCCTTTGGGAACTCGCTGGGGTCCGTCAGTCCCGGTGCCCCTCGGGATGGAGAAATGAGCTGTAGCAGGGACCTGGGAGCAGCTGGAATGGCAGAGGTGAGCAGACCTGGGCTAACAACCCAAGTGTAGCAGAAACTTGGCAGCTGTAGCAGGAGCCAAGGGGTGTTCCGGCGGGCAGGGGGTGTGGGGTTCCAGGGTAGTGAAAAACCCGGAGCAATGGCAGAAACGTGGTGGGGTTGGGCAGCGGCCTGCTGGCTTCTGAGCACAGCCAGGAGAGGCTCCCTCAGATGGGTTGAGGTCCTGGGTTTTCCCCTGAGGCTCCTGAGTAGATGGCGAGGGTCCTTTCTAGTGAGGTCGGGTGTTAATGAGGCCCCAGTGCAATGGCTGCTCTTATGAGCAGGGCCTCACTCATGGTAGGAGAGGACAGCAGGAGATGGAACCCTGCAGTGGTGGTGAATTTTCCCCACAGTGACTGCAGCCTGTCTGCCCCATGATCCCAGAGCAAGTGAGAGAGAGGAGCTGGGCCCAGCCCCTCACGCCCCAGCCAAAATCTCACGGTATCTCTGCCCTTCCAAAAGAAAGCCCCTCAGCTATGAGAGTGCAGCTGCACCCTCCGCCCCATTTTGGCCACTTCTTTTTTCTCTCTTAAGTACCAGTTGTTATTGTCTTTTAGGCATTGGGACCCAGAAACCAAATGTGTCTTGGGCTGCGTCAAAAATGGTGTGAACGGCAGGCTGAGGGAGGTGATTCTCCCCCTCTCCTCTGCCCTTGTGAGACTCCATCTCGAGTTCTGCATCTAGTTCTGGGATGTGCAGCACAAGAAGGAGGTGGAACTCTGTAGGTGTAGAAAGAAGGGATTACAGGTGACCCTGATAAGTCACAGTTGTACTAATCACCAAAGAACATGAACAGCCATGCCTGTAATGGGTTGTAGCTGTGACTAATAAAGATAAGTGTGATAAAAGGGGTCGTTTGACTGGTTAGGGGAGGATTATGAAGAAGAGGACCTGGAGGAACAACCCAGAGGAACTAGAGGATGAGTGAAATAAGGAAGAGAGTTGCTGCTGTAAAAGATCTGCAGTGAGGTTAGTAAGGGGCCTGCAGCTGGAGCCTGCAGTCATAGTCTAGCAGGAAAAGCCTGTAGTCAGAGTGTGCAAACTAATACATGCAGTCGTAGTTGAGCAGGAAATACCTGCAGTCAGTTTGCCAGGACAGCCAGCAGTAGGAGCTTGCTGTAGTCAGAGTCAGGCTGGCTAAGTTGTAGAGAAGAATAAATTGGGACTCTTTTCATATTGTCTGTGACCCTGACCCTTTTCACAAGAGGCTGTGTCTTGGCTCATTTCTACTCCTAATGTGAGGTCTGCTGCAGTAGAACTCTGGGAGCAATTTAAGAGGAGGTCGCAGAGATGTTTCAAAGGCTGGAGCCCCTCTGCTCTGGAGCCAGGCTGGGAGAGCTGGGGGTGTTACCTGGAGAAGAGAAGGTTCCAGGGAGAGCCATTTCCAGTGCCTAAAGAGGCTCCAGGACCGCTGAAGAGCAACTTTGGATAAGGGCCTGCAGTGTTGAGGTAAGGGGGAATGGCTTCCCACTGCCACAGGGCAGAGTCATCCCAATAGATGAGGGTGGTGAGGCCCTGGCACAGGGTGCCCAGAGAAGCTGTGGCTGCCCCACCCCTGGAAGTGTCCAAGGCTGGGTTAGGTGAAGCTTGGAACAAGCTGGGATAGTGGAAAGTGTCCCTGCCCATGGCAGGGGGTGAGATTGAATGAGTTTTAAGGTCCCTTCCAGCTCAAACCATTCTGGGATTCTCTGAAGACAGCATTTACTTTGTTTATTATACAACTTTCTATTTTGATTATTATGCAAAACTCAAACTATTTTTGCATTTCAAGTGCAATTAAACAGGACATCTGTTTCATTGGGAACATGAGAGAACATTTTTATTATGCTGATAATATTTTCTGCATATAACTAAGCCGCTGTTTGCATTACCAATTGCATCTTGAGAAGTGCTCATGATTAAAGAGTTGGCACACGGATTAAAGGCTGGAGTAGTGGCTGCAGTGTGAGAGCATTTTGTCCCTGGAGCAGCAATCTGTCTGGTAATCACATAGATATTGGTTCATGATGCACTGATGGCTCCAACTGTCAATCCTGGGTTTTGCAGCCCTTTCCTCTGAAATGGTCTTTGATGTAAATTTTTTTTTTTTTGCAATAAGAAACATGGAACAGCTGAGTTGATGCAGTAGTGGGCAAGGATTTTCTGGCTGAAGTTGGTGTGAAAACTGAGATTGAGGCCAGGCCACTCCTACAAAACACAGAGGGTCCCCTTGAAAATCCATCAAATTAGAGAGTACTGGAGCTCTGGAGAAAATGCAATAATTGGAGAGTTGGAGCCTGACCAGGCTGACCAGTCTGACCTCCCACTGCTGGAAGATGGCAAGAAAATCAGGGCATAGAGGACTCCAAAAAGGAGCTGCATCTGGCATGGGATTACATGTGCTTGGGTTGTATTCATCCCTTTTGTCATTACACCACAGGACATAGTGCAGGGATTAAGTTGTTTCACTGTGGATTCTATGTAAGTTTATTTTTGGTGTAGCTCTGAGGCATATTAGTGTATATTTATTCACAGCTTTAGTGTAAGATTAGAGAAAAAAAGGGAATTAAAAGGCACTAAAAAACCTGACTAAGTGCTGGGGAGTGCAACACACATCGAGAGGACTTGATGCATGATACATTTCCTTCTAGTTTAGTTGATCATCTCTTCCTCATTTTGGAGAGTTTGGGGATTTAAATTAATAATTTTTATACCTAAACTAGCATATTTTCAGGTTGCTTGTTAATTTATTATTAGACTATTTTTATTTTCCAAAAGAAAATGCCTGCATGGAACAATGTAGTAAAAAGTGTTAAATTATCACAACTAAGTTGTGTTCCAGGTAACAGAATCACAGAATGACTTTCCTGGGGAGGTTGTTTGCACATGGCTGCCTTCATGGTTTGCTTCAACTTGCAAGTTAGATCAGATTGGCTAAGTCCTGCCTAAGGGGATGGGGTTTTTCACAACTTGTTATGGTTCCAGTGTTTGATAACCCTTTTTGTGAGCTTCTTCTGATGTGGTGTTTGGCAGCATTAACATTCACCCTTGGGTTTCCTCTTTGGATGGTTAAACAAACCCATTTCTCAGCCTCTTCTCTCAGGTGCCCTGGCAGCCCTTGATCATCTCAGTAACCCTCCACTGGACCCATTCCAATGCATCCATGTCTTCTGTGCTTGGGAGCCCAAATCAGGACACAGTAATCCAGATTCAGCCTCAGTAGTGGAAAACCAAGAAGAGCAACCCCTTTCTGATACAGGATGGAGATCTTAGCAGTGAATGTCCAAGGTGTTAATGGTGCTGGGATACAAGGCTGTTTTTGTGAGAAATACGTGAGTCTCTATGCTGAGTATCCTCTGTGTGTGTGTGTGTGTGTGTGCATGGATTCATGCAGGTGCACAGAACCTGCAGAAGAGATACACAGTTTGTATTTTTGGATATAAATCTGGGATCTCATTTCCTTTCACAACTTAAGAATGTCAGATAGAGCTATTGGCTGCAGTTTACATGTGGAAGAGTACTGCTCTTCTGCATTTTTAGCAGTTGCTTTGTAGATTTGCCTTATACCTTTGTCACATAATTAAGAGCCTCTTGAATGGTTCCCCTATTCAGCACCCATGGTGGAAGTTCAAATGTTTTGGAAAAGCTCTGATTTCCTGGAAGCTTTCACTTTGATCTGCTGCTAAATTTGCTATCCCTAGTTTGAGTCAGATTGATTAGCCACTCTCATGTCTAACTAATGCATTGAGTTATTAATGATCAGGGTTAATCATTATTATCTGAGTAAAATGCACATTATCCATTACCCCGGTTGTTATGAATTATGGCAGCTGTCAGACAAATGGGCATGTTTCTCCTGGCAAATACAGATATGCACCCCTTAATTGGTTTTATTTTCCCCTGATTAAAGCAAGCTGAAGCCTTTGGCAGAGGAGAATGGATAAAATTCTGGGTAGATGGCCATTACCTTCAGAGAAATAGCTCAGGTTGGAAACTGGTGTTCCAAACCAGGCAATGCCTACAGAGAATAGGGAAGGAAGTTTTATTCCACCATTTGATGTCAGTATGTGCTCACTCTTGAAACTGCTCAGAATTTTTTTCCTTTCTGGGGAGACCTCTGGATAAAGGCCATTTGCCATCTTTGTGAGCGTTCCTTGCTGTCCACATGTTATCGATGCCAATTGACTGAGGAAGCAGTTAAACATTGCTCAGGATGGTTCTCAAATGTCCTTACAAGTGCTGCCTGGTTTCCCTTGGAGAGGAGACAACTTTTGTGTAATAGACACAAATGGTTTCTAGGCTTAGGGTGTTTGTGGGGGACTTTACAGATGGGGGTTCATTACTTTTCAAGGAACCTGGAGTGACCTCAGACATTCATTACTTCTTTGATGCTCTGGGTTGAGAAAACTGCCTTTTCATTGAACATTCTTTCTGTAGCAGCCCCCTTTTTGAGGCCTGTTTTCACATTCCTCTCCCTGCTTCAAATTGTGGTGGAGATAGTGAAAAATTCTACTCTTGCCCAATTTGACTCGTCTCCCCTCCCTCAGCTTTCCTTTTCAGCCATTGCAATGCAGAAGTAGCCAGGGAGCTGGGTGTGAGTCTTCCCTGGATCTACACCAGCAGAGGAGGCAGCTGTATCAAATATCTTGTGTCTAACCTTTGACAAAATTCCCTCTGCTTCTACTAGACTGAGTCTATCATTGCAATTACTAATTGCCTTATGAATACTTCTCTGCTCTAAATGCTTCCTTTATTGTTAATGTGGGCAATTTCTTTGATTATATAGTACACTGGAAAATGAAATTGAGATTTAAATAGAAATCTCTTTGCTTCTAAATGGTTTAATTTTTCTCAAATCAAAAAGGCACTTTTGGAATATCATTCAGTATTTGGTTTTGTGGGGAAGATAATTTTCCTGAGTCTGTACATTCATAGAATTCTATTTGCGTGTCAGAATAATTGTTTTGAAATAACTAGTACAATTTGACTTGATGTTGACATTTAGTAGCTTTTAAAATATTCTTTGAGTCTTTTTAATCAGTTTTAATGAATCACTCATTTAAATTGGACACAATTTGAGATAGAAAACTCTGCCATTCCTGGTTAAATGCTTGTTCCGCAAAAATCAGGTGCAGGCTGCAAGGTAAAAAAAAGACCCATTCTTGAATCAGGCCTATCCTTTAAAAAAAATAGCCCCATAGAGGTATCACAGGAAGCATTCCATGCTATTGTGGGGGTGTATATTTGACAGAGTTCACTGCAGGTTAGACATGCATTGGACAAGAGGTCCCTCATTGTTTAATGTCACACTGAGAATTCTTATGGCTTGATGACTGCAAGGCACGAACAGCAGAAATCTTTCAAAAGAAATACTCCTCTATATGAACAAACCCCTCACATTTAAAGCTAAAGTAAAAACTGTCTGCTGCATGTGTACCTTTTGTACCCTCTACCTTGGTCATGTACCTTGTACTTACTATGCCTTGTTCTGCTGCTTAATGTTAGAGAAGCGTTACACATATTAATTTTAATAGGAGTTGCAGCTCAGATTAAAAATGAATCTTTTGAGTAATTTGGTGGCATATCTTGACTTCACAAATGAGATCTTATGCCACTGGTGTCAGAAGCAATTAAATGCCATTCAGCAATTAAAAGAAGAATTTAATATGATATTTATTGTTACTACTCTGTGCCAATCCTCCCTGTATCAAACTTTTAGATCCTTGCTTTGATTTTGTGTATAAGAACCAAAGATTATGTCTGTTAGACAGAAATTACACAGTTTTGGTGAAACTTTTAAAGATAGAAATGATTTCCACATGAGCACAGTTGTTACAGAATATCTTCACGTATTCCCTACCAGGTCTTTGCTGCATTGTGTTGCCTGTGGAGTTGTTCCAAGCCCTGTCCCATTAGTATGGACTGAGCAGTTTTGGGCAGGAGATGCTGAAGGAGGCAGCAGGCCTTGCCCTTTTACATGTAGCTTTGTGTGTGTTTATGTGATTCCTAGAGCTTTGTATGGCATAAACTTCACTTTTTGTACATTACAAACTTTTGCTTGTAGTGTAGAAAATACTTCCTAGAGTACAGGGCTGTTCATGAGGCTTATAGTTAATGCATGAAACAATAGGAAAGCAGTTTTGCTGAATATAGGTCTTCAGAGAGCCATCATGTCATCATCAGCTTCCACTGGAAAACAATTAGGAGGCTTTGGAAATTATTAGCATGCCAGACATTTTTCATTGTGGCTTCGCTTACAAAAATGACAGAAATTTCCATGTGGGATTTTTTCCCTAGTGTATTCTTGACCACTGAGTAAAAGCTGGGGTGAGAGAGGTAGATCATAGTAGGTACAAATCAAGCAGGGAACACTATTTGCATAAGTTAGATAGTATGCATCTTAATGTATGTTACTGCCACCCGGCAAGTTTGGGGCCATTCCATTCAGAGCCATTATCCTCTGCTGGTTTTTCCTGCTGCATCATCTTCTTTGTACCTCTCCAGCTGCTGGTTTCTCCAAAGGACCTTTGAAGTGTTTATTATCTCTGGTGGCACGGTTTTGTGTCCTCCCCCTGTTCTAGCAGCTCTCACAGAACTGCGGATGAGGAGGGTGATCTAGGGATTTCATAGTGGGGGCTCTTGTGCCAACTGAGCTTCTCTGAACTAAATGCTAGTGAATAAGACCAGTGGTCTGCGTGCTGTTTTTAGATCCTAATGTTACATTGAGTTACCAAAGAAAGGTAGCACAAGAAATGAGTAGGTATGCATTCATTTGTAGCCTTGAAGTATTTATAGGAAGGTTTTTGGAAGTTTGCATCTTCTGAAGTGTTTCAGATCTCCTCAAATAGAACAATTTGAAAGCCACTGAGGAAGTGCATTTCTTTTTTTTAAAACCATCCAGTTGCAGCCCATGATCAGCCCATGATCTCCAATTCCAGCTGTTTATTACCCTGTTACTTAAAAACTTGCCTTTTATTCTGCATCTGGTTTGTTGAGCTACTCTCAGTCTGATCTGCTTTAGCGTGCTGGATTCCAGGACTGTCAAATTTTTGTAGATGGCAGGAGGCTGTGATCAAGCCACCATGTAACCTTTCATTTGATAATCCAAATGGATTGATTTCCTCAGGTCTTCCACTCTAAGGCATTTTTTCCAGTCTTTTACCTTGCCTGTGTGCTTTGACAGACTGTGGAGAACTGATTCTTTGTGATGAGACCCTGTTTATTGAGTTTGGAATAAAACCCCCCACATGTTGTTTTGTGGTTTTTTGAGCCCTTCATGCACCCACTTGTGCATAAAACAATTCTGTTGTTTTCTGTTCCAGATTGTTCTGGCTGACTGTAAAATGTCTGATTTGAAATGATTTCCAGGCTTGACTTAAATCAATAGGAGGAAGATGGAAATGTATTTCAGGATGTTTTGTTGGTCAATAAAACGTTATACCCTGTGACATCAAAAAATGCTGAAATCAGCTTTGAAGAAGCAGAAAAATGTAACAGTGGCAGATGCAATTTTAGTGATTTGTGACTGTAAATCACCTCTTCTATAGAAAGGTGAAATGAAAGTTAAAATAACAGAAAAGAGGTGGTTTTGTTCCTCAGAATTTGAGATTTAGGTCTGAGGTAAAAGAGGAAATTTATACTAACATGAAGCATATTTTACCTTTTTGTAATTAAGAGATGGGGAGGACATCAGATGCTTTGTCACCAATATTAGTGACATTTCATTTTAATTTAATTAAAGCAAAAGTACTTGTATTGGGTATTACCAGTTGAAGTTTCCTTCTTGAGTAGTTTGTCCCTGTTGTGACACAGGGAATGAAACTTAACAAATTTTTTTTAAAAGTTGCTTCATCTGATACACATGTGGTTGTGAATAAATAAATTCTCAAGGAGCAGTGCTGTTGCCTGAACTAGGAGCACATGGGCTGAGGACTGAGCAACCTGATCATAGAAGACCATCCAAGAGCCCTTTGATGGTAGGTTTGGAGCAGGACATTGATTCAGGCAGGCTCTGCAAAGAAGGGGTTGTGTCTAAGTCAGATTAGTGACACCAGTAGCGATGAGGTCCAGGAACTGCTCATGTGTCCTCAGGTCTAGGCAGACACCAAATACAGACTTGCCCAACTTCAGTGGGTACCTTCGGGAACTTTATCTTGTCCTTCATGGAGTTTTAAATTTTTCATGCCCTCACAGCATGAGAATATGGACAGGTCATTAGAAACAGAATACTGGAATAAAATTACCAAATTTTTACGTCTGAAATACTCCCCAGACTTCCAAAACATTTGTTTTTCTGCTTTCTGATTTTCTGTCAAATTTCTTCCCCTAAACCCCCCCTGTTTATTTGAGGATCAGATACTTCAATTAGTGCCATCATTTTTCCTGTATGGAGTATTTTGCAGTATTGGATTGATAAACTTTAACCACTTGTAGCATAACAAATTGGCAATTATTTGGGCTCACACCAATTATTGCAGAACATTAACAGGAGAATGAATGCTGTGTGGTACCCAGTGCTGTAGTCTAGAGCAAATAAAATCTACTGAATCTTTGAAGTGAAAGACCTTGTATTTTAAATGAGACACTAATCTAAATTCCAGTGGCCTGTGGAAATACAGCAATGCTTGTGCTTAAATCATTATGTAAGAGTATGTTGTGGTACCAACAGGATGTGATGTCCTAACCATAATATCTTACTGAGACTTAGTATATATGATGGGGTTTCCAAATGTCTGTACTGGTATTTTGTGTACATTTCAACATTATATTAACTTGTGTGAAAATTTGCATCTCCAGAGATTCGTGTTTGTTACAATTCATGATTGCAAGATTCATGCTGATAAAAAGAACAGATTGTCATTATGTCATTAATAGAAAAGGGATAGTTTGAGCTACATTCTTTCTGGATTTACTGAAATCTTGGGAAGTAGGAGCTGTGAATTTTAAGTGTGTAATCCTATACAGGGAGTAGACTGAAGGGTGATGGATCCATAGGTTTGAACTAGAACTGGAGCTGTAGCAGTGCACCTCCCATTTACAATGTACCCTGAACTTATTAGAAGAAAGTTACTCAAAATACACTTGAATTTTTACTTTTTTATTGTGTTGGCTTAGGGAAGCTTGGCATATGGCATATGATATGAAGGTGCATAAATATTAATAAAAAATTTACAACACTGAAGTTATTTATCTCTGAGAAAAGACTGCAGGGTGATGGAATCAATATGTTTGAACTCATCAAGGATCTTAGGAAATCACTGCTGATCATTTGGTCAAGGCTGTTGGGCAGAACAGAAGTAAAGCTTCAGATGATTGAACAGACAGAAGGAACATTTCAGATGCTGTGATTATACACAGAGTAGTGATTATACACAGAGTAGTGATTATACACAGAGTAGTGATTATAACCTCTAAGCAATTCTTGTAAAAAGAACTATCAAGTAAGGACAATGCAAAGCAAGAAAAATCATTAGCTTGATTGCTTTATGCTTCAGTATATGTGATTATAGGAGGGTACAAAGACCATTACTGACATGTGTGATAGCATTTGATTATAAACACGTTCTTTCTGCTTGAATGTTATCACAAGTCTTTTCTATTCCTGAAGATATTCCTCAGTCTGTTGAGGATAGATGAGAGTCTAGACTTATGTTCTATGCCTGGCTCAGCTTGGTCTGCAGTGAATCCAGCTACTTGATTTCTCTAGAAATAATGCCTGTCCCTGGATATTTAAATATATTTTCTGTCACTGAATGTAACTGCAGAGTGCCAAAGCAAAGACAGAGTCTCTTATTTCCTCCAGAAAATATTGTATTTTGAGCCATAAAGTAACAGAAATCTACTTTCAATTTTGTATTATGGCTGATATATATCTAGAAGCTATATGTGCTGAGATTTATTATGTGTAAATATTTGTCCTGCCTGGAAGGGGAGTTACTGAGGATGCCCTATTAATGATCCAGGGCAAGCCTGAACCAAATGTGATAGGTTGTTATAGACACTTGAAGCAAATCCAGAAGAGTCATGACTCTCTTCTTTCTACTTTGCCTTTACTGGTTTTCATTTTTCTACAGTAGCCAAAAGTAAGGGTTTTCATTGCAGGAAATCTCTTTTATTCTTCTGACTTCTGCTGTAGCATGTATCCATCACTTCAAAGCACCTTTTTAATTGGAGGGCTCATTATTTCAAAAATTCTGATTTGGAGCCACCTGACCTGACCTGGAGGGGAGCTGTGCTCTCTGGCTCGGAGGGGCAGCAGAGCTGGGAAGATGATTTATTCAGAGGCTTTTTGGTGGCTAGACAGGGAAAGATGCTGAATGAACACAATACTAGGAAGCACAGTATGTCAGATGGCTAAATGCCAATGCAGATCTTCAAGATCTAGCAGTGTTCAATGAAATACTGAGTATTGCCACTGTGCTAAAACAATGCATCATGAAGTTATAAACAAAAGAATTTGAACGATTCTTCAGTGCTATTATTAATAGTAACCTGCTTCTCTAGGTGAGCAGGAAACAAGTAGAGAAACAATGAGCCTCTGACCTGCCTGGGAGCATTCTTAGTAGTGCCAGTATCATAGAATTATAGAATCAGTAATGTTGGAAAACACCTTTAAGGTCATTGAGTGCAACCGTTAACCAGCACTACTGTGTTTAGTGTTCACCACTAAATTCTGTTCCCACGTGCCACGTTCACACGTTTTCAAACGCTTCTAGGGATGGTGACTCCACCCCTGCTATCACCCTGGTGTTCTATTGCAATGCTTGACAGCCCTTCCTTACAAAAATTGGTGAAGACATTTTTCCTAATATCTGACCCAAACCTCCCCTGGAGGGGGTTATCATAGCAAGGCTGCACACACAGCTCATTTCTTTACATGGGAAGTGACTCCTTGGGTTATCATTTCCAGGCAGTTGTCTGATTGATTTGGAAGACAAGATTGCAATACTCCCAAAAACTTCTGTAATTACTTGTAATGCAAAGCAAGATTTTCCCAGGTATTCTCCATTTATCCTGCAGGCCTAGTCTCCATTATTCTCTTAAGTTCTTGACACCCTTCTTTCTTCTTATAATGCACACTCTACTTGAAGATGTGTGAATGACTTGTTAAGAAAAGATAAAAATAAGTTGCACTGTGTGCCTTTTCAAGGACTTTTACTTTAGATTTGGAGATCACTCTGCCATTTGGCTCACCTTATTTTTTCCCCATCTGTCTTTGTATTTCTGCAGCCAAATGGGATATTGACACTGTCACTGAACATCCTCTTCTGTTCTGACCATGAAGCACTCTATTATAAGGGCTTGGTCTGTTTTGAGTAATTATTCCAGTTCTGTAAGCTGCTGTGGATAAACATATCTCAGCATCAATTCTTACCTTTATTTTTAGTGTTGAGTATAAAGCAGTTGAGGCTGATTACCTTTTAAGTGGTTTAATTTCTCAGTGGGAGGAGTCTTGATGGTGTAAATATTTTATAGGAGCTAACTACTGAGCAGGGCTGGGCAGCTACAGCTCAGTACTGAAATGAATAGAAGTGGTAGTTTAATTCTCTTAAAAAAAGCATTGAAATGGTTTTACTGATAATAATTCATACCTTAGAAATGAAATATTTATATCGAGATAAGACATAGTATGTGGCAGCCCTCATTCAAAGCTTCTGTTATTCTCTCTTCCTGGTGTGTTATATTTTATCTAGTGCTCTCCCTGAACATGGCTGATCATAGCAGGGAGTACGAGAAAGTTTTCATTCAATAAACCTATCTCTTAAAAGGACCTCAAGAGAAAAAATCTATCAAAACAGGCTTTGAAATAATACAGCAGCAAAATGTGTTCACGCTGCTGCACAGAAATTTTGATTACTGGTGGGCCATGCTCCAAAATCGATGCCATCATCCTGGTCCATGCTTCAGCCCTGCCAGCTGCCGTAGCAGTATGGCCTTCAGGGCCACGAGGGAAGCTCTCAGTGCCACGTGTCTCTGGGCTTTGTGCTTCTGGGGGCTGGTGCTGACTCTGCAGGACCTGGGCACCTTGCTCTACTCGTGTAATTATGCAACACTCAGCACCGGTGTGAGTCCTCTGCTTCACTTTCAGAGCACGTGCACATGGAATTGGCTAGAGCAATGGAAGGGGAAATGGCATGAGATACTGAGCTATTACCTTCCTACATAATGGAACTTTTACATTTTCTTCTGGTTTCAGCTGGACTGAAATATCACAAATAGTGAAATTCAGGTAAAATATATTAACTGACAATCACAAGTACAACTCAGCTTTACCTGTTGCTGTTTGATTCTTACTGAAGAAGCAATTTTCCCCAAGAGAACTCTGCTCAGACTCAGAATATAGTTGTAATAATTTGAAGATCTGCCAGTTAGTATGCCAGGGGATTTCACTGAGGAGCCACAGTCCTGGATTTGTTTATCAGTTAAAAAATATTATTTGTCATAAGCTGTAGGATTTCTAGGTTAAGCTAAACTAACTGTTTTGGTTTTTTTTTTTGTATGATGAGTAAGATATTGTTAGGAGAGTGTAAAGGCATTTTACTGGAAGTGGTCTGGGAGAGAAAAGTGATGGCAGGAATACAACCTACACTGCAGATAGATCATCTCTGGTGCACGTACTGCTTTTATGGGAAGCACAAGGCCAGGCTTACTGGTAGCCTTCAGATGCTTTTCCATGCTTTGGAGATTCAGAGGTGCAATAAATCCAGTTTTTGCTGCCCAGCTGAACAAGGTTTACCATGGCTTTGTGTCACTGGAGTGGAGCAGACCCACCAGACCTTAGGTGTGAGTGTGGCCTGTGTATATCAAAGAGAAAAAGGGAATGGATCAATAGTAATCCCCAAATCCTTTGCTCAGTTCACCCGTAGCCAAGGGTACAAACATGCCTGTGTGTGCTTGCACACTCCCATGGATGGATGAATCTGTGACAGCACATGTTAAATGCATGGTTCCATGTTTGTCCCAGCATGCCTGTTTTGTGGATGTTTCCTACTTTGGGTTATTTCACCAGGCTACTGAGGCAATGGCAGCTGGTTTTTAAAACTATGAAAAATTGCAGGTTTTTTATTACAGCCCTGTAAGGCACTGTATGCAAAGAGCATGTGAGGTAATCTCATCTCTCCTTTTGTCTCTGTTAGTTGCAAAAAAGTAATTTTCTGGTTTTCTCTCCTGCTTTCTCTACATATATTTTGCTTTATTTTCTGAATTATGACTCTCCATGTATGGAGTGTAATTTTTTTCCTGTAATGTAACTCAAATTTTATGGGTATTAGTTACCCTATCTAACTGGCTAAGGACTATTAGGCAATATCAGAGTCTATAACAGCATTAAATCTTTAACTCTACTTCTAATACGTAGAAAACTAAACGCCATAAACTTTTAAAATGTTTGAGGTAAAAGAAGAGGTGATGCAACAGTTTTATAATGTTTATGTAAATGTTTCCATACTCATGGCAGAATAAAACCTATGAGTTAGAGACTTAAGTGGAACATATTAAGTCTGCTTATTAAATGAAATCTGCTGAAGCTGTTGTAGGTGCAGACAAGGAATGTAAGATTATGGGTGCCCAATGAATAATTTGTTGTGTTTTTTTAACAGGTCCCTTGTGGCCAAATCTTTGAGGCTGATGTACTTAAATGTTACTGCTAGGCATTCAGAGAAGACTCGAAAGTCTCTTTTAACTTAAAAAAAAAAAGAATTTATCCAGTAGTGTAATTATTTTTTTACCATTAGATTAGATGAAAGAATAAAATGAAGGTTTAACACCCAACTCTCCCCCAATCCATGTGTAGGTCAGTCGCTGCTTCCAGTTGTGGGCTCAGTCACCTTGTTGGCTTTTGGAATCACAGTAAATTCTGCTCCCTGGCCAGCTTTTCTTCCTGCACCCACATAGTCTTGCCTCACTTGCCCCCTTGTTCCTCCTTAGAATTTCTCTCCATCCTTACTGAGAATTTCTGTGCAAAAAAGGGTCACTTAATTAAAAAGGCATTTCCCCACTCTGCTTGAAGATAAAGATTGGTTCAAAAAGCTCTTTTCAGCTCCCTTGAGGTGTTGATCCTGGCCAAGCAGCCAGTCTTAGAGCCTGAAAATACATGCATTGGAGGTTAACATCTAGAACATGAAGAAATTAACAAAAACACCCCTAAATGTGTTTGTTTTTCCTATTGGCAACCTGCATCAGAGGAGATAGTTTGCATTTCCCAGTTGAGCTCAGTATTGTTCCCTGGACACAGGCGATAAAGACGTTGGCCCTAATGACTCTCTCTTTTCCTCTTGATGGATTATCCCCACTTTATAACTACTCTCAACTTTTTGAGTCTTCAAGAGTCTTGACAGGGTTAATTTCTTATCTCAATTATTCCTTTAAGTAGAGGAAGGCTGCATCTTTTCAGAGTAGAAGTAGTTTCTGCTCTATATAGATTTAACTATGTTTTCTCTAGCAGGACTGGTTGCAAAACAACTTTCTGCTCCAGTGACATTTAAAGGTCTTCACCCTTTGCTGGCTTCAGGCTCTGAGGACTGCACTGAACTTTACATTTCCTTTTAATGTGTATGTTAAAACTTCAGATGAAGCCATCTAGCCCATCTAAATGGGCATAAATTCTGTTGTCTCTTTAATGAGATTAGCCATGTTCTTGCCCACCATGGCTGCCTACCACAGCAGGTTTGGGATGCTGAATTCTCAGTCTTTTCTTCCATACCACAGTATTGGAAAGTTGCTCATCAATTAAGCACTGATAAAATGAACTGTAGCAATTCACCTCTGCTTACAGATGTGTTTCCTCAATCCTTTCAGAACTTGGTGACCTATATGGAAATAGATTAGGGAAAAAAGCCACCTGTTGGTCATTTGCCAGGGGACATGTGGCCATGCCAAGGTTTGGTGCTTTCTTTTGTTCAGTGTCCCGTCATGCAGTATGGGAGCTGTAGGCCAGGTTTATTAATAATATACTGATATGTGAACAAGAGAATATGGAAAGTGCTCAGTTCCAATAGCTGCAAATCAGGTAGTGCTTTGGGGTCCTGGTTACTAGTCAGGCTATTTGTATTTAATTGGGTTCATTTTAAACTATCCAGTTCCATTTTCCATGGATTTCCATTTTCCAGCAAGTGCACAGAGGTAATGTTACAATGCAAAGTGTTTCTAATTTTGTACTTAGCTGAAATAGATGAGTTAATTTATTTTAAAATCGTAGCAACCATGCTGAATTCTTCTGTATTGAAACCAGCACATGTGAAAGGCCTAATTTTTCTGTTCTTTATATGAAGTGTCATTCTACTAAAATGTCTTGTGAAAGGTGTGCAAAAAGAACATGATGGTTGTCAGAGTTCAGATCTAAAACTGTTTTTAAAATTGCTTCCTCTCAGAGAATGATTTATTATTTAATTTTCACAACAGCAGTTATGGTGGTAGAAAAGATTATTTTGAATGAATTTTTTCATTTGATATAACCTCATTACAGCTTCAAGCTTTGCCAAATCTAGAACCAGTATTAACACCTTTTTCCTGCCCTGGAGCTCTCCAGAGATCTCTAACTTGTGCTATTGCAACCTTCTGCTTTCAAAATTGTATAAAACCTCTGAAAGTCTAAAAACCTCCTCTAGGTGGAAGGTGTCAGCTTAAACTACAATTAACTCGGCTTGCAAGAGAGAATGTTGGGAAAACTGGAACAAAAATATCCTATAATGCTGCTGCCTTTCATATTAGGTAGTCCAAAACTAAATCCAGAAGCTACTGAAGCACATGGCAGGAAGGTAATGGCTAGATACTGCCAAACATCTGCAGTCATATTGATCTGATCCCTCTGAATTTTGGCTGAAGGTCCAGTGCTGTTTGAGTCACAGAATCACAGAGGTGATCCAGCCTGAAGCCAGGGGTCTTTACAAACCCACCTATGACTCAAATGAAGTATAAACCAACATACTGCTGATTAGGATCATACACTCATAGGTCTTACCAATTAGGCTTGTGTCACTCTCTACAGACATACAGTAGCTGTCTAGATGGATTTCCAAAACTTCTGAAAATTTATAGCCACCCAAGGCAATTATATTCCATTTTGTTTCAAAGCATAACTTCCTTTTTTTTAAGGCATCCCATTACTAATGCTTAAAACTCTTGAAAACTTAAAAAAGACAACCATTATGTTAGTTGTTTCCTGGAGGTTATTCTCACTTGTTCAGTACAAAATTATGAAAATAAAATGAATTTCTATCTCTTTTTTTAATGCAATCAGTCAAATCTTATGGCAGTAGTGCATAGGAACCTAAGAGGAGCTGCTCTGTCTTTAAAGCATTAATCCACTTTTAATATACAGCTCAAATACTGCTGTCACAGAAAATTCCTGAGGAATGATGTGAATGGAATCAAGAAATGCTAAATGGAAAATTGTGCATATGACATGTTAATTTAGGAAGATAGTCTGCAGGAACATGACTGAGAAAGATTGCAGTTTATTTAAGGGTAAGATTGGAGGAGAATTAAGGCAGCGAAGTCTGGCCTTAGTGACAATACTGTGAGAGTGCTGGAACCCAGCAGACACTTTTCTGAGGAACAAATCTCTTGTGAGTTTGGAACCCTCCTTCCAGATGGAGGGAGAGGATAGGCTGCTGGAAAATGGGACTGCTCATGGAAAAGGAGATGTTTGCTGCGCTGGTGCTCCTCCAGGAGCCAGCTGGGCTGCTGGAGGAGTTGGTTTCCCGTTGGCTCAGCTGGATCTCATGCCAACAAGTCCCAGCTCCCCATGTTCAGGGCCTGTGCTGAGCCACAGCTCTGGCTCCTGGGGCTTTTGGCTCTGGTGCAAGCTGCTGATGAGATGAATCAAGCCAAGTCTCCAATTGCTCTTTGAAATACAAAACTCTGGCCTCGAAATTGCAGATTAGTGCAACTCCCTTCTTTGACCTGTACTGTTCTGATTCAGAGTTGTGGCAGCCCTGCAGATAACTCAAGTGTTTTGCCCTTCTCCAGCACTGGCCTGGTTTCAAGTTGGCACTGGGCTGTTTAAGGCAATTACAGCAGCCAGTCTCTCTGCCTGCCCCTTTTGTAGAGGCAATGGGAAGCCAAAAGCATCTGCTGTTTGGGGAGCCTCAAGAAGCAGGTCTGGAGTGAATCCAGACAAGTCTAGGGCTGGGATCAAAAAATAGAAAATAATTCCAGGGATTAGCATTTTGCTACTGGAGGATCTGGGTTTTGTTGCTGTTGGCCTGAAGCCTTGTATGGTAACAAAATCTTGATGTTCATGAGCTGCCCAGGCTGTGCAGAGCACGACAGCACAGTGCAGATTCAGGAACAGTCATCAGAAGAGAAGGAATCAGCAGATTCAGGAACAGTCATCATTTATTCCATTTCCTTTTTAGCCTCCTGTGACCTTAATGGTATGCATCAATTATCATCCTGCCCAAACTACCCCCAAAGTACTTGATAGAAAGAATAGTTTGAATTTTCCAAATTCACTCAAAGAGCTGCTTTGATAAGGTATTTTGGAAAATCTTCTTGTAGAAACCTAAAGTTTTTCCAACACAAATGGTGAAAAGGAAACTAAGACAAAAATTTTTCTCTTTACCCCAAGAACTGGCAAGAGGAAAGAAACAGAAAAGTTACTGCTTTACTGAGTAGCAAGGATTTGTGAAGGAATGATAAGCATTCACTGTGTAGGGAAGTGACAGTGCCCACTTGAAGTAATCTGAATAGCCAAACAAGTAAGATTTAGCACCCTGCTAACACCAAAGACAGAGTGCTGGAATGGGGAAAAGAGCTGGGTAATGGAGTTAAGGGAGCTGGTATGCAGTCTCAGGAAAAGATTCTGCTGCTTGGAATGGTACAACCAATGCAGCTTTGCTGGCTGCAAAAGGGACTGCAAATTAACCTGAAGTAGTGAAGAGTAAAAATAGTCTGGGAAGTTAATGGGTCACCTCTCAATTAGAGGAAACAACTGTGTAACCATTAACACTGCAAGTCAGGGGGGACTGTAAGCAACTGAGCAAAATGTGGGAACAGATAAAGAGTATTGGAGTGCAAATAATGAGGAAATGCTAGTGGTTCTCAGTTTGAATAAAAATAATGGCCTTAACCAACACAAAGTGCTCTGCTGTCTAGATGAAGCTGTTGACAAAAGGCTTCTGCAGCAGGGGTTGAATTTCTGGCAGATGGCCCTCTGCACCTCTAATAAAAGACACAAAATCACAGCCAATAAAAAATAATTGGAAGAGAAAATCCTGAGAATGAAATGTCAAATGGCAGTGGAAATGTTAACATGGGAGGGAAAATTATAAGTAAATATATAAGTGAGACAAAAACCTCTTCCTTTATGAGTGGAAAAGGCAATTATAAGTGAAGGGCAAATACTCTCATATTAGGTATCTAATTGGGATTATTTATCACTGCTCATTAGGAAGAGGGTTGTGCATATCAATCTTGTATTAAAAATATAAGCCCTGAGAACAGGGATTCTGTGTAAGGAGATTCTGCAATGTGTACACAACCCACACGGTGGTGTGAAATTAGGAGCTTTAAAAGCAATAGGGCATAAAAAGCAGCAGTTCTTGCTTTCTGTGAGGCAACTCCTGGAAAGGGCAGCACTGAGGCAGGCCATACCGCACCGTGGTACTCCAAACCATCAAATGCCAGGAATGCCTGCCCACAAATGTTCCTCCCTGTAAGAGAATTAGCCTTGATGGTTATAAGGGAGGGTGGTTCCAGGTGAGTGGGACACAGGAGAGCCCGTGGGGAGAGGCTGTGTGGTGTGTCTGTGTCTGGCTGCAGTGGTGCAATATGCACAGGTTGTCTTCTTCAGCTACTGGATGCTATCCACCTCTTACTCCATAGCATCCACCTTGTGCCCACAGTGAGCAGCAGTGTGGTTCAGAGAGCCTCAGCAGGAGCCCTAAACTGGGGAGTGCCATTGCTAAGCCACAGCAGTGGCTCACAGAGGGCTTGTCCTATGTTTGGCAAGTTGGCACTGTCTGCTCGGAGACACACTGGACTTCCTGCTGCAGATTGTGAAGGCTTGATATGTCCTTCCAGGCTCTGTGTGCTCCTACCAGGGCAGAAAAAGTGTATCCCTCCTGACAAGCTGTTCCACTCTCTCCATTACAGTTTGTTTATGGGTTATTAACACTCAGTTTCAAGGTGGAAACTCATTTTTACTTTACCCACCAAACAGTGGGTTTTAAAGCTGTTACCAGCTTTGAAACCATCAAACAGTGAACTTGCAGCTTGGAGACCAGGAGATTCAGTTACCTGCTTCCAACCTGCAAAATGGGCCAGCACCCAGGCTGGAGACGGGATGGTGCTTGTACAGATGGGACTGCACTGCTGTGATGCTAGGGAGGATTCATGGCTGTGCAATTTCCTACAAACCTCATGGGGAATATTTCTGCAAGGAAATGTTTTCCATGATAGTCACAGCAGTGCGGTGTGTGAGGTCCATACAAATTGTTTGAAAGTAGGATGGATGTAACTGGACTGGCTAAGGGAAAAAAGGGAATAACCTAGTTTGTGTTATGGAATCATAGGATGGTTTGGGTTGGAAGAGACCTTAAGGACCATCTTGTTCCACCCCCTGTCATGAGTAGGGACACCTTCCACTATGCCAGGTTGTTCCAAGCCCTCTCCAACCTGGCCTTGGACACTTCCAGGGATCCAGGGGTAGTCACAGCTTCCCTGGGCAACCTGTGCCAGGGCCCCATCACCCTCACAGGGGAGAATTTCCTCCCAATATCCCATCTATCCCTGCCCTCTGGCAGTGGGAAGCCATTCCCCTTGTCCCTCATGCCTTGTCTGTGATCCCTCTCCAGCTCTTTTGGAGCGGCTTGAGGCACCCCACAGAGCCTTTTCTTCTCCAGGCTCAACCTCCCTATCTTTCTCAGCCTGTTTTCATAGAGTTCCCCTACCTACAGCTTCAAGGGCAAAGATTGGTCATGTAATGCTAAAATAGGGGCTCACAAAGCAGCAGTGTTACATGTACTGCTTCTTTTTTTTGCCTCTGTCGTTGCTGTAGTGGTGTGCTCCAGTGACAGTTTGCCAGCTCTCTCTTTTGGAGAGGTGATTTGTGCTTTTGATACCTTGATCCTGCAAATTATAAATGCTGGTAATCGGACTCATGAGTCTTCTTTATTTTGTCAGGCATCTTCATACAGCCAAAATGATATATTAACAAAACTGAAGGGATGGACACAGACTGTTTAGAAATCTGTAGTGGAGGAATAGCTAAATTGAGTATAATTGGCTATGCATGTTAAAGTGTGTGAAATGTTATTAAAAAAAAAAACCCAAAAAACAACAAAACATTGCAAAATAGAGAAAATAGCCCCAGAGCCAGAGCTGGTCCTGATCACTGTTCTTCTTTCCTCAGGGAGGTGTTTATCCTTCCCAATATATATGCTGTCCTGGGCTTATGTGATTAGACCCTTTCAAGGGCACTGGCTGAAATAAAAGGCAACAACAGAAAAGTGCCCCTTTTGACAGCCTTAATTTGCAATAAATTTGCAATTTATCATTTCCATATAAAAGACTCAGACATAAAAACCTGCATGCAACTACTTCTTTTTTTTTGTGTAGAATAGGAAGACTGGTATATTGCTCAAATGGTCAAGGTCTGCTCAAATTGCTCAAATTACAAGGTCTTAACTTGAGCCATGGAGTTCTAGGCTTCAGTTCCCTGTGAACAATCTTGTATTACTTAAAATCTTTCTATGAAAGCAATTGACAAAAATTAAGTAAAAAGAAGAAGAAAGGATTAGGTGAAGATAAAAATTCCTCATGGGGTTTGGGTTGGGTGGAGAGTCTTTTACAGGTGATACACAGATGGAAGAGGTGAGACTCCTTCACAGTGTAGTAATTATAGTGATATTGGCCTTTGCTGTGTGTACAACAGTAATTTTTGGTATTAAAAAAGCAATACAAACACTATGAAACTATCAAATAATCTGGATTCTCTTTTACTGTTAGAGGAAATATGGTTAAATTCATCTGTTGAAATTTACCAAAGTAAAAATATATTAATATGTAGTTTACATGGCATAGAATTAACATTATTTTTCTCCCTTTAGATGATGTCAAGGATGTAGTTCAGTTGGCTTAAAAAAGCACCCTGGTCTCTGGGAGTTGTCCTGCCTGTCCTGTGGAGAGCACAGGGCTCTGGGGAGGTTCCTGGAGGTCCCAGCAGCAGTTCTCTCATCCTCTTTGCCAGATTGTGCCCGTTGCTCTGTTAGCACAGTGTGCAGGAGATGGGTAAATGTTGGTGTCATGAGGAGGATTTTAAGGGATGATGAGAAAAATCACAATCGGTGATGCTTTGCAATGAACAGCCTTCAAATAGTCTTTTTAAAAATGATAAATGTGGGGGCCTTGGGATGGAGGCAGAAGTTTCAGCTGATATAATTTTGAAGTATTTCAGCATATAAATAGAATGGGTATGAACCACTGTACAAGATTTGAAATAATGTTTCGCATTTGATTATTCACTGTATTATTTACAGTTCATCTCAGTGTTCTGGGGTCAGCTGATTTTTATTTGGCATTCAGGATGCAAAACATGGTAGGGTTTTGCAATCAAACCTGTGTTTCAGCCTTGTAATGGAGATCTTTTCTTTGCCCAGAAATATACCCATTTTAAATTGTTTCCATTTATATGACTGCAAAATATTAAATATTAAAAAGCTAATTATTCTTTCTTTTCTCTGGGTATATTTAGAAACATTCATTATACAGGTGAAAAATACACATCCATTAAAGTGGAGCTGTTTGGGATTTGGAATATGTAAACCCATGTAGTATTTTAATGTTCGCTGTTCATTTATTTGCTTTACAGAGTAAATAAAAAAGAATTTTCTTTGCTATTATATAAACATTAATAAAGTAAAAAAATCTTCATTTCAGCATGAGGTTTTCTTGAGCAAAAAGGCAATATTAGGTCTTGAATAATATTTTTGCAGCAGTTAGGTGAAAAATTAACTTTGTGTATGTTACTGCACAAAGCCCAGAAGGAGAGACAAGGTCAGTAAAAACCATTACTCAGTTTGATTTACATCAGGTGAATTGTTTTTTTGTATATGTGCATCTCAGAGGTAAAGATGAGAGATAATCTGCATGGCAGAGAGTCACTTCCTTCAGGCTTGTAGTGCAGAGTTATTGTAGCCCTGTGGGACTGGCCAGGTTCAGTGGGAGCAAGTGCAGGTGGGCATTTCCCACTTGGGATGAACTCATGGGACCAAGCGTAAGCTTTGGTACTTGGCTGGATGGATGGATGAAGGATTTGGTCTTTTGTGGACTGTTTCTTCTTCTTTCTTTCTTCTTTCTTCTCAGTAACAGAATGTTTGTTTAGAGGGGAAAAATGAATATTTAATATGGGTGTAAGGAAAGAGGGTCATCTTTGGAAACAATGATGAACAAAAAGAACAAAAAAAGTTCTTTCTTTTTCTGAGAATGTAGATGCTGTTCAAGAGAACTGGATGAATGTTGTGAAACAATCAGTTGTTGTCCGCTTTATAAAGCACCAAATTTAGACAGATCTTTGTGCTACTTTACTTGAAGATATAACCCCTTTTAAAATTATATTACACTTCATGTTCTCCCCCTTAGTTGCTGCCTTGCTATTTTTATGTACAACTAAAGCATAGGTAATGTTTAAAGGACAATGTAGCTATGAAAAACCATCAGTGGCATTTTGGCTGAGCACTGCTTCAGCTTTGACAGCCAGATGGAAACATTTAATTTGTAATCACAGGACAAGTGCTATGGCTGAATGTTTCTTGGCTGGAGAGGAAGGCTGGATGTTCTCTGCTCTCTCAGGAGAGGTGGCCACTCTTACTCACAGCTTGGTGCCCAAAACAAAGATGGAAATGTACCACCATCTTCTCATTTGGCAGTCGCTTGATTTGTCTCTGTCATGTCTAGAGTTACTTTGGTATATCAATTTTTGAATATATATAAAAAGAGATAACTGAGGGACTAAATCATTGAAGCAGAGGGCTGCAATATGACTGGGATCTAAGTCTGTGAAAGTCATGGGGTGTATCCTGTGAACTGTGATAATCTTTGCATTCTACCTGTGGAGAACAGGAGGAGAAAAACCTTACACGAGCAAAAAGTCCAACTTTGTCACCAGGCTCTTCCCCCTCCCTATGTGCCACTGGGGTCTGTCTCTAGCAGATGATACTGAGGGATAAAAGCATAACCAGCTCCAAGTATCCTGACCTTGTGCTGCTGGAGGTGGGGGTGTGATTTTGCACGCTGCTGTCAGTCCTGCCCCTCTCACACTCACGACAAGTGCAGATGTGCTGTGAGTGCGTCAGAGGGACAAAGAATTTGTTCTCCACTATATGATGCCTTTAAACTAAAGGAAAGTTTATCCTTCCTGCTTATCAGTGTGTAGGAAGTTTGGATTATGTTGCACAAAAGAAGTAAAAAGTAAGAAGTAGAATTTCTTTCTGCCAACAGGGAACATAGGCCACGTTTTGTTCCATTGGAGCTAAGGAACTCAGCTATACTGATTTTGGGATGAACAGGATGTGGTACAGTATATGCAGGTTACATCCTGAAACAAATGTGCATGAGAAACCAATAATCTCATGTAGAGAACATAATTTTGCCCAAGCCTGGGGCATTTTAGTAATTATATTTTCATCATGCAAATCACAGCTTAAAAATATAAATGTGTGCACTTAGAGTTTGGTCTTCCTAGGAGTTTTGCCAGCTGGTTTTCTGGCACTGCTAGAAGTCTACTTGAATCTGTAAAAGAAGGTAATTGAAATAATGCATTGGAAATTGGTCTTACATAAAATATAACGGAAAGGCATGTTTATATTAATTTAAAGAATATTAATATTAAAGTATTGCCTTGTAAAGCAATTTAATTCAGTGGTCTGGAGCCAATTGTATGCTACATTAGTGTAACTCAGGGGAAAACAAAAAAACAATTGACTTACTCCAGATTTATGCTTGCCTATGTGAGGGCAAGATCTGGCTGAAAGGTAAAACTTTGTTCCATGTGTAAGTTAGTGTCATTGCAGAAATATAAAAGCCTAATGCCAATACTGTGTAATCAGCAATTCAGAATACAAGAGGGATGAAATAGGTTATTTATAGAAATCATAGCTCAGAACTCCCTGGGGTTTGTGCACAGGAATAAATCACCAGATGTGTTGGGTTTGCCTGGCCTGGTTTTCAGTAGCAGGGGGGCCACAGAGGTGGCTCCTGTGAGAAGCTGCTGGAAGCTTCCACCACATCCAGCAGAGCCAATCCTTGATGGCTCTGAAGATGGACAGGCTGCTGGCCAAAACTGGGCCAGTTAGAGATGATGGTAACACCTCTGTGATGACATATTTAAGAGGAAAATAAAAACAAAGTGGGTGCACAGTTTTTTTTCTAGCCAGAGAGGAGATGATTAAAACCTGATCCAGGCTTGCTTTATAAAATTTTATGCAGCTGGTGTCCCACCAAGAGTCCAGAAGGAAAAAGGGTTATGTGAAATGTGCTCCAGCCTCACCAACCTGGATTTCTTTACTTTCAGAAAGCTGGATTCAGAGGAAGCTCAGGAGTGAGAAAGTGAAACAGGAGAAAGGTAAATTGCTGTTCAGTGATGAATGACAGTTGAGATATGTTATGTAACTAATATAAGAGCACCTGGAAGAGTGTAATCAGAACAGGCCTTTTGTAGTGATTTTTTAAGAAAATGCATTGGGTAACTACATGCAAGTTGAAAAAATTTAATATTCCTTCCTTTCCTGGTTTGCTTATCACAATACAGGCTATTAGCAAATACCTTGTTCTCTCAGAAATGTTTTTATGGCCCTCATTACCTTGTTGGAAGTTCAGAAATGTTACTGTTGGGGGTGGAAGAAATAACTCCAGGGTGAGTTGATCCCATTGTAAGTCTGCTGTGTGAGACAAAGTGAATCATCAACACTAGTTATGAGTATCTCTCTCTTAGACTGCAGAAAGAACTGGGTTGGTTCTTAGAACTTAGTCTAGGACCAGAAGTTAGAGGTGGCTGTGTTGGGATGGAGTGAAGTCTATATGGGCAAATAAGGCTGTTTTCTGTGCTGCACCCTAAATTGTCCTTCACTAGTGTGGAAAACCTGAACATGGTCACTTGACCAATGTGGGCAGAAAAGGGTAATGGAAAATGCATGTTGTGGGGAGAGAAATTCTACCAGTCATTGTCACTGGGCAGACATTCCTGTTTTGCCTCTGCTGCATTTCCCAGTCCAGCAATTTTAGGGAGAGTGTGATGTCTGTCATGCTGTGAATACTGACTGGGCTTCCAGTATGGTGGTGAAAAATGGCTTGACAGAAGAAAGAGGTATTTGGTATGATGAACCAATTCAGAAGCAGATTGTATCTTTCTGAGATTTCTGCTGCTTTCTCTTGCAGCTGTGGTCAGGTGTTGTTGGAATTTCAGGCTATCTTCTTTCTCTGTGATGCTTTTAAGTAAATCTGAAGTGTGCTGCTGCTGAAGGAGCAGTTCCCTGCAGACCCATCTATTCTGGTTCCAGCCAGAACAGGGTTAATTTTTTGCAGTAGCCAGGAGGGGCATGGCCAGGACCTGAAGGTTATTTACTACTACCTCATGTCATTGTCAGGGGAAAGGGAGTCTGTTCTGAGGAGAAGGGTTCCTCCTGGTCTAGGAAACATGGTGTAGGGAGGGGTCAGGTGTCTGCTGTCAGAGTCCATGTGAATACTTTCTTTCCTGCACCCTCTATCATTAGTATTGTTGCTGTTACTGTTTCCAGCAAATTATTCTGTGGTCTTTACCTTTTGTGCATCCATTTCCCCTCTCCAGCCACCACAGGGGTTGGGGAGGGGAAAGTGGGGGAGCGAGAGTGGCGGGAGGTTTGAAGAGTCTTGGTGGGAGACTGAATTGAGGAGCACCATTCCCAAAGCACAACACCCATCTAAACCAGTCAAGGCTCCCTGATATTTAAAAAGATGATGAACACGGGAATCTGCAGCCTGTGTCTGGTGGAGCTGTTGACAGAGATGTGGTTCCTCATGCTGAGATAACATCAGGATAATCTGGTTTGGGGCCTCTTCCTCCAGTGGCAAGCTGTAAAAAATTGTTACTGACATACACTGGTAAATTGTTCTTTTTTTCTCTCTCTTTGAGTTATTAAATATGGCATGATAGATTAGGAAAACTCACTTGATTTGCAAAAGATTGCAAAAAGAAATTACCCAAATGACATGCTTTACCTTTTTGAGTTATATCCACCAGTAGTAAAGAGTAAATTCATATGCCACAATTAGCAATTACACAGGAAGAAAGACAGCTTTGTAGGTCTCTCCTTTATGTGTTACATTTGTAAAATTAGTTTGGTGTAATTTCCCCTGTATACTCTTGCCAACCCTCAAGAATGTAAGAAGCTTAGGAGCAACATGAACAAAAGAAAAATCAGGACACCTTTGTACAAATCAAAATAAACCCAATATGTATGTATCAAAGAGACAAATATTTAAAGGATTAATTTTATCATTAGCTGAATCTTTTAGGGTAATTTTGCCATCACCAAAGCAACATTAATAAGCAGCTGTACAGTAAGACACGGCAGAGCTGTGATTAAAGAGGGGGATGTTTAACTAATAGACTTTGGAATGTGCTTCTCACCTGCATGGTTCTGGCTTATTCAGAGAACCCAGCTGAGGGCTGTGCATGTAAGGGTAAGAAGAGAGGTTTCTGAAAGCAGGAAACTTAGTTAGAACTGGCACATAATGACAGGATGAAATTACTACCTGTTCTGGCAGGAGTCCTCCCTCAGAAGCCAGGACTATAATTTAAGGTGAATCAAAGACAAGTGTACAATCTCCCACTTTCTCCCTTTGATTTTTTAAACATATTATGAGCAGAAAGAGAAGATGGCATAACTGAATGGCAACACAGCTTCTTGTTCCATCCCTGTCATGTGGAAGGAGTGCTGGAGATCTGTTGCTGTGTTTTTTATAAAGGTGAGTTAGGTATGTTTGTATCAGAAATAGGTATGGAAGTCTTTGGTGTCTGCTTTCAACTCTGAAGCTTTAGCTGGCAGTATTAGTGGAAGGGACAGTATCTATGAAAACCCCTAATCTTAATAAGGACATGGATCTCTACAACAGGAATTACCATATGCAGATCTTCAGGGACATGCTTCATTCTCCCATGTTTGTTATTCTACAGTTTACAAATCAGTACCTTGTGCAAAGCCAAGTCTTGGAGTTAATTTATGAACTAGGATAAAATGTGACTGAAGTTGATCTTTCTCTAGTGGCCTTTGGATGAGCTTATTAATTCTTTATTTATTTAGGACAACTTTTACACACCGTGTTAATTTACACGTAAGTTCTGAAAAAAACCTGGTGAGACTGTTATAGTATCACTAGTGTGATTCACAAAATTAATTGCTTTCTCTTGTTGGACTCAATTTTATGAACTTCTGAAAATGTTAGCAAAATACCAGATACTAAGATTAGGTACTGAACATTGATAAGTCTGATTTCAAATTTGCAGTGAAATTTCAAATTTTAATGAATTTTATGTGACTTAAAGTTTTGAAATGGATCTTTTAAAAAAATTACAATGGTACATTAAGTCAGAAGGTGCATCTTGGCCACATGCATTCCCAACATGGTATAAGAAGCTCAGACTGCAGAAATCTGAATGACAGTTAACAACAAATTGCTCCTAAATTCTCTATAATAGTGTGTGACCTCTGAGTTTGTTTTATGATTGTTACAGATTCATATTCAAAGTATAATTTGGTGTTAGGCTAATTCTTCTTATTTATTTAGTAATAAATAATAGTAATTCAATAAAGAAAGTTAATCAATCAGAAATAATTAGTGGTGACAGTAGAAAGAAGATAGATGGTACATCAGATAGATATGTCTGAAAGACTCAGTGGAATCTTAACTAATGCAAACACCCAAGACATTTGAGTATCATGATAACCTTAATAGCTTTGTGTTCCAGTAAAACTTCAACGGTGTTAGAGAAAACAGTAGGGGCAAGCTGAAGTTCCTCTGTTATCACCAAGCAGCAAGGGGTGACCTGCCTTTGGGGGAGATGGTGGTGTCAGTTCACAGTGATTATTCTGTTCTTAATTGTGAGTGAAGAAAGGAAAGAGGTTTTTGAGTTAAGAGAAATGCAGCCTCCTGTTCACACAGACATAGAGAGGGAGTTTGTTAAGCAGGAGGGCAAAGCTGAGTGCTGTAATCCTTGCACATGAATGGTGCACACCTCACTTACAGGATTTGGCTTTGCTATCCATGGTTGACCTGCTTTGGCTTTTATTTCATGTCTTTCTGTTCTTGAACCTCCAAATTCATCCCACTAAGTATTTGCCTTCTGATCTACACTCGAGTGGCAATCCCAGGGAAGTGGTGAGGGTCCCTACCAAACACTCAGCCCTTGCCCAGAAGGCTGATGTAGAAGACTTCCATGGTGTTGGAGGTCTCGTGAAAACCTCTGCACAAAGGGCTGAGGAGCTACAAAGAACTTAGAGTTGAAAGTTCTTAAAAGACAGAGTTAAAGGCCAATCCATGTATTGACTCTAACCTTTCTCTCAGTACATAGGCCACACAAGATGAAGAGTTAACTGGTTGTAACTGGGCACAACCACTTTCGTGCATTTGTGGCTTATTGATCATTTTTTCTTTAGTCCTGGTCCTTGAAAGATGGGGTGGCAATAGCACAGCAGGTTGATAGGCAACTTATATGTTGGGGTGGCATAAGGGTTCTTTGTGAGAAATAGGCTTGAAATTCTTTTCCAGAAAGAAGTGAGGGGACCAGGTTTGTATCATCAAATTAGGATTACTACTTGTAGCTTGTGATGTGTAGTACCTATGAGCTCTGGGTGGAGACCACATGCACAGTGCTGTAAAAGATGGGGCAAAAAGCAGTTTTGTGGCTCTGAGGACTTGCTGTCTGAAGCAAGAAACTAGTAACTCAATGGAGAAAAGCAGAGAAAAGGCTGAAAAACTCTCAGTGTTGTTTACTGGGATCCTCTGAGAACGGGTGGCAGAACGTAGAGAGGATTGGGTGCTGAAAGGCACCACTTAGGTTAAAGCAGTGATAGAACTATTTGGTTAATTCAGGTCACAAACCCCACCCTGTCTGTGTGTGCAAACACTTCAGGCAGAGGAGGAAGAGAGGGAAATAGCAGAAGGGCCTGGCTGTATCACTGGGTGAGCTACAAGTGCAGAAAGAGAGGGAGCATGATGCATCAAGCAGCTGTGAGAGGGCTGTATGATCTCCTGAGCTGGGATTAGTTTTGGTGAGTCTGATAAAGTGCAAGTCCTCTCACTCCATGTCCTTCAGCTGCAGAAAGGAAGAAGAAATAGCGTTCTGCTTTTCGTCCTCCTTTTCACTCTTTTCTCCCTAGCATGACTGCACATTGCCAAGTTGCCAGCCTCTGAAAGGGCTGTTTTTAAGACCTTTGCTCATCTGCCCAGGGTCTCAAGGAGGGGATCTGAACTGCATTGCTGCACTGGCTGGTTTTTTGTGCCTTGTGTACCTTCTTTCATTTGTATTTTAGTCAATGCAGACAGTAATTATTCCCGTAGAAATGCCTTTTAAATACAATTCTAAGTCTAGGAAATTACAAGGAAAACTACAATATAATGAAGTACATAAACCCAATGCTGATGCTGAAATAACTTTTGGCTTTCAACAGAGGAGACTCACAAATCTTGATAGTGATGGCCTAGTAGCATGTTTTAATATGGGAGTTCTAAAAATATTAAAATTTTCCCAGCAAGCTTTATCTTACATGACATTTCAATAATTGTGCAATATCATAAGAAAAGCAGAGGGGAAGGATTTGTCTGACAAATGATGACAATGTAAGTAATGCTTTACGTGCTGTGCACTTGAATGCTAATTCTGTTATGGCTTGGAACATCAGACGTGATTAATTTAGAAAGTTTTCATGTGATTGACGAGGATCCAGAAATTAGCCCACAGCTGTTCCCTGTTCAGAAAGTAGCTCCTTATTTTGCAAGAGGTGATAGAATATCTGTTTGAAAGGCATTTGTTCTTCACTGTGCCATGCTGGGTTTCAGTAAGTAAAGGCAGATCTACAAACAGGGATTGTGTCCTCCAGCAGTGTGTCACGAGCAGTGCATGTCCCACTCCTGGGTGTGTGGGGACATGACACAAAGCTCTCTCTCATCATGAGCTGGGGATACAAGCTGTGATAAGAGCATCTGGCTTATGAGAGTGCTTGCAGTGCTCACAGCTGTTCCCAGAGCCTCATCCCGTGTGGGGGTTCCCAGCATCCCACAGGGATGTACCTGAGCTGGTCTCTGCTTCCAAGCCACTCCAAAACATCCCTGTCCTCTGTTCTGGAGTGGGAGACTGGAGCTCCAGGACATGTCCATCAGCTTACCAGAGCATAGTGGTGTGTTTGAGAGGGGAGGGGGAAGTCCTGCATGAGATCAAAGTGAGAGATGAACAAATAGCAGTATGTTTTTTCCTCCATCCAGTTTGCATCCAATTTTGGAGGCTGTGGGCACTGCCCTAACTTGAGCAAAACCAAAAAACCCAGTCCAACTGGAACTTGAAATGGGTTCATCTATCAACTGGCTTCACAGGACATTTCAATGAAAGTAAATTGTGGCTGTAAAGCAATAGGCATAATTGGCCAGCTGATGTCTGAGATGAAACTGGAGCTCCTTACATCATTCAGAGCCCTTGGAGATGCCCTAATTTTGCATTTCCTGAGGTATTTTTGCATGGATAGAACTCACTGTGTAAAGTGGCTTTACACTGCAGTGTTCCTACTCCTGCATAATATCCTATAATTTCATAAATGTTAACTTTAATGATTTAACAAGAAATATAATTATGGTTTCTACAGTAACCATGACTTTAAATATCCTGAATTATGTACATGTATAATCTCAAATATAATGAAAGACTAATGCGGCTCATTGCATGTAAATTATATTCAAAGTTAAAGCTTTCAGGAGGGAACTGCTTTTGAATGATCAGGATGCAAAAATGTGCATAAGAATCTCCTCCTTAGCATCAGAATTTATGTTGCTTCATGCTCAGATTCTTAAAAGTAAAATAAAGTATACTTTGGACTTTGCAAACCAATTTCTTCCTTGACTGAAAATAAACAGGTGAGTATAGTTTGTCAGAGTCGCTTACACTGTACAGAAGTTTATGAACACACGTTCTGATGCAGAATTATTGTGTTGCTCCCAGAAAATGTTGACACCACCTGTGATTTGGGAAAGTAACACTGCCAGCAAATTTCTGATGGCTCTTTACTTTGTTCCTCTGAGGCCTTGCTGAGGGTCTTGTCTGAGGGTGTCGTGTTCTCATCAGCAAAAAACCACCACAGACATGTTTGCCTTTGAGAACAAGTATGTTTGTGTGAGGCCAGTTTTAGCTCTCACAGAAGTTTGCTGTGCTCTACTCTAAGCAAGGGAAAGAAAGGAGTTTGGAAAAGGTGCCAGCACTGCTGTGAGCAGGGAGGCAGTGCAGAGTTGAGGGGTCAATACTTGGGCTGAGAAAACAGATGCCCCTAAAGCAGTTGGGAAAGTTGTCAAAGGGCTGGGAACCCCAAAGGGGCTGGAAGCACAGGGCCTCCCTCCCCACCCAAACCAGAGAGGAGCAAATCTTCCTTCCAGACAGCAGAAATGGGCATTTTCAATATTTCTTTTGCTTTAAAACTCTTCAAATTCATATTATAGAGTGGGCCTGGGAGGATTTTTTTCTTCTCTTGCAGTCATGTCTCTTATGTGTTAGGTACAGAAGATGAGGCCAAATAATATTTTTTCCCCTAAATTTCAAGAGACTTTTTTTTTCCAGGAGTGGATTTGTTCTTTTGAATTTTTGTCAGTGTCTGAGATCAGCATTTGATTTGATCGCTCCAAACAAGTAGTTCTGTGCTTTGTATTGCAGTAGATCTGTGGAAATAAGGAGGAGGTTCAAATACAGCACCAAATACTTCTAATAAGAACTTGAATTCTAAGTCCTTATAAATCACTCTTCTGTTAATAATGTATATTATTAATGCATAGAAAATAAGTATGGCTCTTTTATTTATGGTACATGTCCTTGTGGTTTGAACCTAAGAAGTTAAAAATGTGACTTAATTTCTGAGTTTATATTTCTAGCTTCTACCTTTAGGCAAGCAGTTCAGTAAAAAATATGCTGGAGAGTCAGTGAAGTTTCAAACAAAACCAAAATAAAAGCACACCAGGAGTTAGAAAAAAAACCAATCTAACAAGATGCTGGCAGAGATAATGATTTTTGTCTAGCAGGAGTATTTAAAATATTCAGTATCCAATCTCCTGCCCCTGTTATTCTCTGACTAAGCTGTGCTAATTTGTAATGCTACTGAAAGACACATACGTTCGTTTACCTTGAAAAATCTTTTTCCTCTTTTGTTGTAATGTGACCAAAGCTGTCAAGTTGCCATAAACAAGGCTGGGTCTTGTGTCAAATTATTTGCTGCAGTTTGCAGAGACAGTGAATAAGCTAATGTCTTTTTCTCTTTACAGGATACATTTGTTGAAAAAGTATGTTTAATACTTTCACTGTTGGTTTCTCTTCTTAGGATTATATAACCACCAGATGTCTCTAAAACCATGCTCTCTCATAAACATTTTATAGTCTTTGAAGATGTTGAAAATCTGTGATTTATAGGACTATTGCATCCATCTACCCAGGGATCAAAAGCTCTATTACAATTACCCCAAGTGCAAAGTCAGAAAATTTATTTAGCTGAGCAGATAAGTTTGAGAATTTTCAAAAGTCCTCATTTAATCTGTATACAGTAAAATCTAATATACTAACCTCCTTTTGAGATATAAAATTAAAATCCCAGTAGGATACAATACTTTTATCAAAAATGTGAGTAAGGAAGATTTATTAAGCAGGATAGCAATCCTATGAATCTGAATATGCCATATGGTATTTTATTTCCTTTTGCTTATTTGAAGTTCATTCACTTTCATACAAATAGATTTTTTAAAAATTCATATAAAGAGTCCCCAATGCAGCAGAAGTTTTGAAGAACTGGAGAAAAATATCAACCTCGTGTTCTGAAGGATCCCCATCGCAAATATGCAATCCTTGAACTTCCTCTATTAAATCTTGAGGCTGGTAATTTGGTTAGATGAGATGACAGCCAATATAGGATCTTGTAAATATTCAGAGCAGGAATACACAAGCTGAGGATACTGCCTGGTACAAACTGGGACCTGATAGGAAAAGGCACATCCACTTGGGAAAGGTGAACTCGACCCTTGCAAATCCTGGCCTGCATGAAAAAAAGGTGTCACCAGTAGGTTGAGGGAAGTGGTTCTCCATCTCTACTCTGGAGGCCCCACTGGAGTTCTGCATCCAGCTCTGGGGTCCTGGCACAGGAAGGATGTGTTGGAGCAAGTCCAGAGAAGGCCATGGAGATGCTCCAAGGGCTGGAGCCTCTCTGCTTTGGAGCCAGGCTGGGAGAGCTGGGGCTGCTCACCTGGGAGGAGAAGGCTCCAGGGAGAGCTCAGAGCCCCTTCCAGGGCCTGAAGGGGCTCCAGGAGAGCTGGAGAGGGACTGGGGACAAGGGATGGAGGAGCAGGACACAGGGAATGGCTTCCACTCCCAGAGGGCAGAGCTAGATAGGGTACTGGGAAAAACACACACAGATGATATTATTCCTTTTCCTTGCCTGCTTGGAGGCATAACCAGTGTAACTGGCAACATTATGAAATGTTCACTATCTCCAAGTGGGCCCAGGAGCCTTTTGCCTGATTAGGCTATTTATTGTCTTGTTCTGTAGTAAACACAATAGAATTAGCACAGTGACCTGTGGTTGTGTGGTCCCTGCATTGTATCAAGCAGAACAAGGTTAAGAGTTGCATGTGCAGATTTTGCAGCAGTTGAAATGATTTATCATGTTATTATCCATCTTTTGTAGGAATCATTAATGAGTTAATGTAGTGTGTGAATCTCAGGCAAGGGGTGTAAAGAATGTGTATGCTGATCAATAATTTGTATGAACTTGAAAAACATGTTATTGAAATCAGTCATAATTAGCTGTAGATAAAATCCTAATAAATCATTAGTAGCGGAGTAGTTCTCTTTAAATTGAAAAAAAAATAAATGGAAAGATTAAGGGAGGGTCAGACCAGTGAGCTATGAAATTATTCGGGAAAGGAAATGATGACATGAACTAATACTCATACAAAGATAACCTGTATGTGAACATTTTAGTGAAGAGAATCTCCATTTTCCTGGAAAATGAGAGAAATTGAGAGAATAGATTATTTATTCCCAGGAAGCACCAGCTTCCCTGTATAACTGAGTTTGTGTGATACTACCCTCTGAAATGTGTGCTGCAATTTCACCATTCTGCATTTTGAATGTTTTTAATGGGAATAGTTAATTTCAATCAAAACACTTAATCTTTCAGATAAGATGAAATGCCGTGATCGTGCTGGCTTCAAGGTGGGTTTTAAAGCAGAGCCCTTAATTATTTTAGGAGTAAATTCATTTTCTGTCCTAAGCAGAGGATTGCAGAGGAGCTTGCTGTTCCATTACTGTGTATTGTTTGAGGAAGAGGGGAAAAAGTCTCTATTCATAATTTACTGTGTATGTGGAAAAGAGCAGAATGGAAGTTCAAGCCTGGCATTGCAGTTATTGATGCCAATAACATCACTAGCTTTTTACATGGAAGCCAACATGCTGCAAATAAACTGCATGTAAAATACTCACTGCCGTTCACAGAAACCCCCTGCTCTCAAAGTTAATGTTCTGAATGAACATAAGTGTGCAATTAATATTTGCAGGCATGGGGATACCTCAAAGTCATAAAAGTCAAATACTGTCATTGTCATGGCAATCAAACTAGGTAACATTTAACTCCTCAGTTTGCTGCATAAGCAGCAGCAAATGTATTTAAAGATGCTGGTTTGGGTCAAGCAGGGAAAACTACCCTCTCCAAGGAATTGTCTGAATACGATATGAAGTGCTTTTTGAGTCTGTTTGGAGCACAGGTCAAGGTTTGGTTATCTAACTAAAAAAAAACCAAAAAACCCAAGCTGGTAAAAAAGAATTATGAAATGAATAGCCAGGATAACAGATGGAATTTCTATCCGGGGAAAGACTGAAAAATGGATTTTTTGGGTTTTTTGTTTATTTTTTTGCCTAGAGCACAATTAAGTGAAATTGTTGAAGGATTTAAACTAGTTAAGAACATTTATAGCACCAAGTCTTAAGGTATACTTAAGGGTATTAAGAGAAAATGCATTAGAGCACACAGGGCAGAGAACAGGGAACATCTGTCTGCCAGGCATGAAGGGTCCTTTATGGCCATCACAGAGCTTTTGGGAGAGAGGCTTGTTGGATTCCTTCCACATCTCTTTTGTCCTTATATGTAAGGACTTCTCTGTGCAGATGAATTTATCTTTGCCACATGTTGACTTTTTCAAGGCAAAAGGAATGACAAGGTTGCAGCTCAGCAGCCCCTGTGGGTGCAGGAGGACCTGGGGACCAGGACCAGCTGCCCGGCCGTGCTCTTCCCAGCACACAGGCGTTTCTGCAGCTCCCCATCCAACAGGGCACCAGCAAAATAGGACCTGGCTGTGTCTGGGAGCCTCATCTCCCAGAGGAGCAGTGTCTTTGACCTATTTGGAGTTTTCTAGTGGGGCTTTTTACTTGTCAGTGCCCTGCCTAAAGCCCAAGCAGACGAGTTTTAACTATTTTTAAAAATTACCTGTCCCCAAACCCTACATGAATAGTGTGACAAGCCTGTTTTGGGGGCTGTAACTCCCTTGTGTTGCCAGTTTATTTACAGTATCTTTATCCATCACCTCAAGGACAAGGTTTCCTCCTCCGGCTGTGTGATAAAACGTCTGTTGCCAATTCACTTTTGGGTTGATACTGGAACAAGGATCTAATTGCAGATACTTGATTGAGATCAGCTTTGCAGCATCTCACACTTCAGTGAAAGCTGTACACTACCAAGGAGGGTAGAAATGAGGCCTGTGCTTAGTGACTGCATAGGTGTGAAAATTCTGTGACCACACAAGATCATTTTGCTAAGCTAGTTTCCAATCTGAGTATCTTGTAATAAAAATCTTTCCACAAATAGCATTCAAATTGTTTTCCCATCAGCCTGCAAAAAGCACTTAATGACATTGCTGTGACATTTTCATGCACTTCCCAAACTATTTCTTATTATATTCTTGCAGCATGATGAAAACACTGTGGGCTCTCTGCAGGTCGGCACTGTGCTAATATTGCTGCTGTACTCACACCCATGGACAATGTAATGATGTTGTAATGTTTTATTGCTACATGTAGGAACACTGCAAGAAGGGAACTAAAAGAAGGGTTTTTTTCTGCTTTGTGAAATAGAGGCTGGTCAAAAGAGTTTAGCCTGTCACAGATGAAAAGGCTTGAACATGATGTCAGATGCCCTTTGTTTCCATGGAAAGGGCTGGACCATGAAAATATGCCTCTTTCTAATAGACTGCATTTAAGATATCTTTAGAGCTGTTTTACTTAGGCCTCTTGAGCCAGAGACAGGCAATAAGAAAATATTTATTTTCTTTCTCAGTAGTTTCTACTTGCTTAAACATAACATGAAGCATTAGAAAAAGCACCTTTCTATTTTGGTTTGGTTTCAGGATACGCAGTTTTTAATTGAATAACATTTGTTTTTCTTACACTGATAATTGAAACAAAATATTATACCTCTCTTCACATGAGCTGCAGCTCTTGTACAGCCCAGTGCTCTGGTGAAACTTGCTTTAAAATCATTCCCTGGAGAGTTGTTTTGCAGGGCTTGTAGCAGACAGAGCTGTTGCAGTTTAGGTGCATTATGGAGTTCTTCCTTTCACTTCATCAGGCTTTGGATAACAATGCCCTATGTTGCCAAATTGTTTCTTCCTTATCTGCCACTTCTGTGAAACCATTTTTAGTACTGCATCATTGGAATATATCAGGCTAACATAAGAGATTAGAAGTCCAAATAGAGAAATGTATCAACATTTTCCCTGGAAGGACGAGGGTGATACACAAGCCTTGTCAGCTGGATGATTCACAGAGTAGAAAGTAGCATAATTCTAAAAATCTTTTTTGGTTATGTTTATTCTAAAATGAAGCAGTTTCAAATTTGCTGGTCTGGAGATCCAGATTTTTCTTGTTGTAAGGTTTTTTTTCTCTTCTGTGTCGTGATTCCTGTTCACTGAATCAAATCTCTATGGCTTTTCAAAGCTAAGCTTTTACAGCACCAGTAATAATATTGTTGCCATTATATTATCCTTTTACATAGGTGTAAAGGCCAGTTTATGACTGAAAGGGAATATCTGCGACCAGTAGGGTCCTGATTCTAATTTGCATGTAAATTAAACATTTCAGAATATGACTGTGATTTCTGAATACACACAAAGTATGCTGTTTTGATTCCTGGAAAATAAAAATGCATAACATTAATAAGAAGAATATGATTTATATACTGGCTCTTTTATCTTACCAATTTCTGTTCATTTGAGTCTTTTTTTGAAAGCTTCTGTGGCAATGGCTGATTATTCCTGCTGTGAAGTGGAACAGGATGTGACAAAACCTTACTTAATTCTATCCACATTAATAGAGAACTCTCAGGTTAAATTCTGGCCGAAGCCCAGCACTGTAGGCTGTTAGTATCTAGTGTAATGCTATTATAGTTGGGTGCTGAAGGTATGAGAGCAAATGGAGGGGAGGGAATTTTGATATATGGATTTTTTTTATAATTTCTGGTGTATCACATTGTATTTAACATTATCCCCTTTCTCTTTGTTTGAGGTGAACAATACAAAAGGCGAAGAAAGGATAACTGAGAGAAGCTAAAAAACAATCAATCGACTAAATAAAGATAAGGGAATAAATGGAACAGGGAGAAAAAAAGAACAAGATATCTCCTATCTCGTATTAAAAATGTGTTTATGGATCCTCTAAGATTCACTAAAACTGCTGAAATTTAGGCTGGCTCTTTTAAAGAGAGTTGCTCATGTTTACTACTGAGTTGTTAAGTTTGTTAGAGTTACTCAAACTGCTTGGTTATTGGAAATATTCAGGCTCACCAGCACAGCTGAAAGGAAATAAAGCACCACAAAGAGTTGGGGAATATGGATTTATTTTATTTTTTAATGAGAATGTCTTTTTCATGATGACAGACATTCCCACTGCTGGAGCTGCTCTTGCCAAGTACTAATGAAGACGTGACACACAGAGTGAGCCACAGGACCATTCATGTCTGGAAGGCAAACATCAGCCTGGGTGATATGCAAGCTATCAAATCCCAGAAAGAATTTGGAAAAAAGAGGTTTTGGGGATGTATATATGGAAAGAACTTGCCAAAGAGTGTGTTTACAGCAGCAAGGGATCAAGACCTTTGCTTTTGGGCTGGGCACTCATCCCAGTGGTTGCCCTGGAAATTGTACATGCTTGGGATGGAGGCTGGGTTTGTTTTCCTGATCGATCAGTGAACTCTGAGCTCCTTGTGTGGGAAAGAAAAACCACACAGTCTTCTTCTCTTAACCCTCCTACCCTGTAATAATTGGCCCTAGGGCAGGGAAGGCAGGTCACAGGCATAGTCTCATCCTGAGCCTCCCAGGACAGCCAAGCTTTGACTGCTTTGCTTATGGCTGTGATTTTACTTAGCCAGAAAAACAGGCTGGCTCTTCAGGAGCAAAGTTGCTGTGTGTGTGCTGAGTGGCCAATTTGTGTAACAAAGAAAAATAAGCAAGTGCCTTTGGTGGAGGCCATGAAAAAAAAATCTAGATGTGAATTTGTATCCTTTATTTCAAGGTCATTCTGGACACTAGTCTGGGAGAAGAGGCACACCCACCCAGGCTTGCTCACCTGTGTGAATAAAAAAGGATTTTATAGAAAAGGACAGAGAAGCAGCATAGATGAGGGATGTGCTTTAAACCCAGATGACTTTCTGCTGCTCTCCTCACAGTTCTCTCTTTGTCTCCCAGGTTTACCAGCTAACTTCCCATTTGCCTTTGAAGTGTGCTGGGAATGATCCAGCTGTGTCATGCAATAAACTGTGCCAGTGCTGGCTTGAAGATGGGATTTTCACTGATGAGAGATGAGTATTTTGAGGAACACAGTTCCATTGGGAAACTAGATGCACCTGGGCAATAGACTGGTGGTAATGCAGTGCTGGGATCCCACAGGGATGATCAGGCACTTGTGTAAGCTTGCCATGGGTGCAGGTGCCAGATGTGAGCCCTAACCCTGCTGCTTCTCTGTGTAGACATGGAGCTGCTCTCACCCCAGGTGAAACCCATCAGCCTCTCCTGGGGTTGTGTTTAGGCCTTGAATGACAGGCAGTAAGTGCACTATGTGCTATGAGTGATGAGTCCTACAGGTATGGAAATTCTGACACTGACTTCCTGAATGTGTTATTTTCTCTTCCATCCTTGTTTGAATTGTTTCTGCTGACAAGGTTTGCCATTCCTCAGCTTGACTACGTATCCATTGTTGGGTTTTGTGTCAAGGAGGTGATGTTTACCAAGGCTGCTACTGTTATTATGACAATTAGTTGAAACAGCTCCAGCAAGTGCTCCCAATACCAAACTGATCTGTAGCAGTCTGGCACAGTTTGGGGACTGTTAATTTTGACTTCATCTCATTGGGTACTGTGTCCATTGGAATGGCTGCCCTGGCCTATTTGCTTGACCTCCTCTGATAGGTGTTTGCTCCACTGCTTCATGCAGAAAGGCTTTCAAATCCCTGTACAGTGCTGCAGCAGGGAAGATAAAAAACCAGAAGTACTTCTGCTCAGCTGGGCTGGAGGGTATAAAAGCCCTTTCTACAGGAAGCCAATAGGAACCACCTTGTTATTGTTTATTTAGGAGGTTATTCATCCTCCTATGGAAACTCCTGTTGTATGGAAGAGTCTTTGTTGAGGCTCTCATTGACAATTATAGGGATGCCTTCTGAAGGAATTCTAAGGATGCCTGATGAATCTGGCATCATTATCAGCGTGCAGCCAAGGCATTAGGGCACCTGAGTGGCTGGGAGAGGAGCAGAGGGGTCACAGTTTGTCTGAGGGCTGATGGCAGTCTGGGAGAGGATGGAGGGAGCTGGACATAATATAAAACCTAGTTAGGATGTAAAGCATTAACTGTAGTGCTAGTACTGGTCTGGCTGGTATATTTGCATGTGCTTAGACTACAGATCAAGCAGCTAATGGTGAAAGCAGAGTAATATGAAATGGAATATGTGTAGATATATGACATGGCAGCTGACAGGAAAAACCATGAGACAGTCTATTAGGAGCTGGTTAAGTCTACTTAAAGTGGCATTAGTGCTGTGTTTGGGCTGGTGCAGCCACTGACCAGCAGTATCACCTCTTGCAATACACTGCATGGCTGGGCAAAGCAGTTCCCAGTTTTTTTTGGGAACCCTCATGCCCTTTAAACCACTGGCATTCAGACACAAGTTGTTTAAAATAAATGGAGTATGTGTCAGTGCTCTGCTCTGTTGTTCCTTTTTTCTTCCTAGAACAATACCAGCTGCCTAGCACATATGTTAGAGTTGGGTCCATTTTAATCAGCATGTGCAAACTCATGAAGTTAATGAACTTCAATTCACTTTGATTTAAAAAGATCAAAACAAGAGAACATCCCACCCCCTCTCATCTTTCAATTGATATTTACACTTTTAATTTGATAAGGGCAAAGAAAGTCCCCTCTGCTGGCAGCCAAGGTAATAGATTTCACACCTCAAGAAATTTTTATATCAAAGGTATATATATATACTTCAGAGTTCCCTCCTCTGAAAGAATTGTTTGAGGAACAGCTCTCAGACTTTGTTTCTGCTACCAGCAGGGTGTTTTTAGGCCCTGCTAGAGCACTGGGGATATTACAATGCAAAGCCTTGCTATTAAAAAGAAGGTGATATTGAAGTTAGGAGCACAATGAAATATCTGCAGAGATGGAAAACTGGTTGAAAGGATGCTATTACAGTCCTTTCTGAAGGTTATGAGTACAGAAGGGCTGTTTTCAGTATATGGCACTAGTCTTGGAGAGCATCAGATTGCTGACACTGTTATTAGTCACACCGCGCTCACTCAGAGGGTAATACTTCATTTTCCTACTGCACACTCAGAGACTTTTTTTTATTTCCAGTTTCATCACTCAGTATCAACAATCAAAATGGTGCTGATCAAACATCAGGATCTCGAAGGAGTTTGGAAAATTAACAAATAGAACCTCCCAAGTGACAGGTAATGTGTGTGTTTCTGTGATAGGAAAACCCCCAAACATTACAAACAGAGCTATCTTTGCAGAAGTCATGGGGATGTCTCTGCCACAGTCCAGATTCTCCCAGGGCTCCTTTTGCTGAACTCTGCATTATCTCTGCCCCTTTCCTGGGGCTGGTCTTTTGTGTGTAGTAATTGCTACTGCAGCTACACAAACCCGTTATAAACGTGACCTGAAAGGAAAATGAGTCCTTTTTAGGTGTTTTGGGTGGTTAATGGTCACATCTCCAGAATTTCTTATTCTCACTTAGACATGTCTTGTCAACTCTTGGGTCTTGGGAGAAGGAAGAGCTAATTCACTGCCAGCCCATCTTCCTGGAGATAACATCCTATTTCCATGTGAAGACAGGTACACAGTCTATGTAGAGCTTTCATTCTTGCTAAAATCAAAGATGTGCTGGTATAAAATTATTCCTACTAGCAATGTACTGTAGATCAATTTTCAGTAGACATGTAGCAGCCTGGAGGGTATTGTCACCTTTTGGACAACAAAAATGAATGTCACTCTTTAAAAGGTATATTTAACAACACCAGACTGAAAGAATTAAATAGAATGTGGACATCTGTTGTCACTAAAGGTGTTTTTCATTCACTCATCTAACATAGACAACTGTGGTTTTTCATGGTGATTGCATAATATGTCATGCAGCTCAGAGAATTAATAGGGTTGTAAAAGCTTGTGCTTTGGGTGATGATGTGCTCTCTTTTTTCTTAACTCCTGTGGCAGTCCAAAGCACAGGGGGTTCAGAGCAGGGATATCTGGTGTGAGTATCAAAATTGTCAATGATCTGAGCACTGGGCAGGGTGGAAGCTGTGATGGCAATGTGGGACAGAGCCCTGGAGACATGAAACCTTGCTGTGGTGCAGGATCTAGAGATCTGAGAGTTCATGAATCAGAAAAAATACATCAGTGACATAAGAAAGAAGTTTGGTTTTTTGCATTGGCCCTTTGGAAAAAGGGTAGCACAAGGCAGGGAAGAGTTCAGTCAGTGAGGAACCCCCAGGCTGCATTTTGACAAGGCTGATGGACATCTGGGCATGGAACATCCTGGAGTGCCAGCAGCCGTCATGGTCTGCACAGCCAGAGAGCTGTGGTGTCTGTCAGCAACTGCTCAGTGCATTGCAAGCTGTTTCTCCATCGTTGCCTTTGACTTTCATGGAAGTAAAATTTTTATCATGCTATAAATGAGCTAACTGAGGGGAACCTGCTACTGGCAATTTGCATGTCAGTTTGTATCTAATTACTGGAATATCGGTACTGAGGCTAAAAGCCTGAAATGGTAATATGAAAAACATACACATAAAACCTGGGCTAAAGGGCAGGAGCTATTTTTAGGTGAGTAGCTTTGCCTTTTAAAATGGAAGGAAAACCATGTCAGCGTTATTGTTAGTGATAGCATATATGCAGAGTAATGCAGTTTTTGAGTTCAATTAAAAAGGCAAGTCTTGAATTTAAAGGTAATTCACTGCATCATTTGATGAAATAGCAGGCAGAAGAATGACCAGATGCAGCAAACAGGTTAGACCTGTGCCTTCCAATGATCCTGTAATCATGATGGAGCCAAGATATGCCTGGTGACCCACTCCAGGTGCCAGGGTCATGGTGGAGCAAGGAAAGGTGTGAGGAGGAAGGAATGGCAGAGTGGGGCTGTTAGGGACTGTCACCTGCATTTCCCCACTCCCTGTGCTACTTGGTGGTGAGAAGAGTGAGGACTGAAGGTGTGACATTGCACCAGAGAAGAAGCAGGAGGGGGGTGTTAATTTTTGTTTTTGTTTCTCGCTGTCCAACTTCATTCTAACTGGCACTAAATTGATCTAATTTTCCACAACCTGAGTCAGTTTTGCCCATGGCAGGGATTGGCAAATGGTTTTCCTTGTCTCAGTCTCTACCTACAAAATTTTCCTGGTTATTTTCTCTCCATCTTGCTTAGGAGAGGGACGGAGAAGATGACTGGGTGGGTGACTGGCAGCTGGCCATGGCCAGCCCATTACATAGAAAATCTTAGAAGATGAAACTGCATGTAGTTCATTCAAGTTGTTTCATTTTCAACAGGAGGAAATCTGTGGCTCTTTGAGGGGAGAAGAAGTATCTTCAAAGGCTCTGGAGCTTGAGGTCTGTGTCTGCAAGAGCCAGTCCTGACTGACGCAACATGAAACAACTCCAGGTATGTCCCCACTCATTCTGCTGTTAACCATTCCTTTTCCTGCATGGCGTCCCAGCTCCTGGTCTGTCGTGTGCCATCATGGGGGCAGACCATCCCTAATCACAGATGAAGGCTGCACCCTGGTCCAGCTGCAGGGGCTCCAGGTGGGTTGGAACCTCATAATCTCTTCTCCCTGTCCTCCTCCTTTCTCCTCTGCCACCCTAGGCAACCTGGCAGGACTGGTGGCTCACCCCTCTCTTGGCACAATGAGAAGTGTTCTGCCTTATCCTGAAGCCCTCAAAGCCTCCTCAGTCTTCCCATCCCTGTACTTGACTGTCCTCAAACCCCCAAAGCTATTTCCATGGAATGTCCCTACAAAAGCTGGCTAAAGCCAAGGATGAAATGTCATTCCCATAATCTCTGAAAAGCTTTTCTGTTCTTCTGCATGTCTCTGCTGCTCTTTGCATGGTACATCCAGGGATTCCTGTGTCTCTGGTTGTAGTAACAACACAGGCCACCTGATATAATTTCTCTCCTGGTGTTTTGCACCTGTGTTACAACTAGTTTTATCCATGAGCTACTCAGTGTATCACTGAGAAGATGCTTACCCATACATACATTTGAGGACTTTTTCCAAGGTTTTCAAAAGAAGAAAGTACTTTAATGGGTAAATGATCTAAAGTTCTAGGAAAAATCTGTTTCTTGACTTAATAGTCAGACATCTACTTAGATAAGAGACATATAATTCCACTGACATTCAGCAGTGAAAGAAGTGTAAATATCTTCAGTATAAAATTGCTGAATCTCAGTCCTATATTAGCATTATATTATCCCTATAAACACAGGGAGCTATATCAGCAAACTTACTGCTAATGCCACTGAATGATTAAAATATTATATCTGTGACATAGGTAGAGTAACACAATCAGAAGAGAAATCTCACAGTATGAAGAGTTCTACTTTGAGGCTTGACAGATCAATACACATCAGTTTTGCTTTGTTGTATTGTAAAAGCAAAATGTTGTCTGTGGTATTTGGCTGCAATTACATCATTTTGTAAGAATAAAAAATACAGGGCTTTGGACAGCAATCAGATGTCCTCCAGAAGATGCCTTTAAAACCCAAAAAAATAACAGGTCCATGTTACAGAACTTCCTACAGAATTGCTTGTGCTATCACCCAAATACTTTGTTAAATTTAATCTGCCTTTCATTGAGGCAAGCTGTACGTTACTCATTCTTGCATGTTACTAAGGGCTGTGCTCACAGCCTTTGCTTTTTTGGCTTATTCAATCCAGTAAGCAATCCCAAGCTATTTAAAGCTGTCTATGGCCAGCATATAGGGAGAGAAGTGCAGCAGTTCTGTTTTGTTTTTATCAGGAAGTGAGAATTTTGCGGGGAAACTGGGAAAGATGCACTGAAAATTTTGTGTCCTTAGTGTTGTCAATAGAGAAAGCAGGTACCAAGGAAATAGGTATATTTTTTTGAGCCTTATTTCTATATAACTTTTTCACCTTCCAAGTGTCCCATAGTATTGTGTCTGTAATATATTGGCGTAAAGTTTCCAGGGAAAAAGTCTGGTAGAAGACAGGGGGAAGGAGTTTGATCTGAGCTTCAAACTGTTTCCCCAAAAGGGATGAACATAAGGTGAAACTTTAGGTGTGGTACTGACTTGCTGCCAAAATCTTGTGCTCAGGCAGTTTGAATATTCATTGCCTCCCTTCTCCCATTTCCTAGGTTTCTAAGTGTTAAAAGTGGGAATGACTCACTCCTGTTCTACCCTTTTAATACTGCTTTTCCTGTTATTGAAGTGTCTTCTGTTGCACAATGTTAGGAAATGGCACGATGCTCTGTGTCACACAGGGTTATAGAGCATGATATATGACTTGAAGTGACTTTAGACCCTCCTCATTCATTGTGGCTATCTCAGAATCAAATATCTGGTAAGACCATTAATAGCCCTCAGTTCTGACCTGCCAAAGTGTAGTGGGTCAGTTTGTGGAAGAAGTCTTGGAAATTCAGCTGGAGCACCCAGAGCAGTGTCTCAGTGCCTCACTATAGGTAAGTCACCAACAATTAGAGCTGAAAAGAAATAAATGTCATTACAACATACTCAGAAGTAAATAATAGAGCTTCATGTGTGGTTTTGGTGGGGTTCTGACACCTGGGTTTGGTGAGGATGTTTTTGTTCTCAAAGGCATGGTCATGTAGCTAACCCATGATGGGGAATCTGGCTGTATTATTTCAGGGAAAGGGGAGAATTCCTGCTTTTGTAATAGAGCATAAGATATATCTAAACCCTATTCAGAAGCAGAACTAGATGCTTTCTGGAAACAAGCTGAACAAAATCATATTGCTTAGGTGTGCTTCTTGCAGTAGGAGTTTCCCAAGTAGATGGAAAGAGCAAGGTGGGTGAGGTCTGGGTATTTGGGCCACACAGCTCTGAAACTCCGTTCCTTGGCAGGAGCAACACATATTGCCACTCAGCTATTGGCTGGGGGCCTCAGAGCTGGGTGCTGCTTGCCTGAACCTTGCAAATTTGCATTAAATTCCAAGATGGAAGATCTTAATAGTGTGTATATTTGCGTATGACTGCAGACAAAGTTCAGGACATTAAAGAGAAGAAATGGAGGGCAAATGTCATAATTCCATCAATATCTAAGATTAATAATGCTTCTTAAAGTGCAGGCTAAAAACATGGGAACCTAGAATTCCAGAATAGTTTGAGTTGGAAGGGACCTTAAAGACCCCTGCCAAGGGCAGGGACACCTTCCACTATCCCAGGTTGCTCCAAGTCTCACCCAACCTGGTCTGAGACACTTGCAGGATGGGGCAGCCACAGCTTCTCTGGGCACCCTGTGCTAGGGCCCCACTGCCCTCACAGGGAAGAGTTTCTTCCCAATATCCCATCCAAACCTACTTCCTTTCAGTTTAGGACCCCATTGTCCTGTCATTACATCCTCTTGTAAAAAGTCTCTCTTGATCTTTCTTGTCCAGGTCCCCCTGAAGGGCATCACGTCCTTCAGGTCTAACCCCTGCATAAGCATAATCAGCAAACTGCATGTTCCTGCTTGTTGTTTTTTAAAATCACTTATCAACAACCAGGCTTTTCAAGGGAGAAATATTGATTTTTATCATGATAATCAGCTTTTTTTTTTTTTTTTTTGCAATACATTATCAACATCCTGTCTAAAGTGATGTAGAGACCAAATGGATCTATCTGTGCCCAGGTAAGTTTATAACCTGTATGTAGTGTTTGTAAAGGCTTTTCTTAAGCCCAACTAATATTTTTCCCCAGTAGGTCTCTAGGAAATAAAGAACTAAAGGTATTTTATGCTAGATGCAGGAATGGGTTATTAATTATGTTAATATGTTAATATGCCTAAATGTCAGATAAATGGTTTGACTAGACTTTTTCAGAGGCAACTATGTTGATTGGTCTTTATCTTTCTCTTCTTTGGTAAAAATTATATCATTTTATATAATGAAGGTGACCTTCTAAAGGATTAATCTGAGATTTGTCATGACATCCTTTACAAAGTCTCAACTGATCTTTGAAATTAAGACATCTTTGATGTGAGTAGAGGGAAGGAAAACACACACCCCCATTTTTTAAATTATATTTTCCTCCAGGCAGGTATATATGACTAAGTTAAGAAAGGGCAATACTTTTTACTGTGAAGGTTCTTTGTTATGTAAATACATATAAACACAAGATTTTTTTTTAATATAAAAGCCTTGATCTTGAGGGAAATAGCAAAAAAGTAGAGAAAAATGCAAAATTCGCAGAATCCACACATTTTTATGTTTGTTACATTCTGATGTCATTAAACCAGTGAAATATGAAGAATACTTGATGTAAAGCTAGCAAGAGCACCAATCTCTTGTTCACTGCCTGTACAGTGTTTCCTTGCTTTGAAGGAAGCAGATTCCTGCCTGTTCAAGACATCACCTGTTTTCAATACTGTCAGATGACCTGTTAGATTTTTGCCCCTGCTGTTCAAAATTTTGTGAAGGAAATAGGCTGAAGGAGTATCAGAGAAGGCTTTAGTCTGGGCTGTTTTTGTTTTACTCATTTACTGTTTTTTAAAGTTTGCCTTTTTCAAGTCAGAGTTCCTGATTTCTCTGCGCAAGCTCTTTCTATTACATCTTCATCCATAATTTTTTATGGAACTACACTGTCCTCATGATGAAGGTGACTGATCAAATCATCTTCATCTCCAGTGTTTTTCTTTCCTCAGAGCTGAGTCATGCAGGAAAATAAGCAGTGCCAGAACCCACAGCTGTCTGTGCCATGATAATGTTGGCAAGGACTCTCCCTTGCTTTTTGTCCCTCGAGTTGGGCTGGCCAGGGAGTGGTCCCAGCCAGCAGACTGATGTGACCTTGCTGCTTGGGGTAGTGAGAGTTCAGCTGTTGGGACACAGCCAATGTGGCAAGGTGGCAGGGAAAAACATGCAATGGCAGGTGGCAAAAGTGGACTTTTGTATTTATCAGTCCAGGATGTAATGTACATCCCAAACTGTCACAATATGCTGAGTAAAATAAATTCACATTTTTCAGTCAAATTCTTAGCTGGGATCCAGTCAATTCCTGTCCCAGCTATTCTGTTTTTCCATGTTAGCAATGCTAAAGCTATGCTTTAACCAAACACTGGCAGCAAAGTATTTTTACTTGCCCTTATGCTGCAAGAGTTGTCTTTTACAGTGTCTTTACATTTGAACCCTGTGTATTTTTGAGCCCTTTTGGAGTAATAATTAATGGACTGATTTTCCGTTTTTCAAGGTGAGGTCACAGTCTTACAGTCTAATTTCACTGTGGTGACTGGAGCCATAAACCAAAGGTCATGTTCCAAGTTAATACACAATAAAAATCTTTGCACAGTAAAAGATAATGTTCCAGCTTGAACAAATATATCCAGTTTACTGCAGTTTCCCCTCAAGGATTTCTCAAAGTTTCTCAGATGGATATAAAATGATAAATAAACTTTGCAACAACATGCAAATAAAATAGTTTCAAGTGGGGAATCTGATATGCAGGAGGAAACAAGCTGAAGATTTTTGATTTCCAGTCACTTATGTGCAACTCCAATAAATTATCCTCTGATAAATGGAGGTGCATATTGACTGATAAGCCTTAAGTGGTTTTTATCACTTGGGCAGCATAAAGCAGCCATTGATGCTTAAACTGGGTTTATGACTGTTGTGCTTTGCTAGCACAGAAAAAAGAATCACAAATAAAGGTCCTGCTACCTCATCTATTTGTGCAGTTATGCCCCAGATAAAACACTGCAAATTAGGTATACCTAATTGAATCTGCTGAATGTAGTAAAAAAAGATAAGATTATGGCTTCTTTTCCTTTCACTGGTGTTTCATATCAGATGCTTCTTGGTTAACACATACACACTGTTGCTTGGAGAAAAAAACACATGTAATTCTTTTTATAAAGAATTGCTGCAGTTCTTAATAAATGTGAGATCCTCCATCACCTTTACAGTAAGATCTTGGAGGGAAGATGTGTGCTGGTGTCTTTACAAACAATTTGATGGGTGTTAAATGTCTTTGAAATGGGTCTCAGTGTTTCTGCTGACTTTGGGGAGTGGGTTCCTTACTGGGCCAGACAGCTTGGGGCCTAAAACCAGCAAGGCTCTGCATAAGCTGGGGTTTCTGAACTTTGTGGTAAAGTGACAGATTCAAGGGAGGATATCAATAGGTAGTTTGGGAAGGCTGTATCATACCTCAGCTGATGGAGAAAGGAAAAGGGCAACGTGCAGCTGAGAGTTCAGGATAAAAGGGAGGCTGCACCCCCTAAAACCTCGAGAGAGAAAACCCTGCAGGTGTGTGCCCCTGCACACAATCTCTCCCTTTGATTCATCCCTCATGTACAGCAGTGCAGAACACTACTTGGCATGGCTGTGTGGCAAGAAGCTGCTGTTGACTCTGGAAAACTTGTCAGGAGGCTGCAAAAGTTTTCTTCCCTTTTGTGGCAAGCAGCTATGGTCCATAGGATAAATCACATTTTGACAGCTCAGAGCCAGGAGAAAAAGACTTCTCAGTCTTTTTGGCCCAATGGCCATTGAAGTAGTGAGGAGAACATAGAAAATTAGATTATGAGGAGAAATAAGAGTAGCATTTTTTGCCATAATGTATGTTGACTCACAGAAAACTCCTAAGAAACTCAAAATCACATCATGGGCAAGGGACAGTAGGAGGAGTAGACTCTTCTGAGAAGCTAGAATTTTGGAGATGCAGTCATGCAAAGGATCTTCATGTGGATTCTGGGTTTGTTCTTCATTGACTTCCAAACTTCTAGTTTGTTTCACCTTGAAAGTGCTGTAAAGAAGATTAACTGTGTGTAACAGGTTGGGAGAGTAATAAATGGTTCTCCAAGTGGGCAGTTAGTTGCCTAAGGTGTGTAGACATTCAAGTGATTATCAGTAAGAAAAAGATTGCAAAAAACCTCTTTTCATTCCAGATAAATAAAGGTGGTATTTTCTGTATTGCTGCATTCACTAGGTAGAATCAAATTTTGTGACAGTGGATTAGGAGAAACAAAAGCCTTCCAATAATATTGTGTCAAAAGGCTTATTGTGATTCAGAGCAAAGTTTTACTTTCTTGGTATGTAACATAAACACTATGGCTTATGGCATACTATTGTCTTTTCCTTTTGGTGAAATGCAACTGTGGAATGTAATTATTGCATTCGTCATGTACCTGGTCCTGTAATTTGTCTTCTTACCTTGAAATATCTTAGGTGTGCCAAAAAGTCCCATTGTAATAATGACCCATTGCAGTAATCAAGTTGTCAGGCCAGGTACATGATTGACCCCTTTGTATTGTTGTACATGTCCTTTTCAATTCATGTAAGTCTGACTTTATTACTGTTGTGCATCATGTTTATGGGGACACCATAAAATTTGGAGACAGTCACAGCATATTTACCTTTCCCCATTCATCAGTGGGAGCTGTTTTTCCTTCCTCTTCCAATGTAATTTTTTGAACAAGAAGTTGTTTTATTATTATTTTATTGTTATTTGAACAGAGATAATATTCAGTAAAATAGACAGACCTAACATTTTTGAAATACATTTTTAGACTCTGTGCCCTGTTTCTTTCTAAGGGCTGTTGGGACTGGTTGACTAGAAAAGGTGTGGATGACCTCTCCCTGGAAGCTGTTCTGCTGTTTTGGAAAAGAGAAGTCATTTCCAACCTCTGTAAGTGGGCTCACCACTGCATGGAAGGGTAAAGCACCTGCTGCTTCCACTTCAGCCAAAGTATTGGGCCAAGTTTAACACAGATTTTTCAAATAGCTTTGTGATGATAAACCCCATGAGTGTAGCAGACTACTTTTCCCTGAAAAAGGTTCACGTGGGTCCAATCTATAGGACATCAGGCCATGCAGAGGCAACACAGGCAACAGAAGGGCAGGAAACCAAAAGTTAGGACTGATAATGAAAGTGCCATCTCTGTTTGGTGCTGTTTTATTAGAGATTGGCAAGTCAGTAAATTAATTGTTTGTTAGTGATTATATTGCATTATATCACTTTACAGTCATCAAGCTAAAGAACAGCTTAGTTTTGAGCTCTGTATCAGATCCTCTTTTTGTTTTCAGACTGCATGATATATTTGAAAGCTGCTTGGCTGCTCTTTAGGAACTGACTGCACTCCTCTGTCACATGGGAAAGTTCAAAATCGCTGGTAATAAATAAAATCTATATAGTGTGAAGCTCAGTAACAGCATGAAGAGAGAGCAGCAGCATCCCCATTATCCTTCCCAGGACTCAGTTTCTGGTGGGTTCATTTCCTGAGGCACACTGATACCCTTTGAGAGCCCAGCAAACACTATTTGTGTCCATAACTAGGTTTCAGTACTCAAGGGGATGTGCTCTCTTGCTTTTATGTATGAATATATACCTTCTATTTCTCAAAATATTCCCAAATGCTTCAGGGGGCTCTAGCTGTGTCCTTATGAAAACACTATGTAAAAAATCAATTGTTTTGGATAATTACGGTTGTTTATTGCATTTGAGATCAGTGGTAAAATAAGATGGGAGAAAGAGCAAAAAAGGAAGTAGGAGGTGGTGTGCCTTATGAGAAAAACACATTTGTTTAATTGAAAGTGTGCCTTAAATCTAACAAGATCTAGAACTTGTTAGAGGCCAGAATATGACTTGAGGTTTGGAAGATTCAGCTGGTAGCATAAGCTGGCATTCATAAATCTGCTATACTGGAACTATTTTTGCAAGTGAATTAAAGGAATGCGGTTCCTACATCTGATTTTAATGGGCATAGCAACTTCCTGCAGTGTTCTAAGTGGGGTTTTGTTGAAGATGACTGTAATTTTCCTCCTTCCCCCCACCAAGTCTTTGTTACAGCCCTTTGTGGTGTCCTGATATCTGTGGGAAGCTATGTCTGAGTGCAGCAGCTTTCTGTATATTGTATTCTTCTTTTGTGCTCTAGCTCTTCCCTATGGTTTTAGTCTCATGAACTGAAATGCTTTTTGAAGAGCTACAGGTCCTTATTTATGCCAGTGTCAGCTTTAAAGAGCTTTCCAAGTTTATTTTTAAAAAAATTATTTGGAACATTTGCTCTTGTGCTTCTTGGGTTGTTTCCCCTGAGGCAAAAAGAGTAACCCTTCCTGCCCATCACCACTGGGTTCTAGGATAGTTAATCTGAGCCTCCAACCCTGAGTGGTGAAGGAGTGCATAAATGAAGATTTTCAACACCTTGAAAAGACTGTAAAAAGAAAAAGAAATAACTGTAAGTCCTGGGAAGGGTTTTTCCCTGTGGTGCCTCATGAAAGAGCAGGTTACCACAAGGAAGGTATCCTGTGGATTTGCATCTCTTGCCCATCTCTGTGGGGTCTTGGTAGCACTGCTGGAGAAGGAATCTCTGTTGGGTGCTGCCTGATGGTGACTCCCAATGGAGACACAGAGCTGTGTTAGCAGAAATCCTCCTTTCCCTGCAAATGAAAGAAACTGTTTTTAGGGACCTGTATTGATTTGGCTGTGGAAGATGACTCAAGTTCAGGAAGGGAAATATCCTCTAGTTTCCTAAGCTTCTCTTTGGCAGTGAAAGCCACTTCACTGTAAGTCTCAGTAAGGAGAAAGGAAGGGGAAAGTCCAAAAAATAGATTATCTGTATCACTTCTGGTAGGTTTTTGTAAGAGAAATGATAAACAGTCTTGAATGTAGATTTGTCAGCCTCCAGAAATTAACCAACTCCTTATAGCTAGGCAGCAATTTATTAGGGGAAGTAAGGATGTAATTTTAATAAAAGTGTTAACTACCATCAGTAGCACATTAGGAGGAATTCTCCAGGTACTACAATCTCTAACCATTACAATTATTTTTTGAAATTCCTCTAAGTCATTAATGTGATTTGTTCTTTATTATCAGAGCCTGATTGGAAAATTTAGATGGTCAGAGCTAGCTGAGATTTTTCAAACAGTAACAGTATAGGTTTCTCACATTTCCTTGTTGAAATTGAAAAAGAAACGATGACTTAGACCATTTTGAGGGCTATCAGAAGGAAAATGAATAATTTAAATTCAGTTCAGTTCAAACCATCACTACATGTTATCTTTACACAATTAGTTTGTTGTCAGTTCATTCTATTTTTATAGTGATGTATTTAGTTGTAGCTCTGGAGAGAAAGGTGAAGTAAGGACTTTTAGGAAGTGGATTTCTTTTGATGGAATTTCAGAATCGTGGAATAATTTAGGTTGGAGGGAAACTTGGGTATCTGTCTTGTCTGTCAGGGCTGACTTTAGCATTAGATTAGATAGTTCATGGCCATGTCTTGTTGAGTTTGGAGCATTTCCCAAGCAGGGGGATCCCTCAGCCTGTCTGGGCACTTTGAACAGTTGGAGTAATCTGTGCAGAACCATATTTTCTGATACCTGATCAGATCACAATTTTCCTTATTTCAGTTTGCTTTTAGTCCTTTCTGAAAAAAGCCCCTGTCCTCCCTTCCTGCTGCCCACCCTAAGGAAGCAGGGCCTTCCACCTGCCTCTCCAGGCAAGCATGAGCAGGGCATTGTGCTTCTCAGCTCTAGAACTTTCCAGTACTGACAGCTCTACATCATCACAACTTCAGCCATCTGCACTGGCCCATCTGAATGACATTTCAACTCCTAGCAGTTTCAAAACAGAAAGGGAGAGAAACCTCAGATCCCCTTCAGTCATCCTTTTTCTATCACATGTCTGATGTCTAAAGCAGGGTAACTGGCTGGGTACCTTGCCTCTAACCATATTGGATGCTACAGCTACCAGGAAAAAAGTAAAATTCTGTGGTACAGGGAAAGAAATCTCCTATTCTTTGGGCAAGCTGCCTTTCAATCTTGTTCTCTCCACATTTAAAAAAAATGGGTGCAAACCCCTCAAGTTTCTGGATTAAAAATAAGAAGCTGCAGAAAAAAGGAGAGGAGGGTGATGTGATAATAATGAAATGATGAAGATAATTTGAGAAAAATACTGAGAAAAGTTTTAGAGGAATAATGAAGGTAGAAAGTCAGTCAAGAATAATGTGTCCTGCCTGCTCTTGCCCTGTGGGATATGACCAGGACTAAGGTTAAGGTAGAGTGCTCAGAGCCACAGCACCTGCAATGAGAACTGTAAAGGAGGCTTCGTTCCTCTCTTCCCACCTCTCTCACTCTTGTTCTCTCTCTTCTCTTAATTATTTTCCTACTGAGACTCTGAACAATCATTATGAATGTATGATTTCTTTAGACTTGACTAGAGTTCAAGCCATCTGTGATCCCATCAGGTGAGTAATGACCAGAAGAGTACTATTTTATTGTCTATATACAATTTAAAAATTCAAAGCATGAGAGAAATATATATTTTCTTACAGTTCCATCTTGGCAGAGTCAGGCTATTATTTTTTGCATGTTCTACAGTAGATTTTTCTTTAGAAGAATATAGCAAGGAGAGAGGAACACTTGAAAAAAATTTTTTTTTGGCAGAAATCGTTTTCCATTCACGAGCAGCAATCACTCACAATCCTGTGTATGTGTGATCATAAAATGCCACAACCAGGCTCAAAGTAGATTTGGGAAGTTATGAAGGCAGAGAACACCTCTGATCTTTGGTACAATGCAAATATATTGACAACTGAACAAAAAGTTATGCCAACAGTGGTATCACTGCTTCTCCAAGTCCTGGGTGTGTTGACAGCTCTGGAAATGAGGGGATCTGGTGAGAAGAGGGGGCTTTATGTTATCTCAGTCCTGCCCTCAGCTGGGTTATGTAATCTAACAAGTGTTTGTGCATGTGTCATGAGTGACAGTGCTTCCATATAAACAAACTCACTTTTCTGGGTTTGTATGATTATGAGCAACTCATCCTGAGAAAGATTCATGTTGGCACACAGCAATCCAGAGGAGACCTGGAGCAGGCACTAGAGGACTGATCAACTGTTTGGCCTTTCTGTGCTGTGCCCAGTTATCGAACTCTGGAGTCCAGAGGTGGATGAGCTTGAAAGGACTTTTCTCACCAAATTTCTTATAACAGAGGCCCCAGAAACTTCCTAGGCTTCTTCAGTTTGGAGATTGTTTTTGCACATGAGCTCATCTCTTATTTTTTTAATCTCTTCTCTTAACGTAGGCATAGTCTGTGATGGAAACTACCCAACCTCTCTGCAGGGGCTGAGGCTGTGGAAATAGGAATGAACATGTCACTTGGTTTGAGTGCAGGTTTTGTGGTGCTCTTGGTGGGTATCTGTGATGCTCCCAAAGGCACTGCACCTAAGGTTTCTGTATTGCCATACCTTACTCAAGACTTGGAACTTTTGCATTTGGGCTCTCTCCTTGTACTTCATTTGGCAAAAATGTCAGAATGCTAAACCCTTCCTTGCTCAAACGCCTCTATTACAGTTTTGTGTTTAATAACAGTAGTATTTCTTGTTTATAACCTGACATTTTTGAAATTAACTTTTTTGTCTCTTTTCAGTTTAGACTGGATTATAGTAGTAATAACTCACCTTACTGTGCTTGTTGTGCCAGACCCTTCAACTAGCTACTCCTAATCTTAAAGAATTTGATGTACTGTATGTTGTACTGATCCATATTAGAGATTCATTTAGTATGATGGCAAAGGACTTGCAGAATTTATGCAGAATTCTATACTTGAACTGAGTAGAAAATGTAAATTGGTGCTGTTCCCCTTCCCTATACACAAAGTCTGTCTTCACTGAACAACTGAATTGAGGCAAAACATCTTCATATTTTTCAGAATGGATTGTGTGTAACTGTAGTTGCAGAAATGTGACTGTAAAAACCCATTCCCTTTTTGCCTACAGTTACTGATTTAGCATTCATGGATCAGCATGTATTTAGACACTGAGGTGTCATGTTACATCATTTTTTACTGCTTAAAGAAGTGAACACTGTTACCTCTATGCTCCAGGAGACACTCTGCTGATGTAAGTGGGCATTTGAGATTGAAGGCTTCTCTTTGAGAGAATGTTGCTCCAGCTTCCCCAGTGAGTCTGCAGGGGAGAGGAGAGTTTGTTTTATTCTTTCTGCATCTCTCTTCTTCTCTGCATCTATTTTTAGACAGAGTCTAAAACCAGAACTGTGTGCTGCAGCCAGTTGCCCATTTGGGCTGTGACACGCGTTCTGCAGTGACTCCTTGTCCCTGCAGAAGCGCTGATTGAGCAGCAGACATCCCAGGGTGGGTGCCACGTGAGCCCAGCTCAGACTTCAGGACAGGCTGGTGGATTTGGCCACCAACCTCTCATATTTTCAGGGTCACTTTTTGCCAGGATTCCTCAGCAATCAGTAAGTTCACAGTTGGGGCAAAGTTCTTCCATTTTGGCATTGTGTGAAATCGGTCTCTGCATCTCATTTTCTCTCTGACTCCTGGCATTGGTGGCAGCCTGACTCAGTCCAGGCTGATGATTATTTGAGTAGAGAAGGGGTGGTCAACAGCTGAACACCCAGCCCTGTGCTGCAGGAGAGACTGTTCCATCGTAAGCATTTCCAGTCTCAAAATTTGAAAGGCACTGGGTGAACTGGGAAAGCCTTGGCTGCCTGCTGAGTCTCTAGGTGCAGCTTTGCTTCAGTCACATTGCACCTGTTGAGCCACTTTCTTAGATAAATGACTTAAGCAAAAATGTCTGTCTTTTTAAACTCCATCCAGAAGGTGGGAATGCAGCTTTCCTCTTGCAGCATGAGGCTGTCCAAAGGGAAATGACACAGAAATCACACTCCCAAAAGTGAGTAGGGTGACACAAAACTAGTCAATACCAGGCACTATTGCTACTTGCTCTTATTGAAACTTGTGGCTGGCTGTGTTATTTGTAGCCTGTGGATGTTTTTAGGTTGGCAGTTTAACTGCTGCTCACAGCAAATGGCTGCATGGTCTGATTGCTACCAACAGGGAATTTCCCAACCTTTCTCAGTTCTTGGAGCACTCCGTGGCCTGTTGTTTTCTTTAGCCATGGTTTTAAAGAATAATTCTGACCAAACTGCCCTTAATATTGTCTTCAGCATCACAGTATTTCTGTCTGACTCCTGGTCTTGTGGGACTAACCACTAATTCCTGAAATATATTTAAAATTAGTGAAGGTGTCAAATTGGCACTGTGCCCTTCCACTAAATTGCTCATGTTCTCTGGCTGCCAGCTCTTCAGCATTTATATGTATGTATTAATATACATACAACAATTCTGAATAAAGCTTGAGGCTTATCCAGATGGATGAAAAATTCATTCAGAAGGGTGCAGACAATGCAGTTGTTCAACTCACTTATTTAAACATTGATCCTGCTTACTGAAGCAATTGGAAATCTGCACCTTCTCTGTTCTCCAGCAGCGCTCTAAGTCTGTGCAGTCTCAGTGGGATGGCATTGGATATATGGTTATAATCTATAGGTAATGTTCTTTGAATTAGATTACCCGTAAATCTCTTGCTTTCTGCTATGCTCTGGTGGGTTTTGCCAAAACACACATTTTTTTAAAAGATAAAGCCCCCAAATAGCAGCTGAGATAGAAAGCTTGGTAACTGCTGACTTCAAATTAAGCATTCCAGAGTTTCCATGCTTGAGCTGTGATGCTTGATAGTTTCAATTAAAGCAGCTAAGATATCTTGTTAAATACATGAGAAAACACAAATATTGGGATTTCCATAGCAAAGTGCACCAGAGAGAGGGCAGAGAGAGCACTAGGCTTATTACTCAGGGAGCCCTATGATTGACTAAAATACATAGTGTAGTAGGGAAGGAGAGGAAAGGGACAGTGCCTCTGAGATGGAATTGCAGCAGAAATACCTGTGTGGGAGGCAGGACACAGCACAAGCCTTTTGAGCTTTGTGAGCAGGTGCTGAGCAGGGACACACACCTGTCTATTACTTGTGCATCTCAGCAAGGGATTCACTGTTTCTAGTCAGAGTAGTTTGCTGCCTTGGTTTTCTTAAGATTTTTAAAATTCTGTCTTTTTAAACTAAGTTTTTCTTGTTGTTGACACAGCTAAGCCTGCATGGGCAGGAATTTAAGTGTATGGGTGTCTTCCTTTTGGGACAGGCAAACATACTGATCCAGAAGAGCCTCTGTGCCTCAAGAACCAAATGTGATACTGCAATAACTAGACAGACTCAAACCTTTATTTCCCATCAACCTCCATGGAGTGTTCTTCTGGGCAGACAGCCTGGGTGACCAGTCCAAGCATCCTCTAAGAACTGAGGAGATCACACTGTCATGCTATAGAAGTGTCTCCTGGAAACATTCTTATGGGCTGATCAGCAGAGGTCTAAAGTGTGTGCTGACTGAGAGTCAAATCTCTATGTCCCTACCTGGGCTAAAAGGCAAAGCCTTGCCAGATCTGCTTTCCAGAGCTGACCTCTATAATGACAATGTCCAGGCTAATGCAGGAGTTTTATGGACCTACTGTGGCACCTAAAAGAGCACTAACTGTTCCCTATAGAGGATGCACAGGGATAGAGGAGATTTACTTATTTGTTGTATCTCTATGAAAATATTTCAGTCCTACATATAAACTGCACCAGAGTAGGGAAAGATGGGAAGCCAGCAAAGAAAACTCCAGAGCAGGTGGACTCTGGTCATTTTGTTCAGGGTAGTACTAGAAATGCTATTTACAGTATTCCTCCATCCAGCAAATACTGCAAGTGCTATAAATCCAAAGAAAAAATGTTACAACTTTTTTCTGTTTGGAAAACTGTCTGGGAACTGTTATTCTTTAGCATATTGCATAGGAAATGGAGCTTTAATTCTGTGGAATACTTCTCTGAGTCTCTTGAGAAGAGAACTCTAAGCCATACTTTAGTAAAGAATTAGCTCAGGTGCAGAAAGAAATGTTTAGCTATGATTTTCTAGCCTTCTATGCTATCCCAGAGAATTTGGGTCAGAAACAGTTCACCTGGTGTTCTCGTGGTATGTATCCAAGGGAACTTGAGTAGTTGTCATTTGTAGTTTTGAGGCACCAGAAGCCTTTGGGTTCACACATGCACATGTTAGGATGTCCTTCCCAAATGGACTAATATGGGAAGGAAATCACATTTTTTTCAGCCTGCTCAAGTATAATTCTTTCAGTAATGAATATGAAACACTGAATTTCCTAACACTAAAAAGTAAAATGCAAGACTAGAAACAGGTGCACTGCACTACATTCTAGGGTGAATACACAAGAAAAGAAGGGGCCCATTTTGCTTTATTTTCTATGTAAGGCAGAGGGAGAAATTGCAGGTAAAGGGAAAAGCAGAAGCTGATCTGTGTTTGGAAAGCAGGATTTGGCTGTGCAGCATTTTGCTAATAAGATACACCTATTAAAAATTAATTTACAAGGATGTGGTTGTCTCATTATCCAACTTGCAGTGTACAAAACACTTTTTCAGGAGCTGCTCTACCATTTGCTTGAGGTGTTACAAAGAGTTTTGCCGTGCCGGGCCCCAGCTGTTGTGTGAGATGTTCGTGCCTCCTGGATGTGGCAGCCTTGCAAAACTGCCTTTTTTTTTGCTGCTGCTGACTGGTGAGCATTAATCAGCTTTAATTATCACTGCTGGATATACTAACAGCTTACAAAAGTTGCCCTCTCCATTTTGCTGTAAACGAAGCCTCAAATAGTTGTAGTTGCCTACGGCTGTGTGCTGGAAAACCTGTTTTGTTCTGTGGCTCACGCTCTCACCCTTTAATCAGCATTTGTTCTGAAAATGGCAGTGCCATGTCTCTGAGGGTGATCTCATTTTTGAGGGCAGTAGCCAAGGGGGATATTGTCATCTGTTTCAACCTGTTCAGAAAATGAGACTGCAAAAAATACATTTTGAACTTCAAGAAAAAGCAGCATTCTGGTTTTCAGGCAGCTCATCCGGGAGTCTGAACAAAGAAGTCTGGGTTTTGCTGGTGCTGTTCTGCTTCTCAGGGATACATCAGGACCTCTCTCCACGCTGACTCAAGGGACTGACCCCAGGGACACCACAGATGTCACAGTAAGCGTCTGCTTGGGGCTCAAGTGTCTCAGCTCCCATTGGAGAGCGCAGATCCAAAAAGCAGATGGGCTCATCCTAAAACAGGCGCCAAAGGGGGGGTTGGTTGTGTCAGCACAGCTGTTGGTGCTGTCTGGGATGCCCTGCAGGATCCATAACATCTGCACACACCTGGCAGGTGTGGGCCATTCAGGGAGGACCTGTGTCTTTTATACCTTCAGCTGGAGGCTCAGGGACACCTAAAATGTTGCTGGGTGCAGCAGAGGGGCAACTGGAGGCCACTCCGACAGACTTGTTGTATCTAGATGGTCTCTGGCTGCACTCACTGGGGGTTACAGTGAGACCCCAAAGACATGGAATGCACATGAACACCTAAGTTCAAGTACCTGAGCTAAACTAAGACTTAGGCCCAGTCTGACTTCAGAAGGATCTGTAATTTGTTAGAGTTTAAATTAATTTTGTACTTAAGAGCAGAGACAGATCTGGTTGAGTACATGAACTGGGAAAGTAAATTATAAATCTAAAAATCATAACCACAAAGTAAAAGTGCAATGATACCATTCTGCCTTATTTTCAGTTAACTTAGTGTAGCTGTGTTGTGATGAAGAGGAGGGAGCGGGGGGAAGAATGCGTTGTTACTGGAGAGGGGCTGGATTTCAGTTGCTTACCTAAATTTTTCCCAGTAAATCTCTACCGGGAAAAAATGTCTGTGTATTCATGATATTCAGAAACTATTTCAGCTTTGAATGCAAATATGATGTGGCATTTATTTATCAGAAGCAGCCCTAGAACCACTCAGCTCTGTAGATTTTTGATCAGTGGCTATGTCAGGGTGCTGGGAAAATTTTGCTATCATTACAAGATTTAAAATATAGATGTGGTTTTTACCTACTTTTATTGCCCTTGTAAATTGATCCTCTGTTTTTTATCAATTTTGAAGATAATTAAAATGTCATCAGAGAACTTATATTGCTTTATTTAAACTACAAGGTGAAATGCTAAATTGGTTTGAATCAGCGAGGTTCAAAAAATGTGTTATTTTTGGTAAATGTCTCAAGTATATTCACTACTAGGAGCTTTTATTTGATACAGTGCATATTTGGCAGAGCACACCACTTTGGAGAGGCAGCACTGAAATGCTTATGAAATGCATTAAGTTTACTTTGATAAATCTTAAACAAGACATAATCTCTTGCCATTAGCATATGGATATCATTATGTGGGGAAATACTGCATTCCATTTCCATTTAGCTTGTGGTTGACAGAAGCGACCACTTTAAATTCACAGTGGGCTTTATTATGTTTTTTGCAGGCAGAATTGCATCACATTCTAAATGTCAAGGTGCTGTCAGTCAGCCTGGTGAGAGGCACTGCAGGCCTGAGGAAGGTGCAAAGGCAAGTGTGGCACTTCCCAGCACACCCAGAGGTGCAGGTGTGCAGCTGTGCTCATTGGGAAAGCTGTCTGAGAGCAGACAGGAGCTGATGCCAGTGTCTGCTCAAGAAAAAATAATGGCACTAAATGCCATGGACTGCAGTGGAAGCATTGCAGTGCAGGTACTGAGGGCTGAGAGAGGCTGGAACTGGTTGGTAGGAAAGGAAGAGGACAAGCTCCATCAGGGTGAAGGTCACATGGTCATTCTTCTTTGCCATCCTCCCTGCTCATTTAGGTTGTCCTCCCTATCACAGAGTCCTATGTTGCCATGTGGCAGCTCTAATTTTAGCAAGGATTCTTTTTATCAGATACCTGAAAACTGTTAATGAAATGTACTCTGCTTAAGAGTTGAGTAATTTTGTAAACTAAAATGGTATAAAATGAATCCTTACAGTTACTTTACTCTTTTCAGTCAACTGTGAAGAGACATCTAAGCTGTGGAGTGTAGAACCAAGTCAAGGCTTTGATCACTGCATGTCTTGGGAGCATTGGAGTGCTTGTTAGCTCTGGCTTTTCTCCTGTGTGTAGTTGTCATGTCTTCTGGGGTACAGATTTGTAGTCTGTCCATCTGTGAGGTCAGATGTTTAGGCATCTATATCTTCGTGTCTCTGTAGATTTGATTATCTTTATTTTTTCTGATCCAATGCAGGAGGTGTGGGTGGTATCTGTTCCAAACATCAGTGCACCTTCCATCAGCATTTCTGGGAATGCTGGCTGCTGGAAGTGGCAGTAGAGGCAGCTAAGAAGGGAACAAGCTATTATGAGCTTGTTTCCTTATGTTCAAGTCCTAGAATTGATTCTACAAAGTCATCCTAATTTATCAATAAATTCAGTCACAAAGGGATGTCAGAGGAACAGGCCTGTATTTGATTGTTAATGCTGAAGTTAGCATTCTGCATTTTATCTGATTCAGATTCTTATGCATGTAGGAAAAAAGAGGCATAATAAGGTGTGTAGAAACAAAGAACAAATTATGTTTCAAATGCTACCGTAGTTTGCAGTCAGCTGGAATACATTTAAATACAGCAACTAAAGAGAGGTGTTAAGAAGTGTTTTTTCCCCTCTGCCTTGACAGCCTTGACTGCACAAGGCTCGTAAGTGCTTTGTGCTCACAGTTCTGGGAGCAGGATGCTCTCTGATGTATCCTCTATCTGATGGAGTAATGGGAAGCATGTGTTCCCTTAGCACTCTGCCAGATGTTGGCAAGCACTCGGGGACCATAACCTTGTCCCTGCTGCCTGGGCGTGCTGCCACTACTGCATGTTACCTACTTGTACAGTTTTTGGCTGACTGAGGATAGTAAGTAGGTTTCGAATATTTTTAGTTTGCTCCCAGTTTCACTTGACCAAGGCTGCCTAAACAAGTGGCATCACACCAGGACAGATGGTCTTGTCTTGATGGCACTGCTTGCATGGTAGAACTTCTTTTCCCATATACCTTCTTAAACTGATACTGAAATAGCTAACAGTGTTCATCTGACAGATTCCCTGAAGAAGCAGCAGCTCTTTTTGAGATACCATTCTGCTCAGACCTTCCTGCAAGGATCTGTGGGCTAGTGAGATTTTGAGGAAGCTCCAGGCTGCATTCACCCCCTGTATCCTAAATGATACATTATTATCTTCAAGCCAGTATAGTGAGTTCATTTGTTTCTACTTCCTAAAACAACTTAGAAGGAAGGATTAAAGTTCTCTCACTGTTCTCCTCCCCACAGGCTGATGTTGGAGATGCAAGCTTCCTGCTGCCATCCTCCCTCTCCTCCTTTACTTTGCCACTTTTTCACAATGACTGAATATGCTTATTCCATGTCTTTCAACTCCCAGAAATTCCCTTGAAATGCTCCTCGAGTTTTGTGAATGGAGAAGGTAGGGAGCTGAATTCCACATTTGTTACCTGTGATTGGAGCTAACGAGAACTGGGTATCACTGGAGAGATGATGACAGTCTTGGTCTGTGCTCTCAGTTACAAGCCTGACCTTTTCTGAGGGCTTTCATAAAGCAGTTGTCCATTTTCATTGGGAGCTGTGTATAGCAACAATAGCTGTAACTCAGTCATGCAGATGGTTAGAAAAGCATCAGCTAAAAAAAATCTTTCTCCCTCAGAGAAATTTATTCTTCAATACACCAGGATTTTGGTTTCCTTCTAGACAGTAAGGTTTGTAACACATATAAGTTTTCAATTGCACCTCAGCCACCTGTGTTGATTTATTGGCAGGGAGAAAGGAAAAGCTGCTCTGTGAATTCTAGCATTTGTTTCATGCAGCTAAAGACTTAATTTGGGATGTATGACTACTCTCACAATATATTTATACTTTGATAAGACATTATGAAATGCAAAAGAACATTTCTTTAAAGAAATGTGTTTCAAATCAGATTTCTTTATGTGATAATCCAGAGTTGGTGTCTTAATTTTACCAATCTAACTCTGAAATTGAGCTTCTGTGTAGTACAGTGAAATCATGGTCTTTGTAGGATTGTTCCAAAGCATCCAGCTGGATGTTAGGGAAAATCAAACAAGGCTTTTATTTTCTGCTCATCAGATAAAATCATTTGCTCTTGTCCATAATTACTGGTAAATTGTTAATCATGAGGATTTTATGCTTTGGGGGTGGGGGAATGACTAAGGATAAAAAAGAGGGAGGTAACTAAAAATATTTGGTTTTGTCTTTGTAAAGAAAGCCTATCTGTCTGCTGTAGGACTTTGGGTTTGGTTGCTCTCCTACAAGAGTACTTGCTGCTCCTTGATTTAAGAGCTCTTAGGGCTACTTAGTGATACAAGTGAATTCAAGATGATTTTAAAAAAGACGAACATAATATTTGCATGTAATGAAAGCTAGCTGATAGTAATTAAACATTCTTTCACTCTGATGAGGGGTACAGGCTTTTGAGGTAAATATTGAGAGTTTTGTGACTCCATGCCTCAAGGCACTTTCCACCTTAGTTTGGCCTTGAGGGCGTAATTATTTTCCCTCTCTGTGCAGGCATTGCTGTCATTCTCTTATGTTTTACACCCTCATAACTTGATTATTGCTTGTGGCTGTGTCTTAAATCAATCTAGAAACTTTGCCTGGTGCAGAATACTTAGTAGTGTACTGAATAATGAAGCTGGAGCACAGCAGAATTTAATATTCTCAATTCTATTCTAAGTGAATTCCATGGTATTTCTACAAGGTACCACGTGAGCATTACTGGTGACAAATGCTTCTTTTGAAGCCATGGTTGGTAGCACGGCAGGCTTTTCTACACAGCCCTGCACTCTGATTTACAGCGATCTTATGGGTGGGCAAAATACCCTTTTAGTTGTGCACAAACCCCTTGTCTCCCCTGTCCTGGCAAGACTTGTCAGCAGAGGCAGGAAATGAGCTGGGCAAATGCATCTCATAGCCACTGGACTAAAGTTCTTTAATTCCACATTGGCAAACAGCAGGAGATGCAATTTCTCCACTTTCAAGATGAAAGATCAGTTTGTGTCTGGCTTCAGTTTGAAGTTAAAACTCCAGGGAGACGAAATGTTTTAGTCTTCACCCTGTTAATCTATTCCCTACAGTAATACCAGAAAGCTCCACTGTACCTTATTTTATTTTGTTTTTCTTTCCCTAGAAGATGTGTCTGTGCAACATTATTTCCTTATCGGCATGTATCCTGGGAATACTGTCTTTCAAATGGAAAGCAAGACAATTTGCCTGTCTTGGTTTGAGACAATTTAAAGAGGTGGGCACTCTGAAATGGGCAAACTCCCCCTTGATTCCAACTAATCCCAGCTAATAAGGAACGAGATACAAGTAGATTTAAGTGAAAAAAATAACAGTTTCTTAACGAACAGAATGCCAACAGGCAGGGGGGGAAAAGTAAATAACTGTTGGATACTGAAGTGCTAAATTTCAACCCCATGGGAACATGGGACAGAGACGGGACAGAGACGGGACTGGCCTGTTGGCACTGGCACGGGGTGTCCTGTCCTCAGGACCTTGCTTGGTTTTTTTTCCTGCCAGCAGGGTTTGCAAATTCACTTTGAAACAGTTTCTAATTATGAAATGCAGTTTTTATGAATGGCTACAGGTGCAAGCCCAAAGCTGCCCACAAAGAGAGGGAGATCTCAATCTGGGTTGGCTCGTTGGAGCAGGGCCTCCTGCAGTGACCTGCAGGTACCCAGGGCAGCTCAAACCCACTGACTGCAGCCTCTCCAAAGCAAGGAAAAAAACCTAAAAGAGAAAAAAGGACCAAAAAATGGAAGAAAAGAAGAACCTTTGCCCGAGCAAAGACCAACAGCCCGTGAAGCAAACACCACACAGTGAAAAGCAGGAAGCTGTCTGGGCAGAGTGATTTTAAAAATGCCTATGGTAGCATCCCCCAACAAGGTCCCCACTGCAGGGTATGAAAGAGATAGGAACAATTTTTGGGCACAGTAACTGTGGAATATAATATAACATTCTGGATTACTCCAGGAAATATGCACAGAGACCAGAGACTTGTATACTGTCCTAAGTACTCTGCTGGGTAGAACTAGTCAGGAAAGGTGTGTTGTTTTTTTTTGTTTGTTTGTTTGTTTGTTTTGTTTTTTGTTTTTGGTGGTTTTTTTTGTTTTTGTTTTTTTTTTGGGGGTTTTTTTTTTGTTTGATTTGGTTTGGTTTTTTTTTTTTTTTTTTTTTAATTTATCATTACATGTGCCTAGGATGTGACTTGGAGCAATCACTTGACTTTTGGTCTCTTACTGGGTAATGGCTAGTTTGCAATAAAAACATCCTTTTTTCATGACTGTTCCTGAAAAGTGGAGATTGGATTTCATGCTTTAAACATTTCAGTGTTCCTTCTTGGAACAGATTTGCTATATTTCCATCAGCCATGCATTTCTGTTTCTAAGGGTTATTTATTAGTATGGAAGGAATGCAGAGAATTGGAGCAGGTGTCTTAGCCCAGTGGAAAAGAGCTGTCACTTGTCTGGGATCTGCAGGAGATTTGAGTCTAGATTTCACTTTTTTCCCCCATCATGTTTTATGTGAACAGACTGTCTGTCATGATACTGCAGGTGCCTGTGCCTCCATGGTTGCAGATAAATTGTTTGCTACCACCTACTGAACAATAGGTCTGTGTTTGTACCAACTAATTTTAGTCTGCTAGACTCCCATCAATATCCTTATGTGAGGTTAAGCTACATAATTAACAAGGTGTAAGGAAACTGTAGTTATGAGTTGAGCACCTGAAGGCAAAGGAGAAATAGAGCACTAAGTTATGAAGTATAAATTGTGTGTGGGACTTAAAAGATGTGGCCAAGCTGACTCAGTACTGGCAGATTCTGTGCTGGAGCTGGCTGCACAGCAGATATACAGAGTGGGCAGGACAGAGTTGGAGTTAGGAAGCACAGGTGTGTGTTCACTCTCAGTTGCTGTTGTTAAATTTGTTGAAGCTGTTTTGAACCCCTTAGAAGGATTTTTCGGTACAGAAGTGTCAGCTAGTATAAGGGCTCTTGAGAGATCAGCAGTGCATGTCCCTAGGTTTCTGTTGGTTGTATTCTTTCTAGGACTGTTTGTTTTCTCATGTTTGGTGATCAGCCTGTCTCATTCACTGTGTTCCTACAGGAACACTTCTGCCAAAGGGATCTCAGCTTGTTTGAGGTGCTGAGGGTGGTGGCAGGCACTGCTCTGGCTGAAGAAGTTGCTGGAGGCTTAGAAACAAACATAACTTAACATTTGCTGGATGCTAAAACTGCAGATCCTATTTTTTAAAAGAGGTAGGGAAAACAGTATCTGATAAAAAACTTCCTATGTTTTTTGGAAACAGTCTAATGCAGGAAATCTCTTGAGCCCATGACGTGATAACAAGAAATGCTGACTTTGGATTGTGTGCTAGTTCAAAGCCAGTACTGGCTTCCAGAAAGATCTTTCCTTAGCCTTTTAACATCATGAGAGTACTCAGCATGCCAGGGTTGGAGGGGCTGCACCAGAGGCTTCCAGGTGGAGATGATGTCCTGAACACTGGTAACCAGATCAAAGGTCTGGTGTTCCCCAAAGAATCTGGGCTTTTGAAAAATTAGAGCAGGCATCCAGGAATTCTTGGAGCCAACTGAAATGCTAGGTCAAAGTATACCTTTCAGTACAGATGCCTTGATGGGATCATTCCTGAGTAAAGTGAATTCGGGGTGGTTCTGAAGCTGCTGGAGTGATTTCTGTGTATGCACTGTACTTGCTGAGAAAACAGGGTGCAGATACAACCATTCAGTGTGAGATAAGGGAAAAGTCTAGAAGATAGAAGAATGGAAAATGGCAAAGCTGCAAATGATAAAAAGCTAGACTAAACCATATTCCTAAGGAGCACTGGATAGATTCTTTTTCACAAGCAAACAACTCTATTTGGGAATAGGGACACAGTTTGAGTCTGTTGTTGTGTCCCCCATCTGCATTTAGTAAGTATTTTCCATCTTGTTTCTCTGATGCGGATGTAAATAAGCAGAAAGAATTAAGTGGTGGAAGTGCTGTATCTTTACACTGAAAAAGCATTCAAGGTGGGTCACAACAAAGTGACTTCCCATATTCTAAGAGAAGGGCAGGGATGACTTAGGTCATAAGCATTCATTATGTTTCAACAGTGTGAGGCATCCCATCTCAAACGTAAGTGGAGTAAATGTTCACAGTATAAAATCTGTTGACCTTTGTCTGTTGGTTTGAAGTCAACACTAATGATTGTCTCATGTATATTTTTCCAGGGAAAAGTATTTTTGAGATAGAATATGGTATTAAGGTCACTTACCACTTGAAGGCAAACTTTGATAGTTGAGTTTCCAATGGTACTGAAATAAAAATGTTGAAGACCCTGTATCAAATATCACAATAACTGTATAGGCAATTCTTGGGTGAATTTAGTGCAGGAAAACATAAAATCACAGAGTGATTTGGGCTGGAAGGGACCCTAGAGGTCATCCTGTCCCAGCCCATGCCATAGTCAGGGACACCTTCCACTATCCAGACTGCTCCAAGGCCTGACCATCTTGGCCTTGCACACTTTCAGGGATCCAGGGGCAGTCACAGCTCCTCTGGGCAGCCTGTGCCAGGGCCTCACCACCCTGACAGGGAAGGATTTCTTCCTAATATCCAATTTAACTTAGTCTCTTTCAGTTTAAAGCCATCCCCCCTTGTTCTGTCACTCCATGCCCTTGTGAGCAGTTCCTCTCCAGCTCTCTTGGAGCCTCTTTGCTATTGGAAGTCTGCAGGTAGGTCACCCCAGAGCCTCCTCTTCTGCTGGCTTGATGTGGGTCTTGCTCTTCTCTAGACAGGTTTTCCTCTTACCAGGAGACCTAGGTAGGTGCAACAGCTCTGTTCAAAAAGTGATATGCTACTGATGTGCTTCTACTATTGCTTCAGCAGAAGGGAATCCCTAAACAGGATGCTACTTGTATGCAGAAGTCCCAAAGTAAACTATGGAGAGGGTTTAGCACAGTACAAAATCCACTGTGCACTCCAGCTGGTTGGGGAACAGGCTGCACTGCATCTTACAGTACCAGAATTCTGTAAAAGCCCCCTGCAATTCAGAATTCAAAAAAAAAAAAAAACAAACCCCAAAAAACAACAAACCTAAAACAACATCTAGAAGATATGAAAAAGACTGGAGAGTAAATTAAAGACTAATCTTTTTAGTGTGAGCTTGCTAGTTTTAATGGTACCCTCTGGCTAGCTGTGGTCATGCTATTAGCCTGTAATTCTGGAAGATGAGAGCTGCTGTGTTCTTGTTCTATTTCTGTAGCTGCCTTTGTTTTGTTTTTTTTTTCCCTTCTTGCAGCCAGAAGATAAGAATTCATTAACTCCCTCTCATCTCAGCATCTACCTTTCAGGCTTTGTTCTTAATAGTCTTTAATAGTTTTGGGAGCAGTTGTTCTTTTCATTTGTTTGTTTTCCCTTTTTTTCCACTGCAGTAAGCGTGCCAGGTCATGCCCAAATAATACTGATCAATTTACCAAATGGTGACTTATTAATGGAAAAATCTCACCCTTTTAATTGAGGAAATGAGATCCATGATTGATCTAAGTACAATTCAGAAAGTTAGCCTTGCAAATCCATTAGTGACCTTTGTGCATCATTGAATTTTGAATAGTGGGATATAATCCAGCATTAGAATCCTGGCAGGTTACTGCCAGCACCAGTAGACATTAGCTACAGAATTAGGAACAAACAGGTTGTGTTTGGGTTGGACTGGTGTGTTTGGTTACCAGTAATATGATGCTTGTGCAACCTGAAGGAAACTTTCTGGTTTTGCTGTGTAAGGCTTCATTCAGACCAACCTACTTTGTTTTCCTGTTTCCCATTTCTTGCTTTTTGAAAATATTTTTTAAACTTCCTTTTTCTTCTTTTTCATTTTTTAAAAATTCTTATTTGTCATTTGCCACAACCATTGATCATCCACTGGCAGGTCTTAGTTTTATCTCATAGCAGTGATCTACAGAAAAAAAATGCTTCTGTAACATGTCTGCATAAGTAACTCCTGTCATCCCTTTGTATTCTCTGCTGGAGTTCTTGTGAGTGGCTGTCAGTCTGTCCAGGTCTGTACCATCTGACTTCCTGATGGGCAGTACTTAGAGGCCATTTACCTTGCATTAATAGTTAGCCTTGTACTCAGTAAGGTTGTCTCTGGCTTTGAAAAGGTCGGTGAGCTATGCAGAGCCAGGCTGGAATTTTTCCATTCAGTCCTCCTCTTGGTGGAGTAGCTCTCAGCAGGGATTGGACACTTCACAAAGAAGGGAAAAACCCAGCAGTGCAGTGGTCTCATGGCACAGCTTTGGACCTTCAAAGTAACTGCTGAGAATCCTGTGGGGGGCTGCTTGGGGATTAAAAAAAATGTGTTGAAAGAACTTGATTCTTCTTTCATCTGTCCTCCTTCACTGAGAGTAGGTTTTTATCCTACCCTCTTGCCTCTGGAAACAAGGCCTGAGTTTGTTCTTTTAATTTACTGAGTTGATACTCCAGATGGATTAAAAAAGGGCAGGTAACTTCCAAAAATTCTTGCAAAATGCTGGACTAATTCCCTGCAGATTTATCTGGCTGGAAGGATGCTCAGCAGATGCACCTCTGAGAGCCCTCCCCATGTGCTGGTAACGAGCTTCTCAGTACATCTTTTGGATCAGCTTTCTGCTCTCACAGTGAGCCAGGTCCCCTGTGAAGGCCTGAGAGAGCAGAGTAATTCTTGGCTACTTTGTAAGCAATAGAGACTGTGGAGCAAAGGAGCAGACCATGGATGCTTTGGGCTCCTGACTGCTCCTTAGGTCCTGGAACAGTGATGCCAGGAGCTCCCAGTGGGGCAGTTTTATCAGAAAAGTGAAAATCAGGCTTTGACTGTAGAGGTTCCTATTTGGGTAGATTTTGTGACAGCAGATGTTATAAATAATTTGAATTCCCCTTTCTAAATAAGAATGCAGTAAAGACTCATTATTGAGTCGTGCTAATTGTTTTGTTTTGAGAGACAGGTATCTGTCATGGTGTTCACAGAAGTCCCAGGATGAGGGAAGAGACGAGAATCTTGACTCCATTTTTCAGAAGGCTGATTTATTATTTTGTGATACATATTATATTAAAACAAAAGGTTATATTAAAACAATACTAAAAGAGTGGAAGGATTTCATCAGAAGGCTAGCAAGGAATAGAAAAGAATGAAATGATAATAAAATCTTGTGACTGAACAGAGAGTCCGAGACAGCTGGACTGTGATTGCCCATAAAAACAACCACATGAGATCAATCAAAGATCCACTCCTTGCATTCCACAGCAGCAGATAATAATTGTTTACATTTTGTTTCTGAGGCCTCTCAGCTTCTCAGGAGAAAGAATCCTAGCAAAAGGATTTTTGATAAAATATGTCTGTGACAGGTATCTACCAAGGAAAGAGGGAACCTCCATTGGAATGGAAAGTATGAGCCCCTTAGCATTGAATTAATATAACTTTGAATTTAGGGGGCTTTCAGGCAAAGCTGTGGGATGAGGAATGACAGTTCTTTACTGGGGTGTGTGTGTATTACAAGGCAAACAAAGCCCAGCAGCGGCAGCAGCCGGAGCACAAACCCAGCCCCGGCCTCTCTGGGCCGCGGCGCTTTCCTGCGCTGCAGTTCCGGGCACGGCCAGCAGGGGCGCTGCTGGCTCCCGGCCGGGCACGGCCCCCTGCGCCTGCAGGGGGCGCTGTGGCGCGAGCTCGGCCGCGCTCCCCTCACGCGGTGATGGCGGCCGGGCGGGTGCGAGGGATGGAGAAGGGGCTTCCTTTGGGAACTCGCTGGGGTCCGTCAGTCCCGGTGCCCCTCGGGATGGAGAAATGAGCTGTAGCAGGGACCTGGGAGCAGCTGGAATGGCAGAGGTGAGCAGGCCTGCGCTAACAACCCAAGTGTAGCAGAAACTTGGCAGCTGTAGCAGGAGCCAAGGGGTGTCCTGGCGTGCAGGGGGTGTGGGGTTACAGGGTAGTGAAAAACCCAGAGCAATGGCAGAAACATGGTGGGGTTGGGCAGCGGCCTGCTGGCTTCTGAGCACAGCCAGGAGAGGCTCCCTCAGATGGGTTGAGGTCCTGGGTTTTCCCCTGAGGCTCCTGAGTAGATGGCGAGGGTCCTTTCTAGTGAGGTCGGGTGTTAATGAGGCCCCAGTGCAATGGCCGCTCTTATGAGCAGGGCCTCACTCATGGTAGGAGAGGACAGCAGGAGATGGAACCCTGCAGTGGTGGTGAATTCTCCCCACAGTGACTGCAGCCTGTCTGCCCCATGATCCCAGAGCAAGTGAGAGAGAGGAGCTGGGCCCAACCCCTCACGCCCCAGCCAAAATCTCACGGTATCTCTGCCCTTCCAAAAGAAAGCCCCTCAGCTATGAGAGTGCAGCTGCACCCTCCGCCCTGTTTTGGCCACTTCTTTTTTCTCTCTTAAGTACCAGTTGTTACTGTCTCTTAGGCAACAGATGGGAAAAAATTCCCTGAGAGAAAAAGGAAAAACAAAAGGAAAAGCCTAACCTCCAACAGTAATGCCCTTCAGAGTGTGTAAATAGGCTTTCTTATCCTTTTAAGATTAGCAGTGCTATCCAGGGGCCAGGACAACCCCTTTAATAAAACCAGTATTTAAGTTCAGTTTTAAAAGACCTTATCAGAAGGAGATAGAATGCAAAAATTCTGCCTCTATTTTTCTATACTACAAAGCTTATAATAACAGGAATGCTTTGCTGCCTTTAATTGACTGCCTGTATAGTTCTGTCAGAAGTCTCAAACAGCTCTAGGCTTTTGGAGTCTGACATGCCAAGATTTTAGGAATTTTGCAGCCTGACCACAATGCTCTTTCTGTATATCTTCCATACAATTATTGTTGATTTCTGAATCACTCTTGGCTGTCTAATTGAAGTTGGACATGATCTGTATGATCCCATTATATATAAAGAACTAATCTTGTAGACAATTGTAGTGGACACTTCTACTCTTCCCATTCTGTTACTGGTTTTCAAGGTGATGTTTTGGCCATCTGCTGCTTCACCTCCTTCCTAGGTAGTTTTTTCTGCATAAACTACTACTTTGTCATTGGCTTGTATTTGAGAAGGTACCTTGGATCTTCTAAATATTCAATTATTATGCTGAACTTCATGTAGTTAAAATTGAGTCTGAGTCTCCTCCTTTCCCCCTTCCTTACCCCAAGAATAACATTAGGCAATTGTTTAGCATGTTCCAGTTGTTTCTAAATCTTGCTGACTTCCCAGAGATTTATCCATTCAGACAAAAAGTCCCCTTGTATCCTCTTGTGTAGTTTTGACTCTGCCTGTGTTTTTAATGCAAATGGAACCAAATTTGCTCTCTTTCATTCATCTGGAAAGGTGAATGGAACAGAAGAGTTAAGGTTCTGTCACTCACTTTCTTTCAAATGACAATCTAACCTTTCTTGTCTTTGTTTGAAAGCCTTCCATAACACAACCCTAAACTAGCTAAGATCAATATTGCATTAACATTTTACTGTATCTGCCAGTTGCTTCTTTCCTTCAGTTTCTCTGTTTGTTTCTGTATGTCATGGCCATCTCAACTGAAACATTTGCTGTGACACATGGTGATGTCGACGTGACTCAGGACTGGGCTGTAAGGTGAGGTACAGCCAGAGACAGAGCCCAGCACAGCATTGAGAGAGCGAGGAGAGGCTGCCCGGCCTGGACCAGACTGATTTTGATACCTAGAGACAGGTAAGTTGCTGGGGATGTAATGGGGAATAACTTACTAAGTGAAGAACAGATTGTATTTATCCAAAGCTGTCTCAACTGCAACATACACTGTGACATGTTGGTATTTTGCATGATGAAAGTACACATTTTGCTTAGGTTGGCTTCTGATGCCTATTTTGGTACTTGGGTAAGAATGCAGTTGTGCTGACTCTCATGCCCATATTCTAGGCACTGTAGATAATCTAGACATTTTCAGTGTTCTGTTTATTTTTTGCATTGCCACTTTTTCTTATTTTGTAACATTGTGTATTGTGCAGTCTTCTCCTGTGTGTTACTTTATTTATATGCCTCTCACATTGTTTAAAGCATTGTTTCCTTAGAACTAATACAAATTGTAGTGTCTTAAAGGTACTGATTGAGAAGTGACCTAGAATGTGTGGTTTCACTGGGCTTTCTGCTGTGTTTAGTGATGTCCCAATATGTGTAATTTCCATGTTTCAAAATGCCTCAAAATGGTTTTTGGATTTGTAAAACACAGTGTTAAAGCTGTGATTTTTTTTCTTCCTGTTTGCTTTGAGTATTTTTGTAGATTTCTCTCCTTTGGGAAAGTTGGTTTTTAAAATTTGAGGTTTATATGCTGAAATTTTCTGCTTTGGTTAATTTTCTTATTAAATAGTTGAGTATTTAAAATATTCTCTTATCTTACGTCTTTTGGTTGGCCTGGTTGTGAAAATCAATTTGTAGGAATGCTTACTTATGATTTATTATGATAATGAAAGACACCTAGAGAGAAAATACAATGTTTGCAAAATTCTGAATGTTGATGTCTTCAGTGAGCAAGAGGGTTTGAGTTCAGCTTGACTGGGGTCACAAATATAGTTTTATACATATGTTTTCATACATATATAAAATTATTCATTCATATATATATATAATTTTATATATGCATATTCATACAATCAATGACACACAACTTTTAATTTGGGACAGATAGTGAAATTAATTTGAATATGACAGTATATAAAACTTGCTTTCATAATTTCTTTGAAGCATTAATTTACATATATGGTACAGTTGCTTGTTTTCTTGCAACTTTTATAATGAGAAAAAGGACAGTTGGACTTCATCTATATCTTGTATTGTTGGACAGAATTGCCTTATCTGACCTCTTTTTTCATAGGAGTTTTCTTTCACAGAGAAATGAGAATATTGGTATTCAACAGAGGCTTTCACAGATGCATTAAATTTTTTGGTAATTAAGGCAAAGCAGATGGTCGCTTGCTACATTGATAATATTGCATAGATTTTTATTTTGGTTCATTAAGGCAGACTGTAAAATCATAGACATGCCAAAAATGGAAAACAGACTATTAGAAGCACTTATTTTACCAAACCAATAAAAATTAACAAGTAAACATAATTGTCACATTATATATATATGTAGCTTTCCTTTAGCATAAATACTGTTGACTAGATTGGGAAATATTGCCAGTAATGCTGGATGAATCAAAGAATTTCCTAATCAATTGAATTTGGATGACTCTTACCAGAAGTTTCTAGGAACATGTGCCTTCAGTAGGGGATTTGCATAGGTTGGGAGTCTCAGCCAGCTCATTCCAAAGGCTTTAGGCTATATTTTATAGCTTTTGGAGTTTTTCAAATGACAGGGTGTAAATATGCTGGAAAATGTTGTTTGGATTTGATAAAACCTCACTCTGCTCCATATGAAGAGTCTGTGGGCTTCCTCTTGTCCTTTGGACCCTGGTTCATGACAGTTTTTTCTTCATACCTCTCACCCAAAACTTCTTTGGGGCCACCACACGTTTATGTCAGGGTCTGCCTCAAGCTGCATAGGCTGATTTGCAGCCCCAGAAGAGCTTTTCAAATAGTTTCTGTTGAGCCCACTCCAGGCCAGGGTGGGGATGGAACAAGTAGTCCTTCATTAGCAGCCAACAGCAAATGATTGTGCATTTTCTACTCTGATTTTCTGAAGACTGTACATTGCTTTTGTATAGTAATAATAAATTTTTATGATGGTAAATACATTGCATTTTATAGAAAAAATATACTAGGGTTTATTTGGTTTTATTTTTGGTGGGTTTTTTGTTGTTGTTTTTATTTTTTTTTTTCAATATTGCTCCTCTCTTATCACATTCTCATTATTTTTGTGCCTGCCTTTAATGCTTCTGAGTGGCTTAAGTAGATGAATTCATCTGTAGAGGATGAAATTATGACACAATAATTTCTTTCTTATTGTTCCATTATCTTGTCTTTCCAAGTTGAGCACAGGGCTCTTTGTCCTCTCCCTTTTTGCTGTGAATTCCAGTTGTGGGCAGTAGGTTATTGCAGGTTTGATGTGAAGCACGTTGCTCTTACTGTGAATCTGACACAATGGGTTGTCATGTGTTTCTCCTTATTTCTGCTGAAAGCAAGTTTCTATAGTACTACTGAAACTAGGCAGCTAAATTGTGTTTAATTTCTACTTCTGTGTCTCTACAGAAATTGTAGCTGCAGGAGTTAAGCATTCTGGAATTGCAGGCACTGGGCAGTACTTGCAGCTCCAATGCCATCTGTATTCCCAAGCATGCTGCTGTTTCCTATCTCGATTGCCTGCTGCTTTCTGGGTTCTGCAGGTAAACTCTGGGCTCAGCAGAAGCCCTGCAGTGACCGCTGTGTGTGTTTCACCAGGATACCCCATAACACACGCTCTTGTAGGATTTGAAGGAATACGGGGTCACAGGTTCACCCTATGATGTGGGGATTTCCTGTAGACCCTTTTCAAGCACGGGCTTGGAAAGCAGCATGTAGCTGGGACTGTGCCAGCTCCCCAGGCACGTGTGGGATCTTGTTCTCCAGGTGCTGTGTTTATAGATCCCTGCAGGGAATGCTCTCTTCCATGCCATCCTTTCAGCATGCATGTCCAGAAGCAGCTCTGGGTGGGGTAGTCTCCAGCTGGAGAGGAGGAGAGAGGGTGGATCTTGTCTTTGTATACTGACTTCAGCAAAACTTTTATGGAATTCTACTTTTGCCAGCTGTTGGCCTTCTGAGTAAGGGTATCCAGGTGCAAACCCAGTGTTTGCTTTTGCCACTGCATATTGAGTAAAAAATGGGATTTATTGAGACATTTTGTCTGTAATTGTTGGGATATAAATGAAAAAATAAAAGTATTAAATATTTTATTTTTGAAAGGTGGGCAATGATGCCATAGTACAGGAACAGCTGTGGGTCTAATGAGGGAAGATGTATGCTGTATACAAAATCAATCTGTATGTGTTGTTTATACAGTGACAGCAATAAAATGCATTGAAGCTGCCAGTCAAAATGCTGACAACATGCAAAACTATAAAATAATAAAGCAAGTGCTTCTGAAGTTTAGTGATGAAATAAATGTTTGTTATCCCTTTTAGTTTAATGCAACTCTACAAAGAGGAGAAAAAGGAGATGCATTATGAATATCCATCCATCCCTGCTGCTTTGTAGCAGTCCATGTATTTCTCCTCTTTGATAAAGAGGAGAAAATCCCAGGCAGAAAACCCTCCCCTCCAGCTAGGCATTATGACATTATCTTGTCAGTAAATTAATTCTTTGAGGACAAGGTTAAAAATTAGGGATCAAAGGGATGTAATTCCAGACCCCTTTTATTTAAAGGACTGGAGATCCAGGCAGTTTCTGCTTCCATCTCCACTACTTAAGTCTTCAACAGATCTCTTATTTTTATTGTTCCTGAGCTTTATGTTGCTAAATGGAGTGTTCTGCTGTATCAAATATTGTAACTCATCTGTAAGCTTTCCTGTTCTTCCTTATTCTTTGTTTCTTAGCTCTTTTCTACTAGCTACCTTTAATATTTTTGTGTTTGTCACAGTAATAGGTGAAATAATTTCCAAGTGCTTTACAGCCATGTGAATATCCTGCAGCATCCACACCATTCCTGCCATCTTGGTCTGCAGTACAGTTCCTGGAGTTCACCTCTCAGTCTCGTTTGTGGGTGAGAAATTCCCTGCAGCCTGAAGGCAGTACAGGGTAGCACCTTGTCTAGGATCTGAAGGATGAATAATGGAACCACTGAGCTAAAGAATATCTTTACAGAGACTGAAATTAACAGGCAAAGCAGGAAATGACTTCTAGCTTAAATGGGGGATAGATAGATAAAGCAAATCAGCTTTAGACAGCCATCTTTGCTGCTTCGGTCTGGCTGGGTCATTCAGCATGAGCTGTGGTTACAACAACTAAAATGTTGCTCATGCTTTTTATTCACATCTTTTAGAAACCTGACCAGGTGGTTGCAGCATTAGGTGAACTATAACACAGCCAGAAAGTTAATCTTACTCAGGCTGTTCCTCCAGCTTTACTTTCACCAGTGCTCATCCCAAAGATACAGGATTTTAATGTAACTTCTGCATTTTGGCATATTTGGAAAGCATGAAAACTGGAATTTCTCTTCCTTTTTGTTCTCTACCCCCTCCCTCCAAAAGGGAAGATGGTTAATAAGGAGAATGGATAATGGGGTGGGGGAAAAGAAATTGAAATCAAAACCTATGCTGGTAAGCCAACTTCAAACTCTTTAGCTATATGAGTTGAGAAAGCTTGTGTTCCACAGGGCCTTCAAGGTGAAGGTGAGAAGACTGCATTAAAGTGGAGGTAGAAAGTAATTGAAATGAAGACTGGCTACATCTTACAGCCAAGAATGTAGTGCTGTTTGCAGACTTGGCAATCACACCCATATTTGGGAACTTTTTCTGGGAAGTAGCAGGGTTGCTGTTCCTTGGCTATTGCTGGGATCCGCTTCAGTTTTTGTTCAGTGTGGGTGCAAAAAGGTCTCACATACAGGATGCAGTGCTGTTGTAGGTGTGCTGCTCCCTGGAATATTAGTGTGTTCACCTGATACTTAGTTTTTATCATGCTTTTATTGCTGCAGTATAGTTCCCAGCAAGGTACAGTAAAAAGAAGAGAATTTAAAAGCTTCCCAACTAAAACTATCTGTCCTGCTAAATGAGATCTAATGCTTAGGGAATTGTCCCACCTGGTAAACTGGTGGTAGCAAATGAAAGCTGATCCCTTCTCTTTGCTCATCCTGCATGAAACTGGACATGTTTCCTGGTAAAACAGTGCAAGTTATTTCAAAGGGGAATGAGTGGTGTTCATGTGACCAGGGATGCATAAACATAGCTGTAGCAAGGCAAGACTATCAAAGCAGGTTTTCTCTGCAAAGTTGTCAGAGGTAGGGAGGAGGGGATTTTTTTTTTTTTTTTAGATCTCATCCACAACCTTCATCAACTGTGAAAGACATTAAAAGTGGAATGGAAGAGCTTGTTGTGAGTCTTTGAGGCAGAACTCTAATTTAAAATGCTAAATTGTGAGCCCTGTGGGTTTGACTATCAGATATTTTATACTGTGACTGATAATGCAAAGAGGTTATTTATTTATACAACAGAAGCATTCATGCAGCAGGGAGCTTAAGTATCTTTCCCTTCAAGCAGCTGATGCTAAATACAAAGGAAACAAAATATGCCTTGAACTGAATTTCTTTGTCTGCTAAATTAAGCTGTTACATACCAAGGAAAAACTCTTCCCTTAGAGCTGAGATTGAATTTGTTTGGGATTTTTCTTTCTTTGTTTTCTGATTACAGCTAGTGAAGATATATACTCTTAGCCCTTCCTCCTCCCATATTCTCTGAATAACCACAAGAGTCAAATAAATGACCCCTAAACTCAGCTTCTTGGGTTGTAATGAAACAGAGGGAAGGTTGATGTCATATTGGGTTGTTCTTTTAACTGAAATACTGAAACATTCTCTTAAGTCACATGAGAAAACTGTGCAGATACTAATTTTGTGAAACAGAATTTATGACAGGGAAACAGGTGCAGGACCATTCTTTTGGGGGAGGGTGGATTGGGAGTTTTGCAGTTTTAAAAAAGATGGAGTCTCTTTTTAAATATACAAAGCTTCCTGCAATATGTTACTAGGGTAGAAAACTTCAATGCAAATGTACAGCTTGACTGAATAATTCATTCTGAGAAATGCTAAGTGATGCTATAATCCCAGTGACCTGAAATTAAAGAAATACATGTACAGACATTACTCCTGACACTTTGAAAACTTGAACAAGCAAATTTTTTTCGTAGACTTTAATGACATTTTCTGAAGGTCTGGATGAGATCAACTCTTGTGTGGCAGAGCTGCAGCTGAAGCTCCCATTCCCGAGTTTCCCAGTTCCTCTGGAAACAAACATTTTAAGGGTGACACCACAGGCACTCAGAAGCTTAAGGGTATTTGCCACAGGCTTCAGTGACAGCTGTGCAATTTGATTTCTGAATCCATGCTGCTCTGGTCCATACTGCAGAGGGGCAGCAGCTGTGGAATCCTGGCTTCTTAGTAAGTTCTAAACTCATGTTGGTGTAGTGACTGGAACCATGATTAAATGGCAATAACTTGTATTTCTTAGTGTTTTGTGAGCAGCAGTTTGTATGATTTATTTGTGATTCATATAAATTTCCTTGACTTGATTTTGTAGCCCTTTTGGGAGGCCAAGGAACCCGTTGCATATTAGAGTCTTAAAGATCCTGCAAAATTATCCTGTCTGCAAAATGTTAATACCATGAAGTAGTTGATGGCTCTGTTCTCTGAAGGCTCTGAGTTTAGTGAGTGGTTTTCAGTTTGCCTAAGCTTTAGTTATTGCATCTTTGCCATATTTTGCTGAACTGAACCATGGTGTGGAGGAATTGCCAACACCTTGCATATGATGTGAGGCAGGCAGCTCTGTGTCTTGGGAACTGGTGCTCCATTAAAGGATTTCAAAGCTGATAAAGTGCAGGCACAGGATAAACCCAATTCTTCTCTGGCAATTGACTCCCAGGAACAGCTTGCTGCTGTGCACAGTCATGATCACAAACCATCTCTTGAAGAGCATTTATTTAAAAAGCACAGAGATAAAAACTATCTAAATTCCAGACCATAAAACATGCTTTTTTACTGAAAATATTTGAAAAAAGCAGCAGATGTTCTGTAGCAGGGTTTCCTCTCTTTTCACTCAAGTCTCAGCTGTGTTGTGCAGGTTTTCCTTTGTTGTGTACTGATTTCCTCCTTTTATTAAAGGATCTTCAGGAGCCCATATGAATTACAAACTACCCAAGATAAATGGAATGGAAACAAGATCAATGTTGCCTTACCACACCACATCTTAGTGCAGTTGGAAACAAGAAGATCTTCCCTTGTACTGTCGGATGATCTGCTGTTTGTGTGACTGTTATCTACAAGTGGGCACTTTGTAAATTCTGTGTAAACATGAAGAACAGCCTTCCTGACAAATAAGAACAAAAGCCACAAGCATTGCCTCTGTGTGAGGGGAAAGGTGTGCTGAGTTTTTGGTGGTTATTTTCTCTTTTTTTTAAATGTGTAAGTATGAAAATTAAAATGGCAGGAGTAGCTTGGAGAGTTTTCCCAGTGAAGTGATAGTAAGAAATGGATGGGCATTTTTAGAGTTCCACTGTTTCAGTGATGTGTGCTGCTCTTTCCTCCAAGAGCTGTGCTTTTCTAACCAAGCTACACATTCATTGTTACACAGAGCTTCTAAATTTTATTGCAGCACAAGGAGAATTTAATGAACTCATTAAGGCTTTTAAAGGTCAGTGAGTTTTAAGTGATGTAGTGTGCATGGCTGTCCCACAAAACTTGTTTTTGGTCAATAGTAAAAAAAAAAAGAAAAAAGGCTTTTTATTTTTGCTATCCTTTTTTCCACTGTTTATTGTTTTGGCTGCAAAGTCACATTGCAGAAAATGAGTACTTAACTCCTTTTCAATTAATTTTTTCAGTAAAGAAGCTCGTACAGAGCTGCTCCTTCCCTTTGCTCTGGCTCAGTGAAATGGCTCCTGCCAGTTGCTGTGTGACCCACCAAGAGCCAGCCTGTTTGAGAGCAGCCCTTGAAATACCTTCTTTTTTCTATACCTCCTGTTTGGAGCAGCAAGAACTGCAGCCCAAGCCTGCTGTTCTTTCAAAGTGGTTTAGTTCATGCTAGTTCCAGCCTTTCTGGTTCCTGAAAATGACCTTTCATTCCCAGTATTTTTCCTTTTTTTCTTCTCAGCCCCCTCCCAATACTTTGTGAGTATGGAATTCCTTTGCAGCATGGAAAATTGAGAACTCCCATCAAAATATACTCCATAAAAAAGTGCAGAGAAATGAAGGATGCCAGAGATGAGTTTGATTAATTGATTGAGGGGAGAATATGCCATTATACTGAGGAGGATTTACAGGTGCTTCCTAAGCGGTCTATGCCCATTTACTTTCCTTGCTTGTTTTACCTTCTGATTTCAAAATTGAGGGATGTTTTCTCTCCAGCTAAAACTACCAATTCCCAAAGCTGTAGTTGGCCTTTGTGCTGGTTAACCCAACAGAGGACCAGTAAAACAAAACGGTCTGAGTCAATAGAGAATAGCAGGAGAGGTCTTTTTTCTGCTTGATTTCTGCTTTTATTCTTTTTCCATATTTCCTCATCTTGTTGAGGCATCCTTGATTTATCACCTTGGCTCTGAGAGGCAGTAGGTTGAAATGCTGCTGCTGCTCTTTGGGGACTGGGGATGTTTGCATGCATCTGCCTTGGGACAGCAGATGTGATGACTCTTCCTCCCTGGCAAGCCCAGTACTGCTTTTTGCCACAGACTTCTATGATGGTGATAACATTCACCATCAAACTAGCATTCAAACAAGATACAAATTTGCTTTTCTTAAGACATAAATGTCTTGTGGATTTAGATGATATTGGTGGCATTGTATGACTCGTAATGGTATTTGTTTCTGTAGGCAATGGCCAGATGTGTAGGAAAGATGTTCTAAGATTAAAGTGACTGACACCCCCTTCCTCATTTAAGGGATTACAGTGGGATGCAGTGTCTGTCATGTTCACATCTTTATTTAATTCCTCTTTAGCATGCTGAATTTTGTATGAAGAAAAACCTTACTTTGTTCCTTATTCTGGTTGTCATATTTTAAAAAATATGTAGGAAAATACAACAGAGCTACAGAGCAGCCTTACTTGTGAAATACAGCCTGTAGGTGCCTTAAAGGTATGAATTGTTCTTTAGTTTTTTACTTTCTAAGTCTTCTCTTTCAAATGACCTTATTAAAAAAAAGGAAAAGATAGTCAGTAGTCCAAGGATTTCTCACTGAGCTGGATAAAAGATTTAAAAAATGGGTTAACTTGAAGCTGAAGTGGCCTAATTAAAAATGGAGGAAAGGTGTAAACTGAAATTCATTAACTTGTGTGGCAGTTGCATTGGGTTGCTACAGATTTTGTGGTACTGGAAGCAGCTAAGTGAAGACTATTTTTGAAGGATGTAAGACTTCAGTTTAAGTTGTATTGGCTTTTTGCAAAAAAAAAAAAACAACCCAAAATCCAAGTGGTCTTTGTGACGTGGGATCGACAGAAGAGGGGACTATAAGGTCATAAGATACAAGTTTCTGATTGGTGCCTTTTCCTGTTTGGGAACTGACAATGAGAACAGAAGTGATTTTTGGAGTTTGCTAATAGCACAAGCCTTGTCCCTTCAATTTCAGCTCTGCCTGTTGTGCTCTAGTTGTGGAGTGGGTCGTGTGAGCAATGTTTACATTCATTAATGTAGCACAAAGAATACCTGATCCCTGGACTCCTGGGTAGGAACATACTCAAGAACTGCTCCATATTTTCTGTAAAAGAGGATTTCTACTGATCTTGAGTAAGTAGCATGTGATTGCATAAATAATGTAAAATTAATAAACTTGGGCTGTGTTTGTGCAGGCTTTGGTGGTTCTGTAACTATGGCTTTGTTTGTGCATGGGTACAGACAAAGCTGGTAAACTCAGAGGAAAATATGAAAATTTAGGTTTGTAGATAATGAAATTAATTTCCAGAAATTTGTCTGTATGCCATCCTTACTAATTAATTCACTAAGTATTTTTCCCTGAAATGTTGCTACAGAAGGGGAGTTAATTTTTCAAGAATTGATATGCATGAGCTAGGCTGGCAATAAGGACTAGGAGGAATTTTGGAAAAGACTTTGCATTCTAATTAAATCCATCCTTTGTTTTCAAACTACTTTTTAAAAATTCAAAACAAAACTCATTCTCACATTATTCATTCTGAGGCCTCAGGACATTCCAGCTAATCAGGGAATTTTTGGCTGTAAGTATGACACAAGCCCTAGGTATTAGACTGAAAGACATGTGTCAATGTATAATATAAAAAAATAGTGAAGTTAGTTTTTGTCTTCAGAAAATACTGACCTTGTTTGCCCATGAATAAAATGGAAGAACTGTCAGAATTTTTTGGTAGAATGAAATGCTGCAAATGAGAGTGTGTGTAACATGATAACTAATTGTCTGAAAGAGCAAACAGTGACAGATGGCTTGTTATGATGCTTAAGGACTTTTTTGGTCATCTTCTGTTGTCAGTAAAAATCCTTGTTGGGAGTAAGATCTGAAATGATTGTCACTGATGAGGTATTTATCAGGAAATTAATTTAGTAGGAAAGTCACTGGTCTTAGAGAGGAGAGCATGGAGCTAAAGCCTCAGAAGTCTCACTGGAAACTGGAATTTAATTGCCGTAGCTGCTCTGCCTTCCAGAAGAGGTGAAGTTCACTCTTTATGAAGTGAAGCTGAATATGCCTCTTAAGTGTGGCTGTACATTAAAACAAAGGAAAGCAGAAGCATGCTGGAAAATCGTTGTTGCAGTCTGCTGCTAAAAGATGTTATCAAAATTGACTGGGAAGAATGAAGGAATTGGTAAACTTCTTGGAATGAGGCACTTAGATATCCCAATTTTTTCTTATTTCATGTGATGTCAAAACGATGATAATTTCAAAGCAGGGAGAGCAAAGGGGATTCATTGTCTTCAAGTGAATAAATACAGCTGGATTCCATTGCTGGTTCTGTGCCTGGCCCTTCCCAAGGTCCCTGTGGGGTCATGCCAAGGCCCCTCCCTCTCTGGGAATGAGCAGCTGGGTACTGCTCACCCCAGCACTGCTGTGCTCAGGACTTTGCATGGAAATGCTTTGACAAGTCCTGAACTGAAATTAAGAACCCTATGAATCATTGTCAGACAGTGGAAGAGCCCTGGATCAGTCCTTCCCACCTGGAAAAACACACACATGGTGCCTTTCACCCTCCTGCCTGGACCTGGGGATTTCCTCTTATTGTGCTTAAAACAGTGAAATCTCTGTGCACCTCAGGATTTCTTCAGTTGAGAACCTTCTAAACTTCAGCTTCTAAAACTACTCACCAGTCAGCCTGCTAAAGCAATCTTCTCAGTGATCTGACACAGGACACGTCCCTCTGCCAGCCAAGAAACTCTCTGCTGCAACTGGAAGTGTACACAGGTTTGTTTACGTGGCATGTGAAATTTAAAATAAAATATTTTTTCATGGCATTAGAATATGTAAAGCAAGAAACCAGCAGGTAAGCTCAGGAAAGAGATAAAAATAACTTGGAGTCCTATGATCCTCCTTAATGCATGGAAACCTCACTGAATCTATTTTGGCAAATATATAGGAATGTTTTTTCAAGCTTCTGTATTTACTGATAATGGGAGTTTTACTTGCAGCTTCCCCCACTCTGCAGTTAAGAATGACTCTCTCTTTTAATGTTGTTTTAACATGATTTTCTTGTCATTTCACTACTTATTGTAGATCACCAAAATTACTGGTTTGCAAACTTTATCATAGTCTCATAATAAAACTTAATAAGATCAGGAAACATAAAAAAGACCTAGCTACTGTATCTTTCTGCAAGCATTAGACTAGCTGTTACTTTACCCTTGAACAATAAAGTTTAACTCTTTATGGAAGTGGAGATGTTACAAGGATGGTGTCATAATGTGATGAAAATGTGCTTCACCTGGGCTTGCATTATCTCTTGTGTTCCATGTGTAGGTGCTGTGCACAAAGGTGAGTAGTTTGTGATTTGTTCTGTACTGTGCCTGGGCCATAGCCACCATGACTCCAGCTGGAAACGAGGCTCTTTTCCTTTTGGCACAGCTCAGTCCCACAGCTGTTTGGTCCTTAGCCTGAGACACAGTGTCAGGGAAGGCCAGTGATGGCCATTCTTGTTATTATGGTCATTATTATTCTCTTAAATCTGGATACTACCCAGCAGCTGCCCACTTCTGGCACAGCAGTCATTGCCAGGGCCTAGGCAAATGCTGCTTTTGCCCTTCCAAGCTGGCTGGGGAGTGCTGCACCACTGGCTTCTGGTGCTGCCTGCGGGAATATCAGTCCCAGAGCTGTCAAGGTGATGTGTGAAGAGAACACAGCAGAATGAATTTAGGAGTGGTGAAGAACTGCCAGTGCTGACTTAGTGAACCTGTAGTTGCCTTGTACAAAAGGAAACAGGAAGGATATGCAAAGGTACAACTTCCCATTGGGTAAATAAAATTGCTGTGGCCAAGATAAAACAGAAGCTAGAACCAAGTGTATATGACATTAGAATAAACAATTTATGACTGGAAGAAGAGGTACTTCATCCTTATAAGAGTGGTTCTAACAGTACAAGGAGCAAAAAAAAAAAAAAAAAATTGAATAAAAGATGAGCAGTGCTGCATCTGTAGAATGGGAAAACCATCAGTTTCTCAGGTTTGAGAAAACCATGAGTTAAAGCTCTTTGCTGTGGAATGGAAAGAGGCCTGCAACCCTTAACCACAAAAATAAAGAAGAAATTTAGGGAGTTCGTTTAGAAAACAAAAACAAAATACAAAACTCATGCAAAAAACTCCCTTATTCAGTGCAGTGGAACTGAGGTGTCTTCAGAGCTTGACTGAAAGTGAAAAAACCACCAGACTTTTATCAGAGTGAAGTGATGGAGGCTTGCACAGAGGAAAAATATGCTAGTTAAAGCTGAAATGCAGAAGTGTGCAACAAAGCCATAGAAGAACACAGAGACTCAAAAAATCATAGGGAAAGGAGATAGTTTACTCTTCTTATACAATGACCCTTAACACTCTCCTAGACAGTACTCTTGGTACTATCACAAATGTTGATTAATGGCTGGAAATGAAAGGTTTGCATTCTGAGCCCCACCAGACTACAGTGATCAAGCAGCCAACATCCAACTTTTATTAGCCTATACTTTATACTAAAGCACTTATGTTAACAGAGTTCTGTGTTTCATGTGTTGAAGGAGTCCTGTGTATCACTATTTTAGAAAATTATGCTAGGAAAGATTATGAAACCAAGACTAGATTTCATCAACAATAATATTGTGTGAATTTCTTATGTGTAAAAAGTATTTAAATACAGAGGATAGCAAACAGACCATAAAAAATGTAGCTAACATATGAATTCAATGAGTTTTCAACTCCTTTCAATGCTGGCAAGACAGAATAGAGATACTGCTCTCTTTTGGGACTGTTAGAGGGGATGTCATTCCTTGCAGGTAATTTTAAAAGCCTAAGAGAAAAAGGAACCAGATGTCCTTTGGTACCTAGGGTTAGACATACACTTCCTGTATGTCACCACAGCCCAGGACCATCAGGTGCTGGTGAACAATAATTCCTCCCTGTTTCTGATGTGATCATGAGGAATTTCTCTGTTAAACTCTGCCTGGGCCATTTGTGGGAAACATCTTGATCCTACATTTTGTCTGTGTGGAACCGTGTCTTGGGGATCTTTTATTATCCCATATAAATTTTGGGGCTTTCGTTTTGTTCTGTTTTGTCTTGTTTCAGGATGGCAGCCTTCCCCCTGATCCTCCCTCATATTCCCAAACAACTGTATTCTTGCCAGACATGCTTGTATGGCCTCATGCGAAACCTGAGTTTGCTGTCTATGTGAATAGAAGGATTTCGTGGAATTTGAGATGGGTCCCCACAGTATTCCTGTGTGCTTGCATAACCTTTGCATAAGTGCTGTGTGTGACTGAAAGCCAAAACAGGTTGATGATGATCTTATAAAAGACAGGTGCCTTGTTGTTCAGTGGTAGAACAATGAGTTCTGAACCTTGAAAATGTCCTTCATTTGGGGAGAGGAAGAAAAGTTTCTGCTGTGCCTGGTACTAACCACTCTCTCACAGGAACCTTCCTTCTTTGTAACAGTTAAAAAGATTTGCTAGGAACACACAGAAATAATTTTGCTGTCTGTCAGAGGATTGTATTTTACACTGCTTGTAATACTTATTTTGAAATCCTCTCCGTTCATATAAAAGAACTGAACCTTTCTTGTTAGCTGCAATACTAAACGTGACCTTCACTCTCTCTCCTTCACTTTCCATAACATTTTTTAGTATAGATAGCAGTTGCTTTTATTGTCTATTACTTCAAACTAATCTCCCTATTCTCTTGTAAATAAATAGCAGACCTGGAGTATTTAATTCATTGTTTTGTATGTTGGTAGCAGGCAACAAAAATATTTGTTGTTACCATCAGTGGTATCTTTGTGCAATCAGAATTCAATGCTGTTTCCTTCCAGAAGTTACCAAAGTGTTGATGAAATGAGTGAACACTGTGTAGCTCACCAGGACTGTTCAAGCAGAGACCAGAATGTATTAGGGCAAGCTTAATACTGCCTCATGTCCTGACACTTCAGAATATATTTGTACATAGACAAAAGGAAAACCTTGAACTTCTAAAACCAGCACATGTTGAAATGAGAGATGAATTTCCTATCAGGATTTGACTTAGAAAAAATGAAGATAATTTTATCCCTTTATGGAAATACATGCTATAAATAGATGTGCTGCAGACACCCTTATGTTTTTAGAAACTGGGGCATTGATACTAATTTATGAGTCAGTGTACCTCATTTATATGTGCTTACCCAATATTTCCCATACTTTTCCTAAAAAGAAAACAATGACCTGTATGTTTACACATAAACATCCCCCCCCCCCTTAAGTGATGCAGTATTAGTTGAGTCCATTAATTTTTATCTGACTCATCTCTGAGTTCTGATTATGTAACTGGAGAGCAGGCTGTCCAGCTAGACTGTACACAGATACTGGGTTCAGAATGATTCACCACAGGAGTAAAAAGGTACCCTATGCCAAGGTATATCTGTTTATACTCTGAACATTTCTTCTTGCATTCTTTGGTATTTCCAGTGATCATCAAGGGTATATTGAATGCTCCCCTCCTCATTTTACACTGTAGGTTTCATCTGCAGTTCATCATTGCTCAGAAATGCTATTTCAATTTCACCTTGTTTCAAAGTCTTATGTTACAATGACAAAGGTAAACAGTACAAAATAAACATATCTGCTATTGTTAAAGCAACACCATGGACACTTAGGTCACTTACTTTGTCTTACCAAAGTATTTCCTGCAGCTTTCACAAGAAATCTGCTGAGCATGCTGATACTGGAATAAACAGCACATCTGTCTCGGCTGAACCCATTTTTTTCCACCGGTTGTCCAGTGCATTAAATGAGCTAAAAAGTGTGGAAAAATTTTATTCCCAAACTCGTTCAGTATTTCTTTGCATTATGGGCCAACCTGACCCTTTACCTGTATAGCATCTTGGAGACTTAAAAACATGAGTTAATTAATGCTTCTTATTAACAGATTTTATAGTAATTATTGGGTGTAGAGGCCAAGACTCAATATCTTCTTCAAGACATTTGACACACACAACAAAAAAGCCTCCCTGCACCCTACCGAGTTCCTCTCAGCTGGGTAGTTTAAAAATGTGCAGAAAGTGTAAGTGAAAGCTGTCTTTTTAAACTCTTGTCTTTTTGTACTATTATTTCCTACACTGATGCTGACTTACTGAGTTTCTCTTTAAAATAGCAGCCTGGGTATTTCTTGGCTAAATTTTTCTGGTTGGGCCACAGAGTCCTGGTTTCCCTAGTCTGTAAGTGCAAAGATAAACATTTCTGCTGAGCAGAATGCAGAGTACCATTGTGAGGAGAGGGAGGATTGTCAGTTTGCTTCCAGTGATCCTGGACAGAAATCTGTGGAATATAGCATCAGACACCCTGTACCACTCAGGGTGTATGGCAGTGATCCTAGGCCCAGAGAGAGCTGTTACTTGGTCAGGCTTGGGAGATTTAAAGACAGGAAATTTGTGGTGCAGAACATTTGGCAATGCTGGGCCATACTGATTACTGCAAGTGAGTTCAGACCTTCTTAAGAATCAGAATGCCAGACTTGCATCATAGGCTGGACACCTGTGAATTCTCTAGAAGTGCAGGTGTTTTACAGTTAAGGGGTGCATGAACAGCATACAAAACCAGTGTTCCAGTCCCCAGTTTACAAATGTCTTCTGTGTCCAAAAGCCTCTGTGCCCCTTCAAATTACATCACTTGTCTAATGTAGAGAGTTTTAGCTGTAGAAGCAGTGGCCTGCTGCAGCCATCCTGACCTTGATGAGAGCTCTGTGTACAAGCAATGGCCTGTCACATTTATCTCAACTTCTCTAAAGGCTCTCTGTTCTCTTGGGAAAGGTGCATGTCAAAGGATTGACTCCAGCTATAAACACCACATGTGAATGTTTTCCTTTACCACCTGAAACACTGGGAGGGGGCATGTTTGGGTGAATGACTAAGGGCAGAAACCTTTGCTCTGTGGGTGCTTGGTGGTGTGGCTGCTTTGTCTTTCCTTCTGGACCTTTCCTAAACTTTCCCATAGCAGAAACATCCATACTGGAGTGTGTGTAATTAATATGGATCCTGCTAGAAGCAGCAGTGGTTTTTTCCTCTGTTTTTTTCCAAGCTGCTGCATTATCTGCCTGCAAACCTCACCTTGGTGTGACTGTAAGCCATTGGGACCAGAGTAAAATATGACGGAGTAAGTAGTAAGAGACATTTGTGGTCTGCTTCAGAACATTAGCTGATATAGAAGATTTCAAGCTAGAGAGATTCTGTAGCAACTCATGTTGATTTAGTGAGAGTCTGAACTCAGTTTATTTGCTTTAATTTGGCTTTTCATCTTTATCTTATTTTTAGAAGCTTTATAAATACCAGTAGCAACAACAGGGATTCAGTCACAAGATCTTGTACAAGTTTCTGCTCTTCCTGTTTGGAGGGGATGTTGTCACTTATTCTCCCCTCTACCCCAGGGTCTGGCCAATAGATCTGAGACCTAAGTTTGAGTTAATCTTACCTTTGAATGCAGTGTTTATACTACACAGTGGTTTATTGAATGCATTCTTTTGGAAAACAATAAATAACTCTGAATTCCAAAGGACACTATCTCCTCAGTTGTACATTTTGTAGAAGTTGTTCTTTAGCACTATATTTTCTTCTCTTGACTCTGCTGACATCAGCACTATGAGTTTCCTTGCTGCTTCATGGAAGTGTTAATTCTTATTTTGGTAATTGCTTGTTGTTTATTCTGTTGTAGGAAAGTTATTATAATGAGAGCTACTTAAAAGAAAATCTTGCTTTACCACTGATTCTGGAAAAAAAAACAAAACAAAACTAAAACAGTTCTGAAGAAGCTCACTACCATTCTTTTTACAGAAGGGAGAAATTATGTTACATTTTTTCTGACATAATTAGAGTGATGATGGACATCCTCTCTTAATGCTGACTTGTTAATTGCCATTCAATATTGTTCTGGAATGTGAAAGTGTGTGGTTCTCCTTTTGCATACACACAAGTCAGTCATAGGAAGAAGATTTCAGCATTACCAAATTTCATCTTTCAATCACAGTGAAAGTGCTTTTTCTTCAGAACTTCAGAAAGAAGTCATCAGGTATCATAAAGCATGGTAAGGCTGAGAAATGGAGATATATTGTTAGTCAGTATTATCAGTATTGTCAGATCTTGATAATAACCTCATGTCCAATAAAAGTAATGCTTTAGTTTATCTTACTGCTTGAAAGGATTTTAAGTGAATAGGAGGTGGTGTTTGTGCAGTACATTCCTGCTCTGGGGAAAAGGGGTTATGGTAATCCAGGCCATAGGAAATGAACTCAAGGGCTCTCTGAGTCCTCCGTGGAAAAATATTGGGACAGTTGGAAAGTTTTGGCTGTCTTGGTGTGCACTACTCCAGAACACAGGTTGTGCAGGTCTTTGCTGTGTATTGATGTGATGGGTTCAGAGGCTCATTGGGTCAGTGCAGCCAGGATTTGACAGAGCTTGTGACAAAAGCATGCCTGTCATTCAGTGATCAAACTATTATTGCTTTAATAGTATTTAATGGGTGTGTAGAGGGCATAATTTCATTTAAGGTGATGAAGGAATCTCAAAATACGCTGTACAGAAGGACTCAGAGGCTGTAGGGCTCATGTAATGTTCCAGGAGATGATGATTCTCGGGTTCACTGATCTTTGTCTAGTCCTCATCTTTTAACTCCTAGAGGTGAGCAAAAGGGCTAGAGCTCTAGAGTGAAGCAGGGTGGCCCTAAAATAAACAGTGCTCAGGCACACCCATAGTAACCTGTAGTGTTGGGAGGGGGAACATCTCACATAATTCCCTTTAATTTCTTGTATCTGAACCTCCAGGTGTGCTCTGAGCCTTGGAACTGCTTTGTGTAGTTCTCCTAGAGAAGTCTCCTGCATCAGTGAATGGAATGCTGTACTTGGGATTGATTTGTTTTGACCATAGTCAAAGCCAAAACTCTGTTGCTCATAAGTAATGTTTTCTATTTAAGAGGAAAAATGAGAGGAGGAGTTGGTAGAATGTGATTTGTTTTTCATGTTTTCCTTTGTTTTTTGAAGTTGGCAGCATTGGTGCTTCTCATTTTGCCCTGGTTTAGCATATGCTGTGCACATGAACATTTCATATGCCTCAGTGAGTTTTTAATAAAAGACAGACACAGAAGACAGTCTGATACTGTAAATGTTCCATGACTGGTGGAACAAATTAGGTAAGAATACCTTATGGCCAAAGCATATGTGGAATCAAACTACAGGAATTAGTTCCCTTGCCTGTGTCTGTGGAGGTGAGGAATGGCATGTCATTATCCTTGGAGCACTTTTTTAGGCAGAAGAGTGAAATGTGATCATGCAGGGAAGAGGCTTATGGGGAGGGACAAGTGTGCTTTGGATAAATAAAGCCAGATGAAATCTCACTGGACTGGCTTAAATAACATTTGAGTTGTGCTTATTTCTTTCCAGGGAGACACGCTGCTTTGCAGAAGCACAGTATGGGGGTGGTGACATTGTCATTCAAATATTTTTTGTAATTTTTATTAATCAATTCCTTTTATTGTTACCTCTGTCACTGTTGGGCATGCTGTACCAAATAACAAGTATGAACTAGCATTGTCTGAGCTATTTTCAAGTTGCATGTGTAATGACAGTGAATTAGAAAGGAGTGAATGCAGAGTCTGTCCATGAGCAGTGACAGGAAAACCTATTAGATATTTTGATTTCATTTTTAATAATGCTCTTCAGTGTTTCATTTGACTGGGCATTGCATTGAGACAAAACAATTTCAATTATCTCTAATGGGAAACTAAAATACATTCTTCAGAAGAAATTGTGACAATACAATATCAGGAGAATGTGAAATAGACAATGTTTTTCTGAATCCTTCTGATATAGTAGCCTGATCCCCATTGTTCTGATTTCTAATGGTGAGTCAGAGGTATGCCTGGGACTGTATCATATCCCCATTGTAAATCTGTGTGGTACATAGCAGCCTTAAGAATAATGCACTGTTGTCTCTTTTTATTTAGGATGTATTTTAATGGATGTGGTTTTGTCAGCTAGACAGTTTGGAGACCATTCACATATCACAGTGACAGATGTCTGGCTATTCAAGTCCTGCATTATATTCATGAGGAAAAAGATCTCTCTTTTCCCCAGACTTTTTGAAGTCATTACCTTCTGAGGCTCTCCTGGAGAGCTCCACATGTAATCTGATTTTCTTCCAACATTCTTCAGCTTCCTGTTTGGTTGGTGATTCTCACTCTGGAAGCCCTAAAAAGCACCTGTGGTGTGTGGCCCTCCATGCTCACCTGCCCCTGGTATCTGGAAGGTGAAGGCACAGTAGCTGCAGAGCAATGTCATTCCTTTAGGATGTCATCTGAGGTTTTTAAATGGGTGAGAATCAGAGTTCATAGGGCAGATAATGAAATATGAAAGGAAGTGAAAACAAGCTAAAGTCTACTGAGTTTGATGTAGTTAGTGGGAGTTTTGTTGTTGTGCTGGATTTTTTTCATACCTTCTGCTTAGTACCCAAATGAATTGGATTTTGTAATTTAGGGGCTTGATTTTAAGTATAGTTTGAAAGTACTGTCTATTGGTACCTCATGTGACCAGGAGGTTAACCTGCCTTGAGGGATATCTGGCAGTGCTCAGAGCTTGCTAATGAGATTGGCTGGGAATATCTCACATGCCCTGAGAGGCTGTTCAGGATAATCCCTTTCTGGCATGGAAGCCCTTGGAAGGACAGAAAGGAGGGAGAGAAATAATTTGTGTTGTGTTTCTGTGACACCTTGCTGCCCAGACTGCCTGACTGGTACAGAAACATCAACACATCTCTACCCATGCTGTACTCAAAGGAGTTTTGGGGGTGCCTTGGCAGAAAATGAGCTGTGGCTGTTTCCAAGCCAGGGGTTTGTCTGCTCCCAAGGCCACAGAGACAGGAATGGGACAGTCCCAGGTGCTCACTTGCATGTATGTACTGGAAGGAAGTTTTGGAAGTGGCAGTGGCTTCTTGGCCTCAAAACTGGGAGCGGTGTTGCTCATATCTCAAAGGATAAATAATATGCAAGAAGAATGAGAGACTTGGAGAGATAAATACATACAGGTCACTCTTGTGACCTTTTCAGTTTACAGTAGTGCTGGGAGCTTCTGTGTCAAAGGAAAAAATAGGACACTTATTTTCTATCTGTGTGAGAGAACTTTCAAGTCTGTGGTTAGTCAGCACAGAACAGTAATTTGTGTTTCAGAGAGAAAATGTTAAATATTGCTGAAACACACCACAACAATGTCAGAGTTCTCCATGTGAAAATTTTTGTCATCTTTTGTGCCATTGCTAGAGACAAAGAGGGAGGAAGTGCCTGGTGCTTCCTTAGCTGAGTCAAAATAATGAGGTTATGGATACTCCCTCTTAATCTTTCAGTGATGTGTGAAAGCACACACAAGCACAATCCAAGTTAGTGTTAACATTTCTGAACAAGACAAACAGCTTTTGCAAGATTTTTCAAGTTAAACTAGACTTGAAGTCTCACAAGGTGATATTCTCATGGAAAGAAGCTTTTTATTTGTGGTATGTGAGAGGAATTGCTGGATACACCATCAGTTACATTCAGGGCAAATGAAAGCTGGGAGAAAATGAATTTTGAAAGTAATTGAACACAGGCTTCAAGAGAGATGATGTAAGGCTGAAGTCTGAAGAGGGGTGAGGCATTTTGTAGATTGACATGCTGTATTAAGGCACGTGGAAGTCATTTTATGTGCTCTTCCCTTTGATCTTAGTAACATTGAGGTGCTAGTTATTTATTTTTTCACTTTGCTGAAGACCTTGCTGAGATCTTTGGATAACTCAACAAGTGCTGCAGCCTGAGCTGTACTCCTCCTGTCTCCAGGCTTTGGAGAGTGGGCTGAAGGAAATCCAGAGACATCCAGCCCTTCCAGCAGAATGACTTTCTAGCTATAGAGAACTAGGTATTCACCAAGTCTTTCTAGATCTGGAAGGATTTGGATGGCCTTAACTCACATTTGTTGGAGAAAAGAATCCATGTCTAGTTTTGTACAGCTTTCATTTGTGACAGCTAATGGCCTATGAAAATTTGATGGCTTTACAGGACAAAGTGCAAAAACTTAAACTTCTAAAATGTATTTCACATATGACACAAAAAAGTGTAGTAGAAATTTACTTGATTTTTTCACACATATTTGGAGGTTTCTCTTGCAAGAAAAATCATTGTCCTAATTTTAATGAGAGTGAAATAATTTTGAATTTTTATTGCCATGCTATTCTCAAGTTCAAAATAATACCCAGTATCTCTCCTTGTTTCTCTTTTTGTGTAAAAAGATATAATTTGTAGTGAGGGAGAAGGAGTGTCTTCCTGGAAGGCAATCATCCTGATTTCTGAATATTAAATATATTTTTTTGGGTTATTTGTATAAGGTGAAACTACTGACTTGTGCTCTTGCAGCCACAGGATGAAATCACTGCTTTTTCTTGCAAGAAGGTGGCAACATGTCACCAGATGTCATAAGAATGACACAGGTTCTGGATATGATTCCTATCACCCCAAGAGCTCTGAAGTAGCATTCTGCAGTTCTAATTTTGTTTTATTCATCTGAGTTCTGAAAGCAGTGAAAAACAGGATGGAAGGAGGGCTCTGGGCAGAAGCTGTAGAAGTAAACTGAGCAGCTTTCATTAACTTCTTTTCTAAATATTTGCAGGGATGTTTGGCTCTGATGTTGAGTAAAATTGATTTCCTCTGGAGATCTGCTTCATTCTCAATTCATTAACCAAAGAGCAAAATTTCACACTGTTTATAAATCCTCTTTAAGTTGCAAAATTCAGAACATTCCCAATGCACCTGGATGTGTTCCTGTGTCACCTGCTCTAGGTGACCCTGCCCTGGCAGGGGGGTGGGACTGGAGGATCTCCAGAGGTCCTTTCCAACCCCAGCTGTTCTGTGAGTCTGTGGAAATGCATAGCAGCCCTGTGATCTGCTCCTCTAATTCCTAAGCATGCTTGAAGCCACAGAAAATGTTTCTGTCTTTATGACTAACTCCAGCCAGGCCACTCTGATCTCTGTGGTGCTGCTGTGTCCCTGCTCAGTCACAGCTTTCTACTGGTGGGAGGTTACAGCTGCTCCGAGGGTAATTGAAACATTGGGATTCCAGCTTTTTTAGCCCCTAGCAATGAGCCAAAATTGCTCAGCTAAAATGTGAAGAGATCTACTTTTAATTGAGAGCAAATATCCTGTATTTTTCTTGGAAAGGTAATAGAAGAATCCTGAAAAGATGAAATTATAAACTACTGCGGAGTTTCCCAGAGAGCTAATTTTTTATTGAGACAGAATAAAAATACTGTTGGGTTTTTTATATTCTTTTTTGTATTATGGGAGATTTAGTGGAGTAACTGGAGCTCAGAGGAAGCTATTTATTAAAGCCAAGTCTTGTTAATTAGGATATAGTTGCCTTTTAGTTTACTTTTGGGCAGGCCAGTAAAACCCATGTTCTCATCCATGATAGTAACCTCCAGAAATTGTTTTCTTATTTTCTAAATTAAAGAAGGTAAAATGAAATTATACCTGTGTCATGGTTTGACATTGGCACAATGCCAGTGCCCCCATGAATATCCATTAAAGTCTGAATATCCATTAAAGTCTGAATATCCATTGGCCCAAAACACAGCATCCCAAAAAACACATTTCCTGTCAAACCACCACAACCTGTAGCAAAGTTAAAATGGAAGTTCAACTTGCATCATTGGGGTTTCTGTGTTTCCTTGAAGTAAAATGCTGTAGGACCTTGTGTCCACATTTTGATCTCCCATTAGTAATCATGATTAGTGACATTTTCTTGAATAACATAATTAATTAATTAATTAATAATTAATTTCTTTAATAACATAATTCTTGAATTACCATTTCTTAATACAGAATAGATTTTAGACCATAGTAACCCTCTCAATATTTTCTAGAAATAGATTAATTTTTGTTTTCTTGGCCAACTTTGGGAAAAACAATTGAAAGGTTGCCTGTCTTTATTGTGAACTCAAAAAAAAAAAAAAAAAAGGTGCAGCTTCCTCTCAATGTATACTACAGAAATAGATAAAACCCCCACTATTCTGACTCCTCCCTTTCCTCCCTTCTCTGCAGTTGTGGTGCTGTCTGGAATGTTCCCTCAGCAGTGGTTGTTGTCTCTGTACATGGAATTACAGTTGCTTTTCCTACACTTCCCACTGAATACCTTTACTGGGAGGCTGCACTGCAACATGATTGAAATGACACCACAATGTAAAGCAGAGGAAGACACAGGAACATAGGTAGTCCATCATGAGAATTTTACAAAAAAGATGTTTATTATAGTGCATTCTTTCATGTCTTGCATTTGCAGCCCATTGGGGTGTCCTGCTAGAGGAGGAAAAGAAGTGTGCAGCTAGGCAGGAAGCCACTAAGGAGATGATCTGTGTTTGCCAACACTTAGCAGTTTGCTCACAGGTTACTCCTGCTCTTTATCAGAGGCAGGTGACCATGTTCATCCCTTTGGAACAGGCAAGGTGCTATCAGAGAACACACATAAGAAGCACACAGAAATTCCTAATTAAGTTTATGATCTCATTGTCCTTTTGTGTTGACACTGCAGTTCTGGGAGCAGCCCCTGTGGAGCCTGATGTGATGGGAATAGCTGCCTGCCTGAAATCCACTCACTGCAGCTCCTCACTTTCCTGCAAGCACAATTTCTTTTGATCGAGTCCCAGCTTAAAGAAGGAAAATACCTCTGTCATATAGGCTAGAGAGAATGGAAAGTTTTGCATTTGCTCCTTGCCAGAAGACATTGAGTCCCAAGTCACAAACTATGCAGAACTGCTGTCTGGTTTCAAGTTTTTAAAGAACATATAATTTCTGTAAGAAAGGAACCCACACTCATGGCATTACCCTTTTCTGATTCAAAATTTTAACTGGTTCTTTAGTTAAACTCCTTTTTACTATGCTTTTCCTCATAAAGTTTCAGCTATGCCTCAACTTTTTCATCTTTCTTTATGTGCAGATTCTTACTTGACCTTAATTAAATTTACTTTTTATTTCTGTGTTTATTCCCAAATGTCTGGTCTCTAGCGAGCAAAATGCAGGTCTCAAGAGAGCTGCTAATTTTACTGCTATGTGCTTGCATTTGCTGCAGATACAGGTGACATTGGAAGAGGTGTTCCTTGGCCTTGACTAATAGGTAATTTTAAGAGCACTGAGTGTATTTTAAGAGGAATTGAGGATATGGTGAGTTGCCAAGAGTCACTTGTACACACTGTCAATTGCCTTGACAACTCACTGTTGTACATGACAGTTTGACTGGCTTGCAGTCTGAAATACACTATGAAGGAGATGGTTATTCATATCCCTGGGGCTGTTCTTCCAGCACTGTATGGAGACAGGAGCACATGTGATTAAACCACACCAACACATGAAAACCTCGAGTGAGTGGAGGTTTTCCTACAGTGCTCTCATGGGAGGAAGATGATTAATTGACAATGCTGAGCTGCCACATCCTGAATTTCTAGCTCCTCTGATGTTTCTCTTTCATTTGCTGGCATACAAACCAGGCAGAGCTAATTACAGGGGATCAGGGAAGAGTCAATTCTCATGAGAACACTTAAAAAGGACAACAGTGAGCAACTGACAGCAGAGCTTGTAGTTTCTGTCAGCCCTGTTCATTTTGAATGCTCACTTGCATAGCATGTTAATAGTTCAGTAAGCTGTTAAACTTAGACTTTTAAAACTGCAAAAATGAAAGCCACAAGGTCTAAAAACTTAAGAAAAATATGTGTTATTGTAGGAGTTCTGTGAGCATCTAGAGGCAGGCAAAAAATAGCTTAAAGCTTTGTTGCCTTTCCACCATGGAGGTACTCTCTAGTTCAGTTTGTACACCTGCAGCTGTGGGGCTGCTGCAGTTTTTTCCTGTCCTGTCCCCCCACTTGCCTGTAGTGGCATTAGCTTTTCATAGTTCAAACTGCATCAGATGGTACAGTATGAAAAGAATTAATTTACTTTCTTGGGTAGAAGTTAGGCATAAAAACATTTTGTATCAAAGTTTTTATGTGCCCTTTGACTTGAAATGGAGAATTTTCGTTTTTTTTTCCAGCATTGGTTTCTTTTGTTTATTATTTTTATATTAATCAAAGATCTAATGGGAGTCATTAAGCGGAGGAGTGTTTTGGTTTTGCTGAAAAAAAGGCATTCAATACCACAAACATTGATTGTATACAGTGAGAAAGACTGGAGTCTTTAGGAACAAATTAAGTCAAGTGTTCTACAGGCAAGTGAAAAAAAATTATTGAACTGGAAGACAAATTATTGAACAAGAGAGATAACAGAAAGCTCAGAAAGTTGTCAGACATGGTTTGAACCTTGTATTTAATTTTGTGATGTGGTAAGAGAGTAGAAGAGTGAGACACTGAAGGACAAGAGCAGGAGTAGAAGTGCCAGCACTTTTCCACAGGAGCTTCCTTCAGGGGAGCAGTGTGTGTGTAATGTGTGTGAAATGGCTCATGGCCAGCCTCGTGGACACTGGGCTCTTGGTGCTGCTGCAAGGCTGGCAGCGTAACGAGGATTTGGACAGTCTGTAATCCAAACCCCAGACAGCTGAGACTGGTAGATCTAGTAAAAAATGACTTTGGCCTGTAATTTCAAGAGCAGGCTGAGAGAACTGAGCTTTTTAAATAATCTCTGCTAAACTGGCAGAAAAAATCTACTAAATCAGAATAATTTCAGCTATTAATGGCTTGCAGCCAAGTGCCTCAATAATTCTGTTCAGGGCAAAGTAGCAACAGCTTTCAGATATGGTCAACATTGTGGAGACATGAACATTTGAATTTATTGAATAAATTCAAATTTCCTTGGAGATAATGACATACAAAATTGCATCATGTTCTGGAAGACTCATTTTCAATGAGGATGGTGCTGCAGCAGTTCTGGGGCAGGTATGTGGACTGGACATGTGTCACTGGATTAACAATCTATGTTTCTTTTGCAAAGAAACTTTTCCATTTTTTTGCACCTACCATGCTATTTTTTTTTTTCCTTTTCTCTCTTAAATGGCATGTGAAAATATTAGAAATGTAATGTGTGTTCTTTCCATGGTCAGTGGCACTGTGGCAGTATATATCCACCTTATGTAACTTTTACTTTCTGCCCCATTGGGTTTGTGCCTGTTGCAATGGTTAATGTGCTGTCCTTGGACACCTCTCTGTTCACTTCAACAGCTCCACACAGCACAGAAGAAAACAGCTGAATGTTCTCCCTCCATTCATCTTCAACAGCCCTTTCATCTCCAGCTGTGTGAAGAACCTTTCCCTTGCTTTGTGGTAATTATTTCAACCCCCCATGTACTTAGGTTCCTGTTCTTGGCCAGTTGATTGCTGGCCCTTATTATAATGAACAGTAATCTTGGCTTGTTGCAAGAAAGTTTTGGGCACAGGACAGCCCAGAGTTTTAAAACTAAGCTGTAAGATTTCTGCAGCTGGTTGATAAGAAGCTTGACTGGAACCTTTCTGAGGTTCATAAAAATGAAACACTGGAGAATGACAAATCCTTTAGTCTACCAGTACACGATTTCATTTGTGAGCAAAGGCAACACTGTTCTTGGTAGATTAAAGAAAGCTGAGGGCACCACTTACATCCCAAACAAGAAGTTTGCTGCTGACCAAATGAGAGATTTTTTAAATCACTTTTGTGTGCACTGTGGCCACGGTTGTTATATTTTATATACAAACAATAATCCATTCTTCAGCTGTCCTGGTGGATCATCAGGTCACTGCTGAGTGTTCAAGAGTGGAGATGTGGGAATGGCAAAATCACTGATGTGTGACAATTTTATAGAAGCAGCCCATTACTTTGAGCAAATGGCTGCTTTTGATCCGTTTGGTGATTGAGCTGGTGCTTTTTCAGGACAGCCAAGTGTCTCTGCTTCAAGTGCAGCATGCTTTTCATGCATAATAATATTTCTCTAGCCTTCAAATGTTTTGGTTTTAGGAAGGCCTTTTAAAAACTTTTTTGTTTTGTTTTTGTGGTAATAGAAGGAAGACGGTTAAACAACTTTGTGCTGTACATGAGCTGGGATTTTATTCCAGCATGGAGAGTTAATTTAATAGAGTAGGTCTGAGTCACTTGCTCCCAGGACTGTTTTACTGAAAATGACAGGTTTGACAGAAATTTCAGGAGCCCAGGGATCTCAGAGATACTCGAGGAGTCACGGTTATTCAGGAGATGTTTTTTCTTTTGTCAACTGGACACATATTAAAAAAAATCTCTGATTTATCAGTTCTCAATTGCTGTTTTTTTACCTGTGGTAGAATAGCTAGCAGAAGAGAGTGTTTATGGTCTGATCAGTACAATCTCATCAGAAATTCAAAACTTTTTTTTTAATCCTTGTCAGGAGTGTCAGTGTAGGTAATTACTGTTGCAATGTCTGTCTCATTACATGATAAATTGAAGCTTCCATTACAGTAGACTACATCTGCTTAATTGTCTATTGATAATGAAGGATGCAGCCATGCATACTTGACAAATATTAAGAGAAAACAGAACATCAGCTGAAACTTTGCCTGACTAAGCATCTCTCTAAGGGCTTTTGGCCCTGAATTGTTTCAGTGTTCTGGGAGGTGGGAGATGATGCTTGTCAGACTCCCTGTCCCACCTCTCCTGGGACTGAAGGGAGGCATTAGTGACAGCTTTCTCAGTGCTCTCTCTGTGCCAGCTAGCAGGGCAAATGACAACAGAATGAGCAGTTGGAGCAACAGTGGGATGTGTCATGCCACACTTCCTTCACAAACACAACATCATCGTTAGTTAATTTTTTTCACTACTTAAATTATAGAAAAAGCAGCAGAACTGGCTTGATAAAACTTCCTTCTTTTTTCACTATCCCCTTTTCTCAAGTCATGCCTGTACATGAATAAAACATTATCAGTGTAAAGAATTTTTTAGTAAGGATTAATTAAATGTGTGCATTATTAGCCCGTTACATTGAGCATTGGCTTGGTAGCACGTGGAGCATGTAGCCTGTGCACCATGACCAGAGAGCTCCCAGGCACTGCTGTGAATTGGCCTGGCCAGTGCAGTGACATCTCCTGCAGGCATCCTGCTTGTGCCTTACAGAGCCATTCCAGCAGTATTAGTGGGAGTCACACACTGTGACAGAGCAGATTCTGCACACAGTTGTTCTCTGAGATTTGCAGTGTAGTGACTCAATCCATCTGCCTGGTGAACAGCAGCAGTTTCAGCAGTTTTATATAAATAACACCTGTGTCAGTTTTGTGAGCCTGTAGTAGTTGAGTACATCCTTGGGATTAGCAGCTTGAGGATCAAAGTGATAAATTTACAAGCTTTTTCTAAACCATGCCTATTTATACAGAATATTCCAGTTGTTGTGGGTAATTAAATAAAGGTTAAATTTGGTTTTACATCCCTAATGCACAAAAAGTAATATAATATAAAATTTATATTTTGCTGTGAGTGTATCTGAGTCAGTCTTTTTAGATATTTCACAATATAAAAGAGAAGTCAGACGTCATTAATTGGATTCCATCTGTAGGTTTTTGGTAGTGAATGTTTTTTATCTTCGTGGCTGACTGAAACAAAAGATGTTCTCTTGTTTTGGTACACTTGCCCAAGTGATAAGGTCTCCCAGCCTGTAGGGAATCATCCAGATGGAGGAAGGAAGCATGAGACTGTTTAAAGTCACAACAGCTTGAACCACTTCTTGCACATTGCAAATTTCTTCTCTCTTAATGTGAACTCAATCTGAACTCCTCCTTCTCTTGTGTTCTCAGTCCCTCTTTGTGGGATCTGTTAGATTAATGAAGGCCCTGTTATGATAATTGTTATTGGTTATGATAATTGGTATGGATTATAATAATTATGATAATTGGTTATTGTGGGTGTTCCACCTACTGATTTGGCACATCCCAGAGATCTTCCCCAGCTCTTGCTGGGCACCAAAGGACACCATCTCCTCTCAGGCATACTAGTTCTGTGCCTGAGGAATTACCTGGTCCACAGTGCTAGGACCATGTGCCTCAAATCTGCCATTCCCTGTGCTTTGGCATACATCAGGGACCTCAAAAACCACCTGTATTCCAGCTCAGTTATGGTAAAAAGAAAAACAGTTGATACACAAAATGCAGAACATACACATGTTTATGAAGACAAAGATAAGAGTGTGAAAGGAAAAATATAAATGCAAAATGTGTTATATTGGAAAAGACAGAAAAGTCCAGCTAATTGCTTGCTGGGTGCTTAGCTAATGCTTTTGCACCTGACCTTTGTTCCCTGTGCAGGACAGGTGTATTTATGACACTTCCCAGGAAGGGCTCTCCTCAGTTTCAGTGTGTTGGTCCCCTGCAGGCTCCTGTCTTTGTGCCCCTCAGGTGGTAATTTTGATATTTGCTCTAGCACTGCTCTCATGTATTTAGTAATGCCCATACTTAAAGGCAGAGCAGGTGCCACTCTCCCAAGCTCAATTTGGGCTATACATATTTAACTTTTTCTTTTAGCAGCCACTGCTGTTTTATAGAACTATGAGAATGAAAAGAAGCATTGAATTTCTCAAAACCAGTGTAAGCTGAGGTAACTTTTCCTACACATCTCTGTCATGGTTTCATTGACACTACATCTGTCTGTCATTCTAATTTACATCTGCCTCTGAGAGGGCCTGTGTTTTCCTGGATAAACTACACATTTTGGTTTATCTGATCATGACTGTTCATGTGTGTAGTGGTGATGTCTTTTTTTGCTGTTTCCTACAGAAATGTACAGAAAATGAATTTTAGATGTCAATCTTCTGTAGAGTAAGCAAGGATTTGGTTATGGGACTGTCCATATAGAGGCTGTGGTGATTCATAAAGGAAAATATGGAATCACAGACTGCTGCTTTGAGCATTGGTGAATAGAGGATGTGGTTTAGACATGTGGAGTTTCATTGGGTGTTGTCTTTACTCAGGAGAAAGCTGGCAATGAAGTTTGGTGCTGTGTGAGAAGAGATAGGATAGAATTGAGCTGCAGGCTGTGGGATGTGCCTGCAGAACTCCCTGGCAGCACAGGGAAGTTTGTCTCCACCTGACTTTGGGGAGGAGGTGCCACATGGCAGAGCCCTATGGAGAGGAGCCTGTGGAAGCTGACAGACCCCTGAATAGCAGGTGATCACCCCTACAGGGACATGAGGAAAGTGCTGCTGACATGGCAACGTGTGACAGGCTGCTTAGTGAGACTTCCCATATAGGGAAATAGTGTGTCTTGAAGAAGTGTATGAAACCAGCTTGTTTCTTTGGATAAGCAATTCAGATTCCCTGCCAGTCTGAGTCCATGTCTCAGTTGTTAATGTGTTGTTACTGTGCTGAGTGAATCAAACTTTTCTGATGATGCTGTTGAAGGGAAAGGAAGTAGAATGTAAATTCCCTTTCAGGCCTTTTTGAGCTCCCTTATGCTTTAAACTCAGGTTGTGTATGGCAAGAGAACAAACTGTCCAAAGTTATTTCCAGGAGATAGGTGGTAGGATCCCAGTTATTTCCAGGTGATAGGTGGTAGGATCCCAGCAATACTCCCAATGATGTCATCTCGAATCTCAGTGGAAGTTGGACAAAGATTTGGGGCAATTCAGTGCAGTTCTTTAACCTAAAGGAGTGACAGGTATTTCTCTGGGTATTCATTTGTCTGTATAATAGAAAAGCAATTTTTCCCTCTGATCTTGCTGGATCACTGAGCATGTTAGACTGAGCACAGACCCATCAATGTGATGTGGGGGGCTTGGGTTTGCAACCTCCCAGGTTTGGGGCATGAGCAGCAGTTGTTCATACTTGCATGCAGAAGTGTGTTGGCTTTTTTCCCCTGTGTGTATGAATTTCTGACTGGCTGTGGTTTGTCTGGTCAGCTGTGTGGGGTCACCACTGTGCTCCTCAGCTGGCTGTGCTTTACAGGTGATGATTCTGTTGCATAGGTGTTAGTCCTTCTAAAGAAGGAGGAGAAAGGCTTGCTGGGCTGCAGTTTGGGAAGCTGGAAAAGGAGCTGCCTGTCACTGGAGAAGGGTTGGTTTAAACTGTTTAGCTGTGTTGACATCAGCAGTGATGATAAATGGAATTTGTCTACTTCTGATATAGGTAATACCACCTTTCTATAGTTTTCATTTCATAACTGCAAGCAAATTGTGCTGCTAATTGTGAAAACAAATTGTTCCTCCTACAGAGGAAGAGCTTGTGCTTTTGGTTTTATTTCATTCTTCAGTGTAAATAAGTTTAAAACAGATAATGGTTCTTGGAATCCTTTTACTGATTTTGAAACAGAGGTTAGAGTCATCATTTGTGAATCATCATTCAGGTCAGTGAAATTTTGCCAGCATTTCAAGAGAAAGATCAGTGGATCATGAGTTATTATGAACTATTTTCTTAAATTTATTACTCCCCACTCTTGCAAGTGGTCCTGCTAAAATAATTTTCAGTATTGATGGGAACAACTCCATGTCAGGTAGTTTGAAACATGACTTGGAAAGACTTCCAGGGTTTTTGGGAGTGGATCATATCCACAACTTAGCTGAGGAAGGTACAAGATGCTGGTTTATCAGATGAGAGAACACAGATATATTAGAAGTCACTAGAGAGTGACCCTTTTTTCTTTTTTAATCTAAGCTTTTATTTTTCATGAGAGAGCTCAATTTAGTTAAGTGAGGACTTAGGAAGATGTTATTATTCAAGCCATCTTACTTAGTTTAGTTTCTTTCATAAAATGTGTAAAACTCAATTAAAGTTGATGATTGAGGAAGGAAATTAGGTGAACTGGGAACTCTAAACAGATCTGCAAAAGCACGTGGAAAATTAAGCACAGATTATTCTGTTCATGTACAAAGTCATTTAGATGGTGAATGGAAACCATATACTGTGAAAACCAGCAAATATTCCATGTTCATAAATAATTGCAGCTCCTCAGGGTAAAATATTCAGTTGCAGTAGACGCCTAATAAAACCAGAAAAAAATAAAAAAGGACATAAGACAACTGAAGAATATCCAATACACGATAAAGGACTCCATTGCACCTGCATCAAATGTCCCAGGTTAACAAATGGTGTCAAAGTGAAACTGCTGATCATAGAGCAGGTTGATTATCTACTGATAGTATCTAGTAGAAGAGCCTTTTGCCAACCAATATGCATATTCATAAAGGACAGTAGGTTTAAAACTTACTTCTGTCTTAAACAGCAAGAAATTGGTACATTTGGGGTTCAAATATTTATTCTGGAGATTGATGTTCTTAAAAGTGTCTTTAAAGTATATTAAAATAAATGAAGAAGAAAAAAACTACCCAGAAATATTTTGCTACTGTTCTGGGACATGTTTATCTACAAAGTGACTATTTGTAATTCCAAAGACACTTGTAATTATTACCAGTGCTTGCTTAAACAGTGAGACAAAGCCTGCTGTCTGAGGAGGATGTGAAAACAGGGAAAAATCCCTTTAATCTGTTATCAAAAACTATATGCACCAACATTGGAGGCATAGGCTTTTAAAATGAGGTCTGACCTCAGATACGTTGCTGCTGCTGTTGTCAGAAAAAGGTTAATTATGGGAGTTCAGTTTTTTCCATGACAGATTCCTGGATTATTGGCACTATAAAACACAACAGTCACCATGCCATCCCTCAGGCAGAGGGGACAAACAGACTGAGGGACAGGAGCATGGACAGTACTGCAGAAACCAGCCCCAGGGGCTCCTGCAGTTGCCCAGCTGGGGCACGTGGCCTCTGACAATGGGAGTGAGCACTCAGACCTGTGCTTTGCATCTTTACTAAGTATTGGTATTTGCACAAAGGGGTGAAAATAACTGTAATGGAGGTCAAGATTAAACTGATGCAGTGAAGGCATCTTGGTGCTGTCCTTTGTGTAGCTCCAAGCAATGAGCTTGTTATTGCACCACAGAACTGGCTTTCACTCTGTTACTGTCCAGGTTACCATGTTTCTGTTCTTTCCTAAAACAGCCTCACCCAAACAAATACCAGCTGAGCTTGAGAGCTTTTCCTTACAAAACAACTTGAAAGTTATCTTAGGTAGCTTTATGGCAAGTTTCTTCACAAAATGTGATGCTTCATAATCACACAAAACCATTTGATACCAACTCACAAACAAACTATATCAGACATTGATATTCTTTAGCTTTTTTTGGTCCTATGACCTAGCTGCTGAACTGTTTTATGGTTCTCAGCTTTTCTGAGTATTTCAGAACTGCAGCAAGGTTTTGCAAGAGCCAGCTTTGGTACCGTTAAGTTTATTTCATAAAAAGTTTTTTGCTGCTTTGTACTCATATTCATCAAACTGGCCTCTAAACCAGTCTGAGATCTTTATGAGCTTTACAGGTCTGGTCTAACTCACAGAGCTTGGTCTGACAGTCTGATATTCCAGTCTTTATGCAACTTCTAAAAATACAGAGGCTAGAGACACAGGAAGCCCCATGTCATCAGCAGCTGCTGGTGATTGCTAGGAGGAATTACAGCCCAGCAACCATTTTTGTTTGCTGCAGCAATAAGCATATCCCCTTGATTTGCCCTGAACACAACACAAACCAGGGTCTTTTCTCCCAGTATTCTTTATGTGTTTAGTATCACCTGTCTTGCAAACATGAAAGAACATGGACAGTTTGAATTTTCCCTCTCCTGTATTGTTCTGGGTTTTGCGTCCTATTGTGCAAAAATTCTGGTCTCAGTTAATCCAAATTCTGGGAGACTTCATATGGCTGGGAGAGTTTGACTTTGTGTCCTGGGCATCCTCTTGTGGTCAGAACAGGGTGCTGAGGCAGGTGAGCTGTTGCTGTGCATCTGATTTCTGATTTCCAGTTGAAGACAGTGATTTTGAATGTCACTCCTTTATGGCTTGAGCATATTGTAACTGCAAATGAGAGGGGATGGAGATTCGTGCTCAATAAGTGCCTTCATCTGAGGAGAAGAAAGCCTGGAGAGTATTATTATTTTGAAGTCTGTAGTTAAGTATTGCACTTGATTAGAACAAAGCTAACTAAGTGCAAGACTGCATTTTGCAAACTAGCTTGCAGTTTTTTACATCTTTAGTAGTCTCTTGGGAAAGATTTTACATACACTTTCTATCCCACTGTGCTGATGTTTGTTTGCTTTGGAGGCAAGTTTCTTATGCTGCATCTCTCTGGTGAATCTTTACTGTTGTGTCAATCAATTGTCAGTACTTATTTATTGACATAATTATTTCCCTTGCTAATTTTCCATTACCCGTTTATTGTTGTCTCTTTCTTTCATAATGCAGTTCCTAAGCTCCCAAGTGAAAGTATACATTTTCTAGTTCAAGGGGATTTTTTGGGTTTGATGTTTGTTTTCCTTTTCCCCCTCTCCTACATCTGCTTATCATTTTTTCTTAATTGGAAAATGAACATGATCAAGAGGTCCTTACTTTGCCAGCTCAGTCTGAAATGCAAACTACAGCTGCAGTTAAGTGTTGATAGCTCCCAGGAGAATTCAGATTACCATGCTGAAGTTTGATAACTGTGAGGAAAAAAATGACCAGAAGCTTCTGAAAACACCAATCTTTTGAAAATAATTCTTTTGTTATTGTACCAGCGTGTTACTAGAGACATACTGGTTAGGTGGTTTTGTGGGGAAAGAGAGGCACATACACAAATATAACTATTTTTTAAAATTGTGATGTTTACTTGCAAACTAGGTGATATGGAACTGTGTCTCTGCCACCTTCTCTGCTCTTTTTACTGAAATTGACAGGATTTAAACTATTTACAGGATGTCTTTGCAAACGAAGTGTATGCCTTCAGAATCAAAACACAGTCTGCAGAGCATTGGAAGCCAGTCTAGCCTTTTTCTTGAGGTCACACATTTAATGACACTGGACCTGAGTTTCTGTTCATGGCACTGCCTACTGATTTCTGCTTCTGTTCCACCTTCTTTGCAGCTGCATCATGCAATCCTTTTCTATTTTGACAATTAATAAAGTGTGGGTGGGGATTACTGTTCTATAGATGAAATGAGGACGCTGCTGCTGGGAGAAATGGAAATTATATTGCTGTTGAGGGGGAAAGATTGGTGAAGATTGTGAAATATGTGGAGATCTTTCTTCCCTGCACTATGCTGTCTTCAAAAGCTCATTCTGTTTAAGGATACATGAGCTACCTATAAAATCTTGTCAGATCACCAGCCAGTTGGGGGTTGGGATGGCTTCAGGATATGGTGGCAGTGTCCTCACTGATGGTACTTAAAAAGTCATTAGGAAAGATAAGAACTTGTTTGTTAACAAAAAGAAATGTTAATAATATTAATGAGAAAAATCCCACTGCTAGGCACACATTAGTCTTGCAATCAATTTTTTGGGTTTTCTTTTGTGAAGAAGAGGTGCTGTGTGAAGATGGGAAATCATTCAGAGCACTGAGGCAGCTGTGGTGCCCACCAAAGCCACTCTCAGCTGCTCTCCTCAGCTGGGCAGGGGGGAGAAAATAGAGCAAAATGTTTGTGGCTCTGAATGAAGCAGGGAGAGGTCCCTCACCAGCTACTGTCAGGGCAGGACAAACTTCACTTGGGGAAGTCAGGATAATGAGAAATAAAAACACATATCCTAAGACACCTTCCCCCCTACTCTCCCCAGGCTCAACATCACTCCCAATTTCTCTACTTCCTCCTGACAGCAGTGCAGGGGCACAGGGAATGGGGGCTGAGGTCAGTCCATCACGTGTTGTCTCTGCCACCTCTTCTTCCTCAGCTGGACAACTCCTCCTGCTCCAGCATAGGGTCCCTCCCATGGGAGCCAGTTCTCTGTGAATTTCTGCAATCTGAGTCCTTCCCAGGGGCTGCAGTGAACTCCTCCAGTGTGGGTCACTCCCTTGGGATGTGGTCCTTCAGGAACAGGCTTCACACGGTGTCACAGCCCCCTTTGGGCATCCCCTGCTCCAGCGGGATCTCCTCCATGGGCTGCAGGTGATCTCTGCTCCCCCTGGGCTGCAGGGGCACAGCTGCCTCACCATGGGCTGCACCCCAGGCTGCAGGGGAACCTCAGCCCTGGTGCCTGGAGCATCTCCTTCTGCCCAGCCTGGGGTGTCTGCAGAGCTCTTCTCACATATCCTCACTCCTCTCTTCACTGACTGCTATTGCTCCTGTACAGGAACTTATCCCTTCTTAGTTCTGTTATCCCAGAGGTGGCACTGCCATCTCTGCTGGGCTCAGCTTTGGCCACCAGCGAGTCTGTCCTGCAGCCAGCTGGTGTTGGCTTCATCAGACACCAGAGTGGCTTCTGGCAGCTTCTCACAGAAGTCACTCCTGTAGCCCCAAAATCTGGCCATGCAAACCCAGTGCAGAGGTTCACAGAAACATTTTGTTCCTGATCTCTTTATTGGTTTTATCACTGAAGGGGTATTGGGGACAGACAAAGGTGATACAGAGACTCCATCATCAGAAGGCATGAAAAGACAGTTTATTATTAGATATCCCCAGTTCTTATAGAAACAATGGTGCACCTAAGACCTGATTGGCCTTTAGGCATCTCCTCCCACCTATTGGTCAAGAACAGACAACTCCTTCTTGTAAATATCTTTAACAAACAGAGATTGTCTGCCAAGTGCAGAGATTAAGATAATTGTTTTAATTCTTTCTTTGAGCTTTCTCACAGCTTCCCAGGGAAATCCTGGGAGAGCTATGTCTCTCTCTGTTCAGAGGATATGAGATTACCACAGGTTTTCTTCCTACTCCTTTGCTGTGATACTCAGCATCTGAGAAATGATGCAGCATGTTAAAGTACCATTCTCATTGCTTCAGCTGAACTCACCATCAAGCAGAGGTGTGCTGCAGAACTTTGAGGTGCACTTGCTTTTGGATTTGGGGCTTTTTCCCCCACTTCGTGATTTTCTTGTTGCTTTGTTTGTGTTTAACATTACTGCAGGTGATTAAACACCTTAATGGAGTGTAATCTCAGACAGAATTCCTGCCTGGCAAACCCTTGTGACTACTGGCTGCAGCATTTCTCTTGAAGTGTTAGATGTTCTCCAGCCATCAGGACTGGAATGTTTCCCAGCTGCTCCCCTCTACCTGGGCAAGGGTGTTCATCAGACCACAAACAAGACAGCCTGGAAAAAAGGAAAATACCCCTAACTGTATGTCTAGGAATGCAGCATATCTCTGGACATAGGCAATCACAAAAATTGTATCTGGCAACTAGCAGGAGCACAGCTGCAGGAGGGCTGTGCTGAACTGGGGGTTGCTGGGGCTGACAGGCTGATGAAAAAAAGGGAGCTGTAATTAAGCTGATCCACTCAGGAAGCCATGGACACTTAGTTTCTTTTGTCTCTTGTAAACTGGAACAACTCTAATCATTGTATTGAGCCTAACAGAGGAAAAAAATCTGTTTAGGAGCAGAATTCTGGTTTGTGGCCATTATAGGATGAGTACTGCAGAGTAATTTAGGAGTAGGTAATGAGGCAGAATTTTGGATCCTGGCTGTTACAGGGGCAGACATCAATGTTGGGGGATTTTTGTGCAGCAGTGTGTCATGCACAGGGCTGTGTCATTCGGCTGCTTGGTGTTTCCCTAGTAAAATGTAAATTTTTATCTAAGTTTTAGAGAGAGCAGGCTTCCCTGCTGAAGAGAAGAGCAGAACTGCAGAAGTCCTCTATGCTTGGAGGAGGTTCTGCCTCTTTTGAGCTGGTGTTGCCCCCTGGTGAGATCCTGGAAGGCAGCTGGACTCAGAAGGATGTAGAAGTAATTTGATTTATTGACAGGCATCCTGTACAGAGCTCTACATGAAGTTGAAAATAGGTTTTGCCTTTGGCATTGTACAATAAGAACTGTAAAACCTCTTTCTGTAGAAGAGTTTGTTGCATAAACTGAATGTACAGTGGTCCTATATTGATTGTCCTCCATAAGAGCAGGCTTAACTCTGAACCTGTAGGACAAGATGCAAATCCTGTGCCACTTCCCAAAATGAGATACCAAGATATTGAAATATTTCCTGCTACCCAAACCCATCCTGTTTTCTGTCTTGCCTGTCCTTGGTGGAGGAGAGCACTGAGTCCATGTGCTGTGCATGGGCATGGCCAGCCCCTAGTTGAGGTTGCTGGACAGAAATGCAGTGTGAGCACCCCCTGCCCTCTGCTGCTCTCTCAGCACTCACAGCTTTGGCTCCTGTTGCTCACTCCCTGGGGTGTATCTGATCCCTTGGCCAAACTGAGCAATTCCCTCAGCAGTTCCCTTGTGCTGTACCAGCAGGTTCTTCCTTTGCAGAGTCTGAAGGGAGCCATGCAGGCTGGTTGGGTTCAGTTTTCCTGGTTAGCTCTGCAGTCCCTCCAGGATGAAGTCATTTTGCCTTCATTTTTTGACTTCACAGCGTATGCAGGGGCTGTTGGGCATGGACTGGGGATGCCATTAGGGCAGCGCTCAGGATTCTTGAAGTGAACAGCACTTCACCTCTGCCAACCAGGGATCTGCATTTTAGTGACCAATATGTGGGTTTGGTGGGGCTGTGCTGATCTGCACTGATTACCTCATCTCAGGACCTTTTTTGTCTTGATGATTTGCAGGGAGAAGGAGGAAGGAAATTAATTTAATCAGCTCATTTTTTTGTGTCCATGTCATCTGCAGATAGTCTGGATGAGCAGCAGAGGTGGTGTTACTGTTGTTTTCTTTGGTGCATTAATTTCTATGATTCAAGGTCTCCTTGTATGGTATTAAAGAAACTCCAGGAACTTTAGTCCTACTGTTATGCCAGAAAGATTTTATAAAAGTTTTATAAAGGTAAATAACGCCAGTGTGATAATTATTTAATTATGGCGGGTGAGAAAACTTAGCTTTTTATCTTTTAAAATTCAATCTAAAAGCTGTATTTCATTCTCTTTTTATCCTGTAAAATAACTGAAAATGCTTTTCCTTGGGACACAGATAAGAAAACACTAGCGATTCAAGATAATATTGTGGGATGTCTGGCAGGGTTCAATGCATCAATAACCCTGACACGTAATTAAAGTAATTGAAAATGCCCTGCGTGTGTGCTCTGATAGAAGGTAATAAAAAGATCACTGAGGTACCAAAGCTCTTGTACAATACCAGATATATTTTAAAATCATTCTCTTTTTATTTTTAATCTTTTATTTGAATCCTTTAAATATTCATAAAGCCAAAACCTGAGCCTGCATCATTGCCTTTAGCTTTCCTGTTGAGAGAGAGCAGCTCATATTTCATTCAGCTTGTTGCTCAGGTCAGCAGAAAGGACTGGATTTCAGCAGAGAAACAGGGCCAAAGGGGCTCCTCAAGGATGCTGGCATCCAACGAGCTGGGCTGGGGCCCTCTCCTTTTCCCTGGCAGTTCTCTTCTTCACAATCCAGTCTTGAAACCCCATCTTTCTCCATTTTTTTTTAACTTGGTATGCTTGTACTTTCCTTTCTGTACTTGTGCAACAGCTGTCTGAATTAACCCTAGGATAATAGGAAAACTTGTTATTTAGAAATTTTGTAGAAGGAGGAAATCATCCTGATGTAGTTACTTATTTCCAGATAGATCCTGGACTTCATTAACCCAGAACTCCACACTGGTAAGAATTGGGAATCTTTTGAGAACACTCTAATTTTAACAGAAGTGCCAAAACTGTATGAGAATTTGTAAATGACTTCAGGGAATATTCAAGGGGAAGTATTTTCCATGAAAAAGCACCTACAAATCTGGATTTGTTTTGCCCCAGGTTCAAACTGAGCCCAGGGCTAAAGTTCTTTCTGAATTTTCTTCATCAGAAAGAGGTGAGGACATCTGGCCTTTAAAGAAGCTTGAAGTAAAATGTCATCTTTGCAGGTGAAATGTTGTTTCCCTCACTGTGATTTGAGAGTCAGAGCTAGAACAAGAATAGAACATTGCTGTGGCAGTTGGAAGGGGCCCACTAGAGAAACTGCCCTGGGAGCAGGCAAGAAATCAGAGGCTTTCTTCTTCTGTCCCTCCAACCTTCATAAGGTTTTTCCTCTAATGCTTGACTGAATCCCCCTTTTTCTCCTAAGGACACATTGGAATCATAGGCTTTGGAATCAGGAGTTCAAAGTAATTAAACAGATGCCCATACCAAAGCATGATTTTATGCATTTAGTAAGCTCCAATTTTGTTTTTTTAAATTGGAAATACAGCTTTAATGATGTGATGCTGAGACAAAAATGCAGGTAGGCAGGCTGATATATATATATATATATATATATATATATATATATATCCCTGTGCCCCCAATGGACAGTGCTGCATAATCAAAATATTCTGACTGGTTTTCTTTCATGAAAAAGAAAATAAGTTCTCAAAATTAAGGAATGTAAAATGAAAGGCTTATGTTGCTGTCATGTTTCTGAAGGAAGATGGATGTTGTTAATGGCTTCTCTTGTTTTTTATTAAAAACTCCTTACATCAGAAGTGCTAAATTGTTCTTAGCTCTGGCACTAACAAAGGATGTCCTGGTGTTGTCAGGCTCTATCTGTACAAGTCCTTACAAGTCAGAGAGCTTTGGAGCAAGTCCTGGGGCTCTAGAAATGCTGGGGTGATAGTGCTTGGCATGTGGGGCCCTTTGGAACTGGCTCCTTCCTGGGAGAAGGTCTTGCTGGCAGCATCTCTAAGTGCTGGCTCAAAGGGCACAGATTTGGGATGTTCCAGTACCCATCATACTTTCATGTAACTGAGCAGGAGTAATCAATGTGTTACTCTTGCCTCTGGAGGAAGTAATTGAGATTAGCATGACTGGCACTTAAGTGCAGGGATGGGCAAAGTGTGCTCTATACATAAAATGCAGTGTGTCTTCACTTAATCAGTGATGAAGGCAAGCAGAGGGAATAATCCATTGCTGTTGATTTTGGAATTGCATTTGTGAAACTCACTTGAGCTAAATTAACACACAGTGCTGAAATACATTACTGCAACCCTTGTGATCTGAGGGTGATTGTATTCCAAGATGCTACCCTTGAATGATCACCAGAAGAGACTAGTCCTGAGCTTCATGAAATCCTCACTGCAGAGGTCAGGGAAAACTAAGTCAATGGAATTAAAGCATAAAATATGCTTAAATAGAGATATTTGGGTAGGATTAAAATTAAACATGTAGGATAAAATTTCAAAAAGGTATTTAAGCTTCAGAGATTCAGAGAAAGGTGATGTGGATATGTAGTCTGCTCAGTACCTAGTGGACATCAACAGTTTGCATTTGTAAACATGTAGGTACCTCAGAAAAGCATCTAGTTCTTGCAGTAGTAGTTTGTGAGCAACCTGCTCTTCTTCCCATCTTGTTTTATCTTACTGTGAGCCTGCTGTGAACTCCTCAGCTCACAAGTGAACAGTAAATGCAGAGCAAAGGGGAGCCTTGTCCAAGTGAAGGGTACCAGGGGCAGAATCCCAACTGTCAAGCAGAGTAAGAGATGAGATAATGAAAAGAATGGGTTAGACAATACAATTGTGTTTATATTTGGATTTTTCTTTTATCAGTAGTTTCATTTTTCAATTACCAACATTAACTCCCTACACAGCATAACCAGAAGGCAAAGATAATACAGCTGATAAAATGCTCCCAGAGGAGGCATAGAGGAACTGTACTCATGCATGTAATACCAAACTGTAATTTGCATCCAAATTCCAGTACAGAAAAGGTAAGTTAGAAGATTTTTAGGCATGTTTGCATCTCTACAGTAACCCCCCCACAGCTTGCATTGTATGTGCTCTGATGACTTTTTTATTTGCCTCTTCTCATCAGTTTCTCCTTTCATAAGAGGACTGTGGATACCATAAAAGCTGAGCTGCCCAGGCAGACAGGCAGCTTCCCCCACCCACAGCTGGTGCCTGTCTTGGCTGCCCTGTCTCCAATAACAGTCTCTAACAAGTCTTTGCCAGTGTTTGACTATCCATCTTGTTAACTTGTTTTATTTTCCTAACACCTGAAATTTCCCTTGTCCCACTTCAAAACTATTCCTTCTTGTCCTACCTACAGTAAAGTTTATTCTTGCCTGTTCACCAGCTGCATTTTCTATAAGATCTTGCCTGGGTCATCTTTAGTCTAGGCAACCCTAGTTCCTTCAGCATCTCTTTTCAGATCATGATTTTCCAGATCTCAGATTTTGCTGTTCTCAGTATCTCTCCTTAATTTAAAAACATGGACGTTGTAGCCTGCTTAGAGCAACACAAAGCATCTAGAGCCTTAAGAAAAAAGCAGGGTTATCAAAATGCCTCTCAGTGGGCACATGAGAGGTGCACAGTATGGATTGTAATTCATCCTTGGCAGGTCCTTGCAGGGGCTGCATGGACATTGTGTGGACATTGTGCCCTGTCAGAGCAGCACTGTGGGGTTACCCTTAATGCACAGCTGGAACCAGGGGAGAGACTGCCTTCCTTTGTGTCATTCCTCTGTAGCATGGGAGTGCTACTGGAATTTACATAGTTTATGGCCATTGTAAACCAACACAGAAAAGCACAGTTTGGACCTGGAGGGCCAAAGCTTCTTTGCCAGGAGGTAAAAGTGATTCAGATGCAAAAAGCTCTTGTTTTTGTTTGTATGTGCTCTGATTGCTAAAAGGGCAGAGAAGGAGAGATTCTACACTGCTTAAAGCTTAATTTAAAATTCATTTTCTAATGAAAGAAGCCAAGCCCCCTAATTTAATCTCTTGTAGGAAAGGATAATTTTCTTTCAGAGAACAAGTCCAGGTGGCAGCTTGGACAGGTCAAGTTCAGGACATAGCACTAAGCTTTGCAGTGTCTGAGCTCTGTGAGGGACATTGCTAACAAGGGGCAGTGAGTTTGTTGGTATATACATGTGTGTCTGAGGGAAATCTTAGGATTTGGGGCATTGGCCTAACATTGTCAGATGTGTTGGAGCAGAGTTGGAGCAAGAGGGGTTAGAGCTTTGCTTGGTTTAAAAAGTCAGGGCATTCTTTTGATATACCCAGATCATCATCTGGGTCATCAGTACTGTAATTGCATCTGGAATGTGTCAGAAAATCCAGCTGGAAGGATGAAGCCCTGTTCCTGATGATGGCTCCATCAGAGCACTATAAAATCTGCTTCTCACCCTGCAGAAAATGTGGCTGCACAAGAATAACAGTAGCAAGCACTGCTTGGTTTTATAAACGTTCTCTGACGTCTTATTCCTATGAAATGTTTAATTTTATGTTGGAACAGGTTCCAAGGACAGGTTGCTGGGCACTGGCTCAGCACTGCAGAGCTCTGGTGCTGCCTGTGATGATGGCTATGATTTGGGGTACTTTGCTCATTTTGTATGTTCAAGATGAAGGTGTTAAACCCTGTTGGCACCCGAAAGGTAGGATCAGCTTGACTTTGAGAACATGTGGGGGGATATCAGTGGAACATGAAGTTTTCCTGCATGAGGTCTCTCTAACACTTGAGAACAGGAATTTCTGAGATACCTGTGGCCTTGAGGGCTACACATTTCTTTAGTGACATCCCCCTGCTCTAACAGAGAACCCCATCCATGTGTGTGAGCTGGTGCAGACCCATAAACATCAGTGGCTCCTGAGCAACTGTTTCCTGGCAGCTCTAGTGAACATCAAAATAACCTTTGTGGACTGTTACACAGGAGAGGTTATTGGATATTTTGGAAAGCTTTGAGCAGCTCTGAGATAACTGTATGTAATTTGGTTCTGGTGTCAGTCCTTGCCTTGTGAATTTGATTTGAAAACTGTCAGCCTAAGGTGAAATGCTGGTAAATGGGGTTATAAGGGTAGAGAATCTCTGATTGCATGAAAGAAACTGAGGGGAAAGATGGAAATTCCTGCAAGGTGAAACGTTTGAAAGAATTGCATACTGAGAGGCTAATTGGATATAATTTTTCATCCCCTAAAAGTGTTATGATAGATGCCAGAGAAAGCTGTAAGAAATCTGTTGTCCAGATGCATTTGTTTCCTAAGGCTAAATGTAAAACTCCCATTGACAGCTGGTGCCTGCAAATGAGTCCAGGAAACAGATGATAGCCATGAATTACCAGTGAGGAAATCAGCACGACAGCCAGACAGGGGGATTGTTCCACATGGACCCTCAGCCCCTGCCCCACAGCTTCCAGACTCACTGTCACAGCACAGAGCAGCGAGTTCCAATAACCTGATTGCTTCCCTGAATTATCAATGAGCACCTGAGCAAAGATCTGGCTTCATTTAGGAAAGTTCCTGTTGGCTTGAAAAGCTGGGAGTGTGGCCCAGTTAGGAGCTGTGGGATTTAGCAAGTTGCTCTGTTGGGTTTGGACTGTGGATTTATTGTTCATTTGCAGAACAGAGACTGGGCTCTTTCATTGCAGACCAACCTGTCTGTGTCTATGTGTGGGTGTGAGAGAAGGAAAAGTCATGCCTCATTTTCTCAGCAAGTATAAAAGGGAATTAGCCACACTCTACCATCTAGCTGCTCCATTATCGTGAGTCAGTGATAATAATAAGTTGCCCTGGGAAAATTAGACATAGAGAAAAAAAAGTGACTGGAAAATGATAATTGGACCCCATGATCAGTCCACTGGATAAAATGTCATGTGCCTAAATGAGAGCATGTTTTCTATCCTATATTTCTACCTTATGGGGTAGAGATGAAAAATTTCAAAATTGTAATAAAGCAAGAAAATGTAAGTATGAATCAGCCAAACCTGGCCAGTGTGCTCTCGGTTGGTATATTGCAAAAAATTGAAGAAATGCAGAGTGTTTGAGACTTTCAGATTTCTATTTTAGAATTTTCAAAGCAGTGTTGGCCATTCTGGACCACTTTCTGTTCCCTCCTCTTTTTCTCTACTTTTTTCCCCCATGTCCTCTTCCCTTCCTCTTTTGCTCGGTCAGCAAACTCTGAAGACTCCTTCAGTCCCAGCCCTCAAATGTGGAGGGCTGTGACTGGAGCCCTCATGTTGTGCTCCAGCCTTTGCAGGGTATGGAAGAGGATTTTTCCTGGAACAAGCAGGCAGCCAGCTTCACAACTGGGTGCTGCCTTTTCTCCTTGCCTTCTCCAGACTCAGCTGGCAGAACTATAGACTCCCAGAGCTGCTTCTCCTTCAGGATCAGGAGGAGGCTGAGGCTGTTGCCAGCCTGCCCCATGTCTATCCTGTGATTACCCCAGCAGGACACATGCAGCCCTACTTCCAACAGCTACATTAATGGTCCTTTTGGATCTTGAGAACTGCATTTTGCCTCTTTTATCTTTCATCCCATGCCTCTCGAGTTCTACTGCATCCTTTAAGTGCATGCACTGGCAGCCTGGCTGGTGAATGGCTTCTGCTAAATAAATCCCTTCTGCTGTCCTTGGGATTCCTCTGTGGCTGGAAGGTTTTCTCCAGAAGGTTTCTTCCAGAGCTGATCTCCACTTTTTCCAAGTTATGTTTGCTGCTCACTTCCATCCCTCAGTGCCTCAATCTTGCATATATAGGAATATCTTCCATAAGTGAAGGATTAATGGCTTTACCTGGGATCTAAGGAAGTCCAGTAGAGCTGCCCTCTGTGCCTGCTCTCAGCTGGTTCTGCTGCTTTCTCCCTTCCCTTTCCCATTCTTCACCATATGCCCCAAGGTTGATTGCTTGTCAATCAGATCCTTAAGGCTTCTATTTTGGGAGCCGGAAGAAGGTCCCTGTAACCCCTAGGTACTTCTCCCACTTTTCCATGCAGCTGACACTACTTACTGCCATCTTAAACAGACATTGAGATCCCAAGACTTGGTTGCTCCAATAATTCTGTTTTCTTCAAAGATTTTGTTCATTTCCAAGACCAGCATTTACAATTCCCATCCATGTATTGTCAAGAGATGTGTTTTATCCAGAAGGCTTTTCCTAAGCCTCTGGACTTTGAGGGGAGTCTGCCCTGAAGGCAGGCAGGAAGGTGAGGAAAGAGTAGCAGCCATAGCTGGTGTTACATGTTACCTGCTCTCAGAGCAGGCTAGAACTGCAACTACTAAAGGTAAAAGCAGGTGATAGTGACTCCTTGGCAATAAGGCAACATTCTAAAATACTACTTCCTGAGCAAGACTTTGTGAAATTATTTTCCAATTTCTGCAGTGATTGGATTTCATTTTACAGCATTTTTAGATCTGTAGGTTGCTGACTAATTTTGTGTACATTACATTTTACTGTACCTTACAAATGGTACCTGTTGACATAAATTATTCGAATTGTGGTTAATTCCACTTGAAAGCAATGGGGATTTCACTATTACCTTTCACATGTGGCAGTAAGGTTCTGTAAAGCACTTTTTGCGCTCATTTACTTGAGCTAAATGTCCAATAAATAACGCAGAGTTCCAAGCTAAGCATGAGCTAGAGATGGAGTTTTCAGTTAATAGAAAAACTTGTCTGCTTTTCTCAACAAGAAACAGCAATGGGAAAGTTGTTTGAAATATAATGGTAGAAAGAATAGAATGAATTACTATTAATAATGCCTGTAGCAACTTTTACCAGATTTGTGGTACTTTTGCTTATAATAAAATAGACCCATCAATACTTGTAAGTTCAGTAGGAGAGAACTGATTGAGCTTGATTCATGTGTAACCAAGTAAGACAAAATTGATGTGCTTGGATCTGTACAAGCTATTTATAACTCAGGTTAAACAAGGAATGGCTTGACTTCCAAATACTAAAGTTTGGAAGTGCATGCTTTCCTTCTTCATATGGAGAGAGAGACATTAAGGAAGCCTGTAGAATCTGGCTGTAGGAGACAGGATAGAGGGGAAGCCTTGGAAGCACACTGAAGAAGATGGGAAGACTGAGGGACTATATGTCATGACAAAGGGTTAACTTTTGAGGGTTTTTAATTGCTATGTGTAGCTGTTGTCTGTTGGTGTAGCAGTTTATAGGGAAGTAAGGGTAGAAACAGGATTGGTCTTCTACTGATTGGGCCTGTGGACTCCCTCTGGGAGCATGACAAGCAGAGCAGACATGAAATCCCATGAAGGTTTCCTAAAAGTGCACAAGTTCTGCCTTTGCAGTCCTGGCTTTGCAAGCCTGCTATATAATCTCTCTGTGTATGTCTACGATTTGTGTGTCTTTTCTTTATATATTTATATCTATAAAAAGAGAGAATGTACTCTTTGGGAGTAAAAACTTAATGTTTCAGGTGTTGGTGTTTCTGTGAAAAGGAAATCAATAACCTAGTCCTGTATATCTTTGATGCAGTATCCTGTATATCTTTGATGCTCTCTGAGCAGAACAACCATAATAATTTAGAAATTGGCTGATTTGTTCAGAATTTTCAGCCTCTTTGCACTAGCAGTGAGTTTTCTTTTTTCCCTTTCTTTGCTTTTACTCCAGGTTTTTTAGTGCTTTCTTCATGCTTCTGCTTATCATTATGTGTAAGTCCCAGCCAAAGTGCATCAAACAAAATTCAAAGCAATTAACTCTTTTACCCTTATTGCTTGTGCTCTCAGGGAGGTTTTGTATTGATCCAGCTGCCTCCACAGAAGATGTTACTTTCTCCTTCTCCATATACTGAATGGAGAGTACCTGTTCCTTTCTCTCTCAACCCTTCCATGAGGATAATGGGCAGAAAGCATGAGAATGGAGAAGCTGCCCAATCTGCTGGGTGAGGCAGGAAATAAATCCTCACCAAAGACTCTCTGCAGTAGTGCAGAATGCCAAGAGCTGACCCTGGGGTGAGATGGAAGGAAACATCTAAGTTTCTCCTTTGCAGCCTGTGGAAGTCTTTTACCAGTTTGGGGGTTTGAGGGTGCCACTCTGGACCTACTGCTACAGAATGGAGCTGACTGTGGTTGCTTTCCTGGAATGAATTCCTCTGATCAGTTACTAAAGCACAGCACAGGGCTTTGCCCCGAGGCACCTCAGCTGTGTCCTGTTTGCAGCAAGCATCGCTTTCCCCTTCAGAGGATCAGAGATACTTGGCTGCCAGGATTGCCATACAGGGAAGGGTGATTTCATCCTACAATGTAACTAGTAAACCAAATTTGAAAAAGCAATTATGTCATTATTAATAAACTAATAAATTTACCTCTTGGTGCAAAATGTAGTTAGGACTAAAAAAAAGTTTAAATCTTTCTGGAAGAGAGAAAGGGGGAATGTGGTGGTAAAACAGCTTAGTCAGAAGATGGATGAGGCAACAGTAGCTTAATATTGATCTCTGTCCTTGAATTAGATAGGCACTGGCTGATAAAATATCCCTATTTTTCTAGGTGTCATCACATATTTCCAAAATATCCTACTTAGCTGCTGGCTGCTCAGCCTTGGAAGCAAGGCCTGTTCTGCCTCTCAATGAGGCCTCCTTATGGGCCAGTACAATGGAGATGTTAAACTAAACAAATGCAGCAGCACCAGGCTACAGCCAATGAAAAGGTTCTGTTTAACATATCAAGTAGGAGTTTTGATTTCAGGGAAATGTGCCTTTTCAGATGACATTGTCTAGCATTAAATACCACAGGTACCAATGATGCAGAAACATCACACCAATGTGGCTCTGCTGCAATCTGATACATCTATTTTGGGAAAATTTGCACAACATGTGAATGCAAATGCATCTCCTGGGCCAAAAGAGGGAAAGGAGGAGGAAGAAGCCCTGCCTCACTGTCCTTTCTCATATAACTCTTTGCCACAACTTGGCTCCTTGGGTGCTGGCTATGCCTGCCAGAGCTATCCCTAACCTCTGGCCTCCCAGCCCTTGAGTGGGGTGAGAGGCTACAGAGCCTCTGTACCTCATTCAGCACCCCAACTCTCAGGGTGAAGGGAAATTCAAAAAGCCCTGTCCAGGAAAAAATGATGCCCCCATGTAATGTGTTTGAAAGATATTCAGTGACATTGTCACCTAGGTAGTACAGCAAGTAAATTAGCAACATTGCTGTAAGACAACCTGATAAACAAGACCCTGCTTAAAATTCCAATGGTTGTAAATATGAACACAAAGGAAATTAGTTCTTTAGGATGTCTCTATTTCCTAGAAATCAATAATACATGGCCTATCATGGGAAACATTTATCTGTGTTTGACCTTGCCTCCCCCCAAAAATGGTTCTGCATCTGCAGACAGGAGTTGAAGTGTGAACAAGAGTTCACACAGATGGGTCACTGTTTGGCAGATCCTTTATCTTACTGTTCTGTCACTAAGGTAAAGTTGCCTTAATTTATAGATATCATTTTGTAGTGCTGCTGATTTTAGTTGGTCACAGCAAGAGAAAGTCTTCATCTTCTGTAATTTCTCATATTTTTGTCTTTTTTAAGAAATGCTGTTTCTGATTAGCATGATTTATGTCAATGAAGTTAGTAATTTGATTAATTTGGGTGGTTGGAAGGCTCTTAAAAGTACAGGACCTTCAGGAATTCTAAACCTAATCATTGTCTACACTCAGAACATGCTTTATATTTAATACCACACTTGATGGGTAGTTTGTTTTCTGTATCAGCATGCCAAGATTGCAGGCCTTCATTCTTTATGATCTAGACAATCTCCCCTTTACTTTAATGTACCCTTGTCCCCTGGAAACAACATGGTGCCATTCAGCGCTGGGCCATTGGTTCCTCAGCAGTGTGCTGTAAGGAGCTTCAGTGGGATCTCAGTGCATGGTATCACATCACTAGTCACAGAAAATCACTGCCAGAAGGTTGCCAGGTATTTAGCTAAAAAATGCCCCATCTTCCTTTGATACCTTAATGTGTCTTGATACTGAAAGACCTCATAAAATGACTATATTTAAGTATTGTTACATTTTTCATTTGTTGGTAGGCACAGAGGGTAAAACATATCAGATTTGGCAATCTTATTTTAATGTATTTTCTTCAGCTGTTTTAAATGCTAACTCTTTACTAAGGAAAGAGCTGTTCCTTACAAGTCTAGGCAGAATGGAAGCTTAGCAGTAACTCTAATATTTTCTTTTGATTTTTGTGCAAATCTTTAAATGGGTTTTCACTGCTCCCTGTGTGAATGCTCCCAAAAGTTGATTCCCAGTAGCATTAACTCTGTTGTTACCTTTCATTATTTATGGGCAGATAGTTATTGCTTATCTGGTTATAAAATTAGGGTGAGTTCAAAGCACAACAGTTTGGTTTGTTCTGTTTGAAAGATATTTTCAGGTAACTTTTTTAATGCCAATTGCACAATCTGTGCAGATATAAAACTTGGTGGTGAAGTTCTGCAGCAGAAGTAAACAGAAACTTCCTTTCCTTGGAGGCTTCTGATAAAAGCTTCCCAGAAAACAGATCAATATCTACATTCCTGTCTTTTTCTTGTATCACTAGAGGTTGTGTTAAGAGTGAAAATTACTTCTGGAAGTAAACATTTCAAAATGCACAGCCTAGCATTTTATGCCTGGAAATCCTTTTTTAGACAATTATATTAATAAATGACCCCTTACTTTTGCCTTTACTGCTCTTTTTTCTAATTATACTGCACATGGAAGTTTGGTCTTTGTTTCTTGGATTGCCACAAGTGACAGGTTACAAAGATGGATATTGTCTGCAATCCTTTATTTTAGTTTCCTTGGCAAACCTGTAGGTCAACAAGCTGACTGGGAAAGGTGCTGTGCTTTCCTTCCTGGTTTGTTACTTGTTTGCATGACCAAATTCCTTTTTCTGGGCAAGAAATTTCCCAGTGGCAGTCTACTCTCCTACCTCTTACCAAGTAGAAGTGGTATATTTTTAATTCTTGTATAATAATTTACACTTGCAGATGCACTGCAGTTTGTTGGAAATCTCTCTGGTAGGGCCATGGCTTTGCCCTGGCTAGAGGCATCCCAGCCGGTGTTCCTTAAATTACTCTTCTCCAGGTTCCAGAGGTTTTTTGTTGTTTTGAAATATATTCTGTCTTAATTTTTCTTTGAAAGACCAAGCCATTCACTTGCATTGTTTCCATAGTACCACTTCCAATGAACACTGGACTTATCCAACCACTCACATCTTAATTAAATTCTAGGAATTTATGAAGGATGAGGTTTTTACTCAGTGAAATTATTCAAGCTGTTGATGGTGATTATTTATGAAGCCACTTTTGAATTAATCTGACTATCAGTGTCAACAATTGTTTTGGTAATAAAAAATATTAACTCCTGTTCATATAAATAAATTAAAAATAGATACTTGGAAATCTGTGCTATAGGAGAAAATGTTCTTACATGAAGCATTTTCTGATAAGTAGATATGTACTGCCTTGGTTCTGATAACAGTTTCCCTCAACTGCTGATTCAGATTTGCAAAGGCTTGGTGCAGCACTGCAGGCTATGAAATGACTTTGTCTTACAACAAATTATTCAGAAACTTTGTATTAGATGGAAGACAGCCAAGTCTAGTCTGGGCTGCAAATAATCCAGACAGGAACAGTATTCACGTGAGCCACTTGTGTGTTAGAGCTGCCAGGAAATGAACCCCTTTCCTTGGGATTAGCTTCTGCCTACACTGAACTTCCCAGCCTGACTCCATGGGTACTTTTTGGCAGGGGGAATGCACCTACATGGGACAGGAGAGCATCTTAAGGTGTTGTCTCTTTTCCTCTTCTTCCTTGTCCTGCTCAGGATGCAGGAAGTGGCACAGCACAGACGACAGTCCCTCATCTCTCCTGTGTTGAACTGGTGCAGTATTCCCATGCTCTTGTTCCTTCAGCAGTGCAAAAGACACCTGTGCATGGTAAGAACAGGTGAATGATCTCCTCTGTCTGGTGGCTGAGCTTAAGGAGGAAGGAGAAAAACTAAGGACTATTAGAGAAAGTGAAAGGGAAATAGACTGGTGGAATGTCACCCTTCCATCCCTGAGAGAAGCCCAGCAGGCATCAGAGGACTCCCATGCCTCCTGCCATCAGGCTGAAGGAGGAGACCTACTTGATGAAGGGGAGTGGAAATGGGTCCCTCCTTGGGGAGGAAAGAAAAATTCCTCCCGACCCCCATCACCCACCCAGGTGCCACTTCAGAACAGGTGTGAGGCCCTGGACCTAAAGGCTCAGGCAGATGACACAGAAGAAAATCACCTGCCCAGTGAGCCTCCCAACTGCGCTTCACCTGTCACACAGGTCACCCCCTTTGACACTGAGGTGCTGGAGTGTGAGAGGGGGCAACGAGGCTGGAGAGGGGCTGGGAACACAAACCCTGTGAGGCACCACTGAGGGAGCTGGGGGTGCTCAGCCTGGGGAAAAGGAGACTCAGGGGTGACCTTGTCACTCTCTACAGCTCCCTCAAAGGTGGCTGGAGTCAGGTGGCGCTTGGCCTCTTCTCCAGGCAACAATTGATAGAACGAGAGGAAACAGTCTTAAGCTGTGCCAAGAGAAGTTTAGGCTAGATAAAAACTTCTTCACTGAAAGAGTGATTGGGCACTGGAATCATGTGCCCAGGGAGGTGGTGGTGTCACTGTTCCTGGATGTGTTTAAAAAAAACAATTGATGAAGCATTTAGTGCCATGGTTTAGGTGATAAGACTATGTTACATTATAGGTTGGACTTGATGATCTCAACGTTTTTTCCAATCTAGTTTCTTTTGTGACTCTGTAATTTTGGCTTTTTAAGTTTTAAAAAATCTTTGCTTATGTTTTTTTAAATATTTTTTTCCCATAACTAGTGGGATTTGAATAGCATGTTCTATAGCATCCTGCATGTCGTTTAGAGGATAACTCCAAGAGGAGGAAAGTGGGAATGGCTCTGCTGTTTTCATTTACTGATTGCTATTACAGGGAACTGGAAAATGAGAATGGGTACCTGCAATACAATGAGCAAGTCAAAATACTAACAGGAACAATCAGCCATTATTACATTAAGTAATTGTTATTCAATCCAGCACTTGCACAGTGAATGCAAAGTAAATCCATCTTTGACATCTCATCCGTATTGCTGCATAGACAATTTGTCAGATTATTAAAAATACTGCTACCTGTAAGCTGGCATTGGGGTATCCCCAGAGAGAGGGTTAATGCTCAATCAAATGGTGTCACATTAGAGAAGGTCTCTATTAATCAGTAATGAAATGGTTTATAAAATTGATTGGTTGTTTTTAACCCAGTAATTATTTTTTTTAATTTTATGGCAAATAAAACACTGTATAGTGTATTCTTACACTAACTTACTGCACTTCTGCCATGGTGCAGTAAAATTGAACAGGATTAGCAATGCCATGTTGGGAATTAGTAAATGCATTCTTGTAACTGGTTTCTATTGCTTCAGAAGTAAGACAGCCACATTGCTAATTCCAGTGATTTCTAAAGTCTGTAATGCTGGGAGGGGAATGCAAAGAAATCTTTCTGTGTAGATGATCTGAGTTGTAGTTCCTTTCCCAGAAAGCTCTAAGAATTCACAGATTATAAGACAGGTTCATACAAAACCAATCCACAATCCTCAAATCCTCCAGTGTTCCTTAGCAATACTGAAATGGCTAGGAAGCCCTTCAATCTCAGTTTAAGGCCAAATGAAAATATTTCAAAATTTTTCTGTAGCCACCTCCCTGATCTGGGCACAGATGTTTCTGGAGGAAAGCAAGGATGGAAGGTTTGGTACATTATTGGGAGAATTGTGCTTGCTGGGGCCAGGACAGGGGTTTGGAGCTTTTCTGCAGATCCATGCTTGTGGTTGGTGTGGGAACCCCAAAGAGGAACTGTCTGCTTCGTGCCTGCGATGTGCTTGTGGTTCACCAGCTCCTCTTGTGGCACAATAATTCAGCATGGTGTTTTGTTTGAGATTGGCAAGCACAGCTGGGATTCAGCAGCTGGAATCCTGGAGAATCCTATGAAAGAAATACTTTTGTGCACACAGTGGTTGGCTTTGTTCTGCTCTCACAAATGAACCTGAGGGACTCCTGTAATGTCAAGTGTAGTGAAAACAGAATTAAATCATAACTGCATAGATTATGTTCAGTTCCCAATGGGAATGACACTGACAGTTGTGCAGAGTTAATGAAGAAAGATGAGCTATCATGGGATCCCTGGGGCAGGATGGAGCTGTAGTCCATGGGAAAGCTGCAGAAACTGGCAGGATGGGGGCTGGAAAAGAGAACAATGAATCAAGGACTGATGGATGGAAAAAGCTGATCTTAGAAGGTTGTTTGGGAAAGCACAAAGCTCTACAGAAGCTGTTGCTCTTCCTCACACTGGGGGCATACCAACAGTTGAATGTCTCTACGGTTTTGTGTTTGCAAACTTGAGTGTTGCAGTTCAGAACTTGCAAAAAATTAAGGCTTCAGTCTCATAAGAAAGTGTGATATTTCATGGCTTCATTTCCATAGCCAGGGAACAAACTCCTGACACATCATTTTGCCTTGATGTATGTTGTCACAATGAAAGACAAGATCTACACTGTGAGAAATCCAAGAAAAGTTAATCTGTGGAATGAAGTGTGTGTGTACAAAGAGAGATGTGTGTCTAAGCAGGGCTACATGTATATAAAATATCATCTGTGTGTTTATACAAAACTGATTTCACCGTTTTCTACAGATTTTATCTAAATTGGAATTTGATTGTGTTTTCCTTTGCCATAAAGATCCAAGCTGTTGTTTGTTTGGCCATACAGATCCTTCAACACACTGGCTGGCAGTACCCCTGTGTATGCTTCACAGAAGTGTCTCTCTGCTTCTCTACATGATGCAGATTGTCAAGTTTGGTAAAGTTTCTTGAGAGTCATTGAGGTTAGCTGTGTCTTGCACCCATCTTTTGGTGCTTGCTGTTTCCTGACTACCTCTCTGCAATAAAACACCCCAGTTTGTGCACTTGCCAACACATGGCTCCCCTCCCTCTATTTTCTTTACCAGAGTGAAATGCAGTTGGTTTTTTTTCTGGATACAGGAAAAAAGCCTGGTTTTCTTTCATCTGCACTGTTTGAGCAGAAATTTGCTTTTCACTAAAATCTAACTGTTCTTTACAAGAATAAGAATTCCTTCCTTAGATTCCCAGTAAACAGGAAACCTTTAGTCAGCTACAAATGAAAATGTTGAGATGAGCAGTGCCCAGGAGCGCATGGGAAGCGTGGCACTGAACATGTGCAGGAGTCCAAGTACACCCAATTTAAAATTCCTCACTGGTGTTTCTTAGGGAAACTGAAGAAAAGCAGAAGAAAGCTTTCATGAGATTTATCTCCTAGCCAGCTTTGCTGCTATTTCTCTACTTCCAGAAGTAGATGGAATTTGGCTCAGCAGTGGGAATTAAGTTCTGCTTGCAGAGACAAAATTCCTGCCTGAAATGAGTGTACCATAAAAAGTCTGATGGGACAGTGTAATTGACTGTGTTAAAAGTTTCATAACTTTTGGATTAAGAGTCAACATGATATAGGGTGATATCTGCACCCCTATAACACCAACCTTTTACCCTCATTCATGCTCGGGAAGGGAAGCTGTGGACTACATCTTGCAACAGATCCCCTTACTTTTTTGAAATTTTCTTGTTTCTTTCTTCATCCAAGTGCAAGTAAGTTATGTAATTGCACAAGATACTACCTTAAATATCAGTTTTATAGAAACCCTTTATTGTTCTAGGATGTAAACTGGTTGCCAAAATTTTATCAGCATTTAATGAAAAAAGAGTTGTAGGCTTTTGTGATGTGAGGAATAAGTTAATCAAAAGTGTCCCTTCAGTCCAAAATAGCAATTAATTTGAATTAAAACATTGCATAGAAACAGTTCTAGCACTGATGCTTTTTGTGGTCTGTTGTTAGGGCATTTTGAGAGTGAAAGAATTAAGTTTTGGCTTCTTCTTTAGCTGTGATGATTGTCAAAATAATTACCTACAAATCATTTTATTATTTCTTTTAATGAAAATCAGAATTTTTACCAAGACAAAGCAAACTTTCATTGTTTAATTTCCTGCAATACAAAAATTTTTGTTTTCAGCATCTCTGCTCATGAGGCTTTAAATATATGAACTTTTCAAGTTAGAGAACCTGGTATTTATCCTTCCCAAAGTCTGGATCCTGAGCACGATGCCTGCTCCTGATTAATGGTTAGAGACTGACTTGCATGGGAATTTGATTGGTCTGTGTGTGAAACCCGTTTTCCCAGCTGTGAATCTGCTGGTTGAGCTGAAGTCAGTCCTGAGTCACCTGTTCCTGGCTCTGGGGCCTGAGGCAGTGACCAGGTAACAGTTCTGATATTTCTGAATAAAAGGGCACAAATGCATTCCCTTCACAAACTTCTGAGAGCTGGGGACTATCCGTTTTTATTGTCATAGAGTATGAGAATATCTCATTTTTGATTGGGGCTTGTGCCAATATAAGAAAGATCAAAATTCATGGTGGCCACGGTGGAAATGCACTGAAATGACTATTTAAGAAAGCAAAGCAAAAATCCTCAATTTGGAAAGAACTTACGATTCTCAAAAGTTGAATTTTAAGAGAAATGAAATACAGTTTTGTTTGAGCCAGCAAAGCAACATGACAGCACATTTCAACATCTATTTTCTACACTGATCTAAGTGAGAACTTCTGATTGCCATGTTTGTTCCAAGCAGGGACGTGCCATAGTTGCCTGAAATTTTCTTGCAAACAATGAATTGCTACCAATGGCATTGCTGGTACTACTACAGCTATTATCATATATTTAGACAAACTCATTATCAGCATTATGGATGTTAACACTCAGTAAGAGCTATCAGCCTACCCAGGGAACAAAGGGAAATAGGTAAGCACACAGAAGTTATTTTTATGGAGAGTAGTTTTAAAAAGCAGTCATGCATATTGCACTGTTTGCATGCAGGTCCTGAGCCAGTGGGATGGAGCTACATCTGAAGAGTGTATTTGCCTATATGGAATAATTACAGATAAGAAAAAAGTAACCTATGAAAGGAAATGGTTCATTTCAGTGCCTTATCTCTGATCAGTTCTTGCTGCTGGGTTCTATCCATGTATTTAAATGTCCTTAAGCTCCTCATATAGGGTACAATTTATGTCTTAAAGTTCTTAGCTGTCACTGAGCAGTGACTGAGCAGTGAAGGGAAGATTTTCCTGTTTGGCAGCAGTAGAGCTACATCTGTTTTAAGGCTGCTACAGAACTCGTGTGTGTAGAGTTGCAGCTGAAGACCAGATGTGAAAGGCTTGAAGTCAGGGATTTCCACCTTTGTAGGGGAACATCTCTGTGGGCAGCAAGGTGTGGTTCACCCAGCCTGATCTACAAAAAACATGGCTGGGTTTTGTGGTCAAATACTCAGCCAGGGAAGGGGAATTAGTGATCTATTCCCATGAGAAACTTTGTGTGTTTGGGGATGCATTTACATAATTATGTCCTGGTTTAAACTTTTCCCTCTGTGTGAATGTGCCCCTTTTTGCTTTGGGGGCACACCTGAGTCCTTGGGCTGTACATTGGTCATCTCCCTGAGTTCCTCAGCAGTTTCTGAGTTTGGTGAGAGATGGGGACTGATAACATGCCTAAAGCAGAGTATGGAGCCCTGCACTTCCCCTGGCATTTCCTAGGCAGCCCTTGTGGGAGCTCCTTGCTCTGGAGGGTTATGAGACCATCCTGCCAAGGGCCTGGTGCTGCCTGGCACAAAGCCAGCTCTGTCTGTGTCCCCTCTGTGCCAGCCCATGTCCTTGTGCTGGAGGGGACTGAGTCAGATTCTCTCTGTTTTGGGTAACTTGGCTCCTATCCCAGCCCTGCCTGGCCATTGTGGCAGCTCAACCCCGAGCTCTTGGTAAGTACAGCAGAGTAATGATTACAGCCATATAGAAAGAGCCCTGCTTCTGGCACTCTGAGCACTGCTGGGGGAGCTGACCTCTCTCTTCAGGGGCCTCCAGTCCTGCACTGGGCTCCTGGCAGTACTGAGCAGCCCAGCCCCTCTCTTACACAGCTCACTCACATTTGAATGTGACACGGTGGTGCAAAGAGCCATAACTCCAGCTTGGCACTAAATGGGAAAACTTAACATAAAAAGGAGTTTTCCAAGCCCTGCAGAACTTGTAGACCTCTTTTTTCCCTTGTTCACATTTGCTTTGGCCTCCTTGCTTTATTTAATTTAGGTGCACCTGCAGAATGCAATTATCAAGATACCATAAAGGCAATTCATTCATTGCTGCCTCTTGATTTTCAGAACTCCTGGCAGGTAAGTGAGGCCTCCAGACTGGTGAAATCTGCAGAGAACATTCTGAAAATCTCATATGACAGGGAACAAGTGTGAATTTCAGGAAGCAAAATGGTCAGAATGAATATGCAGCTGTATAAATGCTTATTTGAGGGCAATTTCATAGTGCTGTACCTTCAGTTTTGCCTGGAATTTTTCTGGAATGGTTTTCAACATCAAAAGTGTAGGGAAACACATGGTTATCTCTTTCAAGGAGAAGCTTCCACCCTTCAAAAGGAGGCTGAGCTTTCAATAATTTGATTCTAAATAAGCATGTAATTATGGATTTCAATATTGAACTCTTTCAGAAAAGCCCACTTTTCCTGAGAAGGCTGCATATCTGGGCCTTGATGTCTGTGGCTTAGTGACTGTCAGACAACCAGCATTTTCAATTAACCCAAGAGCTTTCAGCAGAACTGGCTTCTTACATTATTCTTAGTCCACCTAGGATAAGTTTTTCTGAGAAACTTAAATGGTATTTTGAGTACTGCAGAAAGGTTTTGCTTGCAGACCTTTGAAAACAGTAACAAAATCATTGAAGATACTTGTTTCTTCTGTGGGTCAGAAGCAGGAGCAGCTTCACCTGCGAAACAGAAGAGGTACCTGTATAAAAGAAGACAGAGTCAGTGCCATGTCATCAGGCTGCAGCTTTCAGGTATATACCCTATCTGTGGACAAAAAGTTGTCTTTTTTCCCATTATCCTCTACCTGATGCCAGCACAGGCAGCATCACAGCCACCTTCTGGGGGATCCCTCACTGCCACAGCTACACTGAACACAGCCCGGGAGGCTCTGTGAGCAGGGAGTTATTGCAGTGTGCTCAAGTTTGAATTGTCCTGCACTGCACCTGGCTTCTGCTTTGCATCTCAGGGGTACTCAAAAATAGCAGGCTGCTTGAAAAGCACAAGCTATGCCCCTCAGGATAAATTGCTTTTAAATTTGTTTTTATTCAATTGTCAAGTGTTTCATAACAGAATATTGCATTTTTGCAGAGCAGGAAAGCATGTAAGGAAAGTCCTTAAACTTCCTAAGTTGTTGCATTTTGATGCAGTCATGCAGAGGTTTTGTATCTTGAGCAGATTTGCTTTTTCCTGTATGCTGTATTTCTCTTTTAATTATCTAACTAATGAAGTTATCCTCTGTGCATTTATTTTGGTTTTATCCTTTAAAATAACAGGGTAGAATTCAGCCAGTATAAAGTGGTGGATGGTGCTTTACAGCACCAGAACACTTTGCCCACAGTGTGCTGATATAGGCAGCTGGTCTTCTGAATTTGAGCACTGTTTGTGAAAAAAAGTTTGCTAAAAATGACAAAGTAAGGCTGAAAGGAGTTAAGGATCATCGAGACCCAATCAAAGAGAAACTGGTGGGAGAGGCAAAATACCCCAGAAGGATGAGCACTGTGACAAGCTCTCTATCCACCTGTACTGGCTTTTCCTCTGAGCACATCCCAGCAGAAGCTCCCACATAACTTCCTCTGACATCTCCAGTCTCTGATGCTGCTCAGGGCTCGAAGCAAGAGCTCCTGTTGGGCTCACAGCTGTGGGAGCAGCAGCAGAGTAAGATCCCCTCACAGCATGGCTCCAGCATGGTATCCTAGGTTACAATGCAAGATATAACCATAAGTATTTATTCTATCACCATCTTGATAAGGTGTCAGAAACAGGTGGGGCAGTGTTCTTTATCTCTTCCATGGCACATCCCTGGTAACTCCCTTTGGGGGGATATCTTCTGTTAATGGGGCCTCAAGTCTCACTGTGTGATTCATAAATTACATCATCCCATTGTGAGATGCTGTGCCCAGGGGGAGGAGCCAAGCATTCCTCCAAATCTCAGGTTTGGAACTCCATAGGCAGCTTTACCTATTGGATTCCCAGAGGACAAAAGCTACACAACCACCACTTCTCTTCAGAGGAGACCAGACCCTTCTACAGGATCACCACTTCAACAGAATCACATCTACCACTTCAGCAGGACTGCAGCCACCATTTAATTGGACTGCTACAACCACCCTGACCAACAGGGTGTCAGGCTGTATCCTGACTCTGTCAGTTTAAGCCAGTGTTTTCTGTCTCTATTTTCATTTTCCTATTAAGTTGTAGCTCTGGCTTGGAATGTCTCACTGGTTTGCTTTCAAACTAGCACACATGGGAACAGGTAGTGTGTTTAATATGTGAAAGACAGACCACCATCTAGGACTTGGAGTCCTTGCAGGAGGCAACTGGGGCTTTTCTGTCCCTTCCCTCTATGTGTGTAAAAAACCCTTATACTTCCAATGTTTTCCTCTTTTGAAGATGGAGATTGTCATTGACTATATAAATTCAAAGGGAATTCCTTCTTTGATTGAACTGTTTGCAGCCTAATTGTCAGAGGAATTTGAAGGAGCAGCTCAGCCCTGTTTGGAGCAGGGGACTTCAGTGGAAGTGGGATTAAGGCAATTTCACAGCAGCCCCCAGCAGTTCAGTAAGCAGGGAAGGGCAGTTTCAGCACTGAAGCGCACTGAAGGCTGGCTACTCTGTACAATTAGAGTGCTGAAAGCAGAGAATTTTTGTTGTTTTCATCTTTTGCTTTCACTGAGGGACACTCACAATATTTAATATCTTTCTAGGAGATTTCTGTTTAAGGTCACATATTTATGCTTCTTGTTATTGTAGATAGGCCTCTAAGTAGGGGTTTGATGAAGGCATCTGAAGTGGGATGGAGGTGCTAGAGGAGGAAATGGGTGTAAGGAGAGACAGGAGAATACAGCTGAGGGATTAGAGGGTTTCTTGGAGCTGGGAGTAGGCTTTGGGAGTGGGTTTAGCCTCAGGCCACCCAGCAATGGGCTGCTGTCTTAACAATAAGACAGGACAACAGACGGGACTTTAGGAACATGACCCCAAAATTTTGCTGTGGTGAAGTTTCTTCCTGTGTTTGAACCCTCAGGAGTGGCAAGGATAAGCACACAGGTCAGTGCATCCCACAAGAGTGTTCTGCAGGATGGATGCTGGTGCTCAGAATGGATGTGGTGCAAAACTGGGTACCCTTCCACGAGAAGGGGGAATAGCAGGAGGGAATGACTGAGACAGTGAGTGATAGAAACACCAGGACTGGGTGTTCTCAGTGGCCTTCCAAAATTCATGTTGTCATTGTACTAAATAATGGTGTGGTTTTGTGCAGTGATAAATACTGCTCTTCTGAATGCTATGCTCTCTTCACTGATTTATTTGTTACGAGTTATATCAATGACCTGTCTTTCATAATTAAGTTGACATGCTCTTCAGTGCCCTTGGCAAGCATTACTCAAAATAATGCAACCTAAAATAGCTTATCTCAGTCTCCAGGGCTGAAATTTGCCTACTGTTGCTCTCCCAGTGATGTCCTCAAGTGGTGACTGGAGGTAAAATGCTGTGGGAAGAAATGGCAGTGTGTTGGTTGGGAATAGCTCTGCATTTCTGTAGTTGGAGTTCCAGGGCATAGCTATAGTTTTGTTTCTTTTTCCAGCCAAAAACTGCAGCAGATTGTTGGAGATGAAATAATGACAAGGCAGTAAAATCCCAGCAAAGTAATTGGTGAGGGATAGCTTGCCATTAACAAATAATGTCGTAGCATATAGCTAAAAACCTCCTCATGTTCAGCAGGGAGAAATAAAAAAGAACACAAAAAGTAAAAGGGATCATTAATTGAGTGAGGAAAAACAAAAGTGTTCACCAACATTGCAGGGAGGAAAGAATAGAAAGTTAAGGAAAGGAAAATAATTACATGAGAAATCTACAGAAAAATTTTGGGTTGTGTCAGATCAGTCCCATATGTATTCATGTTTCCTGAAGAAAGCCCAATCCTATACTGAAAGAAACATGAACACAGAGTTGTTCATAACAGGCTTCTCAAGAGAAAAGATGTTTTTCACTAAGCTGCTGCTCTAGTACCCAAAGGAGCTGAACTCAGTTTCTGACCTCTTATAATTTCACAGGTCACCTTCAGCCAAGGCTTGAATCCCTCTTGTCTGAGGGTTTAATGACACATTCCTGGGCAGAAGGTGCTGAGAGCAATGAGGGTGAGCACTGGCTGGGAATCTTTTAGGAGCTTGTTTGCATGGCAGGAGCAGGGCTGTGAGCCTTGGCTTCCCCAGTGACAGACTCCTGGCCTGGTACAGCTGGGACATTGCTGCTCTTGGCCTTCTTCTCTGTCACACCTATTAACTACACAGTGATCAGCCAGGATACTAATTAGGGGCCGGCTGGTTGGGCACTTTGGGCTGCTGACAGCAAAGGCAGCAGAGCTCACCTGAAGGCTGGTTCCCAGGGAGAGAGAGGAGCTGTGTCCTGCCCTGTGCCTGCCTCTTCCCCTGGCTATTGTCCCCTGCATTGCACTGGGCCTAGGTCCCCTTCACCCTGCCATGAGCCAGTTCAATGACATATGAGAAAGTTATTTGTGGCTTTTTTTTTTCCTCTTTTGCCTGACTGTTGTTTTCCATCATGTTAGTGCATCCAGGCAGAGCTTTGCTCTGAGCTAGAGCCAACAGAAGGCAGCAGCAGCAAGCAGGCAGGAGGAGAGACTGGGAAGGAGGGAGCATCCTTTTTGGCAGCAAAGCTGATACCTTCTCATCATGTCCTGTGGAGCCATACTCTGCCAATCATTCAATTAAATGGTTCTACTAGGAAGGATGTGGGTGAAAGGCAGAAGAATAACACTGGGAGTGAGAGCAAAATGAGATAAAATACTATCCTGGAAGCAGTCCAGCTCTGTGCTATGTAAACTTCCCACTTTGCAACCCTGGCATCACCTTCCTGGTGCATGAATAATGAACTGCTTGCCATTTGGACAGTCTGTCCCAGATTTGGCTCACCTCACAGCAGCTAACTAAAAGTCAGGCCTCTAGTGCCAAGGTTATTTTATTGGCTTCCTTTAGAGATAGAAAAAAGGGTCAGGCACACGCAGGCAGTGATTTATGCAGCCTGGCTGGAGAGGGGGTTTGTTCCTCTCTGGAGGTGCCAGAGGAGCCAGGCCATTGTCCTTGCAGAGGGGGAGGCTCCTCTCATTTAATGCACTCTTGTGTCCAACTGGGATCACCATCAGCTGGACTCTCTTGCCTGGAGAGAAGCTGCCAAGCATGCTGCTCATCATCCCCAACCCCTGGTGAAGGCTGCAGTGCCTCCTCTGCTCCCAGGGAGGACCAGGGCTCCTGCCCCAGGCACTGAGTTGTTGAGAAACTTTTTCAGCAACTTGTCATGTCTCCTGGCAGGGGGAAGCAGTCCTCCCACAAGGATGAATCACACCTTGAGGGAGTGATGATGGGTAAAGTCTGGTGTTATTCCAGGGAGTGTGGGTGTCCTGGGGCGCCTGTGTCACGAATTCCAGCCTTATGTGGGTGTCTCAGAAATCTAAAGGGCACAGACCAGACATGTGCTGAGGCTGGTGAGGCACCTGTGACCCTCCTGAGGCAGCTTCAGTCTGATGGAATGAGTCATCTCCTCTTTGTGTGTTTTCAGCATGGGGCAGGGAGGGTGTTCTCCACACTCTGGGGCAGAGCTTATTTTCACAGTATTGATCTTGTCTGTTCTGGGACACTCCTGCCCCCTTGCTTTCCTTATATGTCCCCAAAAGGGAGGATGCTGTGGGCCTGGGGATGTCCTGAGGGGAGGAATGGGGAGTGTGTGGGGCCATGGCCCCAGCACAGAACATTGCCCCCCCTTTAGGGTCTGGTGGTGTCCTTGGAAAGCACAAGTGGTGGAGTTTGGGGCAGGGCTGAATGGGTAATATTGGTCAATAAAAGATTAAAATTTGGATTATAATTTTTATATCCATGCCACTTAAAACTGCAAATGTACTTTTCTGTAATGATAGCCCCACTGCTCCAGGGTTCTCCTTATTATCTGAGTGTATCCAAATCCATCCCCAGGATGGCTGGTGCAAGGGCTCACAAGAGAAAAGGTAATGAGAATGTAAATGGAGATGTGAAATATCCACATGAGAAATCCAGATGCAATTGAGTTTTCAACAGTATACAGGTTCTTATTTATTCTGGCATGTGAACAATGACCTGATCTGCTTATAGGGTAAAGTTCTAAATTATAATCTGTTAGCAGAATGCTATAAAAGCTTAGGTAGCACACACATAACTTACTATGAGGGGGAGGTATTTCCAAATGGAAATGCAAATAAAACGGGCAGGGCAAGAAATGTGGGTGAAATCAGGAACTGGAAAACAAAGCAAACCAAACCTTTGGTTACAAGACAGTGCATTTCTGAGATACCATACAGGGAACCAGTCTTTTGAACCACGGTTTGGATACCAAGTATACAAATTTGACTTTTATTTTGGCAGTGGATATGATGATTTTAGGGTTTGAATTATATTTAACATTTAATTGTGTAGAAGGTTCAAAACACAACAAATAGGAAATAATTCTAGGTGGCATGAAGCTTTTCATTATCGAGGCTGAAAATTATTTAGAAAGCAAATCTTTCCTTCTCAGATGATTTCCCCAAAAACCAAAGAGTGAACCTGGCAAGACTTGTTATAGGAAAACAGAAAATTACCAAGAGGCATTAGTACAGTTGATGTGAATAAATAATTCTGTTTGCATTTTGGGGATATAATATTCTTGACTGAACTATCAGAGCTTGAGATATTTGGGCCTTTCATATGTATATTTGCATGTGTCATTCTGTTGTTGCTGATAAACAAGCCTGGAGTTCTTTGCATGTACAATGATGTTATTATCGGTTCTGTGATAAGACCAAATGAAAGCACTTTCTTTCTTTCCTCTTGATGCAGCTTGGCAGCCAAAACATCCTTGGATTTAGCAAACCTGAAAATAGGTTGCTGCAATTTTGTGCAAAGGAAAAGAAGAGATGAAGGTTAAAGGATGAAATGAGCTTTCTGGTGTGAGGGGTTAACAAAACCCTCAGGTCCAGCTGTGGAGGGGAGGAAAAATGATGAATTCATTTATCAAATGTTGGTAATTGATGCTCAAATTCACAGAACCACAAAATGAACTAGGTTGGAAAAGACCTTTAAGATTATCAAATCCAACCTATGACCTCATCAACTAAACCATGGCACTGAGTGCCTGGTGTAGTCTTTTTTTAAACATGTCCAGGGACGGTGACTCCACCACCCCCCTGGGCACATGATTCCAGTGCCCAGTCACTCTTTCAGTGAAGAATTTCTTTCTAATATCTAACCTAAATGTCCCCTGGCACAGCTTAAGACTGTTTCCTCTTGTTCTGTCAGTTGGAGGAAGAGACTGACTCTCACCTGACTCCAGCCACCGTTGAGGGAGCTGTAGAGAGTGACAAGGTCACCCCTGAGTCTCCTTTTCCCCAGGCTGAGCACCCCCAGCTCCCTAGTGGTGCCTCACAGGGTTTGTGTCCCCAGCCCCTCTCCAGCCTCGTTGCCCCCTCTCACGCTCCAGCACCTCAATGTCAAAGGGGGTGATCTGTGTGACAGGTGAAGCGCAGTTGGGAGGCTCACTGGGCAGGTGATTTTCTTCTGTGTCATCTGCCTGAGCCTTTAGGTCCAGGGCCTCACACCTGTTCTGAAGTGGCACCTGGGTGGGTGATGGGAGTCGGGAGGAATTTTTCTTTCCTCCCCAAGGAGGGACCCATTTCCACTCCCCTTCATCAAGTAGGTCTCCTCCTTCAGCCTGATGGCAGGAGGCATGGGAGTCCTCTGATGCCTGCTGGGCTTCTCTCAGGGATGGAAGGGTGAAATTCCACCAGTCTATTTCCCTTTCACTTTCTCTAATAGTCCTTAGTTTTTCTCGTTTCTTCTTAAGCTCAGCCACCAGACAGAGGAGATCATTCACCTGTTCTCACCGTTCCCTGCTACTACTGAGAGGCTCAAACACTCCTTGCAGGAAGGGGCCTGGACAGACATGTCCTCCTTGGAGAGTTCTGTTTGGCTTGGTACACTTTTATTACCTATAGCTTTTGATCATTTAGAAACCATTGTGGAAAGACCAAAAAAAAAAAAAAAAGCAAAAGAAAAAAGAAACCTCCAACCAAAATGAAGCTAAATGAAATAAAAATGCAGCTAGCAGGAGGATGCCTGCCCAAACTGCTGTGCCATGGTCCTGTTTGCCTGCTCCGGGTCGCCACTCCCTGGAGCCTTCTTTGAATGCCACCTCTGCTGGCCAGAGGGAGCCCCACCCTGTGCCTGAACAGCTAGAGGGAGCAAGGGAAGCACCTGATCCAGCAGAAGGAATAACTTCCATGTGTTTGCCAAGTGCTGTGCTGCTGCAGAGTCCTTTAAGGATTCAGCTGAAATTTCCTTGCAGTGCAGAAATCATGACCAGAAAAAACGGCCAGAGTTTCTGATGCTCGATGCTGGACCACTAATAACTGTGGTGAGATCAGGATCTTTAGGATTCAGTCTGGGTGCAGATACCTCTGACAACACTCTGCCAGCTTAGAAAATCAATCTGGATAAGGACAGTCTCCACACAAGAAACCAGGTATTAGGAAGAACATTAGCAGATAAAACACCTTTTTTCAGCACCTGTGAGATACTAGCTAGGATGCCAACATCTTTGCTAATCCTCTTGCCTATGCTTTTGGCTGTACAACCTCTTTCTCAGGCCCCCTTGCTTTTCTCCTGCCTTAGATAAAGATTGAGATTTAGGAAAAGAATCTACTTGTCTCCAGTGCTCAGTGAAGGGAATAACTTTTAGTTTAGTTTTGTTGAGTTTTTAAAAATTTTTTATATTTTTTTAAATTTTGTTTTGTTTTGTTGTTGTTTTGAGCCCATGATGAAAATTCTGGAAATGCAAAAATCAGGTTGGATGATCAAGTTTGGAGTCTTAAGCACTGAGAAGAGATCCTGGAAACAGGGAGAAGTAGATGGAGCTGAGGAACAACAACACTTAAATTAAGCAGGTATTGATTTCACTGAAATGAACATCAAGTTTTATTGATCTGAGAGATAAATATTGACTGAAGCATCCTCATGGGTTCCCTAACCTGTGCAGTTGTTTTTCCCTGAAACAGGTTTCCTTCTTTTCCCTTGTTCCTTCCCAGAGAATAATATCTTACCTCAGCTGCTCTAAGCTTGTGCTGTTTCTGCAAAGCCAGCATTGTTTTCCACCTCACTGTTGTAAACATCAGAGACAGGAAAAATGGCTGTGACTTTATAAATCAATAAAGCCCTATGCCCAAACAGCTATTAACAAACTAAAAAGGTGCTTGGAAATCCAGACAACCTGTTATAAAGTAATAACAAAAGGCTCTGCAGCACAGCCAAGTTCTTGGCTCCTCTTACAGAGAAAATCTTTTTAAAATGTGTGAAATTGCACTTTGAGGAAGTGACGGTTTCAGATTTTTTGGGGAAAAAATTATTATCTAATTCCTAATGCTGCCTAAAATATTTTATTGAGCTGATCCTTTGTTATTTTAATGTAAATGCCAGTTTACAAGGGCACAGAAGCTTTGCAGGTAGTGGAGAAATGAAAATTTGGAGGGAAGGAGCAAAATAGACAATATGGCTCAATAGTGGAACAATTTTGAACTATAAGGGTGGGTATACCTCTGTGTTAAAGGGATGAAAATTCAAACATTTCAAACCTTGAAGAGCAGCTGTGTGATTGCAGCATGTTCATCTGGGCCACGTGCAAGCTCCAGGTGAGGAAAGAGGGCATTTCCTATGGATCTTACAGGTAATCTAGATTGAAATATTTAGAAATGTACAAATTTCTGAAACAGTTTTCAGGATTTTATAATGCTTAAGGTCCTGCATGCTGCACATAGAAGACTGCCCAGGAAGGCAAATGAGTGAGGATCATATGGTAACACAAATGGAAGGAGGAAGAGACAAATGGCTACAAATCCTCTCCAGGCAAGTTCTTGGCTTTTGAAACACTAAATAATTTTGTTTCCCACTGAAAAAAACTTCACATGGGATTTAAGCAATCATGAAATGTGGAGACAGAGAGCCCCCACTGACTTTCCCCCTGTGGATCGGAGGTAACTCTGATCCTTCTGTGTCTGAAATTGCCAGTTTGGGCAGCTGAGGAGAAAACCCAAGTGGCATTTAGACCTGCATTATGATAACTTAGAGAGATTTCACAGTGACCCAATTCTGAAATTGCTTATCAGTTAATTTCACTCTGAGGAAGTGAAGACAAATGGCCCAGAGGGAAAGGAGTGGTGCACAGCAAGCTCCCATCAGCAGCAGATTACCAATGGAAGAATGAGTTTGGGTTCATTGGCTCTTGCAGATTGAGAAAGAAGTTTTGAGTAGAAAGTCCAGAATAACAGAACCACTCAAATGTGTGGTAAAAGTGCCTGCCAGCAAGAGAAATCAAACAGTGGGTTTGGAAAGAGCACAAGGTGGGAAAGGCGCAGTGGGGTATCAGGGAAGTTCTGTCCATCAGGAAATAGGGAATAGGTGTGTTTCTAATGGCTAAGCAGCCATCTGTACAGAGCTTTTCAAAATCAGCTTTTTGAAAACCTGTGATTGTTTGGGAAGAAAAACTGTGACAAATGAACATCCTGCTTTCAACTCCCCCAATTACCAATTGCTGTCTTTCAGCACTGTAATCCTCCCTGATATGAAAGCTCCACAACAATTTTCTTTTAATATCATTTTGTCAGAAATGTTTTCTTTATGTGTGGGGAAAAAGAATCTGCTTTTCTGTATTGTTCCAGAGAGTGTCCAGTATGTTCCTGTGTTCACCATGTGCACTTTTTCTGGTATAATTATTGTGATGATGCACAGTTCTGTGTGCTCTTGTGGAAAGGGTTTATCAGAAAATGCTATTCGAGCAAAGGGAGGGAATCCCATTTAAAACTCACTGGCATTTTCCAGGCAGTTTGTCTGTTTGATTGGCATATTTCATGTCCCCAGGTATAGCATTGGCCCTGTAAATTAGAAACCTGCTTTAACAGAAATGACCTAACAACACAGGGACTGGGGAAGCATTCAGGCTGGCAGCAAATGTGGAAAAAGAGTTTTAGAAGAATCATGACATCCTAAGACTATGACATTCTTGAAACAAACAGACATCCTTAAGCATGGTCACACAATGTTGAGTTGGGAATCATTCCCATTACCATCTCCTTCAAATTCCTTTGCCTAATGTCAGATGGGGTGGGTTCTGTGTATCTTGAAGAACTGAACAAACATTTTTCTTATCATCAGGTACTTTTACTGTATTTTCCGCTTAGATTTCATAAAAATAGCCCTGAAGGACAAATTTTTATTCCTCTCAAAATTATCCAGAGTCTTGGAGTTTTCCCAAGCTTCCAAAAAACTTGAGAAATTTTTCCCTCTCCTCTCAACATTCACTTAGAACTCCATCTGCTGAAAAAAATCCCTATCAGTGCACAGGGCAGTGCCAGCAGACAGTGTCAGGCTGCTGCAGCTCCTCTCCAAGGGTATGGGATAAGGCCAGGCCAAGCTGAAAGTCTCTGCCAGTGACTTTGAGCTGCAGATATTTTTCTTTCTGCTCACTGAAAAATGTGTGGTGATTGCTTGAGGCCCTAAATGCGGGCAGGGTTTCTCTCTTGTGGAAAGCTCTGTGTGTGTGCAATTGCCTTGAGATGGGGGCACTTGAGATGGAGACCAGCTGGCACAGGACCTGTGGCAATGTAGCCTGAGGAGCACACAATCATCACCTTCTTCCTTCTTCTGCCTTTGTCCTTACCAGGTATTTTTTCTGTTCTCAAGCTCTCCATTTTCTGTGAGATAAACAGAGTTTTTCACCCAAGGTGCTCTTCCAGTCAGCTGGAGAGAAAAACTGCAGGAACAGACTGGAGGCTTAGGTGATCCCAAAAATCATAGGATTAATCTTCATTTGTGATGGCTGCATACGTGCAGTGCTCAGAAAATGTAAAGGCTCCCAGCAAATTTATATCATAGCTGTTTATTTTATTGTGCTTGTTCTTCAGCTGTCTACAGCTGCATTGTTTTAATAATTTAATTTGCTTTTCCTACAGCTTCCTGCTTCTTCCTTGCAGCACATTGCTGGATAGGGAAAGGAAAAGTGTTATGGAGGGACATGTGACTGAACAAATTGACAGCCCAGAGAAACAGCAATAAGATGGGAGTAGATGTGGATCTCGAGGAAAGACAAAATACTGTGAGTAGATTATTATGGAGACTATGACAAATTTCCTAGCAAGTCAGTAGACATTTCTAAGTTGTTAATTAGTGATTAAATAATTATTTTAAAGCAGAACGTAAATTGAATTGGTTTCTTTACAAAGTAGGAAAATTTAGAAGATGAAATACTTTTAAATGAGGCATTAAAGCTACAACACTGATTCTGCCCATCACCTTGGGATCTTGGGTATTGGATTCTGCCTTTCACAAACTGCTGGGTTCTGTCAGATGCAATTTTGGCTCTGCTTTTATGTAGGACACCACAGATGCTTTGAATACACAGTCATAAATAGGACAGGGAAGTAATGGAAGGACTAATTTGTAACTTGATATTGCAAGGGAATACCTTGTGATATACTATAACCCTGTTAGTAAGTTAAATGAAATTTGACTCACGGAAATTGCTGTGTAAATCCATAGAGAAAATGAAAATCAAACCTGACTTTGAAAATTTGAAATGTCACATTTATTTCTCACTTCCTCCTGTCATTATTCACAATCTCATACTATCCTGAGAGGAAAAAAAAAAACAACTCAGAAAGAGAGAGTTCTTCCCTAATTCTGCTTCTCGAGAACAACAGGAATCTTTCAAAGAAATCCTCTTCCTATGAGAACTTGAATACAATTTGCAGCCCTTAAAGAGTGAGGTATTTCTAAAAATAATTCATTTAGAACCTGGGCAGCCAGGCACTCTTCTGCTTGGCAGCTCTCTTGTGACTGAGCTCTGCAAAACTTCAGCAGTACAGTTGTAATAAGATTTATTTCAGGAAATGTATCTATTTGTATGTATTCTGGCTCTTTAGGAGATCCCAGTGAATGTTACAGGTAGGGGTATTATTGGAGGGAAAGGATCTTGTGGCTGCACAGCATGCTGTAAGTTCTAGCATGTTTTACTAACATTTGCATAAAAATATCCACAGCCAAAATCAATGTCCACATTTTTAAACAGTGATCCACATGCATCCCAACCTAATTGTTTTATACAAGCAGGTCCTATAATAATTTTATTTTTCTTTTTTTTTTTTGTAGTCATTCAAGCCAGTCATGTTTGCAAACTAGTTTTTCTGTTGGTTTTATTGACTGTTCTTCCAGAATTTTTCCCTTGGCAAGTTTCTTATTGTTTCTTATGTGCTAATCTCTTAAAACTAGTGTGTGAGCTTCGAACATGAGGATATGGCCTCGCTCTGTGTTTTCTGGAGGAGGCAGCAGCCTGTGCACTGGGATTTCCTGATGGAAATCACACATGTATGGGGTGCCCCTGGGGATCTCCACCACGATGGTTTGGCACGGGCTGGCTCAGCAGTTTCAGCTTTTCTAGGAGTCCAGAGGCAGGGTTGTATTTTTTTTGCTTTATAGCACAACTTCTGCTGTTACAGACAACAAAAAGAGAAAAGTAATTGTGTTATTTGTGTGGGAAAAATGGCTGAGCTACATCTTCTCTCTGCCCTTAAGCTGACAAAATTTTGTGAGATCTATCTTGAAATTAAAATGTGTCTGAATACACTCTTGAATTTTAACTTATTGTTCGATATTCTACTATAAAAAGATATATTGGAGCTACCAAGTCATCATCATGCAGTTATCTCTTGTATTGTAGGAGTTTTCAGCTGAAACTCTCAGGAAGAACAAACTGTATTTGAAGCTAATGGCTCTTTTTATCACTGTAAGTCACATACAGCTGAACATCAGGTGCTTGGATAAAACCACACAGCTCACAGGTCTGCTCTCAGAAATGGAAGAACTAAAGAGGAATCTCATATCTCATTCTCTGAACCTAAGAAAGATAGCAAATTGTAAACTCTGGTACCATGGTTATTATTTTTTAAAGTTTTTAGAACAGTATTTCTCTCTTGCCTATGTCTTCTTCCAGAGGAAATGCTCTCTGAAGTGCTGCAGTGCTAATCCTCATCAACAGTCTGTCCAAGATGATTTCTGGTGCTTAAACACAACCCTGGAAATCCAGGTTAAATTAGTTCAAGTAAATGTGACTAAACAGTGCTATCAGATCCTTACTGTGGTGCAAAGCTAAATTTATGCAATGCAGCCTGTGTTGCTTTTGGAACATTAAGATCTATGAATGGAATACTGACATGAAACCCTAACAATTAAAGTAGTCATGTGCAAGGTGTAAGGAATTTGTGACACTGCTACAGCTTGATGAAAAAGAGGAGGTGGTCTATTTGGAACAATGAAATCTCTGTTTTACCTGAGGATTGTAACTGCACCAGGCTTACATTTCCTTTTAATATCAGTAAAGGACTGTTTAGCCATAGCTCTTTATTTCACTAATGTTTTCACTGTAGGAATATTTGAGATTTCCTCATTCTTGCATATGTATGAATCTAGTGCCAGTCAAGTCTCCCACAATACCAGACACAAAACATTTCAGATACACTGACATGAATCATTAACATGTTTAGTAATTTCAAAAAGGTCTTTTGAGTATCTTAATCCAGCTGTGTCATTGATTGCTACTAGCTCCACCTAGTATATATTTGCATGAAGCTCCTTTTATGAAAAAAATTCAAAAATAATTTGCAATTTTAGCTGACCTAAAGGTAGGTGTTTTGCAATTTGAATTTTCTAAATAGAGGGAATTCAGTTGCTTTCTAAGGTGGAATTCGTTGCTGTTGTGATGCTGAAATTGGAGGCACCTGATTACTATCAGACTGTAGAAGTTAATGAGTAACAAGTTTTGTTATCTGTTGAAAATAAACAGATTGGAAAAGTTTCTTTATTGCTACCTGAATGGAAACTCTGAATCAGAATAGAAAAGGAATTAAAACAGAAATTACATTCCTTGCAGGATTCTGTGAGAATCAGTATTGAATTAGTCTGGTCCTTTGATTTGTTTCATTCCTGGGTCTGTTTGCAGGAAAAGGATTTTTCCTCTTGGTGTGGGTGATGCCCACTGCCAATTTCCATGGTCTAATTCCTTCCTTGCAGCATGTATGGGAGTCCACTGCTTCTGCTGTGTGGCTGATGAGGCCAGTGCTCCAGGAGGGGACACACAGTGCTCAGCAAGGGACACACACACAGAGTGCTCCAGGAGGGGACACACAGTGCTCCAGGAGGGGACACACACACCCAGAGTGCTCCAGGAGGGCACACACAGTGCTCAGCAAGGGACACACACACCCAGAGTGCTCCAGGAGGGGACACACACAGTGCTCAGCAAGGGACACACACACCCAGAGTGCTCCAGGAGGGGACACACACAGTGCTCAGCAAGGGACACACACACCCAGAGTGCTCCAGGAGGGGACACACAGTGCTCAGCAAGGGACACACACACAGAGTGCTCCAGGAGGGGACACACAGAGTGCTCAGCAAGGGACACACACACAGAGTGCTCCAGGAGGGGGCACACACACAGTGCTCAGCAAGGGACACACACACACAGAGTGCTCCAGGAGGGCACACACACACAGTGCTCAGCAAGGGACACACACACAGAGTGCTCCAGGAGGGGACACACACCCAGAGTGCTCCAGGAGGGGGCACACACAGTGCTCAGCAAGGGACACACACACACAGAGTACTCCAGGAGGGGGCACACACAGTGCTCCAGGAGGGGACACACACACAGAGTGCTCCAGGAGGGCACACACAGTGCTCAGCAAGGGACACACACACAGAGTGCTCCAGGAGGGCACACACACACAGTGCTCAGCAAGGGACACACACACAGAGTGCTCCAGGAGGGGACACACACACAGAGTGCTCCAGGAGGGGACACACACAGAGTGCTCCCTGAACGAGCTGCCTTTTGGGAGGGGAAGCTGGAGTACAGAGGAGTTGAAGGACAGCAGAGTGAAGTCAATATTCTGTCAATCGACTTAATAAAAATAACATTAAATATTACCAGAGGAGAAAGTGAAAAAGTGTCATGTAGTTTAGTGGGAATAAGCATTTACTCTGTGCAATCATTACTTAATTAATAGATTTAGGAAAATGCCCATTGTGTTTATGCAACTGTAGTTCCACTCACAGTGTGAAGGAACTGTAGGCTTTGAAATGTCAATTAAAGTTTTCAATTAGTGTGCATAGATGGGAAATGGGTGTTTATTAGTCATAAAATAACACACTAATGATTCTCTGGTGATACTGAGAAATCTCTTTGTATCAGAGGGTGTAATATTCCAGTCAGTAATTCCACCTTCATCGGGCTCAGAAATACATTGTGTCTTTCTGGAGGCTCCTGTCCCTGTCCATTGACAATTTAGGAAGCCAAAGTATGTGACTCAGTCTTACTGGTTCATTTTAGGATGGTGAAACTTAGGGAGCTCAGGGAGGTAAGTCCTCTTCTCTCCATGATGCAGATCCTTAGATACTGTTAAGTTATTAAATAGATTTTAAAGTGAAGATTGAGGCCAAACTTCTTGTTAGGGTGTCTACCATGACAAACCTGGATCTCTTGTTAAGCAGCCTGCTCCCTGCTTGGACATGGGTATGGAGTTAAGCAGCCCTACACTTTAGAATCCTTTGCACTTCTCCTGGGCTCAGTTTAAAGCTTTTCTTTTTGCTTTCTCTTTGTTTTTCTCTTTGCTTTCAACTTCTGTTTCCCTCATTTCTTGATGATGGAGTTGTGCCACATCATTAACTGTAAGAAGCATGTCTGCAAGTGTTCAAAGAATGATGGATTTTATTATGTTGTCACCACAGTCATGTTGAGGAGGCCACCTTTAATATAATATTGATGCTCTAAACCATTATTTTAATAGCATTGTGCACTGGGAGAATGCTGCCAGTGGAATGGAAGCACAGATGAAGAGTTCTGGAGCAATAATCCAGTAGGAAGTCAGTCTCAGGAGCATCTCTGGTTGAACATTTGCAGTCTTTTACTTTGAGCCATTAACTGTGGAGGAAGGATTTACTGCTGGAAATGTAGGATAATTTGACTACTTGTAATTAATTTTTATATTGATAAATATCACATGAATAGAAGTTGACATGGTAAATGTTAGCTCTTTGTCAGACTTAGCTAAATGAATTACCTGTGGCGGTCTGGCATCAGACACTGTAGGCACATGGCTTTGTAAGTGGTTCATGCATTATTTCCTCCTTTGCCAGCATTTTTGGTTTGGATTTTAGTTTGTTTTTCTTCACCCACAAGTCTGAAAAGTTAATGTCTTTTCTAACTTACAGTTTCTGTAGGTAATTTCAAACTAGAGTTACATTATGCCACCAAATACCTAAGCTTTATCTCCTAGGAATGAACCAATTTTTAGTACTTGAAAGTATAAATTTCCAAACATCTTCCTTGGCAGCATAAAGGTTGGAGTAGGTCTCTGCCCTAGGGAGGGATTCATGATGTGCTGCTTCCACACTGACATCTCAAAACCTGCCAGAGGCCCAAAGGGGAGGCAGATAATCCCCTGAGATGGTGAAAATATCATAAAAGAGATGTGCTGAAATTTGCATTTTAGTACCCAAATTAAGGCTTCTGTGGTCTTATTTAGCTCACCTCTTGCAAAGTGAAAACAGTGTTGAATGTGGTTATTTACATTCATGTGTTGCAAATACAGTCAAAGAAATTCTGCAGCCTGACATTACCTAGAGGAAATGAATCTGTTTCTCTCTTGTTTTGTGTTTTTAAGGAGAAATTCAGTGCTCTGCCTGGAGCTTTTCCTGTCAGAGGAGATCTCTCCTGAAGGGCCCCCAGCTGTCTGGGGCTCTGTGTCTGCACATGAAAGGCAAAGTAAATGGGATATGACAGACTCTGATGCTTGAGCTAAAAAAACCCCAAAAACGTAGCAAATTCCAGCAGTAAGAAAGGGTGCCAGAGGACAATTTTAGGCCAGGCTGGAGAATTTTGCACATCATGTACTCTAATAACTCCTACAAACAGAGCAAGAGGGAATTCCTGAAAGAACATGGTAGAATAAGCAGGTGAATGTCAATGCTGATGTTGCTTTTCTGTCAAATTGGCAGGGCAGAAGGCAGGTGTTAGCACAGGGCTGGGTTATTCAGCTCAGGCTCAGGATGTGTTTTCTTCATGAAATTTCTTCTTCTTCTTTCTTCTTCTATGCCCTTGTTTCTTGGGCTGCCTTGTGATTACACCTCACTCTTTCCAAAGCCTCAGCACAAACAGGTGCCTCCCTCAGAGCTCCCTTCTGTGCCACTCCTCCTCCAGCCAGGGAGGTGCCAGCTCTGCCCCCTGGTTCCAGCCCACCTTTCCCCACATTGGATTAATGGCTTGGTCAAGGCTGGGGATTTTTCATCCTGTGGGACAGATCAAGGATTTAGTGCAGAAAACACTCAATTTCCTAAATAAAAAGATAAGTATTTTTTCTGCTGGTTGCTGCAGGTGAAGGGTTAATTTTACCTCTGAAAATCTTACCATTTACCTGTAAATCTGCTGTGGTCCCCTGAGCTCTGTTCAGTTGTTTATAGTATTTATATTATATATTATAACATCTATTTCAAATTTATATTGTATATTATACCATCTATTATACCATATTTTTTCTTTGTCCTGCAAGGAAAAAAAAAAAAACAGCCAGAAAATATTTTATAACTATTTTGTATATAAAATACAGAGTTCTAAATCATGCTGTTACTTTTTTCTTCTTTTTTCATGCTTGTCAATAAGCACAATATTTCTAACTTATTTCCTTTTATTTCTCGTCCTGAAGCTCAGTCCCAGCAGCTTTGTTGTAGATGAGAAGTGAAATTAGAGCAAAGTTCTTGGTGGCTGAAAAAGAATAGAAAATCCTGTAAATAATAGCTCCTTATTGACTGAAGTCAAGAGGCAATTTCAAGAAGTCTCTGATGTTCCTAATTAGCAGTGTCCTTTACAAACCTGCCTCAGGAAGCTAAAGGCAAACCATGTAAAAGGAAAACAGCTGAAAATCCTTGTGAGTCTCCAGTCCTCAAAAAGAAAGCAGCCTTCATTCCCTCACTGCTGCACAGCCTGACCCACTGCTCTCATTTTCTTTGAGCTTCTCTATAAAATTATGAAATATTAATTATATGACTTGTTCCCAGAGTAGTGAATGGCTTTTTTTGTTTGTTTGTTTGTTTTTGTTAGGATGATGAAGGAGGATGTGAGGATGATGTTAGGATGATGACTTTCACTGAAAGTATCAGCCAAGTTGTAGGGGTTTGAATGGGTGACATCAGTTATAAAACATCTCTTTTACATGTCTTTAATTCTGAAATGTTTATTCTTTTCCACAGCTACTCTGTGGTTTTTTTCCCCATTATTTTCTATTTTTATCCATGGCATGAACTATTACTGGTTACCTTTTCACTTGCAAGCTCTGCTAGTACAGAGCTAGACATTGAAACTGGTACTGTAGCTGCAAGAGTCTGCTGGATTTATATCTGTCACCTTGCCTGAGCTCTCTGGGTCAGGAAGAAACAGCTTGAGAGGTGTAGATGAATTTTACTTTTCCTTTCCTTCAGAGCAGAGTCACTCCAGGGACTTCTCTGGACCTTACTGACAGAGGATTTGCCTGAGAGGTGGTGTGGTCTTGAAACAGGATTCTTGATTCATACCTGGAGCTAGCAATACATAAAATCTGAATATTAAAATTTTTTTTTCCTTAGAAAGGGCATTAATTTTGGAGAAGTACTTTTGGTGGTTGAGCAAAACTGCTTCTCCTTCCACCAGTCCTTTGACATGTGTAAGACAACAAATGGACAGAACATAGCCTAGGAAGAAGCTGCTCCTGTCACTCATTGTCTATCACAACTTTTGCCTTTTATCTCATTGTATTTTGTTTTTTATCATTTCCTATGAAAATTGGCTTAGTATAGCCTATGTAGCCCTTCCTCAGATTCATAACATTTAAGAATTATGTGAAGGCATAGTGAATATCACCTTTGTGTGATTGCATTAAAGAGCTGCTGTAAAGCCAATAGTCTTTTGATAGTAAGAGAGCAAAGTAAAGCACGTCTGTTATGGGAAAAACACCGTATTTATGTAACTCTCATTAATCATGCAGGAAATAATGGGCTGTGAGGAACTAATGAAAAATGTTTTGGAGATGCTTTGTATACAAATGAAAAGGTTTGCATGATAACACAAAGATAAAGCTAATTTCATAAAACATCTCACAGTCTGAATAAATAGTCATGAATCAGCTGCAGTGCTGAGCAAAGACAATTACCACACAAACTCTTCTCATCAGATACTGAGAACTGATTTCTTTTTTTGACTTTTAGAATCTTAACATCTGTAGTAATTTTGTGGATTTACAGAAAAATATGTATGGAACGGATTACCAGGTGTCTAGTCAATGAACTTGGGGCTTGTGGTCAGTTAATTAAATGCTGTTTTAAAAAGTAGTAACAAAACCAAACCTAAGGAGAGCAGGAAAAACATTGGGACACAATGTGTCTGAGGTGACCTTTCAAATCAAGGGAAGAGAGGAGGAAAAGCCACCATCAAGCAAAGCACAAACAAGCTGCTGTTTGTGTGCCAGTTGATGGGGTGATTTAGGGAACACATTCTTTCCAATGGAAATTCCATTTGTTATGAATATCAAGGCAACTCAAAACTAAAATGATACATTGAATAATACTATGTGCTTGGCTTTAGCAAGAAAGAAAAGTAAGCAAGGGAATGCACCCTAATCATTGCTATATGAGAGAAAGCAAAGAATAGGGTGTAAGAAAGATAAATCACCAATTCCCCAAACACTCCACCATGATGCAGAGTCTGTGTTCTCTGGGGAGCCCCAATTTGCATTGAGGACCTGGACAACCCTTCCCAGCAGTTAGGAAAATCTTGCACAGTGTGTCCACCCATAGGTAAGGTCTCCTAATTCACCCTGAAAGTGAGTCCAGCTTTTATAGGCCAAAATTAGGAAGTTGAAGTGACGTGATTATATTTTTAGCACAGAAACTCCTGGATCTGATGGTACACTTCCCAACCAGGCCTTGGCTGTGAGGGTTTTCCCCTAAAATACCCTCCAAACAAGCCTCTATTCATGTCAGCTGGGAAGGTTTCTTAAAATTATACCTTACTTGCAGATAACTACACAAGGTTATACAGAGTAGCATGAGCATCTTTGTCATCCTTTTTTGGTTAAATAGTACTGATGGTGTTCATCACACAGGATTCATGGGCAGTCTGCCTGGCACTTGCTGCTCAGGCCTCAGCACATCACTGCACAGTGTGGTGGTCAAAACAGAGGAGATAAAATCAGTGATCAAAACATTTATTTCTTCCCACCCACTGCCTTTGGGCAAAGAGAATTCTTCTGCTGTTCTTAATGCTGGAAATTTTTGTAGATGTTTTATTTCTTTTGCCTTGCATCTGTCTTCATTCTTGTGCAGCTGTACCCGTGGCCCTTCCCTGCTCGTGTCCCATCCATCCTGGGCATGGAGAGCTGCTCATTCCTGCAGCCTGTCGCCAGAGCTGGGGCAGTGTCCTCCTGCTGCTCCTCAGGCTCAGCAGGCCCAACTCTGCCATCTCTCTGGCCTCCTCACCCCTCTGTGCATGTCCTGCACAGGGACATTTCCTTCCCATCAGGAGCAGTCCTGGAGCTGTGTGTGTGTATGGCACATGCATGAGCTATAGAGTTATATCCAGTGTTTTGTAGCAAGCAATCAGAGAGATTCATGCCTTCAGAATTTGTTTTTGACACAGATCTAAGGGACACTTTGCCATTGCAGTGTGTCCCCAAACACAAACAATCCCTTCTCCTTCCAGCCCATGCACACAGCCCTGTGCATGGTGCTGAATGTACCTGCAGCAGGAAAAGCCATTCCTTGCCAGTGGAGCCAGGACAGTGTCCCTGCAGGGCTGGCATGGCATTCCAGAAGCTCCATTTGACATCACCTCTGTGATGTGCAGGACCATGACTCTGAAATGCAGTTATATTTTATGGCTATGAAATCATCCTACCTCCTGGTCACTGAAGTTCTTCCATGGAGAGGAGGGTCTGAAGGAAAAAGGGATTTTTCAGAAGTACCTGTATGAGTTCTGGTTCCACTTGAGCAGTGCAGTGGTACCTTTTGCAATTTTAATTTCTGTTCTGAGGATGTTAATTGCACCTGGAGCTGCATCCAACACTGAGTTTTTACATGCTCATAAATATTCTGGAACCTGCCAATGTTGCTGAGATGTTTCTGGAACCTTCTCAAGAATACCCATCTAATAACAGTTTCCTTGGATGGAAGTACTTTCAGAAGCCTGCCAGAGTCTGTTTAATGGGAAAGATTTAATAACATGGAGCAATTGGTGAGGCAGACAAATTAACAATGTGCATTAATTTCTATTTGCATGCCAAGTATGTGCCAACATTAAAATCCCTTAACAATAACTTGTTTTCCCACCTCCATAAAGCCAATTATTACCCACATTATGTTGCACTGAACTCTCAGTTCCCAGAAAACTTTACACTTGCTGAATGCTTCTGTTACTTAAAGATCTGAAAATTACTGATAATTTGTGCTGGGAGGGGAAAAAAATGGGAAATATCCGATCATATGCAAAACTTTTGAGCTTATGGTGTAGAACATTGTGTAATACATGAAAATAGTGTTTGACAACTCTAAACAAAACCAGTGTTGCTGTGATCTTAACCAGGGGTAAAATTTTATCACAGCTCCAAATTTTCCTAAGAAGAAGTGAAGCAAGTTCATCATTGTAAATTCAATTGTTTAAACTTGTTTGGCTGCTAAAATTTTTTGGATTAGGAATCAAGGGAGAACAAGTAGAGCATTAGGAAAGTAAACTCCTTTGAGCTGTTTGCCATGAGATTAGAAGAGAGGTCATGGAACAGGGGAAGGTAAGCATACAGAGTAGTGCTGTGCTACCTTATAAAACTGATGTTTTCAAAACCTGGTAAATCCAGCAATTGCTTCCATCTACATGTGTATGATATTTTAATTTACACAACAAATTTGCTTGTAGCTTCTAAGGGTCCTTTACAGACATTTATGTCACTAAGAATGCTCTTGATTTTCAGGGTTTCCTTCCTGTTGTTTCCACAAGAGTAAATTATTTAGCAGCTTACCTTCAGGGTAGCTGAAAGGGCAGAGAGATAAGTTCATCCATCAGGCACAGTGATGCTTTGCAGATATATGTAAAGAGCCTTGATGGCATTTCTGTGGCTCAGGGTTTCCTGGCACAGCTGCACTGTAGCAGGAATGTTGCTCTGCTGGCCAGGAGCAGCATGGGGCATTGACCCACCTCTCTTTCCCAAGCACCACTGAAGCTTTTCTGGGTGCCCTGGAACAGAGCACTCCCTGCAGGGCAAGATTTTAGGGAAGTTTTTACCTGTACTTTGTCAGGGCTGCTGTTCACAGAGCACCTTGAATGACCTCTGTCTTTTCTGTCTTGTGCTTGGGGCTGTGGCTGCTGAGGTCTTTGGGGATTCTCCTGCCATGAACAGGCAGAGTTCAGACACATCCCTGGAGGCCTGACTCTGCCCTTCTCATGATATACTGGGAATAAAGTCCTGCTTTTTGCTTTTGAGTATCACAAGAAATGCTGGGCCCCATGCTTCCAGGGCACATCAGCCTCCTTCCTTCCATGCAGAGCTACTCTGTGTGTCTGAGCAGCTCTGTCTGTGTGCAGTGGGGCCAGACTAGCCCCCAGGCAAGCCTCAGGGCAGGGCTTGTGCTTCACCTTTTCAGGTGCCCCCCTTGGCTTGGCTCAGAGCCTGTGTTTGTGTGCTGAGCACAGCCAAGCTGTGGTGGGGCATCCTCAGAACCCAGCCCCTTCTGCCTGACCTTTTGTTTAAATGTTTGGCTCCACACACTCACCTGATATTATTTCAAAGTAGAACTGGCAAATGGCATCCAGCTCCTCATTTCTGTAATTTTCAGCAACTCTCTACCTGTTGCAGCAACAAGTTTGACAATGAATTTATTGTATTTCCTCATTTGATTGCTTCTAGGAGGAAGCAATCCTTGAAGCTCACTTTCCCTCTCTCTACTATAACTGGATTACAAACTTAGGCAAAGCATCCTCCCTCATCCTTTTCCTCCAGTGGAAGCAAAGCTCAAACCCTAGATCATCCTTGCTGATGGTTCTACAGCTTAGAGCAGTGGTTTTTCATATTTCTCTACAGTTTTCTCTAGAATACTAACTTAATTTTTTTGCCTTCTGCAGGCACTTCTGGTTATGCATTTGAACTCCACAGGTCTTTTAACATTCACCCTATGGAAATAGTTCAGCCCTACAGTTAAGAATTATTTCTGCTTGAAATTTTGTTCACAAGGTTATTTCACTTTTTGGACATTCTGTTTCTTGTTTCAGAGGTGTCAATGATATATCTCCTATTTTTTCTTCTGCAAACAAAAATCTTTTAAAAAAAGATTTGCAGGGATATTTTTTGGAAGAAGTTTGTATGTGCTCAGCCATCTTATTCAATGCACTTTATCAACTGAGATAAGGAGTTTTCTGCTGTGGCAAATCCAAACTGGATGGGAACTTCTGTGTTCAGAATCACTATGTTCAGTGGTTAAGTAACTGTAGGAAATCCTGAAGGGTGTTATGGATTTTGTGGTACTGAATGTGTAGCCAGAATCTAATCTGGTCTTCTAAAGGTGGCATCAGTAGATAAGAGCAAAGTGGAAAAATACTAAGTTGATCAATCATATTTGAAACTGAAATAAAGCTGAGATAGCAGCTTTATACACAACCCCTCACCTTCACACATACAAAAATGCTTTAACTTAGAAGAACATCCAGGTCTTTGCTCCTATTGCCAGAGAAAAGTAGTTTGGGACTGATCTGAGTCAGGTAAAACCCCTGAGCCAAAGCTGGTCCTTGAGATCTTTCACACTTGAGCATTTCTATTGCTCCTATAATTCTCAATATACATTTATTCCTTTATCTTTCTACAATACTAATAGTGATATTATATCTCCTATTATTCCCTAAGGACAAAAATTATCCTTCTCTGGCTGACTTGGGAAGCTTATTTTCTCTCCAAGGGTTCTTGAAACTCAAAGCCAGAGGTTTGCTCTCCAGCAGTTTTAATGAGGGATCGTAGATAGCAACACATTGTCAGATTTTGCAGCCACATTTAATCCTTAGTTTACTCTTCTCCCTAAGTTTTAGACACATTGGAAAGATATCTCTAGCATTTGTTTGAATAAATGGGCAGATGTTCAGCTGCAGTGAATTGGCAGAGTTTTGTTTCAATGGGTGCATTTACTCTGTGTGAATGTTAAGCTCCAATAATTAGCTTAAACCATGTTTAACTGTTAGGGTAACCTTGGATTTGGTTTCCTTGCAGAAAATTGAATTTCTGTTAGGTGAAATATTAATGGCAAAAGTGCTCCAAAGAGTATAAATATGAATTTGGGTCTGCTTATATAGACCTTACATAAATTCCTTATGTAAATTACATCTATCTGCTAAGGGAGTAGATGAAGTGCTGTGGACAGTGAAGACAGTGCAGAGGGCATGTTACAGATAACAACTATTTGAAATATCAGTTCTGGTCAAAAACATTGCAGGCAGAACATATGCTGAGCTGTGTTCCAGTAAAATTCTGGGTAACAAGCCTAGTGAGAAAGTTTGCAAGGAGCCAGGAGCCACAGCATTTCTCCAGGACAGTGAGATCATTCATTAATCTGAACTGGGAATGTGCCTGGAAATGTTTCTTCAAGGGATTGTGCAAGCAGAGGTTCTGCCCATGAGCAATGCTTCACATCCTGCCAACACTGGAGCAGAGTGGGAGAAGGAAGGAGCAGTCTCTGAGCCCTGGGGTCAGTGTGCTGGACTGGGACAGGCTGTTGGAAATACAGCACTCCCCTGGACACAGGAATACAGGTAGCTTAGCAGACTGGATATCATATCCTCTTTATTGTCTGGAGAATTAATAGTCCGCAGCATGTCACAGCAGTTCCTCAACTTGGGAAAGTCTGCCCAGAGAAATTGCTGATGTTCTCTCATTCCCTTACAGCAGCAAGATGAAAATCAAACCATTTGCTCAAACTGCAGCCCTTAAAAATTACAATCCAAAGTGATACAGGTTAATGGGCAGTAGAAAGACAGCGAGAATACCAAGAATTTCAAACCAGCTTCTAGAAAGCACAAGAACATGTGGTCCAGGATAGGGAAGGATGAATGGGTATGCTTGCAGCCTACAAAGAGAACTGCATCCTGGGCTGATCCCACATTGTAGGCAGCAGGCTGAGAGGGCATTCTGCCCCTCTGCTCCACTCAGGTGAGATCCCACCTGCTCTGGGGGCCCCAGCACAGGAGGACCTGGAGGTGTTTAAGTGAATCCAGAGGAGGTCATGGAGATGCTCCAAGGGCTGGAGCCCCTCTGGAGCCAGGCTGGGAGAGCTGGGGGTGCTCATCTGGAGAGGAGAAGGCTCCAGAGAGAGCTCAGGGCCCCTGCCAGAGCCTGAAGGGGCTCCAGGAGAGCTGGAGAGGGACTGGGGACAAGGGATGCAGTGCCAGGACACAGGGAATGGCTCCCAGTGCCAGAGGGCAGGGCTGGATGGGATATTGGGAATGAGGAATTGTTCCCTGGCAGGGTGGGCAGGCCCTGGCACAGGGTGCCCAGAGCAGCTGGGGCTGCCCCTGCATCCCTGACAGTGCCCAAGGCCAGGCTGGACTTGGGGGCTGGGAGCAGCCTGGGACAGTGGGAGGTGTCCCTGCCATGGCAGAGTAGAGGAACTGGATGGGCTTTAAGGTCCCTTCCAACCCAAACTCTCCATATTTCTGTGATATTGTCCACCTGATTGGTATTTGCCTTCCCCCCCAGGAAAACTGTCAGGACTAAGCATCTGTCTGAGGGGAGTTCCTAACAGGGCTCTCTTGGGCACCTTTAGCACAGACAAAGTTTGGGAATGCAGCCCAGGCATCAGGAGCCTGTGGGCAAAAAGGAACAGCTGGGTGGCCAATCCATACCTGAACATCTGTGCATGTCTGCCTGGCTGGAAAGCTGAGGTTTGTGTGCTGCTGCTGCCCTGCCACCAGGAAGGCTAAAGATGGCTCCTCTCTATAATGATTTAAAGTAGGTCAGGTATTTTCATGTGGCTGCTGCATTCAAACTCTGTGTCATCATAAGGATATTGAATCCTGTAAAAATCAAAGAATCAAACCACTTACATAAGGTGGTTTTTCTAGTGTTTATTTTTAATCCTCATTAAGAAAATTTCATCCTGATTGCAGGTAGTTTCAGCCTCCCACAGTTTCAACTTTTCCTGCTATTTTTGACTGGAAAGCTACCTAATCTAAAGTTATTTTCCCATGGAATCTGTCATAATGTGTTTCAAACCTGTTGTAAACCATAATCAAGTAATCTCTGACTGTTCTTGAATAAGTCAAACAGCTTGAGTTTCTCAGAAGTTTCAGTGGGATGATTTCCAAAGTTTTCCATGTTTCACACACTTTAAAAAATTATTAGTATTTTTTTTCATAAAGCACACACCAGAATAGGGGCACAATACTTCATAATATCTTTTGCAGAAGTAATACACTTCTTTTACCAATCTGATGTTGCTCTGGTTATATTTTAAATAAAATCAGCTTGAGTGTTATTCTGCAAGGTAATGACTGATTCACATCTGGCAAGGCTCCTAAGGAGTCCTTGGCGTATAGATTCTGTTTTATGGGGTGCAGGATCTTTCTTTTATTAGCACAAAATCAAGTTAATCACTTCCTAATACTCATTTAAATGTTGACATTTGTCCTCTCACTTCTCCTCATGGCTGATTTCTGCTTTGTAAAACTTCCTTTTTAGAGCCTTATGGTCCCAATTAATGACAACACCAAAATTAGGAAGCTGAGGTCTTTGGAGCTCCAGGTTTTAGTGTGCAGGAGCCCCATAGGATGTGCTGCTGCTGGGTCAGAAGGAGCTGGGTATCTAACAGACACTTTTAGAAAATACAGGCAAGAAGAAGGGATCATGGACAGAATAAGTACAAAAAAGAAAGACCAGAAGAACAGCTGCCTCTACAGTCCTTTCTAGAGAGGACACTGCTGGCATTTCTGCAAAGGGAGATGCTGGAGATGAATTACAGCAAGTGTGAGATGGGCAGGAGTAAGAGGCTTAGATAGTAAGAAAAGACAAACTGCTTGGGTTTTGGGGAGTTCTTTGCTGTAGGCCAGGGAGCAAGAACCACAGGGTTTCTGAGAGGCAGGGAAAGGATGCTGGGGCATGTACAGGTTCTTCTCAAATTGTTTGAATAATTTCATGCTTGCTCTGGAGAAGTTCATATGCAAGTCTTTTCTAGGAGAAAAGGACCCATTTACTCACAGGTTACAGAAGGACATGAACACAAATATGTCTCTTTTTTTGGTAAAATATTCAAAATGTTTTATATTTCATAATAGTTTTATGTTTTCAGTGGGGGCGTTTAGCATTTGGAGAAAATTAGTATTTGAATGTAAAGGCAAGTTAAGAAGTTTCAGCTAAAAATTAGTTTTGACAGATTTTTTTGGAATACTAAATAATTCTTTTATATCATCATTGCCTTCTCAGAACAAAGATTAAGTAATAGAAAAGGCTTGCAGAAGCATAACTTTTTCTCTCCTTTTGGGGGGCAGATTTTTTACTAGCAAGAGTCCCTGGAATCATCAGCTTGTCTGCCCTGAGGTGAATTCTTACACAAAGAAGTCAGCAGGATTGGGTAGACTCAGTGGTCCAGAAAAGCTATTAGCCAGAGAAGATAGCTTGATGATATTTTTCAGCTTCAATACACTTCTGAAAAGTGTTGGAAATGGAAGAAAATAGGATGTTTAGATTCTTTGCATACCAGGATGCCAGGAGCTGTTTGCTGGGTGTTATCTACAGAGACGATTGGGAGAGAATGTCTGAAAAAAGGAACCTTTGAGGCTCCCTGGAGCAGCATTTGCCAGCTGAAAAGTGTTGCCATGTTGGGTGTCCCATGTGAAATAACTCTCCAGAGGGTATTAATTGGAAATGATGTTAGCAATCCCAGGCAGGGTGAGCTGGGTGTGTCCCAGTGCCCCAGGCCAAGACATGGAGAGCTCAGCCTTTAAACAGAAAACAGGAGCCACCTTCCCTAGTGTGCTGGCACCTGCATATTCCACTGCTATCTGTGATAGTAACACACAGTGTCCAGGTGTTGTGGCAGTCATTTAATCACAGAGGGAGGGTTTCTGTGTTCACAGACAGGAAAAGAAGGAAAGCAGTAGGCTGGGGGAAGAAGAGACCTTGTGATCAGTCTCCAAAGCAGAGCCCCAGCAGCCTGTGCCTGTGCAGGTCACCTCAGCCCAGAGCTCAGGTAACTTTCTGCTGCCCCAAACTGCCTGCACAGTCCTTGAGCAAATCTTCATCATTTCCCCTAAGCCCAGTTTTCCTTCTTTGATCCCCTTCAGCTCTTGGCACCTGGCCATTGGTGTGCAGCTCTCCTGGGTCTCCTGTATTATCCTGCATCCCAGGTTTAAGGCCACATTTATCATCTTGTTCATTGATGTCTGCTCTGCATCCTTGCCCTGGATTTCCTGGTCTCAGCACTATTCCTTCTCCTGTTTCTCTGTGCCACATCGTTGGGCTGGCACTGTTAATGCTCCTTCTGCACAGCATAACTGCTCACTAGCACTGCCCATTTCAAAGTTATGGTTGCACCACACGATTATACAATGCAAGCAAAGCATAAAAAGCTACTTAGTCATTAAAAAATTGCTGTTACAGCTAAAGGAACTGAAATAATGCTCCAGGCAGGCCTGGAAAAACCTGGAGAAAGCAAGTTTCTGTCATCAGGCTTTGCAGTGACCCTGTGGCTGGGGACTGCTGATGGCATTACTGTTTGTGGGGTAAAGAGGCTCCCTTCCCTCTGGGCATCTCCATCAGGAGCCATTCCCATGGCGGTTGGTGTTTAAAAAAGAGAAGCTCTTTCCCCTTTGCTAAGTCCCTTCCCTCTGAGTGCTGGGCAATCTTGCATCTCTCAAAATTTGCAACAAGAGATCTTCCCAGTTTTTGTGCATCATATAAAACAGGAACTCCTGCAGTGTTTTTGGTAAAGAAAGGTCAACCTTTTGCCACAGATCTTTTTTATGTTTAAAATGGGAAGCATCACTCCATTAAACCTTACAAAACAGGAGCAGCTCTTATAAGCTGCCTGCTATGTACTCAGTGAATTGGACAACAAAATATTTCCTCCTTCAGCTCTTTCCTCCTATTTTCCCACATTCACTGATACACTTTTCCCTGGTCTTGGGGCCATGATGGGCACTTCTCTGGTTGCACAAGCGTTTTACAGATCCTAAGGCAATGCAGAGGTTTATTGTAGCGTTACCTATGTGTGTGCTTCCAGTGCACACCCATTAACCAATCATTTGCTGTCACTGTTTCTTTTAGAGAGAAATGCTTGTAATTCCCACAGGCCTGTGAGGTGTCCACAGACCCCAGGGTAGGTGAGAAGTTTCCTTGTGTGGAAGTTCAGTGTCCTGCACAGAGGAAGGAGTTTTGGGTTCCAAACTTGGCCAGTCTTTCAAAAGCTCCTGCACCTTGGGCAGAACATGAGTAAATCTAGATAAATATATATATTACATGCTGCCAGCCTGAATGAGATCAGAAACGAGCTCAACAAGATGCACAGCTACAGAAACCAGCAACCACCTGTAAACATTTTTGTCAGTTTGTAATGAGTCACAATTTACTTGCAAATTCTTTGTTTTGGGAAATGCATTTGTTTTACCTCAGCAGAAAAGGATGTCTTAAATCAATGTCATGCTTTAATTCTACTGTGAGTGTAACTGGAGATTTGATTTCAAGATCTCCCTTAAAATGCAAGTTGGTTGGAGACAGCTTTAATTACCAATAGCTAGGAGGTAGGAAATTATAAACTTGGATGCCAGTATCATGATGTGGACAAAAATCAGGTTATTTTTGTCAGAATGGAAGGCAATGTTATGGAATCAGCTGGCTCTTTTTACCTGACACGGGGAGAAAAAATTAAGACCTTTGTCTTTCTATTAGCCATAAAGCTACTGAAAGATAAATGATGAAAGAAGGGAATTTTACTGCTTGGGTTTTTTCCCCAGATTTGCATTTTTTAATGTTCTGTTATGGCTGAACCTAAACTGGCTTTTACTACTCATGGGATTGCCCTCAAAACATCAATTTCATCCAGCAGTGATTTTACATCTGTCCATCTGTGTGATTTCTTTAAGTCATGAGCCAAATTGAGGCCAACACATGTATCATAAACAGTGATGCTTTTAATTCTGGTCTTCATTTGCTTTCAGTTTCATGTGCTCCTAGCCCTCTACAAGCACTCTGCTATCTATATATTTCAGGAAAAATGGTATAAATCTGTGATGGATGATTTGCAGCAAACAAATCTTTGTAAACTAATAGCTTGACAGAAGATACATCTCAAAGAGGCAATAGTGCAGCCATAGTTAATGGCCAGAGCCTGGGAACAGTCAGGAGGAATATTGCTCCATTTCAACAATGGATGAGAGGATCATCAAGTAAATCAGATCTCAATAAACAAGAAGCTGCTTAAAAGCCTCATAAACAATGCATGAATGAGAAGAAGATTGCTGTGGAGCAAACAATTAACCAGAGACAGAGCTGAAAAGTAGTTAATGACATGGGCATAATAATCACGACTTCTAATGACAACAAAATGGGGAAGACAATACTGTCTTCCCATGGAGCCAGGCATTCTGGCATGGAAATGTTTAAAATTCATTTTGTATTATTTTAACACACAATTTTTAGAAAGGAGTCTAGTTGTGCAAGGATCTTTCTCTGCTGTTATGATACCAAAAAACCCACAAACAACAAAGCAAAATTCAGACTTCAAAAGCTGCAAAATCCCCCCATTCATTTACCAGAACTGTGGAAAGGTAAATCCCCAGTGACTGACTTTCTCATGACTTCTTTTCCATCCAATATACTGGGTTTTTTACATGTCTCCTTAGTTATATTTTATCAACTTAAACATAAAGAAAAATATAAGTGCTTGTTTGAAACATAGCTAAGAAGGGTTTCATGAGACAGGAATATCAATAACAGCTTTAAATGCTGATAATTTGGAATGCTGTATGGAAATTCATGCATATCCTTCAAAGGAAATGGTCTGTGAATCAACAATAACAATAATAATAACAACAGTAGTAATAACAATAATAACTACAATAAAACTGATAATAATATAACTTTTGTTGTAGTTACTATTATTTCATATATTGTTCTGTGAGGAAGAAACAGCTTTTCTGGCTCCTAGAGGTGTGCTCCTGGTGCTGGTGTGTACAGTGATTTGATCCAAAAAAGATGTGCTATAAAAATAGTAGGCTTTTAAAAAATAAATTACAGAGACATTGGAAATACAGGTAGATTCCCATAGAGAGGAAAAGGGAATTTTAAAATCTCAATTGGCTGAAGCAGAAAGATGTCTTCAAGGAAAATTAGATCTTTTTGTAAGCCAGTCATCCTCTGGGAATGGCCAGTAAAATTCACAAATCAACCCATTATGAGGATTCTGAGACTTGGGAAGAGGATGTCTGGGATTATAGTGGTGAGAATTTTATTGCCAGCTCTGACATTTTCCCTGACTCTTTCCCTTTTTGGCTATTAATTAAGACTGAAGTTACTCATGAGGTGCATGAAGTTACTAATGGCAGTGCATACAACTCCTTGGTGTCCTGCAGAACTGGCTAAACTGCAGGATTATTCCAAGCATTTGGAAGAATCCAAGACTTTCTTACAAATTCTGTTTAGAGCAATAAAAACAATAGGGTTACATATCCTAGTGAGAAAGGCTTGCCTATTTAAACCAATTCTGAGGCTTTTCAAATGTAAGTTTCTCTGAAAAAAAACCAGTTTTGGTGCCAGCTTATTTTTAAAAAGTCCCCATTATAAATCATGGTTTAAATTCTCATTGTTTTTAAAGTGGTCTGGCTTGCTCCTTGTCTCTTCCCATAAAAGCCAGTGCTGTTCAATTTTTCCTAGTTCAGGATTTTCCAGGTGTGGTGAGCACAGAACTGGCTGTGTCTGTGTTTCCCTATTGATTGCTGGAATGGCACAGCATGTCCTGCTCACAGGAGGTGGCAGTGCCATGCAGTGCCACACACATGAGGCTTTTCACCTCTTCTCCTGAAGCTTTTCCAAGTGGGTTCTAGGGACTGGGTTTTGCATTTCATATGCCAGTGGAGCTTTTGGTCTCTGTTAATCAAATGCAAGATGTTCAAACATTTGCCCCTTTTCAAAGTTTAGATTGTTTTTTTCCCTAGAAGTATAACTAAAAGTCACTGAATTTATACCAAGTTTCTGTGATGCCAGCAAACTATTCTATTAAAACAAAACAAAACAAAACCAACAATAACAACAGAAAAAAAACAACCTAAGCAAACAACTCCACCCCTGTTATTTCAGCCTCGCATGGAAGGGTTGCCATGTTCCTCCTTGAGCAGTTTCTGCTAAATTAGGGAGTTGCACCAATGCAGGGCTGTGTGCAGGCAGAGGAGAGGGATTGATTGAGTCTAGAAGGAGCAGAGAGCAGGCTCATTGGACATGAATTTGTCAGAATTCAATCTTGATTGAATCTGTCTTTTGATGTGAATACTATGTGAATGTGGTCTGTTGGTTGCTAGGATATTTTTTTAGCATTTTTTATTTGTTTGGGGTTTTGGGGGATTTTTTTGTGTGGAGTTTTTTGGTTGGTTGGTTTTGTTTTTTTTTTTTTGTTGTTGTTTGTTTGTTTGTTTGACCCTCTCTCCCCTTCCCCGGGCCCCCATCCTTTTGTCTGGAAGGAGAAAAGCTGCAAGGGATTCAATACACACATTAGGGGAAGAGTTCATCAAGTCAAATACCATCAGGACTGTCATTTCCTATTTTGATTCACAGTGGTTTTTGCAGTAGACAGGTGAGCAGAGGAGTGTTTGAGCACTGATTGTTCCTGTACCTGAGTATTTCTAGATTTTCTGACACTGATCACCTGCCCTGTGGTCACTGCAAACTCTAAAGCAGTTAATCCTTAACTCAGGCATCTTTAGATAGATAAATCATATTTTCTAGAGTTTTAACCCAGTTACTTAAGTGGCTCTTGGTAAACCCAGCTGTTTTCAAGTTGAGATGTCCAGGTTGGTTGGGGCTTGAAACAGCCGGGTCTAGTGGGAGGTGTCCCTGCCCATGGCAGGGAGTTGGGATAAGATGACCTTTAAGGTCCTTTCCAACACAAACTAATCTTGATTACTGAAACTCAGAAACATACAGGGGAAAGATAGCATTTATTAAAAATCTAGTACAATTTACATGTTTAAAGTACTTGCAACAGAGAAAAGGTTGAAAATGTCTAAGTGCCACAGCAGTGGCTGCTGTGCAGTGGGGCTGGGAGGGGTCTGGGCTGAACCTGGGTGTTTTGAGCTCTTTTGCAAACTGATGTACAAAGGAGAAAGATATCCTCTGGCCTTGAGGCCATGGGGAACAGCATCAACACCACTAATGGGCTTTGTTTCAAAGATGCCAGGTCACTGTGCAGGGGCATGCAGGTTAAAGAACTGAAGAGAAAATTTCAGGAATTTAAACAAAATAAGAGTTCTCTGAATTCCTCATGAAAGTCAATAAATGCTGCAACAGGGGAATGCTGTAAGTACACAGGTTGTGGTAACTGGGAGTGGGGCTGTGGCTGAGCCCCATCCCTAATTGGCTGCACCTGTGAGGAGCAGGTGACTGGTATTAAAGATAATGAGCCCTTAATGAGCCCAGGGGCACTGACCAATCACAGAGGGAGCAGAGGGCACACAGGTGCAGTGCATCAACCAGAGGGGATAAAAGGCTGGGCTAACGAGCAAGCAGGGCAGTTACTTGCAGCCTTCTGAAGTGGAACGGTGTCACTCTGCATGGGTTGAAGCCTTTGGGCCTGTCTCAACTGCTACAGAACTAGAGGTACTATTTCAGTTCTCTTGAGAGGTTTTTCTGTATCTTGGTTCATGCAGAAGGTGAAATGCTGAAGAAGTAATTTCCCTGTTATGCTCAGTGGAGAAAAACATGTCAGTGAGAGTGTCTGGTAATTGAGTTATGGGGGAAGAGCACTGGAAGGTGCCCTGGCACATCAAGGGATAACTTTGAGCTCAGCTATTCCAATATTTAGCAGGTCAGTTTTAAGGGTCTCCTGTTCCCCTGATTTTCAGCTGCCTACCCAATTTTGGGTATTGTTGGAAATAATAGAAATCTTTGCTTTGATGTATTCTGTGATAGCTCTGCAGAAGAGCTGTTCTGGCTGGTCCTGACAGTAACAACTTATTTTCTGTGAGGGAAATACTGTGTTGAAGTTAATCTACTCCTTCTGAAGTCATAGTGTCCTGTCTGGTGTGGCATTCACATTCTCTGAACAGAGACAGACATAATTCTCTCTCTCAGGTTTTTTTCCTGGAGAAGCACAGAGGGAAAACAATTTTCATCTCTGCTTGCTGCTCCTGGTGTTTTGCACATGTGGAATGTGTTGGGAAGATTGTTCACCTGAAGGAGTTTGGTAATTGGATTCTGGTGGAGATCGTTTATGTTAATTAGCCTATCAGGTCCAAGCTGTGTGGACTGTTGGTCTGCAGTCAGTCATGAGCTGTTCAGTTAGTAGTAGGTATGCTGTGGTATAGCACCTCTCTCTAATATAGTTGTAATGTAGTATAGTTTTAATAATGTGAGTGTTCAGCATCCTGAAGCCTTGGGGTCAGATGCCAATCATTCCCTGCATTGGGGGTGCCCTGTTTTTACTATAGTCTGGTTTGCTCACAGCTCCAGCCTTCTCCTGGCCAGGGAATCTCTGGCTGCCACGCAGCTGCTTTAGCCTTCCCTGGCTGAGGAGCACTGCCAGCATTCCCTGCCCAATACCTGGGATGTGACACATTCTAAACTCCCCTTCACTCTGTCATGTGCTGTAATGGCCTCTTGCAAAAGATAAGATTAATTCTTCAGCATCAATCCTGATTGAGCTCTTTTAATTCCAAAGTGGATTGTTTTAGCTAATCACTCCTTTTTATTTCTCCCATAAATGTTTCTAGTAGCTTTTGAAGCTATTTTTAATTCAGTCCTTTGGAAGTTGGTTACAAGCAGCTAGCAATCCTGGTCAAGCCCTTTTAAATAAATGATTTAGAAAAGCATTTACTGTGCTCCAGTGATGTTGAATTACTGTTTAAATAGAGCAAATTAGATCTAAGACTTAATCTTTCATCAGTATCCTCCCATGTGACATTGTCAGCTCAGGATTGCTTTAGTCATTGCAATTTCAATAACAACTGTATTTGGCAAGAAGGGCTCCATTTCTTTAACAGAAGAGTTCAGAGCCTTGGGTTCCCTTTATCAGTTGGTCTATTTGCATACTAAATTGATGCTCTTGGTAAATCTGAGCCCCAAGGAGAAGTGGTTTGGCTGCAAGATCAGCACTCCTGACAGATGAGATGGTTTGCTGTCACAACGAAATAAATGAGCCTTTAAAGAGAAGTGTGTTGAGTTTTACTATCCTAAAGAATTAGGTGGCATAAAATAAATTATGAGGCTCATTCAGAAAGGATTTTCCATGGAGAGCACTTCAGATTTCTCCCAAACTTTAAGTAGCCTCTCTTCTAGTCACTGGCTGTATTTCTGAAATAGAAGACAGACAGGAGTGTTGTGCCTTTGGTTAAACCTTTATGGCATTGTGGCTTTGCTGAAGTGAAGGGGGGCTCAAGAAAGCAGGAAGCAGGTTTGCTTGGACCAAGTAAGCTGTCACTGAAATACTGAGCAGAAGCAAGAACTGTCAGGAAAGGAAATTGTCTCAAGCAGCAGGAAGAGGAAGTGTTTGTTTCTTTCCTTAGTTGTGTGTCCAGGTTTCATCTTTATTCTGCTTTGTGCTCCCCTTTAGTCCATGGTGCCTGGTGTGGCACATCCCTGGCTCTAAGGGGAGAGCTCTGGACTTGGTGTGTGTTCCCCATCACTCTGTTGTGCTTTCCTTTGCTAAAACAGGGAGATGCTCTCTGAGAGACCAAGCAGAGCAATCTGATAGCCTGGCTACTCTAGGAGACTATGAACTGGGCCTTTTTAGGCACTAATTATTCTCTGTCAAATTGTTTGGTTTTATTTCCTCCTTTCACTGGAAACAAATGGATGGATCTCCACAAGCAATACAGTGGCACAGCAGAGATGTGTTCTGATAACAGCATCTGCCACAGCTTGCTGGGATCTTGCCAGATGGATTTTCAATAAATAAAGTTGTGCCTTTTGGTTGTCCCACACAGGTGGGATCAGTCATTTCACTCACAGAGAGAAATATTTCTCTTCAGCTTCTAATGCATATAATATGAATTTATGTAACTGAAACCAGGTGTTTGCAAAATATCTGTGTTGGACTCAGGCTGAAGATAAAAAGAATTTAAAGTATTCTGGCATTGGAGAACTTAACATTCACCTAACAAACAATTTGTTCACAAAAAACCTCTCTCAAGGCAGAATTCACTTACTAATTAGCGACAGAGCTCTTGTATCATTATGCCTCTGTGGGAACAGTGTGGGTAATGAATTGATCATGTGAGACTTTTTTGCCTTGATATATCATCTAATGGGTTTGCCCTGAAAGTTGTTGCTCTCAAGGACTGATGAAAAGCAGTACTGTTAGGCACTGAAATTTATAAACCAATTTACATTGTGGAAGGAATAACAGTTTTCCATTGAGTTAATGGTTAATTATCTGAGATCTCTTGTTCATTATTTCCTGTAACTGAATTGGTTTGTCACTTCTGTTAATTAATTAGACAGAAGAAAAAATATCATCAAGAGCTCTATTGCTCAAATTAGTGTCAGCTGTGGGTTTAGTGCATGCTTTATTGCACCAAGAGCACATGCAAGGCCAGTGTGGGCTCAGAAGCAGCACTGAGAAAATAGGAAATAGGAGATGAGACTTTTCAGGCTTGGGCAGATCAGGAACACCTGAGTGTCTCCAGCTGGAGAAAGTCCTGTTCCTTTAGCACTGTGACCTTAAATACATCAGCACTGGGAAATGTCTTGGCAGTGACTACACTTGGCTTTAAAGGGATTTATTTTGGGCTTGGGTGCCAGGGATGATGTGGAGGTTGCCAAGGTTACCAGGAGCCCTCAGTGATGTGCACTGACATTCACACAGGAAGGAGGAAGCAACAAACTGAGTAAAGAAAACAATTTTGGAAAATGGACTTTCAAATATATTTGGATGATGATTTTCTTACCTTTCTTCCCTGACACCTGAGAGCTCCATAAGAGTGATTTAGGAAACTATTTCCCCAGGACACAGGCTGTGTTCACCTCTTTCTCCTCACTAACTTTAAAGTTAGGAGGGATCTTTTATTAAGAAAAAAACCATGATGGAGTGCAGATAAGACATTGCTCAATTTTTTTCTAGTCTGCAGAAAACATTTTTTTTTTAAATATTCTTTCCTTGAGTGATAAGGATGCAGAGCATGAGACAGATGTGGGAACCTGTCCCCATGTCTTCTCTTCACCCAACCTCAGATTGTTCCTCCTTTGCCTCCAAAACCTGCTGGAAGGAGCCCCAAGGGGCAGTGGGGAAAGATGGGCTTGTCTGGGCTCCACTCCATTTCATTTGGGCTATAAAACTGTCTGGTAGAGTTAAGTGAATTCACTATTTTCTTTTGGAAAGGGAGGGGGAGCTGAGCTAGTTTGGTGACTGCATGTTTTGTACAGCTGTGATGTAAAGGCTCTGGAGGGATGGCAGCCCTCCTGTGCATCAGGGAATATAGCAATTCTGCTACTCCAGATCCCTATGGACTATCTAATTCCAGCCAATTTTACAGGGCATGATGCTAAAAAAGGAGGCAGACACTTGCAGGCTCTTTTTCCACAGCCTTCACAGTGTCTAACCCTGCTCCAGAATGCTAATGGTGACATCTCTGTAATGTATGGAAATAGCAGGGACAGTCAGGGCCAGGCAGCATGGGAGAGTCTGCTGGCAAGGCTTATTATGTATAAACAGCATCCTGGGGTTTTGGGGGAGCTCTTAGAGCCTCCTGATTTTCAGCTTCATTTCCCTGCCTGTCAGCTTCTGTGACGCTTACAGTAAAGAACAGGATTTACTACTTCTTTGTCTTTGAAAATAGGAATGTAAGGAAAAATAATAGGGTACATCCCATTTAAGTGCTTGCTTTTTAATGAATGGGAGGATAAAATAGAGGCCCAGACATGATTCTCAGTAAATAAGTACCACTGTGCTGTGAATAGTTTGGTTGTAATCAGGCTCTGTACCCACCATTTACAGAAATGATGGGAAACAGGAAAGTTTGAAATGTTAAACTAAAACATGGGAATACATAGCAGCAGTGTTTAAGAAAGCAGATGGTAAAGCATGAAAGGAGAATCCCACTGAATCAAGTAGCTTTTCTGAATGAGTATTCTGAAAAGAATACACGGCTTCTCTATTCAGAAATTTTCTATAGAAGCCTTGTTCCAACTTAGAATTGGGTGCATTTAGGTCTTTGAATAAACCTCACTGCTTGAGCTCTGGATTATTCTCCTGGATACATAATATATTAGGATATTTCATATTTAAGAAGAAGCCTCAGACTAAGCTTTTTATTGTCCTTCAAGTATTGCTACTGCCATTCATTGAGAAACCATGGTGTTAAAATCATGCCAGTGAAATAATAGCCTTTTCTCTTTTTAGTTTTTATTCTTTGACTCTGTTCAGTTTTTTTCCCCTTCATATTTGCTTTTCTCTCTCCTGGTCTTGTTTCCACAGCTGTTTCAGGAGGGTTTGTAGTGATTTCAGGTATGAAAAGCATCAGCCATGATCCTTAGCAAAGCATGTCAGACTACTGTGAGCCTGGAAGTAAAAATGCTCTTTTATCCCCCAGCAACTGGTGTCCCTTAGACTTTCTGAGAAGGAGATATCCAGATGGTTTATATCAGTATCAGGACTTATTTGTTATGAACTTGTCCAGATGTGCTTTTCGGCAGTTTTAGCTGTCCTGGAATCAAACTCCTTGTTTGCTTCATTCCTTGTATCAGATGAGAGAGAGGGAAATGTCAATAGTGGGGTCCCTCCAATTGATTATCTAACTGGAGCTGAAACTGAACTGGGGTGGGTGGCCAGGCCTTTAAATGAAGGCAGGGAGAGCTTTGCTGGTCTGGAGACACACCTGAATTGGGAGTTAGGGACTGTCAATCTCTTCTCTAAACCAGGCATGGGAATGGAGGGGGATCAGTGATGAGCAGGTAGCAAAGGTACTGAGCTGAAGGGGAGAGTTTGCTTTGTGTTGCCAGTGCAGGCTGATGAGGTGTTCTCATTCCTGGTACAGAGTTGTTTACAGGCTCAGGGAGAAGGTGGCCCAGGAGGCTGAGACAGACAGGCTCCCTTGGAGAAGGAGGGGTTTTCACCTGCCTGGTCTCTAATGCCTGCTCTCCCTGCTGCAGCAGGAGGCTGCCAGAGGGAGGGAATAGGCTTGGGGCTGGGAAGAACCATGGTAAGGGCTGTACTGGGTTTGCATGGCCTGGTTTGGAGCCATGACCTGCCCCTCCTAAACCCCTGCTGGCTGGGTCTGATACACTGGTCATCCTGTAGGTGCCATGTGATGGCACTCAAGATGTTCTGCTCCATAACCTTGCCAGGAGCCAAGGTCAGGCTGACTGGCCTGTAGTTTCCCAGATCCTCCTTCCAGCCCTTCTAGTGGATGGGTGTCACATTGGCAGCTTCCAGTCATCTGGAACCTCCCCAGTGAGCCAGGGCTGTTGGTAAATGATGGAGAGTGGCTTCCCAAGCTCATCTCTCAGCTCCCTCACCCTGGGATGGATCCCCTCATGAATCCCATAGCCTCATGAGCATCTCAGTGCCTCAGCACTAAACTCCCAGCTGCACCTTGCCCTCTTCCTTTCCCCACTGGCTGAGGTACTAGGAAGGTACAGCCTTCCCAAACCACCTAGCACATATTCCTCCTTGAATATGTAATTTCCCCCAAAATTCACAAGGTCAGGCTTGCGCTGCCCCATTTGTCTGTGTCAGGACCCAAACTGTCTGGGCCTGGTAACAAACCTGCTACCCAAAGTCAGTAGAGACATTAAGACCCATTTCAAAGAGAGACCTATCAAATTGTTTGTAAAGATATTAGCACACATCTTCCCTCTCAATTGAAAATATCTTGCACCTAGTTTTTGAGATAAAAGACTTGACAACAGCAGTGACTGGTAAAATTAGTATCCGGAGTTCACACATGCTGAGAGTATCAGATTTTCATTTTATGAATAATTCTGACAACAAAAGCAACATTTTGAATTGTAACTGAAATACACATGTATTTTTAGGCACACATTAGCTGTCTATAAAATACCTTTTCTCTCTTCCCCTAGTAAGATAATGAATGCCTTAGGGCATTTTACATTTTGCTGGAAGCCAGGTTGGTATGGCAGTAGTTCAGGGACTTGCCTTGTGTTTTGCTCAGGGATATGCATAGCAGCTTTGTTCAGATTACAAATAAAGATACATTTTTCAGGTTATTATTGCACTACATAACTTGTTAGCTGAGAACTGAGCTGTGGATGTCTTTGCTCCCCCTTCTATCAGCACTGGGCTGCCAGCACTGACTGCAGAGCAGCTCAGCCCAGCTGCAGAGCTTTGGTGCCTGGCTCAGCTGCTGATGGTACAGCGCCTCTTCAGCTGGAGCAACAGGGGCTGTCCTGGGGACACCCATGCCTGGGGGCATTCCTGCCACTTCCCTCCTTCCTACCAGGGCATGTAAGCAGTGCCTCTGTGTGGGAAATGGATCTGTAGAGTTTTGCAAAATAGGTTTATATGCATTGGTTGTTATTGTAGCAATGTTAGTGATAGTGCCACGTGTGCTTCGCTGTGCACGGCAAATAATGAACAAAGCCATCAAAGAAGTTTTTTCTGTCCAAGAGAGAGGGGGAAATGTGGGAAATGGATTTGTAGCGAGTTCTTAGAGCCTGACAGAAAGCCCACACAGTATGCATCTGTATGTAAACTTTGAGATGAGAAATGATAACTTAGAAATGCTGTGGAATAGGACAGACATTGTTGAGAGAGAAATGGAACTAGAAAAAAGTTTCAAAAGATGGCCTTGCAAATAAGACTAGATACTGTGAGAAATGCATTGTAGTAGGACCCACGAGGGGTAGTTTTAGATGATTGGCTTTAAAGCATCTACAGCATGGTGTGGCAAAAAACTGATAGGCCAAGAAATGCTTATAGTGTTTTGGAATTAGGAAATAGCTTCTGATTGTGATGGTGTGAATTATAACATCTGTATTGTCTCACCCTTCTCATGAGACTGAAAATGGAATGAAAGTTTTTGAAATGCCTCTCAGTTGCCCCATCTCTGGGTCAGAAAAGGATCTTGTCCAACACCTCTGTTCTGCAGAGCCAGCCCTGAGACTCCTGTTGTATTCCCTCAGGAATACAGTGAGGAGGGGCAGTGCTGGCAGGGTGACAGATCTCCCTTTCAGGCTGGGTTTCCTGGCTCTGCACTAGAGGAACAACAGTGTGAGAATGAGAACCCCTCCCGTGGCTCCAAGAGGTGCCTTTCTCCACTCACATGTACTCCTCATCTTTCAAAGTCCCTGCTGGGAAGGAGTGCTCTCCTTTGAGAGAATTTTTCCTTTTAACAGGTATCACACCATCAGCTGGTTGGCTCATGGCTGTGATCTTTGTTACAGTGTTTCTCAGGAGCAAAATCAATGCCCTGCCTGCCTGCCATTGTCAGAAGTTGAGTTGTTTGTCTCTGCAGCTCTCAGATTGAGCTGTCAGCACTAGCAGCCACAAAGTCAGCCCTTTTGGGTGATTAGAGAGCTGCTACGAGATCAGAGCATCAGCAAACAGGACAGTGATGTCATTTTAGAAGCAAGTACTGGCAACAGAAATACAGAAATCCTGCCCTACAGGGAGATGGGAATCCCAATGAAACAGAATTTCCAGAAAGTGAGAAGTGCTTTTTAGATTTTATTGTGTTTTTAATTGCCCCTAATGTCTTGGACCTTCTAGCAGCGGTCATATAAGTTATTTCCTGATATGCTTTTGCCTTTGTCTGACAGTATGTTAGTTTGAGGCTGCAGTAATGCAATCTAGTTTCTGGTTGCATTAAAATATGGGTAGAGGAGACCAGGTGTGCCTGCTAAAGGTGATGTTGGTATGCCATAGAGTAGAGTTTCTACCAGAGAGAGATTACACTTTTGTTCAGACATCTGCACATGGCAATGGGTAGTATCAAGAACTATTATTATATGGTTAACACAGTAAGAATAATAGTAGTTGAATTGTTAGTAATATCACAGGGCTAATATATTAAGTAGCTATTGTTTTTAGGCATGTGACTGTCACAAGAATCTACTTAAGTGTGCCAGGATTGTCACTGCTTACAAAGGTTTCCAGTCTAAGGGAGCAAGATGAAGGAGCTGAGCCAGCAGTAAAGGGATGCATGTGGCCAGGCTCTCAGCTGCAGGAGTGAGGAAGGAGAGAGCTCTGAAGGGTCTGTGAGGTCATGGAAAGACGGTGGGGATAAGTCAGAGTAGCAGAAAGGGGAGTGCTGCAGGCTTGGCTGTGTTAGGAGTTCTGGTGTGATGGAAAGACAAGGTTCATAGACTGTGTTGGCCATTTTGCTGCCCAGAGCTCTGAGTCATGGCACGTGGCTCTAAGGGGAAATTCCATGTCTGCTAGGATCTGCTACTTGATTGATCAGTTGAGTTGTAATCCAAGCTGCCAAAACTTGTTTGGCCAAAGATCCTGGAGAATCCCAGTCTGCCAGAGAGGTCAAAACGCCATCTCCAGATAGGAAGATGCTTGAGAGCTTCTGTGGTTACGCTCAGCTTGAAAGCAGAATCAAAGATGAACTTCTGGGGTTATTACTCAATAAAAGCATCCTGGTTTGTATCAACAGAAAGATTTTACACATTATAAGCTGTTCTCTGGGGAAGTGTCTTCAGTGACAATCTAAAGTGTGCACTGGAGGACGATTGTCTTGCACCACACATAGAGAGAATTCAACCATGAGAATGCAATCATGTTTCTAATAATTAAAAGTATGTACCTGCTTTTGTGCTCAGATATCCTCTTCTGGCTTGTGATTAAACTGTTCAGTATTAGCACATGAATATGGACTTGTACCAGCAATCGTTTGTATGAAATCTTGCCTCTGGAAGATGTACAAGATTCTTCATTACCTTGTGTAATGAGCTAGGCTCATAACTTTCTGGGTGGTGTATGAAAATAACAGTGGGTTTGAAGTTGGTTATTTGTATTAATGCTCATTTTCTGTGACTGGGTGGCATTTGCAGAAGTACTGAGACTTGAGACAGTCATCTGAGAAATTTCAAGAAAGGTAACTTTTTGCCTGTTGTGAGCTATTTACTGGTGAGAATGACTTGTGTCAAATCCCTGTCACAATGAGAATAACTAGACTTCTGGATCTCCCTTCCAACCCAAGTTTTCTTGTGATTTAAAATAAAAGATAGAATTTATTCTGGCTTCAAAAATCCTCACCAGCGTGGAAGTCAGAATTCTGTCACATCACAATAACAATAGCAAAACAATTTGGGCTACTCAGTACTCTGCAGCATTCATAAATTTTACAGGACATGCAAAAATCTTCTGAAATTGTGTAGCAGAGTGTACAGATTCTGCAGAGGGAACCTGGCAGAGCCCAGAAGGCTTGGGTTGGGCAGCTCACTACCCATTGTGTCCAACCTCAGTGTTCTGATTGTCTTTAGGTGACTGAAAATGTATAATACTCTTGTGCTTAAAATAAATGAACAATTACATAAGAAATAATGTCACAGGGAGTCTTAGCATGAGTTACAGAAGGTGGGATATGGCCCAGTGAAGTGGGATTCGCTCTATGTCACAAACTTCAGCTGACACCAACAGTCTTTGACCTTGAAAGAGTTATTGCATCATTCAGTGCCAGGAGATGCAGAAATGAGCTTTCACCCTCTTTTGCCTCCTTGTTTTTGCTATTTTTTTTGGCAGGGAGAGCATTGATGGCAGCCTCTGCTGCAGTGCTCAGTGTGTGCAGCAGCACTGAGCCAGGCTGAGCTGTAGGGCAGGATAATGGCACTCCAGAGAACTCTAAGTGAAAAGTTACATTTCAGGACATGCACCTTGCATTATTTGCATCCATCTCTCCAAGCCTGATATAGAGCGTGGCACATCTCAGAGTCCTGCTGAAAATTAGAATGTAATTGCCAACTTAAATTGATACTGGCTTGTATTATCAAGGAGCTGGTGATATACACAGATGAATCAGATGTATCTCATCACCTCACAAACAGGCATAACTTCCCACTTTTTTTCTTCAGCTGTTCTCAGGAAAATACAGCTCTGTACAGGGGTTTGGTTTATGATCATTTCTCCCGAGTGCCTGCTGTTTGTCAATTGCTTCTCTTGGAAAGAACCAAGCAGAGATTTGTTTATATTAAATTCAGGGAGGAATCCTGGGGCTGTGCAGTGTCCCCCATGGAGTGGTCCTGGGCGTTCACAGCACCTTTACATTCCAGGATAGGGTGAGGGGGGGCTGCTCCCTGGGTTCTGTCACACTGCTCTGCCATGGATCCCACCTCTCTGTGGACCAAAGATCTCTCCTTGCTTTTGAAAGCTGGCAGTGAGGACAGTTTGAGAACTGCCTGGATGAGGTGAAGCTGTATTTCCTACAAAACCCAGTGCTGCCACATGCAGGTTGTCCTCTGTACTTTACATAATCCTGTCCAGATTATTCCAAACTTCTGTGACTGCTGTAATCCACCCATTTCCCTGGCCTCTTCCATCTGCTCTCAAGCTCCTGATTCCCTTCTGCACTCACTTGCTGTGTGTCGAGCCCCACCAGCTCACTGGCTCTTGTGTTTTAGCCCAGTTCCTTGGAGCAGGGCCTGCTGCCTCTGTGCATGCCAATAAACCCCATTTATTAAATCTTTTCACTTTCAGTTTGGTGTATTTTTGTGCAGTGCAGACTGCATTACTCTGGAGGGTGTTCTGGCACTTCTCTAGTTCAAGTTCTCTAGTTCACTTCTGTTTCAAGGCTGGTTTATTGCTGTGCTCAGGGCTCCCTCAAGTCGGGAACCTGTCCCTGCAGCATCCTCTTATTGGGATGATAAACTTTGATAGCAGTTGATAAAGTTACAGGTGGGCAATAGTGCAAGAGCCTTCAAGAATTTTTCTTTTTAAAGAAGCTATTTTTAACTTTATTTCATCTTTCCACTGGCAGCTTAAATACCAGCTTCATGGCAAAGTCCCATCTCTTAAATCTAAGAAGGACTGTAATGGATACCTGTAAACTTACAGAGATTTAGCTTTAACGTTTCAGCTGCAGAATTTTTGATTTGTTGTTTTTTTTAATTCCTACATTTCCCTATGGATAAAAAAAATTACAGTGAGAATTATTTCAGGATTCACCCTAGTTATTTTTAGACTTACTATGCTATTGCCTTTTTTTTCCTTTTTAAATTAAAAAACTACAGAATCTTGACTGATTATGTTCTATCTGAAAACCAATGATACAGTAGCACATAGAATTCCTAAATCTCCATCTGGAATTCCTAAATCCTCAGAGATGTCACATTTGATTGTTCAAATAGGCTCTTGTTTATCTTGTGCAACAGTAGGTTTTCCCATATGGTTTTAAAAAATATGAGATAAACCACAAGTGGAGAGTATATTATCAGGGGTGAAAACTCACATTTTTCTAATTATAAATAGTATTAATTCTGTTATTTTAAAGCAATGACAGTAGCTGCCATCTTCCACAGTGTGATGTTCACTTACTAGTGAAACCAGGAATGTTCAGGAAAGCACAGCAGTAATGATGGGACTAAAAATCTAAATGTGTGTGTCCAGCAGTTGTTTGCTTTAGTTTGTGGAATGGAGTCTTTGGCATGTCATGGGTTGTTGCTAGGCAGAAGATCTCTGCTGTCATTGGGGTCGGACTCCTTTGGGCTCCTCCTCTTTGTTCCTGTACTTTGCATGCAGACCTTTTATGCCCCCCTCTTCAGACAGGGGGCTTGGGGTGTTTTTGGGTGTCTTGTAGTGGTGTGCACTCAAATGTAGTCACCTATCACCTCACTTGGCATCGTAAATCCCACCTTAGGTTCCAACATCTTAATTAATTTTTGGATTTACTGATGCCTGCACTCTGACTGAGGTGGTAAAGCACCTCATTCAATAATGAATGTGTCATTCCATTAGAGCACCCTGGTCAGAATTGCCTCTTTTAGAGGGAAATCCAAGATAACTATCTCTGCAATTAAATGTGCTCCTGCTTTCTTAATAGCTGTAAACCAGCCACTTTGCTGTTGTAATTGCAGAGCAGCATTTAAGAATATTCTGTTATCACCTGATGTGCATCTTCAGGGGAGTTATATTAAGAAGGAAAACAAAAAGCAAATTACTGTTTAACCATGATAAATACAAGTATTAATTATGTGGTTGTCTTTCTTAGAACAGTTTCCTAGAAAATTAAAGCGAAATTCCAGAAAAACTAATGCCAAATACTCAATGCTCCAAAGAAGATCCAGCAGTGGGAAGAATTATTTTAATAGACTTAGTTTTCCTCTCATTTTCTTCCTTTCTGTGGTCACTTGCTGGTATCAAAACAGGTCACTTCTATCCATAAATACCTAGTTTCATTTTTTTGAGATGCAGACAATTGCCTTTCTTTCCAAGAAAACCAGGATAGTTTGCCGATATGACCTTTTTTGTCTGTGTTCAGTTTTCCAGTACAGACTCTATTGCATCGGCTGCTCTTGATTCCCAAGTGAAAACAAAGATGCTGCTGCTTGTTGACTGTGGGTTGTCATACTGAAGGTTGCTGTATGCTACAATACATTTAGTTGTGTAGTACAACAAAGTGTTGATCTCTCCTTACATAGTCATTTTGGCAGTAAATATTCCTTCTAGCCTGGTAAATACTATTTCTTCTGCTTGATTTGTGTTTCCTCTCAAGATCCTGTCTCTGCTTTCCATGACTGAATAGCAAAGCCTTGTTGATAATTTCTTTTGTCATTTTTGCCCTGATTCTTTCAATTTTGAGTCACAGTAGTCTCTGTTAATACATGTGTAGATCATTTTCTCAGTGGGCTGATTCCTTTTTCTTCCTTCTCTGATGTCAAATACTATGTTTTCCCATAAATAAGTCTCTTATCCTGTGATATTTTGTTAATCACTTTGAGCTAGCCTCTCAGTTGTTTTTGTTGTTTGTTTGCTTTGGCTTTGTTTTTAAAAGCTTCAAATATTAAAGGTCTAATTCTGCTTCTGGTGATGCTTTCACATATTTTTCCTTTGACTATTATGGTGGTGTAAACTCTGAGCCCTTCAGCATTTGTACTGCTAAAATGTGTAGTTTTTCCATATGGGCCAAAATGCAGGTTGTACGTGAGAGTTACACTATATATATGTAAGGCATAAAAACAAGGCAGACAGGCAAAAACCTGTGAGGGAGCACAAAGCAAACACCTCACTTTGCTGAAAGACAAGGGAAGGGGAAATCTGCCAGGAAAACCAGACACTAAGAGATGATTGGGGTACAAAACCAAACCAAGCTAATAAGAGGCCAGACCATCATGTCAATGATTTCTGCTCTTCTCTTCTCTGTGGAGGAGTTTGAGGACAATTTCTGTTCCAGAACCTTTCTTTAGGATGAGGACTCCTGATGGAAATGAGTGTAGAAATAAATGGTTCTTCCCATGATCAGGCCATCAGTAGCAAGAGTGGTGGGATGTGTTGCTCGATGTGTGCCAGGGGATCCAAAAGCAGCAGGGAGGTGGCAGCTTTCACTGCAGATACTGCATTGTTCAGCACAGGGAAAGTCAAAGCTGACTGAAGGGCTACATAAAAAAATCCAGTGCTGATCATGTGAGTGACAAAAGTAACAGGTGAAATGCAAAACAATACCATGTGAGGTACATGGAGGTGGGAGGAGGAGGAGGAGTAATCCTGAGCTCCTCTTTCTGTTGAGCATTATAACTCAGGAATAAGATTTGGGGTAAGAAAGATGAGCTGAATTCTTCAGTTAAAAAAACCTGTCTCTGCTTGGGTTTAGAAAGAGGAATGAAAATAAACCAGAAAACATCATTATGATGTTGCATGATGGTGCTTGTGCATCTTGAATATTGCATGTAGCTGTGGACCCATCTTCATAAAGTTACAATAGAATTGTAAAAGGCTCATAAAACTGCAGCCTGAATGATCAAATGTACTGAACAGGCTCCATAAAGGAAACAAATGGGACTCTCTCTCCTGAACAAATGCCTGAAGAGGTCTAGGAAAGTGGGAGGTGAAGATATCTTCCTGGTCAGCATCCAGCAGGAACCAAAGGAAACTCAAGGCCTTTGGGTCAAAACAGAGAGGCTGCTCTTCACTAAGTTGATGGTAAAACTTGGGAATACCACAAGGTGTTGTAGATTCCAGAAGTTTCCAACTGTAAAAATCCCAAACAAACGATCTGGTTTTATTTATGGAAAAAAAATTCTTTCACCTCTTAAATAGAAACAGACTGTGTGTGATTCAGGATGTCCCTACCAATCCCTCCAGTCCTGCTGGAGGCTGGCAAAGTGCTTCATGGCAGGGCTAGTCATTCTCCTTGGATTACCCTGTTTTCCCATGCTTCCCTAGGCAGTTGCTCTGGGACATGGCAGACAGGATGGTGGGCTGGACTGACATTGTTCTTCCTTCTGTTATTTTGTGCCAGGGACAACTTTTTGCCCTCCTGTATTTAAATTTAATAATGTGTGTTTTGTGGGGTGTGTTTATTAAGTAGTGTTTTGTCATATTATGGAAGTGCATGTGACCATATATACATAGACATATATATATATATATATATATATATCTTGAAATCTATGAATGGGTTGAAATCCATGTGTCTCAAAAGACAGGAGGAGATGCCCTGGATTCACACCACCTCCCACATGTGCTGTGGCTGCTGCAGCTGGCCAAGTACCAAGTAAACTCTCCTGAAGGCCAGGATGATTAGTACGTTGCCTCACAAGAAGATTTCTATTCCTGATTTCCATGAGGGTGCAGCAAAAAATGGAGGTGGCAAAACTGTTTTTACAACAAGAACATGCAGTAAAGGGAGATGCTGGCAAAAGCCTTGGCCTGAAGGATGTGTTTGTGTGTGGCTGCTGCACGAGGCAGAGCAGAAAGCACTGGGGGCAGGTGTTGCTCTGAACTCTGATGTTGTGGAACCTTGACAAGGTTCCAAGCTGTGTTTCACCTTTCTGAGTGCACTCATCTCTTCCTGGCCCCTTCAGAGGGACTGCTGCAGTACAGATGGGCAGTAGATTTTGTCCTTGCAGAGGAATGCACTGGAAATGCAACTTGGAAACACCAGAGGAGATTGTGACTGATGCCTTGGTAATCAGTGGGATACCTGCCATGGAATGGGAGCCGTGACTGCTCTGCTGTAATTAGGGTGGCACTGAGCTCCAGGCTTTGGCCCAGTCCCACTGCATGACTGAAACCTGCTGGGATGTGTCCTGTGGCTGGGCTGCCCTTCTGGATGGTTACAGGCTCCACAGGAGGGAGAGGCAGGGCAAGAGATGTGACAATGTATGGAAAAGAAGGGTTGGGATGTCTGGAGTTCACAGCTGAGAATCTCGGGTTAAGAATCAAGGGACAAACAATGTCGATGTAGGCTAACCTCATTTTTGTACAATGTTTCTTTCTTTGGACATACTGCTAGTTTATGATTGCTAGGTAAAGATTATGTCCAGACTAGAGCTGCTGCTGACTGCAGCACAGTTCTTCAGGTGATTCAGTTTGCTGAAGTTGAAACAGTATTACACAGTTCATACTTAATTGAATGGCAATGAGAGGAGTTCATGCTTTTTCTGGAGTATGTTGTGTAAATAACACTTAGAGACCCTGATAGCCTTGATTTCACTCCTTTTGCTGGAAGACTTTGGGAAGCTCTTCCTCAGCTGACCTTTCAGGAGGCCTAAGCCTGGCTGAGCAAACATGATAGCCTCAGCCACCTGCTGGTGCAAGTAACAGTCTCTGGAGCTGCACAGATGATCTGTTTACAACCTGGCTGTTGGTGAAGTTCACTGTCACTGCAGCTCAGCTCAGCTGTGAGGAAAAGCCCAGAGAGGATGCAAGTTGTAACCCTCAGTAATTTTGTTTTCACCTCCTCTGTGGCTTCTTTTCATCATCTCACTTAAAGGTTGAAAGGAGAGTTAATTCAAATGGCAACATCTCCCTTCATAAGAGAATCTGAGGTCAGGACAGCTGCTCCTGCTCACCTATCAGCTCCCAGGCTTTTCCTGTTGGCAGCAGATTGTGGCTGCTGGGAGGTGGGTTGTCTTCTTAGAGGACCCCACAGGACAGAAATGAAGATGCCAAAACCTACCCATTAGATGATTGAAAATTCCTGGAAAGATCTGTTTGGATGCAGAGATTATTACACTGCTAATTTGAGAATGAGATTGCAGGTAGAGCCAGTGTTAATGCTAATTCCAGAAGATAATTGGATGTTATTCTTGAAGTGTTCGGTGGCATTACCAAAGGCTGGAAATATTTCGAATTATAGAATGGTTGTGAGGGAATTTAAAGGTCATCTAGTCCATCCCCATCCTGGAAAGAGCAGGAAACCTTATGCCAAAGTCAATAGTATGGATTTTATTTAACAGTAAATGAGAAACAGTGTCACCTTTATCTTGTCTGAAGTTCCCTTAGGTGCTGTAATTCAGCCCAAAGTTCCAGTCAGGCTCATTCAGGGAGGGGCAGGCTTTGGTGATCACAGCTTTTTATACAGTTTTGCCATAATGGGCAAAAAGTCCTTCATAACAGTATTGAAGCCATTAACCAAACCATTTCAGTCTCTCACAGTAAGCCAAAAGCATTTTTTGATGGAAAAATACAAGTCCAAGTGTTACCTGTCATCACAGTTGGCTCCTGAGCACAGCAGTGTGAGAGGCAGAGCTGCAGAGGCTGTCAGCAGCCTTTGACTGTCGTAGCAGGGACTCTGCTGCTCGTCCTTATCCTCACAGACCCCACACACCTGCACTGCTCTCTGTGGGGTTTGGTTCTGAGGTGTGCACAAAGCAGTTTTTGTGTCTGCAGACTCCTACACAGAAGATGTGATGTGTGTACTTTTTTTCACTCACCTATCTTTTCTTTCCTGAAGATTTTTGCTGTTTCAAGGCTTAAATAACCCAAACAAAACAAGAAAAAACCTTACCTAGAGTCCTAGGATTCTTCTATAGAAAGCCCAAACCAAGCTTTGTGTAGTGGTTCAGTCCCTGCCTAAGTGCAGGAGGGCACCTGCAGTTACATCTGCTCACCCTCTTGGTTTGGGCAGAGCTCTCACCTTTGTTGCACGTTCAAACCCACACAAAATCAGCCTCCTCTGACTTTCTCCTGGGCAGTCCTTTGGTTTGTTTAACGTGCTGTGGATCAAGGAGGAGCCTCAGCACTGCAGGAATGTCCACCTGCCACAGGAAGGATAGAAACTTCCACACACAGGGGTTGTAGTTCTGTCCCAAACTGTGGAGAGTCCTGTGATCCCACTCCCACCTAGGGATCCCTGCTGCTAATACCACACCAGTGCCATGGTTTCTGTTCCATCTGTGCAGAATTGCTTCTGATTTAAAACATTTTTCCTGTGTCCAAGAATCTTGGTTGCTATCACCATGTGCATAAAGAATATCCTGATGTCAGGAAGGTATTTTACCTCTGTGCCAGTGTCAAGGTATCCCATAAACCTGACACATCCAGCTTGATACACAACTTGCATGTCATCAATTTCTGCCTAAAACCTGTTGAGAAAGAAAAACCTTCTAATTCAAAGAGAAGGGCTGATGACAAACTACATGTTCTGTAGGCTTTGGGCAGTGCTTTCCCTCCAGAGCCATCTCCTCCTGAGCAGGATGCAGCAGCTCCAATGGAGTGGTTGGTCTGGACACTCACATCTGTACTGCCATGCTCATCCTTTCATTTAGTTTATTCACATTATTTCTCTCTAGCCTGTCCCCTTCTTAGCTGAGCTATCACCCTGAATGCACAAGAGACTCTTTTCCTTTAATGAAGACTTCCTTTTCAGTTAAAAAAGAAGCTATTCAAATTCATTCTTTTGTGAAAAAATCAGGGATATTGCAGTCACAGCATGCGAAAGCCTGAGTTCTAGACCCAGACCTCACACTGGCTGGGAGAGATCTTAATTATCTTCCTGCTTTCTCTGCATTTGATGGCTTCAAAAGTTGGGCTCCCTGGGAAATATTATCCTGATTTTTCTTTTCTCATGTTATGATGCAAAAGTGAGGTGGTACCCTGGTCTTGTATCACCAGTGCTGAGTGTACATTTCAGTAACTTTTCACCACTAAAAAGATTTAAAAAATTAAGCAGATTTATTGTACCATGTTTTGTAGCTAAGAAATGGAGCTGTTGAGCAGATTGAGAGGAAATTTTATCACCCCAAGGAATGTAATTTTCAGTGCATCTTCTCCCATTCCTTCCTTTCTGTGTTAAACCTGCTCTTTAATGACTTGCAAACCTACAGCATCAAGAATCAAGTGAAGGATGTGAAGCCCTTTCAGGGTGTAGCTGTGGCTGCAGGTGTCATGTTCTCATCTCTGGTTCAGTTATTTAACATTTCAGACTTCAAAGTGAGGTGTGTGTATGTGCAAGGTGTGCTCAGGAGTGTAGAGAGGCCTATAAATTCTTTCTCCTCTGTTTGTTGCATGGAAGGTCACTGCTGAAGACACTGAAAGGCCCAACATTTGTGTCTCACACTCTGAGGCTGCAGTGGAAGCCCACACAAGTCACTGGGGGAAAGCAGAGCAGTGGAGGGAGAGTGCTGTGCCCTGATATCCAAGGGCTGTGTGATGGCTGTGGGTAAAAGGCATGTTACCTGGCAGTGCAGCTGCAGTTTGGGGTCCTTTGGAACCTTTAGCAAAAGGAGAAAGTTTATATGATACTTGAAAAGGAATAGTCTGACTTTACAGACTGGAATTCTCCCTTCCTTCCAAGTCATCTCTTACCTGCAATAAAGACAGAGCTTTTAAAAGGTGGAAAAAGAGATGGAGAAGAAGTGAAAAGAAAGTTAAAAAGAATCCAAATTATCACATGGGTTCTGAATGGCAATGACTCCCCTGCTGAGAAAGATGACCCACAACATGATTTGATTCCTCCCTGTGCTGCCAGGGGCCAGGCCCTGAGATCAGAAGCAGAAGCCTTTGGTCTACATGTAGAGAATAAGAAAAGATGGTAGAAGGCCAAACCACTAGAGCTGCATGGGTTTTTACTGCCTCTTGAAATGTGTTTAAGTCATTACTGGAATGTTCATACCTCTCTGCTGGCTTCAGCCAAAGGTCTGTAGCCTGTTATGCTCTTTTCAACACAGGCAAAGCAGAGTGGAAGAACAGGGAAGTCATGTAGTGATGTTTCCTTAAGATCCTGGATTATCTCCTGAAAATGTGTGCTTCAGGCACTTCGGATCCAAATATTGTGTCTCTTTACTCAATGGACCTCAAGGGGTTTTCCTTCCTTTAATTTGCAGGATATATTTTGAAGCTCTGTCAGTTTTTGACAGCCACAGCATCCTGTGGTGAAGAGCTTTGCAGCTTCACTGTGCACAGTATAGAGAAATTTTCCTCATGTTTTAATCCTGTGATTGAAGAATGTATTTCTATTATGTAATGTTTCACTCTTTGAAAAGAAAGTGAGCACTTATGTTGGTTGTATTAAAATTGTTATTATAGGACCTGTTGTCAGCTTTTTGCCCAGATGGAAAAGTGTGCCTGTTCATTTATCCTTCCCACAAAATCCATTCCATGCCTTTGATCAGACTTCTTGTTTGCCCCTTGCTCTTTCCAAATCCATGGTATGTTTTTGCAGATGTGTGCTTTGGAGTTGCTAACAGCACTCATGGTGCAGGTGCACTGCGTATTGATGTGAGGAACTGTGATGTTTTCCCTGTTCTGTTCTGCCCCTTTCCTATTAACTTGGAGCATTCAATTCCCTTTTCTGACCTTTACAGAGCACCCTGCTCAAGATCTCATGGAGCAGCATGTGTGGCATATTCTAACTCCAGTGTCTCAGTTGGCTCAGAACCCTGCCATTGCTTACATTGATTTAAGATTGCATTTATGCATGATGTAACATTCCTCTCTGATGAATTTCTTCTCCCCACACTCACTCAGTGTTGTGGCAACTGCAGTGCTGGTGTTTCCAGCTGTATCCCATTGCTGACATCCTGGTGTTATCAGCAGACTCTGTCACTCCCTGAGCTGCTCACCCTGTGTGGCTCAGTGTGACAGCTCCCACCCTGCACTTCCCAGTGCTCACCTTCCTGACAGCTCCTGAGCTAGGGGAAAGCCTTCAGTCCCAGGCAGCTCTTACTCTGTGAGCTTTGGGGACAAACATGGGATTATTATTATTTATTATGGGATTATTATTATTAATCGCAAACAGTGATTGTTTTTTGATAAGGGAAAGTCTTTTAGTTTCATTGCTTACCACAAAACCTTTGAGCATTGCATTAAAGGCCCCTTAGTCAATCCCCTTCCTTTCCCTGCTTCCAGGCAGTGCTTTTGCCTCCTAGGAAGAAGTCAGCACCCTGTAACTTATTGCCACTTGTAATCTGTAGACAAACCAGTAGTGTGCAGGATCAGTGTGGCGCCTGGCAGCATGGAGGGATCTGCCTTGCACAGGCATTTTGCAATAGTTGCTCATAACCCTGGTCTATCTTGTCAATAGAGTCAGAAAGCACTTGTCCTCTTGATAGCAGTCATTAGATTGAAAAATTAGAAAATCAAGATAAACAGGACATGAGCTGTCAAACCAGTGGCAGGTTTCCCAAGTGGACTGCATACTGAAAAACTGGGCAGCAGTGAATGTGTTGTGAGAACAGGTCTGTTGTTGTCCCTGTGTTTGTATTTTAGTATGCAGCAAAGGTCAGTTCCACTCTGGGAATTCTATTGAACTGTTTGTCTCTGGAATGGTGCCTGCAGATCTGGTGAGTGAGGGCTGCATACCAAACTCCAGCCCATGCAATAACAGTGCCTCCTCCCACCTCCAGTGGCTGCTGTGGGCCAGGCTGGAGTTCATGCTCTGTGTGCCCTGGAAGGCCTCTCTATTTCAGAAGGAAATGGAGAAGGGGACTGATGACCAGGGCTCTCATTGCAGCAGGTGTCTGAAGGGTGACCCTGTATTTTCCTGATCTGTGGTGGAGGACTCAGCAGATATTTTCAAACTAGAGAGTTTACAGCTCACTGGAAGGTGGGAGTTGTTGTTGATCACTCTCCATTGTAGATGAAATGAAGGCAGAGCTGGAAAAGCCACACTGCAGTTTGTCACAGAACTGTGAGGCTGCCCCAGCACAAATGGGCATTTTCAACAGCCCTTCATGGAGCAGAGTGTGGGGACATGGCAGGGACAGAGCTGTGACATGGAAACACTTCCAGAAATCACATCAGTGGAGCATAGGAGGTTTCACAGCAAAGAACATGCAGTAAAGGGAGAAGCTGGCAAAAGTCTTGGCCTGAAGGGTGTGTTTGTGTGTGGCTGCTGCACGAGGCAGAGCAGAAAGCACTGGGGGCAGGTGTTGCTCTGAACTCTGATGTTGTGGAACCTTGACAGGTTCCAAGCTGTGTTTCACCTTTCTGAGTGCACTCATCTCTTCCTGGCCCCTTCAGAGGGACTGCTGCAGTACAGATGGGCAGTAGATTTTGTCCTTGGAGAGGAATGCACTGGAAATGCAAATTCACAGCAAATCCAAGAGCTGGGGAGTGGGCACAGGCCTTCTGCAAAGACAGGTTTGTCCGAGCAGGGAGCTGACACTGGAAGTTTATTTTTAGATAAGCATCAGGTGGCATGGAATGGCTGGGAAATGTCTTGTAGAGGTTAGGTTTTAGTAAAGACTTCATTTCCTGTGCCATATTCAAGGGAGAAAGGAATTGTCAGAGAAAATGTATCCCTATACAATGAATATTTAGTACAAGAGGGCATCTGCCATGCTAAAAATTTGCTAGAAAGAATTTCCCCAGTACTGTTATAAAAGAGCTATCTAACAGTTTTTATGGTCATTGACAGCTGGAACTCTCTAAGTTTTCTTGTCTAATGATGTTTACTAAATATTAAGTAGTTGTCCTGTACTATGATTTCTTTTCTCTGACTCACTCTCATAGTAAAATTTTCTAAGCAAGAACCCTGGCCTGTGCTGAACTTGCAGTTTTATTATTTAAAGACTTTGTGATTTCTAATTAGAAGTTCGATTGAAATTCTGGGTACTTGCTGGCAGAAGTTGTTTATTTAAATAGTTGTAGCAATATTAGATAAGATTCCTTTAAAATATAAGAGAACAAGGTTTCAAAAGTATTCCAATAAAATCAGAACTGAGAACCTTGGAGAAATCAGTGCTGGGGAAGTGAAGAAGATGGAAGATAGCCAAATGAACTGGAAGTTTCATTATTGTACACTTTTATTGTTTTAGTACAGGTCTTAGACTATTTGGAGCTTTCTCTTAATGCTCCACTTCCAGGAGTCCTGTGATTCCTGTGGAGTCCTGTGATTGGCAGAAAAGTAGTTCTTAATTAAAAGTACTTCAGGACCTCATTGATTGAAAGAAAATGAAATCACAGGAAAAGATATTTCAATAGCATGCATGTAAAGATGGAGGTGCTAGAAGGCAAATAATGTATTGCTTTTGAAAATGTGACTTGAAAGGTGTCAATGCTTCCTTTTAAATATTTTTCAGACTGGTTTTGACTGACAGTTTTTTGCTTAAACTTAGCGTTTTCTTGGAGAAACTCTTAATGTTTTCTTTAATGTTTTAACTTACTTCAAGTTTCACATTAACAGAACTATAAATACCTAATTCCCAAGAGTTTACATTCTTTCATAGAGTTAGAGAAATTTCTGCCAGTAAAATGAATACAAGAACATGCAGGCAGTATTCTATGAATGTCTGCAGGTAGAAGCATAAGCAAGTAAGGAGGACTCCTAAAATCACTGAATAAGTCCAAAGCCCAGTCATAGGACATGAGGAGTTTAGTTACCAGCACTGTGTTGGCTTTCCACAGGAGGGATATCGATGCTCTATCTCTGCAGTCCTCCTCCATACTTTTCTGGGCTTGGAAGCCATTCCAGCTTCTAACCTAGGGAGACAGGTCTTCATGAACTCCTATTTCCTATGGAGAGAGGGCAGTTGAAAGAAGGAGCAAAATGAATTGTTCCCTAAGGAAAGCAGAGCTCCCTCTCTCATGCCAAGAGGGGCAGTGGCTTCCCCTTGTACAAATCACACAGACCTAATTATCTGAGGGCTGAAGAGCTCCATGAGGATCAAGGTGCTTATTTACAGAGTTATCACCTGGTTACCTGAGCTGGGCTCTGCCTTTGGCACTCTGAGAATGGTGCAAGACTGAGAGCCTGTGTTTCTTTCCAAATGACCTTCTCTTGTCCTTTTAATGGCTCCTCAGGGAGAACATTGAGGGCCTGGCACAGGCTGCCCAGCTGTGGCTGCCCCTGGATCCCTGGAAGTGTCCAAAGCCAGGTTGGACTGGGCTTGGAGCAACCTGGGATAGAAGAAGGTGTTTGTGCTCATGGCAGGGGGTGGCACTGGATGGGCTTTAAGGTCCTTTCCAACCTAAACTCTTCTGGGATTCTACAATCATTCTTAGTTTATCTGAAAGATTTTTTTGAAGCTGAAGAGCTGAAGGGAAGGTACTTGTGTAGATTTGCAGAAAATATTTTGTTGTAAATCATCCTGTGTCATCCTACATTAGCCAACTGTGTCTGGATCAGAGGAGCCTTAAGCCCTGCTAGCAACAAATCCAAACAGCAGAAGGGAGCAATGACCTCAATGCTGTCACAGCCTGGAGGAGCTGGCCTTTGCCTCAGAGGAATGAGCTCCATTATTTTCTACAGCAGGTATTTTCAAATGCCAGGGCCCTTACAATTTCCATTTCATTCATTGCCTGTTGATTTGATCAAATGCCAACTCCAGTCTGTTATAGTTAATTCATTAGTTGGCTGTGGCTTTAGTTCAAACCTTAATTTGGTTAGCAAGGTTCAATTTTAGTCAGTGCTTTCTTTTTTTGCACTTACCTACTAATTTTTAGTAGAATTGACAAGGAGGTGGAAACCTTATTTTCTCTCAGTCATTAGAAGGGCTATGCTGAGAAGGTCAAGGGGAGTCCAAGGGAGGCATCTGAGAGTTTCTGGCTCCCCAGTTCTCTGTCACAGTTAATCTGTGACTCAGAAAATCAGGATGCCTTGTGGATGATACATGTGGAAGTGGAATATTTGACTCCCAGCTTGAAATACAAACACATCACAGCAGGTCCTGTACATAGAGATTCATCCTGTGTGAGAATAAGTGACCATAATCCAAGTACTAGGGAGGAAAGAAAGGCCACCTTGGGTAAATCTGTGTCTTTATTCAGCAGTTTTCTCATACTTCTGAGGAGGTGGAATGAGTGAGTTTGTTTTCCTGTGAGCTCTTCTCCCCGTGCTGCTGCTTCCCAATGTGCCAACTGCATCAATTCTCACTTCAGCACAGGCAAAATAACAGAGTAGTAAATAGCAAGATATGCTGCAGATGGAAAGATCCAAAGTCACAGATCCTATGCATGAAGCAGTTTCTCATTTTCAGCAGTGGAAATTTTCATTGACATGAATTCACAAGTCAACTCTATGAATCTATACCTGCTTAACCCACAAATTTCCATCTGCTCAGAATGCTCCTGTATAATTCTTTAGAAATTAATGACTGATCTGTAGTATTCTGTCTCCTGGAGTGGACTACAGGCCTGTGTAGTGCATAGCAGTGGGAATGGGTGGTGTGAAGTGTCCTTCAGCAATGCTATTTCCAGCTTGAATCAATGAATTTTTTTGTTAACTTGACAAAAAGCATCCTATTTCTTTAGGGCTTTCATATTCACAGAGCTAAAAGGAGCCTCATCCAGGTTGCTTCAGCTTGTCCAGGGAATATGTGTTGATCTTGGTGGTTTTAATTAAAGCAGAGTTGTTTTATTTAACAATTCAAGTGCCTGCCTGTTCCTTCCTGGGTTTCTGTGAAGCTTGCAGTGGGTCACAGGTGGGAGGAAGGAGAATGAGCCTCTCTGTTATTTATTTACCTTTTTGGGGTCAGTCCGGGGGCTCCACAGGCTGGTGTGGGAGTCAGTGCCTGTGGAAGTGAGGGATTCTGCAGGGCAGGAAGGATCAGGCTGAAATTCAGAAGGGAGGTCTCTGGGGAAGAGTGCAGGGATTTTCAAGTGAAAAGATCTGCTTGATTGCACCTCTGAGCAGATGTGGAATGAAAAGGAGCAGGAGCAGAGGCTGGAAAAGGCAGCAAGAGGAGCACAGATGTGTTCTCCACCTGGCAGCTGTAACTGGAGGTGACAGTGGGAACATCTTGGTGGGAGAGAGAAGGGGCTGGGGGGGAGAGTTGTGTTTGGGTTTATTTTGTCAGTGATGCAGTGGAAAAGGCTGCCTGTCCCCAGAGCATGGGCACTGCAGGTTGGCCTGGTGGGTGTGACAGACACAGCTCTGAGCTGTGCCCGCTGCCTTTGCTTCCAGTCAGGGCTGCCAGGAGGCAGCAGCCAGGAACAGGAGGGAGGTGAGCTTGCACTCAGCTGTTGATCTGGAAAAAGCAGGTGCTTCTGAGCTGCTCTGTGCTGCCTGGGCAGCAGAAATGCAAAGGCTACTGCAGGGCAGGGGCTGGTGAAGGCTGCCTGCAACAGAAGAGGCTCTTCTCACACACAGTGCTGCAGGTGTGGAAACAAGCAAAGGCATTCCATGGAAGCTCATCCCACACTGAGCAAGCAGCAGCCCTGAAGCACTCACAGGGTTTGGTAGGCAATGCAGTGCCTAAACTTGACTGGCAGAATGATGTTTCAGTGTTAAATAGGACATTTTTCTTTGTCTTTGCTGGCACAGTGTCTCTGATCAGTGAGAAAATGGAAGGCAGCTGAAAAGAGAAGGTACTAATAAAAGGCAGGAGAAACATTTGCAGTCGGTAGCAAAGATATTCCTTTCTCTCCACAATAACATATGAACTTTTTTATATTTCATAGGGTATTTTTAGGATTATTTTTTAGGAATATCTTTGCTACCGACTGCAAATGTTTTTCCTGCTTTTTATTAGTACCATCTCTCTACAATAAAATATGAAATTTTTTATATTTCATGGGGTTTTTTTTAGGATTGATGCTATATACTTTACATCCCACATCAAGTTTTCTGTGGTTAATGCTAGTCAGAAACTTTACAGAGGATAAGGTCTTCATCCTGTCCCACTGCTCAGGGAAACAGGGTGTAAATTGTATCTCTCCTGAGCTCTTACGCTAATATTCTCACAGAATATTTGAGATACTACATATTAATTTAAGATATAGATCTTTTACACATCTGTGTACAAGAAAATAAAGACTGTTGACAAAACAAAGGGGTCTTTAAAGTACTGGGAGAAATGTGTAAATATTTGAAGACTTGCAAAACATAGATTTATTGATGAAACTAGAAACATGCATCTATGAACACTAATCAGTAAAATAGTTTAGCTTTTGTACTGTTAAAAAAATACTGTAAAACTCAAAGAACTGACAGACAGGTACTGTGTTAATTTTCAACAGCAATTCAAAAAAAAGAAAACCAAGGCAAAAAATGAACCCCAAAGCAAAACAAACAACAAACACAGGAAGAAAATTAGGCCTGATAGTTACTCTCCTATTAATTAAAAAAGATTTGATGGTACAAGAACAGTGTCATGAGTATTTCAAAGGCAAACCCAGCATAAATTAGAGCATTATTTATAAAGAATAAGTACTGGAATTAACATACATGTTTTTGCTAACAGAGCTGCCAAAATGCTGTTGAAGAATGAGCATATGAACTTGTTTTGTGCTGAATCAAAATTGATCTATTAGCTGTAGAAGAAATCCTTCTTTTTAAAATTTAAACAACTATAAACATCTAGTAATAAAGCTTGCTACAAGGACATGAGCTTGCTGACTTTTAAAAAATCTTGGAAACACTACATGACATCTAGATGAAATTTAATGCAATAACTGGTGTGAAGCTGTTAATTCATTTGATTTTTCTGTATTTTGGATAAAGGGGGAAGGGCATTAAAAAGGGCCCAGGTGTGTCTGGGCACTTATTAACAACACAGAATTCTACAAGTCCCATTGTGATCAGGCTGTCTGTTTTCCTGTGCTATGGATAAATTATTCTGATCTCATAGTGCAGGAAAATTAATTTGGAAAAAAAGCCACAACCAACTATTTTTTCTAAAGAACAAGAGCCCTAAGTATCACAAAAACAAGTCCTTGAATTCACTGTTTTTCCTCTTGGCTGGCATTATTTTCCTGTGAAAAGAAATCATGGCTTGGTTTGTAGGCTTTAATGCAATATGCAGTTCATTGCCATGGAACTGAAAGTTTTCCTCATGTATCCCTGTACTATTTCAGCCTCAGAATTATCAGCCATGGTAATTTTAATTTAAATGGCCTTAGAAAAGTACTTTAGTCTGCTGTCAAAATACTGGTGAAATGCAAAATATTCCATATGGCCTTATGCAGTGGGCTCTGTGATAAGACATTGGAGCATTATCTGAATTTCATCAGGACTTGAGAGAAATACTGCTAGGTATGGCAGAGAATTATGGAAACCAAAAAGGATTAAGGAGGTACTGTAGAGAAAAAGCTTTTACTTGAATTCAGAAATCATGCATTTTATATATAACAAACACTCACTTTTAAGTTCACTGCTGTGAGACCAAATTACACTGCAAAGCATTTCTAAGAGGTTTTTTTTCCATGTGTTTTTTTCTGACTATTTATATTTCAGTAGTATGCCAATCTCTCCTTGGTGAGCTCCTGGTGAGCTGTTAAAGTTCTCATTTCTCTTTCTTCTTTTTCCTACCCACTGCCTGCTGCAAACTGAACTCAGTCATTAAGTGAGCATCACTTTTCTTCACTGGGGCGGTCAGTAATTTTTCTTGGTATCCTTTGCCCTTCATCAGTTGGAAATTGTCATCTCTGCCCTCTCATAAAGAAATCTGGTGTGCTGTTACAGCACCAGCAAACAAACTCTCAAGCCATGGCTGACAGACAAATCCTGTTTATCATTGGCTGGGGGCTCTGTACAAATCACAAACGGGACAGGACTGCTGGGAACGTGCCTTGAGCTGTTTCATTTTCCACCATCAGTCTCATTCCATGGTTATGACAATGGGAAGATGTCAGCAGCTCACATCCCAGGCAGCAGACCAAGAACTTAATGTTACAGCTTACTTTAAAAGTTGTTTGACCCATCACACAAAGCAAAAGCACATTGACAGCAGTTCCATCCAACCACTATAAGCACAGGTACCTTTGGTTAAACAATGCTTGCTTATTTCAAATACCATACCTGCTTGTAAGCCTTAAAACACAATGCACAGAGCTCCATTATTAAGCCTAAAACTTCCTAATATCTTGCTAGATCAACTTTCCTGTAGCTTAGGGAGTTGTTCTAGACAAGCATTAATACACAGACCATTGCTCTATTTGTCCTTGCTTTTCTACATTTTACCTAATTTTTCTGCTGACATATCTCATGGCTACTGCTTGGCTCTGATCACAGTTCTGCTGTCTCTGAAACCTACCTTTGGCAGCTTTCCCAAAACCCTCTGATTTTATAAATTCCCACACTGTTTATCCTGGTGAGCAGAGGTATTTCTCCAGTGTGGCCAGTGGAATAGCATTGGTGTTGCCCACAGAGCAAGTCTTCCTTCAGGGCTGGGACAGGGGGAATGCCCTCGAGGGAGACTGAGTGAGGCTGCAGAAGAAGGGAAATCCTGCACCTGACTCAAGCCTTCCCTTGCCAGGCCCTTTTGGGTTTGCACTGAGCCCATGTTGTGTCCTGTGTCACTGCAGCCATTTGGGTCAGGAGCTCTTTGCTTCCAAGCATCTTCCTTATTTGGGTGTTCTGGGGTAGCTCCTAAACTGCAGGGTAAGCAAAGAGCTCCTTTTTCCTGCAACTTCGTGAAATGAGCTAATTTTGATGTTAATTTGGAGATGTTTGTAAAAGACAGTTAATCCATATGGTTTGTACTGAGTAACAGAACTGACAGTGACAACTGGTGCTGTATGGAATACCTGATTTTCTTTTAATTACATATTTATTTCCTGTGCTCCATATAGCAGACTTTACAGGCTTGCTTCCTTGGCTTAATTCCCTGTGGATGAAGGAGAATCAATACAAACCAAGGCCCAGTTTTGCAAATATCTATATTTGGGTTCAGTGTAGTTAGTCAAATTCCTAATAATTTGGAAGGGCAGATCTTCATGTAGAAAGAGAGAATAGATAATTTATTTTTATCTCAGTGAAAACACACCAGGCATCTCTGCCTATGAATACCACAGCCATGATTAAGTATTAATTATACTGCTGGAGGTAACTGCAGGGGGTAAGAGACTTGAAGTATTGGCTTTTCAGCAAAAGCAATGTTTTATATATGACAGATTTCTTATGAAAAGGATTCTTCTAGAATAAGCCTCAGAAAGAGACTGGTCCCAAACTAGTTTTCTTTACTTTGATATTTGTAAAGGAAACCACATTTTGGTTTATACTTTTAGTTTTGCTTTTATATTCTGGTACACTGTTTTGGAAAGTGTCAGTTTTAGATTCAGAAATCAGGTTGAATCAGCCTCCAGTTGTGACCTGTCACCATAGGTGAGCTCTGGTCACTGTATTGTTAATTTGAGTAGTCACTGAGTGGGAAACCCTGCAGCAGGCCAGGATGTGGTAAAGCTGTAGGAACTTGGGTGAGGTTGGGCAGGCTGTGATGCATCCTGAGCTTTTCTTTGGTTGTGACTGCTCCTGAGCTCTTGGCTGGGATCATTCTGCTCAGTGTCTAACACTCAGAGCCGTGTGGGCCTGCTGGAAATTGATGCTGATGTTTAAAACTCTGGGGAAACATTCATCATGTCTAAAAGCCCAGGTCTGAGGAGGTGCAATAACAAAGAATAGGTGGTGGTCAGATCGTGGCTCACTGGTTCATATCTGCATTGCAAAAGGAAGCCTGAGCAGTTTGTGGTGCTGTGCTGGCTGTTGATGATCCGGGACTGTGTTCTCTGGGCTCCTTTTGGGGGTACTGGGGTCACCCTGTGAGTGGTGAGAAAGTCAGTGGTGAAATACATGGAATGCCAAACCTGCCTTCCATTTTCTGGGAGCTGATTTTGAAGGACTTCCTTGTTGTCCCTGAGGTCACAACCTTTACATAACAGGTGGGTAAGTGCTGTCAGGGAAAAGAGAGGCAACATCACAGGAGATGAAACTGCTACAAATTCAGCCCAAATGTAATTCATTGCCATGATACAGAGTATTTGAAGAGAAGGTAACAAAGGAAGAAATTTTGAGGTTTTAGGTAGGTTTGCAGTTGAAAATCCCCACTTTAATATTTTGCTTGCGTTGCCAATGTGCTACTTTGATGGAGCCAGAAGTTCTTGTTTAGCAGGTGTTGGTGGGGCAGTGTTGTGGGTGTTGCTCAGGGGGCTTCCTGTGTTGGGGTGACCCACATGTGATGTCCTACAGCTCTGAACCCTGCAGCTCCTGGTGACCTGGCTGTGACCGAGGCCCATGGACCACAGAAGCTGCTGGGACTATTATTAATTTACCCTTGAGGAGTTCTCACATGGATTAATAGCCTTTTGCAAGGTAAAAGAAGCCACTGTTTTCCTGAAAGTACCAAAGAAGATGTTTCCTGTTGGCATTTGTGGGGTTCTTAATGAGCTCAAACAGTGCAGTGTTCTTCAATTAACTTTGATTATACTTCTGTATAATTTATTTTGAACAATAACTGGAAAATTAGTTTTCATTTAGGAAACAATTGGAGCTCGCTGTGTCTTGACCTCCTATACACTTGTGTAATTTTAATGAAGACAGGATTGAATTTTATTAGGGATGAGATGAATGTACTTGGGAACAGAATCTGTCTTTCCTCCCTAAAAATGGCAGTAAGAATGATGGTGATGAAACTAGACAAAAACAATGGAAAATGAATATTTTCATTATTGTAGGATTTTATGTAAGAGTGAGCAATCAGATGTTAATAGAAATAGAAACCTTTGGAGGCACAATGTGATAATATTTTATCACATATCACATTTTCTTTTATGCCTGATAGACAGCATTAGTTTCTGTGCTGCTGGGGAGGAGGAAGGACATCTGGAATGGCAAATAATATGGGAAGGGATGGTATTTTCTCAGGGTCCTGATGCTCAGTGCAGCACATCTGCTCCACTGGGGTCATTCAGAGATGTGTTTAATAAAAGTCTGTAGGACGTGCACAGCTTTCAGAAGGTGTTTTCATTCACTGTTTTATTGCAGTTAATGTTACTCCTTTTCTGTTTCTTATGGAAACTTTGGGTTCTTTGAGTTCCACTTGAACTTCTCTGGTCTTGCTAACACTGTAGGGGCTGATGTTCCTCACAGTTAGCTGGCATTTGCACACCCAAAATTTCTCTAAAATGCTTTTTTTGTCTTTTTTTTCTGCTCATTAGGAAAGACTTTAAGACATGAGAGGCAGTGTAAACCTCCAAAAATATAATCTGATTAAAAAAAAGTATTTTTGAAGATAAAAACCTCTGCAATAAGGATTTTAGAGGATAAAAACCTGTAAAAATATCTGGATGCTTTCTACATGAAAAGCAACAGAGTCGTGAAATAGATGTCATAGTGTGTTTGGGACATGCACTTTGGGGACATAGCTACGTTTTGATCAGTGATTTGTGGTTTTGGAAGAAGGGAAGACCCAAGGCAGGTTGAAAAAGATGCCGTGTGTGTCATTCCTGAGAGGGAGAGCAGTGTCCCTATAGTGTGTAAATTTGCTCTAGCTCTTTTAGTGCTTTATAATGGGAAAAATGTGCTTTTATGCGGACGTCTAAAAATTTTTAAGAATCCTTTACAGTATCTCAAAGTCTGAAAGACTCTTTTAGATTTCAGACTGTTTTGTTGGTCACAAATTCATTTCAGGTCTAAGCTTATCTCTTGGGGCCTGTGTTGTTTCTTTTTAATTAATTGTACATCATACCTTAACCCATTGATTAAAACTCAGAACAAAGTATGTCACCAGCCTCAGACCTGGCATGTGAAATGACATTCCAGCTGCACTTTGTTTAGTGGGCAGCTGCAGGTTGCCTCTGGACTCACTTCAGGTGAGCTCCTGCAAAGGCCAGGGACAGTTCCTGGGAGGGTCTGGTGCAGAGGCACAGGATTTATGTCAAAAAAGAAAAAGAAAAATGAATTTTAATCAATTTTAATAAAGAATTTGCATGTGGGGCCCTAGAGAGTGATGTGCTGCACCTTATCCTTAATTTCATGGAGTGGTTGTGAATTTTGGACCATGCAGCCTGAGTTCTTGCTAAAATCTATAAAATTTGGTGCTGATGTTCTTTCTAGGGAAATATGGGTGCTTTTCCAGCACATTCTACCCAATCATTGATGCACATTTGCAAGAAATTTTTTCTCACTGCTGCATTGCAAGACAAATTCCCAACAATTCCTCTGAAAACTACACATCAGAATGAGTTGGCTGTGGATGTTGGACTGGAGTTCTTTTACCAGTCTGTAAATCCTGTGGCCTGAAAGCCTCTTGGGATGCAGGGGATCATCCAGGTGCTTTGCAGCAGTGACTGTGGTAAGGTAGATTAGAAGAAAGCAGAATGTCCAGCTGGAGAGCAGAGGTGATCCCTGAGGCTCACGGCCTTTTTCAGCAGTGTGCTGATGTTTAAAGACTGTGTGGTCTTTGTGAATAGTTGATTTCTGTTATAAATGTGATGACTTAAAAAGATAATTAATAGTCTGGTATGAGCTTGGAATTGTCCCCCCTTTGGGGAGAAGAGTGGTTATTATAGCATTTAGTTTAGACAGCTTCCTACCTTATTTTCCCTTACTCTAGCATGTGCTCCCTCCCAGTCATTGCAAGCACAAATGTCATCTTTGGGAGAGGGACTTGGAATCCTTCTTCTTGTCTTTCAGAATGCATAATAAAAGGAACTGAGGAAGAGGGCAATGGTCAAAGCAAGAACATTTTCCCCTCCTTGAAAAAAATGCCTATTTTCCATCAGCATGCATGAGACATTTGGATAATGTCTTAAAAACATACTTTAACTTGAATAGGCCAGGCCAGGTTAAGCTGCACTAAATGACCACTTGCAGGTCCCTTCCAACTAAAATAGCAGTAGCTTTTCTTTCTTCTCAGTAGCAATATGATTTTTTTTTTGCATTCCTATTGCAAGAAACGTTCTTTATTTACTTAATCAATGCAATGCAACCATCTCCAGCCCAGCCTGGCCCCACATGGGGTGGGCAGAGGCTGCCCTTAGGCATCACCCAATCCCACTGTGAATATGACCCCTGGCAGACAGATGAGCTGCAAACCAAGTCTTTAATGACTAAACAGGAATGAGGAGTGTAGGAGAGGGCAGGGGCTGGGGGTCTGGAGCAGGTCACTGCCTCAGGGTGGCTTCTGGCCTGGGTGCCGCGTCACCGCCGCCGCCTCTTCCTGGCTGGCGGGGCCGTGCTCCTGTGGGAAGGTCTCTTAGCTTGTGGGGGTGCTGCCTGCTGAGGGGCTCTTGGCTTGGCTGCTGCCAGCTCCCTTGCTTTGGGGTTCACACAGATGGTGATGACACTCTGTGGCTGCCTCTGCAGTGCCTGCTCCTCCACCTGGGCCATGTGGAGTGAGTGAGGCTGGGAGGCAGTGGGTGGGCTGGCAGAGGGGGTCAGGTTGGGGATGGCAGGAATGGAAGGGATGGCATCCTGGCTGTTCCTTTGCTGTGCCTCCATCACTGGCTCCTTGGGATGGTCATCTTCCAGCAGGCATTCACAGAATTCAATGAACTCATCGAGGTCCTCAGCTGTCAAGCTGGGGACATTGGCAGCCAAGATGGTGTCCTCATTGTCCCCTTGCTGTGCCAACTCTGCTTGCTTGTCAAGGCAGCCACTGTCCTCCAGGTACTCAGAGAGCTCTTCCAGGAGGGCATCCAAGGTGGGGCTGTTGGGGCTGTTGAGGTCGGTGTCCTCGGCCACCACAGTGTCAGGCCAGCCAAACAGATGGCTGTTGGTGCTGTCCCCTGCCTGCTCAGGAGTGGCCTCTGTGGTGGCACTTGGTTCCTCTCCAGACAGATCCGTGCTCACCTCTTCTGAAAATGGAACCACAAGAGATTGAAGCTTTCCTCAGCTTGTCTGCTGGTGCGTGGGCTTTGCCACCCCCCAAAACTTACCTTCAGGCTCCATCGTAGTTGGGGCAGCTGGTAGAGCCAGGGCAGGTTGATGGTGGATGTGGAACACACTAGAGCCTAAGGGGTAAAGGGCCTCTTCCTGCACCACAGCTCTCGGCTGGTTCGGCAGCAATGTCCCCATCACCACCTGCTGTACCCAGCCATAGGCAGGGGGACAAACAGCAGCCCTGAGGGGCAGCTGCACCAGCTGGGGAAGATGCACCACAGAGGGAAGATGGAATACCTGCCCCAGTGTCCCTGGGAACCCCTGCCTGGTGGTGGTGACTGGGACCAACTGGTGGGAGGCAGTTTGGAGCTGGACAGGCCCAGAGGACAGTGGCAGCCTGGGGACAGAAGGCAGGTCCCAGGCAGCTCCCAGGGAAGGGAAGCTCACACCAGGCACCTTCACCAGTGTCACCTGGAGAGGGAAACTCTCTGTTGGGGGAAGCAGAGAGGGGTGATGGGGTGAGATACTGGCAGGCAGAGCTGACTGGGGGTACCTGGAGGGCAGGAGCCCCAGCAGGAGCAGGACCCTGCTGCTGTACCTGCCATGATGCCTGGGCAGCCTGGGGGTTCCTTGGGACAAACACCACTCGTGGGTTCTGTTGCCAAGGCAACTGTTGGGGCCAAGTGTTCTGGGGTTCCATTGCCATAGTTGTTCCCACCAATGCCAGCATGGTGATGGAATGAGAGCTGCTCCCCCCTTAGTGCCCACAGCCTCCAGCCTGATGGTGACAGCAGGACACGTGGATGTGCCCTGGCATGGCCAGGAGCCCCCCCGTTCCCTGCCAGGCCTGTCCCCAAGGCCAGCACCAAAACTGCCATCAGCTCTGGAACAGCCTCCCAGGAATGCCCCATTGTTCCCAAAGGGAACTGCTCCCCATGGGACAGCCCAGGCCCCCTCTGGGCCTGGCACAGGGAGAGCTGCCCCTTGCCCACTCACCTGCTGGGGCTCCATGGGCTGTTCTGGCAGTTGCCAGGTTCCAGTTCCACATCCAAGGCGGTTGGAGAGCCCTGCCTGGCCCCAGGGCCTGTCACCCCAAACACCCATGGGCACCATCCTGCTGCTGCTGGAATGTGGAAATGGCTCCAGGCCCACTGAGGGCACCCAAGAGCTTCCAAACCAGTCCCTCCTTCCCCTGCTGGGCTTCATGTGGGGCTGACATGGGGCTGGGTTTGTTCTTCACATGATCCTAAAGAGGATTTTCCTGTGGGAACAGCTATCAGTATGGAATTGGTGGAGGGTACTGAGAGGAATGGGACCCAGGTCCAAACTCATTTGTGTCTGCTTTTCAGAGCGACTGAGCACAATTCTGCCTGAAGTAAAACACAGGCTTTGGTGGTCAATTGCTCTGAAGACAACCACAGCACTGGTAACAGCTCTCGTTATGTCCTAGGCTGCTGTTGTCAGAAATTGGGTTTAAAGTAGTGTGGAAAAGCATTTCAGCATCATCTTTCTGCAAACATTTGATCAAAATGTTGTGGTAGATTATGACAAATTAAGTTCTGTTTTATTTATGTCTTAATTTCATACCTTTAATGGAATAAATTTTTAAATGGATCTTAAGGTTTAAATCACTCAAAGTGTGCGTCTTCACAGCCAGAATATAGTAGGATTTGGTCTGATCTGCCTTTTGAAAGAAATGGAGGATGAGCTGTAAAATAACTCGGGAAGTATAGATCATTTGGTTTTTTGCTCTTCTGGATGGTGCATTGGATAAATCCTGCAGTGGTTTGCTGCAGAAACCCAAGTTCAGGTTTCTGCTGTACCTCTGAACTTGGAAGATGGTTTGATGTTTTATTTCATGACAGGAAAGGAGTTTTGTCTGTTTGGTGGGGTGTGTTCCGGTGGGGTTTAAAAATGATTTAAGAGGAATAAAAAAATAGAATATAAATACTTGTCCCTTATTCAAGTGGCTACAGTAGCCTAGTCTAGGTCAGCTGCACATGCCAACTAGCAGGGCAGAGCACCTGGAGTGCCTGGTGTGAGGATTACTGACCTCATGGGAGCTCTGGGGTTTGTGTGACAGGGGTGCATCATGGTGGGGAGCTGCTCTGAAATCCTGCTTTGGGCTGCTGCCATGGCTGCTGAGAACTGCTGGGATTCTCAGTGTGCATGGCAGGGCAGCACCTGAGAGCAGCAGATCTCACTGCCAGCTGCTGCAGACTCTCCACAGCACTAGAACCAAATTCTTGGAAAATTGTGGTGACCACATCTTCTTAATAACTAATAGCTGTCTGTGCTTAATAGCTCATAAGTGTCAAAACTTAGCTACTGAACACTTCCAAGTATACTGAGAAATGCAGAGACCATTTTGGAGGAGGGTTTGTACTGCCATGAGTCTGTGGGTTTCCAAAATTATATTTTCTTGGCTTTTGATTTTCATTTTGTTGGTTTTTTCTTACAGCCAAAGCTCTGTGAAAAGGGTCTGGAGCACAGGCCTTACGAGCAGAAGCTGGGGGAACTCAGCCTGGAGAAAAGGAGGCTCAGGAGGGATCTTCTGGCTCTGCCTGACAGGAGGGGACAGTCAGGGGGGTTTGGGCTCTGCTGCCAGGGAACAGGGACAGGACAAGGGGGAACAGCTTCAAGCTGTGCCAGGGGAGGCTCAGGTTGAATATTAAGGAATTTTTGTTCTTGTGATGAAGGCTGTAAAGCATTTGCATGGGCTGCCCAGGGCAGTGCTGGGGTCTGGAATGCTTGGATGTGGCACTTAGGGACATGGGTAGATGGTGAACACAGTGGTGCTGGTTGATGGTTGGATTTAATGACCTGAAAGGTCTTTTCCAGCCTTAAGGATTCTGTGATGATTCTAAAAGGATATTCAGTGCTATCACAGTACAAAAGCAGTGCTTGGATGGTTTAGAGTTATTCTTGGAAACAATTCCTTTCATTTGTGGAGGTGAGGAGTGGCAAGTGCTCAAACATCTTTGAAACCCAAATCTGGCAGTTTGAATATCATTAGGAACTACTCTGATTCTCTAATATCTCATAATAAGTTCACTGGATTTCATAACTGACAGCACTGTAAAAGTCCATCATGGAAATACAACCTTGTAGGAACCCTCATCTATTGTTTCACTGAGTTGCACATCAAAATTCATAAGTGTCAAAACCAACTGTGAACCTACAGTTCTTAGAACTTACTCTGACATCAGGTAGTGAGCCAAAATACATCCAAATGCCATATACTTTTTCTGGCAATGAAAGAAAGGCTGCCTGCTGCATTTTGCAAAGATCGTCTTTGATGATGATGACCTCACAGTGAGATTGTAAATGTGTAAGAAATATTGGACTTTAGGATGTTGTTTCCTAGTGTTGAAAAAAGCAACAATGGCATAAAAACTGTATTTGAAGTGCTGCAGATTTTGGAGGAAAAGTAATGTTAAATTGTAAAGCAAGTTGATAAGGAAATTATGAAAATTTTTAACATCAGACCTTACAACACTATATTTAGATTGAGTTTATAACTTAGGATTTAGGAATGTGAGTCTAATTTTTATTTCCTACCTAGATCTCAGCCTTCTCTTTCTATTCTGATGTTGGAATTGGTTAGGAGCCTCTAAAAATTGCACAGCATCCTGTTTCAAAAGCTGAGCTTCTGGGCCAACTTCAGGAAGAGATTTGTCTGTGAAGCTGCAAAACAGATTGAATCAAGTCTCTCCTAAAGAGCAAAAAGAACACCCAGTCAAACAGCAGCAGGAAGTGGTGTTTAACAGCACATCATCAAGTTAGGCAAATTAAATATTTTATTCTTTTTTCCTCTTGCCTCTAGGAGGTTTTATTCTTCCCCTTTGTTTCCCTTCTCTGGTTCTTCTAGTCCTAAAACTTAATTTTTCATGTCAGTGTTAAAGGCTCTTTGTCACAGCTCTAAATTCACATTGTGTGCCCGATCATCTCTGTAACATTAAGGCAAACAATTCTAAATAGTGTAGAACAGTAGTGTGTAACCCCTTGTCTTCCCTGAGTGGCCTTCACTGTGTTGTGGGGATTTAAGGTTTTGTAGCCTTGTAACAGTTAGCAGAGCAAGGCCCAAAGTAAAAACACTCACAAATAGAAAAGGGATAAAGGAAATAAGTTATTTGGCAGAGATAATATTGTGTGTTGTTTGCAGATGGCTTCTAACAAGGAAAAAAGTGAGTAGCTTAAAGTTACAGCCTCCAGGCTTGCCTGCATCTTCTGAAAAGACAAATACTGTTGTGGTTCACTCAGCTGCAGATAGTTTTTAATTTGATTAATAAACTGCAGTGTATCCAGAACTCTGGTTCAAAGAACAAGCAAGCCAACCCCCCTCATCCCCCCCCCAAACCCAAGCAAGCTAAGAGATTCATGAACAGTTGCCAGGAAACCATTTATAATATATTTTTTAAAAATCTATTGTGATTTCTGCAAATATTTTGATTATTGCAGTGCCTGGATACTAGTTTTCTAAATGTAAATTTTATGCCTTAATTAGGCACCATTAAGCATTTTTCCCCAAACACACAGATTAAGCATTTCAATATGCTTTTCTAATTGCATTAAAAAGAAAAAGATCAAGCTGTAAAACTGCCTGGAGTCAGTTCTGTGTGTACCCACACATGTAGCTCTCATTAATGTCAGAATTAAGTGTAGAGGAGAAGAGAATTAAACCTGGGATGCACCTTATTAAAATGTGTGTAGGTGTTTGAACTTAAATCTGTACTGGTTGCTGGAGGAATGCTTGAAGAATAGGGTCTGGTGTAGATCCAAGGCACAATAATCATTTTCCAAACTCTCCATGTGTGGGATTCATCCTGCTTCCCTTCAGGCACATTCATGGGAGGCTGAACAAGTGCCTTTCATTTTCCATTTTCCCTTGGGATGTGCCTGCCCAGGAGCTGGAGCAGCACTGGCACAGCTGGTGTCACCTTGGCACCTTTGGGCAGGTGAACTTGATGCCTTGAGAAGGCTGCCCTAGAACAGAGGCCAAACACAGCTAAAGAGTGAAGCAGGGATTTATTAAAAAGCCTCCATGGATCCACCTTGGGCAGCACAAGAGCCCAGCCAGGGCTGCACCCAAGGGGAACCAAAATGGGCACAAAATGGACACCTGGTCACAGGGTCTGTCACTGTGATCAGTTCTGCTCCATTTGCATATTGGAGTTCATTGTCCAATTCCACCTTTAGCCCATGCAGTCCCATCCTTGTTTTTCTCTCTTCAGTCCACGTTGTTTGTGCTCTTGGGCCTGAGATTTGGATCATTTTTCCTTGGTCCCCAAGGACAGGAATCATTTGTCCTTGGTCCCCAGCTGGAACAGGAATTGTTTTGTCTCCCTGCTCTGTGAAGAGAGCTCACCATCCCTTACTGTGAATCTCAGAACTGCACACCAAAGCAGCACAGAATCTGAAAAATCTAAAAGAACATCGAGGACAATGATTTTTGGGTCAAGAAATCAGGCAAATACTCTTAGAAAAGGGGAACAAGCCTTTATTTGTGTTCAGTATCTGGCCATAAGCTGTGTCTGGTAGCGAAGCTGGAGCATTAGCCATGTCTGTTAGGCTTTGTCCAGTGCTTGTGTGTATCTCCAAATCACACCACTCATCTTACAGTGGAAATCTAGCAATGCTAGTGTCTGAGGAGGCTGAACATGGAGTTGGGGACAAGAGCAGGAACAAAGAAATTGATGGATGACTCCAGTTTGTCCAGGGAAGAATTACTGTTACAGAGCAAGGGAGTGAGGGAAACAAAAGCTGGAGAACTAACCAGGAGAGTTCACTGTGATAAAAGATATTGCAGGTGGTTTCAGGTTAATAAGCTTATTTAGTAGTCAAGGTGACCAAAAGTTGTTCACTTGGTAAATGGAGTACTATTTGTCTGGTGCAGGTTTGAGTCCTGCTCTGTGAACATGTCTGGAAATGTGAAATACCACGACAGAGTTTTCTGAGGAACCAGGAACCTTCATTAAAGAAACATCAGTCCTGAAGAAAAGAATGGCAACCTGCCCAAAGCACAGCTTGGCAGGTGCTGGGATAGAGCCAGGCCAAGTGTTACCTACACTTCTATATCACAGGGCAGCCAGTACCTGCCCTGCCAGCTGCAGGCTTAGCTGGAACCTTTGTTCTGACCTGGCTCTGCATCCACCCCACAGAATATCAGGATAGCCTGGAATGATGGAACTCTCAGTAACACTTGTGTCTTGGTGCACGATGTTCCAGGGGAGCAGAGGTTTAATGCAGATTTGCCAGCTGGTGCAGCTGATGTGTGACATCCCTGTGGTTTGCACACTGTGTCTCAAGTTAGGAGTGGTGGCTGTGGCTCATTCCAGAGAAGCTGGGAGGAATAGCACCTGGAAATCCACCTCCTTTGGAATAGTACAGGAATGATGTCTCATTCTCATTGTGCAGATGTTGCCAGCTTGCCATGGGTATGGAAGGTTGTCAGTGGCAGCTCTGTGGCGTGGGAGCTGAGGGCTGCTCTGCTCTGCCCAGTGCTTGGGCCAGGCTGCAGAGAGGAGTGGTGCTGATAATGAGTTTCAGTGGAAAGGTTTCTGAATTCTTCTCTAGATCATGAAATACAGGGGCTGAGAACCTGCACAAGGCAGCTTTATTGTTTAATCAAATAAAGCTGTGCCCTTAAAAAAAAAAGGAAGTGTAATTATTCATCCTTTTCTGTCTTGGAAAACCAAATTAGAGCAATTTTCAATAGATAGAGTTATTTCAGGCAGTTATAGGCAGGATCTTTTGTTAAATAAAATGCTAAAAAAGAGAAAATAACATCATTGTTAGGACTGTGACCTCCTCCCCCTCCATTCTTCTGCATGTTTGGAGGTGCCCTTTAATCAAACTCAAAAGACAGAGAATAAAGGAAGATTAAAATACACTGTCATAGGACAATGCAAATTTCACACTTGTTTTAAGTGGAGCTAGCACAAAATGTGGATATTTCCAGTTTCATAATGAAAAATATTTCGAAATCTTTGGTGGATATAAATAGCATCTAACTTTTTGTGTTAGACCTTGCTGAGGTACCACCACCATTGCTTTTCACATCACCATGCAAATGATGGAATTAGCAACCTGTTAACTTGCTGCCTTTCAAATGCATTTAATTATTCCATTTTGGTATGCCAGTGTTTGATGCTGATGCTTTAAATAGTAGTGGACACATTTTGTGTTGTTTCCCTTCAGGTCATTAGCATTTAATCTAATTGCAAGTACAGATAGAACTGACATTTATTTGCCATGGCAAATTTAAGCTGTCTGTTGCCCCATTTTTTCTTTTATTAACAAGGAACCAAAATAGTCTTAAAAAAAGATCCATAAACCAGTAAAGCTTACTGTTAGCAAAGTCTCCCATGGCTTCAACAAGTTATTGTTATTTATAAAGCAAAGCAGCCCATCAAATCATCTTTTTCCCCTTCAGTTTAAAGTGCAGTTAAGTAATGCAGTAAATATTAAATCCATTGATGTATGCTTTACGTTTTATCATATTCAAAGTGATCCATGCACAATTAGGTTTGTTTGAATTAAAGCCTAAGAATTATCATGTTCATTTAAATGCCATACTGTCTATTAGGGGAAAAAAATCAGAGACAACCTAACGTTTTCTCATTTTTTCTATGTAGTTAATTTAATGCCTAATAAAGTTATATGTTTTTCTAATTTTTACAAATAGCAATTTATGACTTAGGCCCTATGTTTGCTCACTGAGCTGAAGCAAGCCTGGAAATGGATCCCTGGAAGTAGAAGATGAAGTTTTCTATAATTTTAAAATGCTTTAAAGCGTCAGTTTATTTGTTTATTTTCTAAACAATCTGCTGAGTCAGCTGTCTCTAACTTAACTTAGTAAAACAAGTGACTGTGGTTTGCTGCAGGCTGATTTTGGGAACCGAGGACTTGGTGTTTGGGAGCACTGTCAGACCTTGTGACCGATGCCTTAAGTTTGAGCTTTTATATTTTTCAGACTTTGGTCATTTCTCCATCCCTGGATTCTGGTCCATTTTGAAGGTTGTATCCAACAGGAGGTGGTGCCAGCTGTTAGATTGATTCACAAATTCTAGCAGGATGTGTGCTACCAAGTAATGTGGGAAAGGGAGGTAATTTCCCTACATCTGATACTTTCAGGATTTTGCTATCTGTTAATTTCAACTCCATGTGGAAATAACACATTAGCTTGACTAAAACTCTTGCCAAGTCCTTCTTTAAGAAAATACATGATAAAAATAGCATGACTAACATCATAATTGGGAATTTCTGTTCACATTTCATGAAAGGAGAAATACAGCCATTTAATAGACTGTGACCTTTAAGAAGTACAAAATACTGCTTGAGGCAGCACTGCTGTCCTTCTGACCCTTACATTCAGCCTTTTTTTAATTTATGGATGAGGGTCCTGGGAGGAGACACCCAGGTGCTGCTTGGGAATGTCCCCACTATTGTCACTGTCATGATTTGTAACTGTGGATGGATCTCTCCAGTGTCCAATTCCTTGTGAACCCAGTTGTGTTTCTGCCTTTCCCCCCACCATGCTGTGACAAAGATTTTATGATTTTAATTGTGTGATATGAAAAAGTAGTTCATTTTATTTCTGCTCCTAGTGGTTACAGTGGGTGTTTATAGCTCTTGTATCTTGAGAAATAGCAAATAATGATTTTCTGTTCCCCTTGTGTCCACTGCCATAATTTTCTTGGCCTGTATATTATTCCTCATTGTCTTCACTCATGTTAGAGGGACAAAATTTATCTAGTTGCTCCCAGACCTGCATTTGTCCCATTCCTGTCCACGTGGGCTGTCTCTACCTTATTTCAGCTTTTCTCAGTCTGCTCTGAACACGACAGTGATGCCAACCTCGTGCCTCTCCCTGCAGTGCCAAAAAGGATGGGGTTTTCCAAGGTCTCCTCACTGGAATGGGGTCAGTTTTGCTCAGACAAATGGCAAGCTTGCTGCAAAAGGAGCTTGCCAATTTACCAAACAACTTGTGGGTTTAGACCAGTGTTACTGAATGGCTCCAGGTGGCAAAAAATGGCCTTTCCTGGACTAAACCATCCAGTTGTGATTTTTATTTTCTTTTGTAAGCCGAATGGATGGAGAGGAGGGACCACTGGACTTGGAGAGTGATAGCTAATGTTGAGGAAAAATAGGTTTATGTGAATTATTTTGGAGGAGGGCCTCTCATTTGCTCATGTTGAGGGCCAGAATTGCAAATCGGTTCATTAAATACAAGTGGGGCCCAACTTTCTGCTCTGAGGAAAATGTCTGAAGCAGTAGCATGTCTTCTCTGATCCTTGGGAGCAGAAAGCAGAGCAAGTTGGCTCCCAATTCTCAGTGATATTTGATATAACTTTTTCCTAGGACAGTTTATTGAGGTTGATCTAGTCCATTAAGGTTTCATTCCATTCTTTTGCAACTTTTTTCAACCCAATCCCTATACTAACCTTAGCAATTCAAGGATCAAAATTTTCAGAAGGTAATCCTATTTGACTTCTGATAATGCCATGTTGAGGCACATGGTGCAGTAAAGGCTTGTAGGAAAGTGGCATGGAATAACTCCATTTACTCTCTGGGATTATGTGCAGGATGCTCTTAGAGTATGGGCTTTAAAATGGGAAGCCTTTAATGTTGAATGGCCCTTGTAAGAACAGTTTACAGATCTGAAATTAGATTTTTCAGGAAAACAACCACATAAAAGCTTTTTTTTCAATATCACTCTTCCCTCAAAAAGGGAGTGAAAAAAGGCAATTTCTCTCCCTTCTGTATTTTAAGTCAAATGATAAGTCACAAAGAACTTAATTAGCAGCAGTACATGTGAGACAGGGACCACAGGCTCAATTTCCATAATTTCCAGACAGCATTATCTATATGGAAAGAGGTAACATCACACTCTTCAGTGGAGCTGGAGCACAAAACAAGACAAGAAATTTTCTCCTTTTATTCCAACTCCAAGGTCTAGTGATCTTCCTCTAAGCTCTATAAAATAATTTAATTTAAAAATATGTATGTTTTTACTCAATTCCTATGTTACCTAAGAAACAAGTGATGTAAATAGCATATTTTTTTAAATTAAAAGATTAACCTGGTGGGCTGGCTTGATGCTGTGTTGTGTCCCAGCTGCAGTGCAGGGCAGTTGTGTCATTCATGGGCAGGTGTGTGGCCATGCAAATAATTAAAGAAGTTCCTTGGGACCTGCAGGTGTGTGGGTCAGACTTTTGAGCTCTCAGTTCATATAGAAATGTTTTTGTGTTAAACCATTGAGCCTTAAATGCTGCACAGAGCATGCAGTGAGATGGAAAATCTCCTCAGGCCACAGCATGGACTCAATGAGACTTTTTAAAGTCTCCTTATTTAGATAAAAAATATTTTGAGATTTCAGTAATCTGATATTGCTGTAAATTTACCAACAGCTGCTGTAATCTCTCATTCTAATGACACATAATCAATTTTCTCTCTCATGCAGAGGAGCAGAATTATTGAGGTGTAAATGCTCGTTATTTATAAACAGCTCAGTGTGTCACAAATTCTCTTGCTGATTTAACATACATCCCTCATCCTAGGCTCTCCTGGCTAGTGATTTGGGAAAGAAGAAATAATCAGGAGCCATATCCCATTTCTTCAGTGTTTTCTAAACTGATGTGGTCTCAGCCAGCATTTCTGTCCTGATGGACATTCGTCCCCTGTTATCTTCCTCTGAACTTAGTTGTGTCTGTGATATTTCCTAATAACATTTAATTAAAGCCTGATGGGCATTCACTTGCTGAACTTCTCATACTTTCCAACAAATGACCTTTTTTCTGTCTTCTTTCTCCACTCTGTTGAGTTATGATTCTCAAAATAATTCCTGTGGGCATTTAATATAGATGCTGACCATATATGTGTGTAGGGGAGACTTCATAGGAATATTCTAAACATTTGTATTTTCTTATGTCCCAGCCTCTCATAATTTGTGACCAAGTGACTTCCTGAGGCAGAGGCAATAGTTTGATACCTATGAATCCTTGGGTGGGTTTTAATTGCCTGACTTTAACTTTGTACAAGGTTCATGGTCCTGAGGTGAGGACTCAGTCACCTGGTGTGACATGGACCCTCATTTCCTTTTTCAGTTTCTCCTGAACTGTAGCTTAACTGGGTACCTACCTCTTTGTTCTTGCATTGGAAGAGGCTGTGATCAGCAATTCCCTCATTTTCTCCACAGTAATTTGAGTTTCTCAAATGTAATTAGAGATAACTGCAGAGTTAGAGTTTTTACTTTGAATATCATTGGATTTACCTCATTTCCAGAAGTATATTTTTTAGAGACTTGTTCTCTAAAATTTGCAATTTGTAAAAACCAAATTTATACATGTGTATATATATATCTTTATGTATGTGTATATATATATATATACATGTATATCCTGCTTCAAAGGAAAGCAGCTATGTATTTCAGAGTAGGAAACATGGATTTGTTGTGTGATGTTTCAGAAATAAGCACCCAGTTGTTTAGGATAAATCTATTTGTCATTACAAGACTTAATGACTAAAGAAAAATGCTGTGAGTCATAGGTGTGGATTCCTCTTATGTTAGTCTTACTAAATTAATTTCTGACTTAATATTAGTCTTTATAATGATAATACTCTTCATCTAAGCATTAGACAAAATGGAAAAATCTCTTTTTGATTGCAATTTTGGCCTCTCAAGTTGCTGATATGTATAAATTATTTTTATTAACTAAACAGTGCTTTGAAAAATGAGCTATATGGCATATTCTTACTTCAAAATTTGCATTCTCTTCCCTAGTTATTACACTGAGAGTGATGTTTGTGCATTTTGATTTTCTAAGTAGTTTCTAGGTAACTTCATTGTTCCAATTACCAGCTCTTTGTCATATAATCAAATCTAAATGGGAAAAAAGCAACCAGGGAAGAGAAAAGGGATGACTGGAAGCTGACTAACTATTAGTTCTGGTTCCAAAATCTCTTTTGTTTAATTTTTCATTACTTATTCAGTAAAGAAGGAGTAGGCAAGATAAAAGTGTAATCTTTTTTCCTGGGTATTAATTCATCTTATAGGGCTTTGCAGCTCATCTCCTTGAAATATTTTACTTATGGCTCTTTTCTCACTTTTTTTAAAAAACTTTTTATTATTATTATTTTGCAGGTCTCTGCTGCATTTTTAAGTTTGCCTTCACTTTCTTGTAAAAATTTTCTCCATGTTCCCCAGCAAAACATGGGGAAAAAGTGGACTTCATGGCTTTTCAAAATAGTAAAATCTTTGCAATCTGAAGTGTGAGCCCAGTCAGTGAACAATGTTTTGCTCCTAAAAAGTGGGGGGGAAAAGGACTATTGCCCTGCATTTCTTTCAGTATTTCTGTTTCCTGAAGTGTGGACATTCCTTATAACTGGCCAGCTTTCTTTTTCTTTCAAGTGGAACATGTCTTGGTTTCTATTTTTTCCTCTCAAAGTGCTCACCCTGCTTTTTGGTGTATCCCTGAATTCGAAGCAGTACTGGGGAATGGCAGAGTGCAAAGCTGACACACAGAAATGGGGACTTCTTGGAGTTTTCTAGAAAAAGCAGCCTTTGAGGTGTCCCTCAAATACCCCTCCCTCCCCAGCTGCACATGCAGAGCCTGTCACTCCAAATCCACAGTGCTGAGCCTGGAATAAACAAGTGTGTGTTTCCTGAGGTGGGTCCATGTCCATACTGGCTTTGGCACCTTCTCTGTGAGTTGCTAACTGGTCATGGTGTTTCTGCAGCATCTTGTAATTGATAGCACAATTTAGAGAGTACATTATACCAATTATAAGGAATGATATTTTTGTTTGATCAAATAATGTTTGCTGCATAAAATTCAGAAGCTGTGAAAAATTCGATTCTAGTGCTAAACCATTAAAGCTTGGTATAGAATGATCTTTAGTAATTCATTTTTAGATAATTTTTCCCTTCAACTGCTCAACTGATGGAAAAATGATGGCATAAAAGAGAGTTATGATTATTGTGTAATAAAATGCTTTAAATTGTGGGATTTAAAAAGTGGCAGTTGCAATAAAGATCAGAAAATAGCAAGGGCTGAGAGCAGTGAGGAGAACTGGGGGAAGAGTGAAAATGACTCCTGGCTGAGAGTGGCTAACCAGGCTGGCTCTTGGCACTGGGAGGTGCTGTGAGGAGCTGTCCCTGCTGTCACACTGTGGGCCCAGGAGCAGCAGCCAAGCCACCCCTGAGTGCTGCTCTTCCCATGGGAGCAGGATCTGTTGGCTTTGTGCTCTCTGCTCAGGGACCAGGCTGGTTTGGCCATCTGTGGATGCACAGAGGTGCACAATGAGCTGTGCTGGTGTGACAAGCCAGGGCATCCCCAGTGCACTGAGCCCTTCCCAAAATCCCGCCAGAGGCCCCACTGAGGAAAAGGAGGCACAAGAAAGTAGAGTTTCAAGATCAAGTCTATAAAATGGTCCATGGGAGCAACATACATACCTTAAATTCTGAATAATTGATTAATAGGACTTGAAATTACTGCTTTAAAAGGAAGTTACAATAGCTTTTTTAAAAATAATATCAATATTTAGGACAATGTACTGCATAGCCAAAGGACTGCAAACTAGTTAGTAAATTAATTCCCCATAATCATCCTGGTGAGGTTGTGTGCCAGTCCTTATGCCTGCCAAGGAAGAGATCCATATTTTCCATTCTTCTGTTTGTGTTTCTTTCCTTGGGTCTGTCTGTTCAATTAGGCCTCTACATTTCTCTTTGCTATGAGCCAGCTCAGTCTGCAGTAGCATTGTTCTGCTGGGGGCTGTTCCAAAGCCTTGCTGGAGATTCCTAAACAAAGCCCAATGAACACTGGAACTGGTGGAACCATGTCCAGAGCCTCCCTTCTCCAGGCTGAACAGCCCTAAATCACAAAATAACAGATGTTTCATTACTGAACTTTTCCAGGCCTTAATTCTCTTTATTTTCAACACTTCCATCACACCCCCAGCCTGCCAAAGGACAAAATTTGGGCTGTTTTGCTTCATCTTGTGGACCCAGTGGCTGAAGATCATCGGGTCCTTTTTTCCTTCCTCAGTGCAAAGACAGTGAAATAAGGGGGGAAATCAGAAGTTTTAAGTTAAATATTTACAGAAGACTAATTATGAATTAAGATGAATTTGCCTTCAGCTCTTATTCTCTCTAGCTTTATAGCATTTTCTTCCCATTTCTCCTTTAAGAAAAGTTCTAGACTTATCTTCCCTCACTCATCTGATACTCAAATTACAATTCTTTCAGGATCTTGAGACCTTGTGTAAAAATTTTGGATTTTGGAAATGATTTCTACTTGCTAAAAAGGAGCATTGAATAACCAAATCAGCAAATACAATGTGGAGAGTAAACAAGTTACGAGATGTTGTAAATTGACTTAAGTCCTGATTCTGCAGTAATTTACATGTGTACTGTTTAATTTTGTTAGGCCAATTTTTTACTGAAACCTGATAATAAGATAATCGACTTGGCTGAAAAATTACTGGGAATGGATTTCTCTCTGTTAATGTTTCTCAAAAAAAAAAAAGTTTTTAATCTAAAACAAAAAGCAGCAATGCCAAGATAACATTTCTCAGTGAGTGTCTGTGCTCCCCATTTGCTCAGGACAGTTGAATGTGCAATAAAATAGCTAAAGTATCATATTTGAGTATTATCCTTTACCATGAGCTATTTCTCACCACAAAGTTTAGTGAAATAAGGCCAGAAGCTGAGGTAATTAAATTCTGGAACTATCCTATTTCCTGTTCTATTGAAAGTGGTGTTTTCTGTCACTGAGGTGCTCTGGCTTTCCACTTCACTTCAGCATGTTTTATGTGCAGTATAGAAAATAGTAGGCAATAGAGACTTGTTTAGAGTTTTGCTGTAAGATGGGAGTTTTAGTAATTTTCAACTTTACTTTTAAATCTCTGATTTGTATTTAATTAATATCTCTTGATTTTGCTTGGACCATATGTAGTTTGAAAAGCATAAGCTTTAGAAGGTAGGCAGTGGGAGGGAAAAGCACTACTGTTTCTTTAAAGCAAGCAAGGAAGCCCATTCAACTGCAAATCAATACATATTTTTCTTATTACAGAATCTCTGTTTAGGTGATGCATGTACTATAAAGGGATAGCAATGGGAGTTAATATGCTTTAGATTGTGCTGCTTAAGTTCCATGCAGAAAACAGCTGTTATTCAGCAACAAAACAAACTGCCTTTTGCTGCATGAGAAGGAGAATTAAGTAGCTGTAATAGCAAAAGAAAGCAATATTGAGAAAACAAAAACATTGCCAAAGCAAAAAAATTCATTTACAGAATACCTTTCCAATTTTAAGCCTACATTTAAGTCTCTAGATTATCCTAAGAAAAGGCTCTATTACCAAATTTTGGCTCCTCCACATCTTTGCAAGCTCCTCTTTCTGTGGGGGTTACTGTTAAGCCACAGTATCTGAAAGTGAGTTCAGCCCTGGAAAACACTCACAGAACCACTCAAGGAAATACATTCACATTTCTCTTGCTTTCTTGTTTGATTGTTTTTTGAAGAATATTCTCATGGTACCAGTGCTTGCAAAATCAGGTCAGAAGGGGGGCCGCATTCTGCTAGAAGATGTAAAAACACATAAGAAAAAAAATCTTTCTACAGAATGCTCATGTTTTTTATAATTTACACTGAGAAATATTTCTTCTGAGCACCATTCTCCAAAATAAAAATACAGCTTCAACAAAATGTCAGAGAGCAAACAAAATCAAGTCCAGAGTCACTGGTCCCATCTGTTCTAGTAATGACAGACATCCTTGAAGGGTTCTTGGGCAAAGTGGATTCCTTGGTGAGAGGTGTGACAGTCCTGTACTGAGGGAGAGCAGTGTGTGCACAACATTCCTGATTAAACCATGACATTTCCAACTGCAACTTGGAACAAGCCCTGTTTGGTTGGGGGTTTTAATCTTCAAATTCTCATTATTTTTCTCTGGAGATGTCTCTGATTTAGTAGTTACTGCTAAGGAAAACAAAAAAGGGAGCTGTGGTATTTGCAAATGATTTGTCATAGCAAATTAATGAGAAATGGCAGAAACTATTTTAGTTGAGGTTTTCTTTGATTGGTTGAGATCCAAATTGAGGTAAGAAGTCTAATCCCTGTGAGAACAAGATGTGATTTCTTTGGGAATGCTCAGTTAGTCACCTGCTGTTTAATAGTCTGTTCTGATATGTCAGTGGTGAGGAGATGAGGCCTTTATCTGCCATTAAACTGTGATCCCAAGACTGAAAGTGCATGGATGCAAGATGAGAAGTGATGGGACAGCAGGATTAAAGGGGGGCATCAAGGGCAGCTGGGATTCATAACATGAGCGTCAGCCTGCGGTGATGTGTCACCGCACCCTCATGCGTGGTTTGTGTTCTGCACGTGGCCAGGTCCCAGGGGTTTTGTTTGAGTGCCAGTTGAGCTCATCTTGGTTACTGTTGCTGTGCTTCTGCTGCAGTTCCCGACATTGTCCAAACCCAGGATTGCAGATCCTGTGTCTCCTCTGATCAGAGATGGAGTTACTGGTCTCTTTATCAGGGATGTTTGTTTAGGATTTCCTGCAGTGATTCAACTTTACAACTCCTTTTCTGTAACAGCACCTGCAGGTAGTGGGTTTGGGGTTTTTTGTTTGTTTGTTTGGTATTTCTTTTTTTTTTTTCTGCTTTTGTTTAACCAAACACTGTGAAATGGCCTTTCTCTTTCTTAAAGTGCTAAAAGCTCTGACAGATGTCAGTGTTGGGTCTTCAACAATGTTTTTTAACATGTTGCTGAAGCTGTGTTACACAAACTGCCCTGAGCTACGGAAGAAACAAATGTTTAAAAGATACATCCTGTGATGGTGATAGTTTTTTATTTGTTTGAGCAGACATGACAGGCTATTTTATTGATTTTGGGAGTCTCCGTGTGTGTTGCTAACTGTTTCAGGACTTCAGGCTAGTGCTATACAAGTCCACAGTGAATAAAGTGTTATTTAAACCTTGCACGTGGAGGTAGAAGTGTTTGCCAAGGCCCTGTTGCACTCCTCATGGATCAGGAATCATATTGAGATGAACACATTTACTGTCAGCTTGGGTTGTCTCCTGAGGAAATTATTAATACTGGCTGTATATGTGAGCTAAATGCAAAAGGAAATGACTTAATGGAAAACTAAGGCTGAAGTTTTCAGGGAATTGAGTTCCTCTCTCTATACACTAAAAGGATGTGTTGGGTATCATTCCCTTTTGAAGGAAATGATGATGGTAGACAAGAAACTACAGAAAAAAGATATTAAAAGAAAATAGAAATAAATTAAAGCACAGGCATAACAAAGAAAGTGAAATGTCCATCTTATTCAAACACTATAAATATTTTTAAGATTAAAGAAATATTCTTTTTCAAGAAAATATTGTAAACAGAGGAAGGGACAAAAATTGGACTGTGGTATTATTTTCATCATTTTCTCGTATAGGCTTTAGATGCATCCTCCCAAAGTGGCACAGATAATTTTTTTCTGTCTAGATGCACAGATTACATATCACAGGTTTGTAGAGGGGGGTATTTCCAAGGGGGAATGGCCCTAAGATGAAAGAGAGCAGTTTTAGATTAGAGATACAGAAGGAACTGTTCCTTGTGAGGGTGGGCAGGCCCTGGCACAGGGTGCCCAGAGCAGCTGTGGCTGCCCCTGGATTCCTGGCAGTGCCCAAGGCCAGGCTGGACACTGGGGCTGGGAGCAGCCTGGGACAGTGGAAGGTGTCCCTGCCATGGCAGTGGGTGACACTGGATGGGCTTTAAGGTCCCTTCCAACCCAAACCACTCCAGGATTCTGTGACAGTGCAGAAAATGTGGCTGCCAGAAGTGACTTTTAACTGGGATCCATACCTCTGTGCATTACCAGATGTGATTGCAGATGATAATTGCATTACCTTTTTTAAACAGGTTTTAGGAAGATTTTGGTATTTTGGGCTATGGAGAGTTAATTAGTAAATTATGGAAAAGATTTGACAAACTTAAACAGGCCAGATCCATGCTTCTGTTTGACACTGATTGCACAGCAACTGGGATATGGTTTCTGTATGGGAGTTTTTGGCTGGATAATCATCTTGATAAATTCAGTGAAATCCAGAGTTCTTCCACAAAATCCACAGAAGAGCTGATGAAGTTATCACAGTGTATTTGTAATGTCTGTAGAAATGACCAAAGGCAGGAGTTCAAATTTCTGCCACAGAGTCTTGACTTGTCTTGTCTTGTGAGATTGTTTCTGGTCAGGGGCATTCTGCTAGAGGGAACAGGAAACACTTTGGAATTGTCTCACAAATTACAAAAGAGGGATTGTGTCAGAGCTGTGGAATGAAATCAGCTGTGTGGGAGCCAGAGGGGGGTGTGATTGCAGAGAAGGGGACTGGCAGGCACAGAATGTGACCATGGCCTGCTTGGAGCACTTGCCCTCACTGCCTGAGAGCAGCTGCAGTTCGTTTGATGTTGATGACCCAATAAACTGGAATAAGCATCAGGGAAGTATCAGGAGATCTAAATTCCATCTCCAAGAACACCATTTTGGCATGAACCAGTAGGTATTTAGTAGCTGGCTGTGGCATCCTGACAAAATGGACAAGGAACTTCCCTATTTGTTGGCCTGTTAGAAGCTCCTGAAATAATGAGAACTGCTTCTCCATTAGGAACCCTCCCTGGTGTTTCATGGAGTGTTTCATGTACTGCAGAGCACTCAGAGTGTTTGCTTCCAGAGCAGTGTGAGGGTCCAGCAGCACAAGCTGTGTGAGTCCCCCATGTCCTACTGTGGGATGTTCTCCTGAGGAGGAGGAGGAGGAGAAGAGCTGCCTCATGCTGTGTTTTTCCAGGTCCACTGAAAGCCTGAACAGTTCTGTCTTAGTAATGAGGTCAGTTTTCTTGCATTCATAAATACAAAGATGAAAGGTCAGATATGGAATAAATCCCTACCAATCCAGCAAAAGTAACCTTTATTTTATTATTATGTTCATACTTTCTCAAATTAGCTGTCTCAATACCATGAATTTTTGCATCTCATTGCAGATTATTTCTCATGGAAAACCTGAGTAAAAATTTCAATTACAAAGCCAAAACTTTCTCCAGGATGGAGCAAACCCATCTAAACCAACCATGAAAAACTCATATTTTTGTGAAGGACACACTCTGTTTTCCTGAGTGTCATAATTCCTTTTTAAGTCACTTGGAAGACCAAGCTTAAAATGACCCCAATATCTGTAACCAGAGACATCTTTTTTTCCCTCAAAATAATGTAATAGTTGCCTGCATTGGAGTTTGAGTAATATGACAAGTAACAAACTCAGCTGGATTTTGATGGATGTTATAGGATTCAAAATTAGAAAAAGCCCATTCAGTTGTAACCCAAACAATTTCTCAATGTTTAAGAGAGAAATATGGAATCTACCAGACTAATGTCTCAAAAGTCACTCTTCAGAGGAGAAATGCACTTTAAATATGGAAAGAACCCCTGGACTTACTCTAATTATCACATAAATTGAAACATTTCCTATCTTGCCTACCCAACTGAGAGGCCAGCAGCAGTTAATAAGCTATATGTAGATGTAAATTACTAATACAATTCAAATTAAATTGTATTTCTTTCATTTTTAATAGACAGTGTCATTTTATGGAATAACCACAATTTGTAGTTAGCAAATTGGAGACATGTCAGATTAAACATGCTGTAAAGTAATATTGAAACTAAGTATTCTCATTAAATAGAGCAGTGGGGAGGTGATTCAGGGTCTGAGGCACTCTCTAAGGTAATGTCTAAGTTAACTCTTAAAAAAAACAAGTGAGAACACCAGTTCAGTTTTTCACACATTTCAATATTTTATGGAAATGTAATGTGGGAGCATCTACTTGAGATATATAAGAAAGCCTCCTATGACTGCAGCTGCAATTAAGTTGAAATACACAATCCATTTTCAGTATTTCAGGCAGATAAAATCAATGTTCCACTGAACTACAACTGCTTGAATACAAAATACAATCGTTGTCAAGTGTATTCTGCATTTAGTCCAATATTAGTGGAATCATGGGGATGGTGTGAAGTATGCAATGGAATAGGTTATGGGATGTCCTCAGGACACAGGGAGGTTTGATGGTTGCTGCCAGAGTGTGCTCCAAGTTGCTCATTTTGCTCCAGTTGGATTCTCTTGCAGCAGTACCAGAAATCTGAGCTTGGAACCATTGGTTCTCATGCAGGTGGTCCAGGGAATGAGGGGTGCAGGGGTGCCCTTTGTCTGTGCCCCCCAGAGCTCCTCTCCAGTTTCATAGAGATGATGTCAGGTTTCTTTGTTGCCAGACTTTATTTGGTAAGATCTTGAGGGCTGTGGACTATGTATATTCCAAATAAAAGCTCCAGTGCTCCTCATAGAGGCTGAAAAAATGCTGCTCTCAGATGGTTCTTCAGGTATTTCCTTTTGAAAAGGACACGCCTCCAGCTGGGAAAGTGCAACAGGATGTCCAGGTGAGGCAGGCCTATCCAATCCATCCAACCCGAAGATATCTATGATATTGGAGACTGAGTGATTAAACATTAGGAATTCTTGCTCTGTGGTCACTTGGTCTCTAAAGACGAAACACAGAACAATCATTCCAGGCAGCAGGTTAATTGAAGAACTTATTGCAGGTTTTTATATTTCTCTTGTTTTTTGACTAGACCAGTGTTTAGACAGAGAAGGTGCTGCAGCTACAGTTTGGTTTGAGATGGATTTTCCAGCCCTGGAATCATGAAATCAGGACATTCCCTTGAGTAAGGATCATTTTAGGAACTAAGGGCATTTGAGCCCAGTTTCTGTGGATTAAGTTGCTGTTCCTTCTTCTGTTCTTGAGTGTGAGAGGGCTGTTTATGTCCTCTGGAGCACTGCAAACACTCCATGTCTTGCTTTCAAAGTTTTAATTTTCAAGATTAATTGAAAAAGTTCTTGCAATCTCTAATTATCTTGTCCAGTTTTTCCCTTCTTTTTCTTTGTAGGATGAGGGAGAGGCCAGCAGTGTTATTGGAGATTAAGGACAGGGATGGGCTGGCTTTGTTTGAAGCAGAAGACTGCACACGATTGCTGCCATTGATGCAAAGGCATAAAGTCTGAGATCTTTGTCACAGAGTAGCTGCTCAATAGGTCTGACTCATACCCCTACTGAAGCAAACCCTTATTTTAAAGTCTTCTTTTTGCTATGGCAGCTGAGCTCTAGTGGGGTGTTGAAGGAACCTGTACCATTTTGTTACCACGTTTAATCAGTGACATTCAATTTGTTGTCAGACTTGCCAGGATCAATTTTCAAGTGTTAAGTCATAGGGCTAATGTTAGCATTGGAGACCCAGAGCTGTGATATATTATATTGTAATATATCAAAGAATCTAGAGAATGTGAGTACAAGTGTGAACTCCTCTTTCTTGTTTTAAATACCTAATTAACCTATATTGCTCTCTTCTTTGTTCTTTTTTTCCTGCACTTCTTCAGAGAATTAAGTTGGAGAGGATCTATAAGTATTTTATTGATTATATATGTTTAGCTTCTAATTTAACTTCTAAAATTATTATTGTCAACTGTCAGTACTGAACATTCATGCCATAGCTATGGAATTTTTATTTTATTTTTGCTTTCTGATTTTTTGAGCCTTCCAATTATCTTCTTGAATTTAAGAGAGTGCTAGAGTGAATATTCTTTACACAGAGCGTCCTGATGTCCCTTCCCTTAAAATGATGGAAACACTGATGGTTTTTAGAGGAATAGGTCACTCTGTGATGGCAGCAGTGCTTGCCTTGACTTGGCTCAGTGAATGTCTATATTAGCTTTTTCACCACTGTGTTTTCCAGTTGAACTGCTAAACTCATTTTGAACAGATAAATTGTGCATTTTAAAGTAAAATCATGGCAAGGAACTTAGTGGCTTCCACTGGGGAGTACTTGCTCCCACATGGGAGAATCTGTAAAAATAAGCTGCCATGCTTCACAAAATTATTTTCAACCTTGTGTTCTGCACAGAATTATTTTCCTCAAGAATTTGCATTTTTAAATCTTTGGTTTAATCATAAATAGTTTCTGAAAATATTATATAACCTTCTAGGTGGTTTGAAGCTACTTTGGTTTAGTAATTCCCCAGAGTACTTTCAGGATCTGTATCAGGAGAGATGGTTTTCAAGAATTAATATAAGTTGTATTGAGCTTATGTGATAAAAAAAGCCCCACTCAGAAGGGCCATTTTAGCCCAAAGGTAACCTTGGTTTGAGAAAAAAATCCTCCTTTGGGTTCTGGAGAAGCAGACCATGTAGTAAAGTGCTGTGGTACTTGTCTCCTTGCAAGAAATAAATGTTAGAAAATCTTACAGTAGCATCAGACCGAAATGCAGCTGGAGCAGGGGGGCACATGTTCACAATTCAGTTAAACCAAAAAAAAAGCTGAACCATTCTAAAGAACCATTTTATGAGTTGTTCTTCTCTGTGTCTAAATATGTATGCATGAACTGGTTATCTGCTGTTCCCTGGTACTTGGTGATTAGAAAGAGCTCCTTCAGGAACCTGATGTGCTACTCATGCACTTCTGCCAGGCACAGGCTACGGGTTTTAGCTTTCATATTTTTAATATTTTTTCAGATTCTGTGCTCTTTTAGTGTGTAGTTCTGAGCTTCACATTATGGGATGGTGAGCTCTCTGCACAGAGCAGGGAGACAAAACAATTCCTGCTCCAGCTGGGGACCAAGGACAAATGATCCAAATTTCAGGCCCAAGAGCACAAACAATGTGGGCTGAAGAGAGAAAAACAAGGATGGGACTGCATGGGCTAAAGCTGGAATGGGACAATGAACTCCAATATGCAAATGGAGCAGAACTGATCAAAGTTACAGACCCCGTGACCAGGTGTCCATTTTGTGCCCATTTTGGTTCCCCTTGGGTGCAGCCCTGGCTGGGCTCTTGTGCTGCCCAAGGTTGGATCCATGGAGGCTTTTTAATAAATCCCTGCTTTATTCTTTAACTGTGCCTAGCCTGTGTTCTAGGACAGCCTTTCAAAGCATCAGCAGTAGTGCCACAAAATGCTGTTCTTCTCATTAGCTGTGCTGAGCTCTTCTCTTGTATGCCACAGATTTTATTTATCCTTAGTGAGCAGGTGATAGGCCTTTAGTTTGTCCAATTGGATGATTAATTCTTAATAAGCAAATATTTCTGTTTGGTACCTTAAAGCTTCATTTTTAGCAGAGCCATGAGGACTAGATCTGTAGTTTGATGTGATATTTTTATACAATTATTTTATTAGCTCAAGAAAACAGAAGTTCATGCTTCTGTTTGTGGATTTTCAAGTCTCTCATTAATTAAAAATACTAATTACTTTTTCCATTACGGTAATGGATTGTACAGTAATTCAATCAAAGGGCATTTTATGTAACACAATTATGACTATGTGACTCAAGGCTAGAGAGGTTAAAGATTAGCTTCTAATGCACTAAAATTTTCTGTTGGTTTGGGAGGTTTTTTTAATGTTAAGGGGGTAAATATTATAAGCACTATGTTTAACATGATGAATTTTATTAGTTCTGTCATTTTAGACATTGCCAAGTTCTTACTCAGCTTGGGGAAATTATTTCTGAGAATCAGTCACTCCTTTGGATGAGTGGACACCAATATCCACAGCTGACACTATGAAATTGGAGTCTTGGTCCTTGGTTGCAGCTGGGCTGGCTGACAGTTGTAGAGGTCCACTGTTATTAATTATTTTAGGCAGGGGAAGACAGCCTCATTCCTTGCCCAAAAGCCCTGCAGAAGTGTGTTCCTGGTGAGGAAAAGAATAAAGGCTAATGTTTCATAGCCTGTAACATAGTACAGGGGAGTAGATGACATATCACCTTTGTCCAGGGGAAAGAGGACAGCATTTGAATGGCCTCTTTCTTTTCAAGGTGGCAAAAACTTGGGAGGAGAAGGACTCCCAGGCCAGGAACACAGAGAGCACTGACTGTGTCCATCCTGGCATGTGGGAGGGTGCCGCAGGATTAGATCTGTTTTGGGGAGGTTAGTTTGTCTACCACTGCTCTGGGCTCTTGAACTGAGTTGGCATCAGCAGCAGATGAAGCACACCTGGTTTAAGTTCCTCCAAAATGTGTCCCTTCATGTGTTCTGAGACCTCTCCCTTGGGTGACCGAAGGGTGCTAAGAGGGGACTGAGGGGATTCTCCTCGAACCACAATCCTGTATGAACTGAAATGGTAATCTAGATGTACTGTCATTATATATATATGTATATGGAGTGTGCATATGTATAGATGGATACATATATGTATGTTTATAAATATAGACATATATATGTGTGTGTATTTAGCTCTCCAGACAAGGGAGAACTTCTAAAATTCTCAGTTACTAGCAGAAATTTTATGGCAGAAAGATTGCTTCTGAACTGCTTCCAATTCTTCCTTCAAAGTTTTCTGCATTTAAGCAGTTGTGCTTTTAGCTGAGCTGGATGGAAGCAAGTTAAGTGACCTAGTGGGAAAAGCAGAGCAGAACTGCAGCCCTGAGCAGGGAGCAGAGGAAAACCTGTGTCAAGTGAGATGACAGGAGTGACAGCTTTGTTCCTGCCTGGGTTTGGTGCACGACAGACCTCAGAAACTGGACAAGAGAGAGATAGGGACAGACAAGTGTATCCATTGTAGATTCTGAAAACAGCTTCAAGGGTGTGCTCTATGCTTAATCAGAGCTTAAAGTCTCCCTTGAGCCAAAGCCCAGTAAAGAAATGGGTGGTGTCTAATGACTGCTGATCTCTTTAGAGTTGTCCTTTGCTGTTATCCCTTTAGTGTTTCTGTGGACATGGAGTGTGGAAACTGAAAAGCAACACGGCTTCCTGGTTTCCTGCTCTTCTGTGAACCCAAGTACCGTGACATAAAGAATGCAGGTTGTAGTAATTCCTCTGGAAAATACTGGAAAAGGGCCATATTGTCTTCTGGCCCACAGCTAATTATTGAGACCAGTCAGGGCTAATTAGCCCTAAGTGTGGTACTCTTACTCCTAAATTACCATTTACTTGGTGTGAGAAGGATGCCATGGTATTGCTGCACTAAGCAGCAAAGCAGCTGCAGCAAGAGCCTTTGCTGTGTGAGTTTGGTGTGTGACCTGCCCAGGTGTCACAACACCTTACTGCTGCTCGGTGCCTTGTTTACAAACCATGTTTCACTCCACATGGTGCAAACGGAGATTAATTAGAAGAGAAATGTAGGAGATGGCTCTAGAAGAAGAAGTAGAGTCAACCTGTGTATTAATTGGCCTTCCTAAAAATTACCTGACATGCTTGGTGTTTGCTCTTCCCTGGAGTGGCACGCTGCTTTAGGGCTCCATCAAGTGAAAGCTTGTCTGTGACAAAGAGTGTCAGTCTTCAGTGACTGATGGGTGGGACTGGAGATGCAGAAACCATAGCCCTCCTTGGCCAGACTCCTGCCTGGCTTGACTTTGTGTTGGAATGCATTCCATCCCAGTCAATGGTAATGGATCTCACTTAACCACGGAGGTGTTAAAAGTTGGCTCCCTGACCTAAACTGCCCATCTGGGTCCTCTTTACAGTCGACAGGGAGAGATTGGTGCATGCACAGAGTGATGAATTGTACTTGAAGACAGAATTGTTTGGGATTGTGGAGGTCCCTGCAACCAACTTGGAGCAGACAAGTTTTAAATCACTGCAGTTAGGAGAGATGAATGTTTCCCATGGTCTTTCTGTGTACTTCAAAGTGGTTTAGAGCAGGGACCTGCACTCTTTTCTCTGTTTTGCCAAGTTTCTATGTCTGGGGAGATAAGGTTCTTCTTACCAGAGAAATATACTGATAATAAACTAAAAAAACCACAAATTGTTCAGTTAGTCTTGTTTTGGTTTATAAAACAAATAGTAAATCAGAAAACATGGGAAACAGCCAGCTTTGCTGAAGTGATATAATGTATGTGAGAGCACAAGGAAGAGAGAAAACACAACTGGTGAAGGCTAAGAAATACATGAACTTATAACAGACCTTACCTGGTTCCCTTGGTACACACCTTGCCCAAGACAGTCATGTCACCTCAGGATCTATCCAATTTTTTTTTTCTTTTTTGCTCAGTTCAGTATCAGTTTTCAGCACCAGGCTAGGTTCCCCTGAGCTTGCATTTGAAACGGTAATAATTTCACTCCCATGCCCCTTTTTGGGTGCAAAATGGATTAAAGTCTCTGTAGAGCTTAGCACTAAACAGCAGCTCTGCTAGGAAATCTGCAGAGGATTCAGAAGCTGGTTTTCAGCTTAGTGGTTAATGGTTGCTCACTTTGGGATCATTTCTCACAAATTCACCCTCATTAAATAAAGCCTTGTTCTTGCTGCTGGCTTTTCCAACTTTTCCTCAAGTCAGTCATTCCATTATAAAGAACAAATGCTACCCAACTGTCAGTTCTGAAAATAATGGCTAAATTTGAAAGGAGAGACCATAATGAAACTTTTCCTTAACCTGCTTAGTGATGGTTGTATTCCACAGAGCACTGAATTTAAGGGGTTTCTCACTGATTTTTAAAGAACTTGGTCCTGTTTCTTATTCTTGTCCTACACATATGCAGTACTGGCCTAGCTCAGAAGAGAATAATTTAAGTTTTTAATTATCTTTTTAGACAAAATGAGGGAATTTAATTAGATTAACATTCCAATGATACTTCTGTGATGGAACACATCAAAATGCAGAATTTTGCTGGCCCTATGTGGAAGGAAAGGAACATCTTTATCAAAGCACATGTTAAACTGTAGTGCACAGAGACAAGGCTGTGCTGAAATACTTCTACATGGATGGATAAGACATAAATACTCCAAATTTTAATTTTTTCCTGCAAATCCATAGTTGTTTTTATGTCAAATCTGTAGTAAGTAATGATTGAAACAGAATGGTGGGGAGGGAAGGAAGTATTTTGCTTATTAGCAGTGGGGAAGAAGGGCAAAATAGATTGATGTGATCTTGGAATTGCTGTCCTGTCTGGGCTGTGTTGGAAATCCAAAGAGCTTTTTAAATGGAACTGGAAGTCTCAGTTTTGCAGTGGAGAAAACGAGAGCAGGAGGCAGATTGGACAATAAGGCATCACTCAAAGAAAACTCTGGGAAAACAGGGAGTTTGAAAACTCTAGTGGATTTCTTCATTTTTTTCCCGAGTGAGATAGGGAATAAAGTAGATAGATTACTGGCTTACAGGCTGATAATAAAACAGCCAAAGCAGATGGTACAAATGATAAAGAAAAAAAGAAGTTTTATGCATAGCTCATTAACCACAGTTTGTAATTCGTTTGCAGATTTTTATGAGAAACTCTGCAACAAATAAAAGTCCAAGTTAAAAAATTAGGCAGAATTTAAGGAGGCTAAAATCAGCCCAATTAAGACAAATATATAATACACTGTTGACTCAGAAACTTAATTTTTTACAGTAAATGTAAATGTTTATCAGTTTCTTGCAAGTCTCAAAGGTAATAAAAAAATGTTAGTTGCTTGCTTTTTGATAAATAAAATAAAACCTAGAGGTTCTTTTAGAAAGTTTTAATGACTAAACTAAATGTGTGAACTTAAGCGAAAGTAATTTTATTTTAGAGAATTTCAAAGCAGATTTATTTCCTTTGTTGTCATTTATTCTTACATCAGTGTAATTCCCTAACACTCACAAACACTTGCACATGTGTCCCCAAGGGTTTGTCTGGGACTGTTTGTGAAATAGAGAGGAAGGGATGCTGGAGCAGCTCCTTCTTGTGTCTCTGGAGTTCTTCTGGACTGGGAAAAATGGTGTTTTATGTTTCTTTTGAGTCAGTAGTTGATAGGGATTGGTGCTTTGCTTCAGGGATTGCTTCTGCAGAAATTCTGCAGTTGTCCTGTCTGAAGGAGCTGACATGAAAGATAGAGTGTTGGAGGTTAGGATTTTTCCATTTTTTTAAAATATTTCTCTCAGGGAATTTTCTCCCATGTGTTGCCTAAAAGATGGTAAGGACAATAATCAAGAGAAAAGATGTGGCTGAGAGGAAGAGGGTGAAGTGGGCAGCTGCTGCAGTCTCCCAGCTCGGGGCCCTTCTCTTGGGCAGTGCAGAGACACCGCAGGATTTGGGCTGGGGCTGCGGGACTGGGCCCTGCTCCTCGCTCGCTCTTGCTCTCGGATTGGAGGGGACATGGCCAGGCTGTGGTCGCTGTGGGAAGGATTTGCTGTTACCGTGGAGTTCTGTCTTTTACTTCTCCTGCTGTGGGTACAAGTGGCTGTTGGATGTTTTCAACACCTGATCTCGCTGAAAAGGACACTCACCATCCACTCAGGCGCCTCAGAGGAAAACCTGGGACTCTGCCACTTTACCTTCTCTTTGGGGGCATCTGCCAGCTGGTTTTGGGAGCCTGGCTGCTGCTTTTTAGTAAAAACCCCAAAACCAGCCCCTGCTCTTTTTGGGTTTTTGCTGTGGTTTAGCCCAACATCCTGTGTCTGCCAGGACCCCCCCCACTGCTTCTGCCACTGCTTGGGGCTTAGTGCTGCACTTAGATTCACCACCCCAAGGGATCTGCTCACCTCTGCCGTTCCAGCTGCTCCCAGGTCCCTGCTACAGCTCATTTCTCCATCCCGAGGGGCACCGGGACTGACGGACCCCAGCGAGTTCCCAAAGGAAGCCCCTTCTCCATCCCTCGCACCCGCCCGGCCGCCATCACCGCGTGAGGGGAGCGCGGCCGAGCTCGCGCCACAGCGCCCCCTGCAGGCGCAGGGGCCGTGCCCGGCCGGGAGCCAGCAGCGCCCCTGCTGGCCGTGCCCGGAACTGCAGCGCAGGAAAGCGCCGCGGCCCAGAGAGGCCGGGGCTGGGTTTGTGCTCCGGCTGCTGCCGCTGCTGGGCTTTGTTTGCCTTGTAATACACACACCCCAGTAAAGAACTGTCATTCCTCCTCCCACAGCTTTGCCTGAAAGCCCCCTAAATTCAAAATTATATTAATTCAAAGCTAAGGGGCTTATACTTTCCATGCCAATGGAGGTTCCCACCTTCCTTGGCACATACCTGTCCTTTAAACTAGGATGTGAAGATGTTTTGGAAGGGTCTGGTGTGCCAGGACAAAAGGAAGGGTTTCTTAGTGCTGGAGGGCAGGGTTAGATGGGATATTTGGAAGGAATGTGAGTATGGGCAGGCCCTGGCACAGATTCCCCAGAGCAGCTGTGGCTGCCCCTGGATCCCTGGCAGTGCCCAAGCCTGGATTGGATGGGGTTGGAGCAGCCTGGGGCAGTGGAAGGTGTCCCTGCCCATGGCAGGGGGTGGCACTGGATAGGCTGTAAGGTCCCTTCCAACTCAAACCATTCCATGATTCTGTGAATTTGTAGAGATGTACCAAAGAGGATAAAAGACTAAGACTCTTCCCTAAGGAGACGGTTTTCATCTTGTATTATCTTCATCAAAACAATCCCCTTTCTATAGTAAAAATTCTCATTACTTTGCTGGAAGACTCTGTCCAGGCTTCCCTGTTACAATGATCAGGTCTCCTGTTGAACAGTGTATTTTTGTCTGGATTCTGTTTCTCAGCTGCATCACTTTGGAATTACTTTCCAGAGGTTACTGCAGCCTCTGTTGTTCTTGGGTGTGTGTCTAAAGGCCAAGTCAAACACTATGTGGTTTTCCTGCAGCTGAGGGATTTACATGCAGCTCACTCTGAAGCTGTGCAAACACCTGCCTTGGCAGCTCCCCTTCTACAGAGAGCAGCCTGATGGAAGTGAACTGCTCTGTGCTCAGCCTGGCAGCTTTCTGGAGACAGGGCTGGATATTAATTAAACCTAAGTAAGAGGTGAAGGGAGCTGCTGGGAGCTGCTGCCCTTCAGGAGGATGGGGTAGCTGGTGGTGTTGGTCTGAAGCCCAGGGCTCCCTTCTGGGGGGTTCTGCCTCCCACACAGCCCTGCAGCAGCTCCATGGTGGCCTGCCCTGGCTCCACTGTTTATGCTTCTCTAAGGCCTCAAACAACTCACTCAAAATGGTTTTTGAATGGGCTGATGGTTGTTCATACACCCTGGGTTAAACTCTCAGGAGAAATAACCACAAGATATTCTCAAGAGGTCAAAACAACAGAAAGAACTGTACTGGCTACTTCAACAAAATCAGAGAACTTTTGCAAAAGGTTTAGTGCAATATTTAACCAGCATCAAACTGTTCTCAAAGCGTTAACTTGCCCCATCCAACTTAGCAAACTCTAAGCCCCCTCAATCTTAAGTTACTAAAAAAATTCTGAGAAGATACAATTAGAAGAAAGAGGAAAAGACAGAAATGGATAAGATAGGTTTAGATCTCATTTTAACATCAGAATTCTACCTTTGTTCTTGTCTGATTAGTACTCCACTTACAGCTACCTCCATGCAAATGTGTAAAGATATTAAAGTATTTATGGTGGTGCCAAAAAAAAAAAAATGAAGGGCTTGTGATAAACTATCCAGTTTAGTCTTAATTTAGAAGAAAACATTGGGACAGAATGTGCAACATATGCAGGTTGTGAGGAGAGGGGTTAATTTATGTGTCTGTAAGAAACAAGAAGGTGATGGGGCTATTTCTGGCTTCTATTTCCAGTGCTTCTAATTGCTCTCAGAGTACAGACTAAGGACTTATAAAAACTAATTTGAATCAAGTGCTTGATTAAAATGGGAAAAAAAGACATTTTGGTTAAATAGGAATGTGTAGGAATTTGTGTCCAAATTGGTTGATTTGAAGCTCTCAAACTCAAAAGCAATGTCACAAAAGTATTGTAAAAATTATGTGACGACTATACAGAACTCTGGGAGTAATAATTAAAATCTTCAACCCCCCAAATGCCATGAAATTTTTATAGGTTGAATTAAAAAGACAAATTGTTCACTACTTTTCTTTCGGTATAGAAAAAATTGTAATTCTCTTGTTTTTTTCCTATTGATAGCATCTCCCATAGTAACATTGGTTTTGGACAGGAATGTATAAATTCCCGCTTTTCTATGCCAAGGAATATCACAGGAGCTTGGAAAGGGGGCAGTGCAGGGGAAAGCATCTTTCAGCTGTCACCTGATAAACCTTTTTGTATTTACCATCAAAGCTATAGATGATTTAGTGCCCTAAGTATACACTGTTGTAATTTTTAGCTGCTTTCATTGCTTCTTGAAAGCAGATCAGTGTAAAAGAGCTGCAGTATTTTGCATGAGAGGCTTTCTGATAAAAAAATCAAATATTGATATAATCCTTGATAAAGTCAGCGAGGAATGATAATTCCCTCTAATGCTCTCTTAATTTTTCAGGAGAGAACATATAATTTGCTCTTAATTAAACTTGTCAACAGTCTGTGAGATAGCTGTTTAATCAAGATGACACAAAATCACGTTCACATTTACCTTGATTAGAAGAGGTATCATTGTTCTCCAGTAATTTATTTTTTCCTCAAAACCACTTTTAAATATTGAGTACCTACAGGATTTGTATCATATAGCTTAAGTTCAGTGACATGTAGAGAGTCAGATCAGATCACTGGCTCTGTATTTCTTATATGAGTACATCATTCTGCAGACATTAAAATAAAACTACTCTTATGAAATGATCCTTTCTAGGCTGCTGTAATGGCTTCTTTTGTTCTTCATCACACCTATGAATATCTTCCCATTTCTAATTGCCAGGAGGTTTAGGTTCTGTGAAGAGTCATTCTCTCTCACTTTTTATTTTCTTCTTTTTTCTCCTGAAGATATATTAAGCCTCCAGCTCTTGAAGTTGACTTCAATTTATACTTTGGTTCCTCCAACAGTGTTTGATAAATCATTGTCCACAGATGGTGTCTGCATTATTTGCTTAATTTTCCAGCTAATGGATTTGAATTTGAATATCTGTACTGGTTTTTAACCAAAGGCAGGAAGAGAAAAAGTAGGCACAGGGTAGCTGAAGTTGGCTTGTGGCAGGATTGAGAGCACTCACCTTTGCTTTCTAATGAGTCTCTGCAGGTCTCTGGGGGCTGAGGCCTTGGGAGGTGTTTAGAAAGGCAAAATGTGAGCAGCAAAACCTGAGGGATGGGACAGGATTGAGCAGAAGAAGCTTGGATCTAGAATAGGTTGAAAGTTACCTAATTGGAACTGATCAAACACCTGGAATCCTTGGTGAGCGTGACTGAAACCCTCCTGCAGTGACTAAAGGGGTTCCAGGAGCCCCTCTCATGACCCACAATGTTTGCACCTTTCTTTTCTGACTTGATTTGTTATTTTGGTGAAGGACAAGGCTCTATGACCTGGTAGCTATATTTCCAGGCAAGAAATGCTCATTCAACCCTGAGTTATCTTAAAACTCGTTGTCTCATATCACCCTGTCTTTCTGGGTATTATTCAGTAGCAATTTTTTAGCTTTGTCTTCCTTTTCTGCCACATTTTGTGGGGTTAGGTCCACATGAAAAATTCCCATTGATGCTCTAGCGAGTGCTTGTCTCTGTCCTTGCTCACCCTTGTGGTAATTCTTGCTCAGGTGATTGCCAGTTAAAGATATTTAATTGGCAATCACCTGAGCTTGCCAAAGCTGAAACATGAACCTCTGAGAGCTTTCATAGCTCATGGCTCCAGGAGAACTGAAGTCTAGCACGTTGCCATCTGCTTTCCATCGTCAGTTCTCGTTGGAAACCATCGAGGCACATGTGTTTGCTTGCAGCTATTTTGAAGAGATTTGCATTTATCAGTGTAATCTAATTAGGTCCTTTTGTTAGGGTTGAACATTTAAAGGCTTGCAGAAATGAGATTAACAATTATCTTTTTTTTTATGATGCATTGTAATAGGTGTAATCTATTAGCAAAAAAAATTCCAGGTCGTGTGTGTGTACTTCATCTCCTAAAGCAGCAAATGATGCAATTTCTGTTCTTTTCCTTTTGTGATGAACCCAACTGATAGAGTTCTTTGCTAGTAGTTTCTTTTTGCCTGTATATTTTTCTTTTCTGGTCAGAATTTTTCCATGAACAGTTCAATTTTATTGACTTTATCCATTACATAAAGTATTTCCTCAGTGATTTCTGCAAACAATGTTTAGCTTCTAATTATTTCCTACACAGCTGAGTGATTTCAATAGCATGTTTTCCATGTGCTGCCAGACTGTGCCAGCATGCCAAAGGGCTCAGGGTGCTCATCTTCTGCTCCAGCTGAAGTTAGCAGAGTGCAATTTCTATTGTGATGTTACAGTCTCTGCAGCAAGACTGGGGGAAGGAGCCTTATTGCTCCTAAAATGAATTAATTTCTCAAAATCTGGGGATTTGGAAGTTTTTCCTAAGTGGAAAAAGAAAAAAAAAATTACTATTTAAACCAAACACTCCTTAAAGCTTGCATTCATAGCCAGGATGTGAGCCTGGTTAAAAAGGTCAATTATTAAAATTATTTTAGAAAACAGAAGAAACTAAGGAGATAAAGAACAACTGCTGAACTGGGTTAACTCTATTGTCCTCTTACTCTTAAATTATATTGAACTTCTGCATAATTTCAGTTTAGTGTGGCCATTTTTAACAAGGAAAAAATACCTTTAAATTAATTTTAACAAATTAGAGGAAAAGTTTGTTCAAATTACCCAAACCTTGTTCATATCCATAGCCCATTAAGAGAACAACAGTACTTCTGATATTTCTGTGACAAAAGCTGCATTGAACAATACAAAAAAGATAGAAGTACTTCAGAATTACAGAGTATTGTTCATCAGCTGAGCGAATTTGCAGTTACATTGGATTGGTCACAGAATAACACAAATTTTTAAATCATATTTAAAGCAAAAGGCTTGGGTGATCAAAGTGTCAAGAACACTGCAAGAGATCATTTCTCTCAGTTTGTTTTGAAAATAGCCCTGTTGAGCATTTAGCTTACTTATAAAGGTTTGCATTATTTTCCAAGTATGTCTGTACAATTTTATTTTCTGCATGAAGAATATTGCAGTGCCTGTGTGACCAGAGATTAAAATTAAAAGAATATCAAAAAGTAGATTATTAGGAAGGCAGGGAAGCACTGATGAGATTGGGTTCAACAGGGTGTGCTCTTTGTCCATAGGTAATGCTGTCAAAGAGACCAAAATGACTGTTATCTTTAGGAGGAAATTAAATTATTCAAGGGCTGGATGAACAGTGGCTGAGATATAATATTACAATATTTCTGAAAGGATATGCCCTTAGCAATTTTGTTACTTTTTAAAATATGCATTATACTTAAACTGGATGTTAAGCAGAGCTCTGAGAAGATTCAGTTCCCCATGACTTACTTTTTTTTTTTGTACATCTGTGAGAATATCTAACAGTGAATTTTCATTAACTGGGGGCAGTTGGAGATAAATATTTACCATAATATTTTAAAAAATTTCATTCCCCTTCTGTGTTTGCAATTGATGAACTCTCAGTTTTCCCAATAATTTCCCTTTCTATGAAATTCTATAGTCCTAAGGAGCTGATTTTTTTCTGTTAGATTTCATCCTATTTCCTTGTAACAGCAAAGATTTCCAGTACCTCCAAAATATTCCTTAGAATATTTTCTAAGGATGACCTCTGAGTTTGTGCCATACTAGATTGAAGTAGCCTGCCTCTTATGCCATGATAATTAATGAAAATAACTATTAGGAGAAATTTGAGGACTCAATTCAAGGACTAAATTCAGCCTCTGGTCAGTTTCTATGTACATAACAGTTCCTAATTAAGGAGGATTTTTTTCTTTATCATTTTACCATGTTTTTATGTTCTTGTGTTACATCTGATCTTTTTATTTATAAAAAAAATCCTGAAAGGCTCTGGGTAAGAAATCTGTTTGGTTTTTGGTGAAATGCAACTGAATAGATGCTACCTAGAGTAATTTTACATGTGTCTCTCTGACTATAAAGGCTTCCTTAAAAGCGCACATTTCATCTTCCCCTCCTCAGTCTAAGGGGATTGAAAGCCCCGTGTCCTGCTTGCTTGGAAGTCACAGGTGGTCAAGGCTTCCTGTGGGGCAGAGGCACTCACTGTGCCCTTCCAAAGCTGAAGTCCTGTCCCAGAGACCATGAGGAGGTTCTGGGTGGGGCTTCTACCCGCAAAGCTGGGATGAGAAGAGCAGGAGAAGCAGTCTTGTCCTCCAGATACCACTCCTGGTACATCTGCCTGGGAAACTCAGTAGCCAGCCTGGAAAGAGTTATTGGAATCCAGTGCTCTGTCCTGGTACTTTTCTGTAGGCTTCTCCAGGTGAGAACCCAGATCACAGACAGTATTTTGGAACAGAAGCTTTTCAGAGAGACTTCTGGGCTCTGGATCAGAACACATGGAGGTGTTTGTGCTGGGGCAGTGCCTGACATGGTGTTGGTGCCTTCTGTCTAGTGCTCAGGGGTTTTGGATCCCCTTGGGAGAAAATTTTGCAGTCTGGCTCTCAGAGTCTGTTCTAAAAATGGGGCATCTCATTTTCTTTGGGTTTCACTCCTTTGATACAGTATATGTTAACTCAGCTCCTTTGCAGGTTGTTCAAAAGCTAAAGAGATTTCTTGGCCATATATCCAAGGTAAAAATCTGTGGGTTTTTTTTTTTTTTTTTTTCAAAATGAGGGGTTTTTTGGAAATTATTTTTAGTTAAATATCAGTGTTCAGTTGCAATACCTGACTGACAACATGAGACCCTTGAACACTGGAAATAGGTTGCAGAAAGAGCAAGGGGGTATTGTTTTTGAGCAAGTGTTGATGATGCTATTGCTGAAATGTGTTGTTCTATTTTAAAATACATACTTTGAAAAGGCCTGCCTTTTTTTTTTTTTTTTACATTTATTGCTTAGCTTGATCCCAGAATTTCCTGCCACAAGTCTTTCTCTTAGCAGTTCTTGGAAAGTTGGGTTTATTGTGTATAAACTCTTCCCTCTCTGTGTATTGAGATAACACCTATTAAAAAGCTTGGGTTTCTGTGAGAAATTATTTCTGAATCTCACTTTCTGGGAATCAGAGTATAATTTTTCTTATGTCAGCCTCTGGGTGATGAGAAGCCCTTCTGCCAATGACTTTAACAGTAGAAAGGAGTAGGCTGAAATCACAAGGTGTTCCTCTTTGCAGTGGTGCTTTACACAGCATTTGGTTGAGCAGCCATGTGAACTTTGGGGAATAATAAACTACTGATAATCACTATGTCACTGGAGAAATCAAAGCAACTCAATTAAGAGTAAAATAAATATCATATATGTATTTGGAGGAAAGATTATATGTTTGTAGCAGATTTCTTTTTCCTTGTGGGTTGTCTTATTTTTAGTTTTAAGTGAGCTCTGTGCCACTTCTACACTTAGGCTGGTGCCTAAGTGTATCTAACTAAGTATCTAAGTATTTAACTAAACCCATGATATCCTTAAATACTGGCAAATGCAAGGCAACACTTTACTTGCTCTGATGAACAGCTCATTATCAAATGTATCTTTTTTTGGTTTTCCTTTACTAGCAATCCCTGTCCTGTTTTGGGATTATGCCTTGCTGACATGCACTTCAGCATAGGAACCACTGTGTTGGACATTATTATTTCCATGAATTCTGTGTCAACATCTGTAGCTTCAGAAACTTGTTCAAAGAGGGAAATAGCCCTTGCTACCATAACATGGTCATGTGTAAGTGAAGAGTGCATCTTCTCAGAAGGTGGAAAGCTCATTTCCCTCCCACCACCCTGCTGCAGTCCTGCTGAAAAGGAATTCTCTATATTTAGTTATGGAAGCTCCTCAGGTATCTCTGGGCAAGCTACAGAGCAGATGAAATCCCCCAACAGCTGTATTTCTGCATCAGCATTAACAAGTGGTACAGAGAAGCCTTTGTCCACAGCCAGTGTTAAAAGCAAAGCTGTTTCCTGGCTCAGGGAAGTATCCCCAGAGACTGGGATTCCTCCTTTCTGGGTTCTCACCTTGTGGAGGCTGCTGGGGGTGCTGCGCAGGGCCTTTGTGAGCAGGTGGCAGCTGCCCACCTGTCCTGTGATGTGACACATACCTGTTATTGGTCCCTTGTCACAGGCTCTGGGTGTGATCTTGGGAGGGATTAATGTCCAAATGCACCCTGGCTGTGGATGGGTGGCTCTGGAGGACCCTTCAGAGGTCAGCTGAGTACACACAACCATTTGTGTGGTGCTTCTGGGTACCAACCTCCTTTGCATACTAAAGAAAGCAGCCAGATATAATTGCATAAATGACAGCAGCTTCCTGGAGTGCTTGTGGAAGTTGCTGCATCTGGCAATGCCTGCTGAGAGGGAAGGCTGAATAGTGATGAAGGAAATGGATTTGAAATGCTTCCTGACAGGGAAGGTCTGTGAGTGAAATGCTGACAGCAGCCACGTGCGTGGAGTCACTGCTGACACTAAGGAGAGCTGCAAGCAGGCAGCTGAGGCCAGAGTTGAGTCAATATTTCTCCTTGTGGTGTCTGTGTGAGCTTGTCACTGTTTATCCCCTTAACCCTTTGGCCAGATGATTGCAGAAATGCTGTGTCCTGTCACTACCTGACAGCAGGCAGGCTTTGAATCATGTATACAGAGTTAGCTCCTGAACTGGTAGCCTCTCTGATTTATTTGCTGTCACCTCAAGAGTTGGTCTGTTTTAAAATCATGCCTGAGTTATATTGCTACTGGGAGATACATTGTGACTTACCTGTTCTGTGGCTCCATGTTTTCTTTCACTTATGGCTTACCTTAATCATTCAGCTTCACTAACATGCAAATCACCATTCTGGCTTCATTTTCATTAAACTTGTGCCCATGTTATAAAATAAGGTAGAAATTTTCTGCTAAGCCAGGTGCTAGGCAGAGTCAGCTGTACTTGTTTAGAATGAAACTGCACCCTCATTAAATCCCAGCATTCATTTTCTTGCTGCCAGCTATGACGTGCAATGAGGAATTCATCATCTGCTTTTCAGCCACAGCCCCTGTGTGGCTGATTTGTAAATGCTCAGATGAAGTTCCAGAGCAGATGAACATTGGTGAGCTCTTGCCAGAAATGTGAAACATATCTGTTCACTACTCAGGCTCCATGATGGGACCACAAGTCAAACATCACCTGGTTTTTTCTTTTGCTGTGGGATAGACTGGGCACTGGAACTATTTCAAACCTAAGGAGATAAATGGTCAAATAAAGGTAAGTGAGGGAAGTAGTTCAGCCAGAACCAGAAGTACCTAATCCCCTAACTGGAGCTGACATTTTTAGTGCAGAAAAACACACAGTTAAGGAGCAGTGCCCATGAAATACTTTGTGTGGACTCAAGTTTGTTTGAGCAGTGCCCATGAAATACTTTGTGTGCTCAAGTTCAGAACCTGATAGTTGAGACATTCTGCTTTTCATCCCACATCTTGAATACTGGAAACATTGAGCCCTTTTTGTAATGCTTCTCTGTTATTTCCAAAGGAGAAGAGCCTTGAGGTACAGTGACTCTGATTTCCTGGGCTTTGAGACATAGAAAACAGCTACTGTCAGAATGGTTTATTTTAGCAGGGAGAGCTGAGGTTTAAGTATTTTTGTTTTTAACTGGGATCATGAGTGGGATCACAAATAGGTTTCTGTGTTGCCGAGAGCCTTTGGGGACAGAATACAGGAGGGACTTGTGCATCTGCACTTTGTTTCATAGGTACCTGAAAACCAAAACTCTACTTTATTTCAAATGTTGAAAATGTTGGGTGTTCTCTCTCATGGCACAGCTTTCCTGAATAGCTGCTGATTGTGTGTGTGTGTGTATCAATGATTGGAACTGGTGTTTCACCTGTGGCAGTTTGATAGAAGGAGTCAATGCCAGGCAAGTGTCACTCTACATTTCCTTGGGGTACTTGCAGTATTCTGGTCACTCAGGTCACCTGCTGCAGGCAGAAATAGGAAAAATGTAGTGAAGGCTATGGAAAATATAACAGCTTCTGCAGAGAGGAAAAGCTCATGTGGATTGTCACCCTGGAAAAAACAGTAAGAGCAGAGATGAGAATGGTCTAGAAACACATGAGAGAGGAGTAGCAACTTAGGAGAGGGAGGAGATGATTTATTTGAAGATGGTTTCTCACTGTTTCTTGGAGTTAACACATGTGGGCAACCTGGTAAAATTATCAAGCATGAGGGTTAAAGCAATTGAAACTCCATTTTATTTTGACATGTTGTAGCTACATCACATAATTCATGTCCATGGGATATTTTGAGGCCTAAATATAAACATAAAAGGAGGCCAAACATGCTCATGAGGTGCAGGTGAAGGAGGTGTTTGTAGGGAACATGTGCAATTGAATGTTAAGCCCAGTGTTCTGTCCTTTTTATGTGTTCAGCTTCAAAAACCCCCAGGCTACAGATCTCAGGGAACAGTAATTCTGTCCCTGTGCTTTTCTTTGCTTTCCCTGGGTGGGCGCTGCTGGCTGGTGCAGAGGTGGCAGCATGGCTTTCCTCAGTGTGCCAGGTCTCACTGCACCCATGTGGAAATGTCCTGCTGCTTTAGGATCTCCCACCCAAACAGACAAGCCCCAGGGTGAGGGGATGGAGGGGGAAAGTGTAATGGCTCTACAGGAAACAAGCTCCATGTCTGTGGGTCTGTGAGATTGGTTTTGACTTTGGGCACAGGAATCTGGTCTAACAGAAAGCAGGAATATCTTACAAACCCATGAGGTTTTATCTCTGCAGATGAAATGAGAATAATTTGAGGGAGTTTTTCTTGTGAGAAATGACTTGATAAAGCCACTTTCCCTTTCAGTGATTAGTTTTCAGTTTAGATGTATCCAAACAGTCATTTTGGCATTACAACTGATGCTCTTTAATAAAACCAATTCCCACTTCTCAAGCTGGTTATTCTGCCTGGCTTTAGGATATGTCCCCTTTGAGTGGGTTAGTTTTCATGTTATGCACCTCTCTGGGCTTGGGCCACCAAATCACAGTAATTTTGAATGGGGGTCTTGAGAGCTCTGCTGTGCTGTTTGATTTAAATTAAATGCAGTAAAAGAATTTTTCTTTCTTTTAAAAAGAGTAAAGTCTTGATTTCAATGAATTGAGAAAGTGAATTGCCCACAGCTGGTGATGAATTGTCATTGTAGAGATGATAGAAACATAATCATGGGAAGCACTGCAGACACCTCTCATCCTGCTGCAGTTTTTCCTCAATTTGATTATTTCTTAATCTTTTGTATGAAAAATTGTAATGACAATGACAGTGAGACATAATTATGAGTCAGTAGGATTATTCATAACACTTCTGCTGCAGTTTTCTGCCTGCCAAAGGCAGTGGATTATTCCTCAGGTAGCACCAAACGAGAAAATAACTGAACTGCACTGGCCAGTGAACGAATGTCCTCAGGTACAAAGCTGGACAAATGTTTGTTGTATGTAGGAGCTTGCTGTAAGAAGGTCTGCATTAGATGTTTTTATATGGCAAACTCTCTCCTTCCACTAAATTCCCAGTAATCTTATGATATAAGCAAGTACTGGAGCTTGTAAAGGATAAAATAATGTTCTGTTGCACAAGCTGTTGGCTCTTGCTTAATTGTGTTGCCCTCTAAAATATTCAAGACTATGTCAATGAAGTATCTCAGAATAAAATCTAATTTTAGACCTAAAAATGAGTGCTAAGGTTATAATGGAAATGGCTTAAAGACAAGTTCCTTGATTTTGTGTCTGGTTTTGTTTGCCTGTTGTGTCCTGCCCTGCACATTTCCAGGAGAAAGCACCTTGTGCATTCTTTTTTCTGTCCTTTTGGGGAAGGCAGGAATCTCATCTCTTCTGTTGCAAGCTCTTTGAAATTAACTATTCAGTATAAGTTCTCCAAAATATTACTAAATCAGTTTGGTGAGCTGAGGCACAAGCTTTGTGTGAGAGCATTTCAAATCTCTCATTGTCTATTTTTATTTTATATAAAGAATTATAATATTTCTATTTGAATTTCCTTTTTGTTCAAATCAAAGGAAAAAAGAAAAACGTGCAATCCCTCAGCTTCTCATACAGCATGGAGAAAGATTTACATAAAAGATACAAATGCTGTAAATGAAACTAAATATTCCACAGCAACCAATTCTTAGTCAGAATTGAGAACATTTCACTATTTTTGGTTGAAAGAAGGTGCACTTTTTAACTAAAGTTCTGTGGAACTTTTTCTAGTGGTGACATTGTTTTCTCTTTTCAGCCACTTCTAGAGATGGTACAGATTGCTTTTTTCCCTCCTTCTTCTTAGGAAATGGAAATTATTACTCTCCAGCCCCACTTTCACATCTCCAGTATAGGGAGGGTATGTTCTTGTTTTCAGTAACTTTTTTACCTCGGTGCTTAAAGGTAGGCAGGTTTGAAATCTCAAATGTGCCAGAGAGAAGTGCAGGTTAAAACCCCCACACTGTGTCCTTGATGTCACAGGTTGGCTTGAAATGCCTGTTTTACGCATTATGCTTTTGCATTGTTTTAGAGGCTTTTTTGCACTGTTTAAGAGGATTTGCCTCTTTAAAAGGAGGAATGTCCTTTCACCAATTCAGCTTTTATAAGGGGTGTGTGTGTGTATGGAATCTCAGCCCTTTGGTTTATCAGTGAGGATCTGGCCTGTGTTACACAGTGCTAAAGACAAACAATGGCTTCATTTCCCTTCTGTGGCACCAGCACCACCCACTGCTCTGAAGGACCAGCAAGGCAGGTTCTAAAGATGTGGATCTGGGCTCATTTTGTGCCAGGCATGCCAGGGTTTCCTTCCAGGAATTCTCAATAAAGAGCAAACTCACTGACTTACAACTGAAGAGTCTGCACAGTCCTCATAATGCTGTCAAGTACATTTGCCCAGTTGGGAAATTCTGTCTGGGAGAGACTGCAGGTCTTGATGATGATTTTCATTCTGTTGTTGATTCATCCCTCTCCAAACTGTTCATCATCCTCAGTTATTTAATAGATCATCCTAAGTGTAGTTTAAATAATTGCCTTGTGGCTGTTGAAAGCTCACACTGAGACAACCACCACAGTGTGAGATTTTTATTGATCAGGGAGTATTGTTTGAAGCAGAAGGACTTGAATTTAGAAGGTTCTTTGTAGTAGAACAAATTCTCAAGAGTTATCTCTCACATAAAGGGAGTACTTATTTTGGAGTGTGGTTCAAAGCATGTTTCAAGTGAAAAGTCTGTTGTGTGAATTAATGATTTTGATGATTTTAGCTTTCAGAAGACATCAGAAACCAAAATACTGAATTTGGGAGCTCTATGCTTGAAAGAAATAAGATATTTTGCTTTAATTTCCAGATCAATTGTATATTTCTGGGTTGTATGTGCTCTGGTTATAGTTAATATGTCCGAAAACTCCAGATTAAACTGGGATTCTGTATGTGCAATTGTGCCAGGTCATCTGAGGTTTTTTTCTCCCCTTCCTCACACTAGGGCAGATTAATTTGAGATTAATTGATGGTATTCCTCACATTTCTCATTTTTCATCCTGCTCTTTTAAGTACAACTGTTCTCACCTGCCTCCTTCAGTCCCATAAATGTCTTGTACTCCAGCCAGGACTTGTCTTGCCTTTTCCTTTAGAGGAAGCTCACACAAATCTGTAGCAGAGTTTTTCTAGTGACAGATTTCAGAAACAGCAGAGCCTTCTTCAGGATGCTCTGGGGTGTCCTGTGTCTCACGATTTTAACATGAAAGTCAATGCAGAGCATCTTGGCCTTCTCCATTTAAGAGAAGCACACAGGTGAGCAGCTCTAGGAGGAGCTGTGCAACAACATTGGCTGCTTGTCCTGTGTCAGCCCTGGCTGGTTAGGGGGGAAAAACACCTGTACACTGCAGGCCTCTGCTTCTTTAGTTCTGAGTATTTTCCAGTGAGGTGGCCATTCCAGCAAAAATAACCCTGGAATGATTTGATTTCTTGCATTGTTGTTGTTTTCTGGAAGTGAAGGTCTGTTTCCCCAGGGGCTTAGAGAGCCAGTGTCTTGTCTTGGAAGAGTTAACCTGACTACTTGCATGAACCAACCACCGAAATATTCCCACAGTGCCTTTGAACTTGCTGAATTTTTTGTGGAGGGACTGTATCTGCTGTCCTTTGGCACATCCTGCCTGCTGTCCTCTTTAGAGCCCCAGAGCACAGCAGGCAGGCATGGGAACACCTCTCCCATCACCAGGCTGGTGATGAGCTTGTTCTCAATGTGCTCTTAGCTCTAGGCAGGGAAAAAGAACAGCATAACAGCATCCTTGGCTTCCAGTTTAAAGCTGGAAAAATTGAGTTTCAGCTGTTCCTCACAAGCCTCATAACAAGCTGAACAGGGGACGTGAGGGCTGCTTTGTATGCATAAGCCTAGAGGGTCTTGTTCACTGCAGCTGAAATTTGTGGTGAACAGATCTCTACAACACGAATTCTAATGTCAGAGCAGCTTTACGCTGAGTGGTTTAATTTCGTGCCAGCTTTAGATAAGACATTTTTTTGTTTCGTTCCTGTGGTTATTCAATAGCCTGTTGTTAAAAGTCAGCACTCAGGTTTATGCCCATTGCAAGCCAGAAGCAGAAAACAATCTGGTAGTGCTACAGCAATGAGAAAGTTATCTTAATCTAAATTATACAAGAAATAAGCAAAATATTTGATGGGGACTCTGGTTATCTTTTCATGTCCTCCCAGCTTGTGCTCTTTGCTGTGACAGGAATTTATATATGAGGTTTAGAACTAAGAAATAATGTTTAACTCTTCATGGTAATCTTTTCTAGAATTACACTTAGTAGAAAATGAATATTGTTACTGTTTCCCTTTCCTTCATCCATGTTAATATCTTTAAATAGGAAGTACCATGGAAGTTTCCATCCAGCTAAGGTAGTTGAACTGCAGCTGTGGTAACACCTTTCCAGAACATACACCTTTCTTTTTAATCACTCAGTCTTTATAAATTTAATAAGTCCTATAGTTGTAAGTAAAGACTGTTTTGCAACCAGTCTACACATTATCAAATTTTGCTACCAGGGATGCAAGTAGGTGAATATTTACCTACATAATTTTCCACAAAAGAGTCTTGCATGTCTTTCTTATGCATGGAAAGTTGATCCTTGTTCATTTTCTGAGGATTCCCACTGCAGCTTTTTCATCCCTGTGCTTAGTGCACCTGCCTGGTGCCCAACCAAGTCTGGAATTACTCAGTATGCAGAGCAAGGAGGACATGTGGAGCTGTTTATCCACCAGCTGTTTGCATATCTATCAGCAAAGGCAGGAGGCTCAGAAAACTAAGGAAAGCAACAGGACTTGCTCTGAGCCACCTTTTGAGGCATGGTAGGGAATTAAGAAGTTTTTCTTCAGGATCTCTTTCTCCAGTGTAAGAGCTTGATTTCATCTTAAGAAGGTTGGAGAGAGAGTCCTGGTGCAGGAGCAGATGGAGGAGATCAGGCCAAGCTGCTGTGCTCAGCTCTCTCAGGGAGCAGTGGCTGAATCCTGCATTCCCCAGGGAGCTGGAGCACACCTTGTAAGGATGAGGACTGTCTGCTGAGGAGGGACAGAGGGGAGTCCCTAGGCCTTGGTGTAGCATCCTTCTTCTATTTCCATCCCTGGTCACTGGCACCCTCCTGGAGCTCCTGGTGACCATCAGCACTCACTGTTTGTTACTGAGCCAGTAGGAGCTATCCTAAACCACAGTCCTCTAGTTACCTGCCCATTGTACAGCTGTTTCAAGACATTTCAGAGAGTGGGCTTGAAGGTTTTTTCCCACCTTGACTGGAAGTTCAGTGGCCAGAACCCTCAAAGGTGGGATTCCTGTCTTGGATACCAAATCCCATTTGTAAAGCTTTGCTGCATGCTCCTGTTGAAAGGCTTGGGCCATGAGCTTTGTCTAGCCTAAGTTACCATTTGGAAAATAAGTGCTTCAGGATTTAGCTGGCCTTTAATCCCAGGAACCTTTGCCATGTAAGAAATAGCATGCTTGATTTGTGGGGGGGGAGGGCTTTTTGTTCCAAACAGTGTGTTAGTATTTCCACTTAAGTAAAATTTAATTGTAGATGTGAAGCTGCTCATTAGCAGTAGACTGCTGTTGTAACAGGATAAGTTGTCCAGCTGCATGAAATTGTCCTCCATTTCTTGCTTTACACTTTTAAAAGTTTCAGTTTATCTCTATAACCTTAATTATTATTTTTATGTCTTTGGAAGCAGTCCCTTCAAACAACAGTTACCTTTCCTCACACCATGATTTGGAGGTTAAAAATCCATTTCCTGTTGTAAGATGCTAAGTACAGAAAATTGGGGTCACAAATCATTGCTCTTTCTTCCCTAATATGCCTCTACACATTCATTTGATTTCTGCCCTTCTGAGTTTTCCCAAGGTGTAAATCAAGTCAGCTTGCAGCAGTGCTGCTGTTGATGCTGTCCATTTGATCTGATAATAAGGCACTTTAAGTGTTAAGAAATTGAAATGATGTTCCTTCACCCAGCTCAGAGCCAAGCTAAAACACTCCAAGCCTTAAGCTGAGGTGCTGTGAAAAGTTGACCTTTAAAGCTTAAGCTGCAGCAAAACTCTGTTTCTAAGCAGGTCTTAAAGCAGATGGTGGGAGACCAGAGACTTGCAGTTAAGAAAATTTTCCTTCTGCCCCACAGAGGATTTTTTCCATGGTCATGGCCCTCTTGAAGTGACATAACCTGTTGTGTTTTGCAGTTTCTTTCCTAACTGTGTCCAGAGTAGAATAATTCCTGAAGGACTTTGGGAATGAGGGCACTTCTGTGGCAGCTATTGTGGCATTTTCAGAAATTTCCTGCAGCTTTCTCTCTTTTGGAGCAAGTTGTATATCCCAAATCCTGCTGGAAGCTTGAGTTTCAGCAGATTTAGTAGTTTGATGAAAAAATATTTAACCACTTCTTTTTCTGACACTTAGGTGCATCTTGGTGGATGAGATGAACATAGAAAATGAGGAAGTCCTTTGGAGGCTGAGCTGCTGGGAATAGCCTGACTTCTGGGAGGAAATCTGATGCCAAAGGCTGGCTGTACCAGGTGGGTGAAGGTAATTCCTGAGCATCCAGTGTTGCTGGAGCTGCCACCTTTCCACTCCTTCTGCAACTGACATGAATTTGGGTGCTCAGATCTGAAAATTGTTTGAGAGCTGAACTTTGGGACAATTTTGATTACCATGCTGGAGGTAGGTAATTCACCACCAAACTGTTCAGATTTAAGAGTTCAAAATTTTACATTACAGTCTGAAAAAGAGAGGTAAATTCCCAGGAATTTAGTTTATATGAATATTCTGCTTGTTTTCATTCTCCTTGGGCTAAATTCCTATTAGAAGCAGGTGCCATTGCTTGGTTGTTGATAGATGACACCAGAGATAAGGAATGGTTGTTCTTAAGGACTGCTCAGTTCTGCGGGGCAATTTGCATTAAAGGAATTCAGGGATTTAAGCTGTGGATCCCATTGATTTAAAATTGAAGGTACAATGGACACCTGCCATTCACTAACTCATCCTGCTGGAGTTTTTCACACAGCATAGGCAGGAATGACAGTTATCCTTTTCCTCCAAAAGCCTCTGAATCGCAAGAAAGAAGAGACAGTGAGCATTATTTGCTCTGCCCAACATGATTTTAGAGGCCTCTAACCTCTCCCATCTCAGTTTCTGTTTCCTGGCAGAAAGATTCTAATTTAGTCATCCCATGGTATGACAGTTTCTTATCTCTAATCATTCTGTCCCTTTCCATGCTTTTCCAATTCTGCTCTACTCCCTCGAGGTAAGAGGGTCAGAGCCATAAGTATTGACTTAGGGAAAATCTGTTCTTTTCTAAGTTTTAAAACATTATTTCATTTTGCATTTTTGACTCTTGAGGTTTGACTCATATTGAACAGGCAGTTTCCAACACATCTTAGTTAGAATCTCAAGATCTCATTCTCTTTGTTTTAAAGAACACATTTTCAAAATAAATTCACAAGTTTGCTTGAAGAGTGGTTTGCTTTTAACTTTTACTTTTTGGACTATTCAATAGGATGCTAGTGCATTTCCTCCAGGTAGGTGTTACCTGTGGCATCTTTAAAGCACTCTTAGGAGAGAACATTTACAGGAATTTCTCAAATAGGGATTTTTGATCTTTTGAATAATGTACCACAAAAGGACACAGAAGCCTGTTAGAGTTATATGTGAAATTTGATGTGCTGTCATTCTGAAATAAATAATTGATGTTGGCTGAAGAAAACAACCCACACCTACAGGTTTATTTTCCAGCTCCACTGCTATCTGCCTATGTTTTTATCATGCTAGAAATATGATTGCTTTTCTGCTTAGATTCCACTATTCCATTGAACACTTCTGCCCATACTTTTTTTTCTATATGGACACCATTCTTTATTTCTCTGTTCATTTCAACATAAGCACAGACTTCATAATTGACATTGTGAACTCAGGGAGCAGGTCCATTTCTCTCAGGTGAGGTCTCATCTGAAGCACCTGTGTGAGAAGGGAAGAGGAGGAACAGAGAAGCAGGAGCTTGGATCTGATGCCTTAGGTTTTAGCTTTTCCATTTTTCAGATTCTGTGCAGCTTTAGTTTGTAGTTCTGGGCTTCATATTAGGGGATGGTGAGCTCTGTGCACAGAGCAGGGAGACAAAACAATTCCTGCTCCAGCTGGGGACCAAGGACAAATGATCCAAATTTCAGGCTCAAGAGCACAAACAACATGGGCTGAAGAGAGAAAAAAAAGAAGCAAGAAGTTTGGGACTTCATGGGCTAAAGTTGTAATTGGACAATGAACTCCAATATGCAAATGGAGCAGAACTTATCCAAGTGAAAGACCCCATGACCAGGTGTCCATTTTGTGCCCATTTTGGTTCACCTTGGGTGCAGCCCTGGCTGGGCTCTTGTGCTGCCCAAGGTGGATCCATGGAGGCCTTTGAATAAATCCCTGCTTTATTCCTTAACTCTGTCTGGCCTCTGTTCTAGGGCAGCCTTCATAGGGCATCAGATCAGGTGAAAAATGAGCAGGAATGTTTGTGTTGGCCTTGTTCAGATGCCGTGTAAGGTTCTGCAGTGCTGGTCCCAGGAGGGGGAGTGCTCCCAGAGCTGTTCTTGTGCTCTGTGTGCAGCCACCTGAACAGAGCCTGGCCATCCTGTTCTCTGTTCCTAGATTTGTAACAGGAACTCTGTGCCATCCCATTAAAGCCAGGGTGTTGAGAGAAACAGAAGAAGCACAAAACAAAGGCCAGGTGCAGTCAGATGAACTATTAGGATATGCTGGAGGAAATCAATGCTGATGCCTGGCAGTAAAATCTCAGTGAACAGCTCTCTGTCCATTATTCCCAAAAAGCGAGCGGGGCAGAATTTGGAACGGTTTGGTTGCAGACGCTGGTGCAGACAACCTCGAGGTAATTGGATCCTCTGCCTGTTAGGGAATGCAGATTGTGTTTGGCTCTGTGCAATGGTCCAGCCTGTGACCCTCGTGGGTTTGCTTTGCTTTTCCAACAACAGAACTGGACCAGTGGGAGCTCAGCAGAAGGATACAGCCACAGAGAACAGTATTGCCCACGGCTTAAAATCTGTTCAAGGGAAATAATATCCAAAAAAAAACAATCAAAGAACTTTATATTGCTTAGGTCCATTAGGGCTAATTAGCAGCACTGGATGATAAAGTTTTGAAAGCCATGTTAGCCCATAGCTAATACTTGACAGCTGGCACAGGGAATATGGCAGGAGCTGTTCTCCCTTTCTGTAAGGGGAGGGAGTCCATAAAGTTGCAGTGTTTAGTAAGCAACTACATTAATTATTTGCTGCCTACTCTTGTAAGTAAAAAAATGTTGGGATTATCTATCTCTGAGGAGAAGAGCATTGACAAATAAAGATTGTCTGGACAGTTGCAATTTTGTTTAAAGCTCCCTGCAATGAGCAGATGTTTGGACAGCTGAGAATTTTCATCTGAGCTTTCCTGAGGGGACTTTGTAGCCTAGTGTGTGCAGCAAGTCTGTAGGGACTTATTTGCAGCAGGGATTGAGGTTTTTCACCTTCCTCTGTACATACCAAAAGGATGAAAAAACTAAAACTAAACTAAACTTGTCTTTAGTAACTCACTTGTGTTTTGTAACTAAACTAAACTTGTGTTTAGTTTAAAACTAAAACTTCCCTTTTCCATGTTGCACATTTGTTTCTAAAAAACAATCTCACTGACTAAAAGGACACTGTCTCCACCTCTTCTCAAAAGAAAGGAGGGAAATGCTGAAGTAGTTTAAACTTGCTCTGAGCAACAAAATTAGGGCAAGAAAGGCACTTGAGTGGGGATTCCATATGCTCCTTTGCACTCTGCACAGCCAAGGCCCAGAGAGAGTCAAGCCTTGGGGTGCTTACAAGGGAGGGCAGTGCTTCCACAGGAGGGAAAGAGCTTGAACTACTGCTTCAAGGTGACTGGGACTCCAGAATCTGTATTTAGTTGACCTTCAAGGTCTTCTTCCAGTCCCATGTGAGGCAGGGAAGACTTGTGTCTGACATGCCTTCAGCTCCTCTGACACCAGCACCAGCCAGGTTTCTCCATCTACCCGAAGCTCTCTTTGTGGGTGAAAATGAGATGAGCAGAAAGGGATGTTTTCTTAATGGTCAGACTGAAAGGGAAAATTACCTGCAGGAATTACTCCTGTCACACTCTGGAAGGACAGGTATTTTTTGGGGTGGAGGCAGTGCTTAAGGGTGCACTGTTAGTGCTCTATGGATTAGACAGCAAGTGGAAGAGAAGGGCTCTGTCACTGTAGATAAAACAAAATTTTTTTATTATTATTTTTATTTATTTTTATTTTATTTTAAGTCAGGTCCACCATATACCACAAGAAGCATCTCTTTTTGTATATGACTGTGCTTCTTTTCACATGGTCACCCATAATATTTACCTTTCACATCTCTTTCTAGGCTTGCTTTCTGTGTAATACTCCATTTTCCCCAGCATGTTTTCAAAGCCCAACCTCTTAATTTAATGGACTCAAAAAGCTGCTTCCCTGAAGCAGCCTTTTCAGTTCCTGTTTACTGCAGGTTTTTCATGCCTCAGTTTACTTTAGCTCTTTCTGTCCTATCCCCCACACTCCCCATCTTTTTCTTTCCCAGCTTGCCATGTTTTATTTAATGGGAAATAAAGTATGTATCTGTTGTGATTGGTTCCATTCAGGTGTTTCTAGACCATCTTAAGATAAATTTTAAGTTGTGCCAAATAGAAAGTTCATGCAAAAATGTTCAGTTTGGGTGCATTTTGCCAGCACCTTTTCCTTCTTAAATTGTTTAAATCCATTAAATGTACTAGAGGTTTAAAGATTAAAATATCTTAATATAGGCTAGAGATGTAAAAGCTTAAAGCAAATCCTCTCCAAGTTTATGAGCATAGCAAGAAGTTAATTAAAGTCAACCAAGAAATACAAATGCTAGGGGAAAAAAAAATCCACATTATGAAGAAATGCAAATTCAGGATTTGTAATTGTGAGTTTGCATGAGTGAGGCTGGGGCAGGTCCAAGTTAAAGCTTTTACCTTACCCTTCAAGGTGAGTATTTTGTGATCGCAGAAATGATGTGACATTGCAACACTCCACAACCCCTCTTTGCCTGAGAGTCCTTTGAGTCTGAGCCCCACTCTGAAGGTTTTACTGCCTGTCCAGTCCATGGTGCTGCAAAGGGCAGTTTGTGCCAGTTCAAGGCTTTTGTTCAAGCAGGAGTGTTCTGGCACATGCATTTTGATGTTGCTTTATTTCTGTCTATTATGTCTGTTTGATGTTCTCTGCCCATCCAAGCAGTTTTATTTCACTCCTGAAGCCTGCAGAAAGAGGGGTACTCTGAATTCCCAAAAAGATGGCTGAGAATGTGTAAAGCTGCTGTGATACATCCCCAGTGTGACATATACAGCTCTCTGTTTAATGAGGTTATGTACTGTAAATGCAGTTTTTAAGGGGGAAAAAACCTGGAAATTCTAACAGTAAATGTAAATATTCATTTTAATGTCCCAGTTTAATCATTCAGTGAAGTTATTAGTGCTACTTAACCATACCCACATAAGTAGGGGAGCCATTCGAGGCCTCTTGGCAATCCCAAATTGAAGTCTGAGTCATTTGCAGAGCCAAAGCCTGGATGTTGAGCTGTGCAGAGTAAAGGTTTTCAGAGTTTGCTGTGGATCCCAGGTGCTGGAACACTGCTGACTCTTTATATGCATCACAGGGAATCAAAATGGGAATAAGGGAATAACTGCAAATCAACTGTTGTCAGAATTTAGTACCTGGGAACTTGTGTGTGGTGATCTAAGAGCTGCTCATCTTCGTGGTAGAACTCTCTCAGAGAGGTCTTGTATCACTAATGCACAGAGCCCCCATCCTAAATCATGGAATCATGCAAATCTTTACTTGATCATTGGTTTGGGATGAAGTTGCTCTAGGGACAAGAATGTAATGTTCACTTCAGAAACCTTCTCCCAAAGTTTACAGTAGATCTCAAAGTACTCTTTCTATATTTTTATCATTTTTAGGACAAGCACTTAGAAACATATCCAAAAAAGGAGCACAGTTTGAAAAGTCAGTAAGTCTAGAAACACATTCAAGGCAACTTCAAACCCATTGTAGCTTGTATTGAGGAAGACTTGAGTGTGTGTGGGCTGGCCCAGCAGCTGGATTGCAGTGATTGTCTTCCTTGGTGTCAGACAAGTTTGAAAGGGGGACAGGCCATGTTTGAAATCTTCCCAAGCAGAGGTAACTAAACTCTAACCTTTTATGAGCAGTTCCAGCCTGCATGAAAACTATTACACCACTTAAAGGCAAAGTCAGACTGGTGAATTCCAAATCCTGATCCCAGCTTTCATGTTTGGCTCTGCAGTGCAGCTGCCTTCAAACACAGCTGAGCAGTTGGAATCAAGCAGCCTTTAGCAAATTGCTCAATCACCCCTCACCTTGTGAATGACTTGAACCAAAACGGGCCAATGGCAAATAGGTGAATTTGACATTGCTACTCTTTTTTTCCTCTTGTTTTACCCTGGAAGAGCAGCAGCTCTGAAGTATTCAGGAGCTGCCAGAGGAGGCTGGGAAGGCACAGTCCCTTTGCAGGTAATTCCATCTCCCAGCTGAGACACCTGTGATGGTGTTTGAGCATCCTCCTGCAAAATCAGCCAGGAGAGTGTGAGTCACTCACACAGACCCCCAGGGCTGCAGCAGGCTCAGTTAGATCAGTTTGTCATGGGTTAGATTTTCTTCTGCAGAATCGCTGCCTGCCCACTTGTTCTTGTCCCTGTATTTGCACTGTGACTTATTCCTGTCCCAAGAGTAACCCTAACCCTTATCCTTACTCAAGTGATTTTCAGGATCTTTGAGTGATTCCTGGTTCAAATCATGTCAGGAACAACAGTGATCTGCTGAGCCACTGCCAGCATTGAATTAGATTTAATATGCAAATGCACATTATAATATACACTGATGCAGTGATACACAGATACTTGCCTCAGAATTTCTTCTCTTGGATGAAGTTGTACAGGTTGTCCTCTAAATGCTGTTTCAAAATCTTGGAGCTGTGCTAGACCAGCAACAATTAGGAGCTGTTGCATGATCCAGAAAAGCCATTTCTCTGTTGCCAGGGTTGATCAGCTTACTGGGATTTTGTACAGAGCAGTGGGGAAAGAGGGAAGCTGCTGTGGCCATAATAACTGATAATAAAGAGCACCAATGCAGTGTTTTGGTGCTTTGAGGCTGACTGCCTTGGAAAGCACTAGACAATTCTCTTCTACCTCATGAAAGTTCTTCTCAATTAACTTTTAAAATAAGCAGTGGTTTATAAATGTCAATTGCCCATCTTTAATTTGCTGTTAATAGTGGAAAGTTATTGCCTCTGATTAGGATTGGTTGTAATGAAAACAAACCTGTGCTTAACTTCCTGCCAAGTGACCAGTTTTATTGTCTTGGATGTTGTCATTTTGCAGACCTCCAAAGATTCAGGTTCTGCACATGTGATTTTATAAGCCACAAAATCACCTTGCAATTGAGTTTAAAATTGATTGAAACAGAATTAGAAGAGGAGGAGGGAAAGTAATGTCTAGAGTCTGTGTAAAAAGACAGGAAACTTCTGGTTTAGGAAATATCAAATTGAAAATTATTTGGTATTTAAATAGAAAAAGATGGGGGTTGTGTTTATGTGTAAAAGAACTTAAAATCCTGGTACATATACTGTCTCAGAGAAGCATAGTTTAGGGTGCAGAGATGTGAAAAACTTAGCAGGCTATTTCTAATCCTAAATAAGAATGCAATGCTTCTCATTGTCCTTAATAAAGAAAATGCTGAAACCTTCCAATAAAATCCCAAATTTTTAAATTGAATAGAGAATATAGGAGTAGATGACATACTCAGTCTTTCTCTACTTTTCCAGTAAGATGTTTGGGATTTTGAATATTTGAATCTATCTTTTGAATATTTGAATCTATCTTTAAAGACAGGCTTCCTGGGACCCTAGAAATGCCAGTCAGGGATGCCCTGTGTATATAAGCCATAGATTATTAGGAAGGGATTAAATCACTTCCAATACAAAACATGAATCACTTGGCAAAAAGAAGCAGCTCTCAAGAAAACCCTTGAGACATATTAGAGACTAAATCCCTGGCATTTCAATCAAATATAGCTGTAGTTTGGAATTTGATCTAAGGGGAGATTGATACCTGAGATGGCTCCAGTGCTGAGCCCAGCTTCAGGCAGCCCAGGACAAATACCTTCCAAAGGAGGAACAAATTGTGCCAGGATTGCCAGGGATTGATGTGCTTGGTGTCAGATGTTGAGAGAGAACCTGTATTACACTTACTGGGGGGAGCAGGTACTCAGCTGAGCATTTATTGATTCCTGTAGAGCACAAAAGGTAGTGAGGGTTACTCCTGTGGCTGATCCCCTGATTCCAGGCTGCATCCTGGCCCTGGCAAGCTCAACCTTCTCTCAGATTTCTCTGCAGTGTAAATGGATTTGATGGGCTGATCTCAGGCTATTTCCTGTACCTCTGATTTTAGATCATTAAAGGCTGCTTTTTCAGGTTCTCTGATTCCTTGCAGCAGCCTCAGGATTTCTCCCCCTTGCCAGTGCTTTGTTTCCTGCCTCTCAAGTTGTCAAACTGACTACACAGGCAGTCAAACCCCATCCATTCTTGACAAAGTTTTAAATTATTTATTGCTAACCTCTCGCTGAAAATTAGGCTCCTTGTGTCTGTGTGGAGGAGAGTGAAAATTGACACTTTACCGATTGCTAAAGAAGGCTTGAAATACAAACAGGAGCTGCTGTTATGGACATGATGCAATATAGACTTCCTATTCCCTTTTCCCCTCCTAACCAGTGCCATTTCTCTGGCTACCATCCTCTTCTCCCCACACTTCCATGGTCTCTGGCCCTCTCTCAATCCTGCTTCACTGCTGCTACCAATGTGCTTCTCTTTGGTGTCTCTATGTGAGAAATAGAATTAATTATGCACAACATAAACATACTCCTCACGTACAGTTGTGTAATGGAAATTCTCTGCACGGAGGAGGTGGCAATATGGGGAAAGGACTGTCCTGCATTTTAAGAGCCACAGAAGAAATTAGAAAGGAAAATTTTCCTGTAGTACTTCAGAAGGTATTTAAGGGTAAGGAAATGACTAAAAAAATATAATTTTCAATGATACTATTTGTTCAATGTGGTGGTATAAAGCAGTTATGAAATTATAAATAGCAATTATAAATGTGTCAAATTTTTTAGCTGTAATAACAGTCCACAGGTATGAAATGGTGGCATGCCACAGGATGCTGAGGAAATTTGGGAAATTACTTTGTGTCTCAGTCCTGCTGTGAACAGATACTGTTAGGTGCCTCTTTAGTCATGCAGGCACATATAGAAATTAAGTGGCTGATTTGTGTGAGGGCTACATTACTAAGTATGTAAATTCACGTGCTTACCTCAGTGTAACTTCCTTAAAATCCCTAAGTTACACAATTTGTACATGACTGTACAGAAACTGTAAAATCAATAGGCAGAAAAATATCATCATAAAGGATGAATGGTTAATCTCTTAAAGCTCTTGCATGTTATGGCTGTACCTGTTCTTTGTCGGTAGTGCAGAGGCTGAGGGCTTTTATTTAATGTTTATTCTGAAAGACAGACCCTGGGCCGATTCACTCTGGGGTAAGACTGCTGCCTGCATCCTGTTTGTGGCCCATCAGCTACTGCTTTATTTCCAGGAATAAAGGATTTCAAAGAATTCCTTGGAATCAAAGAATTTACAACTGGAAGAAAATGCTACAGGGTTCTGAATACTCCAAGGGCATGTCTAGAAGCTAGATTTTTTAATTTTTTGAAGTTCACTAGTATTTTTAATTGAACAGTGGAGGGTAAGAAAATATAGTCTGAAAACACCAGGACATCAACAAATCACACGGACTTCTGCCTGTTGAGATTTCCTGGGAGCTGAGCCTGATCTCTCTCTGGCTTCAGCTGAGTGGAATCCTCCAGATGCTCCCTGAGGCAGGAAGTCCTTGTGGGCAGCAGCTGAGGTGACAGAAATCCTTTTCCAAGAGGTCACTGTGTCCCAAGTGAACTGTTCTTTTGGGAGAAATTCTGTCAGAAGTTCCTGTCAGGTGGCCCTGCCTTGAGGCTGCCATCTAATCTGTCTTCCTTCAGTTTTCTGTCACAATCCCTATCCCTGGCTGTGAGGGGCAGGGCACTGCCTGTGAGTTAAGGTTGTTCCCATGCACATCCTCACTGCTGGTGTCAAGCAGAGCCATTTTGCAGGGTCAGCTCATTCCAGCCAATTCCTTCAGTGCTGATGAAGTACAGGCAGCCCTAAAGCCTCACCGTGGTGTTTCAGAGCCTGGATGTAAAGGCTGCATCACAGAGATGGAGAATTTAACTGACTTGGGCCAATTTTTCTGGCCTCACCCTTGAGCTATTCCAATTTGCAAGAAGGAAATGGTGTCTCAGGTTTTAGCTTTTCTATTTTTCAGATTCTGTGCCACTTTAGTGTGCAGTTGTGAGCTTCATTTTAGGGGATGGTGAGCTCTCTGCACAGAGTAGGGAGACAAAACAATTCCTTCTCTAGCTGGGGACCAAGGACAAATGATCCAAATCTCAGGCCCAAGAGCACAAACAATTTGGGCTGAAGAGAGAAAAGCAAGCAGGATGGGACTGCATGGGCTAAAGCTGTAATTGGACAATGAACTCCAATATGCAAATGGAGCAGAACTGATCACAGTGACAGACCCTGTGACCAGGTGTCCATTTTGTGCCCATTTTGGTTCCCCTTGGGTGCAGCCCTGGCTGGGCTCTTGTGCTGCCCAAGGTGGATCCATGGAGGAGATCCTTTTAATAAATCCCTGCTTTATTCTTTAACCCTGTCTGGCCTCTGTTCTAGGGCAGCCTTCACAGGACATCAGTTCCAGAGGACCTAGGGGTGAGCTCAGAGTGGGGAAGATGTTGTCCCAGGGCTGCCAGTGAAGGACTCCCTGTGTGTGAAGGCTGGAATCCCCATAAAGGTCACATCTGCCAGGAATGCAGAATGTCAGATGTGGGAATGAGAGAAGTGGAGAGGCAGACTGCTGCTTTTCTTCCCAAGATGTTAACTCTAGGGTATAGCTAGTTTTATATTTTCTACAAATGAATATTTCAGCCTCTTTCAAACTTCCTATTAAAATGAATTATATAGACTTCCTTAGCATGTCTTTATGGAATTCAAGATATTCTGACCTTGTCATAAGATCATTTCTTCTTTTAGAAGTCTGATTTTATTTTTTTAATACAGAGAGAAAGTGATCTTCTAAATGACAAGGTCAATGAAAGTCCTGTTTAAGACATGTGGGAGAATGAATATTTCTCAAAGGAGTGGCTTACAAAGAGATGTTTTAAATAAGTACAGTCAAAGGGTTGAAAAAAGCAGAGAAAGAAAAAAAATAATTGCAAATTATATTCGGTGTTAAGTATTGTTAAATTAATGCAATAAGTACAAAGGAAAACCACATTAATTAATCTCCTAATAGGTGTTGTGTATCTTTTGTTGGAAGGTTAAAAGTGATCTTCACCTGCAGCTTTGGGTCTGGGGTGCCCTGTAGGGGACAGACTGGCTTAACCCAGATTAGATTGGTGGCCTTATTGTGCTTGGCTGCCTGGAGGGTCCTGGTTTATTCTTGTGCAAGACCTTCCCTGTGAAGGGGCTCAAGGTGATGCCCCAGCAGCTCCTGGGATAAGGAGCAGAGCAATGTACAGAAATCTCCAAATCAAAGTATGGCAGCCACAAACCTTCTCTGAAAGTTCTCTTGTGAACGTGGGAGGGTGATTGAGAAGTGTGCAAACAGCACTTGATTCTGCCTTAAAATGTAATAGCTTTAACAAAAACATTGGGAGTTGGTTTATTTTTCTTTCTTGAGTTAGTTTTTCTTATCTTTTAATAGTTTTCAGCTGACTGGGGGGGCAGCTCTGAAATGGTGTTGTAGTCTGGATCTAAGAAATACAGTGTTTAAACTAAAAATGAAGCTGATCTTATTGGAAAGCACAATTAAAAAGATAAAAATATAGATATTGTCTGATCTAAGACTGAGCAGACATTATTGCAATTTGTAATTGCTTGTGGAGGAGGACTTGGGAGCTTGCAGTTGACGTCAACAGCAAAACCCCAGAGAGTTTGGAAAGAATCATAATTAACCTTTTTCAAAGTAATTTGAATTTTGAAGGCAGAGGAAGTTATCTGGCCCAGACTGAAGTTACAAGAATTTCAGAAGCTGTTTTTGCCTCAGGTTCCTTTTCCTACAGGTCTTTTTTTTTCTCTGTAGTATAGAGAACTATGTTTATTTTTTCCTTTCAAAAAAAATGCGTGTTCCAGGAGCCAAGAAGAGCTAAATTATACTCAGACAGTGTCACAAATGTGTAGTGCATCAGATCCTTTTGCTCCCCTATGTTTGTGTGGCAGTGAACAGAGCTCAGCAATATTGCCTGTAACCTCCAGCAATTCCTCAGAGAGATGCTGTATCTGCAGTAGGTGATGGGACACAGTTGGAGGGCACACCTTTAATTCATCTGTGCTCCTGAGCACACTGAGACATGCTGTTTTCCCTGAGTTTTAACAGCAGCTGTCTGGGAGCTGCTTGATTTTTCTTTTCCTGAGCCACTTCATCCTGATTTATGCTCCCAGGACAGGCTGCTGTAGTCCTGCACCCTGGAATTTACAGATGCTGTGGCCCAAATCCAGCTTGCCCATGCAAACCCTCACCTTCTGCAGACTGAGCTCTTCAATTAGTGTCCTGTATGGGAATTTTAGAAGCTTCAGGATATTCAGCCTCTGCATTTCCCCGTAACAGAGAGCTGATTTCGTGTCTGAGCTGTAACAGGGACACAGGGATAGCAGTATTCCCACAGAAGTGGGATAGAACACAGCCTCTAACATGATTGGAAGTCCCAGGCAAAGAGTTTTACCACTGCCTCATTATTTGATCTTCCAACAATCCAGCAATTCTCAAAATCAGAGAGTTTGCCTGTTGTTTAATGTGAAGTGTTAAAAATCAGAAAGGATTTTTTCCTCTAATTTTTCAAGATTTTTTTTTTTAATCCAAAGATAATCAGGGGTCATCCAGGTCTGCTGTAAATTCATATCAATACATTCAGTAGATTTTAAACAAGCTGTGCAGCATTTTTACAGGTCGTGACTTTGGGAGAGTGTAATTCCCTTTCTATCTGAGCGACAGTAATGCTGAAGCCAGACTTGCTTAATGACATGATTATATCACCAGCTCCATTAACTTAAGTGAAAGGGGATCTACCATTATTCTTGCTATGCCTGGTATGTGTAATTACAAATATCAAATTGCATTTTCCAGAACAATTATAAAACTGGAGGGAGATTCGCAGGAATTTTCTGTTGCTTCATGGAGTGGCTTTAAGCCTGTGCTTTTTTAAAAAGCAAAGCTACATATGAAGTGCACAGGAACTTCCCTGAGAGGACATCATAAGCAGGCAAAAGAAGGGGGTTTTTTGGCTGCAGTTTGCCAGCTACAGCATTTTGGAGAGTTTTATCTCTCTGTGTCCCTGCCCAGCTCCGCCAGCTGCATGGCATGAGCCAGGCAAGCTGAGAGTAGGGAGTGTTACCTGCTCCCATCCTTTGGATGGAGATCAGAGTGCAGGCAGGCCAAGGAATGATCCTCCTTTATCCCTCAAATGGGCTGTGCATGTGTCTGGAGGGGTGAGGAAGAACTGCTGAGATGTACTGGGACAGGAAAAGGCCATGGAGTAATGTAGTCCATTTTCTCCATGGTGGAAAAAGCTCATTCTTTATTCACATAACTCCTTTTTATACAGTTTTACAGACCTCATGGGTGACTCCAATTGGTCAGGAGCTTCCCTGCCAATTACTTTATTGGTTATTCACAAGTTGTTATTCTGCATTGATTGGTCATTCAAACTCTCAGTGTGTACATGCAGGAAAAGCTGTTTGTGAGAGATAGAAAAAGGAAAACTATCTAAAGGTGTAAAACCAGTTTATACAGGTGCTGGTTGTTTTTTACCCAGGAAGAGATTGTTATATTCATGAACTGCTCACACCAGGATTGCTTTCACGTGGGAACTTGCACAGTGCCAGCCTGCCAAGGCCAGCCACTGATTTTAGGAGAGCAGGCTGATTTTATGAAGCCTTTCTCTATGATTTTTCTACCTTACTGAAAAGTCCAGGATGAAATGTGAGCAGGGGGATTGTGCCATGCAGCAGTTGATCTCCAAGAGCTGCTTTCCTGGGGAATAATCAAATTCTCCAGCCCTTTGACAAAGGTGGATGTGAGTGGAAAGAAAATTCCTGTATTTCAGTTTGTCCCTCTGTGCTAGAGCTATAAATGACAAACCAGTTCATCTTTAGTGCTCTTAGTCAATCTGGTTTGGTTTGTTAAGGAGTCAAGTTATAATATAATTCTTAGATTATAATTCTATAATATAAGCCCTTATTGCTCTGTGTGTTTAGTAGTTATTTTCACAGATCATTTTGCTATAGAATTATTATATAATTTTCTTTTACTGGATTTAACTTTTTCTAGTCATTTTAGGGAAGAAGGGAATCAGTTTGTATGCTATTGTTTATTATTGTATGTTATTAGAATACTGTCACTCACAGTTGAAAGCTATTTTCCAGCTATTCAAAATTAGGAGCTAAAAAGAAAATTAAGATAATAGGATATTTTAGCAAAGTTCTGATTTTGTTTTAACTGTTGGTCTCTACTCCTCATTTGTCTAAATTCATATTTCCTATGCTTACTATTATCTCATTAAAATGAAAAGGAAAATGATGAGATTTTGGAGAAGGAAAATCTGTTTGTAATTCTGCAACACTAAATAATCTATAATTTTCCTGCTGTGACTTTTTTCCTTCCTTGCCAGTCTATCACCTGTATGATTTAATGTTTTGAAAATGAGGTTTTAGCTCTGCTAAGCTATATTAAAAGACACTTCTTCCAGAATAGGTATGATGAAGAAATTTCAGCAATTATGTATTCTTGCTGGAATTGTGGATTTGCTTTTTGTTTTTGTTTCACGACAGGTCTGAAAAGCTGGCTTTGTTAGCAAAATGCAAATTCCTCTCATAAAACAGAAGCTTTTTCTGGGTTGTACTTTAATGTATTTAATAAATAGTCAAAAGTTAAACAAATCCAGATGCTTACTGGGATTTTATGTGCCAGCATAGGGACAATTGATAGATATGTTCTGTTTTGTGAGAGTAGCCTTCTGCTCACATGTACCATCCTCCTTGGTGATTTTTAGTTGAGTCCAGCTGCATTTCACTGTAGGTGGAGCTGTATCACACATAAAAACAAACAAAGAGCCCTATTACATTTGCTGTTGGTAGTTAAGGGATCTAAATCGCAATGAAGAAAATTCTTTGATATTTGTCACCTTCCAGACAGAGCAGTGGCAAAGGCAAGGCCAGGAACTCCTGTGAATGGCTCATCTCTGGAGAATCTGCTTGTGTTGGGGAGCAGATATTGCAGTGCCAATGCCACTGAGTCTGCCTTCCCTGCCAGGGAACAAAGGGAATTGTGAAGTGTCCTCTCTCAGAAAAGAGGCTGTGTTACTGGGAGAGCTGGAAGTCACTGCAAATTACAGGCTGCCAAACCCTGTGTCATTGTAAAACCACTGCTAGATTTCTCTCTTTACCTTTTGGATAATAGGAGGGCTTGGGAGGCTGTAAGAGGAGTGCATTTTCCTTTGCTTTATTCCTGTCAAGCTGGCCACTTACACTGGCACAAAGTAAGCATTGAGTTAAGCACTGACTCTTCTGATTTTATGTTGCATTTACCCTCCCTTTGCAGCAGTGAAATACCCATTTGAGTTGGTGACACCAGAAAAGCTGGTTATGTCTCTGAGCAGTGAGGAGTGAGGTAGAGGGAGGTACAAGCAGAGCTGCCCCAGCCCTGGGGCCAGCACAGGAGGGACCTGGAGCTGCTGCAGAGAGCCCAGGGCAGGCACCAGGATGGGCAGAGGGATGGAGCAGCTCTGCTGGGAGGAAAGGCTGGCACAGCTGGGGCTGCTCACCTGGAGAGGAGAAGCTCTGGGGTCACCAAACTGGGACCTTGCAGGGCCTGAAGGAGCCACAGGAAAGATGGAGAGAGATTGTTTGGAAGGGGCTGGTGTGCAGGACAAGGAGCATTGGCTTCCTAGTGCCAGAGTCAGATGGGACATGGGGGAAGAAATTCTTTCCTGTGAGTGTGGGCAGCCCTGGCACAGGGTGCCCAGAGCAGCTGGGGCTGCCCCGGATCCCTGGCAGTGCCCAAGGCCAGGCTGGACACTGGGGCTGGGAGCAGCCTGGGACAGTGGAAGGTGTCCCTGCCCATGGCAGAACAGAGGAACTGGATGGGTTTGATGTCCCTTCCAAACCAAACCAATCTGTTATTTTGTGATTACACACTGGAGAGGTCAAATCACCAGGCTGTCATCCATAGCCCCTTGATTTATCTGTGTCTGTTTGCCCATTTTGGAGTCAGACAAGATTGATCAGCTCAGCTTGATCCTCATTCTCCCATCTTATGCTTGGATTATATGATCATAAATGATGTGTTCACTTTAAGTGAAGTCTAACATTATAAAAATTTCCTAGTTCACATTCACTTTTCAAAATCTTGTAGCTTAAATAGTTTAACTTTCAGATGCTGAAAATTCCTCAGGTAGAAGAGTTGAGCTTTTGTTTGCAATTCTGGCAGAATGGGCCATCTGTCTCTCTCAACCATTTCCCTCTAGAAAGTATGATATTAAAGCTCCTGCATCTACACTGGCACAGAAGGTGAAGAAGATTTTTCTTTCTGAGACTTAGGTTTTCTAAAAATACTGAAGGGGAGGGATAAAAGTAAAGAGTAGAAATGGCTTGAGAAGAAACATGTTCTAAATAGTTAAGCCTTGTGTTATTCAGAGCAGAAGCAGGGACTTTAATCCCCTCTTATGTTCAAACCATATGAAGGTCCCTGCTTGCTTAACACAATCCTGATACACAGTTGTTTAATAGCTGTAAAAAGGAAAATTCTCCTGGGTATCTTAAGAACCAGGAGTGTTCACTGGCCCAAAAATCTCTGAGCTTCTTAATTTATATCTGCTCTTCTTTTTTTTTTTAATTTTTTTGTTAATAAAAGGAAGTACAACCCAAGGAAATGAACTACCCCATGGATTTCCAGGTGTCCTTCTGCTTCCAGCCACTTTCTTGTTACAGAGGGTGTTCCATTGTAGTTGATTTATTACTCGAAGACTCAACTTTCTGGATTACTCCTTAAAATTTTGTGTCAATGCCAGGACCCTGTGAACTGGTGGCTAAGAAACTGTGTCCTAGATTTTTTTGTCTTCATCCTGGAATCCTAGACCAGGGTGTTCTGATCATGAGGCTGAGGCACAGCAAGGAACTTGTTTTTGTACATTCAGAGATGGGTTTCTCCTGTAGTGATATGAAATCACCAGATAGAATGTCTTTGTGGGAGAAAAGATTACTAGAGAATATTGGATTAGTTCTTGCAGCTGCATGTTTATGAAATTGCTGAATTAGTTTAAAACCTTATATAATGGTATAGTTGAAGATGTACTGCAAACTTATGTATTTACTTCTATTCTTTTAGTCCTAATACTTATGACACTGTTTCCTTCAACTGTCTCTTCACACAGATTTTGGTCTTTAAATAAAATACCATCATATTTTGACAACACTTCCAAGTAAGAACCCATCATTTTATTTTTACTTTTGTTTATGCTGAGCAGTTGTGAAATACTTAATTATACATTTTGTATGGCTTCCCCAGCTCTAACAGAAAATCTCTTTTGTCCTGTCTCTTTCAATACAAAAATGCAACTAAGATTATTCAAATAACCCTATTCACTGGAATGACTATGATTAGCAATGTGATGAGAATCTAATTGTAAGAAATATGCTAATGTTTAATTTATTTTTTACTGAGCTACTTTGAGGGTTTAAAAGACAATTTATATGCATTAGTAATAATAATGATGAATTAATAGATAAATTAACGATGAATTTGTGGTTAGGTAATATAGATAGATATATTATAGATGTTTCCAGAAGTCCTTTTTGGCAGTGGAGGTGGATTGTGCTTTGAGCTGTATCATAAGAAGACACAGACTGTAAAGCTGGAGCCTAAGTTTAGGGTGCACAGTGGGAAGAAAGGCTGTGATGCTGAGGTTTGGGAAGGGAATGGTGAAATACTCCTCTCTGTAACCCCACTAACTCAGAAGGCACTTGAAACACTTGATCTTCATTGCAAACACAGGAAAATGTTATGAGTTTGTTCTATTGCTTAATTCATTCACAGACACCTCCTATGATGGCTGATAGAGGAGATAGAAATTTAAAATTCATCCAAACAAACAGCTACAGCATTTCAGGTGGTGTCAGCCATGTGGTTGGAAGGCCTGAACTTTTGTCTTTTATGTCAGAAATAAACTCTGAGCTCTAGGAGCCTCAGAGAGGTTTGGGAGAAGCTGTTTACATCTTTCCTGATCTTGCTCAGGATGTGCACAACAGACCCCCCCATTCTTGAAGCTGTTTGCATTCTGTTCCTAAAACTGTCCAGAAGTTCTGCTTGATGAAGTTCTCAGTCTCTCCAGGTTAACTCTTCACAAAAGCTGTGCTGAGAGAGTCATTGCATGTGTGGAGAGGAATCATAAAATAGTTCAGGAATGAAAAACTGCCGTTTGGCCCTCTGGGTTTCTGCAGCATCTGGGAGAAGTTGGTGAGAAGAGATCAGACCTTGGAGCTGCTTCCTGGCCTGGCAGCCCACTGAAGGGGTTTACCTGATTAGCTAGGTGTTTTTGAGCTCTAGAGGGAATGACTTTCAGGAAGCAGATCTAGCAGGTGCTCCCTGAGATACCTGCAATCAGAGCTGTCTGTGATTCCAAGGATGAGGGGTTCCTGTTTTCCCTGCAGATCCCAGGGCTATCTCTGGATGTGCTCACTGGGAGCAGGGTGTGCTAAAGAGGAGCTCACATGAGGGCATTTCTTGCAGTCTTGAGATGGAGCAGATCCTGATGTTCTCTGAAAAATTTGTGAGAGGGTTGCCATACATACAGTGGGAGTGACCAACCAGCTTTTTAGTGTCAGCCTTGTTTCCTCCTTGCTGTGCATGAAGATGCCATGAAGAGGCTGGTCATGTGTAGGATTGTTGGGGTCTCCCTTTTGGTAGTGGTCTGACTGAACTGGGAGGAAGAAGCTGTTGTCAGTGAAACATCAGGGAAGATAAGAGCACTTTGAAAGGTACCTCCAGCTGGGAAAGACTCTATCTCACAGCACCACAGTGCTGCTTCCTTTGGGTACAGGAACCACTGCAGCTGCCTCAGAACAGGCAGCCCAGAATTCCTCCTAGAAATGTTTCCCAGGATTTTTTCCTTGCAGTGGCACTTTAGCTGATTTGGGAAAGCTGACTGAGGTAAAGACTGGCACAGTTCCTTTTTTGTTGTTGTTGTTTTGGTTCACACAAGCGATCTCTAGGAAAATGCAGCAGCTCCTTTGGTTGTGTTTTCCCACCAAGTCAAAAAGTTGCTCTTTCTGCAAATGCAGCTACATTTTGCCACGGGTAAAAATGTCAATTTGCTGGAATTTAGCTGAGAGCAAAACCTCATTATTCCCAGGGCCTGACAGGTTTTATCCCAATTCAATGTCACATCACCACCTGAACCAACTTTTACTTGCAGAAAACTTAAGAGAAAATTGTGGCAGAAGCGGGAAGTGGGGCCTATTTTCATGAAAATTCAGATGACACCAGAAGAGCAGTTTTGTCTTTTGTCACAGATTTGGTCTTGTAAATGTTTGGTCTGGTAAATGTTTTGAGCTGCAGGGAAGGAGGCAGTGGTGGGAATACCCCTTATCATCAGTCCTTATCAGCATTGGCCATTACATTGGTTTAAATTTGCTGTTAAATTGTGCACTCGTGCTGTTCCTCTGCTGATGTGGCTTGGATTCCCCTGCCAGCTCTCTGCAGTGCAGCCTGTGATGATTGCACTGCAGCCCTGCTGGAAGGGCTGAGGAGTTTTCAGTAACTGCACTGAGGGAAGGAAATCCCAGAGTCATGGAATAGACTGGGAAGGGATCTTAAAGCCACCTTGTCCCACTCCCTGCCATGGCAGGGACACCTTCCACTGTTCCAGGGGCAGCCCCAGCTGCTCTGGGCACCCTGTGCCAGGGCCTGCCCACCCTGCCAGGGAACAATTCCTCATTCCCAATATCCCATCCAGCCCTGCCCTCTGGCACTGGGAGCCATTCCCTGGGTCCTGTCCCTCCATCCCTTGTCCCCAGTCCCTCTCCAGCTCTCCTGGAGCCCCTTTAGGCTCTGGCAGGGGCTCTGAGCTCTCCCTGGAGCCTTCTCCAGACTGAACACCCCCAGCTCTCCCAGCCTGTCAAATGCTGGAACCTCTCAGAGCTGCTGTTTGTCATCTCTGTGTTCTTGGGACATTTGGATGCCTGTTGCTCTGGCCTGAGCTGAGCCTTTATTTTGTGTTTTGCTCTATGCTCCATCAGCAGTAATCCTTGGAGAAAACCCAGCTTGTTTGTAAGAAGTGAGGTTTTAATATATGGCCAGGTAGAAATTTCTGTTAGTTCTGGGAGCAGGTCAGCTGTTACAGGTCTTGAGCAGAAGGAATGGAACAAGTATTTCACTGCTGGGATCATTCTCACGATGGCTCAGGAGAAAAACAAGCAGAAACCTTCACACTGGGATTGTTGGCTCAATACCACAAAGGAAGAGGCCAGAAGCAGACATAGGTGTTCATCAGAATTTCAGTCATATTTCATTTACCAAATTATTAAGTCTCATGAAATTCATCCTCATTTCCCCCTGGCTCTGTCTCCCATATTCGCTGATAGATAATGGGGTAGCAGATTGTTGGCATTTTTCAGATATTTGTGTTAGCCAGCCTGAGACCTGTCTGAAAACTTTGTGGGGGTTTTTTTTGTTGTTGTTTTGTTTTGTTTTATTGATAGTCAGAAGCTCTTGAGAATTTTCTGGAATTTCTAATGCTTTCAGAACTGCTTCTGTCTCCTTGCTCTGGTTGTTGAGCCTGCCTTGCCTCTCAATTGCCTGACATGAGAGGCAACTCAGGATTTTAATACCAGCTTGTCAGCAAGAGGCTGGAGAGCAGCATGTTGGAGCACTGAGAAATGTGGATTCTTCAAATGTCTTTTCATTACAGGTTCTTGAAATGGAGTCTCTGACCTTCAGGGAGAAAGAGGAAGAAAGAGTCACCTGCCAGCACAGGTATGGAAACTTTCTGAAGAACCAGTCAGAAATGACACTTGGGGAAAACTGAATATGTAACTGGCAGAGATAATTATGGGCAGGACATGTCTGTACACTGAAGGAGTAGGTTTAGAGTCAATCACATTTCCCAGTGCTTTCCTATCTTTCAAGTCATGTTGAGACAGAAACACACAGAACAGAAAACTACAGATTTTTAAAATATGTCTAGAACTGATACGTAAGCTGAATTTTATCTGACTTAGTGCTCTGTTAGAGTTACTGAAGTGGCTGAATTTCAGCTTTTAAGAAGCCTACATGTTGTGCTATCCCCAAATGGCAAAAAGCTGCTGTTTTTATTTAATTCTCTGACTTGTGTAGCTCTTGGTGGCTGAACTTGACCATGGTTTGAGTCTTGTCTCTGAGTTGCTCCATTCCTGGCTTTGCATCATATTTTTATTTTAAATTAAGGAAGCTTTACTTGATGAGGGATTGTAAAGTATTCAGTGTTCTTCAACAAATTGGTACTAAATGAATTCAATTACAACCTCTTCAAGAAGAAGTGGCAGAGTTATGTGGTTCCACATACAAAGAGACAAAGCCCTTCTGTTGGTGTATTTACAAAACCAGTCTGGAGGGAAGGGGGAAAGTTTAGGCTTTTAACAGATAACACCAGACACTTGCATGATTAAAAATTTCAAATCCTACTTTCATCCAGAAAAATATAATTCTGTTTGAAGGGAAAAAACCCCATGTGTTTTCAAGTTGTACCCTACAGTCCTCTGGGTAAACTCTTCCTCTGTAGAAGCCAGTGCAGGGCTGCCACAGAGGCACAGTTTTTCAGTATGCCTTGCTGCTGTGAATCATTTCATGGCTGATGTGTCCATGAATCCCTGGGAGCTGCCTGGAGGCAGTGGGAGGACTCTCTTTGAATTCTGGGTCTACTCTAGCAAAGCCCAAAATGGACAACTGAGAGTGAGATTGCCCAAAAGCTTCAGAGGGGCTGTGAGAGGTGACTGAGACCCACAGAAGTTGCCTTCAATAAATGCTTGTTTTAGAACCACCACAGAAAAGCCCAGCCTCTAATTTGTGATGCTGATTATCAGGTGAGTATTGACATGCTTGGAGATGTTCCTCCTGCTGCTGAGGCTGTGAGAGCCCTGCACCAGGCAGGAAAGTGCCATCAGCTGGAGTTCCACAGGAATTCAGCAGCTGGAGCTCTGGAATTCTGGTGTCACACATGGCCCTAACACTCCCAGAGTGCTGCTGAGTAGAGGTTTGGGATTTAGCAGCCCTGGATATCATCACAGACAAGGCTTGGTAGGATGATTTCTAGCAGGAAAGGACAGAAGGGGTCTTTAAAGCAAGATGAGATGAAAATGAGATGAAATCTCCTATAGATGTTCACTTCAGTGAGTAATTCCTGGATAATGTGCATGAACATAGGATAAATTTTTCATAAACAAATTCTTCTCTTCTTGTGTGTGGTATAAACTTCTTTTGTGCTTGGGTGGGAAATAAGGTGGTAATAAGCATGGTTTCTGTTACTGTGGAAAGGGCCAAAAGAACATTTTTGGCTGCCAGGAGAGCATGTTCAGTGGCTTAATCAAGGTTTCAGTCCAGCTCTTGGAGTGTCTCTGCAGAGGCCTCCCAGCACAGGGTAATACATCATTAACATGAAATCCTAGAAGTAAAAGAAAGAACAAAAAATGCAATAACACCACCAACCTCTCAAGTCATGAGGCACCAATTCTAGTATCTCCAGAAGGTGTTTTGTTCCCCCTCTGTGCTGCTGCCCCTGATCCTCTCCCAGAGTGCCACACATTGTCTCTATGTCCCAGCTGAAGCCCCAGTTTCCTGTGTTCCTGGAAGTTCCTGCATGGCATACTCATTCCAGCCTGGGAGGCAGGGAGGGGCAACATCTTGTGCTTGGCATTCCACTTCCCTGGCCCAACAGGGAGCTGGAATTTTGTCCATCTCCCACAGAATGCTGCAGCAGAACGCAGCGATGGGGCAGGAGATGGATGTGTAATCCTTGGAGGGGCACTGGCAGGGTTTGTGTGAGAGGAAGAGGATGAGGAGGCTGCCTCTATCTGAGCTGTTCCAAGTGGAGAAGCAGCACCTGCTCTGGCAGCTCCAGCACAGAAAGATCTTCACCTCTTTTGTGGAGCAGATCAGTGAGGGACAGAGACCCCATTGAAAGTCAAGGACAAAGTTATGACTCTCCCCAAAAGATATTTTCCCTGTGATTCCTGGTGATTTCAGCACTCTTTTGGGGCTGGCTCTGAGAATCATGAAGACTCTAGACACATACACTGGAGTAGTATGTGCAGAGAGAGGAGCTTGATCCCATGCCTGCTGTTCATTTCATTTCCAGATAAGAGCTGTGCCTGCTAGCAGCAAAGCTGAGTTGTGACAGGTCCTTTCCCCACCACCTCACTCTTACCTCACCCACATAACAGAGCAGGATTTGGGTCAAGTGTTCGTGGAGTCAGTCATCCATATGGATTGGATGTCTGGGGGAACATGAATGTTTAATCAGACATTTGTTAGCAAGCTAAAGAGGTGTCGTGGTGCCAAGCACGGAGTGTTGGAACATTCCCTGCCTGCTGTCACTATGGCAACAGCCAACAAATGCCTGCTTGGGTTATGTCAGCATTGGAGCTGAAGAAAAACCTCCAAACCATAAATTCTGCTCACCAGTGGCTGGCTTGGAACCAAAGAAGGTACTACTATTTTCCAAACCTCTTTGTCTGCCTGACTGATAGGTTTTTTTTCAGGAGGTCTGTCGGTCGTCGAGGAGCAGAAATGGATAGCACGTCCATCAACCACATGGACTGAATTTTAATTGCAGTTACTGGGCAAAAATATTCAGCTTTTCTTGAGTTGGGCCAAATATGTTCATTAAAAGCTTAGTGAAGCATATATATGTATATTTCAAATAGCAAAATACTCTGAGCCAAGTGCTTTTTCTGAGAAATACATGGCTTGCAATGTTAATTTGGCTGGCTTTGCTGCTAGAGTGAGCAACAGCCAGGCTAGCCCCTGTAAAATGTGTGTTTCTGCTGGGCTCTGTGAGAATTCCCTCATTTTCAGAATGGCAGTATTTCATGGCATGTCCTGACAGGCTTGTCTTAGGGATTCCTCTGGCACAGGCCTGATGTTACATTCTCTAAGGGAGCCTTATTTCCCTATAACCCAGCTCCCAGCTTAAAATCACACAGGGGATCTTGCTCTGGTGCCTTTCCTGTCAATGCCTTTTTCTTTTCTCCCTCATCCTCTGAGTAATTCTTTAGAAGCAGCTCAGGCAGAACCTTTCAGAGGAGGTATTAAAGAAGGAAGAGAATTCCCAGTGGCCTCCCTGTCCTCCTTCCTCACCAAAGATCTGTGCTGGGTAAGAAGCTGAGGCTTGATGAATGTTTCCATCTCCCCCCAGATCTACAGTCTGCCTTCCCACTTTATTTTTGGGAAGAATCTGTGAAAACACAGAGCCTTTGGGAGCATTATCTCCCTGAGATGAGGGACAGCTGAAGGGTCAGAGCCAGCTGGGTAAGCCCTGCTGGGTCTGGTGTAGGGCTGGCAGGTGAAGCAGAGTCACCTGGGCCACCAGCAGATGTTGGGCTTTTGGACTCTGTCTCTCACTGTGGCTTGTGAATGATTCACATAATCTGCAGCACACACAGCTGCAAAAAATTATCAGAGGAATCTTATTTTCAAATTTATATTGCCTATGGATTAATGAGACTGAGGAATCTGCCAGAGATACCCAAAGACTTTTAAATATTTTATCTTAACTCTGAAGGTTTATTCCTCTGCTCGTATCTTTGTGCATGGAATTCTGTCTCTGGAAGGAAATTAATGGGTAGTGTTTTATTGCCAGATTATAGTGGTTTAGAAAATTCTGTGTCATAACCTGTCCTGGCAGGATTCTAAGTGGCTACTTTCTGTCTTATGAGTAGGATATGTAGTCATGCATATCTTACTCTTGCAGTGTCAGAGAATGACAGGAGGAGCTGTGAAGGCATTCAAGTGCCATACCTGTTTTATATCCTCTCTCTTGGACACTTTGGGCTAATTGGATATTAGTTGTATTTCTTGGACAGTACTGCAACCCTTATTCATTCAACAAAACCCCTCAGTAGATTTGGACAGTATCAAAGTGTTGATAATGTGTTTGGAAAAGCAGAAGATGAGATTGAATGGATGTGGGGTTGTGCAGATAATTTATCAGCCTGGTTTGAATACTCCCCTCATGGTCTCTTACCAAGGTCCTGTGTGCCAGCCATGGTGACTGCAGGTTACATGCACTGCTGTAATCTTGTGGCTTTTAAGTGGTCGAGAGGCAGCTGTGGTCCTTGCTTTATATTAGACTGTTGAGTAGTACTCAACAATGGGCTTTTTAATTTTAATTTACTTATAAGGGCAGTTTAGCCATTTAAAGTAAATTAAAATTTAAAAGCCCACTGTTGAGTACTACTGATTATATTGTTGACACACTTGAAAATGACTGCATCCTCTTTAAAATGCCTGTTAAAAAAAGAAAAACTTCTGGAAAATAGAAATGCTTTAAATATTTTTTTTTTTGCCAGGGGATAACAATATTCAACCACAGATAGCAATGTTAAAATGCAGGTAGTTAAATAAAGGCCTGTTCTGTTTCCATGGGGGTAAACTGACTTGTTTTTTTCATTGCTATGACCTGAAATTGCCACATTTTTCAGAAGTAACTTGAAAATGAGCTGTTGGTATATAGCCTTTTGAAAAATAAAGCTGATTATTTGATTGCCTACATTTTGGCACCCATATTGAACACCCCTGCTATATTATTCTAACCACTAAAGACAATAGCTCCCAGAGGACATGACTGAGACAGTACAAAGCAATTCAAAGCTGCATCTCAGGGGAAAACAATTTATTGTTATTTTCATGAAAACTTGATGATGATAGCGAGTGGTTTGTGAAAAGTGGCTGTGGAAAACAGTGCTCTCACCAAAAATTTGCAACTTTCTGATCTGTGGCCAGTGTAGCAAGTTCCAACCTCCTTTTGATTTGGCAGTTTGAATGCTGAGGTGAACAAAGAGGGGTTCTTTTATTTGTGTGGGCTTATGGTAGCTCTTCAGGAAAGGTGGGAAATAAAATGGCTGTATTGTTAGTTTTGGAAGACATGACTGAAAACCATTTTGAGCTTTTCAGGTGGATAAGGCTCGAACCCTTGTGTTGTGTTTTTTAAATCACCGTCTGTCTGTCTGTCTTGAGAGATTGGCAAATCCTGAGATAAACTTGTTCCACGCTGATCAGACCAGTGCTGTGCTGGTTCCTGTGTTGGAGTTGCCCAGCTGGGGTGCAGCCACTGTACTGTCCCTCTGAATCTGGGGTTAATGGAACAGGGAACCCTCTCAACCATCACAAAGAACCCAGGGTAACGAACCTGATTTTGAAAGAAGTGCCTCTAGCTGTGGTCTGGCCGTCGTGACACCCAGAGGGTGTGTTTTAGGAGGGAAGCAGAGTCCAATCAAATCTGATTGAAGGTGTTCCATAGATCTGGTGGCCTTTAAACCCCGTGCAAAAGTTCAGGGAAGTTTGTTGTTGGTGCCACACAGGAGAGTGGTGATGACCAGGTGCAAAACCCCTTGATGCTGCCTAACATCCTCATGAGAATTCCTGTACATAGAGAAAACACAGGGAGAAGAGAGTAACTGTAAATATATGATTTGTGGACTTATATTTTTGACAGATGTGAGATTTCCATGGAAAATACATTTGGCTGTTGGCCTGGGAACATGAGATGTGTCTGTTCTCCTTCACACAACTCTTACATGATGGCTGTGTTCTGATGGCCATGACAGCATTAAAATTGAAAGGTGAAGAAGGATCAGAAGCATCTGTTTTTTCCCCCCAGTCCAAGCCCTGAATAAACCAGAAACTGGAGCATCATTTCACTGCTGGGAAGTTCTGTTTTATTTCTCTTGGTTACTGTGCTGGTGCTGAGGTCCAGCCTGGCTTCCCTGCTGGCCACAATCCAGGGCTGAATTGGGGTTTTCTGGCTGACACTTGGGTACCCTCTGCCTTATCCCTGATCCTAGAACATTGTGGTCACTGTGTCCTGGCCTGATGCTCAGTCTGAGAGACAAAACTTGAGGTGTCAGAGAGAAAAGGGAGAGGAGACAAGGAGCAGAGGCAAGAGATGAAGGAGAAGAAGCAAAGGGTTTTATTTTAGCACAATTACCAGGGAGCTGGAAAACTCTTGTCAAGAAATTCACCATCAAGAAAGGTGAATTTCACCATTTTACCATCAATTCACCATCAAGAAAGGTGAATTTCACCATTTCACCATCAATTCACCATCAAGAAAGGTGAATTTCACCATTTCACCATCAATTCACCATCAAGGTGTTGCCTCCACCTCTACAGATGGAGACAACAGCCTAACTAACAACTTTGTCCAGGAATAAAAATTCCAAGAGCATGTGTCTTACATCCCTAAGATGTAAGAGATTTTGTCATTGGTTCTGAGACAAATTGCAGCTGTAAATGGAAAATAGGTTAATCAAGTAACTTTAATTGCTCTTTAGTTTTGGGGCCCTTTCCATTTACAATGAAAATTTTCCCAGAATCCTGGTGTGATATCACTACTGTATTAGTTATTAGGCCTACTTCATACTGAAAGTCACACATCACCAAAGGAGGGGGTTGGACATTGAAGTGGACATAAGTGGACATTGAACATGTTTCTTACACTCTGTGTTTGTCATACTTTGTAATTCTGGATTATTCATTGTAATACCTAATGCAGAGTTTGTATTCTCATTAAGCTCCTGTTCCTGCCAGGGTGTTACTGCTGCTTTTACATCTTGCTGCACAGTTCAGAGTGATGGCTGGGGAACACTTGCAGCCTTTTGCATTTCATCAAACTGTTAATGGATTCTGCTCAGATGGCTGTCCAGTCCATCACAGGCAAATGATAGCATTCTCCAAAGCCTTTTTAAGTTAAATAGGATTGATTAGTGACAGGGCAAAATGTAAATGCCTGTTAGGATTTTGTTTTTAAAGTAGTACACTTAAACTTAGTGTCTGACTGGAATAAGAGCAAAAATTATAGATGTGACTTGAGCCACCGTTAACTATTTCTATTAGTTATTAGATTAATTATTAAGCAGTACTCTATCATTTTGTGTAATAGACACCTTAGTCATTTGTTATGGTGCATCTTCTGTATTTTATGAAAGCATTTTCCTACATTTACATGTCACTCACCAATAAATGAGGTTTATCCCTGGGAAACTTAAGAAGGAGGCTGAGATCATGGCTTGTTGTTACACTTTAGGGAGACAGTTCTGCTGGGGTGAGTCAGCCTGGGGCAGGGGGAAGGTGTGTGAGAAGCCCTGCTGGTGGGGGTGAGGTGTTCCAGGTCCTTCCTCTTGGTTACAGGTTTTTCACTGAGGGTGTCTGCAGGGCTGATTCCTTCAGATGGAAAGAGTAAAGTGCTTTTCATTCACCTTCCTAGTACTTTACACCCATGTGAATCTGTTTTTATTAAGCTTCTTCTTTTCCTTTATACACCTGAACATTGTTTAACGTGCTCTGGCATTTCCTATCACTTCAGTTAAGCACTCTTTATTCAAGGAGCTTCCTTGGCAGTCCTCAAGCCTCCCTCTCCACGTGGGTACCTGTGGGTTTGGGGACTGCTCTGCATTTACACCACATAAAGAAAGGTACACAGCTGTTGATGTTTGGTTTGTTTTACTCTCCCTTTTGTACCGCTTCCCAGGAAGCCTCTCAAACCTGTTCTTTTATCAGCTGTTGCCCTTGAATTCTGTGCTCAGATACATTTGGATGGCTTCAGCTCAGAGCCACAAAACCACACCACATGTACCAGGCATTGAGACTGGGGCTCAGGAGTGGTCCTTTTGAAGCTGTTTCCCTGACACTTTTTGTAGTGCTCAAAACAGAAACATGGCCAGTGCTGCACAGACTTCCCAGGTCAGTTTTACTGGTGCCAGATCTAGGGAGCTGAGAATGAAAATGTCTCCTTCACAGGAAGCTGTTAAATGTCACTTTGTTTGCATGTTCTCTAAATGCTTAAATGACAGTGGAACAAAATGAAATGGTCAGAAGATGTTTTTATTCCTGTAGTATCATGCACAGGGACGCTGGGAGGTGACCTGACTCAGAAATCCTAGGAAAGCTGCTTCTTTGGAGAGTTTTCCACTAACAAGGATGATTATTAGGTGTGATGCTGTAATCACACTTCCTGCTAGAAGCTGAAGTTCCCCTGCTTTTATTCATCATCTAATGTAAGGTCTGTTGGGAAAACCAGGCTGATCTTTCTCCTTGCCCCTCTTTCCTGGGTGCTGTGATGTGGCCACACACATCTCTATGTCTATGGTACATAATAAATTGAACAAGATGCTTTCAGCTGTTGAACCACACCAAAGTTGGTCTAAGCAGACTCTGCCTCTTGTCATACAGTGGGAAAACTGAGCTGAAGAAGAGTTGCACAGCTGGGGCAGAGGATGGGAAATGCATTTTGTGAGGGGACTCACTGGGGACCCAAGGAACCCTAAACAAACTCAGTGTCTGGGGACAGGCAGGAGCACCTTCTCTGGGGGAGGATGTATAGGATGGATGTGGATTTATCCTGCCAGAGCTGACTGCAAATAACACTGGTTTTAGGATCAGATTACTTTATTCCCTAATACATTTTAAAATGCTTAGACAGATTGAGCCCATTCTAAGTATCAGGATATAAGAATGGATCCCTGGGGCACAAGGAGATTAAGGGTTTCTTTTTCTGCCTAAGAGTCAAAATATGAATGCAACACAATGAAAACTTGTTTAGCTCACAAAAGGATTACAGGGTGTTCCAGAGATTTTAATCCACAGAGAATTCCTAATTACTATAATAATGATTTTTCTTGCAATAGTTCATAAGTCTTTGTTGAGCTAAAAGGGAAATTGTCTTGTATGCAAAGAAATTCAAAGGATTTAGTTTTAGGTTATTTCATAATTACCCTGTAAGTGATCACACAGGTGATAGAAGGCCTGCTCCATCTTGCAGATAAGTCAGAAACTGTAGGGAAGGAAATCTGTGGAACAGCCTTTCTGGAAGGTTTTGTTTTAGTGCAGACTCAATGACTGAGGGTGAATTCTGACTTGTGTGGAGGGGTGCAGGGGCTGCATTCTATAGACCAGACTTTTCTATGGTTTGTAAATACAATTTAAAGGTACAGTTTTAAAGTGAGTTTAAGTAGTGATGCTGCCAGGTTCTGCAGTTCCTGTTGATTCATGCAAAAACCCCAGACAAGAGTTTCAATCAGCTTGCAAGGGTGAAAGGCTTTTTGTTCTTTTGTTTGGTTTTTAAAACAAAACAAAACAAACCACCTATAGCACTGACTCTACAGTGTCTCCAAAACACTGATAGAGATGTTAGATAGCACACTGAACTAATCTGACATCAGAAAGGGTGAAGGCCACCATAAATTGCCAGTTTTGCCACTTTCCCAGATTGAATCTCCCTTTTATTGCTTACAGCCACTTCAGCCTCTTGTGTATCTTGTATTATAGTACAAATCTTCCCAAATGCTTTTTGATACTGCCTATTGAATGATGAAATCCTTTTGTTCTGAGAAAAAACAACTAAAGGAATAGAAATAAATACATAACATGATCAATTTTTACCCTGACTAAGTAGTGGGATGTAAGATGAGAAGTATTTCTTGTTTCTGAAGATTAGCCAGCCTCTAATTATCTGATTTGGAGAAGAAAGATCTTCAGGAAGTAGGTAATTTTAAAACTGCATGATATCCTGTGTCTTCAATACTGCCTGCATTTGGAGACAAGATATGTGAACCGCATTGAAAATTCCTCTGTAACTTCTTTTAAAACATTTTGTAACTTCAGGACATTATTTCAATTCAAAATTTAATCCGTGCAGTTATTTGCATGAAGCATCTGTCCTATAATGGGTAGATTATTTTAATATTTAATTTTTTAGATAGAAATGGTTTTGATGTGGGTTTAATATACACACCAATATTTTTTATTTACATTTTTGTGAACAAACTTACAGGTAAGAGATTGTTGTAGGTCTGGGAATCAATAATAAAATTCAGTTTTGCACCTATTTCCAGTAAATTTCCATATTTTTGGGTGTTCAAGTCTAAATAATAATCACATACCTTAAGGGAGCCTGCAAGAAAGGTGGGGAGGGACTGTTTACAGTAAAGGGATGCAGTGCCAGGACCCAGGGAATGGCTTCCCAGTGCCAGAGGGCAGGGCTGGATGGGATCTTGGGAATGAGGAATTGTTCCCTGGCAGGGTGGGCAGGCCCTGGCACAGGGTGCCCAGAGCAGCTGGGGCTGCCCCTGGATCCCTGGCAGTGCCCAAGGCCAGGCTGGAGCAGCTGGGACAGTGGGAGGTGTCCCTGCCATGGCAGGGGTGGGGTGGGATGATCTTTAACAGCCTTTCCCACCCAAACTCCCTGGGATTGTAGGACCATGATTCTATAATTTGATTTCTTAGAAGGATTTTTTAAAAATACCTTTTATATATTTTTAGTTTCAAATGGAGTAATGGAACATAATTTCAGAGTCATTGATTTTCTTCCTATCTCCATTTTTTAACCTCCCCAGCCCTGGTAACCTGCCCAATCCTGTTGCCTGGTTGTGCCCTTTCCCTCTGTCCTAGGGAGTCCCTGGCCATTTGGATTCAGCAGCAGCTGTGGGAGAGCCTCAGGCAGCAGCTGTGACAAACAGAAAGTGAATTTTAGCACAATGCTAGAAGTATTTCTCGGGTGCTTTGTAAACTTATTTGTAAATGGCCACAAATAGTGAGTTTGCTCTCCCTCCCCTGTCTCAGGCAGGATCTGCACAGAGGGAGCTGCTCTGTCTGTCCAAAGGGAAGGGCTGGCAGACTCAGAAGGACTTCAGGCCAGGCCACAAACACCACATAATTGTGCTGTAAGGAGATTTTTCATGGTGATTTTCTGTGTTTTGGCTGCCTTAGTAACAGATGCCATTATTTGTTGGCAAAATCTGACATATTACATCAGTAATGAGATGTGTAGATTGACAGACTGACTCCTGCCTTGAGTTCTGCTTTCCAGTGAGTATCTGGAGCTGATGTTGCTGGTGTTCATTTTTAATTTGGTTGCTCATGCTGGCTATTTCTTGCTAAGCTGGATGCCGTTTTTTCTTTCATGTTTTAAGCTGTAACTTGGGAATCAACTCCAAGTGATGGAATGGTTTCTCATTTAATTTCCTGCCCAGCCCAGAAAGGACCAAGGGCTCCCTGGCCCTTCTTGTGGGTGGCCTCAGCAGCAGGAACCCCCCAAAATTGCTCTTTACACCAAAAGTGGGGTCAGATCCAAGGATGGCATGTGTGCATATCATGCTGAACAATGTGTGAGCCTTTCCCTCCAGGCCCAGCCACTTCAGGTGATTTTATTTGAGAAGCAGTGTCTCCTCAATGAGGAGATTTCATGTCACTGTTCTGACTTAAGAAACAAGACTTGTTTTGCCATGCTTCTTTTTTTTTTTTTGGCAGTTGTTTTTCTTTTAGTAAATGTGATCAGCTTTTGTGCTGAAATCTCCCCACTGTCAGGCAGATGCAGGTCTAGGGAATTTTGTAAGTGGTCTTGGTTGTTAGAAGAAAAAGGTTTATTTGGTTTATTCTCTTTTTTTTTTTGTGCAGCTTAATATGCAAGTTATCTTTTTTGTGCTCTCTGAATACCAGTGTGGTGGCATTCACTGCTAATTGTGGAAAATGTATTTTCTACTTTTCCTCCTGACTCAAAAGACATCACGTTATTGTTCTATATGAGTGGCAAATGCTTGTCTCCTTGTGCTAGAGCTCAATTTTGATTTTCAATTTCCTTGTTGCCACCTCCTAGATGTCTTTAATGTATTCCAAGGATTTTGAAGATTATGTTAATTCCGTTCACCCACGGGGTGTCTGTTGTTGGTTTATTCTGGAAAGCCTCTTACTCTGTCTCTTGGTGTGAGCAACAGCCTGGTCCTCTGGTGTCCTTGGTAAGGAGGTTTCCAAGTAACTTTTGTAGCTTGCCCTCTTTGAAAACAAGTTAGTAAGACTTGGTCAGTGATAATTGACTGTCACCTTCCTCTATCTGACTGCACACCATCATTTGGGTGATCTGCACGTGCCTTTTCCCCTTTGACTGCTGTTGGTATCTCTTGCTTACACTCCCAAGCCCTCTTACAGCCCATCAAGGTCAACTCCTGCAGGAACAAACTTCAGTGAGGGCAGAAAGGTGGCTTGTTCTGGTACTGGAATTAAGAGAAAAAGTTGGGCCATGAGTTCAGTATCTCTGGTGCTCAGGGCTGGCAAACTCCTTGTCAACCCTTGGCAGTGAGCTGCTGTGTCACACGCTGAATACAAGGATTAATGTAGCTTATAAATGTTAATGTTAATATAATGATGGCAGAAGAACCATGGAGGTTCTTAGTGCCTGTATGAATGGTTAATCCTCCTTTCAGGTCTGGCAAAGCTGTTGACCTCACTGATCCTTTAAGTCAGTGAGCAGCTCAGGCTAATTACAAGTAGTGTTAAAAACTTGCTTCCCTGAAGTTTCAATTTTCAGCTTTTGTCATTAATATCCTGTACCTCTTTCTGTGTAAAATGCCTAGGAGGAGATAAACTGACCACAACCACCGTTGGTTTATAGATTGAAAAGTCCTTTATGGTTTTTTTTTTGTGGGACTTACAGGATTTATAGATTTTTGTGCAAAAAGTCCCCTTAACTAGAAGTGAGAAAGTGAGGGAGTAAGAAAGATGCCACTGAACTAATAAGATGACCACATTTTGTCCTTTAGAATATCATTCAGGATTTTCCTGAGAAAGAAATAGTTACAAAGCAGTTTATTTCAGTGTCATCTTTGTATTTCTGGAAAATCTGGGGATTGCCAGAATTGCTGCTGCATTGGTGGGCATTAAAAGTTCTGGGGTTTCACAGAAATTGCTGCAGCACATTCAGCAGCAGCTGAAGATGTGGCAGCCAGTCTGCAGCAACACAAGAGTGAGACCTGGGCCCCTCTTGGCTGCTTGAAGACATCGAGTCTAGCTTTCAGCTCATTTGGTAGTTAAGAAGTCCTTTTAACTGAGATTTGGATCAGTTGTGTTCTCAGGATCTCTCTTATCCTCTGTTAGTGTTGGTGTTTCGTTTTCTCCTGTGAAATCTTTACTGCCTGTTAGGAGATTGTCATTGATTTCACATAAAAACAATTGGTCATCTTTGCTGAGTCATTTGCAAGCAAGGAAACAGCAGCAGCAGAATACAGAGTGTTTGTCCCTCAGTCACTGGTTTACTCCATTCAGTGACCTTGTATCTTGGCTAATGGGCACATGAGCAGGGCTTTATTGCAGTAACATTTCTTTCTGCTAGAGTGAGACAAAGAATTGGAGTAATCCATTGGAATTACATCACCCCCAGAGCACAAAAACTAGCTAGATATTGAGAGACAAACTCATTTCCTTACTGGGCACAAGAGAAGAGGAGGAAAGAGAGGCAGGAGAAGATGTACAGAGTTGATGGTGATTTGGGAAAGACTATTTTGATTGTCCTGAAAAAATGAGTTTGCTCCCTCCAACTTCACTTGCACTTGCAGCACACAGAAAACACTGGGGACAGCCCTCCTTCAGGGGTTCAAAACATCTCAGGTCACAAAATCTGAGTGATCTCTGAAGATAATGAAGCTCAGTGCCTTTCTCAGAGCACAGCTAATTTCAAATGTAGACTGGCTTGCTGTGGGCTTTGTCCAGCTGAGTTTTGAGTATTTCCAGGCTTGGATACTCCTCTATGACCCTGTGCCTTTACTGGAGGGTTTTTTCCCCCCTTATGCTCAAACCACAAATTCCTTTTCTGCAATTAATCCCCTGCCCCACCCTGAGGGAAATCTTCCTCCATCTGCTCGACTGGGGAGTGAGAACAGCATTTAGAGCTCCTGTAGTTTTCTCCTCATAGTCCTTGACTTTCTCCAGGCAGTTCAGGTCTGTATTAATCCCTTCCTGTCACCCAGCAGTTGTTGCTGTGTTGCTTTGGAAGGGCACTGAGTCCTCTGTGCTTGCCTGCTCTCACAGGGCAGTGTGGACTGGCCCTTTGGTGTGCTTGCACAAATGAACCCCAGAAAACATTTATGGCAGGGAGAGATTGAGCAGAGTATCAGGAGAGAGCTCCTGTCCAGTCAGAACGTGCAGCTTGGAAGTGATATGTATTTGTGCCTTTTTTCTTTTTTTTTCCTCTCAATTCTTCCTCTCCATATTGATTTTATCCCTTTGTTTCTATATCCTTCCCTGCTTCTTTTTTTTTTTTTTTTTTTTTTTTTTGCTTCTGGTTTGATTGTTTGGTTTTTTTTTTTATTTTATTTTGTTTTGTTTGGTTTTGGGTTTTTTTGAGATGTTTGGAAGGAGTGGGAGCTCACTAAGTGAAAGAATGCTTGGATTTGATTTGAACAAAGTCAATCACCTCCATCTTTATGGAGTATGATTTGATTAGGATGATGCAGAAATGGTCACAGACATGTCTGGGTGGGATTGAAAGGTAAATTTAGCTGGTATTTGAGGCCTATGGACAGGCTATGAGATGAACTTCCCCTGCAGAGGCTTTATGCAGTTGGGGCCCATTCCTTCTGATCAGCAGAGACGTGACAGTGATTCCATAAGGTCAAGGAAGCTTCACAGTGAAGGTTTGTGTGTTTTTTCCTGGCAAGTGTAAATAATAATGCAATCAAGGCTTATAATATTGATGGAAGGGACAAAATACATGTTCACATAGGAAGAGGCTCAGCTGCTCTGCCTGGAAAATCCTTTGTAGCTTCGGGAAATATTCTTCCAGGCTCTTGGAGTGTCAGAAGCTACCTGCAGTGGAGGAAATGGGATAGTACAGGGATCTTCTCCATTTGAAGCACCACTTGGAGCCTGTCTGGGGTGCTCTGTGTTTGGGATAGCCCACAACTCCACACCCATTCTGTAGCTTGCTGCATGCATTTCTTGTGCTGAGATTAATTAGCCTGGGAAATCAACTCCTGTGACTCTTTAGCAATGGCAAAAGCAGAGCAGCTTTATAATTGTGAGTTCATGCTTTATGTGGGATCACTGCCCGTGCTTCAACTTGCTTTCAGATATGGCAAAACAACCTTGAAGTTTTACTGTATTAAAAACTGTTGTCTGAAGAAGGCTATTCAAATGTTCCTTTATAAATACACACGTGTTAAGATAAACATTTCCATAACAGTGCTTTTCAAAAAGATGTTCTCTTGGTGTCTTGAGTAATTACACCAATCTGCATGCAGTTTATTTCTGTTTATCTTCCAGTAAATTCACCAGATTCTTCCATCACCATCCCATGTCAGTATTTTGGGTCTAATGTTCTGTGGCTTCAGAATTATCACCCGCATGCATATTCCAAAATGGCAATTCTACTATAAAGTCATCCTGCAGGGAGCTCTTGGGGCTTTCACAATCTCATTTACACAGCAATAAATTCCCAAATCTCATTCAGCCAGTGTTTTCTCTGTGACTAAATATTTCAGTCACCCATCATAGAGGATAATTTTCTGAAGTTGCAGCAGTATGGGAATAACTGTTACAATTAAAGGTATAATAAACTGTTAAAGTTGAACAAATGAACTGGTGCTTTGGTGAAGAAAGGCAGTAAGTTGTAAAACCCATTGTTCCTAATTACAGTAGTGGGTGTTTCTCCTGCTTGGCCCATATGACTGCTCTCTACAATCCTCTGTGCTGGGGCTAAGCTTGGCATGGCAGCTTCCTTTTAATTTATGGATTCCATTAAAGGCACCAAACCTTCAATCAAAAGGGGAATTCCTTTGAAAATCCTATTTCCAAAATAAGAGCCCTTGAATTATTTCTTTCTGTTTTCCCTGAATTACACTGAACATGTATCACTGCATGTCTTCTAAAATGTGCATTGTGTGCAGGGGCAAGGTAATTTCTGAGAACTGTTGAGGCAAATTTTGGTCTTTCATGAAAGAACCAGAAAATTCCCTTTTTGAAGAAGAAAGGGAGTTTGTGTGGTCGTTGCTAACAGGAGCTCATGTTGGAATTGCTGCCAATGCAGACATTTGAATGGTAATTGATCAAAATTAAATAAAACACCGGTGAAAAAGTGATGAGGCTTTTTCTCTTGCTAAAATATATTAAGCCAATGTAATGGCTGTAGCTTCTAGAATAAACTCACCAAAACTAAAGGAAGCATAGCTCAAAGAGATATGGTTGCTTGAATTGCAGTGCCTGTCTCAATTATCAGGTAGTCAGTAAATGCTTTTATATTCAAGGCAGATAATTTATCAGTGACATTCTTGATCCCATCTTTCTTGGGTAATGGTTCGATGTGTCCTTGGACCCAAAGCTCTCTGAAATGTTCATAAAAGAAGGAAATAGTTGGATTGGAAAATGAGAAGGGTTTACTTCATTTTTGGGAATGGGACTTTCTTTTTATCTTCACACAAACCTAAAGGAGCTGCGTGAGTTTAAGTGATTTTTAAAATTGAAGAGTCTCTCACAAATTAAAGCTTAAATTCTTCCAGAAAATATGCCAAATATCTCAATTCCTTTATCATATATATATAACTTTTTCTGTTGGTTGTTCTTGTAACTATTTACTTGTCCTCCTCAATACTGTTCTCTTGAGCTGGTTAATACCGAGACTGCTGAGTATCATAGAATTGTTGAGGTTGGCAAAGACCTTTAAGACCACAGTGTGAACCCTGTAAAAGGAGGAGGAGAGAATAATGATTAGTGCAAGATAGAGTCTTCGTGATGTATACATCAAATTTTCGTTAGATAATTAAGCTGAAGGTTAAAATTTAGTAAGTGTTCCTATTTCCACAGTTGCTGCACTGTGCCAACTCAAGCTTTGATACAGAATTCACTTAATTTTAGAGCCAAGTCAACAGATCTTGGGCATTCTTTGCTCATCACAGTATTTTAGCAGTAGCTTTTTATAAAACATGATTTAAGCACTTAGTAAAGTGCATTGTGTGAAAATTGTTCAGGCTTTGTTTGGTTCGTTTTGGCAATGCAACCTGCCATGGTTGTTGAAGAGGTGAGGTAGCTGAGGAGGGAAAAAACATCCTCTAGATTTAGCATTTGACCTGGGAAGTGACATAATAACCCATCAGCTCTTCAGGCATCAAAAATGGGTGGATGATTCCAGCTTCCAGGTGTCTCTGAGGAGCTCCAGTTAACTGACAAGTTTTGTTTCTTTCATGTGAACAATTAAATATTAACTGAGTATTTTTAAGAAACCTTAGCAACATGGTCTGCTTGAAAACAATTGGAATAACTACCCTACTTATTAATAAATTCTGATTGTTTTATAATCCACTTGTAATCTTGTATTCTTTAGAAAATAATGGTGTATTTTATAGACCTGCAGGGTGCTGTTAATGCTTTGTGTTTGGTGCAATCTGAAAAGGTAAGATTTTACAAAATGAATCCAGGAGAGGAGCAGAGCTGTCAGTATCTGATAAATGTGGTGTGCCTTGCTAAAGAAAAGAATAATGTCTGTGTTTTGTTCCTGACTAGTTAGGTTTGGTGTCAGAGCTGTGAGGGGCCTGGATAAGAGGTTTGCTGGGATTTCTGTTGCAATGCCTCTAAGTGGAAAAGCTTCCCATGGCAGCAGATGTTCTCCAGTAAAATGTCAAAGCTCTGCTGTGGATATCCCCTTGGCACTGGAGCCCTGCACTGCCTGTCATTGCTTCAGTTCAAGTTTTGGAAAGGTGTTTTCTGTAGAGTTCACAAAAGCTGTGTTTATTATCAGCACCCAGCTTAAGGTTTTCCCTAGAACTTGTTCTTTGTCTTTTAAGAGAGTATTTAGCCAGGTTGCTCTCTTCCATCTCCAGCATTTTCTTGGGCAGGAATATGAAAACACTGAACCTCTGGTCTGAGTATGGGGTCAATACCTGGGAGATGTCTCAGAGCTGCCTTGAACAGGGGTTTAAGGCCATGAGTGCCCCTGTGGAGCCCTGTGAGGGACCCTTTCCCCAACACTGACCAGTGAATGGTCACAGGGCACAGCCATTTCTCTGCCCTTCCATTTTCCAAGTGCTGGACCCAGCATGTGAGTTCGGGATTTGAGAATTCAAAGCTGATGGGGCCTGAATTTGCTGCTCTTCATTCAAGGAGAGACCTTCAGAATTTGGATATTTCTGTGAGCAGGTTTTCCTTTCCCACCCATTGCTAGAAGTGGGGGAAACCGACGCCTGGATCAGAACACTGATCCAGGAACCATGATAGATCAGAATTCCTTTGGTCACCAGTAAAGCATTTTGCTGATCCAAGTGTTCTCCAGACCTTCAGCATCCACTAACCCTTCAGATCTCTTCTTCAGTAGTGTTTTGTTCAATGATTTTATTCAGGCTGTGCCAGTTTCTATGGTGTTTGGGATATTTTTTGCTGCCATCTCAAGCTGTAGTTTTATTGTTCAGTCAGCAATGAGTTGAATCTCCTGACTGTCACTGAGATGTTGTCACTTGGGTTCTGACTGGCATTGTACTAAGCCCCTAATAAATTTCCATGCTTGATTATGTCAAAGCAGCATTGTCTGTGCACAGTGAGGCACAGTTTAAAATGTTATTAATATAACAGCACAAAGAAACTAATCTTTCATTATAACACTTCACTTTGTTCCCTGTGCCTTAATCAAGACCTTCACACTGCTGTAAAGCTTGTATTGGTTTACAGAGATCATGAGAAAATGACTTGCCTTGCATTCTCTCTGCTTATATTGGCTTTTATTTTTTTTGTGTGTGTGAGTTTAGGTTTCCATTTTCCAGAGATGTTAGTCTTTAAACTCATTTAATATTACATTTTACATTGTTGTATGTCTTGGAATGACTTCTTTCATTTTAAAAAATCTTTGGGGCATGAGGTTATTTTGACATCTTTCCTCCCAAAGCTTTGCCCTGAGCAGTTTAGTCACCTACAGGAGAGGACAGGGAAGCACAGTATCACAGTATTCCCTTCATCCTTGTTGCTAACTCCCTTCTCACAGTGCTGTCATTCCCACACTCCAGGAGTTTAAATGACTTTCTTAGAATTGGATAGGTTAGTCTCTCTGTCTTTTCTGGGAAAGAAATGGCAAAAAAACCCAACACCCCAAAACCAACACATATTTCTTGTTTCCTCTACAAGTTATTTTTAAGCATTGTGATTTAAACCTGCTGCACTTAGTGATGCACATGCATCGGTGGGAATAATATTAATTGGTTTATAAATGAAAAATGTTCTAGTGGAAAGCAGTAATATCATAATTATATCATTTATAACATAATAATATCATATATAACAACAGCACCTTGCTCTGCTCTCTCTTTCTCTCTCTGGTATTCCTGAAGTCACCATAATGGAACAATGTAGGAAGAATTGTAGTTGGTTTTTATGGATTGTTTGTGGGAAGTTTGGCTTTTCCTGTGCTTAATGACTCTCCAGTCTTCTTTCAGAAGATCATATTGGGAAATATTTGGGCAACTTCATCCCAAACCTATGGCAAAGTTGGGATGCTCTCACACTCTGCTGCACGGTCTGGTTTGTAAACAAACTCTGCATTTGGGAAAACAAATCTTCCTGGCAGAGAACACATTGTTATCAGTGTGAGGTAATCCTAAATTTGCGGTTATCAAAGGTTTGGCTGTCAGGTTCTTGGGAACTTCACTTTCCTGAATAGTTCTCTGTGAACTCTCTGGCTGTGTTTGATTTCTAGGGGAAAGAGTTTTGAGGAAAAAGGGGAAAATTTTGCTCAGAGCCACCTGTCCCCTGGAGCAATTCCTGCTGCCTGCCCTGTGGTTGGTGTGGCCCAGCTCAGCCCTTCATGTTGTGAATGCAGTGAGGGAATGGCACCTGCCTGTGTGCCTGTGCTCTGTGCTGGTGTTAGTGTTCAGAAACACATAATCATGGAATAATTCTAAGCAGCTGCTTTTATTGAAGAGCTCTGGGTGCCAGGGGTACAGACCCAAATCTGACTCCATCATGGGTTCAGGATGAACACGTTTTTATACCCTTATTGTTATATAACTACACATTAATTATTAAACTTACATTGTTCTATTGTATGCATTGATCTCATCCAAGCATGGATTCTTGTCATCTCCATCAAACCCCCCAAACATCATTTCTCATGATTCCTGTTACAATTAAACCATAATTATATCCAATTACCAAATAATCATCACATTTAACAATCATATAATTTATCATATAACAATCATATCGTTTATCATAGTCATTAAATGATTTTACAGGTGCATGTTGTATTGCACGTTTTCTTACAGGTGCAGTTTTGCATGATCCAGTAAAGCCCAACCTTTTCCCAGGGTCTACCAGGCCCAACCTTCCCTTCCAACTGTCATGAATATCCCATGATTTTAGAAACATTTTATCCTTATACTCTCAGTGTCACCTGGATGGGTCTGACAGGTAACCTGAGGCAGCTCAGAGCAGTGGAATCCTCCAGTGGCACACTGAATGTTGAACAGCAGCTGCTGTGGGGGCTGCCACAGGCACAGAGGAACAGCTCTGCCCTGGGAATGGGATTTTCCAGTGCTGCACATGGCCCAAGAACTGGAGCTGATTACCAGCCCTGCTCTAACTGGGACTCATCTGTGGTTTTGCTGTGCTTGGGTCATGTTTTGTTCTTTGGTAAAGCAAATTGTTAAGTGTTTTATCACCAGTTTCATCCCTTTCAGTTGCATCACACTGAGAATTTGCTGATGACAGCTGTTGATCAGAAATCTTAGTGTTCTCTCATCCTTCCTCTGATACAGTGACACAGAACTTGAAATAATAAAGAATGTTCTCAGTTGTATAAAGTAGCAGTGGTATCCTGCCTTTGAGTGTCAATGCCTTTCCCCAAGCCAAAGAAACAAGAATTTTCCCCACTCTGTCATTCTCAAAGTTATCTTAAAATCTTGCATTGATTAATTTCATATTTGTGTGGTACTTGCCTCCACTGCCTTATTTTTATCAATCTCAGAAGAGCTCTTGTACAGATAACGCTGCACACAGTTTCCCTAACAAGCTATGCAAGCCACCATGAAAGGATTTTGCAGAATCATGCTATAAATCCCTTGAATAGGTGCTATTGATTTCTGAAGAGGTCTTGCTGCAAAAGGAATGTGCTGCTCAGGTCTCCAGAGGTGTTACTAAAAGGACAATAGCACTGGAGAAGTAACAGCAGGAGAAAATCGATTCCCTGGCTATTTTTTGTTTGTTTGTTCTCAGTGAGATTATACAGGGGAGAGGAGATGGATTGAGCTATATTCTTTCAGCTAGGCTGAAAGTTGCCTTTTTTTTTTTTTTTTTCATGTTGAGCCATTTGATGTGCCTGACATGTGTGAGTTGAGGTCTATTGCTGGGTCTAAGTGGCAAACAGACTCTGCTTGTCGGGTTGTTTACCTGCAGTGTGTGAGCAGTGGCTCTTAGACAGTGAGCACACACTGCCTTCCCCAAAGGAGCTATCCAGCCATGTGCCAGAGTTACTCCAGGGAGGAGGGAGTTTGTCTTATTCTGCCACTGCCTCTGGTTTAAGACCAGGCTTGTGTATTCTTTTGCTGTCAGATAGTGATTTTTTTTTTTTTTTTTTTTCTAATGAAAGCATAGGAAGGGAATTTTGTTTGTAGAAAGTAGCTGTACTCTATTCAGAGTTATCTTTTCATCAGACCAGCCAGTGACTTGTATTCACACTTATATGCTGACAAATGACAGGAGGAGAGGAAAAAGAAGAAATTGCTGGAAGAGAAAATGGAGGGAGAACCCAGGAAAACTAGGTTAGAAACCCACCATTACTTTGTTTAAAAACATCTCTGGTGTTGACTGGAGCTGGTTTCCATTCTGTTGTTTTGAGAAGCAGTAAGTCCTCATTCCTCCATGCCAGAAACAGCAAAGGTTTTGAAATGATTTTAAAATGAAGCTGAAGCTTGCTGCTCTTTTCATTTACCTTTTTCCCAGTTGTTCTTCAGCTCAGTAGTTGTTGCACTTCATCTTTGGAAAGACTGTTATCCTCAAGGAATATGTTTTATCAAAGAGATGTGTTCTAGCTATTTCCTTTGTATTGTGTTCTTTACATCATATATTTGGGCTTGTGTCTACAGGAGCAGATTTTTGAGTATATTTTAATTTGTGGTGTTTGGGACTAGCAAGAAAATAGCACCTTTCAAATACTTCCAGAAGATCTACAGGATTTTGGAGCCCATTTTCAAACAATGGGGCATTTAAAGTCTTGAGAAACCCTTTTCTGCACTCAAAGGCACCTGATGATATTCCTAGGCTGGTCCTTAGGCAGGCTCTACTAAAAGACCAATGTTCCAATTCACACTGAGAATCCAGTTTAAGATGCTGGTGTTTCACAGATGATTTTGTCCACCTCTAATCCCTGGCTGTAGTACCCTAAGAGGAGGAATCCTTTTTTTCTGGTATAAAAACTATCCAGAAAGCTTTTCTCTTTTATTAACAGCTGTCCTCTAACAGCTCTCTTGAAAATATCAATCTGCTCTCAGATTTCTACCAGATTTTCCCCCCAAGATATTTTCTTTCCTTTTCTGTCCTCTGAATTGAAGCAGTCTTACTTCAATGCTAGCAACATACAGACTTTGTTCTGTCCCCTTTCTTCCCTCATCCTCACAGTATTTTGAGTGGAAAATGGTTTTTCAAATTATGCTATCTTGATTTTTGTCTTTTTCTTTTATACCTTCTCTGTATTCTTTACACATACATATTTGTAGGTTTGTAGTTTTTTATTGTAACTTAGCTTCAGTATTTTCCAAGGCAGAAAGACAAAGCAGGTACCAGAACCCCTACACTTGGTTGGTTCTTGTCTTGGTTCTCCCCTTGTTTTGGTTCTCTTTAAAAACCAAGGTTGAAACCAGCCCTTTGAGAAATATTGTTACAAACAGATCTTAGTCCTCATCTGAGGGAGGAGGATTTAGGAGGAGCTGGAGCTGGGGGGATTCCTTCACTGGACTGGAGACTCTGGCCAGATGGGCTAATTTGAGAAATTGGTGAAAATCACACACGTGTTTTTGGCACATCTTTGGCTTTTTCTGCCTTATGAATTGCACACCTAAGGATCCTTATATAAAGGTAACCCCTTCTTATCACCCTAAATGTGTCTGGCTAGTGATTCTAGGGCCAGAGAAGAAGACATCCCAACTTGACTCAAACCTGTTCTGGAAGGAAGCACTCTATTTCCATTGCCCAGCTTCAGGTGCATCTTGGGAAGAGGGAGTGAAGGACTCAATATGTTCTCTCTTGGGAATTTTTTCCTCATCCTTATTAAAATTGTACAATTGAAGAGTAATTGAGGAGGGAAGAGACTTCTGGGGGCTCCTTGTCCAACCCCTTGCTTAGAGCATCCTCATACATCAGGTTGCTCAAGACCTTGTCCAGCTGAACTCTGAATATCCAAAGATGGAGATTCCTCTGTTGCTCTGGAGCCCTTCTGAGGTGAAAAAAGGTTTCCTTGTTCTCCCTTGTGCCTCTGCATCCCTGTCCTTTACCTGCACCCTGAGAGGTGGCTCTGGCTCTGCCTTCTTTACCCTGTCCCAGAAGGCAGCTGGTTCCAACAGAGAGACACAAGTTGTGTTAAGGCAGACACAGTCATTTTGCTTAGTTTGGCTTCGTTAGAACTCAGTGCAGATTTTTCTGAAATTCCCCAGCATTTTTAATTTTTACATTTGTTTCCAATACTACTATAAGTAGCAAACACCTCCTTGATAATGAAAGGTGAGTCTCTGTAGAGGTAATGAAATTCAGAGAAGCCCCTGCTGACACAGGGCACCTCCAGGCAAGCTGCTAAAGAGGATTCATCTTGAGGCACACATTTAATATTGCTCTGGAAAGCAGGGTCAGACTCCACCTACTTTTGAATGAACTTGCATATCTGTGAAGAAGTACAAATAGAATTGTGTGGAAACCCTAATTTTTAATGTGTAAGCAGGGTCAGACTCCACCTACTTTTGAATGAACTTGCATATCTGTGAAGAAGTACAAATAGAATTGTGTGGAAACCCTAATTTTTAATGTGTAAGCATATAGATGTGCTAGAGATTTGGACTGAAACTGGTTTTGGTTTTATGGGCCATGTAGCTTCAGAGAAACTAATGCTTTTGGTGAAGGTCCTTATATTACAACTTTTCTTTAAAGGATGGGCTTTAGTTCAGTCAGAAATCTAACATAGCAGCTTAATTACAGAGAGTAAAAGAATAGATTTAGTTCTTTTAAAAATCTAATTTCCATTTGTTTGAAAGTTTACATGTAACTCTTGAGAAATATTTATTAAAAACCACCCCTACAACATGCATGGAGCCAAACCAGGGCAATACCATTGGGTGGACTGATTTTATGCTTTATATTCAGTTTTGAATTTATTCTTTCTCTTCTGGTTATTTCTCTACATGCAGGTTCCAGCATATGCCACAGCCACACAAAAGCTGCTCCTGATGGCCTCTGATCTGAAAACACTGCAGCAGGAAATCTCCTCTGGAGACTTTTTTGACAGAACGAGGTGAGAAAGCAGATCTCTTCTTCTGTGCTGGCCCCTGGCAGTCAATTTGTTACCCACGTTGTGCTTAAACTCTGAACTGGGTGATGTCTGAAAAGTCAGTGTTGATCCCTGACCTGGCAGTGTGAATATGGAGGAAAGTCCTGTGGAATCACTGCAATTGGAGGGAGTGGCATCTTGGGGAATAGGCTTTGGCAGTCACTCCACACTACATCTCCTGCTTGCACTGAACATTTTTTTTCCAGGCTAGGGATTAATTTAACTCTGCATGGCTTTATGCTATCCAACTGCTGCAGTGCTGGTGGCTATGTGCTCTAATCATCCTGACTGGATCTCACTCTGGATGACTGCCACACTGCTGCCCCATGGGTTTGCTTCCAAAAGCAAAAAACAGTAGCAGAATAAATAGACATAAATAATGCAAATATTTAGAAAGATGTTATTTATATTTATATAGGTGTTGCTTATAGCTGCTACCTTTACAGAAATTGTGGAAAAAAAGGAGGTAATGGAATTAATAAGCAATTGTTGAGCTGTTTTGGTTTGTATATTCCCTTGATTTGATTTGCCCATACCCTTAATTTGATTTGTACATATTCTTCCACGTCTTCTCTCCAAACACTGCTTGCTTTCCTCAGCTATTTTTTTAAGGTTTAATGAATCTTTTGAAAACAGGTGAACCCAGTGATCTGCAAACAGAGAGTTGAAATTCAGAGCAATTCAGTGAGCACAATTAACTCTTGTATGCCATAACCTCTTCCAGGGCTGCATTTGAACCAAACTTTTCTTAAGACACTCCAATTCTTCCATATGGTACCTTGTATTCAGAAGGGACAGAGGACAGACTGAGTTTGATTTTCTGTATTTAATGGGTTTGATTGGGATTGTACATCTCTGCTGCTTCATTCACTTAAATAAAAAGCAGGTCTCTGTATCTCTCTGATTTCAGAATTTGGATGGAAATTGATAGTGGTATCACAAAAAGGAAAATACTATTAGGAACTAACACTCAAGACAAATGACACAGCCTGGGTTTGAAAATGGAACTAATTTATTCACCCTCTCCCTCGGTGGGAAAGCAGAAATGAGTGGAAAGGATGAGAAGTGATAACAGTGATGGAAGCTGGGGCATCCTCCTGTGGGCAGGCACTGAGGCTGTTCTAAAAATGTGCAGTCAGTTTTCTGACACACAGTCACCACCTTCTGAGAAAGGTCTGCATTTCTAACATTAGGCTTAAGGCTCAAGAAAAAAAATGTAAAATTACATCTCTTCTGCCCACTCCTCACTTGTGTTTTGTATTCTGCTGCTTACCTTTGGCTGTCAGCATCAGAATCACATTAGATGGATGGGGATCCCTATAAAATCCCTCACTCCAGCTCTCCAGCTGGAAAACAGCAAAACCTCAGTGCTGGAGGGTGCTCTGGGAGCACTTGCACAGGTGGGCTTGGTGCTGGTGTGAGCTCTGTGACCACTTGAGCTCAGCTTGTGCCTGGAAATGCAATGAAAATGAACCCCTCTGTCCCTGGCAATGAGCTCATCTGCTGTGCTTGCATGCTCAAATTAACTTGGCAAGAAGATTTACCCTGGGGGCAGCAGGAGATTGTACCATGGCAGAGAGAGTGGCATTGCTGATTCCTTGCTACACACAGCACTTCCAGGGCACCTTCATCTGCTGAAACCACTGTCAGACAGCTGCTTTCCTCCCTGACTCCAGCCTGGAATTGCTCAGGCTTGCCTGATTTAAGCTGGTTTTATGAGGTTTTTGTTTCATGCCACCTTGTTGCTCCCTGACACCCACTGCTCTAGCTGACTGTCCCAGCCTGGCCAGCAGCTTTTCCAGTTTTGGCTCTCAGCAAGAGGGCAGGTAACTCTGAGAGCTCTCAGTTTCTCCTGGCTCATCAGGGACCTGGGAACAGGCACTCACATAAAGCTTCCCCCTCAGGTTTCTGGTTCTTGGCTGTTGACCCTGATGCTGGAAGCTGTTGGCTGTGATTAGGAGGAGCCTGAAGTCAGACATGTGGCTGATTTGTGGTGAGTTCACACCTTATCAAGTTCTTTTCTACTGTATGATATATTTGTGATATTGTCTCTAAAAAGTACATCTAGTTTAGTAGATTCATGAAACCAAGTGTGTTAGTGTCTGTCAGCTTGTCCTTTCCCTTTATCATTCCTCCTGTTCATTAGGTTCCAGCAGACCACTCCTCTATTTCTTAGCTCCTTTTTCCTCCCACACTCTTCAAAATGAGAGGTGCTGAATGGATTTTGCCTTTTGTGCACAATAAATGTATTTAAATAAGCAAAACTTCAGCACAATGGGGAGGGACAGAGAAGCATAGATTATGTCAGATATGGAAACCTGAGCAATCTGCACCAGGAGGTCCTTGTAAGGCTCTGGGCAGGTCCTGTTTGTGCTGGGTGTGACTGCAGCAGCAGCTCCTTTGTCCTTGGTTGTATGTTCTTCATAACTTGTCAGTGTGGCTCAGAGCAGTGCCCTCTAGACCCTGATCTGCTTCAGGAAGGGTATGGGGCTTTTAGGGTGAGGATCCTGCTATGACTGGATAAAATCTGAACACTTGGGAAACCAGTGAAGCTGCTACTGCAAACTGCAGCCAGGCCATGGTGACCCATGCAAGCTTTAAAACAAACTTTGGCTTAACCTCAGTCTTTGCAGTCATGTCCCCAGAAATCTGTGATTTAGCTTTTCCCAGGAACATTAACAAGAGAAAGCTTTTTCCTTAGAAGCAAAGGTGGCAGAATGGTGGAGCCTGTGTATGATGGTTTCAGCAGGGAGATCCACCTTCCCTCAGTTCCACTGCTGGCATTGCTCCAGGTTAGTGGTGCAATTCTTTCCATCCTGTTCTTGTTTCTCTTCCATTTTGATGTCTTGCTGCATCTCTTTCCTGCTCCATTCAGCTTTGGGGGTTTTCATCTTGTTCTGTGAATCCAGCAGCTGCTGGGATCCTCAGAACTCCTTCAATTTGAGTTGTGGCTTTTCCCATCTGTGCTGATGGGTTTCACTTTACCATTCCTCTACTTTGTGTGCTCAGTGTTTGTGCAGTGACTTGTCATTTTCTGTTTGTGCTGCTGTAACATCCAAAAACACCGTAAAGATCAAAGCCAAGTCAGGCCAGCCCTTACAAAAGCCTAAGGAAATGAGAAAATGTGGTTTGTATCCCAAAGAGCTTTAATTCTTATGTCATGGTTTGGCTTTTTTAAGGACTTTGTGTGAGGCTAGCAGAATGTGAGAAGAAGTTGTCTAGTTTGACTGAAGAAAAGTTGACAGTATCCCCACCTGTGGTTTGGGTCATGGCTGGAGTGAGCAGCCTCCTGCCTCTCTCCTCCTCTCCCAGTCAGCTTTAGCATTTTGGAACAAGCAAGGAGAAAGTTTCCTGTGACCTCAGCACCACCTATAAATCCAGACACTGTTACCTAAGAGTAGAGACAACTCCTGCATATAATTCAGAGGATCAGTGCACTGCAGGACTCCTCAGTAGCACAAGCACAGATGTTTGTCACTGCTGTTCTTTTTTTTCTATAATAGCTGTAGCATCTTGTTGAGTGCATAGCACAGAAGAAGAGACCAGCATGGGTCTAAACTGCCTGGTTTTAGCTCAAAGTGGGCCTTTATTAAAATACTCAAACCCCATTTGCTATATTTAGAGACGATAGTACCCTTTTTAGATGTTTGCAGATTGCTAAATCAGGATACCAAGCAATTATGAAATGGAAGTGCTTTATGAATTTCATTTTCTGATATGAAAAGCACAAGGGAAATGCACCACTATTAATACTGTTGAGTCTTCAGGATAATTCTGTAGGAGAAAGTTGCTGTAAATATTCTAAGTAAGCTCTGCAGGAACAGACTGGTTGTGTAGCAGCCCACTTGCCCCATCAGGACCCAGATCACTGGGAGCTCTGTGGCCCTCTGTGAAAAATGTCATTTGTAAAAGGATCTCTGAGTTGTTCCTCCCTATGCTCTTTTCATCATTGCACAGCTGCCTTCCCAGCAGGGCACCATTTCCTTCTTGGCCTCATCTCTCTCATTCAATACCCACCTGGAAGGAGCCAGACAGGGTTTCTGCAGACAAACACCAGACTTCTTTCAAAGCAGGATCTCTTTTGTGCCTTTGTAGACAGGGCCTCAAAAAGACAAATAAATAATAATTTTTAAAAATTAAAAATAGTTGCTTAAAGACCTTCCCATTGCTACGGGTCTAGTGTGTTATTGAGATATTTCATGACAAATCCTTTTGCTAGGATTTCTTCTCCTAGGAAGCTTCAGCTTCTTCTTGTTTTGCTGCTTTGGAATGTGATTTGGAGAATTGTTTACCTAGCATGTGAACTGTTTTAATTTAATGACTAATCACAGCTAGCTGTGTCGAACTTTCTGAGTCTGTTACGGGTTTTTATTATCATTTTTGTTTTGGCCTTCTGATGTATTCTTTCTCTTTCTTTAGTATGGTTTTAGTATAGCATTTTTAATATAATATCATAATATAATAAATCAGCCCTCTAAAAACTTAGAGTCAGATTCTCATCTCTCACCTCATCCTGGGGACCCAACACCACAACACTAGTGCTCACATTCCAAGATGTTGCCAAAGGCAGTTGAAGCTGTAACATTTTTCTCACCTATTTTGTTTCCTTCCCTCAAGGTTTACATTTTCATTTGCTTTCATGAAGCAAATAAATGCCATGCAAGGGAAATGCTTAATAAACAGCCTCTGGTAAAGAGTATGGCATAACTGGCATAACTCCTTTGCTTTTTAGCAGCATGAAGATTGCATCACTGAATATTGTGCCTGTCAGTAAATTAAATAAAAAAACCCAAACCAAGTCCAGGAAATTAAATTCATCATAAAGATAATGGAAAATTCTGATTTTCCTTGCTGCTGTTGTCATGCACACTTTAATTGTTTCCTTCAACAGTCAACACCTTGTAAAGAAAATAAACATCCTCTTCTCTTAAGCCACTGCTCAGTTTCCTAGGGATGTGTGGTGGTCTGTTTCAGGGCCAGCCTAGAGACAGAGTCAGTTCATGCCTGAGCTGAGGGGTTCAGGGGATGTCTGCCCCCACAGGTGCCCTTGGCCTGTTCTGCTGTGCTGCAGGTGTCCATAACCCTGCTGAAGCACAGGGAGGGACCCTGGGCCATAACCCCCCTGAACTGGAGTATTCAGTATCCAGTTTTGGCTCTCAGCAAGAGGGCAGGTAACTCTGAGAGCTCACAGTTTCTCCTGGCTCATCAGGGACATGGGAACAACTTCTCCCAGCTCACACCTGGGAACAGGCACTCACATAAAGCTTCCCCCTCAGGTTTCTGGTTCTTGGCTGTTGACCCTGATGCTGGAAGCTGTTGGCTGTGATTAGGAGGAGCCTGAAGTCAGACATGTGGCTGACTTCCCAGCCACAGTGCTGTCTTGGGGCTTCTGCTGCTCACAGTGACCCCAAGATGCCTTAGAAAGTCTCTTTTCCCAGCCCGGTGGTGGAAGAAGGAGTCAGAGCTCTTCAGTTCTCATTCTCAAGGTCGTTTATTGTTTCTTATCTATAAAATCCTTTCTCTGGTCTGCTGAGGTCTGTTCAGCAGGACAGACAGAGGCACTCTGCTGGTCCTTGGGGTGGTGTTATCTTTTTATACTAAAAACTACGTGTACAATATTTACCAGAACTTCCCAGTACCCATCACCTGTGTTAGACAGTGAGCTTCTACTCTAAACCAATCCAAAAGTGCCACCATCACAGCAGAAGATGGAGGCCAAGAAGAAGAAGAAGAAAGGCTGGACATGCCCAGATCCCTCCATCTTGCCTCCTGAACCCCCATTCTAAAAACCCCAAAAAATCTATTTTTCCACCCCATGACAAACTAATTATTATTCTACTTAGACTCTCGTGGCTTGCAGATCCTCATCTAAAGTTGGTAACTTGCTCCATTGGTCATAATCCAAGTCTCAGGTGTCTTGGGGTCTCTGAGCCCCCTGGCAGGGGTCCTGGCAATCCAGGACAGCCAGAGGGATGTCCTGAATTCCTACAGTGCTGCATTATGTTCATCTTTGCTGAGCAGGGGTGAACACAGCTGGAATGTCTGCAGGGGAGGAGGAAGTGGCAGTGCACCTCAGTGCTAGGGATGCCAGGCTTTGGTGGAACAGAGCAGGGAGCTAAGAACAGATTGCTTTGCCCCACTTCATGTATTAATCAGTTTGATTATTTTACTCTCTCCAGTTTTGCAAATCAGACATAATCAGGTTCTCTTAATAGCACGATAGGTCTGTGTGTTCAATTATACAGGGCAACATTATTCATAGATCTTTCTAATTTCCCCATATAGACTAATCTTATTAATATTTATCTTCTAATATATTTACAAATTCAGAGAGGGTAGTCTCTGTCTAAATGAAGCTACTGCTCATGCAGAGTTCTCTTCTTTAAAGGAGTCATGGTAGAATTTGATATTATAAAAAGCTTAAAGCAGAAAAAATGTAATTAACCATGAAGTATCATTAACAATGATGGTGTCCAAAATGTTTGTGTGGCTGATTTTTAAGGTCCCGTCCAGCCCAAACCATTCTCTGTTGTCAAAACAAAAGGCAGGAGGGGTAACAGCATACAGCAGGTGAAACCTCAAGTTCAGAAACCCAACCACTTTAGTTCTTGACCTCAGTGTTTATGTTTGGCTACAGAAACTGCCTTGTTAAATGGTCAGGAAGCAAAGCTTGCATCCCCTGCCCAGGTTCCAAAGGATCCTGTGTCTGCCTCTTTCCATCTCTTTGTTTTAATCAATGTAGGATGAGGAGTGGGGGACAAAAGCAAGCAGGCATTTTGAAAAATGCAGGTTATGACCTAAGCATGACTGCAGCTTCTTCCAGTTCTGGGCTCTGGGTTTGGCTCCTGAGGCATGAGGAGCTGTGTCTGGGGAGCTGATCTGGAATGCATTCACTGTGTACTAGTTGGAAATGTCTAAGTGGGTATTTAAGGGACTTTGGACTCTTCAGTCCCTGCCAATGACAACAAGGGCTGTGTGAAGCATTTAGGCACTCACAAACCTGTCCCTGCTCAGTAAAGCATTTCAGGGTACTTTTAAGGCCCTTGATTTCTGCTCTTGGTTTTATCAGCAGGAGGCTTTTCAAAGGCAAGAGGCTGCCCTTATCTCACAAACAGGCTAAGCTGCCTTATGGCAAAATAGTGCTCAAAAACTCTTCATTCCTCAAAATGTTAATGTTGTTCTCCCTCCCCTGCTGCAGTGCTCAGTGCAGGGGAGGGAGAGCAACAATTCCTTTCTTACCTGTGCATTTGAGAAATAGTGTTCCTGATGATGTCATTCTGCTCTTTATTCCCTCAAACAGGCACTGAAAATGCTCTGGATTTTCCTCAGAATGCTGCATTGGCAGGTTGATACATCCCTGTCAGTCATTGCTTCTCTAAGTGCCCATGTTCCTGCATCAGCTTGTTCAGGGCAGCTTTTTCCAGGTGTGCACCAATACAGCAAAGAAAATCAAACAGGTGTGAAAGCAGGAAGAAATGGTTACATTGCTTCCTAAGATTCTGTACAGAAAGACACCACATTGAGACTGGAAACATCACTGGGTTTCTTGCAGCTAGGCAGAAACTTTTCTACTTCTCTCCCCCTTTTCCTCTGAACAGCCAGGCAGATTTTGGGGTGCAGGTGAAGGATGCCATGTGCAGGTTTTCCTGCTGACTGCCTTCGATTTAGGATATGCCACAGATTTTTGATATTCAGGCATCATTAGAGCCATCTTTTCTGATGTTCTTTGTAACCCTGGCTCAAGGGTTTTATCTGGTAATGCTGAACTAAATTATCTCCAAAGGTACCCATTTGTGAGGTGGAAACCAGAAAGCAAGAACATCCCTCAGTGTGCAGGGCAGGTGTCTGCCCTCAGAGTGTAAAATGGGCACCTCAAGTCATTCCACTTGGCTTTGGAGCTTATCATGGCTTGTTCTGCCAGGTTAAAGCAGCTGAGCAGGGAGGGATAACAACAAAGATTAGGGATGTGGAAAAACTTTTTGATGAAAGAGCAAAAGGACTGATGCTGTTCACTATGGAGAAGCAACAAATAAGAACAGATCTGAAAATGTCTCTTGCCATTTGTTACTGTGAAGTCCAGAGGGGCCCCTTGCCTTTGCTCCTTCCCCCATGGTATCAGGAAGTAAAGATATTAATTTAAAATGAGAGACTTAACACCTGTTTAAAAGGAAATTGTTTACTCTTTCCATATTTTGGCCATATTTTAGCTGTTTTGAGTCTTCATGGAGACTAAGATATTAGTATGATTTTTGTTTTTATAGGTGTTTTTTTTAAAGACTCCTTATTTATAGGCAGAATATCCCATTATATATCAAGTGTGACAAAACTAGAAATTAATCAAAGCCAAAAATGCTCACAATATTTGACAGAATCTTAGTGTTCCAATGCCATGTTTGTAAGCAACATTCCTGTACTATCAGAGGTTTTCTTCACATAGTATAAAACATGATCAGAGATCAGAGGGATCAAATGCACTTCATGGAAACACCATCTCTGAAAAAAAATAAAATATATTTTATACATTATATATACTTATATACATATTTTATATATATATATACAGTTTATATATTATCATGAACTGGATATAACATCCTATAATATCCCAACACATGTCAGTTCAGCCTGGAGAAAAGTGCAAATTGAGGCCGTTTTCTCTCATCCTGTTATTTTGGTAATATACAAGTTATAATTGTGAAATTGAGTCTAAGCAATCCATAATATAGTTTGGTTTAACAGGTTGCATAAAAATATCTACAAAATTAAAAGTATTTGGGCAAATATTTTTCACAAATGATATTAAGTAGGCAGAAAAGTGCTAGAATTGCAGTGGCTTGTTTTCATACATTTTGGTTTCATGCATCTGCTAAAGAGGAAGCATCCTATTTTTTTAATTGCATAATTATACTGAAAAAACACCAAAAAATCATAAGGTTGGCATATATTAAAAAAATATCCTGTTAATTTCCTCATAAAATATCTCTGGGCAGTGTTTTATGTATATTTTAATACCATTGATAAACTCCTGGTTTGTCTCCTGGATTAATTTGTAGCAAAATTTTATAGACGTTGGCATCTTTCAGTTCCAAAGGCAGCTGATATTTTGAAGGATGTTCCCCTGGGAATGAGGCTGGTGTTTTAATCTGCCCAGTTGCAGTTATTTTCACTTTTAATAACCTGCCACCTTGGAGCCTTGACAACATTTAAACTGAGAGTTCCATGCCTTATGTTGATGATTAATTCTTGGTTCAGGTAAGCACACAATGAAACTAAAATATCACTTGTGGTTTAAGATACACAAGACATAATAAATTAATTAAGTGAACATCAGTCTCCTTTTCCTGTTGGAAGATATTGGTGAGAATATTGCTCTGGGTTTGACTTTACATAGTGATTTTTTTTACCTGCTTGTGGGATGAATACAAATATGGGACATTCACAGATGTGTTTGATGTTTGTCATTGCTTCAGTAATTTCCTTCTGGGATAACTGAGAGCAATTTCTGCACCCAAAATCTGTTTCAAATGTGGAATTTTTTCTAAAAATTCTAGAGCAGTTGTCATTCAGGAGAAGAAAAGAGAGAACATGAGACAGAAGTCAGTAAAAATAGAACAGAGTTGTTCAGGTGGAAGGGACCTGCAATGAGTTCCCAGTCCAACTGGGGGAAAATAAAATAAAAACCAAGTTCTAAGCCCCATCCAGGTATTCACAGAAAAGTGGGGGCTGTGTAACTTGGGCGGTGATTTTTGCTAACACTTCTGTAAGTGCTGACAGTGCTGCTTGGTTACACTTCTCCTTTTCTCTGCTTACTGGGACAGAATTTTATGCTCTGTATGATGAAAATGTGTGCATATACACAGAGTTGGCATTACTATGAAATTTTAAGGTACTATAACCAATATCTTGCTGACAAAATTTAGAATTTGATCCATCATTTGACTGCTTGATTTATTTATTGAATTCTCATTTTGAGCAAGCTAAATATTTTCATTTCTGGAAAGAAAATTGCCAGTCCTTTTAAGTGCTATAAATGCAATCCAGAGGTTTTTTCCTAATCCTTGTGATGCCCCATTGCTGTGAGGTTTCAAATGGGCCAGGGCACGTGGGGCTGCCCCTGGATCCCTTCTCTAATCCTGTCAGAGAGCCCAAGCAGAGAGTCCAGCACGTGTTGCTTTGTGCCTGTTTAATGTCGCCACTCCACCAAAATCAAGGAGAAAGTTGGTGATTAATGGAGGATCTGAAAGAAGGATAGAGCAGAGTTTCCATTTAACCTGTCTAGCTTTAATCAGGTTATTTCTGTTTGTAGAAGGGAAACTGGGGAGAGGAATCCTGAAGCTTGTCTGCAGTCACTCTTTGGACAAAGCACATAAACCTTGCCCACTGGATTGAGTTTTGGATCCTTGATTGCAGGAGTGTGTTTGGGATTCTTTCATGCTTGAAGGGCTTGGAAGGCTCTGATGGCAGAGCAATGTGTCCTTCAGTAATACACATCAGTTTTCAAAGGTTTTTTGAGGCTGCTGGTTGAAGGATTTTCTCATGGCCCTGCAAAACTGCAGCCACTGTCAGGAAAATAGATTTCTCCATGATGGACTCTTTTATCAGATAAATGTAAGAGTGTTTTGGCCTGGGTCTTTTAAAACATAATTCCAATCTTTCACTTCTGAGTCTGCAAAAGCCACAGACATTTCCTGTAATATCAGTTTAGCAGTTTTTGTCCATCAGTGCTTTGTTACCAATGCTGAGCTCTCTGCAAAACCCCTCTCTCCTAATGCAGGGTGATTCCTACCTGGATCTGAGCTCCAGGGGTCCTGGAAAGAGGAGAACTGAGCCATCCACTCGTGTGGAGCTGCAGTTCTGCCTCAGTGGGCCTAAGGGAAGGGGGATGGAGAAATGGAGCCATCCTTTGAAGGGAAAATGTCAGAAAGAAGCATTTTTCATAATGAAACTGCAAACAGCTGCTCATCACAGCAGGTTAAAAACCCCTAAATGGGATGAAAGTTCTGTGTTTTACTGAGCTCTGCTGTCCTGGTTTAGAGAGAAATTTTAGGAGAAAAACACTCTGGAATGAGTGCTTTCTCTAAGGAGAGAGCTTCAGCAATCCCTTTTGCCAATGAGAAGTGAATACCAGTGGGTGAAAGTGAAAAAATCCTGTTTATTAACAAAGCATGGTGCCCAAAAGGCACAGAAAAAAAAAAAAAAAAGAAGAAATGCTATATATTGAAATTTGGGAACTTTACCCCCCCTAGCCCCACCTGGCTGCTCAGCCAGGAAGGCAAAAATGGCACTGAATTTTTGTCTCAGGGAAGGGAAAAGTTCACACAGCAGCTCAGGCAAAACAGATGGGAACCTGCTGAACCTGTGGTATCAGTTTACTCCTCACAACAGATGAAACTGGTGGATTCTGGTGCCCTTTCCTGGTTAGTTCAGCTTCTTTTTTTTTTTTTTTTTTTTTTCCCCAAGGTCTCGGGCATGAAGCAGCCCCGTGCAGGCTCCTGGTCCACAGTCCTGGTGGGTCTGATCTCTGAGTGAGACCCAAGCTGAAACTGTTCCAGAAAAAACCCAAAATGCTGCTGAAAGGATTCCTGGTACAGCCTCCAAGCCAGGGGAAAGAAAAAAGAAAACTTCTTGCTTAAGGTGGAAAAAACTAATCTACAAAAAGCAACAAAGTTACATTCAATCCCCACGCCCAGGGTGAGTCTTAGGATAAATCCTGCCCCTACTCCAGACCTAGCTCAAAGCTCCAGTGGCCATTTCTGGGCATAAAGCAGATGATTAGGGAATGGAGTTACCATCATAAAATCACCCCAAGGCAGTATTGAATCCCAAAGCTGGACCACAGTGCTGTACTGAAGATGCAGCTTGGTGGGACATACACTGAAGTCCCATTGATTTGTAGATTGAATCAGGCAATCCCAGAATGGTTTGGGTTGAAGGGCCTTAAAGCCCACCCATCATGGGCAGGGACACCTCCCACTGTCCCAGCTGCTCCAGCCCCAGTGTCCAGCCTGGCCTTGGGCACTGCCAGGGATCCAGGGGCAGCCCCAGCTGCTCTGGGCACCCTGTGCCAGGGCCTGCCCACCCTGCCAGGGAACAATTCCTCATTCCCAATGTCCCATCCAGCCCTGCCCTCTGGCACTGGGAAGCCATTCCCTGTGTCCTGTCCCTCCATCCCTTGTCTCCAGTCCCTCTCCAGCTCTCCTTTCAGCACTGGAGGTGACTTTAAGGTCTCCCTGGACTCTTCTCCTCTCCAGGCTGAAAAAACCCTGCCCTCCCAGAACTCTAGTGAGGGTCCTGTTAGGCTCATGTCTGTAAAATTAAATATCTGAACACCTGAGGAACTCCTGTCCCAACTCTTTCCTTTCACAGAACCTTTCTCTGTGTAAAAGAGGAGGAAAGGCCATGGCAGGGGATCCTGTGGCTGGGTCCTGCCTGCAGGAGTTGGGGATGAGTGCCCAGTGAGCAGCCCTGATGCTGGGAGCACACACCCAATGGTTGAGGAAAATGACTGGTAGATATTGTCCCTTCTGTAAAGGATCATTAATATGTAAGTAAGTGATTTTTTATGCATTATTTACACTCCTGAGGCAAGATGAAAAAAACACAATGTATTTTCTACCTACCTAGTTGGCTTCATGTCCCCACAGCTAAAACCAGCACTGTTAGCTCTTAAATCTCTTCAAAAGAAACTTTTCTTTGCTGCTGATTCTTTCTTTGTAACTTTTCCAGTCTTTTCACTTCTTCAAGGCTGAACTGTTTTGGCCCCAGATCCCCTATTTTTGCTGATGTTAATAGGTAATTACCTGTTCCACTTCATCACTTACATCAGGCACAGGTAAAACTTTGAGGGTTTGCTCTTTTAAAATTTTTTCTTTGTCCCCCTTTCTTTTGAGCTGTAGCTAAGACTTAGATTTGCATTAACAGCAGGTATTTGGCACCATCCTTTATTACCAGCCAGTTAAATGTAATTGTTGCATCCTCCTGCTCTGCCACCTCTTTGTTCCTGTTGAGAAAACCCTGCCTTCCCAAACGTGTCAGACTTGTCCTTGGCAAGGGAAGGATTGTGCCATCTGGGAGCAGAGCAGTGCTACAAGCCAGAACTGGAGGAGTAAAATAGCTAATAAAAAAGAAATTCAAGTCGAAATGGGGAAATTACTCTAAAGGTTTCCTTTGAAAGTGTGCTGAGTGGCTGATGGAAAAATGGCATTTCTGTAGTGCTGAGCTGAACCTGGGAGTGAGGGATCACCGAGCCTCTGCAGTGAGGAATGGTTATTAGGAGGGGAATTAAGGAATGTCTGTTATTCACAGGCTGGGAGATGTGATGAAGATATCACCTGTGTTTAAATCAATCTTCTGCAGCAATTTACCTCAATTCTTCCAGCTTGAGCAGCAGTTGCCTCAAGAGGCTGTTCAGGAGGATAATGGAGATGAGAGAGAAGGGTGGATGGAGGAAGTTGCAATTAGGCAGGAACAGCAGAGGCTGTGGGGGTACAAAAAGCTGGGAGTGTCTGAAGCTGCTTAGAGCTGATGGCCTGGAGAAAATGATAATCAGAGTTGTTCTTGGCTGGGGACAAGGTGGTGGAAGGTCAGTGGGATCGGAGGTCGCAGGGAGGCACTGAGCCCCTTACAGCACTGGCAGAGCTGTGGGCTAGAAAAGGGGACATCTGAGGAGCCCTGGGGATGGAGCCCACCAACCTCGCTGGGTCCTGAAGCCTTTGAGAAGGGAGATTGAAGGGGCACAGCAAAACCTTGTAAATGTTTTTCTTTTATTTCCTGCTGGAATTGGTTTCATGTGGAATTTTAGGCTGAGTGCAATGATCTATTAAAGCAAAACAGAAAGAAAGGAAATGTAGAAAAATGTAGGGTTTACTACTTTTTTTTTTCCTTTCTCTGTTCTTTTGGGGTTAAACTACTTGCAAAAGAGACAAATAATCTGGGAGCTGCCAGTTTAGCTCTGTTCTCATTATCCTGGCAGAAGCACAGAAAGAATGCTAAATCAGGCGGTGTCTATATTCTTCTAAGGTAGAACTCTTATTAAATGAGAGGTAGAGCATTTTAGCAACAAAGTAATTTCTTGAACATGATAATAATTGGAATTTCTGTCCTAAGAGATTACAGCTGGAAGGCAGCACCTGGATGGGCTGCCCAGACACCTGGTGAGATGCAGCAGGGAGCACTGGGACATTGTCACTCTGTCCCCTGCTGTGCCAGCTCCCTGTCAGGGGTTCATGGGTTTTCCTGCCCATCTCATCAGACCCTGGGCTAAGGAGATTCCTGCCAGAAGAAATCACACAGAACTTAAGGCCCTTAAAATCAATCACGATACAAAGAGCAGTTCAAGATATAAAAAGTGAAAAATCTTTACCAGTCTCTGTTTTATTAGGTGCCTGCTCCAATTGATAGTGAGAACATTTCTGTGCAGCAGTGTTAGGGTTGTCTGCTTGTGTGCTAATATATGTAAAAAGCAAGGTGGTACTTTGGATTTTGAGGTACTGTGCTGTTTTACATGGTGTCTTGGAGGAGCTTCAGCTGTGTTTTTCCAGACTTATTTATTTGCCTTAACATTTTCTATAAAAAGAATGTTTTGCAATGAACAGAGGAAACTCTACCAAGCAGTCCCAATACAATTCAGGCAAATGACAGAAGGCAGAGCTTTCTTCTATGAAGATGTTATGAGTGCCTATATTTCTTTTTTTCTTATCTCTGGCATCCACTTTACATTAGCTTTTGAGAGTGATTTTATCTTTAAATATGAATCAGACAATGTTGCCAAGACAACCTCTCCTCAAGCTTTTCATTTCACCCCCATTGTGTGCTGAGCCTCTCCTCAGTCTCCCAGAGCAACTGGTCACTAATTTGTCAAGTGGGGCTTGATTTGATGCAGCAGAGCATTCCAAGGGCAGGGTTTTCTTGGCTCCTTTGCAGGTCACTCCAGCCAGTGTTCCTCACTCTGTCTCCAGAGCTGGAGGAGACCAACCACCCTGGCAGCTGGATTCCAGCACAGGAGATGAAATGTTTGCATGAGGTGCTTGATTGCTGTTGATTCCTGTGGTGGATTCCTGCTTTCCCAGCCAAGGCACAGATATCCATGTGGGAATGCAGAGGCAGTGGCAGCCCCACTCCTCCCCAGGCTGTAGCACAGGATTTCTGCTGGGTTATTGATTGTCAGTGCAGCAGTGCTGTGTTTTAGGCTAGCAGGGCTGTGCTCACTTTTGCATTCCTCACAAATATCTCGTTGCTTTTGTTGAAGCAGGATGATTTCTGTGGCTTGGCAGGTGCTCAGCTGGTCTGTGGGTCCTGGCTGTCCTGCTGCTGGCAGGGTGGGGAGAAGGATGTGGGGGTCAGTTACCTGTCATGGCTCCCTACCATGAGAACTTGGGATGTATCACAGAATATCCTGAGCCAGAAGGGACCCACTGGGATCACCCAGTCCAATTCCTGGCCTCAGCAATCCCACTCTGCATCCCTGAGAACGTTGTCCAAATGCCCCTGGAGCTCTGGCAACCATTCCCTGGGGAGCCTGTTCAGTGCCCAGCACTCTCTGGGGGAAGAACTTTTCTCAGATTCCCAACCTAAAACTTCCCAGGAAAGGCAGTGAGTTACTCAGCTGTAGATTACTGAGCTTTGCTTCAGTGTAACAGAGTGGGAGATGACACAGGCTCTAAAAAGCTGAAATTAAATATAACTCTGTCTTGTCAAAGGGGGAGTGACCAACTCAAATCAGATTTGAATAAATATAGGTTCAGTTTGTCATATGGTAATATTAAATTCCCTTTTCATTTCTTATAACCTCAGTGTATTTTATGCCCCTTTTGCTCCTGCTTCTCATGTCTTTGCCAGCAGACCCTCTTTTCCCAGACACCTCTCTGTGCTGTCACTCTTTCAGCTGTATTAAATAGTGGTTATATTGTTCTGTCTTAAAATTGCAAAGGAAGCTCTGGCAAAGTGATGTTTTAATTAAATATAACAGTGGAGATGGCTCTGCCTCTGTTAATAAAAAATGAAAGTTTGCTGGAAAGGTTTCTTTGCTCCTTTACTGCCACAATAAATTTATTACCTCAGGGAACATGGCTGTGTTGGTGACAAGGGGATGGCCAGTGACAGCCAAGGCTGTGACAAAACAGCAAGGGATGCCTCAGCTTTGGTGGGGACACATCCTGGGCACAGTCCACAGGGTGAGGGCTCTGCAGGGATCTAAGAGATGCCCTGATGCCTCCTGCTTGGGCTTTCAGGAGCTGAATCTCAGATTGTTTACCGAGAAGCAGCTGAAAGATGGAGGAGACAGGAATTCATCATCCTGCCAGAGATGAGAGTTTATCCAGTGACAGGCTTATATGATCACTGGTGTCCTGAACAGTTTGTGTTTTTCACAGAGAGAAAAACTATTTCCCCTTGAAGGATTTATATTTTTTTTGTCAAATATTTCCAAAGTTTCAATTATTTTCTTTAGCTATTGCATCCATTCCTTCCAGCAGAGAGACACAGAGGTCAAAGTCTCTGCTGCATCTGTCTCCTAAAAGTCCTTCCCATTTCTGAAAGGCTGGCTGCAGCTGAGGGACTGCTTTCCCAGTTTGCAAGTTTAATGTGGCTTTTCTGTTACATTTATGAGTGTGGAATGTGTTGGTATTTAATATGATCTGTACTGAATCCACAGCAGAAGTATAAATATTTATTGCTGATTTTTTTCTTTGCAGCTGATGAACATTTTGCACATGGGCTCTGCATCTCAGGGGGTTTTTTTGTGTGTGTTTGAGGGAGGGTTGTGGAAAATGCATCAAAGTTTACTGAATAAAGAAACTGCAGATGATATTGTGAGCTGCAATGTAGTACAGTGAAGGGATTATTCTAAATGCAATACATTAAAAGTTATTTCATCCAGGACATAAACGACATTTCAGATTTTGAAAAGAATAATTATCTGAGCTGGCACATGAAAGAGCTCTTTATCTATTGGAGCTTTGTGTGAGTGTGTGTGTTTTAACCTGGTAAAGATAACTAAGGGATTTATTTGGTGTGTGAATAAAATGGAGTGAGTGATAACCTTGGTCTGTCACACACAGCCACCAGGGTCTGTCCCAGGGGTGCTCTGCCCATACTTTTCCTGACATGCCAAGTTCAGCTCTTGCATTTCTGTGTTTCTTTGATTTGAGGCATCTTTGTGATTTGCAAAATAGAGCCTAAACAGCCCCCCCGAGGCTGCTGCTGTTGGAGCCCCCTCCCAGGGGGGAGGCAGTGCTGTGGGCTCCCTGTCAGGGAATGCACAGCTGTGGAGCTGGGCTGTGGCTGAGCATGGAATTGTCCAGTCTGGGTTTAAAATGCAGTGTAATTGCTGGCTTGGGTCACACCTGAGGTGCTGACAGCTCTGGACATGGCCTGGCTGCTCTGTCCAAGCTTTGTCTGTCTGTACAAACCACCTTCCATACCCAGGGTAAGGGAATTTTCTTCCCTTTCCTTGACAGCTACAGAGCTCAGAGACTGACAAACAGAGATCAGCTCCCCCTTGGAGAATATGAGAACAAAACTTGCTCTGTTGGGGAACTCGATTTTGCTGAGCTCTAAAGTCTTTACCTGCTCTCTCACTTTCTCTCCTGCACTTGTATTTTTTTCTTTTAGTAGAAAAGTGGATTTGGAAACTCTTGGAAATGCAAACACATGGAAACCAATTGTCTTGGTAAGCTATTACTAGAAATGGTTTAAACAATTCATTTTTTTCATATACAATAGAACTATTAAGTTCTTACCAAGAACTGCTACTAAGAATATTAACCTTTCAGTGAATTGATTTAAAGGAGAAGAGAAAAACATATCTAACTTGCATATCTTTTGACAGGCAATATAAAATATTTTGTTACTCTATTTTAAGAGTAAATACATTTAAAAAAATTAATGGCTATCTAAATCATAGAATCTGAAGGTTTGGATCTGGGGATGGTACAGAAAGAACTGAAGCTGTGTCTGAAACAGACAGAAGGTGTAAGAACAACATGAGTTTATTGCAATGGTCTGTGACCACAAGAGAGAAGATTTGGAGCTTTATATTTTATATTCTTTATAAACCAAACCACAAGGAAAAATTTACCACAGCTGTGATGGTGTTCACAGGGGCCTTAGGAAGAGGGAAGAGACGAGGATCTGACTCCATGTTTCAGAAGGCTGATTTATTATTTTATGATATATATTACATTAAAACTATACTAAAAGAATAGAAGAAAGGATTTCATCAGAAGGCCGGCTAAGAATGGAATAGCAAAGAATGACAACAAAGGTTTGTCGCTCGGACAGAGAGTCTGAACCAGCCGGGCTGTGATTGGCCATTAATTAGAAACAACCACATGAGACCAATCACAGATCCACCTGTTGCATTCCACAGCAGCAGAGAATCATTGTTTGCATTTTGTTCCTGAGGCTTCTCAGCTTCTCAGGAGAAAAAATCCTAAAGAAAGGTTTTTTCATAAAATGTGTCTGTGACACCACAGCCTCATGCCTTTCCTGATTGCTTTCCAAAACTATGCCCACTGATTGCTTCAATTTTTTTCATATTTATAAAATACTTAGAGGATTAGTTTAGAAGCATGATAGTAGCCAAATGTAGTTTAGGCCAGGAATTCTCTCTAATCAGTGACTGTCTGGGCAAGTAGAAGACACAGGGTCATCTGAAATACTCCCCTAAATATTCTAAAGAGAAATGGTAACTAAGTTTAGAAGAGTTTCTATAGGGTGGTGGGAGTTTTGTAGTTGGGCTATACACAAAATAATGATCTTCAGTGATAGTAATTGTTGCTTTATTCAGAGTTCCACTGCCTGGTTCCTGACATCCTGAAGATGTCCCAGCTCCCAGGATTGCCCCTCCCAGCAGAAAGCCCTTGAGGAGTGGTCCTTGCTCTTGAGGTGAGCCCTGGGAACTGGAACTCCATGGCTTCCAAATTCATTCTGATCACATTGTAATCATTATTGAAATAGGCTTGTGCAGTGTGTGAGCTGGTTTGGAACCTTATGGGCAGCAGAGACTGATGTGTCAGAGTCCTGCTGTGCTCTTCATGCACATTTGAAAATTTATTTTGCATCAGTAGTTCCAGCCAGTGTGGGAAAGTGATCTTAGCTATCAAAAGAGTGTCAGAGCCCTTTTCCTCTGTGTTATCAAGGCACTGGAAATCCATGGCTCATATTTGTCTGAGCTTTGCAGCTCTCTGTGATCACAGCAGTAGGATCCCCTTGAAAGATGAAAAAGGATGTTCATACTGGGGTTCCCTGGTTTGCAGAGGGAAAAGGGGATCTGACAGCTCATCACCAAAGGGGTACTGGGGACAGACAAAGGTGATACAGACACTCCATCCTCAGAAGGCATGAAAAGACACTTTATTATTAGAAATCTGCAGTTCTTCTAGAAACAATAGTGGGCCTAAGACCTGATTGGCCTTAAGGAATCTTCTCTCACACTCTTGGTGAACTATGCATTGCCCACTCTGGAGAACCATATCTATAAACAATGGTTACAGAAAGAGAGATATCAATTGTTTGAATTTTTTCCTCTCAGTTTCCCACAGCTTCCCAGGATTTTCCTGGGAGAACCATGTCTCTCTCTGTTCAGAGGATATGTAATTACTACAATGGGTGACGACAGCCATGTCACACTCAGTGTTCCCATTGGAGGGAGAATAAATCCAGAGAAGTTGCTTGTTTTTGAGCTGTCTCCTGTGCTGGTTTTAGCTGAAGTAGGGCTCTTTTTCTTCCCTGTGGCTGATGTGGGCTGAGTTTGGGTTTGTGCTGAGCTCAGGGCTGATAGCACAGAGGTGTTTCTGCTCTTGCTGATGTTGCACAGAGCCAAAGCCTTTCCTGCCCCTCATGCTGCCATGCAGAGCAGGGGACACGGCCAGGACAGGTGACCCCAGCTGAGCCAAGGGATGCTCCAGACCGTGTGACATCGTGCTCAGCATACAAAGTGGGGGGAACAAGGAGAAAAGGGGGAAGTTTCAAGTGATACCATTTGTCTTCCCAAGTCCCCATTACATGGGATGAGGCCCTGCTCTCCTGGGATGAGGAGTGAGTGGCTGGAGTTAAACGAGGACAGTGGCTGAAGCCATGCTTTTCCTTCACTTCATAACTAACCATACAAATTAAGTAAATTTGCTCATCCTTTTGAAGGGAATAAAGAGAATTCTATAGTATGGGGCCACACATCTGCATTGTTTATTACAGTTGCATTATGAACCCACACTTAGTTTAACCTTGGGTTTGCTTCCCAGCCTTTCAGTTTGTCCTTTCTCCTGCTCAGATGTTGGGCAGGGCAGGGAATGAGCACTGTGGGTTTGTCCATCTGTTCTGCAGTACAAGGTGCCTTGTGACCTGGCAGCCCTGAAGCTACAGAAAACAATTTTTTAAGTCTAGGAAAGAAACCTCATATTCTGTTGAGTCTCAATATTTACTGTCCACAGAATAAATTAAAATATAAAAAATAAATTTTTTAAAAAAATTAACTCTCTTGATATTTCCCCCTATTTTTACAGGGTTGGAGTTACTTCAGACTAAGTGAGTGAAGAGAAAAATTCATGTGGTTTGCACAAGAAAGTGTTATATCCATTTTCACTTGCTAAAGCACACAGAAAGTTCATCTGTCAATATGAAATCCAAATGAAAATAGAGGAATTGGATATTATTGCTTGTTTTCTGCAAAAAATCAATAAATTTTCAAGGCATTTTACAGCATTGATATTTTGTTAAGCAAACACATCTGTTCCCAGATGCGGGTTGTTCTGTTTGTCCAGGGTGTCTCAGCATTTATTTAAGCCCTGAACTCCCACACACAACCCTGTATTTATCCAATTGAGCAGATTCTCTTTGTTTAGTGATCCTTTATACCTTTGTACTTGCCACCTACAGCTTCATCCACACACTAGATTGAATTTATTTTCCTGGACCCAACACCACAGGCATAGCAAGTGTCTCTGAACTGTCACAGGTCACAAGTAAAACAGCCTTTTAAAGATGTGTTTATGGTCGTTGTAAATCTCTCTATTCCCTCTCCAGCTGCAGAACAGAGTGTTTCAGAACAAGTCTTGTTTGGGGAACTCTTTGCAGGATGTTTGCAGCACTCAGGAGGATGCTGCGGTAAGGTCCCTCTAATGAAGGCAAACTTGACAACTCAGTTTTCTAGAATTTAAAACAAATTGAATAGGTTTGGAAGCTGATGTTCTGCCCAGAGGTTGTGGTGGTGGTTGGTGTTTTGACTGGATTGTGTAGAAGTTGATGAAGGGTAGTGAGGCTCAAGAGAGAAATTAAAGGATAACAGGAAAGCAGGAGAAAGGACAGTAAGGCAGAGGCAAAGAAACTCAGGAGTGGAAATCTCAGTTGCTCTGGGCTTGCCCTGCTGGAGCTATTGCAAATTATCCTAATTTAAATAATTATTAGAGCTAAAAAGGGCATCATTTACCCAGGCAAAATCTTCCTGAAATGCTGCTGCTTTCATCTCCCAGTAGCTGTCACTGCAGGTGGCACTCACCAACCTTTCCAGTCACACTTACTTCTATCACAGTCATTATTTTATCATCTTTTTTTCTCTTCCATGTGGGAGAATGCAGCAGCACAGTTGTGCTGGAATTGTTCTTATTTCTTTCATCCAAATTCAGCTGGCTTCTCAGCTTCAACTTGTCCAGGACTCTTCTCTTCTCCCTGCTGTGTGAACTTCATCATCTTGGCTCCAACCCCTGTAAAGAATCACAGAATGATCTGGGTTGGGAGGGACCTTAAGTAATATCTATTTATGGTCTCCTAAAGAGGAACCATAGCAGAATATCCCTCTGCTATGAGCAGGGACAGCTTCACCTTCCACCCTTCTAGGTTGCTCCAGGCCCTGTCCAACCTGGCTTTTGTCTTGAGCTCTTATCTTGTCTCATTCCCCAGAGATACATGTGAAGCTTTAGGAGTAATTTCCCCTTACACAAAGTTCTCTGTAGAGCCCACTTGTACTTGAGTTCTCCCCTTGTTCAAAAGGATTTGATTGCTGCTCAGCCACTTCACCCGTAAATATTTTTTTTTACTTTTTTCCGCATCAATTCTTGTGTATAAGGGAAAAATGATTCTAATAGAGTTGTCCACCCATTTCTGTGTCCCTTGTGATTCCTTGTGACTGTCTGCCTATGAGTCCCTGTATATGCCTGAGTGGGGATATCACATGCATTGTACTTCCTGGCCTTGCTTCTCCAACTATTCCTTTTCCCTTAACTTCCCATATTTCCACTATTTCTGGTGCAAACTCACCTAATTAGCTGAGCACTCAACATGTCCAACAGCATTACCTGTGCTTTTTGCCTTTCATCTCATAAATGGCCAAGAAATTTAGGGCTGGAACCTGTGATGAATGTGTTGCTGGCGTAGTGGAAAATGTCCATAACTCTGTGACTATGATCAGTGAAAGGGTATTTTCTCTCAATGTGATGAGCTCCTAATCCTCTGGGAGGGATGGTGATCCAGGCTGGTTAACTGGGAATGCTTTTGTTTTGGTTCTTTTGAAGAATAAAATTGTTGACAGGAGTAGGATAATACTGTTTAAGTCTTTTATATTTGAGTAGAATAGAAACTAAATTCTATTACAATATTTGCATAAGTTATTCAGTACACAGAATTTTGTTTCAAACTTTTAAAGACATTACAGTTACCTTAAGCTGCAAAGACCAGTAGATCAGTAATGTATATTAATCCCAATTCCTAAGCAAATATGCACACTTGATTTAAATTTCTTTTCTTCAGGAACACTGGCATATTAAAGAGAGCAGTGCAGGCCCTCCCTGTCCAGCTCTGATAGACTGGAACACAGTCAGGAGGCTGCCTTGAAATTAATTTTTATTCCAGAGATTTTGCTGCCAGTCCCTTCCCCTCTCAGTTGCTGAAACTAAGCCTCCCTGTAAAGCAGGTGCCTGGCTGTGCCCATGGCCTCTGGCCTCTCCAGGCTGCAGGAGGCTTTCACTTGGATTTTCACCAGCTCTTCCTGCCTCTGTCTGGGACATTAATTCTGCCTCAGGTCACTGTTTCTTTGGTGGTCACTCTGAATTATCCACCCACTCCAGCATTCCAGGTGCAACTTCAGCTCCACCAAGTTTTGATTACAACAGTACCACAGTCACTACTGTAAAGGTTTTTGGGTCTTCTGATGTACTCTTTTGTCTTCTTGTTTATTATCATGTTGGTTTCGTGCTTGCATTTGTCAGATGTGTGATTCTACTGTCACTTGAGAGAACTCACAAAAAGAACCCATTGAGGTTATCCCTAATGGGGCATCAAAAATCCTCTGCACTGTGTTTCACATCTTGATATTTCAGCAATGATTTTCCAATATTATTTAAGTCTGAATGGGAATGAGAGAAAAGTCCCTTACTTGCAATTCAAAATTCTGGTGTTGGGCACCACATCATGATATTTGGGACAAGTGGGATCAAGTGCTCTCCAGTCAAGTGAGCTGTTTTCCTGGTGTACAGAAAAATACAGTTCAGAAAAAAACCCTCAGTGTGTGAAATGTGCTTCACCAACATCCTTTTCTTTTTTCTAACAATTCTAGGAACTGTGCCTACTCCTGAAAAAAATAATCCTTCAAGATTTTGAATTGGCAGCTGAAGTGGTTCTTGAATGCAGCATCCCATCCACCACAGCTACCCTGTGAGGTATCTTGGAAATTCAATAGCAAACAACTAAACATCCAAGGCTTCAATTTGTGTTTTGAAATCTTAAGGTTGTCCCCTTAATTAATCTGGGAAGCTCTGGAAGGTGGAGACTGAGAAGCTGTGTTGCAGCAAAGGGTGGATCCCATGAAGCCAAGCTAGATGTTGAATGTTCACATGGGGGGGTTGAAGGAACATTGTTTGCCCACTGGAGGAGGTGGTTGCTGACTTGGAAAAAAAAAAACCAAACAATTTGATTTCTGTCAATCTGTGCTCTTCTCCTGGTGCTTAATAGTTTTCCAGGGCTTTCCAACCATGCACATGAGACTTGTAGAGAAGCTGTGGCCTCCCCTGAGTCAGTTTAGTGTGATAACATTGCCTGGGAACTGGGGGGAAATCCATGGTTTTCCTTCTTCTTCAAATATTCCTGGCTGAGAGATGGGTGGGTGGCTTGTGCAGACTGAAAGGTGTCTCAGTCTAACTCCTGTTGTTCCAAAGTAAATCTGTTTTCCATTCCTGTCTCTGTCTTTGTAGATTGCAGAAATCCATTCACATTTCACAGTGAAATTTTCACTCAATAAACTCCTCTGCAGGAGCATTTCACTGTCTCAAGCTGATGAATGAGGAAGCTCTGCATCTTTGCTGCTGGATTTTGACCTTCCAGGATGGAGTCCTGTGTTGCCTGAGGGATAGACCTGCCCAGATGGCCACCACTGGGAACTGGGAGCCTCTCAGGTGACTCTTCACTGCTGGGGGTGGCATTCACATTCTCTGATAAAATCCCTTTGCCCAGAATTTTTCTCCTGGGGAGCTGAGAAGCCTCAGAGAAAAGGAAAACAATTCTTATCTCATTTGCTTCTCCTGTGTTGTGCTCATGTGGAATGTGTTTGGAGATTGTTTACCCACAGGTGATTGTTTCATTGGATTCTGCTGTGAGTTTTCACTCTTTGGCCAATCTGGGGCCAAGTTATGTCAGGACTCTGATAATACTCTTAATAATGTTTTCATTATTATCTTTTTAGCATTCAGTAAGTATCCTTTCTGTATTCTTTAGTATAGTATAGTATTCTTTAATATAATATAGTATTATAAAGCCTTCTGAGGACATCGAGTCAGATGCATCATTCTGCCTTTGTCTGGGGCATTCCCAGCAAATACAATAGCTGGGAACTGTGCTCTGTGTGCCCATGTTTGAGATTTGGTCCCTGAAGTTTTCACTGTCACAGTGGGAGGGAAGCAGGACATAAACCTGATCTGACTGAGGGGCAGTGTACATGGTACTTTATTCTGGTGGTATTCTCTTCCTGTGAGCTTCTGTAGACCTGCCTACTTTTGGTGAAAGGCCCTGATTGATTCACTTTGTTCTCAAAGATGTAATTCAAACCTGGTTACTTGTCTTTTGTGTTTAATTCAGTTCATTTAGGATTCTGTGTGTGGGGTGTGGACAGCCATGCAGAGGCACATGAGTGATTGCACCTCTGGCCTTTTCTGGGCTTTTGGTGACAGCAGTGAAGAAAGAAATAAAAGAATTTCTTCCCTGTGTAGTTTGTGTGTCTCTTTAGGTGATGTGGCTTGGACTGATTGCTCTGTCCTTGAGGAAAAGCGCTGCTGTCACCCTCTGGCCCGCTTCTCCTTTTGAAACCTTCATTTCTACACAATATCATTTGTCTAAATAGAAAAGCTTTTACATTACCAGCAGGAAATGTGAACCAGCTTGTTTACCACCTGGGGTTACACATGTGTGTATACAACATTCCTAAATGGAATGCATAATATACAAAATCTTTTTATTTGTCACCTGCCAGAATGTCCACGTGCCTGTGTGATCAGTCCATTAGCATTGAAAGGGACCCTGCTCTGAAATAACTGATTGGAGTCACCACTTTGCTTAATTTCATTGCTGTTCATTTGCCTTACAAAAATGTGGATGCATTTTGTTTTTAACAATACGCTTCAAGCAATGCTGTTTTTCTTGAAGCTAAAAATATTTCTGTATAAAATGTCACATCTAGAATATCACATTTCTTATTAACCTGCGAGGAAGCCTGAACTTTTGTATTAGAAGTGAACAGGATCACCAGAACAATTTGTTCTTTGTCTAGCCTGCTACACATCAACTCTAAAGATTTCCAAAGACCCTCTGGGCTGATGTAGGTTAGAAACACATTTCCAAAAGAACCAAGGCACTTTACCACTCACTGCTCAGATTCCATCTCAGTGGTTCTCCCATTGAGGGATTTGATTTTTCTGTGTGACTCATCTTCTGTAGACCCTGGTTTTTTGGGTTTTTTGTTAGTTTTTTGTTTGTTTTGTTTTGTTTTTTAATGGCTTGCTGTTTGATTGGTATTTCTGCATTAATTTTCATTTCTGTCCACTTCTGAGGTGAGGCTGATTGCTCTGTGGGTTTTTTCCTCCTCTGACTCCTTTGAACAGGCTTTTTTTTTCCTTGGTTTTGATAGGAGGAAGTAACAGTGGAAGAACTAAAAATGGATTTGGTTTAAAGTAAGGCTGGGATTTCTTTCAAATTGAGCTTGACAGTAAGAGCATACATTCTCCTCATTAACATCACCTGGAGACCAAGTGGAGATTTGATGCTGCAGTATAAGCAGCAGAACACTGGATTTTATAACTTCATGATCATTAAAAGTACGATTTTACTGCAGAAGAACATTTGTAGTCTCTTTAGTTGTTGGCTATTGTGTCATATTAGATTTTAGGATACTCTTTAATTACTTCTAAGGTGCCAAATTGAAAACCTACCCTTCTTTCATGAGTTTGTGCTTCTGACTCAGAAACTTGGGTGCCTTGTTTCATCAGTGGAAAATAATTTGTAGTGTCCTGTTGTTTGCACATTGTTAGTTTAGGGTGCAGTTTTAGTTCATATTTTCCAGTCTGAATTTGGGCTCACTGATTTTCATGGACCACTAGGCTCTGTAGATCTAACAAACTACAATTTCTGCAATCATGCTTTGAAATTAGTTTATAAGACTTTCATGGGGATTCAGTCATAAGGTGTCAGGGGCTTTGCTGTGGTAGTGTGATAACTAAATGAAACCATTTTGAGTAGTTTTTAGTGTATACAGTGAACAAAACGATGTTATTTCCAAATGCAGCAACTCAATATGAAACAAGACAAAAGTTTTCCCCTGCCCATTCTCAAAAGACAGATTGCTGTACTATTTTTTTTTTTTTCCATGTCAGCTTTCTTCATGCAAAGCTTCCTACAGCACAGGAGACAGTCTGAGAGAGCAAGGTCTAAAGTACTCCATGAGACTTCAGGTGTCACAGGATTTTCCAGTGCAGAATAAAAATGCCCTTGTCTTGATTGCCATTGCTGTGGATTCAGTGGACACTGTGGTTGTCCTTGAGCCCAGCTCAGGGTCTCATAGCATCGTGAGCCTATTCTGAAGGCCATGCACTCTATTAATAAATAATTGTTCTGTATACATTATCCACTGGCTCAGGAGGAAGCAAAAGTGATGCCTTATCCCAGCTGTGTTTGGTCATAAGGCAGGAAAACACAATTGGATGGATGAGCCTCTCTGGGAAGTCACAGGGCTGGATGTGAAAGCAAAAATAGCTGGGGTGAGAGTGTGAGAAATGACACAGAGAGTGGGAAACTTATTTTCTTCTATTTCTTCCTTTCTGCCTTTCTCATGGGTGCTTTGTTCAGAGCCTTGTGTTGTCTGGTTTCTTTGCTTTCTCCTGAGGATGTCAGCAGGGCTCTCCTGGCAATCAGATGAGGAAGACAGAGACTGAAAACTTCCTGATTGCACCCAGGCCAAGTGGAGAAGCACAGGCAGAGTGATTATCCAGGGATTCCAGTATTGTCTTGGTTTGGCAAGCCAGGAGTCTGCTAAGGCAGGCAGGAGCCTCCCCTGCAATGGAGAATGTGAACCCTCCCCACCCCTCTGAATTGCTATAAATTTTAAATGAAGGGGCTCTCAGGCAAAAATATGGGAGCAGGAAATAACAGTTCTTTAATAGGGAAAAGGAAAAAATAAAAGGATAAAATAAACAATGCAGCACACCAGAACAACACTGACAGAGTCAGAACCCAGCCTGACACCCTGTGGGTCAGGGTGTTGGCTGCAGTCCCATTGGAAATGTGGCTGCAGCCCTCCTGCAGTGTCAGGGGTGGTTCTGCTGAGCAGGGGGTCCTGTAGAGAAGGATGTGTTCTTCCTCTGAAGATCCAGTAGAAGGAGAGGCAGCTGCTGTTCCTCTGGGGAATCCAGTGGAGAAAGCCGTGCTGGTGTCTCAAAACCTCTGGATTATATCTGGGTAGCAATGCTTGGCTCCTCCCTCTGGGCAGAGCATCTCCCAGTGGATGTTACAGTTCTTATCAGCCATGCAGGGACATTCCACAGCTGTTATCAGGAGATGTCCCCTCCCAGGGAGGTGTGAATGTGGTCACTCAAAGAGAGAGATGAGGCAAACTGCCCACTTGACAAAGGTAATCTGCCATACAGATGGGAATTGAAAACATCTTGCATTGCAGTCTTCAACAGTATTTATGGTACTGATTTAGCTTTTTTTTAAAATAAGTAATCTTTTCACTTCTTGTTAAAAAACTAAAAACCCTGAGTTTCAATTAGGCAGATCTCTTTCACTGTTAAAGCCAGAAAAGAGAAATATTTTATTTAATTCAGATGCATTCAAGTATTTTTGCCAGGTACTTATTCTGTTTTACTAATGTTCATATACTACAAGTAAGAGCAGATATTGCTGCTCCCCTCTACTCCTTCCTGGTATTAAGGAAGGGAAGATTTGTAGTTGTGCATGATTAATGTGTTTCTCTTTGTCCAGTTGGGTGTTTTTTCTATTTAACATTATGTTTGAGAGGCATGTGTTTAACAAGATAATACAAAGTGATATATGTGGCTTGACCACATATATATACACACATATATATATATATATACATATACATACACTATTTCAATAATGAAGGAAGCCAATGATAACCTTGATATAAAAACATCTGTTGACAATATTTAAAGTTAATTTAAAGTAGCTACTGCAAAAAAAAATATTGCTAATATTTTGTAATGACATCTTAAGGTCCAGTCCTTTACAGGTTTCTTTGAATTGATCAGATTTATTTCTTTATTATGAAATAAAAATCTTACTTTCCCTCATACCCTGCCATACTTGGTAGTGTGTATATGCACCTGCAGTAGTTCTCTTTTCCTTGGTTAGCCACCTGATTCTTCAGTTAGATATTTAAGCACAGAAACCAAAGAATCAGTCATCCTTGTAATTAGCTTTCTTTGGTTTTTAAAAGCCAGCAAAGAAAGGTTTGTCATTATTTCAGGCAGATCACCAGCTCGTGTTAAGGTTCTGAACTGTTCTCTCTTTAAAGGTTGACTGTGTTCTGCATGCTTTCAAGTGCATGTTTTCACAAAGATGGTCTCACAAATGAATGTGTCTCACAGCTGTGTTGAGAGTCATTAGAAACAGAGCATTTTCCTTATTCTTACTTTATTCTGGTTGAAAAGAACACCAAGGAAGTTGTTTCTGTTACGGAAGTGACATCCTATCATTTTCTCCCTGAAAGCCTCCAGTGCTTCACCTCCTTTGGTCTCATTTCTGTCTGCAGAACTGGGCTCTTGGTACAGCTGGCATTGGGTGGATGTGTGTTTTTACTGGCAGGGAGCACACGTGAAAGGGCTTTGCTGCAGAGAACATCCCAGAGGTCTTCTAGGCCTTCTTCTGAACTAGGCTGGAAGTTGCGCATTTTTTCCTTGGAGAGTCCAACTCTCTTCTCTGCCTGAGCAGAGTTGACCTAAGGAGCTTTTCTGGCGGGAATCCAGCATTGCTGCTTCTCCCTTGGAGGGGGAGGTTGTCCTGGGCTTCATTCACATACAGGCATTGTCTGATTGTCATGAGGAGAAGGTAACATGTTTCTCAGAAATGCTGGAAAAGGAGCTGTACAGTTCAACTTCTGCTGGAAAGGCTGGGGCAGTTTCTTTCTTGCTGGAACATGTTGTTAAGCAGTCACCCGCATTTAAGAATTTCATAAATTCTGGAGAAATGATTACTGAACTTAATCAAATCTTGGTGAATTGCCTGTCAAAAAATACATTATTATGAGAATTATCTCAGTCCTGTGAGAGCTGCCCCCTGAACACAGCCAAGCACTTCTGTTCTAAGCGGAACACTTTTCCTTTTGTGTGCAAGAGGTTTCTGTGGCTTTTCTCCATAAAGCTGTTCCCATCCTTCTGTGACAGAAAAGCCCTGATTTCGTTCTCATGGTGTTCTTTATCCACAGATTAGTGTGTGTGAGGTCACTGGATTAGTGCTTCACATCCCTTGCTGTCCTCAGGGAATAGAAGTTGCATCCTCAAATCCGATTATTTACTAAACTGGCTGGGCTGGAGCCAGTGCTTTGGGAAAGGTACTTTCAGACCTCTTTGGTTTTTAAAATGGTTTATTGGTATGTGGGTTATTATCCCTTTTAATGACAAAACATGAAGTGCTCCAAGGTGACCAACTTTTCCCAGTAACCAGTTTGTTTTCCAGGTATCAGAATTCTGCAGGTATCTTTGCAGAATGTATTTACCTATACTTTTCTCCTTTTGACAGCTGAGTTTTGGTTACTCTGTGTCCTCTGCACCTGCATCAGCCAGCCCAGACAGAACATCCTGCAGCCCAGGAGGGCACTGGCATTCCAGGGGCCTTATAAATCAGTCTGCTTTATTTCTAATGATGCTGATGAGATCACAGAGAAAATAATTTAGATTGGAGGGTAGGTATTTGCTAAAGAAACAGTTCATAGCACACACAGTCTTCAAGTGTAATATTACTTTATGAAAAGAGGCAGAAGTAGCCAAATCCTCTAAAGCATCTCAGTGGTAATAGGAGTACAAACCCATGTGCACCTGTGGCTCTTGGAAACCTGTAGGGGATGCCTTGAGAAGGCTGACCTAGAACAGAGGCTGGACAGGGTTAGAGAATAAAATAGGGATTTATTAAAAGGCTTCCATGGATCCACCTTGGGCAGCACAAGAGCCCAGCCAGGGCTGTACCCAAGGTGAACCAAAATGGGCACAAAATGGACACCTGGTCACAGGGTCTGTCACTGTGATCAGTTCTGCTCCATTTGCATCTTGGAGTTCATTGCTCAAATATAGCTTCAGATTATTAAGTCTCATCCTTCTTGTTTTTCTCTCTTCAGTCCATGTTGTTTCTGCTCTTGGGCCTGAAACTTGTAATGGTTGTCCTTGGTCCCCAGCTGGAGAAGGAATTGTTTTGTCTCCCTACCCTGTGAAGAGAGCTCACCAACACTTAGCTCAGAACTACACACCCAGGCAGCACAGAACCTGAAAAATATGAAAGCTAGAACTTAAGGCATCATAGGAACCCTTGGAATGAGGAGCAAGCCACAGGGATTTGGTGTCCTGTGGGCTGGGCAAGCTGGCACTGAGCTCTCAGCACTGTGGCTCTCAAGGTGGAGCCTTTTCCAACAAATTCAAAGCCCACGTCATTGTACATTGGCAGCAATGCTGGAAAGCAGATATTCAGAAGATATTCAGAACTGTCTGCCAGCACAGCAGAATGACTTTTCTTGGGGATTTATTAGGAAATGTGATGGAAAAAGGAAGTTCTGCTGTTGTAGACAGGTAGAAAAAGATATATATATATTTAAAAGAAAAATATAAATATTTAAAAGAAATATATATTTATATATTATATCTATATATTATAAAAGAAAGGCCTCATAAAATCAGGCTGGCCCTGCTAAATTAGTAGCTGGCCTGTCACTTCTTCCAAAGTGCAGCTAAATATTTTGGCAGTTCTCATGTGGAAACAACCTTAGGAATGAGAGTTTGTTAACACAACAGTCTATTCCTAGGGTGTAAAATAAATGCACCTGTATAAACAATAAGATCTGTCTCATGAGAATCAGTAGAAAAAATAAATAACTAAAAATTCAGAAGTTTGATAGATATGCAAAGTACCATGTACTGACCAATGAACTAAGTGTGAATGTATTATCAACCAATAAGATTTGACATGGTGCCTCCTGATAATCCTATAAAATACCACCTGTACAATAAAGAATTGGCTTTTTCTGCTTAAAGAAACTGATTCCCACCTGCTTTATTGCCAAATTCTGCCTGCCATGTAGAGCACATGGAGTCAGGGGCTGCTCAGGGTGGTTGTGATGAAGAAAACAAAAGCAAGTAACACAGAGGTGTAATTTTCCCTCATTTGTACAAAGCCCTCACAGTTAGATCTGATTTCTCCTAGAAGAGACAAAAAAAAGAATGTCCCTTGTACCTATCCTGTCTTTGTCTGTAATTGAGTTATAATCACCCCCATTGCTCTTGTAGAGAAAGCTGGTGCTAAAATATTACTTCAGAGTGGTTTTGGCAACACAGAACTTTGCTTAAAGGTTATTAATGCTCCTACTGAAGTGTTTTAGAGGTGACTTTAGGAGTATTTTGGGATATTCTAATATAGCATACAAATAACAGGGAAAGGATGTTGTTATTGCATTTGGATTGCAAATTGGTGGGTGGTTAAGTCCATTCAAGCTATCACAGAAATGTTCTTTGGTTCAACTTTTCAGGGCAATGTAGGGCAAAGTGGACTGTTCACAGCTCAGTTAAGCCTTGTCAAAATAAAAAATGAATTATTTGTCCATTTTTGATTTGATAAAAGTTCATAGTTTTGCTGCTTCTTGTAATTAAAACGGAATCTATTGCTAATTTCTAACTTTTTAAAAAGACGTTCTTGCAGGTGCACCAGGGGATAAATGTGTGCTGAATAGAAATTTTAACTCAACTGTTGGTACTTGTTAGAGAAATATATTCACAATAAAAACAGAGTTCACCAAAGAGCAGCTTGAGAGGTGATTTTCCATTTTTTGCAGCTAATTAGCACAGAAATGAAGCAGTGGTGCTGGGCTCTTCTACACGGCTGACAAACAGAGAAAAACTCAGCTGCTGGAATCGGAAATAAAGACAAATTCAATAATTAGCAAAGTGTGTTGGGCATAGGGAGATTTTTTTTTTTTAACTGTCAGGTTTTGCATATTTTTATTTTGCTGAAGCATTGATAATTTTCATTGAGCTGGTAGAAAAACCAGGATTTGGTGGACTGAAAAAATGAAGTGATACAAAAGAATCTTCAGTAGTGGGCAGAGAGCTGCAGGAATGCTTGGGAAGTGTAGGAACAGTCTGGAAAGACAGGATGAGGTCACTTGTTAACAAAGCTCTTGGTAGTGACCAAAAAATGCAAGGGGTGAGAAACAAAACTCCTATTCTCACCCCTTAGGATTGGATTTGGATTTAATCTTATTATTGACTGAGTTTTCCACAAGCTAAGCATTAAAATGTAATAAGACATTAATTTTGTTCTTGCTTTTCTATCAGAACGGCAAAAAAAAAAAATCTTATTTTTTACAGCTTTATCCCATGTAAATTGGAACATTTGCACAGAGATGGAATCTGGCATAAAATGCTCATTAGGAACCTTGTTTGTCTGGAGGTGGTGTGTTCCCAAAGTGGATAGATAGCACTGCCCATGTTATTTCACAGAATTCCATGGCTTTTCCAATAGCATTTGAAGAATATTCTGTGTGATTGGTAGAAGGTGGAGGTGGCTGTGGTTTTTCCTCCCTCCTCATTAAGTTAATGAAATAATTCAATAGAATATACTGACTATATCTTCTATATGTGTGTATGCACATATATATAACCAAGACTAGTGATTATATATAACCAAGACTAATTACCTTCTCTATGTAGGCAGGTTCTGGTTAATAAATTTGAAGTTTTCATATTAATTAGCTCGTTGACACTTTAATTGTGGTCTGTTTTAAAATGATTCTACAATACTAGAAAGAAAAATCTTTTTTAGAAACTAATCACTTCATTCATAAATTTTATTTCTGCAGGAGTGAGAATTGGAAGAACATTCATCAGCTGTGAGTCATGGCATAATAGATTCATATCAGAGTCTGTGGAATCCTTCAGAAATTATTGAACAAAATTGGTAAAGTGACTAATCTGAAGTTGTGGATTTGAGGTAAGTGTCAGCTACTATTGAATCTATTTTCATAAATTAGATACCACTTGTTTGAACTTGTCCTATTCAAATTATTTAACTAAAACTATGGTTCTATACCCGATAATATTTATTATTCTATTTTATTCTGATTATTTATATTTTAATATTTGCGAATTTTCTCTGTGTAATTTACATGAAAAAATGGATTTTCTTTTTTTTCTCTGTGCTTTGTATAATATATATATAAGAGAGAATTTTTTTGTTAAATAGTATACTTGAGCAAGTAAGTCAAGTTTACACTTGAAATTCATACATCCTATGTATGAATAGGGAAGACATATTTTTCTTACATGTCAAAAACCCCCAAATACAAAAGAATAATCCTGCTTTAATTTGGTCTAAAATGAAATGGCAGCAAAAGAAGGAACAGTGGGGAGAAAAGAAAAATTGTGCTACTAATGGATTGTGATGTGTGAAATGGAATTGGAGATAACAGGGGAATATCAGAGATCAGAGAAAGCTCTCAGACACCTCAGTAATGGCTGGCAAATGGTCACCTGACCCAAGATGGGAAGTTCTGCAGTCAGCTCCAAACAATCTATGGGAGGGGGATGTGTTTCCATGGTGTCCTTGAGGTTCCAGAGAACTGGACTAGAAACTGAAATGGTATTTGTAATCCCGGTGAAATTAGTAAGGGAAAAGAAAGAATTGTAAAAGATTTTTCTCTGGAGTGAGTTGTGTTTTTAGAAGGAATTATTTGTAGAGACAAGGGTCATACTGGAATTTTTCCCTGCAGGATTTAAGGCCTCCAAGGCCTGTTCTGATGCCCATGGCAGCCGGCAGAAGGATGCTTGCCATGAAGCAGCAGAAGGAACCTCTGGAGGAGATTCCCACTACACCTGGGCTCACTTGAGTTGTCCTGCTTGTGTCAGGTTGGCCTCATTTTGCTTGAAACAGAGGATGAGGAGTGGTGGACATTGGGGATGAGGAGTGGTGGACATTGGGAACAAGGCAGCCAACACTCAGCATGGAGCTCAGGCTCTTGGGATGGCTGGAATGGAAAATGGGATTTATTGTTCTAGCACACATCAAACATGTGCCAAAATGAGTGATTCACTGGCTTACATTTGAAGTGAACAGGATCTGAGCATTTTGGGAAGCAGCTTTCCCATCCTGCTGTTTTGTGCCTCAGGGTTCTACAGTGTCCTCCAAGGTTTTGTGATCCTGGGAAGTCCTGCTGATAACGCTAGAGATTGATAGAATTTATGCACTCTAGAGCAGGCTGCCCCATCCAGGCAGGGATAAAATCCTGGACTTTAAAACATACTCTTTGCCTAAATGGATGTATTTTCTACAGTGGACTCTCTCCTTATTCTACCTTTAGAAATTTACACTTGGGAACAAGGAAAAAATCCAGCTCCATCATTCTTTTTTGAGTGGTTGTTGATGAGAATGTGGCAAACTCCTCTTTCAGAGCATCACATGCACATTTCCTCTGTAACATGGGAATGGCCTCATTTCCAGTTGGATTGAAAGAAATTTTGTCCATCCTCACAGAAAATGGTCAAATGCATTCCTTCCTTGAGCAGGTGAACAATTCATCTTTACATCTTGGGTGTTTGCAAAGTCCAACCTCAAAACTCCAAACACTTTTATTATTTCATGTTCTTTCTCCTCATGTCCACAAGAATGAGGAGTTCTGAACTCTTAATGTTGCCTTATTTTCATACACTGCTCTTGGCTTTTGAAGGGTGTCTGTAGCAGATCACAGCTTTCTTTGCAAAGAGTATTCGGTCCAATGTCTGGCTTTGAAGAATTAATACACCAACATTATTTCAAAGCATAACTGTTGATTGATGTGAAAGGATTGTTGCTCATTGTTGAACTGTTGTATTTTTCTCTATGTACACAGCAGGGGAGAAGCCAAAAAAAAAAAAAGGCATGGCAGGTGGGGCTGAGGGCTGCTGTGTTTTGGGTTTACATTTGTTCAACTTTCTCAGCAACTTCAAAGACTTTCTGTTTCTTCTGAAGCACTGTTGCACTCTTATCTGTAACCAGGGCTTAATGTTCATCTTTTTATCATTTCAGTCCACAACCAAGCTTTTGTACAAACAAAGCAGCACTGGCTGCAGTGATAGAGATGATGTATCACTGGCTGTGCTGAGATATGTACATACATCATATAACAAGTGACACAGAAGGGATTTTGCAAAACAGTCTGTCAAAAAGCGATGAGGTTTCTAGATGCTCTTTGCTCTGAAAAGGGGTTATAAAAGTGTTTGTTTTCAAAGAGGAGTTCTTTAATCTATGCTAGAGCTATCAGTAATGCCAGCTGCTGTTGTCCTCAGTTTCTCTGGAAGCCTGCTGGGCTCCTCTGAAGGTGTGCATTACCCTTCCTAATTAAATGGGGTTGATCAGCTTGATGGATGCACAACTAAAATGTGCTTTCTGTACACACTCAAACAGTGAGTTTTTATAGTTGTAAGAGAAAAGTAAGGAGTTAAATTATGCACAGAGACAAAATGTTTTCCTGACTTCTTCCCATCATTCATAACTGACTTTCTTTAATCTTCTGTGGTCATTTTACAAGCTTCATGACCTCTGAGTCATGAAGTGCTATCAAACTTCTCAGTGCTATTGAACTTCTGAGTGCTATTAAAGTTCCATAGTCTTAGTTGAGGGGCCAAAGTGTCTCTCACCTGCCTGTGATTGGCCTGAATCCTGCAGGAATGTAACTGCTTTAAAGGTGTCAGTCTCTCTGGCAAATCTAATGGAAAATCATCAGTGTGTTAGGAAATTAGCAGGGGAAAAAGAGGCTAAGGAGCTCTTCCACAGCTGCCAGAAATTGTGTGTCTGTAGGGAGATAGCTCGGAGCTGGGGGGCACCAGGGCCGTTGATGCTTTTCCACTGAGGGTCTGTGCACTGCAGTGGCACCAACATTAATTCAGCTGCACTGAGGGACATCCCAGCCCCTACTGGAACCCGTGTCTGTCCCAGCTGGGCATCTCTGGGAGGGGGGATTGTGCCCCTGTGCTCAGGGGGGACCCCACCTGCAGAGCTGTCCCAGCACAGGAGGGACCTGGAGCTGCTGGAGAGAGCTCAGGAGAAGCCATGGAGCTGCCCCTCTGCCCTGGAGCCAGCCTGGGAGAGCTGGGGCTGCTCACCTGGAGAGGAGAAGGCTCCAGAGAGAGCTCAGAGCCCCTGCCAGGGCCTAAAGGGGCTCCAGGAGAGCTGGAGAGGGACTGGGGACAAGGGATGGAGGGACAGGACACAGGGAATGGCTTCCAGTGCCAGAGGGCAGGGCTGGATGGGACATTGGGAATGAGGAATTGTTCCCTGGCAGGGTGGGCAGGCCCTGGCACAGGGTGCCCAGAGCAGCTGGGGCTGCCCCTGCATCCCTGGCAGTGCCCAAGGCCAGGCTGGAGCAGCCTGGGACAGTGGAAGGTGTTCCCTGCCATGGCAGGGGTGGGCACTGGATGGGTTTAAGGTCCCTTCAATCCAAACTGTTCCATGTTTCTCTCATTGCTCTTTCAGTTGCAGATGACAAGGAGCTCATGGCTATTTTCTCTCTCTCTATCTTTGTAATGTTGTTGTGCCAGGAAATTTAGACTGCCTGAGGCTACGGACATCAGCATGATCTGATTGTACTTGCAGGAGAAGCCACATTAAAATGAGCAGTTACATAAAATCAAAACAAACTTGGAAGAACTCAAGGGTTTTTCTTTTCAGACAACTTTCTGAGGAAGGTAAGGCAGAGCTGTGAGCAGCACTCAGCAATGTTTCCAACCTGGGCCTCAGTTCTTGGTAAACTCTTTTCCTGAGAGCTCCAGAAAGTGAACTAAAGCCCAGAGAACATTAATTTCCTTACAGGTCTAGGCTTTTAATGAAAGGTTTATGGAGAAGTAAACCAAAGAGAGTCCATGAGGCTGTGTCAGGACTGTCCTTTGAACACGAGGGAAAGGTGATTTCCTGAGTGGCACCATCCCTGCAGTGCTGGGAGCCCCCCTGGACACGGCCCCAGCTGGGGCTCAGAGCTGCCCTGGAGGAATGGCCCAGGACATGGCTTTGAGCCCAGGGTTTGGGCTTGCAGCCACAGTCTTTGCGTCCCTGATCTGCCTTCTTGGAGACAATCTAGAGCTCCCAGGTTTTAATCCTGACTATTCTGGCTGTGAACAAGGATAGGTGTGGCTTTTGGAAGCCCAGTTTGACAATTTCTTCACTAGCCTGTGTGGTTACAACAGAAATTTTGCTTCAGCAAACCATGAGTGGTGCTGGGGAAGGAGGAAAAGCAAGCCCAGGGCTCCCCACCCTGCACAGACACCCCTCCCTGCCCCAGGAAAAGGGGAATCACACAAAGCTGTCTGCCTGTGCCATGTTCCATCTGTAAAAACCCAGCTCTGAGCAGTGACTTGAAGCTTGCACTGCTTTCTCCTGACTCTCAGTCACTTTGACTGTGTTTTCAATAAGGCTCCAGCTCCAGAGTTTGCTTTCTGTCAGTCAGACCTGGGAAGGCTCTGACAGCAGATGGGAATAAAGGATGCAGGGGAAATTAGGGTAAGAAGATCGTATCTGCTATTCATTTCAAAATTCAAAAATTATCCATGGGCATCTTTAGAGAACTGGAGCTGCTAGAGATCTTGTCGGGAACTAAGCTTGAATTGGAGAAAGGTTTGCTAGTTACTGTAAAAATTAGCCAATTTTTAATTGAGAATCCTTTAATTAAATTAATTTCCTTCATTTCTCAAGGCTGTTTTTGAGAAAGCATTGCTAAGAAAACAAATAGTGTAGAAAATGGTTTGGAGTTAGTTACTTAGGGGCTTCTAAAAACCCAGGTACGTTAGTGTACTAGGAAAGCACCAGATAACCTGAATGCCTTGGTGTGAACTCTGCAATATTTTGTACTCAAGTCTGGCTTTTACTTAAGTACAAAACAGATAAAATGTTGACTGTGTTGTTCTTCCATGTGTAACCAAAATATTTTTTCTCCTGGTGGTGGCAGTGCTGGGTGAAAAATTCAGACTGAAAAGCAATATCAGGAAAAACTTCCCAATTTATTTTGTAATTGTAACTGACCCCACCATCAAATGGACACATTTTGCCTCCAAAATGGGAATCAGTTTTTCATAACACACATTGGGGGAGATGCTTTAAAATAAGAAATAAAATCAAGAAGAAGTTTAAGAGAAATGTATTTCTTCTGAGAACTCTGTTCTTTAGGCCTTTTGCCTGTAATGGAGTTCATATTCGACTTGATTTTCACCATATTGTGTAAAGGAAGCTAAGTAACATGTTTTTGTCAATGTCATTTGCACAGTTTTAAGCTTTTTGAAGTGTTGAGAAATAGGTCACTTCCCCTGAATTCAGCAGTCAGTTTTCATGTTTAGTGGAGCTGAAGGTTAGGAAAAGTTTCAAAGCCTCTTTTGTTTTTCTTTTTTAAGCCATTATTCAACCTTGAAATGAAAACTCACTCACTAAACTATGCTAAATAGCTCATTTCCCTTGTTTGCTGATGGAGCTAAATGGCCTTTTGGAGATATTTATGAAGATGACTTACCTTTTTCTTATGCACAACAGTCACACTTTCTCATCCGTGTAATGGAAACAAGAGAGGCTGAGGACTTTGCCTCTCTGAAATGGTTTAGCTGTTTTCCCAATAAATTTACACTTTCAATACAAGACTTGTACATTTTAGAATGAATCATAAGATAAACTTTTTTTTTTTCTTTTCCCTAGGGTTTGACTATGAAAATATTGAACTTCCTTGGAAAACTTTGGATTCCCATGAGCAGGAGGGTGTCAGGTGTGCTTGGATGTGTCAGGGTGGGGGTGAGCAAAGGGAGGAGAGGCTGGGATTCTGTGGGGTTCTGTGTGCCCCTGGGCTGGAGGGCAGGGAGTGGAGAGGAGCCTGCTGAGGGTGCTGCTTCTGAATGCTCTATGAACAGGAACTGGCCAGATGGACAGATGGGGGATTCTGCATTTAGAGAATTCACTGATGTGCACCTTCCTCAGCCCTTCCCAACCCTAGGAGGAGCAGGGAAGGGACACAAGTGGCATTGTGGCTGAGTTCCTGCCATGCACAGGGACAGGGAACACCTGGCAGTGCATCCTGCACTCCTGGGGTTCCCCTGGTGCAGCCTTTGTGCACACCTTGTGACACCTGCTGCTCCCCTGGTTGTCTCCTCCTGTTCCCCCGGTGCTCCCCTGGTTGTTCCCCTGATGCTCTCCTTGCTGTTCTCCTGATGCTCCCTTGGTGCTCCCCTAGTTGTCTCCTCATGCTCCCCCGGTTGTCTCCTGGTGCTCCCCTGGTTGTCCCCTGATGTTCCCCTGGTTGTCCCCGTGGTTGTCCCCTGCTATTTCTCTGTTGTCCCCCTGGTTGTCCCCTCGTTGTCCCCTGCTGGTCCCCTGGTTGTCCCCTTGGTTGTCCCCCGCTATTCCTCTGGTGTCCCCCTGGTTGTTCCCCTGGTTGTCTCCTGCTGTCCCTCTGGTGTCCCCGTGGTTGTCTCCTGCCATTCCCCTGGTTGTCCCCCTGGTTGTCCCCTGCTCTTCCCTGGTGCTCTCCCAGCGCGGCCGCGGGCGCACCTGGACTGCGGCCGTGGGGCACCAGGGGGCGCTCTCGCACCGCCTCCGCGCCCGGCGGGGACGGGAATGGGGATGGGGATGCGGAGAGGGAAAGGGGCGGGAGGGGAGCGGGGAGAAGGAATGGGAATGGGACTGGGGAGAGGAAAAGGGACGGGGATAGGAGGGGAATGGAGACAGGGAAAGAGATGAGGATGGGAGGGGAATGGGGATGACGAGGGGAATGAGAGTGGGAAGATGGAAAGGGATACGGATGGGAACAGATGGAGGTACAGGAATGGGAATGAGGATAGGAATAGGGAGTGGATGCAGAAGGGAATAGGGAGGGTGATGGACATGGGAATGGAAAGGGGATGGGGATACGGATGGGCATGGGAATAGGGATGGAGCAGGGATTCACCCTTCCCCACGGGGCACAGCCCACCCACAAAGGGCCTTTCCAGCCCCTGCCTTAGATCCCGTTAAAGCACTTGCAAACGAGCCAGGTGTTGGGAGGGAAACCCGGCAAGCCCTGCAAAATCAGGGCTTGTGCTCCCAGTGTTCCCATCTGTGTGGTGTTTATCCAGGGCCACAGCTTGGGCATCTCCTTCACTCACAGAGATAAGCTAAATGGATCACTTAGCCAAACTTTAACATCTAGATTAGAGTCCTATAGAAAATGCATGGGGAAAATGGCTTTTTCCAGTTGTTTTTTTTTCTCCCTGCAGAAAAAAACCTACCTAATTCCTGCCCCATGCTCAAACATGATTTTATTCATGAAGAAAGCATTTGGAAAGCTTCCTTTAGTTTTGAGACAATGCCTTAACCCATTTAACCTAAAAATTTCTCTAAATCTGGAAACATTTCCAATCTCATGCAAAACTTTGGCTTATTCTATTCAAAGGTGATACTCAGCAATAAGACTTTAATTGTACTTTATTTACTAATTCAGATATGGAGTGAAGGAACAAAACAAAGTCCACTTGGACTTTGAATGGTGAAGGGTGAAATTGAAGGGTGTTTTAAGGCATTGCAAAATATGTGTTTATCTTTTATGTACAAATGCAAAAAAAGTGATTTGCTGTTTCCAGAAGTCCTTTGGAAAATGGTTTGAAGGCACTTAGACCAAAAAGGAAGTTTATATCTGACATGTATATAATGTGTTTAAATGATGATGTTTCTTCAGCTGTGGGAGGATAGAAAATTCTTTTGCTGAAATCTTTGTGATTTTGCTGGCTTTAGCAGCACTTGTAAACACTAAGGTGGCAAAGAATGTGGCTGTCTTTTGGCAATGTGCATCTTTTCCTTACTCCTAACCCTGCCTCTCTCCATCTTCATAGCTGTGTTAACAAGGGGAAACAAAAAGAAAAGAAGATTTCTTGAAGAAAACTAATAAAAAGTAGCCTTGAGAAAAAACCTGGAGGAGGAAATCTTCCTTGGAGGCTTGGGGTGGATTTGGCAGGAGCGGCTCAGAGTCGCAGATGGGAATTATCCAGCAGAACCTGCCTTGCAGTCCTCAGGAAATCAAAGCAGCCTGACAAATGTCTGGCTGCACACCCCAGAACGACACTCAGGAATGTTCTACCAACATCTGCTCCTGCTTCTGTGGCTGTGGCAGGAGACAGGCAAACAGAACGTGTGCCAGGGAGCCGGCAAATCCCACTTGGAGCTCCCTCGTGTACGCAGGACAAGAGGAGGGAAGGGAGCCCAAGATGGAAAGCAATTTCTAAAATCCTACTTAAAAATGCAAATGATGACTAAAAATGTCCAAAGTGTCCTTCCTCAGCTCGTGGTGTGGCTGGGCAGGAGGTCGCTTTGTCCAGGAACCTTTTTCAGAATCATTGGCCACTCAGGGAGGAGCAGAGGCCGAGTTTCCAAGCTGACATTGCAATTGGTGACAAGAATGAACTCCAGGTATCAGAGACATCACAGCCATCTGAATGAACCAGAGACAAAGCCTAACACCAAACATAGCCACGAAATCTGCTTCTGAGCAAAAATAATTAATAATTAAATGTTGTTCTAGGACATGAAATAAAACAACATGCACGCTGGAACTTCCAAGGTATAAAGAAGTTTATTTTCTGACTCCAACATTTACAGACTTTCAAAAGTGACAGTGGATTGGAGGATGAAAGTGCCACCTCTCCAATGACACTGGACAAACCAACAGTCCATCAAATTTCTCCTCTTCCAGAAAAGAATGTAAAACAGTAACTATTTACATAAAAGTGCATAAGAAAGTTCATTACAAAAATGTAAACATCAAAAGGCTTTGAAGAACTTAAAAGAACAGGCTGACAATTAAAGGCATATTTTCATCATTTGAAGGAAAAAATACACATAATATAAGTTCTTTCTGATGAGTAAATGAGTAATTTTGATCAAGGAAGTACAGACTGCATCTTTTAAAGGTAAGAAAAATGCTTTGAAGACATAATGTCAGTAAAAGAATATCTTTGGGAATCTTTTCAGGCTGCCATCATGTTTACACACCACTTGGCAGATTGTCACTTCCTTCTATTTATTTTCAGCTCCATCCTGTGCCATGTGTGGAATAATTGTTGACTCCAATTTGAAGAACATGCCTGTGCTGCGCTTCAGCTCAGCCGTGGAGATGCCATCCCTTGCATACCAAGCTCAGCATTGTTTATGCTCTGGCTTTTTTTCTGTTGTAATGAGAACAATTATGGGTGAAAGCATTTTGCTGATGATGAAGTGGTAAGAGTGAGCATTTGGAATATTTGGTTCCAGCTCTTCCTGTTTTTAATTTAGGTTTCACGCCTGTCACAGAGGAGCTGAAGGAACAGTCTGGGTGCTAGGCTGAGCTGGTACATGAGACACGAAGCAGTTCCCACGTGTGTGTGCCAAACAAGGTGCTCAGATCTCCCAGTGCCCAGGGTGTCCCAGGCAGCCCAGAAAGGGCTTTGCAAACCAGACAACTGGTTTGTCTAGGGGGATACAGTATGGGTTAATGAAGGTGGTATAGAATGTAATCTTATCCCCTAAAGAGTTGCAGCTGAGCTAATTAGTAAAGATTAGGAGCAGGCCTGATGTTAACAGGCCACACCTGTAGCCAATAAGAAGAGTGCTATAAAAGAGTGGATTGGTGGAACTGGAGCCATCTGGCTGCTGTGAGGACAAGGAAGAGTCAATGCCTAGAGGAGATGCCTACAAGGAACATCAAGGAGGTATGGAACTCTGGCAACATGGAACCTTTGCCATGTAATGACAATAGAACTCTTGCACTATAATGACAACGGGTTAGAAATACTGAGACCAAATACTGAGAGCAAGCTTGTTGCTATAGGACATGAAACAACACGAGTGCACACACCACTGCTCTCAGGGTGAAGAAAAAAGGGAAGTTTTTTTCTGACTCTAATATTTATAGTTTTCTAAAAGTGACAGTATATTGGAGGGTGAAAGTGCCACCTCTCAAATGACATGGGACAAACTTACCGTCTATCAAATTTCTCTTCTTCCATGAAAGAATGCACAACAATAAGTTATTTACAGAAAGTGTGTGAGAAAGTTTGCTACAAGAATGTAAACATCAGAAAGCTTAGAAAATCTTAAAAAATCAGGGTGACACAAACTCAGTATTCTGTGCTCCAGTTCTGAGCCTGCAGTGCTCCAAAGGACTGGCAAAGGTCAGGTCTCATCTCACTGAGTTTTCCCTGTTCCCTGCAATGACCCCACAGAGCTTCTCAGACCTCCAGGGCTTTGGAGGAGAGAAGAAGGAGCAGTGTGTGTGCAGCTCCCAAATCCTTCCATGCAGCTGGGAAGAAATTACCTGTTCCTGTGCAATAGGGAATTTTGATTTTAAGTTCATGAATGAAATCTCTTTCTCTTGTATGCCAATAATGGCAGTGTTGGAACAGAGTGGGTCAGAAAAGTATTTTGTAGCTTCAGCTGTTTATGCTCAGCTCTCTCAAATTCTGGTTTGAGTTTGCTAAAGTCTGGGCCAGGGTTCAGGTAGGAACGCAAACCTCTTTATTCCCTTTACTCTAATTAGCAGAATAATGAAATCATGGAATGGTTTGGGTTGGAAAGAGTCTTAAACCTGTCCCATTCCACAAGGACACCTTCCACTGTCCCAGGCTGCTCTAAGCCCCATCCAGCCTGGCCTTGGACACTTCCAGGAATCCAGGGGCAGCCCCAGCTGTTCTGGGCACCCTGTGGTGCCTCCCAGGGAACAATTCCTTCCCAATATCCCATCTAAATTTCCCCTGTGTCAGTCTAAAGTCATCCCCCTTTGTCCTGGCACTCCAGGCCCTTGTAAAGGGTCCCCCTCTGTGTACCCTGTCAACTCCTTCAGGCACTGGAAGGCCACCATTTGGTCACCCCAAAGCTTCTCCTCTCCAGGCAGAACAATCCCCTCTCTCCCAGCCTTTTCTCATGGGGGACATGCTCCATCTCTCCAAAGGCTTGACAGAATTCCAGATAAATGTCAGCCATGGCCCTTCTCCTGCTCAGTGATGGAGCCACTGCACCAGAGAGGGCCACAGGGAGGATTGTCCCTTGGTGAGGCTGTGCTGGCTGTCCCAGATCACCTCTGTGTGTCCCAGTGCCTGTGCCAGGCTCCTCCCAGCACAGAGGGTAGGCTGACAGGGCTACAGGCAGGTGAGCTTTCCATGCAATGTTTCCAGTGAATGAGGAGATGGTTCAGGATTTTCTTCCTGCCATCTCAGCTTGAGCTGCCCATTTTCTGAGCTGCATCAACTTGGTCTGATTTGCAATTTGAACAAATCAGAGATTTTCAAGGCCTGCTGGCTGTGAAAGGAATGGGGCTGTGTTTCTCTGGGATCATTCCTGCACCTGAGCCATCCTTTGAAAGGCAGCACTTACCTCAGTGCTCCCAGGGAAGCAGATGTAGCCCCAGAGCTGGGCATGGTTCCCTCCTCCATGTGTGGACCTTTGCTGACAGGCTCTGCACCCCAAAGTTGGAAAGACTGATCAACAGAATGTTTGTGGGTTTTTTTCTGGGTTTTCAGGTTTTATTTTCTGTTGGGTGCAAGCCTTGCAAAATTCCTGAGGGGAGGTTCCCAAAGCCAGCAGAGCCTTTAGCTTTATGACAACCAGGAGGAGGCAGGGATTTTGGAAGCATCCTGGTTTCTCGTCCATCTTCATAGGAGGAGCAGCAATACAGAAACAGATAAATGCTTGATTAAAATTTCTGGTGTTTCCTTCAGCTTTATTTCCAGAATAATTTTCACATTTGGTCATTTTCTTTATGGTAACATCAGTGTTGGTCCTTGGGGTGAGTGCTGTGGTCTGAGATTGGGTTGAAGAAGGAATTAGATGGGAGAATAAGCCCAGGATGAAGAGATTTCTGTGAAACACCTGGGCATGTATCATTTCTAATAATAAGGGGAGGGTGGGCAGGCCCTGGCACAGGGTGCCCAGAGCAGCTGGGGCTGCCCCTGGATCCCTGGCAGTGCCCAAGGCCAGGCTGGACATTGGGGCTGGGAGCAGCCTGGGACAGTGGGAGGTGTCCCTGCCATGGCAGGGGTGGAATGAGATCATCTTCAAAGTCCCTTCCAACCCAAACCATTCTGTGATGCTTTGATGATTCTTTTATTTTTTTTCTTATCTATTCTGATAACATCACCAGAAAACCTTTAATTTCCTCTAATTTTCCAAGGCTTTTGGAAGGCAGTTTGCCAGTTAGTAGTTAGGAAAATTTTCCTTATAAGCAGCATATTTTTGTGTACTTTCTAAACTCTGGGCTGCAATAGGATGGGACAGAGCCTCAGAGTGCTGTGTGGTGTCTGGCTCTGCTGCTAAATTTGCCAAAAAGTTCATTGTGGGTCCCTTCCAACTTGAGATGGCCTATGATTATATGAAAATATTCTGCTTTGTCAGCATATTTTTTCACTTAAATTAGCCAAAAAGAAGTATTGAGAAAAAAGTAAACACTAAGAAAAATTAAAGGAAATGACAAGAGCTGATGGGTTGAAAGGTTGATAGATAAAAGATCAGATGCTGACTGATAGAAACTTGTGCTTTTGGGAGGGAAAAATCAACTGAGGTGATTTTTTCTCTTTTTTTTTTTTTTGGAGCATATTGGCTGTGGGTTTAGGCTGTGTTCTGGATTTAAGCTCTGCTTAAGAGTCAGTCAAGCACAGAAGACTCTGAAGATCTGGGAGGTTTTCACTGCAGAGAAGTGACATGGTCTGCAGCAGAATGAATTTCCTGGTTTTGCTTTGGCCCTGAGCAGAAAGGCTTTTCATTTCCTGAGGATGATGACTTGTATTGATTGGCAGGTGGGTAAGAACTTGTTGTCTTCTTAATTCATATCTGTAATGCTGGTTAACCTAGCACTGGTCTGTTTGAACATGCAGTATGAACTCCCAAGCCACACATGGGTTTTGAACACTGATCTCAAACCCCACTCCCCTCCAGAATATTATTTTTAAGAAAGAAAGGTGTGAAAATGTGGGTGAATAAAAGCTTTTCTGGAACTTATTAGAAAAAAAAGAGGGAACAGAAATCTAAATGACAGGCCTGATATGTGCCTTTCTCAAATATCTTTATCTGGGTAAATCCAGGGTTATTTGTATTTTATGGCTGCCACTGAGGCTGTCTGCTTGGCTTTTTTTATTCCAGCCAGCAGTGCTGTTCCTCAGAATTTGTTGCTGTTGTCTTCTTGGACTCTTTAAGCCTCCTCAACTTAGAAATGCATTATTTAGTCTGGTGGTTTGCAGAGTGACAGTGTTCTCAGGAGGAGAGAGCATTAAGAGAAAGCAGGTATTCATCTTGATATTGCCAGTTGAGTAAAAATGTTTAAGAGAACAAACTGCTGAATCTGAAGGTACATCCTTGGCTGGAATTCATTCTTTTTTTGTGCCTTTCTCAATGTCTTGCTTGTGGCCTTTTTTTTTTTTGTAATCTGAGATTTACCGTGTTTCTGAGAAGTGTGCAGACAGGATACACAGTTAGCCTGAAATGCCTTGGTACTTAGAAACAGAAGCATCTGGTTCCAGACTGCTTGGTAGAGGATGAATTATCAGCAAAATAAGAAATACAGTCAGGAAAAATCAAGACAGATAAGAATTACTTTGTTGAATGGATGGTCTGTGATGGAGTGAAATCAGATTTCTCTGTATTAAATAAAAGTAATGCTCTCCAAAAGTACTTCAGAGACAGCTCTGTCTCAAGAATTTCCTCCACTTATATTTTTCACTGTCCTTTTTTTTTTTTTTTTGTTCTTTTGCATTCACTTCCCCCCTGTAAATGTTTTCTCATAACAAACAAGAAAAAAGTTTATCAAAGAGGAGAAAAGCAGTTTTTGCTTGCAGTAGTATCACTAGTTCTGGCTTATTTCCAAGACAAAAGTATGAACTACTTTGCCCTCTGGTAAAATTTCAATCTCAGTTTCTGGAGCTCCTTGAAGACACCAAATCCTTATGTTTGTGATGGGGCAGAAGTTGAATTTCTTCATGACAGTCAGTGCCTTTCTCATCTTCCATTTCCTCAGCTTCTATCCATTCTCATGCCTTAGCAACAATTTTCCTTGGAGAACTGGGCCAAGGTTGTAATGTTCACAAGCAGACCTGAGTCACAAACAATCTCTGGTGACCTTAATGTATCAAAATAAACAGATGTGGGTTCAGAAAAAGCAGCTCAGTGACAGCAACACCAATGCAAGACATAATGGAAAAATATTTCATTGTAGTCAAATTGTGCTGGGCACTGTGGAGGTGAAATGAAAACCAGCACTGGATTCAGGGCAGACAGGGGGACCAGAGATGAGAAGACACCGAGGTGATTACCAGAACATTTTGTCTTTGGAGAATCCCCCCAGATGGTATTCTTGGGAGAAATATTGGTTTTGAGGAGAAAAAAAATGCAGATTTATGGCATGTCAGCATTTAATATTTGTTATTCTGTTGTATTTGCTGAATTGTTCATACCAGAAGAATAAGAAACCTGGAAACCATGATGCCACATTTTAATCTGTGAATTGAGCTACCTTTCAAGCTCATTTTTCACTTTACAAAACCATGAACAAGAAGATTAAAAGCTCAATATTCAAGTATTTATTCAAGTTTTCCCTGCTGCCAGTAAGTTCAGACCTGAGCTCCTCCTGCACAGGACCACAGCTGCCTTCTGCCTGGGCAGCTCACAGCAGCCCCTCTCCAAGCACACAGAATTCCTTGCTGGGAATTCTTTACACAGCAGTCACAGATTGGCAACTCCTTCCCAATTAAGGAACTTCAGAAAAAAAAAAGAAGCAAAATAAAAAAGGAGCTGACAGTATGATTAATATGACTTCTGCAAATATTTTCCAGTGGCTCTGGGGATTTGTGTTATTTCCCCCACCTGCCCCCTGGCTCCTGTTGAAAGATCATCTGGAGAATCCAGGCTAGCCTGGAACTTGAGGTGCTGAGATTCTTTATGGCTTCAGCTACTGCTGTACAAACATCAAAACAAATCATCAAATCCATCCAATCTTGCAAAGCACTGGTGGAACTTCCACTAAATCCCTGAGACAAGGATTTGGGTCAGGGCAGGAGTGAAACTGGAAGCTGGAAACAATTTTTTCTTGTGTGAGAGCAGAGAAAAATCTATGGGATGGGCAACCCTGAAGGTAAAAGCTTGAAGAATTGCCTGAGCTCTTTCCAGCTCTGCAGTTGGCAGGGATTCTGGGGGTGGTCTTGTTTAGCTGAGGACAGCCTTTGCCAGCCCCCAGCCCTGAGGAGAGAGCCTGGAGCAGGGAACAGGGGCAGGAACAAAGCCCAGCAGCAGAATGCCACCAGGGCACATGGCCTTGGCATGCTGAGGTGTGCCAGGGCTGCTGTGGGGAACACCTCAGTCCTGTTTGTGCCCCTGGGATTTTCCTGGGACATTGCCCACTCCACTTGTCCATTGTTTTGGTCCAGTGCCCCTTTTAGCTTCTTCACTTTGTGTGAAAAACCCACCCGGATTTGATTTTTCTGAGCCTGTTGTTTGCAGCTTTGCCGGATGCCACCTGCTTCTAGCATTGGAAGGTGCAGTAAAAAAACCTAAAGCAAAATGAGAAAACTCCATCCCATTCCCCCTTTCTATTCCCACTCCTTTCATAAAAGTGTATAACAGGTCTTGGTTGTCTCTCCCTCAAACATCTCTCTCATCTTTCCCATCCCTCTCTCACCTTTCTGATTTTTTAGCCATTGTTTGCACAGAAGCTGTTGCAGAATGTGATGATCTTTTCAGTCTCCCGGTAAAAAACCTGAAAGTTTTGGTTCCCAGTCAGTTTATCTGTCTCTCCTTATCCATGAAGGACTTCTGTGTAAATTCCAGAGATTCCAGCTAGGAATTCTGCATGTCCTGTCCATTGTTTCTTTGGGAATCAAGTTCCCATGATTTTATTTAAACCACATTATTTTAAGCTTCACTGGATAGTATATTGAGCATATATCAAATATGTCCAGCATCTTCATTTTCTTTTAATGTTTATGACAGGAATTTACTGAGACTATTCCATGGATTCATGACACTGGAAATAGAGTTAAGGCATGTCTTTCTTGCTGTCTCCTCTACACTGCTTTAGAATGAATCACCCTGTGCCACAATAGCATATGACAGCTGTAAAGAATCACAGATCTTGCTCGGAGCCAGAATTTTTTTGGGGAAAAAAAACAAACCCAAGTCAACACAATGTTATTTCAGGAGCTTCCTTTGCCAGCCTTTCTTTTCTGTATCCCTATAGACTTAGAAATGCCCACACTGATTTATGATTTATCTGTATGTCTGCCCTAGATGTGCACATTTTGTCCTGGGCAAGGCTTATTTAAAATTGAGGTATTTGGGGCTATAAACCAAGCAATTAATCTTGTGTGTGTGATTGGCACTTAATCTCAGTGGAAGTTGTTTCTGAAGCCAAAGGTAAAACACCAGACAGCCTCGTTTGTCCTGCACTCAGCTCAGCAGAGGGAATGGAGATCCTGATGTTGCCCAAAAAGGACAAAAAGTGGCAGAAGAGAGGTCTGGAAGCACTGGGTGATCAAGATCACAAGGCAGTGAGATCTCTGCTGCTTTTGAAAGGGTCTCAGGTATAAACCGTGAACTGTGTTGCGGTTACACTCTAAACAATAAGATATAAAGTACATAAATAGCACAGACTCATTCTAAGGGTTAATTCTCTTGGCTTTTTACCTTCCATGCCTGAAAGCCTCTCTTGACATTTGGAAATTGTTGTAAATTCCCCAAATGTGATTCTGGTCCCAGAGAGCCAATTCTTCAGCCTCTGTTTACTGTGTTTTACAAGTTTCAGAAATGTAATCCCTCTTGAGGGATGGAATGGAAAGAGGAAATAATTAGAGATTCTTATGGGTTAGAGAGTTGGAGAATTTTAAGGTCTTCAAGAGTTACTGGCTGGAAACAAATATTGCCCAACATTTGCAACTCTGTTAGATCAGCTTAGTATAAATTAGTAATTTGATCAGAGAATATGCAAAAACATGGAGGGAATTGCTGCTGAATTATAAAAGGGAGGAAATTGCTGATGCCCTCCAACAGCACACATTAATTTTGGGGTTGTGGTGGACACTTTTGGTCAGCTTTGCCCAAGTCACCAGCAGTTAAATTTCCATACACAATTTTTTTGAGAAACAAAATGTACTATTGCAAGAGTTGTGCTTTCAGATTGCACCTTTGAAAAGCACCAAGGCCCTCAGTAAATAGTCACCATCCCTGGAAGGTGTTGTTCAGTCTTTGAAGATAACATTCCTCCAGAGGATCAACCCAAACCAAAGGCCACATCTGTTCAAACTGATTGTGTTCAGTACCTGAAAATATCCAAAACCACCCAGAGTGAAATTGTGCAGCTTCTGGGCACCAGGATGGGAAACTCCTCTTGTTTGTGTCTGTGTTTGTTGGAGTGTTGGCTCTTAATCAGCACTTGAAAGAAGAGATTGATTTACAAAACAGAATTTCAGATGTGGTAATTAAACAAACAGAAAGCTGAAATAAGGGTAAACAAAAACAGTGGCTCCTTTGAGGTACCAGTGGGATGAACAGGAAAATGAAAGAATACAATTATGAGTAACTAAAGTACTTCTCAGAGAAGTGTTTTTAGGATCAGCAAATATCTAAGAGGCTCTTTATTAAAGCTGAAACCTGTTGATCTGTTTCTCTGGGATCACTGTATAAAGAATGAACAGCAATGTTCACGAGTTAAACCCAATTTCATTACCTTGAAGTATTTCTTGCCATAACCGTAGGATACATGCCCCAAACAGAAGTTATCTTCAGATGGGGAGAGGTCTACATCCTTTCTTGGAAATTAAGTGATCCTGTGTCTTTTCAGGAGACACTTAAAATACTGGGAAATAGTTTAGGAATTTCCTGAAAAGGAAAAAAAAGTCTTCAGTGAAATTTAAATTTCTTCGTGACATCAATCTGCCAAGAAATATCTGGGAAATACTCATCAGTATTTTTAAGAGACTAAAATTTGGAAAGATCACAAGGATGTTTTACAACTTTTTATCAGTGATTTGTTCATGAAAATTGAGGAAGATATTTGAACTAGCAACAAATACTGAAATATATATATAACATTATATAACTATACTGAAATTTATATATAACAAATATTGAAATATATATATAACATTATATAGCAATATACTGAAATTTATATATAACAAATATTGAAATATATATATAACATTATATAGCAATATACTGAAGTTTATATGTAACAAATACTGAAATATATATAATATATAGTAGCAACAAATACTGAAACAAATACTGAGTAATACTGATAGAGTATATTTTCTCTTGCAAGTATAATCCTGTTTACTCATGCCTTTGCTGAGCCCTACAGCCTCTACAAAGTGGCACTGGATGGTTTCTCTTTCAATATACATTTCCAGGCCAAGATTAGAAAAATCTTTGCTGTCCTCTGTTTGCACAAGTCTGTAGTTCTTGTAAAGTATCCTTTGCTGGGTCAGATTAAATTGGTGTTTCAGGAGAGGAAGGAAATGTCAGCTCATCCTCTGCACTGCCCTGCCAGCTCCTGAGCAGGGTGTGACCTCCTGGAAGGTCCCTGCAAGGACTGGGCACACTCATGTCCATCTTAGAGACCCATTTCTGTCACCCTGTCTCCAGAGAGCTGCAGCAGCTCACACCCTGCTTCTGCTCTCCTTCTCCTCACCATATCTCATCCTCTGCTGCTTTCACACTTTGGAGCATCTTGAAATGGGGACTGTCCTTGAGCTCCTGGAAGGAGAGTGGGACAGAGGGTGTGCATGAGAATTGAAGGAAAGGATTTGGGTTTGACTGCTTCCCAAACAGGTGTCCAAGATTCTATAATGGCAGGAACCTACTCAGTGCAGTAAATTTGCTTCAACTGAACTCTTCTACTCAGCAGGTTTAAGAATATTCTGTAGTGAAATCAATAGTTCATAAAAGAGACAAGTCTGAGCTGAGGCAACCATTAAATTATCACTTACAGTCTTTTTCTGCTAAATTCACTTGCATACTTTGGTTGTGTTTTGTCAGGTCTGGGAGTGCATTGGGGTTTTTTCCATCTGGATATAAGGAAAAGCTTTTTCCCAATCAGATCTTTAATCAGTGGGACAGGTTGCTAAGAAAGGCGGCATGAACTGAACCTGGTGCAGCTGAGCCTGCCATGAGCAGGAGGCTGGAGCTGAGACCTTCTGAAGTCCTGTCTGAGCTGAATAATCCTGTGCTCCTATGACTCCTATTGAGCTTATCCACTGAGAGGGTTTTTTTCCTCCCTCTGATTATACAGAGATAAAATACAACCTTCACTCCCCCCCCCCCCAGGTTTGTCAGAACGTGTTATTGCAGTTCTGTGTGCTCTGCTTACCAAACCGACACACAGCAACGCACATTTCAGTGTGCTCCACATCAGGAGAGGCATTTAGGATTAAATCATTGCTGGGAAGTGTTTGAGAACAGAAAGAACAGGGCTGGAGGGGGTCACCTGTCCCTACAAGGTTCCTCTCATGCCAGTTTACCCATCTGTCCTTTGCCAGCACCGTGCTTGGACTTCTTTCACCTCCCCTCTGTGTACACTGAGCACAGCTGCAGCTGTTAGCAGCTGGCATTTTGCTGGGCTAAACAAGAAATTCTTTCAGCCTGTTTTTATCTCTTCTTAGGGGAGAGCCTCCAATCACCCTCCTCCTGCTCTGGTTCTGGTGCTCACTGAGATCTTTGCAGCTGTGGCATTTCCAGATGCCCCCTCCTAGCACTTCACACCCCTGGACTGTAGTTAGGCAATGAATGCCTGACTTTTTTCCATCATTCTCTCACTTTCTCCCTCTTTTCTCTTACATATTTTACAGGTTTGCCTCATGCCCATATTACTGGGTGTGTGACACCAGGCACTCACCAAAGTCTGTCTCTCACTGCCCTCCACAGCTGCACATGCGAGAGAAAATGCCAGGAAGGGTTCATGGGTTGAGGTAAAGGCTGGGAGACATCACCCATCAAATATCATCATGGCCAAAACAGGCTGCAATTAGAGATATTAATTGTATTTACTTACAGGATCTTATACTTACAGGATCAGAGCAGGATGATGAGAAGTAAAATAAACCCTTAAAGACACCTGGGTTCTGAGGGATCTCTGCATCCTCATGGATCTCCAGGGGTTGTAGGAGGATCTCTGCATCTCAGTGGATCTCCAGGGGTTGTAGGAGGATCTCTGCATCCCTGTGGATCTCCAGGGGTTGTAGGAGGATCTCTGCATCCCTGTGGATCTCCAGGGGCTCTGGGGGATCTCTGCATCCCTGTGGATCTCCAGGGGCTCTGGGGGATCTCTGCATTCTCATGGATCCCCAGGGGTTGTAGGAGGATCTCTGCATCCCTGTGGATCTCCAAGGGCTGTGGGTGGATCTCTCCATCCTCATGGATCCCCAGGGGCTGTGGGGGATCTCTGAACCCTTTATGGATCTCCAGGGGCTCTGGGTGGATCTCTCCATCCCTGTGGATCTCCAGGGGCTCTGGGTGGATCTCTGCATCCTTTATGGATCTCAGGGAGCTGTGGGTGGATCTCTGCATCCCTTATGGATCTCAAGGGGCTGTGGGTGGATCTCTGCAACCCTGTGAACCCCCAGGGCCTGTGGGTGGATCTCTGCATCCTTTATGGATCTCAAGGGACTGTGGGTGGATCTCTCAATCCCTGTGAACCCCCAGGGGCTGTGGGGGGATCTCTGCATCCCCAGGGGTCCCCATGGGCTGCAGGGGCCCAGCTGCCTCCCCATGGTCTCACCACAGGCTGCAGAGGAATGTTGGTTCCAGTGCCTGGAGCAGCTCCTGCTCCTCCTCCTGCCCTGCCCTGGGTGTCAGCAGAGCTGTTCCTCTCACTCCACTCTCCTCTGGCTGCCATTACAACCGTGCAACAACATTTCTATTTCCTTTTTCCTTGGTCTGTGATCCCAGAGGCAGCACCACCATTTCCAAGTGCCCAGCCATAGCCAGGCACACATCCACCTTTGGAGCTGCAGGGATTGGCTCTGCTGAACATGGAAAGAGCTTCTGGCAGCCCTTCCTGTGGCCCCCTGGTACCAAAGCATGCAAACCCACCCCCCAGGTCATGTTTTGCCCCTGGGCTGGGGGCTGTGCCAGGATTCCTCTGCCATCCCAGCCCTGTGTCCCTGCTCTGTTGCCTCCAGGGTTTCCATTGCCCCTTTCCCACAGAATGTGTTCTAGAGCCTGGAGGGTCATTGAGATAAAACTCATGGAGCTGCTGCTGTTCTGGGTCCCCTCTTGCTCTGTCTCTGAAATCTGAGTGTGGTTTCAGCTCCTCTTTGGTTGGGCAGTGCCTCACCCCCAGCTGGCAGAGGCCTCTCCTATTGCACTGCACTTCATCCCTCAGTGCTCTCACACCTTCCAGGATGGGCTCTCGGGTCCTTGCAGGGTAAGCACATTGAATCCTATGATTCTGGGGTTTTTTTTTACAGTGGCAGCCTCCTTTTCAGTACTTTGTTCTATTAGACTGTGTGATTTTGCCTTAGAATATTCACTTTTCCACCTATTGAAAGCCAAAGAAAATGTTCATTTGAAAATAAATAAAAAAAAAAATACATTCCTGTAGCATCTTAGTGTCTTGTCCTTTTATATATTCTATTTATAGGACTGAAAGCACTTGTCACTGTGTAGAAAACATTTGATTTAAGGCCATTCTCAAATTATTCTTACAGTTTTATCTCTAAAATGTTTCTTTCTTGACCTGCTTATTTTCCCTCTAGAGTGTAGCTATTTTCTCTTTAGGTCTGATTATCACCCACTTAGGGCTAGAAGCCTCCTAAAGAAGTTCTTTCTGCCCTATAGAAAGGTTTTAGAGGATTTTGAATTTCTGAGTTCATTTATATCCTGAGGTTTTAAGTTCATTTTTGGATATTAATGCTCCAAATTTTTCAGAAGTTTTGTTGTTTTGGGGTTGGTTTGTTTGTGTTCTGTTGTGTTTGTTTGTTTGGTTTGTTTTGATTGAAAATTGTTGTTTATAGTCTGGTTTTATTTACTTTTTAAGCTGGAAGTGGAACTGCCTCGTGACCTTATTAGCTATTCTCCATGTTGGGTGATAAGATTAATAATCAAAAATTTAATTTAATTGATTATTCTTGCCTTAATATTTTTCTTTTCACTGTGTGTATGTGCTGAACATAATGTTTTGGTGGGTGTATCCTTGTATATTTATATATTCACATGTATATATATATTCACATATATATACATGTATATATAAATGTATAAAAATAAATATACATACACATACATATACATACATATACATACACATACATATACATACACATACACATACATACACATACACATACATACACATACACATACATACACATACACATACATACACATACACACACATACATACACATACACATAAATACATATACACATGCACTGTGAAATGCCTATTTTGTTGTCAAAACCTGGGGGCCTTTACTAGCAGCCCAGGCAATGACCAGACCCTGCTGCTGTCACTGATCTGTTTTTCCAGAATAAACCAGGAAAGCTCCTGCCTTGTCCTGCAGTGCCAGAGCCTGGTGCCAGCGTGGTTCTGTCTGTTCACACATTTCTGATTTCACAGGTAATTATGTATAGAAGAGAAGGGGCTGGAGGGGCTGAGGGAGCTGGGAAGGGGCTGAGCCTGGAGCAAAGGAGGCTCAGGGGGCCCTTGTGGCTCTGCACAACTCCCTGCCAGGAGGGGACAGCCAGGGGGGGCCGGGCTGTGCTCCAGGGAACAGGGACAGGACAAGGGCAAAGGGCCTCAAGCTGGGCCAGGGGAGGCTCAGCTTGGACAGCAGCAGCAATTTCTGCATGCAAAGGGTGCTCAGGCCTTGGCAGGGGCTGCCCAGGGAGCTTTGCAGTGCCCAGCCCTGCAGGTGTCCCAGCAAGGGCTGGAGGTGGCACTCAGGGCTCTGGGCTGGGGACAAGGTGGGCACTGGGCACAGCTGGGACTCTCTGATCCTGCAGGGATTTTCCAGCCTCAGTGATTGTGGGATTCTGAAATGTTACAGCTCAGCACCTCCTGAATTTCTGCTCTTTCCCCCTGTCCTTGCATCCCCACCATGATTGCCATTATTTTCCTGCTATCTCTTTCCACAGCCTATCCATTGTTTGTAGCTCTCTGTTCTGTTCTTGCAGTGCACTGTGTTGCTTTACAAAAATTATATGTTTCTCCAGCCTTTTCCAATGCATTAAAGAAATTTAATCTGGACCCCAGAGTAATCTCATTGTCCATTCTCCTTTTATTTTGGTGTCTATTAATGCTTCCTCTCTCTTTTCCCTTGTCCTTCAGTGTTCATATTCTGCATATTCTTACATTATGGGAGTTTTTTCTTCCTTTAAAAAGAATTTTTAAAAAATCACCCACATAATTTATAGATTGTGCCTTGCTTTTCCACTCTGCCTGAGGGATGAGAGACTGGCTGTTGTTCAGAGCCTGCTAGCCAGGGTCCCCTTCCCTTCCTGGACATCTGGGAAGGTTCCAGCAGGAACATCTCAGAGCTGTCTGCTGATCTGTGATAGCTTGAAACCAGCTTGTCCCTCTGAAGGGACTGCAACAGTTCCACTGAAAGTCATCTGGATCCTTTTTCAGCCCATAAGATCATGTTTGCCCTTCAGTTTTCCTTGGTCAAAAGGTGTTTTTAATTCCTCAAGTGCCTGCTGTCTTCCACGCTCTTTTATAGCCGGTGTGTTTTGCCTTGAGCTGCATGTGCACTCCTCTGATCCTTTCTTCTGAGAGCCCTGTCAGGCAGCATCTCACACAGGAATATGTGTGCACCTGCCTTCCCTCTCACAAAAACACTGCTTGGTGGGACAGCATTCAAAAAGCTACTTAGTATTAGCCTGCGTAGTTATGTGAAGGAGTTTTATCTACATTTCTTTGTGTTGCCCAGTAAAATGTGAGACTGTCAAAGCAATGAAAGGGCATCAAACACTCAAAAAAGTAACAACCCCCTCCAGTAGCTATTTTTCAGCTGTTGGTAAGTGTTGATGTTTTTTACAGCTGAGTCCTAAAGCAGGATTTCACACAAGAGGTGTTTCTGTCCACTCTGCCTTAGTTTGCTTGTTTTTAGCTAATGCCACTTCAGATATTATTCAGCAAAATGTTGAATATTCTGCTCTTAAATGTTCTGCATGTGCTCAAATTCTTTGTGGCACTGAATCCCTGAGGGAATGCTTCTACTCTTAGCCCAGGCCCAAAGCTTATTCTTGTGGAGAATATTTTCACTCTGCAGGACATTGTGGCTTCCCAACGAGGAGCAGGAATGAGGCTGGGAGATGCAAAACCCCTTTTATGGTTCCCCTTTACCTCAGGCTCAGCATCAAGTACCAGAAACCTGCCATCTTGGCACACACTGGATTTTCAAGGACCTGGAAAACAACAGAAATTATCAGAATGAATCACACAAGACTCCATTTTCTTCATGCAGGAAAAATGCCCATTCTTTATTTGCATAAATGATTTTTATACAATTTTACAGACCTTGTGTGTGACTTCAGTTGGTCACTAGCTTTCTTGCCAATGAATTTATTGGTTAGCAAAAGGTATTTTACTTGTCCATCAAATCTCTCTACTCTGAAATTGTTTACATATTTTCTTCACTGATTCTTATGGGATGGATTTAATTTTTGTACAGGTGCTAGTTGGTTTTCACCCAGGAATAGATTGTTATGTTAACAAACTGTTCACATCAGGATTGCTTTCACATAGGAACTTGCAATGTGCTAGCTTGACAGGCTGACAGATCTAACAGAGCAGACCTGATTTTATAAGGCCTTTCTTTATAATTTTTCTACCTTAATGCAGCAAGAAATGTCTCTGGCACTTGGTAAGAAGTTGCTCCCATAGGATCAATGAGAAGAGGACCTGATCCCCCAGGTTCCAGTGGGATTACTCTGCACCCAGAAGGTTTGGGAGGGAGGTGAAGGTGATCAGAGGCCAGGGAAGCTTCCAGACAAGGACCCAGCCACAGCAGGACTCTGCAGTGCTGGAAGGTGGCTCTCCCTGTCCACATCCTCTCCGCTTCTTCCCAGGTTTCCATCTTCAGGTGTTCAAAGTGCAGACTGGAATTCGAGTCTGTGGAGCTGTGGCCAACACAGAATACCCAAAACATTCACATTTAGGGGAAAAGAATTCAAATGAAGATGAACTTAAAGAACTGATTTGGGTACCAGGAAAGCTTCAGTGATGTGATTGCCTCATTGACCCCTGTGTCTGCAGGCACACAGCACCAGGCAGGAATGCAGGCTGCAGGCAGTGCTCACAGTGCAGGGGATGAAGCTGCAGGCAGTGGCTCTGTTCTCTCTGCTCTGTCCCATTCTCTGTCTGCACTGCATCCATGCCACACTGACTCTGTCCCTGTGAGAGCACAGAGGACTGCACAGATCAGCTGCAGAGCCTGGGCAAGGGTTTGGCACATAAGGATCAATAACTGTGCTGTATCTTCCTTTCCCCACTCAGACCTCACTGTGTTATTTCATCTTCAGTTCATTTTAGGGCACCACCAATGCTCTGCAGAGTGGTTCCTTATACTCCCCCATTACCACAGGCTCACATCCCCTCCAGGGGGATATTAGCATGACAAATTTGTCACATGTTGGCTCTTTCATCTCCTCTGCATGAGGAGGAGTGTCTGCAATTGGGGTTTGTCTGGAGCCATAGCTACACGTGTGTGCCCAGGGAGAGTCAGGGGCACCTGTAGCTTGCTGAGCATTTGCTAAAGGAATGGAATCAGCTCTAACCTACCTGTTGTTTGGGTTGGGAACTGGTGATTCTTGGTAAGATCTGCAGTTTCTGTGTGAGCTTGTTGTGTAGTGTGGTGCTACTTCACCAGAAAGTTAGGACAAAAATGATCAAAAGTGAGACAAAAATCTCTATGCCCTGCCTGCCCCATGAGGAACAGGAGCCAGGCTCACTGCTTTAACCTCTTCACAATTCTCTATTTTGTTTTGTTGGCCATTTCATCACTTTTTCATCAGTTTTGAGAATATAAAAGGGAGAATAAGAAGGACCATTCAGTAAAATTATAGAACATTGAAAACATCAAAGGAATATTGTTTATTGTTATCTTTGGGAGAAAATACAGGGCTGTAAAACTGCAATGCCTCTTTGTTGTGACAAAGGCTGTAAGAAAGATAGGAAGGCTGGCATAAATCCAGCCTTTTGACAAGGCCTACAAGAGTGGCAAACAGAACAACTGAATTCACTCTTGAGCCAGCTTTTTGATTGTAATCAGCTGTTAACCCCCATAAACTTTTAGATTACTTTTAGTTTCCTTCAAGTGGCCAAACAGTTGTTTTGTGACTGTTTTGAGACAAGCCACAAGTGAGAAAATGCAATGTTTTATTTATTTCACTCCAGCCAAGGGTCCAATGAATTCATTAAGTTGAGACTGCAGGATGCCTGAACTTGTCCAGGTCAGTTATTTGCTCTTAGCTGACAGAAGGAGCATTTCCCATCCCTCATTTCCTCCACCAGCTGAAGCTGTGTGATTATTTCAAGAGCCATCAAGTTCAGGCTATCCATTTTTATGGCCTCACCAACAGCCATTCCTGGATTCCTCCCAGGCCATGCCAGCAGAGCCTTTGGTTATTGCTAGGGATGAGCATTAGCCTGCAGAATTCAAAATGAAAGCCCAGCTGGGAGGGTGTTTGTGCAAGTGCTGCCCAAGGAAACTGATGCTGATGAGTGTGGGGAATATGGGCACATTTGCTCTGGCTTAGTGAGTCTGCTCTCAAGTGTGGATATTATCCTCCTGTCTCCATCTGACTGAGCTGTTTTAAATGTGTTCTCTTCAGGAGCTGCTTGGATTTCTGCTGTTTCTGCTGAATGCAAACAGGCACCTCAGAAAGGCCATGGCAGGTGTCTGGCAATCAGTCCCTGGGTTTGCACAGGAATCCTAACAAGGAGGTGCTTCCCCTTTCAGTTGCTAAATTTAGATGAGATGAGCACTGATAGAAAAGGAGTGATTCGTGTCCTACTTCTTGTCTTTGTAAGGGTTTGAGCAGCCCAGTCTGGTGGAAGGTGTCCCATGGCAGGGGCTGGAGTGAGATGGGTGTTAAGGTCCCTTCCAGCCCAAACCAGGCTGGGGTTCTGGGATGAGTCCTGCTTGCTGTCAATTCCAAATTCAGTTTGGACTACATCAGTTTTGTCTCATACTTAAATGAATGAATTTGAGGGTTCCCCTTCTTATTAAATCACAGAATCACAGAAAGGTTTGGGTTGGAAGGGACCCTAAAGCTCATCCCATTCCTCCCCCTGCCGTGGGCAAGAACATCTTACACTGTCCCAGGCTGCTCCCAGCCCCATCCAACCTTGGGCACTGCCAGGGATGCAGGGGCAGCCCCAGCTGCTCTGGGCACCCTGTGCCAGGGCCTGCCCACCCTGCCAGGGAACAATTCCTCGTTCCCAATATCCCATCCATCCCTGCCCTCTGGCACTGGGAAACCATTCCCCCTTGTCCCATCACTGCAGTTCCTGATGAAAAGTCCCTCTCTGGCTTCCCTGGAGCTGAAATCTCATTGACTGTAATGAGAAATACAGCATTATTATTGTAATGCTTCATCTCTTAATCCTCAACTCTAAAATGTTGGGTTGATATGTAACAAGTCTGTAGAATTTCTTATTCAGTGGTGGAAGTAGCACAACAGGAGCCAGAACTCTGAATCTTATATTAGGATTTGTTTTAAAAATACCGAAGTAAGTAATGGCTTTTATTTCAGGGATTTTCAGAACCCAGATAAAGTAGCTATCAGATACAGACTGCAGGGTTTAGGAATGAGGTAATCACCTCTCTCCTGATCTTTCTGAATTGGTGTATCTCATATATTATCTTGCATATTAAATTTAATTTTTCACTGGCTTTTTTCAACGAGAATTTTTGAATTAAGAGTAGTTTTTTCCCTGCTGCTTTGTTTTCCTAATCTTCTTCTAATTCTCATTTGGCCTGAAAAGGTATTTACGTATCTAAAGTTATGTTATTCATAAAGCCAATCAAGCTTTTAATTAAGTTCTAAAATAAAGTTGTTTTAGAAGGGGAAGTGAAAGATTCTGAATTCTTATCTAAATCTTGTCTTTCAGATTTTTATAAATAGTAAATATTATGCATTTGATCAGTACATACAGATATTAGAAAAGTGAAAAAAATCTTTAACAATAACCAGAAATATCTTTAGTATAATTCAGTTATTTGATTAAGAAGTGAAAATCTAATAGCTGACAATATAATAAAAAGACTATACCATCTGTTAGCTGTATATAATGATATTAAAAACATCAGTCTGTACTTGATTCAACAATTTTCAAGAGCTTGTTAACCTTTCAAATTAGATTTGTACTATCAATTATACTTAACCAGGAACTTTTTATCCATGCTTTTGTATTTCCTTAATTAGTTCCATAACTCATTTCAGGCACCTTTCTAATAATGTGACACAGTTATAGAACCACAGCAGGACTTTCAGGGATGTCTGCTTCCATCTTTTCCTTTTTCTTTCCCCACCACTACACTGTAACTGTGTGATGATGAATGTTCTCATCTCCAGTTCCACTCTCACTTGAAATATTCCTATGGAATTCATCAAGGGCCAAACTTTGTGTCTGAGAGCAGTGGTGTGGATGGGCTCTGCAGGTCCCAGCCTCAGCCTGCCATCCTGAGAGAATGGACTGCAGGTATTCCTTAATTATCCCTTGGATTATCCCTCCCGCTTTTCAGAGAGGTGTGAAAAGTCTTTTTTGCCTCTGAAACTCTCAGAGGATTCTCTGCAGCCAGTTTGTGCTGGCCCTGACCCTTCTGAGGGCAGAGTTAAGCTCACACTGTGTTAAGGACAGCCCTGGCAATGGGGTGATGCTCCAGCCTGCTCAGCAGCACAGCAGGATTCACTTTCACCCCAAGGAAAGCATTGTTCTTAAGGACACATCTCCATAAAATTGCTGCTTTAGCAGTGAGGTAAAAGCTCCTCTCGAGACACTCTCGTGGTTTGGGAGAAAGGAGAAAGATGGCCCAGAAGCAGAAAATATTTTAAAAATCAACATGTCTGTATAACAGAATAGAGAATGTGATTCAGACATAGTTCATCTGCATCCATTTACTTAGGTAATAAAATTATTTTTCATGTTAGGAACATTCTTATTGCTTTCCAGCCTCCTGGTTTCTTACACTTTAATATCTTATATTGATAGTTTTCATTATTATTTCCAAAATACATGCCAGAATATACACAGTCTGTGTTAGAGTACTGCGCTGCAACCCCAGAGCACCATTTTCACACACACCCCCATCAAATTCACCTTACCAGCCCTCGGGTAGGGGTACCATTTATCACCACTTAACCTTTCTCTGTAGTTCAGAGCTGTAGGGTGGGCAAGGACAAAGAGGACAGGTTCCTAAAATAGTGCTGACAGCTGTTCCTCCAGGCTGCCATTAGAGCCTTCCCCATGGAGCACATGCTCAAGTCCAGCCTGAACCCAATTCCAGTCCATGAGCTCTTGTTCTATCAGCAATAAACAGGGAGAGCAGATGATTTCTGTCTCCTTTATGGTCACCTCCCATATATTTGGAAATTGTGATGCTGCTCTGTAGGCTTGGGCTCCCATTCCTTGCCACATTTTTGATCTGTCGTGTTTTTGGTGCTTTGGTTCATCTCTTTCTCAGACTGGATGTGTTCAGCACCCCGTGCTCTTGTTCCAGGTCTCTTCTGCATTTCCTGGGATTTTCTTCTCCAGTGTGGCACTGCTGAGTCTTGCTCATTTTGTGCCCCACAGGGATTCCCCAGAGCCTACACCCTCACTGGTGATTCCTCAGGTGAAGTCAGGAGCCTGCTGCCTGCCCACAGAGCTTTAGAATTCTGATTTCTTGCTGCCTCTTTGCTCAAACCTGTCGTGCAAGGAATTAATCCAAGTATGGATTAGTGCTGGATCCTGCAGAGCTCTGCCACAGTCCTCTCCACTTTGGTATGGATCTGTTGATAGTGAACCCCTGTCTGCAGGATTTTTGTGCAGGTTTCCCTTTTTAAAGAGATTTTGGTTGTGTGTGGGCTCTTTTCATTCTCCTGGCCTTCCATTCCTCTCCTGGGAGCTCTCTAGGAACACTGGCTTAGTCCTGCCAGCCTGGCAAGTGTGTAGGAAAAAGCTTCTCAATCTAGGGATGCTGTAACCCATCTTTCCCTCACAGAGCCTCTAAGCTTATCCTCATCTTCCTGGTTTTCATTGTGTCCAGCTATCTTTACTGCCTCACAATTTCAACAAAATAACAATACAAATTTTTTAAAAGGTTTAAAACACTCAAAATTATGGAGAGAGGTGATCCTGTGGCAATTCCATACAGTGGCCAGAGATTCCATTTCAGATATTTCAGCATGTCAGGCTAGCTGGAGCAAGCCATGGAGAGCTGTTCCTGCCATTCCTGATATTTTCCATTCTCCTCTTGCCTACCTGTTCATGCAGGGAGATACTGGGGAAGCAGTCCCTGCTGCATCCTTCTGCATTACTGCTTGAACAGCTCTTACTTGGTGGCTGCACACTGAAATGAAATTTAGGAGAATATGCTCAGAGGAAGAGACACGTGAAATATGAAATATTCCCAAGGACCCTTGAAAGGTCTACAGTGAAGTGGGGCAAAAATCCCCAAGAAACTCTCCTTTTCAATGGATCATGCCTCTCCCTCTAGTTGGTATTTCTCACACTGTGTTGCTTTTTTCCTTTTTTTTTTTTTTTCCCCAGAAATGAATTAAGAGCTTGAACATTGAATTTTTGGGTGTGAAAAACCAGAAAAAGATGCAAATGCTGTTAGGCTGGAGGAGCTCTGCATCAAAGTGAAAAGCTATGGTATGAAAACCATGGATTTTACAAATGTATTGTTTCAGTGCAAATGGATTGTATTTTAAATATAAAATAATGCTCTGAATTTAGCAGCCCTAGAAATTGCACCATATTTTAATATTACAGAAATTCCTTGTTTTCTGATGCATATTTTAGTGAAGTATTTTAGAGCATTTAGTGAACAGAAACACTCCTTGAAATTTGTCTTTCTTGTCTTAACTCTTCATTTTTTTCAGTGACTTATTCCTGTCATTGATTTTACACCAGTGCTACTTCCACAGGGATTAAACTTAACTGTGCTTAAAGTAATTTAAATATGACTTGTACTGAGCATGAAGATATTTAAGCACAATGGGAAAATATCACAAAAAAATAATAATTTTTATTGGTTTAATATTTGTTGCTCTGTAAGAAAGCTGAGGCTTCTGATCCCTGATCTCTGTTTCTGAAACAAAGAACTAAGGCACAGGTCTTGGAAGCTGATATATGCACCCCATGCCAAGTTCAAAAAGGAAGTGAACGTCCAGATTTATTTCCTACACTTAATTTTGTTAGCAAATGAGATGTAGACCTTATAGGAGTGAAATCAAGAGCTGGATTCTTCACAGAGACATTTAAATGGCATCAAAATACAGATGGATTTTGATTTTTGGCAATTAAATTATTAGGTAACTTTAATTCTATTAAAATCCCCATCAACAGTAGGAAAAAACCCATGTGTGGGTGAATAATGATTGTAAATTAGATGGAATTTTTCAAGTTGGATGTTTGTAGAGCAGTGTAAATTCTGCCAGAACTTAAGTAAGAGTAACAACCTGGGATTCTTGCATCTCACCTTCTGGCCAGTGTTACATCTGAAATACAGGAAATAATTCAGTAAAATTTCGGCTGAAATATGTGGAAAAAAAAAATTGCAAATAGCTGCAGAGTGTTCTGGGCTGCCTGTGACCTCATGGCTGGGATTTCCCTTTGGATCTGATATCCTGGATAGGTTTCCTTCTGAAACTGCTTAGTGCCAGATCTTAATTGAATTTACAGAGTGGAAGTTGTGAGCCCTCAGAACCTCAGTTGGAGTCACCAGCTGGAGAGTTGGGATGAATGATCCCATTCCAGAACAATTTGTAGAGCAATGGAAGTTCTGCCAGAACTTAAATAAGAATAACAACCTGTGATCCCTGCAGCTCACCTTCTAGTGGAATAATTTTCTGAAATACAGAAATTTTCTGAAATACAGAAAAAAAAATCAGTAAAATTTTCACAACACCTTCTCTCAGGGTGTGACCTTTAAGGCCACTCCCTGGAGCACCTGGGTTCCCTCCTGGAGGCTCTGGATGAGCAGGGGAAGGTTGGAACTCAGCAAGTCCTTCCCTGATGGTCCCTGTGGAGCTCCTCATCTGCAGAGGGAGATCTGAGCTCGTGTTTGCTCCATGCCCTTCAGCTGACACCCTGCTGCCTCTGGACACAAAGAGGGACAAATTAAATGAGTAATAAACCCAGCTAATAATAAATAGAAGAAGTGGGGTGTAAAGGACAGGGTAGAATATTATTCAAAGTAGGTACCTCAACCTGTTTCCCAGAGTAACTGCACAAATAAACTGTTATTCATTTTGAAGGTTAAGCTCTAATAATACCTTTAAAACACTCAAGTAAAGTTCAAATGCAATCTACTATTTATGATAAAGCGTTCCCGGTGTTGGAGGCAACTCTTTCCCAAATTGATTATATTCCCTTTTGAGCAGAAGTAGGTTTCAAGCATCTAATTCAGGAGGAGTCATCCATCTTCCTTTCTGTTAGTCAGATAGCTCGATATTCCAGTTCCTCCACAAAGTCTGACTTGCCAATGGAACGGATATTTCTTTTTCTTCAGCAAAACAGGCTCTTTTGAGTCCTTCCAAGCCTGCTTAGCATTTGTGTTCTTTTTGACAGGCGTTCATTTTTGGAACAAACTTGTACGTGCAGCAGAAAGAGAAAAGAAAATTGCCAAAAAGGGGCATTTTAAAGAGTTTTAAGGATTACTAAATAATTTCTTTTTAAGAGTCACAGATATTTTACAGTCAGACTACAGCTAAAAAGCAGTTACTGTAACCTGGGAACATACAGTGTTAGTCTGTATAATTTTCATTTGTTTGTGAGTTGTTTTCTTTTTCAGTGATAAACAGATACAAATCCCAGTCATGAATCTTGTTGGGAACACATCCAGCTATTTTTGTTATAATTGCTAAGAAAATGCTTTTATCTGGAGTTATAAGAAATATTCTTTTTACATGACTCTGGGATAATGGCACTTCATGCTCCAGAGCAAATCGAAGGAAAAAGTGAACGGAAGTTAACCAAGGAATTTCAAACCACAAAATTATTTGTCTTTATGACTGAATCTATCCCTGATGTCAGTCCTAACCCTGGCAGGACTTGGGGTTTGCCATGAAGTTGTCAAAGGTTCATTGTTTTCTCTCCAAACCCAATGGCCAAACAAGAAATGCTGTTTTCAGATTCCCAAGTGATGTAGCTTTATTTTTCACAGCTAAAATTGAACATTTAAATTCTTTGGCATTTAAATTCTTTGCTGTCAGTGGGTATGAACAAAACACATTCTGGCTGAAAAACAAAACATGTAGCCTTTCTTTAAATGAACAATCTCCTTTATTGGTATATTTTCCTTGGTAGAATTTGCCAAAAGATAAATGAACTTGTCAACATCAAGTTGCTCCTATTTGTTCCAGGATGCCCCGAGTTGTGCTGTGATCAGTCTTTCCCCAGAGAAGCTGAAGAGGTGACCTTTTAATTTTTGTTCAAGCACAGAATGCTGAAGGAAAGTCCCAGCATTCTGTACTCACCCTGAATCTGCTGCTCCCCAGGCTTGAAGCATGGCTTGGTGACACAACCCAGCCAAGTGTGGCATCCAAGTAATGATGTTGTAATTAAGGCAGGGGTGGATCTTCCACTTTGGATTGACAATATCGTTCTTCCAAAAATCTCCCTTCAGGCTGCAAATATCTCACAGTGTTCTGCCATTTCTAAGCATGAGTAAAGAAAGAATTTCTGGCCCATCAGGAATTTGTAATTGTATTTGATTGCAACCTCAATCATCATCCAAGCCCTGCTGGGGAGGACACTAAAAAACCTGAGATAAACAGAAACTGAGACAGAATTCAGCCTGGAGGAGAGAAGGGTGTGTGGAGACCTCACAGCACCCCTAGGATCTGAAGGGGTACAGGGAAGCTGGAGAAGGATTGTTCATTAGGAAATGGAGTGACAGGACTAGGGGAATGGCTTCCCACTGTCAGATGGGATTTTGGGAAGGAATTTTTCCCTGGGAGGGTGCCCAGAGCAGCTGTGGCTGCCCCTGGATCCCTGGCAGTGCCCAAGGCCAGGTTGGACACTGGGGCTGGGAGCAGCCTGGGACAGTGGAAGGTGTCCCTGCCATGGCAGGGGTGGCACTGGGTGGGCTTTAAGGCCATTCCAACCCAAATCATTCCATGGTCCTAAAATTCAGCACAGATTTAATTTCTGGCTGACCAACCTTGCATCATAATATTATGAACGACTGTAATGGGCAATCAGGGATTTCTTTTCATGTATTTCTGTGCTTTTCTGAGAAGAAAATTGTTCAAAAGGAATGAATGGCTGGAATAATTTAAATAGGATGTAGTGCAGTAGTACACAATTCAAGGGTGCTCATTTAGGGAATAAAAACAATTTCAGGTGGAATCATGAGTGTTGGAGGAGGAGGAGCAGAATTCAAATGAAGGAGTTGTAATGCATGATGACTCTGAATCACTCATGATATCCAAACCTAAAAAATGTAAATGAATCTCAGGAGCTTTGTCAAACAGGACTGAAGATGTGAGGATGTGTGGTCAGACCTCATCAGCTTAACTGGTGATGTGATTGTAGGATGAGAAAAGAGCCTTTTAAACAGAAAGATGGTGAAAATACCCAATTTTTCCAACTGATGTTGACTCCATTAAGGCTGGATGTCCTAGGAAACCTTGTGACCATTTCTCTACCTTGGGGCTCTGGGATCCCAGAACAGCCTTCTGAGGGATATTTTAAAGAACTCCAAAACTTAGGAGTTCCTATCTTGCAAAACTTTTTTCCTAACCTTGGTTTTACAATATCAGCTTAAAAAAATCAGACCTAATAAGTGTTGGTCTTTCTTGCTACACTTACTAAGAGCAGATGTGCCTTTTCAGTTGTGCCACCTTCATTTGCTTGTGGCTGACAAATACCGGCACTCCACAACTTAAAAAAAAAAAAAAATTAGAAGAACATGAAGTCCTTGTATCTGGCAGTGAAATAATTATGTGCAGCATGTTCAAAAAGATCTTTTTCTTTTCCTAGCCAAGACTTGTTGCTTGATGATGGAAAGTGCTTCATGGTGCTTGAACCAGCAGAATTATCCCACCCTGCACCCCTGCAGTCAGAAAGACAAAACAAACCTAAAATTAGGATGTCACCAACAGAATTGTCTCATTTGCTTTAGCAAACAACTTTTCATCTAATAGAGGAATAATGGTGCTGAAAACAAAATGGACTCTAAAGCTGCAGCCGGTTTAAGTGTTGCACTGAGCACAGGGATCCACTCAGTGAACCCATGGAGAAGTTTTGGATTTTCAGAAGCAAAAAATTAGACTTCTTGCTTGATGCAAGCGAATACAGGAGGGCTTTGGGTACCCCAGAAGGTCAAGCTGACCTTGTTTGCTGATTAAAAAGTAGAGATTAAAGATGAGGTAGTTTTACTGTATTGGAACATTTAATGTTAATGATATGGCAGCATAATTTGTGATCATAAGATATCCATGGTGATACAGAATGGAAAGTAGATCATAATAGCCTGTGAGATTGAGAAATGGCTGCGAACTGAATATGCAAAGGATATAGAACAAATGGTGAAAAGCACATTGGGGAAGTTTTTATTTGCAGCTTGTGATAATTTGGGAGATCGTGGCACTTTGGGGGTTTTGTGGTGGTTTTGCTGCTGTTGTTAGGGACAAAGAACTCTGCTCTTTCATTTCTTTCTCTGTTTGTATAAGCTAAAAATGTAATAACTATGGAATGATTGATTAGAGTAAATGGGATGAATGAATGGGAAGGGCTATATCTAATTTATCTAATTTCACATATACTGGAACATAGGTCATTAAATGAAATTTCTCCTGACTTTTTCTATCTGAGGCCTTTGGAGGAAGTGATCTCTATTTAAAGGTAATTAAACCCAAACTTTTTTTTTTTTCCTGGTGGGTTTTAATCCCAGTGACTTTTTGTATTTACAAAATTCATCTGGAAGGATCTGTTTAGAAAATATCCAAGACCTTCCCAGAACTGACCACAAACCCTAATTTTATTTAAGCTGAGCTAACAAAATTTTAAGTTGAATTTCAGATGTCAATATCACTAATACCGTTAGTGGAATTTTCCTAATAAGCCCTGGAATGAGTATTACAATCCTGTTAAATTTGAATTAACTTTTGAAGGGATTTTGTGAAGTTAATGGGAGAGTTGACATTTCACTTCAAATAGAAGGTGCTGTAGGTTCTTGGAGTTATCCCTTCTTTCATTTTAGGAACAGAGCAGATATGTTTCCATTGATGTCTGCAGAGCAAAACTGGTCTATAGAAGCTGGTGATGTTGCCTGGTTGAATGAGCCTTTAAAAAAGAAATTCCAGACTAACATTCCTCTACCCTTTTTTGTAAAACTCTTCATAAGGCTACAAGATCCATAGGATGGTACTAATTATTTCAGAACATAATTATGTTCTTTTGAGATGTTTTTCTCTCTAGATTTACATTTCACCTCCAAGCAAACACAGAAGACTGTTACATATAATGCATGGTCATTTAAGCAGAAAATTGTCTTAGAATGGTTAATTATTTAATTATTGCATTTACCATATCCTTGAGGAAACACTGCTGAGGAGAAAAATCAGTGAAGCAAGTAGGAGCTTTTTTATTGAACTCCATTCCTACTGCTGACTGTTTTGCTTGAATTTAGAAATGAAAATGCAGATGGAAATGCTAGATGAAAACACATTCAAATGAAGACAAGATTCACATGTTAGAAGTTGATACTTGGTTAGCTTGGTAACACTGGTAAATAAATAAAACTTAGATGCATTTAGAACTGTAGGAAGACGCATCTCGAGGAAAGATCTGCTGCTCTGTACAGCAAGCCAAAATCAGAGAGAGATGTTTGACTTTATTGACCTGTTCCTCCTGTGGAAGGGAGCTCCAGAACCTCCCTTACAACCTCTTCCAGGAATTCATGGGTCTGATATTATGGGATTTATTTCCCTTCCAGTGGAGCTAATGCCCTGATCCCTGACAGCCAGCAGAACCAGCTCTGGGGTTTGACACCCTGGGCACTCCCTGCCATCTCCTTGTCTCCTTCTTCCAGGTAAAACCCTCTGCAAGCCCTCCAGGTGTGTGCAAAGGACACTTTGGTGTCTGAGCAACAGGGAAGCCAATGGCAGTGCTACAGTGGTGACTTTGGAGGAAAGCACGAACAGACATGCAAGCCAGACCCCAGAGAAGGTAGAAAATCAGATTTGGTGGGCCCAGGCTGTGTGCTCCAGCACAGAAAGGCTACTGAGGTTGCTGAGAAGGGAGGGGCCTGGATTAAAGACCCCATGATGCAAAGATAGAGTCAGTTGAGGGGAGATTGCCCAGCAAACTCCTTCCACTGCTGTTCAGTGAGTTGTCTCTGCTTTTGAAGGATCACAATTGCCTTAGTTTGTAGCCTAATGAAACCTGGCACTGGAGTTAACAAGGCTGTAGTGGTACTTTGGGGATCTTACTTGAAGGATGATGTTTAATTCATTTCAAAGCTTTTTCCAGTTCAGGGTTGTGTTGTAGCTGGTGTACCTGGATTGCCATCACAGCATCTTCTGGGGCTCTCCTCCTGAAGGAGGAAGGCTGGGTAAAAACTGAGTGCTAAACCTGGTCTTCTGCTCAGTTGGTAAGAAACCAGTGTCCTGTGTATAGTTTACTGGAAAGGAACAAGTACCCAAAGCCTCTACTTTAAAAACTGCTCTGGAACATGGACAGAGCTAATCTTACAAAGCATTGCACACATGTAATATTTAGTTGAGGGGAAAAGACCTTCAAAAGGTATGACAGTATTTTTCCCTGTCCCTGTCAAGGTTGGCTGCCTGGTGCTCTTTCCTTGCACAGAGAGGCCTTGCTCCAACTGCAAATGTCCCAAAGAGTGTCACAGACACATTTTATGAAAAATCCTTTCCTTGGGATTTTTTCTCCTGAGAAGCTGAGAGGCCTCAGGAACAAAATGTAAACAATGATTCTCTGCTGCTGTGGAATGCAACAGGTGGATCTGTGATTGGTCTCATGAGGTTGTTTCTAATTAATGGCCAATCACAGTCTGGCTGTCTGGACTGTCTGGTCAGTCACAAGATTTTATTATCATTCCATTCTTTCCTTTCCTTGCTAGCGTTCTGATGAAATCCTTTCTTCTATTCTTTTAGTATAGCTTCAATGTAATATATATCATAAAATAATAAATCAGCCTTCTGAAACATGGAGTCAGATCCTCATCTCTTCCCTCTTCCTGGGACCCCTGTGAACACCATCACACAAACAGGACTGAAGTTACCCTGGAACTGCAGTGGCTCTCACCAGCTAAGCCTGGAGCACTGCTTTTCCCCCACCACAACAGGCTCTGCTTGCCCTTGGGATTTCTGTGCACTATCATAGAATAGTTTGTGTTGGACAGGACCTCAAAGATCAGGCAGTTCCACCCCTGACAGGAGTGGTTTCATTGGCACCACCTCACAGGAGTGGTCTGGTTTGCAGGTCATTGAGAGGGGTCACTCAGCTGCCCACCTTCAGACCAGCAGTCCCTCTGAGAGTCATCCTGCACAGCAAACACCTGGAGCAGCCACAGCCTGTGAGTACCACTCATATCACTGCTGGCTGAAATGAAAATGCTTTTTGGGGCAAACACACAGACATCAGCTCATGCTCAGAGGAACCTAAGGGATGACTAATGAGGAAATGCATGAAGTGATACACAAAGCACCAAGTTCTGGGTTTTTTTTGCTGATAAAAAAAGGTAAAAGGCTCTTAAAATGTATCTCTGGGATGTGGTTACTGCAGTTTCTTCAAATGCAGCCTGCCCTTTCTCCAGGGGCTCCTGTGGTGGCATTTGCTGAGACAGAGGCATCACTGGCACCATAGCTGTCCCCTGGGGGCATGGACAGCCAAAAATGGATTGTGTTCTGGTGCTATTGGCGCACTTTCTGAGATAAATAGCAGAGTGTTTTCATTTCTCCTCTTGGCCTAGGGAGGAGCAGAGCAGCACTCACAGGTCTGGTCCTGTGCAGGACTCACAGAGTGACCAGGTGCTTCAGTGTTTCAAACCCCTCCTGATTACATCTCCTCTGTATCTCAGACTTGAAATGCTTCCCAGAGCTGTGGGATAAATAGAGGACTTGTAAAAATGTCTTTTAAGATAAAGGTGTGTAGGGGGATACAGTGTGGGTAAATGAACTAATGAACAACAAATGGTGACCCTGATGTGATTTGGAAGGAAAAAAAAAAAAAGGGACTCAAATGCTAAACTATATAACCCCATGGATTCAGGACTAAACTATATGGCCCTGTAGATTTGGGGAAATATATCAATTGCAGCTATTAATGTTTGTTAAATATGAGTATAAAAGATTTTGAAGATAAGTACTTTGTAAACTGAGAAAAGCTGCAAAACTGAACTAACATTTAGAAATATATATTTGTACTATGATATGGTCTGAACACTTGTATAACTCTTAGTTCTGAATGAAATATATGAATGTGTCATAATATTTGAATATGTACTTGTATAAATGCTGCAACTCTGTAATTAAAAGAAAAAGGAGGAATTGTAGGGGGATACAGTCTGGTTAAATGAAGGTGGTATAGAGTGTAATCTTACCCCCTAAAGAGTTGCAGCTGAGCTAATTAGTAAAGCTTAGGAGCAGGCCTGATGTTAACAGGCCACAGCTGTAGCCAATAAGAAGAGTGTTATAAAAGAGTGGATTGGTGGGAGCTGGAGCCAGCTGGCTGCTGCAAGGATGAGGACAAGTCAGTGCTTAGAGGAGCTGCCTACAAGAACCATCAAGGAGGTACAAAGCTCTGGCAATATGGAGCCTTTGCAATATAATGATAATAGAATTCTTGCAATATATATGACAATAAGGGGTTCTTTGGGCTGCCTGTGCTGGGGGCAGTGGGGGACTGGGGGCTTCCATCAGAGATTCCTCTGTGGGTTGGGGACATCCCAGTGGGGCAGGGGGAAGGTGTGGGGAGGAAAGAACTAAAGAGTGGGGCAGCTGTGGGGTGCCCATCGCCCCCATTCCCCACCCCTGCATTGTTGGGATAGGAGAGGACTCTGGGGCAGGTCAAGTGATTTGCCTCTCATCTTTGATCTCTGTATCTATTAGAAATAAACCAATTTTTACCCAGCCAGGTCAGTTTTGCCCATGATAGTCCTTGGTAAGAGGTCAGTAAATGTTCTCCATGCTTTTAACTTGACCCACAAGTTAATTTTGTCCACATCTGCTGCTGATGGCCAAGGTCACTCACCAAAAACAGCCTTACAGGTTGTAAAGGGAATACCAAACCTACCCACAGCACTGCAGGGCAGGATGGATGGTATGAAGGCATTTTATCAATGCTTTTAAACCCCAGTGCCTGCTGGTGTTTATGAAAGGAGTGGAAATGGCTCAGTAGCTAATGCTGAGAAATGACCATAAATTTCAGTGGTAAGAGTTGGATGAAAATGCTTAAATGTGGATTTTCATCTTGGTTGTGCACACAGAAACCTGAGATGGTCATGGAGAATCCTGTCTTGTGATTAATTAATTCAGAGAGAGAAAATGTGTGAAATAAACCCCAACAGTGCCATGTTCCTGTGCTGGGTACCCTACAGGTTGGGAATCAAGAGATGTGACAGATGATGAGCGGGGCTAATTGAGACAAGATCTCAAGTGTTCTCAGTCTAAAACTGGGGACAGCCAGCATGGCTTGGGAATTCAGTCTGAAAGCAAACATGGATGACAATTAATTAGTGACTAATAAAATTATTTCTTCAGTTACAGTGGGAGGGGAGGATGGAGCCAAGGCAGATGCAACACCAGAGGAAGAGAGGAAAAAAAACCAACTCATCTGCCAAATACAGGCAAGACATCCCACAAAATGCATAGAAATGAGGGTGATTTTCCTGTGCTTGATCAAAGGTAAAAAACACGTGTTAAAAAAGCCTGATGTAATTTAGAAATCTTTTTGATGTGAATTTGAAGCTGTGGTTTGATAGCTTTTCCTCCACTCCCAGGACACAGATGGCTATTCCATAGTAAATGGGGTGCAATTAGTGACTATCCATAGCTGAAGAAAGCAGGGAGCAGGAACCTGAGGCTTTTTGGATCTTAACTGCATCTGGAACAATATTCTCCTGTTTATTTTATATTATTTTATTCCTGTTTGTGGTTTTTTTGTTTGTTTTTTTGGGGTTTTTTTTGTTTTTGTTTTTTTGGGTTTTTTTCCTGATACACAACTCCCCACAAAGGAAGCAGGTCTTGCGCTTCTTGTTGTGTTTTTTTTAATTTGTTATTTTATTCCTGGTTTATGTTATGTTTTTTAATATATAATATTATATATATTTACATAAATATAGTATATACATATATTTTTATTTTAATATATATTTTATTTATATTTATATAATATATCATTCCTGGTTTTTTTGAATTGCTGATACCCAATTCCCCACAAAGGAAGCAGGTCTTGCACTAACTGTTGTGGTTTTTTATTTTATATTATTTTATTCCTGTTTTTCTTAATTGCTGATACCCAACTGCCCACAAAGGAAACAGGTCTTGCACTTGCTGTTGTGTTTCTCTCACATCTCTTTGGCAGTGACCCCGTGGGCTTTTCCCTTGCCCTGTAGCCTGGGGAATGTTCTGTTTCCTAGGCCTATCTGGAAATTTCATCTGAAAAGCTTTTGTTATGTCAGGGCCTTGGGACCTGCTGATGCCTGGGAGCTTGTCTGATCTCCCAAAGGAGATTTGGAAAACATTTTTCTCCCCATTGTAGGGATGTTTGAGGCCCATTCTGCAGACCTTTCTGCACTGAATGTCTGCTACATGGTTTTAATGGCTCTTACAACCATTTGCAGTCATAACCATTCAGTTTATCATCAGCTGTGCTAATACTCACCATGATTTAATCTATATAAATCAAGTAAATATCGATTTATTAAATTTTCAGGGTTGTTCCTTGTATGGAAAAGCCATTATGCAGTTAATATGTTCTAAGACTGGCAATTTGGCTTTATAAATTGCAGATTGTTTTTTGCCTCAGCTCAGAGCCATGTGAGACTCTACCACCCATCCCTGTATGGTTTTTTTGCATACCTCACCAGCATGATTTGTGGTTTGGGGCCCAGAGGCGCTCCTGGTTTGTCTGATAGCCACATTTCCAATGTTGTGGGGCTGATTCACAGCCTTGCACAATGCAAGACACAGTGGTTTGTGCTGACTGACTCTCAGATAGCTGCCCTAACATACTTAGTTTGGACTTATCCATCTACCAGTCTGCTGGATATAGCATCTGCTCCCTTGGATTTAGTTATTCTTTGGCTGATTTATAACACAGGCCTGTAATAAATTATCTCAGCACAGTTGGAGTGCCCTGAACTACAGATTAAGAACTGGAATGAGTGGGAAAGGCAGGGACTTCATAAACCAGATTTATGGAATCAAAACTTTTTTTCTTTTGGTTTTGATACTATAACAGAAACTAACAAAAAGTTATCTTAAGTGCTAACTTTAACATATTTCAGCAAAGTCTTTCCTAACTCTGCTGTTCTCTCTATAAATTATCTAATCTGTATTTTTTAATATTCCTGCAACTCCAGCAACTGCTGTAAAAAGCAAAGGCTGTTTCATTGTGTTGAAGTCCAGTGTGTTTGCTGTGTTTATTAAATCTGCTGGTGTTTTCTTCAATGAGACCTTTGCAAAATGCTTTTTTTTAATGTTGATCTAAGTCACTCTCCGCACAGTTGGGATGCCCTGAACTGCAGATTAAGAGCTGGAATGAGTGGGGAAGGCAGGGACTTCATAAACCAGATATTTTTTTTTTGGCTTTGATACTGTAACAGAAACTAACAAAAAGTTATCTTAAATGCTAGCTTTAACGTATTTCAGCAAAGTCTTTCCTAACTCTGCTGATCTCTCTATAATTAATCTGTGTTTTTAATAATTCTGCAAGTCCAGCAACTGCTGCAGAAAGCAAAGGCTGTTTCATTGTGTTGAAGTCCAGTGCATTGGTGTGTTTATTAAATCTGTTGGTGTTTTCTTCACTGAGACCTTCGTAAAATGCTTTTTTTGTGTTGATGTAAGTCACTCTCTAGGCACTGGTCAAGTATTGCTCTGCAGTGTCTGTTCAGCTCTTAATCTGAGTTCATCCTCTCCCTTAGTGGGCACAGTGACAGGCTGTGCATGGCCCTGGGGGCACAGCAAAAAGGGGAAAAAATAAAAATATCTGTGGAGATAAATGGGATGGGATGGGAGGAGGTGTGCACCCATGCCAGCACTTAGAACCCCAAAAGTGAGGGCAAGGCTTCACAGGTTACAAACCCAGGAGAAGCTGAAGGTCTGATCAGCACCTGGAGCAGAGGGAATGACAAAATAAACCTTTCTGAGGGGGTGATGTCCAAGTGCTTGTGTTGGGCAGAGTGGTTTGAGCTTGGTAAGCAGCACTGCTGCCCAGAGCTGGGTTTGAGGAGGGTGCTCAGCAGCAGAGTGGGATTCCTGCAGGAGACACAGGCTGGTGATGGGAAGCACAGCCTGACTTCAGCCAACAAAGAGAAAGAAAAACAGGTAAATAAAAAAACCTCTTGTAAGCAAGATACCTTTGGAACAAAAAAGGGTAGACTTCAGATGAACAAGATTGATGGGACAAGAGGTTCTTCACATTCCATTTCGTCTCACAGTGCAGTAATTTGGCAATTTGTTATGGTGATGCATCTCTCTTGCTAATTATTAAAATTATTGTCAGAAATAATGTTGAAATCTAGGTTTATAAAGAGGCTGTGGTGAGTTCAGGATGCTCAAGCTCTGAGTTGAATTAATTTGTTTTTATTTAACTTTCAGACTTGAATTAATTTGTGTCAGAAATTGGATTCCAGAAGGCACTTATTAAAAGTGAGTCAGAAATCAATTCTGTTTGTTTTCCTCAAATATACTTTACGTAAAAGAAATTTAATTTTAGTAAATTTATTAGTGTCTCTTTGCAGAAAAGCAATGGATTGACAGTTGACCTAAATTGCTACAATTGTTTAAAAGGTCAGAAACTATAGCATTTAGAGACAAACCATTCTATTGCTCCTGAAAGCTTTTATTAACATGCCCACGTATATTGTGTATAACCAGGGAAACTAAAAGCCTGCATTCCCCAAGTTTGAGAAGCTGCTCTGTGATTTTAACTGAGTTTTCTGTCAGCACTTCCAGGAGCTGCTGCTTAAGGGAAGCTGTTACAAAGGCCCTTGGCAGGGTGGTTTTTTCTCTGTCATATTTAACCCAGCCACGTCTAAGAGAGCCAAGAAAATAAAGTCCAGACAGTTCTGTACAACACCTCAGTGCAGGCAGTGATCTTATTTAATGCAGGTCACAGCACCCAGCCTCATGGTCACTGAAGGGCCAGAATAAATGTTGTTTCTCTGCCTGAAATTCTCTTTTTCTAGTGACTTGCCATTGTAGCACTTAGAGAAATACACCTGAAGGTTAAAAACAGAGTAAGAGGATGAGCTTTGATGGTGTCTCAGCCTGAAGCTGGCCTTGGACAGGCCCCATGAGGTGATGGAGCGTGACCTTAGATAAATCCCTAAATCCTGTGTTGGTTTGCTCAGCAGGGATGTTGCAGTGTCTCCCACACAAGCACACAACAACAACCCCCCAGGAAATGCTGTTGTGGGGTCTGAAAGTGGCCAGGTGCTTTTCCCTTCCCTAAGGAACTGGTAAGTGCTCATTTTCCTGTTGTCAAGTGCATCTGTGGTAGTGCTGGACCATGAGAGCTGTTTCAGTCGTGTTCATAGAAACCTGGGTTTGCATCTCCCTTGTTGGTAATCCTGCAAAGCTCCAAAATGGTTATGAATTAAGGAGCATTTCCTCCCAGTTCCTGCCTACTTCATATTTAAATGTTACTGCTTCCTTGGCATCTACTTGGACATGAAACACTATAGATTAATAAGTAATTATGGGTAGCCTAGGAAGAAAAACAACTTTTGAAGGTGTTTTATTTAAGCCACAAAAAAAAAAAAAGCTTTGAAATAAAAAATGTCTTGTTTACAGCATGAGGAGTCCATGTTCCAGATGTCTTCATCTGCTGTTCTTTGAAATGTTTACCAAATGCTTTCTTGGATAAAGCAAAGGCTGTGGGGATTTCAGTGACAAAAGGGGCACTGCAGTCTGTTCCAGGGTGGGAGCCTGCAGAGGAATTACTGGGGTAATGCAAGGAAAAAAGGAGGTGGTTTCAGCATTTTAAAAATAAAGAGCAGAGTGGTGCAATAAAAAGGACAGCAGCACCCAGAGCATGTCAGATTTTGTGGTTTGAACCTAGAGGCTCAAAGGGAAAAGAGAACACACAAAGGAGCCACCGCTGGTTAGCAGTGCACAAGTAAAGATTGGTGATTTGGGAAAGAGCTACATTAGATTCCAGCTTTCCCTTATTTCTGTATTGAACTCCCAGGCATGGCTTTAAGTTGGCATTATAGTCATTATAATCTTTTTTGTACAGTTTTTGTACAATACCAAGTTCAAATCCTTCAGAGTGTGTATGACTTGACGTATTGCTCTATACATTACTTTAAAAATGAAACATAAAAAGCTTTACTTGACTTAAATGACTAATTTGTCCTGTACCAAGTTGTTTTTTCTAATTAAAAACTTTTCTTAGGGGGAAAAAAAGCACAACAAAATTTTTGAACCAGCAGTATGACTTTAAAATGAAAGGACTAAGTGGAAACTATAAACATAAAGATGAACGGTTTCTACCCAGCAGGGTACCTAATGATAGAAATGAAACCATAACTGCCAAGAAGTAATTGGTGTTACGAGAAGTGTAGAATTTCAGTCATATAAAATTGTAGAATCACAGAATCATGGAATGGTTTCGTTTGGAAGGACCTAAAAGGTCATCCCACCCCACCCTCTGCCATGGGCAGGGACACCTTCCACTGTCCCAGGCTGCTCCAGCCTGGCCTTGGGCACTGCCAGGGATCCAGAGGCAGCCCCAGCTGCTCTGGGCACCCTGTGCCAGGGCCTGCCCACCCTGCCAGGGAACAATTCCTCATTCCCAATGTCCCATCCAGCCCTGCCCTCTGGCAGGGTGAAAATCTGGGTGAATTCTTTATGCCTTTTTTTTTTTTGAGCCCTGTAGTGTTGCCATTGCCTGAAGTGGTGCTGGAGATGAACTCCCTCAGAACAGGTACCTGGAATTACATAATTGAGTATGTCCAGAGTACCTTTACTGTGTGCACAACCCCCATAAATCATGTGGAGCTGCCTTTTACCTGCCTTTCCCTGGGATGAGCTGATGGATATCTGTAGGGGCAGAGGCCAGGCTGGGAATGGGGTGGCAGGGAATGGTTGGTTTGTAGAAAATGCTGTGAATGTTTGGATCTGTCACACGTGGTTTTGGCCAAGTGCCCTGGTTTTCCTGCAGAGCTCTATGATCTCTCCAGAAATCGAGTTTCCCTTCATTTCTAGATGTGGCTTTCTAGAGAGCACTGAAGTGCTTTTTTTCAGTGAAAATACTTCAAGTGCTATACTATGGTCTGAGTCATGGCATAGTGTTGTAGTTAATTGCATTTTTTTCCAGCTGTATAACTTGCTTTCATGCAACTTTATTGCTTATAATGAATGTTTTGTAATTATAAATGGTGTTTAGGCAATACTTCCAACAATATCCACTTTCCCTGCTTTGTGCCAAACTTACATAGTCCCCTCTGGCCATTGAATTAACCACAGAATTCTGTGAGATCTCAGAAATATTTTCCAGGTTCTCATAGAAAGATTGACATGTTTTGCATATTTTAATTTAAACAGTTTTTTAAACACAGCATCATTTAATTGTTTTCCCTTTGCAGTTCCAATTAAAAAAGAGAATGGGGATTCCTAAAGTAAAGAAGCTAATTTCTTTTTGCCTTCTAAGCATTTAGCTATGAGGAATGAAAGAAATACAGATTTGAAGGGTTTTCTGTAAGGCAAAAAAAAAAAAAAGAACAGTGAAATGCTGCAGCATGGCAATGATGCTAATTACAGAGGCAGTAGAGAAAGGAAATGTGTCAAATTAGTCTCAATTGCATGAATTTGATTTTGCTGTTTATGTAAAAGAGTGCAGTGGTGGAAGAAGTATCCTACAACAATATTCCCTTCAACTGCCACTGGGGAACAAAGCTGGAGCACTCCAGGAGTGCTGGCTCAGGACTTCCTTCTCAGACACCCCTGGGTGGGTTTTGTGGGTGGCTGAAGAAGGAGAGTAACACAGAAATGCCTCCCAGCAGCCCTCGTGCCCTCTGCACTTGGCTGCAGGGCTCTGTGCACACCTGGGCAGCGTGCGGGTACCACAGTCAGAGCTCCCACCAAAATATGGCCACGTTCAAAAGGTTCAAATTCAGCAATTGTGTGGAATAAAAAATAAGTGTGGGCCACATGATTCAATGTAAGACTGAATGATTCATAGTCCAGCAATGCTGGCAGCACAATATGGTTACTGAAGGGACTTTGTGGATTTAATTCTGTACTTACTAAGGTATCAGCAACATGGCATTAGGTGCCTTTCCTGCCTGCAATTAACTTTTAGCTTGGTTTGGGTTACTCATGTTCTACTTCTCTGTAATTTGTGTGGGATGTGGATGGTTCTGTTCCTCTGGAGATGCTCTGATCAATGCAGGTAAAGCTGGTGGTGACTGAGGAGGTCAGGTAGCTCAGCCCCCTTCCCCAGCAGAAGCAATTAGACCTCAGCCATGCCTGACAGTTAATTAGCTTGCCTGTTCTTCAAACCCTCCTGTGACAGAGATTCCACTCTTCCTTGGCAATTGATTTCTGTGCTGAGCCACCTTGACAGACAGAAAGACTTCACTAACATCTGAGCAAAATTTTCCTTGCTGCAGTTTAACCCTTATTGTCCTGTCTTGAGATGAATAGTTTTGTCTCCTTCCCCTGACAGCAATTTTCCATAATGGAAAATTGTTGTCATGGAGGCTTCACAGCATTTTGAATTTAAAAAATCACAGAACCTTCAGTCTCCTGTCATGGGTCAAGTTTTTCAGCTCACTGAGTCATTCAGTTGCTTTTCTCTTGGTGTTTTACAATGACTGGAGTTCCTGGCCTGTTGGGAAGCCTTAGTGATGCCACAGCAGTTCACAGTTAATAGAATCCTGGATTCATGGAACACTTTGTTCTGGGCAGGACCTTAAAGCTCATCCAAACCCACCCCATGCCATGGGCAGGGACACCTTCCACTGTCCCAGGCTGCTCCAAGCCTTGACTCACCTGGCCTTGGGCACTGCCAGGGATCCAGGGTCAATCACAGCTGCTCTGGGCACCCTGTGCCAGGGCCTGCCCACCCTCCCAGGGAGGAGTTTCTCCCTAATATCTCACCTACATCTGCCCAGCTCCAGGCTTTTGCCACTTGTCCTGTCCCTACTTGCTCTTGTGGAATGTTCCTCTCCAGCTCTCTGCAGCTTGGTGGGGAGTCCAGGGGCTGGCAGGAGCAGGGACAGGCACCGGTGCTGGGACAGGGACAGGCACCTGCCAGGTGGGTGCTGGCTCAGGGGGCTCTTGGCTGGCAGGAGGGGCAGCTCACAGCAATCCTGTGTGTCCTGGCTGTAAAGCCACCATCCCTAGGGATTCTGCTTTAGCAAGGCAGGTGGGGAGGAGAAGAGAGGGTTATAAAAGGATCCAAATCCATTGGAGAGGGTGTGAAGGAGGGACACAGGGATGGAGAAGGGTCTGGAAGGGCCATACAAGGAGTGGCTGAGGGTGATGCCTCAGGTTTTAGCTTTTATATTTTTCAGACTCTGTGCTGCTTTGGTGTGTGGGTCTGGGCTTCACATTAAGGGATGGTGAGCTCTGTGCACAGAGCAGGGAGACAAAACAATTCCTGCTCCAGCTGGGGACCAAGGACAAATGATCCAAATCTCAGGCACAAGAGCACAAACAACGTGGGCTAAAGAGAGAAAAACAAAATATATGGGACATCATAAGCTAAAGCTGTAATTGGACAGTGAACTCCAATATGCAAATGGAGCAGAACTGATCAAAGTGACAGACCCCATGATCACTTGTCCATTTTGTGCCCATTTTGGTTCACCTTGGGTGTAGCTGTCCAGCCATGGACAGCAGCTTCCCTTTGTGGGAAGGCTCACATAGCCCCTCAGCCAAACCACTCTGCAGCCTAAGGATGAGATGTACTCTGAGAGGGGGGTAATTGTCCCTTAGAAAACCATGGGTCTGTCATTTCCATCAGTTCATGTGACAAGTATAAATCAATCCACATACTCTGTATTTTTAAAATGTTTCTGGTTTGTTATTTTCTGAAGTTAAGGCATATTTTAAAAGCATTAGTTAGGACAAAATATTGGCAGTTGGAAAATGCCAGTCCCAGGCTTTTTCATGCACATGAAATGCAGTGATGGGTCAGGATTATTTCAGGAGAACCTCCATGCAGAGAGACCACTTGGTTTTGTAGCACTGGTTGGGTTGGTGCCTGTTCCTCCTGAGCTCCTGTGTTGAGAAGCCAGGACCTTTGTTCCTTTGTTTGCTGAGGTTTTCCAGTGTCCTGCAGGTCAGTGGTGACGAGTTCCAGTGCTACTCTGTGCCCCATCCATGGCTCCTGCAGTGAGCCAGCTTCAGGCCATTTGTTTCATTTGCAACTGAGCAATCCCTGCACACCGCAGGAACAAATGAGTAGCCTTGACAATCCCTTTCTGATGTCTTTAGTGATTTCTTAACATTAAAAAGTAGATTAAAACCAATTCAGTGACTGAAGGGAGGACTATCTTCTTTGCAGGGTTTATTTACAAAATGTATTTTTCTGACTTTGCTAACTATTACCCTGAAAGCAGGAAAAATTCACATTGGGACCATTAGAGCCCAGGTTACTGCTCAGCTGTTCTCAGAAGTTTGCTGCAAACACAGCCACAGGCTGCTTGCCTCAGCAAGGAAAGGCCAGAGAAGGCAGAATTTTGATGAAAGATGTTGGGGTTTGTGTTTTCCAGAGCGGTGCAGTTTTTCAAACCGGTCAGTCTGCATCTCAAGAGTCAATGTGCAGTAAAGTTCCTCTCAGCTTCCCCAAAACCTGTGCTGGCAGGTGTGGGCTTTGTTGTAGATATCTATTCTTAGGGAGATTAATAAAAGGTGGAGAGGGCAAAATCAGAGCCAAAATCCTAATCCTCACTGAAATAATAGGGCTAAGCACAGTCTCGCCATAGAAATAATTTAGATATGCCCAAAGACAAGGTTTATATTTTTCATTTTAAATAGATCCCAGATTATCCTGCTTTATTCATCCATCTGACCCTTAATAGTAGCAAATACATGAACAATCCGTGCTTTAACCTCTGGACTCTTCAATCCATCCTCACCTACCCATATTTTCCTGCACCTCAGGATATTCCAGCACCCCAAATCTGTTTTTCTGGAGAAGTGCAGGAGTTCATGTGGCCCATTTCTGCAGGAACTGAGCTCTCCCCTGCTTTTATTGTTCTGTGTAGCAGCTTTAATGCTTTTTTAATGGAGTTTTCAGAGGGTGAGCACTGCCAGCCCTCTTCTGCTGGAATGGGAAGTGTCTGCTCTGTGGAAGCAGGGTAGAAAATTAAATGGGGACATTAATGTAGGGGAGGAAGCTTGTTGATGACACAATAATGGTCTCTGTTCTCAGGCATGACTGCTGCCAGTTTAGCAGTGATTGAGGCTGGAATTATTTTTCGTGATGTTCACACCAGTGGGGTGGTCTGCAGGAAGGACTTGGAACAAAGTCATTGCAGAAAAAAAAACTGTGAAGCAGTTTATAAATAACCAAAATCACTGCATAACTCATGAATCATTTGAATGATCCCTTTCATCTCACTGCATGTTTTCCCACTTGGTTTTCATTGATAAGAAAATCAATGCTTTTTCTGTGGACTTCTGCTCTAGAATCTTTCACAGGAAGACCTTAGAGAACAAATCTGTTTTTAAATGAAATATTGCATGTGTTTTATTTAGCTCCCTGTCCAGTAAATCACTTAATGTCTTAACTTCATTTTGACAGCTCAAATATTTAAACTTCTTTGTGTTGTTGCTCTTCTATCTGATTGAATAGACCTTTAATGTATAACCAGTTCCTTTTTCCTTGCTTTTCTTTCCTCTCTTGGGCAGAAAGTCTTCCCATTTTATTGTCTTGGCTTCCTAGGTGCAATACATGAGCCCTTAAGTTTGTAACAGGGTCCAAAAAACCTAAAACCACTTTGCATTGGTTATATTTTGCAGAGAGACAGGTGGAAGATGAATTTTCAGCAGCAGGTGAGGGTTAGGATTTCAGGGCACAGCTGTCTGACAGAAGCAGAAAGTGATTCCCTGTGCTACAAAGTGAGCACAAGGTGAGAGAGCAAACCAGATTGTTTGGAATGGTTCCACGTGGCATTTCTGGATTACTCTTTAGGAAAAGTCACTGCTCAAGCTGCCCTTCAAAACTGAAATCCTGGGTTAAATAATCAAGGCCAACACACAGAGGTACAAATGTGTCCATAATTCTGATATGAGCCTGGACTGGCTTTGGTGAGTCTGACATGCCACTGGGGTGTGGGCAGTTGTTTGTAATGAGGGATCACTTCCCCTGAATCCAGAACTGACCCTCTCTCAGGTGCCATCAGCTCCACTGTAAATAACTGAGAAAGACCTAGGGAGATTCAAAACAATTATCTAAAATCTGCAGTAAAAAATTAAACAACCTTAAAAAGCTACACAGGCCTTCATTTCTGTTGTTAACACTTATTAATTACACAGACAAAACAGGGCTAATCAATACTAATTTCTACTGCTGTTAGTTCTTAAATGTTAATTAGGTACCCTAGACCTGATACTGTTATTTCATTAACGAGGAGGAAGAAGTTCTCTGATGAGGCATTTCTTTCTCCCCCTTCTCAGAAGGAATCCTGAGGGAGGGGGGGCAATAAGTGAAGCAGCACTGCAAGAGGAGAGGGGATCAAATGTTCTGCATGTGGTTTGTAGACAGGACACAGTGTTTGGATGGATTTGGTCTGGCATTAGGGACACTAATGAGAATGGGATGTGACCCACAGGAAGGACCTGGCTGGAGAAGGCAGAGAGCAGGGAGAACACCTTCAGGCAGGGATGTGGACAGGGCCCACCACAAAAGGTGGCATCGCTTTTCTGGCTTTTAGTGGCAATTCTGTGATTGAAGTGTTTGCATTGTGACAGCTGTAGGACCTTTGCAGAGAATGAGCAAGTGTGCGTGTGCCCTTGTGTGGGAATGAAAACACTGGTGGGACAGAGTTGGGGGTTTAGAAATGAAATTCCAAATTCTGATTTGTTTCATTGTGCTAAGCCCACAGATAGGGCAATTTTGTATTCCTGTTCTTCTCTTGTGTTGGTGGTTACTGCAGAGAGACAGGTCCATCCTTCTCCCCCAGGATATTCTGTCATGCATGAAAAGTTCTTACTGCAACTTAATTATAAAATCATAGAAACCATGGAATCCCAGACTGGCTTGTGTCATAAAGCCCATCCAGTGCCACCCCTGCCGTGGGCAGGGACACCTTCCACTGTCCCAGGCTGCTCCAAGCCCCGTCCAGCCTGGCCTTGGGCACTGCCAGGGATGCAGGGGCAGCTCCAGCTGCTCTGGGCACCCTGTGCCAGGACCTGCCCACCCTGCCAGGGAACAATTCCTCATTCCCAACACCTGATCTCAAGCTGCCCTCTGGCAGTTTACAACCACTGACCCCTGTCCTGTTACTCTCTGCCCATGTAAATAACTCCCCTGCCTCCTTTTTATCAGCCCCTTGAGACACTCCCGCCCTCAGAGAATCTCCTCTGTAACAGGTCCTGTCTGTCTTGTGCAGGGACCCCAGAGCTGGAGGCAGCACTCAGGGTGAGATCTCAGCAGAGCAAGGAAAAAGGGCAGAGGAGATTTTGCAGATTTTTTTTTTTTTTCCAAGGCAAATAAATAAAATTCCACAACTTTTGGTGGAACTTCACATCATCTCTGAGCTGTTCCTCTGCTGCTTCTGGGGATCTGCTTTCCTTGTGTCTTCCTCCTCTTGATTCCCTGTCTCTAATGTTCTCATAGATTGTGTCTGCGAGCTGCTCATGCAGCTGTTGGATCAAAGTGACCCTTTTCCCTAACTCTGCAGGTGAATTGATCCTACTTTCCTGCAGGCAGTGCACAGCCAGATGCTTGCTGTGCCCCAGCAGTCTGCATTCCCTGAAAGCCAGCAGCAGAGCTACCACAGGGTCTGACCTCTGCTCTGAGCTGGAGAGCAAATGGTAGCACACTGATCCATGGTAGCACAGTGATCTCTGCTCTGACCTGGGGCTGTCTGCAAGCCTGCAGAGGAGAAGCTTGAGGCTGACCTAGCACCTGAAGGAGCTACAAGGCAACTGGAGAGAGACTCTCCACAAGGGATGGAGTGACAGGACACAGGGGAATGAATGGCTGCCCACTGCCAGAGGGTGGCATTAAATAAGATGTTAGCAACAAGCATGGTCTAGTGGAAGGTGTCCCTACACACAGCAGGAATGAGATGGTCTTGAAGGTCCCTTCCAACCCAAACCATTCTGTGACTCTGTGGTTCTGTGGCTCTTACATGGCCAGGGGGTTGAGGGTTGTGCCCTGTGTGTTCGTCACAGCGGGAAGGGACCCTATGGAGCCCTTTGCCTCTCCTCTCAGGAGGAGAGCAGTGCAGAACAGTGGTTGAGGCTGACCTAACTGAGACCTTCCAGCTCCTGAAGGAGCTACAAGGCAGATGGAGAGAGACTCTCCACAAGGGATAGAGTGACAGGATGCAGGGGAATGGCTGCCCACTGCCAGAGGGTGGGACTAAATGAGACACTAGGAAGAAGCATGATCTGGTGGAATGAGATGGTCTTGAAGGTCCCTTCCAACCCAAACCATTCTGTGGTTCTGTGGCTCTTACACGGCCAGGGGGTTGAGGGTTGTGTCCTGTGCGTTCATCACAGCAGGAAGGGACCCTGTGGAGCCTCTCCCCTCCTAAGGAGAGCAGTGCAGAGGCAGAGCAGCAGCTGAGGGAAACCTCCTTCTCCTCTCCTGTCCTCACCCCAGAGAGCCCCAAGTTCCTGCACCTGCAGCCAGCTGGAGCAGCCAGTGATGCTCAGGAGCTGCCAGCCTCAGGGGGGCTATGGGAAAAGGGCCCCAAACCAGCTTTGTTCCCTCTCCCTTACATTTCCTGATCTCCTCTTTGATGTGGGTCCCAGGACATTTGGGAAGGGACCTGCTTTCAGGGTTCCCTGTTGGAAAGGCTTTCTTTGTGCCCACAGGAGCTTGTCCAGCAGAACGTTGTTCATTGTTTCCAGTGACCCACAGCAACGCTGCCCAAGGTGACACCTTTGTGCTTTCTGTGTGTTTTCAGTTGTGTTTTTCTGCTGGACCACACTTCAAAGCCTGCTCAGGTAATTTGCTTTCAACTCATATGATGGACAAAACATTGCCAGATGAGTTTTTCCTCACTCAGGGTTTTACAAACTGGGCATGCACATGAAAGTCAGCCAAAAGAAGTGATATGGTCCCTGTGGTAGATGTTTCTCATCAAATATTGCCAGGTCCCACAGCAATCAGCTCCTTCTGATGTGTCTTGATGTATTGAAATTTGCCTGGGCCGAAATCATAAAATCAGATTTCTAAATGCACATTGTTTCTATGTGCATTACTTTATCAATCAGTTTTATTTTGTTCTTGATGTCTTCCTGCTGAAAAACACAAAGAAAGCACTGAATAAATGAAATTGCACCTGTCTGATTCCAAAAATCGGAGTAATACTAGAAATCTTCAGCTTGAATATATCTATTTCTGCTAGAAAGGTTTTTCAGGCCTTCTTGTCCCAATAAATCCTGACTGTTATTTTAGCACAGATAATACTCTCAAAATAGGATTGCTAGAAAAATCCAGTAGATCAGTATGACAAACCCAATGTACTTCAAGCAATCATTTTTTACCTAGCAAAAACAAACATCCAGTGCAGTGTATGTCATCCAAAAGGCAAGAGGAAGGAATTGTGTCTCATGAAGGAAAAAAAATCTACTCTCAGCAAACCCATTCATTCCTTAGTGGCATCACTTGCCTTTGTAAATTTGGACTTGGGGGGTCATAAAACCCTGATCTGTGTAGAATGAATTTTCTAATGAGAACAACAGCATTCAAATTCTGGATATTTCCACCAGTGTGTGTAATAGTATATCAGCTTGTAACGTTTAAATGACTTAGTAAGAAGTAAGAGAAGGAGGATTAGCTCCTAAATTTGCCAGAAATGTATTCCAAGTAAATACCAGGAGAGAAAGGGGGAAAAAAAAGATTGAATTTGGTGTTTTCCCACAGCAAATGTGCAATGAGCTCTATCAGATTTACAAGTTACTCTTCTGTTCTGGGAGCAGAACTGTTTATCTCATGAAGGCAGGAGATTAGGTGACACAGAAGCATTTTCTGAGCAACCTTAGGCACACATTTGGGGACATTCTGCAGTGCTGTGTTTCTTTTTTTCAGTAAATTTTTGTTCTGAAATCAGTTTATATTTATTTCATACTTGTCATCATGTGTGTATATTAAGACCATAGTAAGCTGGGAATTCTTCCATCATAAAGGTTACAATTCCCTTTATTAGCATCTTCTTCAGTGTCTTAGTTTGAAACTGAGTGTTTTTTGAAGGAAAAACAAATTCTATTGTGTCTCAAAAATTGTCCAAAATCCAGATTTTTGTGACCTTAATTTTCTTACAACATTTTTTTCTTAGTTTAGGAAGAAAAAAAATCAGTGTCATCTATGTTCTGAGATGTCATTAGGCTAAATGCTCTTCAAACTGAAGGCTAAATATGAAGGAGGCAAACCAGAGTGCAGAATCCTAGTGTGCATGTTTCCCATTTCGAGATAAAGACATTTTCTGGTGAAAATACACTCATTTCAGCTGGAATGGAAGCTCTCTGTTGTTCTGTTTTCCACTTATCTGCTCTCAGAGCACAATGAGGCTGTGCAAGGATGAGTGATTTAGCCTCAGTTGGAGATGATAAAGGCAAAAAGGGCTCTTGTTATTATCCTATTAAATCATTTCTGTAACTGGGCTGGAGAGCTAGTGCAGGACAGAAATTGATGGCAGGCAAAATTCATTACTTGCTGAGTGTGTTTTCTGAGAACTCTGTGGTCAGAGAGGGTAAACTGGGCCTGGGCTCCTCTTGAAGAATACAATGCACCTTCTGATCTCAGTGCTGATCATGGACTATAAAAGCAGTTTAATTTATAAAATCCTAACCAAGCATTTTTTGAGTCCAAATGTGAAATTTTGAGGAGCACTGTCAGAAGAACCTTCTGTAAAAATATATTAGTATTAAGTAGAAAAAGAAGGGGCAAAAAGAGGAACATGAGGTAATGCTCAAGCCATTCTGCTTCAAGTTTACTGATAAAAATGTGATAAACTAAGAAATAATTATTTCAAAAACTCCTCTTGCATCTCTTACGCAGCTGGACCACAGATATTTGCTCATGGTCATTCTCCCTGGGCAGTGGATTTTCTGTTTAGCTACGGCTTTGAATATAATCTTGAGATTGGTAAGACCTTTCTAAAAAGTTGTATTTTCCAGAATGGCCATTTTTCCTACCAGCAGTTCATTTATGCACTCCATGGACTGACACCCTCCTGGGCAGCTTATGTACTTTCTTTGGTATTAACATCTCCTGCATTTTGAGTGTTTGGGGTTAAGATTTAAATATGCAGAGCAAGTAACCCACAAACAATATTCATGTGTGTAATAAAAATGTAAAGAAAATACTTTAAATGCCTTAACATTTGTGGAGGTACACAAAGACTCCATCATGGCTCTGATTCATTCTAGCAAAATTACCCATTGTGCCAATTTCTGCCAATATAATAATTATTCTCTCCTGAGATTTTTTTTTTATTGGGTATTTTGCTAGTTTGAGGATCTAGGAAAGCCATTGGGTAAATTAGATTTGTACATATACTTCTAAAATCAAATTTTTGCTTTATGGGGGAAAAAACCCCAAACTGCTACGTGCTCTGTTTCCCTGATTTCTGGCTGTTTCAAGACAAATCATGTGCTTGGAATATATTATTTCTTTATTTTTTGTATGTAAGATTGCAGCCAGACCAGCCTGTAAGTTGCACTTGCTAGCTCTTCTTTACAAACCTTGGTTTATAGAAACTCCTCATTTCTCAGCAAGTTGCTGAAGTAGCTTTTCCAGAAGTGCTACACTGACAGAAAAGAACAGATCTCACATGGACAATGGGCAGAGAGCATCTTGAAAAAAATAAATACCTTAGTGAAATATTTTAAGAACGTTGTGCCTGCACAAGTGAAGCAAGGGAAAATGTGGCTTTTAGCTTTTGAAAACATCCTCAGATTTTACTGCAAGTGCCATTTTTCAATTTAATAACTATGTGACACGCATGTGACACGTCTCTCCTGCAATACAGAATGTCTTCCCATCTTTATTTTCTGGGAAATGTGTCTCTGCACTGGAGTCATATTTAAGACAGATGCGAAGGAACCTGGATTTTTGTCTAGTTTTGCACAAATAAGGATTTTAAAAAATGCCTAAAATTCCTTCTGTTGAACATAACTTGGTGTGAGTTATTCTCCTTAAGAATGAAAGAAGTTTCTTTTCCACAGGTGGAATTTAAAGCAGTCTCTCCTGCAGAGAGGGATTTGCATCCTTTGGAGGAAGCTCAGCAGCTGTGTCTGGGCTCAGTTTGGAGGAGAGGCCTTAAATCCACAGCAGTGGGTTTGAATTTGGCTGTTTCTGTGTCTGTTTCTAGATGCCAGTGTCGTATTTGGCTAAGTTGCCTGCAGGTCTGAGGGCTTCCACTGCCTGTGAATTGGCTTGTTCACCCTGAATGTCCCTGTCTTCCACTGCCTGTGAATTGGCTGGTTCACCCTGAATTTCCCTGTCTTCCACTGCCTGTGAATTGGCTGGTTCACCCTGAATTTCCCTGTCTTCCACTGCCTGTGAATTGGCTTGTTCACCCTGAAATTCCCTGTTTGCCACTGCAGTGAATTGGCACAGCACAGGGATAAATCTGTCACTGTAGCTAAAGAAACAACAAGTGGCTTTTGGCTGCATGATCATTTCCAGTGCTGTAATCTTAATATTGTCCACACAGTAATGGTTTTTTCACAGGAGAAAATGAGAGGATCACAGAATGGTTTGGGTTGGGAGGGGTCTTAAACCCATTCCACTCCCAGCCATGGGCAGGGACACCTTCCCCAGTCCCAGGTTGCCCCAGTGTCCAACCTGGACACTTCCAGGGATCCAGAGCAGGCACAGCTGCTCTGGGGAATCTGTGCCATGGCCTTGCTATTCCAGAGTGATGTATGTACTATCACTGAGCAGTGGGAACAGCAGCTGTAGCTGTGGGGAATCCAGGCCAGGAGCAGTTGTGCAGCAGCAGGACTCATCTGGATGAGACCACCCCTGTCCTTTGAGGAAAGTTCTGTGTTTGTGTCTTAAGCTCAGAAAATTGCCATCTCATTAAATTATCTTCTTCGATCTAGGCTCTGTAGTCTATATTTCAGATGTTGCTTTGCAATATCTGCTGGGTTAGACCAGAATCACAGAAATGTTAAGGCTGGAAATGATCTTTAGTGTCATCCAGTCCAAACATCAGCCCAGCACCACCCTGTTCACCACTAAACCATGTCCTCAGGTGCCTCATCCACTCCTTTTTTGCACAACTCCAGGGATGGTTGAACACTCCCACCACTGCCCTGGGCTTCCTATTCCATTGCTTCACAACCATTTTCATGAAGAGATTTTTCCTAATATCTAATCTGAGCCTCAGAACTCCAAGTTTTCTTACAGCCGAGGCAGCCAATGTGAAATATCTCCTCACACATCACTGGGTGGGATCAGACCAGACAGGTTTTAACAGGAGTTGGGGTAACACCATCTGTTAGAGAAGCTCCTGTATGGCATTGTGTATAGCAAGTGTTCATTGGCTGTGTGCAGGATCTACTGAGTCTGTTCACTAATATTTTCTTTGTGTGTTTGAAGTTCTTGAGATCTTTTATTTTTAGCCAGGAATGAATGTGATTGCAATTTTTTTTAATGGCCTTTAAAAAAGTTGAGTAAACAACATATGTAATTACTCTGTAGGGAAATATAGCTTAATTAAATCATGAAGTCATTCTATTAGCATATGAACCTGCTGCTTATGTGGTTCATTTCTTCCAGAAATAACCAAATTAATGAATAGAAATTGTTCTATAGTTCAGCTACCTGGAATGTGTGCTTCAGTGGTTTGTCTTGTCCCCCTGCAGGTGATTCATTGTTGGCTACTCACACTGCAGGATGGAGCTCTGGGAAAGGACACAAGTTGGTCTTGGCTCTGTAAAATCCCCCAAAGCCAGCACAGTTTTCACAGCCATTATCTGTGGGGGATACTAAGGTGGGACACTAAGAATGTTCCTCATGCGCTGTGCCATCAAAAAGAGCTTGTGGGAAGAGCTTGCCAATGCTTGGAAAAGTTGGGGCTGTGTGTAGGACTAAGTTTTCTTATTATTTAGGGTATGCCATGTATTCTGATTAGCTTAATTATAATGTCTCAGGCAAAACACTCCTGGGAAATTGGAATGTGATGGCATCACAGAATATTCTGAGTTGGAAGCACCCACAAGGACCATCAAGTCCAGCTCTTAAATGAATGGTCCTTCCAGAGACTGAACCCACAGCTTTGGTGTAACCAATCCTGCTCTAAAATATGTCCCAGAAAGTGCCCAGATTGACCTGAAAAAGAATTAAACTTCTTAACTTGTAACATGATGGGATTTAATTCACATCACCTTGTCTTGGATGGTTTTTTTTTGCCTTTGTAACTTTGAAGTGAATGTAAAATACACAGAAGGGAGGAGACAAGAGCAAATGGAGTTTTCCTTTCTTCCAAGCCATGTAGGGTTGGGGGTATTTGCTTTAACTGTGCCTCTGTATCCTCAGAGGAGCCTTAAATAAAGTATAAGAGGTAGGGTCAGTATGAAGTGATCCCTCTCCAGTGCTTATTTTCAGTGTCTGGCCATCAGAGCTGTAGAGGTTCTGGTGCATTTAGAGTACTGGATTTAATAGCTGTCAGTATTTCATCCTTCTCCAGTTAGGTGCACAAACTTTTCACAGAAGGTCCTGCTCTTTATTTATTGCTTTATCTTTGTTTTTTATACTAAGGTGCTTGCAGTATTGTAGAGAGCTTGACTCAGTTGTTTCCTACAGATTTCTACAAGAAAACACAGACAAAACCCAGCATGTGCGAGGTCCTGGTTCTGGGAAATACTGTTCATATAGTGTTTATTCCGTTTGTGTATTTTCTAGGGATTTTATTTTGTATTTTCTAGGTTTGCCAAGCCACCAGTATTCCAAAGTCACCCTCAAAATTTACATTATCAATTTGCATTATTGCATTCCTTCTGTCACCTCTTCCATTTAGGAAATGGAGCTCTATCCTGCTGTGATTGCAGCAGTGACAGCAACAATGAAGAATAAATTGTTTACCTTCTGTGGGGGGTGCAGTGTAGGTGTGTTGCAGACATCATTGGGGAATCTATCTAAGCAGCAAATGTAAAAGTGACTCATATCCCAGAAGCCACCCCAGAAGGAGATTAATTCTTTATTCCTGGCCTGCAGTAAAGGCCACAGAACATATTAGTTCCCTAATCATTTCAGGCTGTCTTTAACACGTCCTTGGTTTGTGAAACCCTACACAGCTTTGCTGTGGATTCTTCAAATATTGGCTCTTTCCAAGTGTTCTGTTAAAACAACTGAAACTTTCTGATACACTGAAGATTTCCTTTTAATACTGGTCATAGGGACTGAAGCATTTCTGTGGATTCTTCCCTAGAATTATGCTTTCAGCACAGCTCAGGCAGAAGCACAGATCTGACCTTTTAATAAGTGTTCTGAATCCTGATTTTTTTCCTTCTTAACCTGGTGTTCCAAGGTATATGGAGTAGAAGTTGGAATGCTGGCATGGATTGTTTCTTTGTGGAGCATGCACTTTGCTACTGGGGTTTGAGAAAATTCCAGAGTGTCTGGAGATGTTTGCAGCTTGTGCAGGGTCGGTGGGAGATATTAAAAAGGCAGTCTAAGGGTTAGTGAATTGTGTATTCAAATCAATCAATTCCAAGATAGTGCTTAAGCTCTCTGAAAAGCTATTTCAGGTTAGATTTTCTTCATGAGCAGCACACCAATTCCACTCAAATACATGTTAGCTGATAAAAAATTCAATCTGCAAGGGAGGGGAGAACATTGAAAATGCCCTTCCATTAAAAATGGAAGACTTAAGTTTTGAGAAAGTTAAGAAATATATGCACTTTAGAAAATGAAGGTCCTAATTTTCTAGTGCATACATTTAACACAACCTCATCTATTTACCAATCAATTTATTGTTGAGTGTTACAAAAGCCAGATTAAATGACTTGAGTCACCCTTTGCATGGCTCCATACCACAGAAAGTGTGAACACAATCTTCCTTTAGAGTTGTCATTGGGCATTGCATAACCCTCCTCATCTGTTTTTCAGACAGAAAAAATATTCTTTTCTTTCTGCTCCACATTTCTATATGAGAAGAAGAAATCTGGAACAGGTGCTGGAATTCTGGTCAGTCCATGACTGGAATTAGTTACTGCCTGCAGTGAAACCCTCACATTCCAGGTAATCCCTGAAGTACACAGGGAATTAGGACCCTGTGTCTGATTCCTCTTCTTCTGTCCCCCTTCAGCACCTGAGCTGTTTTGGAGGGAGGAAGCCAAAACTTTCAGGAGAGGTGTTCTGGAGAGCAGGAGATGGGCATTCCTTGGGGACTGCCACAGAACTGTCACATGTGCTGCCAAAATGGGTTAGAGCCTCTGAAAATGTGCCTGAAACTTGGGCCAGGACAAGAGGAAAAAACAATGGGAAGGTGTGCAAATGAGGTGACTGGGGGAGACATTTTTCTTATTCAGAATAGTTGCTGCTAGCACATGATTCAGATCTCCCCCATTACCTTGAGATGGACAAATAAATAGAGGAATACTCCAAAAATGCTGTCCAAACTAAACTTTTTCTAGTTAGGTGGTCTCACAGTAACTCAGCCTATAGTTTAGGAAAGCATAATGGCTTCCCAGTGCCAGAGGGCAGGGCTGGATGGGATATTGGGAATGAGGAATTGTTCCCTGGCAGGGTGGGCAGGCCCTGGCACAGGGTGCCCAGAGCAGCTGGGGCTGCCCCTGGATCCCTGGCAGTGCCCAAGGCCAGGCTGGAGCAGCCTGGGACAGTGGAAGGTGTTCCTGCCATGGCAGGGGATGGGATGGGATGGGATGGAATGGGATGAACTTCCAGGTCCCTTCCACCCCAAACCCTTCCATGACTGTGTGATATCAGCCCTTGCTATCTTAACTTGCTATTATCAGACATTCCCATCTCCCTGCTCAGGGGTGTCAAATAAGGCCAGGCTGGACACTGGGGCTTGGAGCAGCCTGGGACAGTGGAAGGTGTCCCTGCCATGGCAGGGGTGGCACTGGGTGGGATTTAAGATCTCTTCCAACCCAAACCATTGCAGAATTCTGTGATATTTAACAACTGTGTTTGCCTTACACTGAGGACCCTCTAAGTCTAAGCTTTAAATGCACAAGTGAGTTAAATTATTCCCTTTGGAAAGGCTGAGGCATGTCATTGTTTCATTGTTGTGTGGCCTTAATAAGGGCAATAAAGTTTCTAGAAAAAGGAGTAAAATAAAATTTAGTATGCAAATTTGGAGTATTCCAACACTGGAGAAGTATCATGAACAAAAATAATTGAGGGAACAAAGAGGGATAAGGAGGAATCTGTTTAGTGGGAAGAAAATCACTACTAAACTTTTTAATAGTACAATTTACTCATCAGCAAAGTGTAGCTGAAGATGATGCTTTGCTGCTGAAGTGGAATATGTCAGAAAAAGCTCTAACTTGATTTGAAATACCTATGCAGGAGCTTTTCTGTGCTTTGTGCTCCTTTGTACTGCCCTGGTGCCCAGTCTGGTGGGTCTGATGGGTCTGGGTGATCCCAAACAGGTTTGTGCTGTGCTCTCTGCTTTTCCATGAGCTCCATCCCCATTTCCAGTGCTTCCCATTGCTGGGCAGCATGGATGAGCAGATGTGTGTGGGGTCTCCTTCCCCAGCTGACATCTCAGTGCTGGAGTTGCCACAGGTAGGGAATGTCAGCATTCAGCATCCTGCCTGCTGCTGACACCCCAGGGCAGGGCTGGTGACGGCCAGGCTGACATTTGCATGTTTGCTCACTGGCAAGTCACTCATTTCTCCAGAGGAAAAAGGGGAATTCTTTCAAGCTGCAAATCATGCTGCAGCTTACCATTTTCTTTCTTGTCTGCAATTTTCTTTCTCGTCTACAATTTTCTTTCTTGTCTACAATTTTTCACCAAAAGGGCTTTAATGGAAAGTTTCACAAACTGGGTCACTCTTTTTCCTGTACCCTCCATACACCTGAACCCTTTCCTGGAGGATGCTGTCAGACATGGAAAATCTACTTGGATATCCTGAAATAAGGGGGAATTGCAGTTGAACCATGCAGAAATAAGGCATGAAGCCTAAACTTCCATTTGGGTCTTCTGAAATTTCCTAAGAGGGAAAGTCTGACTGAGCTTCAGCAGGCAGTGCATCCTGCCTCTGTTAGGAATATTGGCCACCAGAAGTAGATTCCCTTCATTAACTTTTGCAGGAGATTTAATGATTGCCTTGGGGTAGATGTCTAAACCTTACCTGGCAGTGGTCAGTGAATTCAATCCACTTTTAAGCTCCCTGTAACTGAGATTAACTGAGATTTAACTGAGATAACTGATTTAAGTGAGATGTAATTGAGATTTAGCTGAGATAACCTGTACATGAAGACTACACTGCAGAGAATGTTTGTCATGGACATATTTTATGAAAAAACCTTTTGACAAGATTTTTTCTCCTGAGAAGCCTCAGAGGAAAAGAAAAACAATAATTATCTGCTGCTGTGGGATGCACCAGGTGCATCTTTGATTGGTCCATGTGAGTTGTTTCTACTTGATGACCAATCACAGGTCCAGCTGTGTTGGGACTCTGATCAGTCACAAGATTTTATCATTCCTTTTCTTTCTAACCTTCTGATGAAATCCTTTATTCTTTGGTATAGTTTTAATATAGCATTTTCTTTTAATATAATAGATATCATAAAATAATAAATCAGCCTTCTGAAACATGGAGTCAAGATTCTCATCTCTTCCCTCGTCCTGAGACCCCTGAGACCCCAACCACAAATGTTCATTAATTTTTTCTGAGGTTCTCAGGCTTTATAACCATGGCAGCTTATAGAAATATTTTCTTTCAGGTCAGGTAACCTGATGAATGCCTGGTGAAAGTGTTGCCTGTGGTGGATATTCCAAAAGAAAACACAGGGACAAGCATGGGTGTTCTGAAAGAACATGGCAAGAGAATGAGGTAAGAGATCATCACTTGTGATATGTGGTTATCATAAATGACTCAACAGATCCATGCAGCTCTACACATGTTCAGTTCTGTTAAATGTCTTCTGGTGTTACTGTGACCACACTGGAAATGACTGGGTGTCAAAGGGGGGATGTTCAAGCAGACACTCAAATGGCAGAGCTTGCTGTCCAGAGGGAGGAAGAGGAGGCATTCACTGTGCAAACACTGGGCATCCACACAGGGAAAAGTCTCCCAGCAGGGACTCTCCCCATACCCTTGGCTCTGGCAGCTGGGATGCTCTGAGACAGTGCAAGGTGCTGAACCTACCGAGTCAAGAAATGTATTCTGATTTGGGTGATCTTATGTCTTTTAAATGCACCTTCTCCTCCACCAGGAGGAGGCTGAATCATCAGCCTGGAGCCAAGAATTCACCCTAAACACAGGGGATTTTGGTTGTACTAGACATTTACTGCCTGTTGTGAGGTCTCTCTGGGCAGTCCTTGCCTTCAGCCTTTGGGTCCTCAGCAGATTTGCCTTTTTAAAGGTCCTCTGCTGCATTTGATTTTATTCTTTGTCATAATGAAATTGAAATATTTTGGGTGGCACATTTATTCTTGTGTTACAGACCAGTTTTGTTAATGTATTTTCTGCCTCATTGTATGGCTAGTCCTCACCTGTGACTTGAGACATCTGGGGGCATAGACCAATTCTGCACAGCCCTTTTCATCTGCAGCATACCTGAACAATGTGAAAATGTGTTCTTTTTCTCCAGCCCCTACTTGTTGTTTCATTTCACTCTCTGTAAAAAACAGGGGAAGAGCAGCTTTCCCCTCTCCTTGCTTAAGAAAGCTGCCCAAGGCAAGGCTTTAATGCTGAAACTGGCCTGACTGATACACAGGTTTAATGCTTTATAATTTTTGCAAGAATAAATTGCTATCACGCTCCAAATGGCATTAATTAGAGCTGTGCAATGCTGAAATGTTCCTGTCCTTTTTCTCTCTGTGCTCTGGAAGTTACAGTAGAAGGGAAGTTACCCTGTATACCTGTTTGGTCCTGATGGTGTTTTCTCTCCAAAGCAGAGATTGGATGGTTTGCCCTGGTATTTTCATCCTCTTGTGTGCATATCTTAGGTTTGGTGGTGCAGGGGCTGTGCTGAACTAAAAGCTGGGGGCCAGGCAGTTTCTGTCAGTGCTGTGACAGGTTTCATAACACTGGGGACAAACTTGGCTGTGAGTTTTTCTTTTCAAACCACACATCTCTATTAATTTGCCATGCAGGAAGCAGGGGGTATTTTATAGTCATTTATAGACTGAATTTTCCCATGCTGGAGACTGCTTTGTGGAATTTGCTGTTAAACTGCCTGGAATAGAAGGCCACTGCTGCTATTTGGGAAAGCTTTAAACTCCAGCCCACAGAGTTACAAAAGTGCAGGTTTCCCTGTGGCTCTGTCAGGCTCTCATCCAAAGAGGGAGCCCAGCACATCTTGCCCCAGTGCCACTGGAAGTGAAAAGCAACGTACAAGCAGTAAAAGCAGCAGGATGTTACTCCTGGAGCAGAGATCCAAGCTCACCTCTGGTAATTGGTTTAAGTTCCTTCCAGTTATTTCAGCTGAGCAAGAGGCTGCAGGGAAGTGTGTTCTCTGCATGCAGAGAACTTCAAAACCTGCAATGAGGCTGAGCATTCCATCTTAGTTCAGATCATTCACCCAACCTGCTCACCTTTTTTACTCAAACATAAGTATTTCAAGCCTTCTGTCAATATTAGGTGACTCTGTACAGAATATGCTGTCAGATTTTCCCTCACTGTAGGTATTCAAGGATCCCAGACATAGCTGGAATTATTTGAAGTTAACAGATAACGATGATTCACCCATTAAGCCTGCATTCCTCTGAAGTTAATTCACAGAAAAAATATTCTTTGAAAAGGGAGAGCTCTGGTAGCGATTTATGGCACATTGACTTTGCAGGTGTGTAGAGCCAGTGTTATCCTTTATTGAGGTAAATGTTGGATTAGGGATACGTTTCTTCCTGGTGCTGGGAATCCCTGATTTGTTTTATGGGCTGTGATGTCCTTGCATACAAAGTGCTCTCCAGAGGTGACGTGCTCTGCGTGACAACGCTGTGAAGCTGCTTCCCACTCCTGATCTTGGCTCTGCTTGCCTTGCTGCATGTGTGAGGGAGGTGATTTGTCCCAGGGCTGTGTTGGGAAGCACAAGTGACAGGAGATAAACCCCTGCCCGGCCCGAGTGTCACTTGCAGCCAAGGGACAATCTGTTAGGCACAGGCTCCTGCCTGGAGCTGGAGCTGGCTGTGCCCTGCAGCTCCCAGCACTGAGGGCTGCACCCTCCATGCCCCCTGGCAGCTGGGAAAGCCCTGCAGCAGCTCACAGACTGCTGGGGGCACTGAAGGACGGGCTCACACCAAGGCTACAGCCTGGCCAAACTTTGGAGAGGCTCATTAGGGCGTTTCTTCCCTCTCCTGTTATACAGCATCATCCGCTGATGGGTGCAGGGTCAGGGATGTGTTTCTGCAGGTGCCTGCAGAGCCTCTGCTGCTGCTTCCTCCTTCTTTTCTTTCTTTTCTTTCTTTTCTTTCTTTTCTTTCTTTTCTTTCTTTTCTTTCTTTCTTTTCTTTCTTTTCTTTCTTTCTTTCTTTCTTTCTTTCTTTCTTTCTTTCTTTCTTTCTTTCTTTCTTTCTTTCTTTCTTTCTTTCTTTCTTTCTTTCTTTCTTTCTTTCTTTCTTTCTTTCTTTCTTTCTTTCTTTCTTTCTTTCTTTCTTTCTTTCTTTCTTTCTTTCTTTCTTTCCTTCCTTCCTTCCTTCCTTCCTTCCTTCCTTCCTTCCTTCCTTCCTTCCTTCCTTCCTTCCTTCCTTCCTTCCTTCCTTCCTTCCTTCCTTCCTTCCTTCCTTCCTTCCTTCCTTCCTTCCTTCCTTCCTTCCTTCCTTCCTTCCTTCCTTCCTTCCTTCCTTCCTTCCTTCCTTCCTTCCTTCCTTCCTTCCTTCCTTCCTTCCTTCCTTCCTTCCTTCCTTCCTTCCTTCCTTCCTTCCTTCCTTCCTTCCTCCCTTCCTCCCTTCCTCCCTTCCTCCCTTCCTCCCTTCCTCCCTTCCTCCCTCCCTCCCTTCCTCCCTCCCTCCCTTCCTCCCTTCCTCCCTCCCTCCCTCCCTTCCTCCCTTCCTCCCTTCCTCCCTCCCTCCCTTCCTCCCTCCCTCCCTTCCTTCCTCCCTCCCTCCCTTCCCTTCCTTTCCCTTCCTTTCCCTTCCTTTCCCTTCCTTTCCCTTCCTTCTTTCTGCCACTTCCTTCCTTCGTCCCTCCCTTCCTTCCTCCCTTTCTCTCTCTCTCTGTCTTTCTCCCTTTCTGGTCTGTCTTTCCTGGGTTTTCTGGCCATAAGAGTTTTTTGGAAGCAATCAATTATTTGATTATTTGCATTTCTCAAAGCATCTGCTGGACAGGTTTTCTTGCATACCCAGTTCTGGTATCTGAGCTGAATGTTAGTGTGTAAACAGGCCTGTTTTGAAGGCAAATACAGAAACTGATTTGCTTCCAGTTGGAAAAAATCCTGAGTGATGCCTTGGCTGGAGCACGTGGAGCCCTCTGATTACATTGGAGGGGTGTTTAAAGATGATGCTGATTTTCCTGCTGGGCTGGGTTCTTTGGGGGCTGTGGTCTGGAGGGTTCCATGGGGGAAAAGAGAAAGGCAGGACTGCCTTTCCTTCTTTGCATGGAGATCTTTGCTTCAGAGAGAGACCAACACCTATGGGGCCACCTGCCCACTCTCAATGGGGGAGAAAACATGCAGCTGTTGAATGATCTCAAATGTATTGGACCCAATGGCTTTAATCACAGAGGATCTCTGCAAGTGGTGAAGCAATCCCAGATCCAGCAGGAAGTGTATTTGAAATCTTCACTGGGCTGAAGGAGAGCCAGTAAACATTGCTAGTCTGGTGACTGACAAAAGAGGAGGGAATGGCTGAGCAGGAGAAAAATTACTGGCCTAAATAAACTATTTTTTGAGCAGCTCCAAGATAATTAACCTCTGACAGGTGGTCAATAAGAGGCAGCATAGTTTTGTCAGAATTAAATTCAGATTAAATCACAGCAATCAGATTTCTTCAGTGCTAATGCCAAAAGCCTTTCTTAGAGGGAAAGCAAAGAGAGTTCTAAGCTTAGGTTCCAGCAGAGAGGAAGCTTTTGGCAGCATTGCATTTGCCATTCCCATGAGGAGAATAGATAAATTAATATAAGCTGCCTGTGGCTCTTTTCTAAAATGCAAGCCCTCTCCATAATCCTGATTCCTTCAAGGCCTGGTCTTGGACATTTCCTTGAATGCTGAAGTAGGTAACAAGGCACACACTTGCAGATAATACTGGTTTAAAGGGGATACAAGAATAAAATTCTTGATTTTAGCAGCAAATACAGGATTAAAAGGAAGGTGGCAAGTTTGAAAAGCCATCTGACCTTAAATGAGAGTAGGATTCAGGGTGAAGTAAAGCTGGGTGGGAGCAATCATCTGCTCAGAGCCAGGCCAGGGGAAAGCCAAGAAGCTACAAAAGCACAGAGGAGGATTTGGAGGGTGTGGGGAGCCCTAAAGCAGCAGAGCCAGCTTTTCCCAGGAGAGACAGGGCTGAGGGCTGCTCAGTCAGCACAGCAAGGGACACAGCTCCCACTGCTGATCCTGGGGTTGGGAGGGCAGCAAAAATGGGACAGTAGGGAAAAACCAGAGGAGAACAAGGGGACAGTTTGGAAGAGGGGATTGTTTCATCAGGAGCAGGCTGACAAAAGCCATTTTATCCACCAAGGAGGTAACAGCTGACTGTAAATGGTGTCCTTCCCATTTCAGTGCTCACAGCAAACCAGATTCCTGCTCTAGGCTTTCAAACACACCAAATGGGAGGCAGGTTGGACATGGGGAAGAATCTGTGAGTGGCAAGGAGGGGTGTCACATTAGAGAAAGCTTGCAAGATAACTGGGGAGGTCTTCATTACTCACTGAGAAGAAAAGTTTCCAGCAGAATTTTTAGGAAGAGGAGAGACAACATCCCTACCCCCAGGAGTCCTTTTAATTGAGGTCAGCCAGGTTTCAGAGCAGGGAAAGAGGTCAAGTGGCTTTTCAGCTCCAAGGTGCCATCCCTTTCAGATGAAGGGACACTAATTTTCAGCTGCATTATGTGTACAGGGAAATAGCTTCTTCCAAACTCCATGTGATTGTGCCCTTTTGCCTCTCTTTTGTGAAAGGATAAATGTGGCTGTTAGAGTGAACATTTTTGTTTCATTTTTTATGATTCTGCCAGATGCATTGTTCTTTTTTCTCTTTTATGCTCTTTGAGATGTATTTTGCCAGTTCTTTGATGGTATATTAAAATTTCTTGGTGTTTCTAAAAGCTCTGGGTTGTTTTAATCATTTTTATTTGTTGCTTTATCTGTGAAAGTTTTCTTCTTCTCTGCTTACCTTATTTTTTTTTCCTGTATCAACTTCTCTGTTCTTTTAGTAGCTGTGCATAGTGTTTTCACCTCCATGGGATTTCAGAGGAGAGAGGCAGCAGAGGAAAGCCAGTGCATGATGTAGCTGAGCCATTTCCTCCATCTCTTTGTGACATGATGACTTCTCCTTCTTCATCTCCCTTTTCCCTCATGAACTACTTTTTAAAGATACTTCTTTGATAGGTCTTAAAATGGTTTTTAAAGCAGTGATGATCATCATTAACTAAAGATCTTGGCCCTCTTGGCTTGCCCAAAGGCTCTCCTACACTCGAGTTGCAGTGGGGTGCCTGTCCTAAAGAAGAAATTTCTGGTGTGCTGAACAGGAAATGTGACAGATCCTTCCCACCAAGAGTGTTATTGTTCAAACCAGACCAGAATGGGAAGAACCAGGCCTTGGTGAGCACCAACCATGAAAGCAGATGTTCAGACAAGCTGCCAAGTGGGTACAAAATGCTGCTCACACACACACATGCACTCTGAAATACTGTAAATATTATCCTAGAGAAAATGATGACAGATTTACATCTGCACAGCCTCACACTGCCACTGTAATGCTCTAATGACAAAAGACTGCAGTGCCCACGGTTTCCTTCCCACTGGAAATGGAGCAGACTGCAGCATATGCTTGCACTGATAGGAATTAAAAGTAGGCTGACATTCATTATTAACATTTCATTCACAGTTTAAGTATTAAATACAAGAAATTTCCTATTGTTTCTCTGGGAAAGCTAACTGCTTTCTGGGGCTAATGGCAGGAAAATGGGCTTTTTGTGCTGCTGTGCTCTCCCAGGGCCTCCAAGCCCTCTGTGGCTTCTGGGCTACCCTGCTGTGGGTTTCAGAGCAACTCAAACATCCTTATTTCACCAAAAAAAAGCTAACAGTGATGACTAGGCCAAGGATACAAAATGTCCTGCTTTTTAGACAAGTTTCAGATACTCCTGGGAGATTTGGCAGATGTTGTTGCTGGGGTTTGAGCTGTGTGTGGGTTCAGTGTTTCACCTCTGTGGGTCTCATCACAGGAGTGAGGAGGCTGCAGGGTAAGGGACACAGACAGGATTTGGGTTATTTGGCTTGGAGTCCACAGACCATTGGTGTGCTTAGCTGAAATTGGGGGTTTTGGTAGTGAAACAACAGCACAGTCTGAAGGTACACAGTTTCTGTTTAGATAAATAGAGATTCTGTGAAGGAAAGCCTCCTGATTCCCTGCATGGCTCAGGCATCACACCAAAGATTTGTCATTTTAGTGCCCTGAAATCAGAGAATTTAGACAAGCAGGATTCTACTTATAGCCAGTGATAGTGGGATAGCTAGTGCATTACTGTCCCAAAAATCAGTATGGGGTCATTAGCAAAATGCTCATTCACAATCAGTCAAAAAAGGAAAAGAAAACGCAGGTTGGTTTTGCAATTGCCATAAGAATGTACTCTGAGGGTCTGTAAAGAGTGGTTTCAGTTTCCAGCACTGCTGGCCTCCTCTGGAGATCAGGGTGAGCTGTAGCAGAGAAATAAATGTTTGTGTTGGGATTGCTTTCAGGGCAAGCCTTCAGTGCTCAAATACTTTGTTTAGCACGAGTCATTCACTTACCCCTGCATTCATTCAGTCATTCATTCATGCATTTCTGAAAGGGCTTTGCTGTTCTGTATGTACTGTGAGATCCCTTGGCTCAATTTTCAATTTATGAAGGGCTCTCAGGAGAGGTTTCCATGATAGCAAACACCACAAACTGCTCCTGCTGCTGCCCTACCTGCAGATTTTGGGGCACTCAAGGACAGAAGCAGCTGAAGTTTTATTCACAATGGACAAAACCCTAAAAAATGTTTTCCACATACTCAGCAAATGACAACTGTGTTGTCTTTTAGATGCCATTTTGTGTTTCAATCAATGAAAGGAGGGTATTTCTGACATTTTCAGTATCAGCACCTCATTTGACTTGGTTTTTTTTTTTCCCTCTATACTCAGCTAAAATCTGTTGAGCTTTATTATTCTTAAAGAATATTAGGTCTTGCAGCCCAGACTTACATGGGATATTTATATATGTGGCTTGGATGGCTGCCTATAATCCATATACTTCAAAGTGAATTTCCCAGAACTGGAGACAGTCTATGGCCTGCAGCATTATGGAAATTTCCTTTTTTTTCTTTGCATATGAAGGGAGCTTTCAGAGCCAGCATTACTGCCATGGGCTCTTTGCCTGTGCCTCCATAAAGAGGATGCTTCCTTGGACAGTTCTGGAGGTCTCTTCTCACCTCTCTTGGACTGAGAAGCCAGGAGAAGTGTTACCTCGGGTAGTTTGTGTCAGAGGAGCCCAAGAGATTGTCTGGGTTGGAGCTGGGAGTGGTGCTGGGGCCTGTCAGGTCAAGGGAGCTCACACAGATTTTTCTGCACTTCATGGCTCTGCTGTCTGAATGTTCAGAGTCACAGAAGTGCATTTCCAACCCCATGGTAGCTATCTAAATGTATATCACGTGTCCAAGTGTATGTGTGGTGTGCATTGTCCTCACTCTACAAACAGCTGCTTGCAGCAAGAGACAAAGAGCCTTAAAAAATCACCATTAATGAGTTCCTGGTGCCTGGTTTTGTGTTTGGTGTGTGGAATAGAGCCTGAATGAGTCAGGGATCGATTCCATCTGCTCTGATTTAGTTAAATATATCAGGCTAGCTATAAATACTCCCTGTGAATTCCCCCAGTAGCATCATTTCTCTCTTTGTTTACCAATTGCTGTAACTATCCTGTTAAAGATTAGTCACTGCAATAGGGGCTCTAATGAAGGGACCCAGCTCCTAACTGGGTGTGTGGCTGTCACACAGTGCACTCATTAGCACTCCTGTGCATCCCTGGGCTTCATCTTGGAGCACCTTGAACAGGACAAATGGAGAGTCCTTCTCCAGATAAACCCTGGCCAGAGACATGGGACACTTGTCTGAGAGCAGAAATCCAATGTTTAAATCCTTGCTGCACAGCCTTGAGAGGGCCTTTGAAACAGGGCTTTCTTTCTTCATCACCCAGATGTCATTAGTCCTATGGAGTTCCCATGTTCATCTGGCCTTTCCAAATTTTATTGCTGTTATTAAAATTGATGGAATGGAAATAAATCAAGGCTTGGGGAGGATTGACTAATCTGCTCTTTTTAATGTGGGTTTTTTTTATGTTGAGCTGGAATTCTTAACTACAGGTGAACTTTAAATATTATTCATTCACATGGCAGGAGTTTGAAGGGATTCAAAGCACTGCTTTCACATCACTTAAGGGGGAATATTCTATCAGCCCAAGTTCATTGAAAATTTGCTGGAGGTTCATCTGGAAGGTTCATGAACCTTGGCTGCTTTGCCTTGGTTTTCAATCCCAGCAGATTCTTGAATGCACTTGCAGCAGGTAAAAGAATGCCCTGGTGTATTAACAGTATTAATTAACTTCCTATGTAAACAAAAATTCTTGTAGGTGATCTCTAAATAGTCCAGCAGAGAATATTCATTAGGTGAAAAAACAGGAACCTAAAACTTGTGAGTGTTTGGAAGGCTTAAACACTAAAAGATATTTGCATAGAGCCCCTACACAAATCCTACCCTGCAGAGCGTTATTCTGACACTGTTCCAGTTACAAATTCCATGTTGGATTTATTTAAGACATTATCTGCACCATCAGAGGGAATGGAGGTGACAGCAGATACACAGGGGAAGCAAAGTGTGGCAGTGAGGGGGGCCAAGGCTGGGGACAGGGCTCAGGGGACAGGGACAGGGCTGAGAGAGCAGGGAACAGGGGACAGGGATAGGGCTCAGGGAATGGGGACAGGGACAAGGGACAGGGCTCAGGGAATAGGGACAGGGACAAGGGACAGGGCTCAGAGAACAGGGACAAGGGACAGGACTCAGGGAAAAGGGACAGGGAATAGGGACAAGGCTTGGAGAACAGAGAACATGGACAGGGAACAGGGACAGGGCTCAGAGAACAGGGAACAGGGGAGAGGATAGGGCTCAGGGGACAGGGAATAGGGAACAGGGACAAGGCTCAGAGAACAGGGACAGGGAACAGGGGAGAGGATAGGGCTCAGGGGACAGGGAACAGGGACAAGGCTCAGAGAACATGGACAGGAAACGGGAGAGGATAGGGCTCAGGGGACAGGGACAGGGAATAGGGACAAGGCTCAGAGAACATGGACAGGGAACAGGGGAGAGGATAGGGCTCAGGGGACCGGGAACAGCCCTGCAGGGGCAGCTGAGCAGCACAGCTGGCCTGGCTCACCCCTGCCATCCCCTCTGTGCCCAGCTTCAGAACCCAAACAGGACAGAAGCTTGGGCACACTGGAGAGTAAAAGGCCAGTGAGGCCATGAACAGCACCCCAGTGTTCTGGTGAACTGCAAGCAGTATTAGCAGAAGGCAGTGGAAGAAAAGGAGTCAGAAAGCCATAATGTGTGACAGAAACCATAGGCATGACTGTCTTTTATTCAGGTGTTATGTCTGCCTGTAAACAATGGATTGCAGGCTTCTTTGTACAGAAAATTACCTTTTCTGCCTGAATAACTTGGGGAAAGATAACGCTCTCTCTGCTGCCCTTGATCTGTCCTTGTATCTTGTAGTTCTCACTTGCTGGAGGAGCTGGACCAGGCTGGGAGCATTTTCTCAAGAAGCTGTCAGGAGGCTAAAGCTGGGCTTAATCAGGGAAAGGGAGCACTGTAATTTACATTCTTTGATGAAGGTATTGCACAAAAAATATTCACCCTGATTCTTCATCTAAAACTCTCAAAGCTGCTTGATTTTGATGTTTTGAATCTCTGAAACGGTTTTGTTCTTCTAATCCAGAAATGGTAACACAGCAATTTAAAAGAGGACTGCAACTTTCCTGTATAAAAAAAGACAAACCTTTGTTTCAAAGAAGGCTTGTATCTCTAATGTGTATCAAGAGATAAATGCTGATCACTTTTTTAAATGTCAAAATACATTCATTCAAGTCATTGTCAAATTCTAGTTTCACTCTTAAAAGAATTTCTGAAGGGATTATTTGGATTATTTCTTGATCACAGAAAAATGATATTTTTTAAAGAGATTTTATCAAATAGCAGTATTTTTAAATTTTTTAATAAAGGTTTCTTTGCAGATGCTGAGTGTAGCAAATTACAATGGATGAGGGATTGATTCCTGAGTCAGGAGCTGGGTTAGCTCTGTGTTGTGGAGGCGAAGAAGCCTCTGGAGCAAACTGTCCCTGTCCAGGCTGCACTGAATTCCACCCTGGCTCTCCCCTGGTGGTTCCAAGGTAATAATAATTAGTATTTTAAGAGTTTCAGCTCAGTGTCTGTCACACTGCAAGGTACATGTGGAGTTTTCACTGTTCTTACAGCAGAGTGCCAAGAGCCCTCTTTGCCTGCAGAACTGGAGAACTGTGCAGGGCAGGAGGAGTTCAACCTCCTTCATTCCTGCCCATAACATCTTCTGGGAGTGATCTGTATGTTTTATTTCACTTACTTTTATTTTACTTTGATTTGCCCAGGAACTGTGGAAAGGTTACAGAATCATGGAATAGCTGGGGTTGGAAGGGACCTCTGGAGATCATCCAGTTCAAACCCCCTGCCAAGGCAGGGTCACCTGGAGCAGGTGGCACAGGAATGTGTCCAGGAGGGTTTGGGTTGTCTCCACAGAGGGACACTCCAGGACCTCCCTGGGCAGCTGCGTGGGACTCTGCCACCCTTAACATAAGGAAGTTTTTCTATTAAGGTGGAATTTCTTGGTTTTAGTTTATGGACATTGCTCCTTGTCCTGTCTCAGGGGACCATTAAACAGAGTCTGGGATCATCCTCTTGGGACCCAAATGACAGATTGTTAAAATGGCCTCTGGCAGGGACAGAGACAATGAACTGCTGACTCTGGACAAGAGCCCAGGGGTGCCCAGGGGGCACGAGGCCAATGGCCCCTGGCTGTGCCAGCCATGGGGTGGCCACAGGCCCAGGGCAGGGCCTGTCCCCTGGGCTGGCCCTGCTGAGGGACCTGAGGGCTGTGTCCAGCTCTGGGCCCTCCTGGCCAGAGAGCCCTGGAGGGGCTGGAGCGTGTCCAGGGCAGGGAACGGAGCTGGGGAAGGGGCTGGAGCCCCAGGAGGGGCTGAGGGAGCTGGGAAGGGGCTGAGCCTGGAGCAAAGGAGGCTCAGGGGGCCCTTGTGGCTCTGCACAACTCCCTGCCAGGAGGGGACAGCCAGGGGGGGCCGGGCTGTGCTGCCAGGGAACAGGGACAGGACAAGGGCAAAGGGCCTCAAGCTGGGCCAGGGGAGGCTCAGCTTGGATATAAGAAATATTTCCTCAGCAAATGAGTAGCCAGGTGAGAGTCCCCATCCCTGCAAGTACTCAAAATATGTGTGAATGTGGCATTTGGGGACATTTTTAATGGTGAACATGACAGCGGTACTCAATTGATAGTTGGAGTGTAGGATCTTAGAGGTGTTTTCCAGCCCTAAAGATTCTGTGATTCCATAAATCAGTTGAGGGTGGAGGGCTGTGGTGTTGTGCTCACACCTGCAGTGGCAGGGACATATCCACCACCACTGAGAAACAAAAGCTCTCCAGAAAGAGTTCCTTCAGACAGGATCTGTGTGACACCCTAATGATGGCACTACACAAGTTGCTTTAATGTCATTGTCCCTTCCTGAACTTGGTGGGACATTTGTGTTTGGAGAGTGCTGTGAGGTTTGAGGGAGGCCCAGCCCTGCCTGGGTGAAGCTTTGTGGCTCCTCACAGCTGTCACACACAAAGGCAAGTGGGCACACTGACTTTGAAACAAAAGCATTGGTGTCTGCACATCCCTTTTTGCATGTGCCAGTGCTGAAAACAAGTCCAGAGGCATTTTTCAACAGTTTGGCCCATAAACTTCTCAGTTTGTGCAAACCACAGGGGATGGTGAGAGAGTCTAGATTAATTTTGAAGACTTGGCATATGAAATTCAGCTTGCATAAATTTGAAGGTAATATGTGCTTGGAACAACAATACAAACCTCTCATGCTGCTGAGCTTTAAACTTTCCCCTTCCTCTGAGAAAAAGAAATTCTCGTTGTTGCTGGTAAAGCCAGCAGAGTGAAAATCTCTCCAGATCACATCAACAGTAGGAAAAAGCAAAAATTACATCTTCAACTCATTAGGGAATGGAAAGCAATGCAGAGAAATTTAAGATTTTATTGTCAGCGACAGTCATGAGCCTTTGTTTGGAACATGAATTATTCCCCACTAAAAAAAAATACAGAAATAATTCTGCAAAGATGCAGAGGACAGCAAGGCTAATGTCAGGTTTTTGGACCACTACTTTGCAAGATCTATCTTAAATGAGAAGAAACAAAGAAAAAAAAACCCAGCCTGGATTCCAGGAATCTGTCATAATTCAGTGGAATTGATGGCAGGCAAAGAAAGTGAAATGGAGGGAGTATTTCATTAGAGCACCCACAGCCAACCTGTGAAGCTGGAAGCCAGTCAGGGGGAGAGCTGAACATTACAGCTGAGTGGGGTTGCTGGTTTTTGGCTAAGGCTGGTGGGCTTTTTGTGCCCAGCACTGATAGGCACAGTCATGTGTGTATAGAGGGGATCAAATTGAATATAGCTGAATGCAGGATGGAATAGAATGAATTGAAGATAAGGTGTTTGCCACAAGTATCAGCAAATAAGTTTCCTCTACAGAAAGAAGGGAAAAAACCCCACAAATTGTTGTTACCACTGAGTTATTACAACAGGTCTCCACTTTTATCCTGTTGTCACTTTTTCTACATCTCCATCCCCCAAAAAGGAGTTTGTTTCTCAGAGAACCTCCCTATGTGTCATGTGGTTCCAAGTGTTTTGCCCTGTCAAAAATGCAGTTATTCCTTGAGCTGTGAGAAAACAATGACTGAGACAGTGTCATATTCATGGGGCTGCTTTATTTTGTTTGACATTACAAATATCTAAGGGCAAAAAGCATAAATCATATTTCTGAATGTGTTTATGGAGGATGGGCTTTTGCTCTTGTAGTATTTATGTGCTAGTTGGACTTTACTGTTACTGTGTTCCTAATTGGAGCAGATTGGCTTTTATACCAATCTTGGTACAGAAGTACAAATTGGTTTTTGAGGAACATTTCTTTCAGTTCATTGGGGGAGATGATTTTTCCCTACTTCAGCTTGCTTCCTATTTCCATAGCAGCTTGGAATAAAGAGCAGTGAATTCATTAGGAAACTTCACACTGACTCTGGATCACACATCAAGAGTAAACCCAAATCAGAAAGGTGAACCCAGCCTCTCTCCCCAAAATCCCAGGTGCTAACAGAGTAAAATATTCCACTGAACCAAGGCTGGTGAACCACCTCTAACACTGATGGGTTATCCAGGGCAAAGAGGAGTGCTTGTACTGGGGAAAACTGGACACTGTGCAGCTTAATTAAGCCAGAATTAGAGTTCTTGTTTTGTAGTAATGAATTGTCATGCAAATACTGAAAGTCATCTCCTCATGTTGTGATTTCTCCTAAATTTCTCCCACTAAAGCCATGGCAGAAGGGAACATTTAGACAAAAACTTGCTCTTTGTCCCCTAGGTCTCTGTATGCTGGCCTGAGCAACTTTAATTAACTAAAAGAAATCAAACATAGCAAAATGTGTAAATAAATAACACTGTTGTATCTTCACTGAGTGGGAATAACTAGGGAATATTCCCAATAAGCAGGAATTACAGAGTCCATGAGGTTGGGAAGGACAAATCCAGCTCCTCCTGCACTGCCAAGGCCCCCTCTGAACCAGGTACCCAAGTGCCCCCTGTACCAGTCTTTAAAATCCCCTGAGGGACAGTGATTTCTGCACTGCAGCCTATTCCAGTGCTGGACAAACCTCTGGAGAAGGAGTTTTTCCTATCAGCCAAGAGGAATAATCATAGGATATAACAGAAGGATGTGGAGGGCAAAGAAAGCCAAAGGATTCTGTGGACCTTTATTCTAGATAACATTGTGGATTAATAACTATCCTAAATTGTCCATAAATTTAGGACATGAATGTACAGAGAATAAACATTTCAAGGAGAGCAATGGGAAATAGAATTCAACTGATCTTGTGGCTGCACATGGAGACATGGAAAATAACGTGAAACAAAAAGAAGCGGTTTAGTTTTCAGTACCACCCATTAAAATATTTCTGTATTTCCTTGGAGTTTAAATTTTACTGAGCCATAATTACTGAGTAAATGCATATTTAAAATTAATTCAGTTCAGGGCAAGCTTTGGCTAACTTTTTAAGCTTGAGATAAAGTGAGCATCTGAGTGCTTGCTGTGGTGCAAAGAAATTCATCATTTTGTTTGACTAAATGTCAATTCTTTTTATAGGATTGTAATGGTTTTAAATTGAAGTCACAAAATTACAAGAGAGTGATTAAAAGATTTGCTGTCATCAGACCAAAATTTAGAGAAATACTTTAAACTGAGGAATATATTTTCAGGTCAATGAACAGGGTAATGGTTGAACACTTTTCCATTCAAGTACAATTAGCATTTATGAATTATTAATTCAATCAATCCATTTGTTGTACATTAATTTGAAGAACTATGTGGAAACACATGTAATTCCTACTTCACATGATGTGAGGTCCACTGAGAAGTGGGCACTTGTCTAGGAAGATACTTCAGAAAGGAATGAAGCCCATGGGAAATGCTCTAGTTCAACCCCAAAATCAGAGAAATGGAGGAGCTGTAGGAGGAGCCTGGTGAGTGCATGTCCCATCAAACAGCACTAAGTCTTTCTTTACCCCATTTTTCCCCTCCAGCAGAGCAATTCTGGCCTCAGACCTTGTGGCTTGTATGATTTCTCTGTCTGTACTGGGGAAAACTGGACACTGTGCAGCTTAATTAAGCCAGAATTAGAGTTCTTGTTTTGTAGTAATCAATGTCATGCAAACACTGAAAGTCATCTCCTTATGTTGTGATTTCTCCTAAATTTCTCCCACTAAAGCCATGGCAGAAGGAAACATTCTCATGGCCCAGGTCATTGAAAGAGGAACGAGGCAGCACCAAAAATGGGGTGATGGCAGCAACCGCTGCACATTCCCATGCTCTGGGTGTCCTTCAGAGAGTTGGAGTAGAGCTTTTTCATGCAGAAATACCCAGGTAGCTATTTCCATTTTTTTGTCTTTTATTTGGAATAGAGCCTTGATGTCTCATTTGCTTGGGTAGAAAATGGTTTGGTGTCTTCTGTGTCGCTCAAGGGAGTAGGAAACCCTCCCTCCACCCTCCTGTGGCCAAAAGGGGAGAGGGAATGGGCCCCAGGAGTCCAGGTGCTGGGAGGGAGGGAGGGAGGGAGGGAGGGAGAGAGCTCTGTGTGTTGGACCAGGCACATCAGCATCTTCTCCAGGCTGACATCAGGGATTCTTCCTCCTGCACCTAGCTGGCAGCCTGTTTCTATGGTGATCTCCAAGACACTGATGGATTTGCTGTGCTTATGTAACACACTCCAAAAAACCTCAACATAACCACTGGGCTCCTTGTCAGTGGATTGGGGTGTAGCCTGGACATGAGGACAGACAATGGGTGGGTGTTTGAGCAGAAGCAGAGGAGGGCCATGAGTTTGAGGTCAGTTTCCCCCTCATCTGGTCACTGCTGACCAGCTGTGATGTGTGCTGCTGAAGGCTTTGCTGGTGGAGATTTCTGGGAGAGCACCAGCCATGCATATTTGCTCTCAGGGATGTGAGGCACCAAGTGCATGATCCCCAGGCACTCCATTTCACCTGGCTCTCTGATTCCCTTTTTGCTTTCTGGATGCACAGAGCTGCACCCTAATCAAACTGATTCCACCTAGTGTTCTCCCCATGCCTTTGTCAAAGTTTGCCTTTTTTCCCCTTCCCCATTTCATTGTAGTTCGGGCTGTATTTGGGGCAGGTCCTTTTTTTAACCCACGCTCTCCTTTCCCCACCTCCCTCCCTGCACACACACACACCATCTGCCATTCCTGGGTTTATTTGGTTTCATGGAAATGTCATCTCTCTCTCAGAGCAGATGGATTCAGGTGGTTCCTGCTGGAGTTAAATGCCAGAGAGGGGGGTGTGGCAGTGTCCTACACGTGGCAATCCATGCCACACACACCAGGGCTACCAAAGGGGACACTTTGTGATGTCCCCTTGTCTCCTGTTGGCAACGAGCAGTGACAGAGGAAAAGCTCAGAGAATCCAAACCATCAGTAGCTGGGTTTGTGATCTAAACTGCAGGCTAAATGCTTGGATGTTTGGCTGTCTTGGAGGTCCTTTGCCTCCAAAATGCTCGCTTGCTGTGCATGTTGCCCTGAGAATCTCTATCAGAAATATTTCTAATATCTATTGCACGTATTTTAAAAATAGGTATTATTAAAATATGAATTAATCAGTGTTGTCATGGAACATACTTGCCACACTAAGTGAGCAGTGTGGAACATTACTGGGTTTAACTCCAGTTAGAATATTCCACTGTGGATCTACTGCTATCAAGCTGTTGACAGGTGCTCATAAATTTCCTAAATCCTTTGAAATGAAAATGAAGCAAGATCTTAGAGGAAATACAGATGGACAGACAGGACATAGATACACCTCCCAAGGTCTCCATGAATGTGCTGTTTGACTAGATTGTTTAGATGCCCAACAGTTGTACTAAATCCAGCTGCTCTTGTGTCCTTGCTTCCTTAGCAGGTGCTGTATTCAGAATAGGAGTTGTTTTTCTGCTCTTTCTTCCTTGTGTGTGAGTTAAATGTGCTTTATTGTCCTTCCACCAAAGCTCAAGGTCCCTGTTTCCAGCAACACTGTGTGTCTGCCACGATGTGCCATCAAAACTCAGTGGTTTTTAACTACCCAGTTTTATACATTTAAAAGAACCATCTTTTCCCTATTGTCCCATCCAGCCTGGCCTTGGGCACTGCCAGAGATCCAGGGGCAGCCACAGCTTCTCTGGGCACCCTGTGCCAGAGCCTCAGCCCCTACTCCCAGAGAACAATTCCTTCTTAATATCCAGTTCAAACTTTCCCTCTTTCAGTTTAAAGCCAAAATATGCTGTACCTCTGATCCAAAAAGGATAATATATACAGGGCCAAAAAAAACCCAATCCCTTCACATTCCACATCACCTGCATGAAACACAGCTTTAAATTAACCTCCAGCCAGGGGAAGGAAGCTTTTCTAAAGGACTGCTCATCCTATATCGAAGTTGTTCTCTCTGTGTCAGGTGAGTTGAGCTGCCCTTCCCATTCAGCAGTAACTCTGAGTAGTTTTGGCTGAATAATTTATCTGTGGATGGCTGAAGGAAGGCTCTGCTCATGGAAATTCCTATGGATTTGAATCCTCTTTCTGGGGAAGGACTGACCCACACAGTGACTGTTAAACACAGCAAAATCCCACTGGCACCACTGGGGTGTGGAAGGAGATTGGGAATGTTCAGGGGAGCTGTGGGAGCTCCAGGCTGCCAGCAGCTCCTCTGAGGTGAGGAAAGCCAGTGCCAGACAGGGTGGGAATGCAGAAGAGCAGGGAGGTGTGAGAGGTTTCCCGCCCCTCATTTGCCAGGCAGGGATGGCTGCACCAAACGTGCTTTTCCCTGGACTCACCTGCTGGATTTGCTGCTGCCTTTTTCCCCCATACCCCACACCCTCTGCTTCTTGTGCATGGAAAAAAAATCAGTTATCGACATTTTCTTGGTTTTCCCTGAGCTTGTTTGTCTTACCAAAATGAGCACTGTTAGCAGAGGAAGATGATAATTTTCCATGGAAACTAGTGGAAAAGGAAGCAGGTTCCAAAATAACCTCCCCACAGAGACTTGAGGTGCCTTGGTGGCTGTTGTGTTCATTTTAGAGATGGGGACCCAGACACAGCATGACAAATGACACGCTTGGTGTCACCAGGCATTGAGAGCAGGAAGCTGAATCTCTGCCTGTTGTCTTAGTCACACCTCCTTCTAAGTGTTCTTTGTAGGTCTTGATTGAATTTTTGAAACATTTGGCTTTGTTCCTTTGCAGTATATGCTCCAGCATGTTTTTCTATGTGAGTGATAAGCATTCACCCATGAAAAATAAAATTACTCATTGTTTCACAAGTAACTAATTCATGTGTTGAAATGGGGGGATGGAGTAGGATTTAGGACATCAGGAATTGTCTTGTTTTAGCATAAAGCAGAAAATGAGGTTTGTCTAAACAGAGGCCCTGTCTAGACTGGAAAATATATCTGTGGGTCTCCCCAAAGTTATGGGATTGTCCAGGATGGCAACACCTCCAGATATGAACATCTCACCTTATCAAAGAGCACAGGCTGAAGCTGGACAGGTTCCTTCATGTGAGTGCTGCTGTGATGGTGCCAAAAGGGCTGTGCTCATGTTCAGGCAGCCAAAAAATCCCCATGGAACCATGGGATGGTTTAGGTTGGAAAGGATTGCCTGGTTCCAGCCCCCTGGCATGGGCAGGCACAACCTCCACTAGACCAGGCTGATCAGGACCCCATCCAACCTGGCCTTGGATGCTTCTGAGGAAGTCATCCCTCTTAACTTTCATGCTGTGCTGGAAAATGAACCCACCCCATGCACAGCAGGCCTTATTTTTACTCAGAGACAGTTTTGGAACAGCTTTCCCCAAATCCTACTCGCTGCAGTGCTGCAGTCACTCATCTGGATGTTTTCAGCTTTTCTACTAATGCTAACCAGGAAATAAACACCCATTTTTTCCTACAAACCAATGCTGAACCTTACATTGTCCTAGGTAATTATTACTAGCAGGAATTTTTTTCATGTGCTGTCCTTTTAACAGTGATGCAGAGGAAAAGAAAATGGGATTTAATTCATGTGGAATCTTTGTTGCTACTCTGGAGGATAAAAGCAATGATGCCATACAACCAACACTGTAAACAATGTTCAAAGCTTGTTAATTGCTAAAAAGAAGCTCAAGAGTTTAATCATTTAGAGAAGCTATTGTTTTTTATAGCAGATACAGTATTTCCTGCTACAGAACACACTGAAAATGCTCATTCTCACAACAGGCTCGTTCAGGCACTGCTCTATCTCTCAATGTTGTTGCAACAGTGCTGAAGTGTCACTGCTGACACAACCCCGTGTCACTAACCCAGTTCCTGACCACTGTTCCTGCCTTTTGTGGGATGGCATTGCCTACCCCTGTCGTGGGGATATGGTCTGAGTGTGTGCAAGGACTGCTGGGGGAAGAGGCAGGCTTTGAGCAATATTTTTTTCTCACACAGGAAAAGAAATAGAAATTAAATAAAGGAATGCTTGGTTTCAGCAATGTAGATGACATAAACCCAAAGGGAGTTGTATTTAAATACTTGAAAATAAGTTCCATTATGTTTTTGCTGGGGCTCTTAACTCTGAGGTAGCAGTTGCAGTCACTGGAGGAGAAATCCATGAAAATGTGTGTGATGAAATCTCGACTGACCAGACCCTGAGGTGGCAGGTGATTTCATTCTTATTGGTAAAAATCCCACTAATTGTCTGCTAAAGAGGAGCGTTTTCATCTGGTAATTAGGAGGGGTCCAAGCTCATCCCACTGAAGCCACTGCTGGGTTTCTAAGTGCTCTTGAACCTGGCAGAGTCTCTCTGCTTGAGCTGTTCCCTCTGATTCTGGCTGCTCAGATTTTAATGGCAGTGGGGCTGGGTTACTCTTCAGCCACTTTCTCTTTTTCCTCCAATTACATTGATTCCTTTATTTTCTTCCTCCCTCAGGGCTGATTACTTTGTCTCCTGCCCTTGTCACTGAACAGCTTTTCCAGTGTCTGATTGAATCTTGTTATTGATCCAACTCAAAAGAATATTTTTGATAGTCTCATCTGAATCTTTTGTTCAATCTTGCCTTTGTTGAAGTTACTGAGTGCCAGTTCTGGGAGCTATGCAGAGCTGCTTCCTGCAGATTCCTCTTTCCTGGCTGAGCTCCTCTATCACTGATGAGTACTGATGACAGCTTCTCCATCTACTTGACTCTCTCTTTGCAAAAAAACTGATGCAAACCTGAATGCTCTTGAATCTTAACTTCCCTTTCAGCTTGCTTGGAATCAGAGGATAGATTGTGAGGTAATCAGGTAGGAAATGCCATGATAACAGCAGCCTTTTTAGCTGAGCTAAAACTGGGGGGTAAGCGAGACACAATCCCAGGTGTGAGGGAGATGGGTGCTGTCCCACTGGGAATGTGGCTCCTGCTGAAGCATGGCTGGCTGCAGTGTGGGTGCTATTCCCAGGAATTCCCAGCTAACTACAGCTCAACTGTGTGCTCACTGAGAGTTGGGATGACAGGGGGGGTTTATTGTTCAATATAATCCACCATCAGTGTAATTTGGCTTTTTTCTGCAAGTCATTAGCACAATAAATTGCCTAATATTCCATTTTATGGTGGACTAGTTCATCCTTTGAGGGGGAAAAAAAGGCAATCGCTGGTGTCAAATCCTAAATTAAAGTAAGCTTGGGAATGTGTTTGGCAAGATAATGCTGATGAAAGTGAGAATCTGAACTCCAACTAAACCAAAAATCATTAGCTGAGCTGCAGCACTTACATAAATAAGCCAAGTGCTTACAAAGGACCTGGTTTCACTACCCAAGCAACAAACAGGTTTGGTTTTCAGGTTCAATACCATGGCCCCTTTGCACTTGTTGGGCTGTTCTTCTCATAAGCCTTTGTCTTGTCAGCCTGCACAGACCTGATCTGAAAGGAGCTTTGCACACAGACTCTGCTTTGCTGGGCACTCCTGCCATCTTAAGCAAATATCCTCACACCTGGTAAAAAGTGAGCAGCAGTCCTGAGGATGAACCAATATTTGATCACCCTTACAATTAGCAGTGCATGCCTTTAATTAATAAGAAGCCTTTCCTCATCTGTTTATCTTCCACCTTAAAAGCTCAGCTGAGCAGCACAATCTAATGGAATACAAAATGACTCCATCACAGGGAGAGCTGCTTTGCAGCATTTTCCCCTAGGTTTGCTTCCTATTTGAAAATGTAAGAATACATTAGAAGTGGTTGAGACATCTCATGAAAGAAATCATTGTGTGTAGAGCCATTAGAACTCGTAAATAGAAGTTTCTTCTGGAGTGCTCTTGTCCTGCAGGCCCTCTCAAAATAGGGAATTAATGTGTCTGGAAAGGCCATTTTAAGCTCTTCAGCTGAATTCTTATTCCTGAGAGATTGTTCAGGAGTACACTGCTACAAACATTCTCTTCCAAGAGAGAAAAGAAATAATATTGATAATAGAATGGTGTGGGTTGGAAGGGATCAGGAAGCTCATCCCATTCCACCCCTGCCATGGGCAGAAACACCTCCCACTATCCCAGGCTGCTCCAAGCCCTGTCCACCCTGGCTTTGGATGCTTCCAGGGATGTGGAGCCCACCAAAGAAAAATGAGAATTGCTCTTAATCCATTTTTATTTTGAAAATATTCTGTTCCAAATCTTGATTTTTCCCTTAACTCCCAAGCAATAACCCTGGTCAGAACCTTCTCACTGCTGCATCACCACCCCAAACTCCCAGGAGCCCCACAAGCCTCAGATTCAGCTCATGCCACCATTTCAGGCAGAAAAAGGCATGCCCTTCCTGCTGTGGCACCTTTTGGAAAGATACCCAAAGACCAGGAAAATCACCTGGAAATTTGCTTATATCCAAAGACCTATGCCCAGGAAAATCACCTGTGTCTCACCTGCTGGGCCTCCTGCTGGAGAAAGAATCTCTGCAGACAGACCTGTCTCAGGTGCTTTTAACACTCTGTGCACCCCAGATCCATCCCTCTCCAGATGTCCATGAGCCCTAAGACAATCAACCTTTTGTTTTTCTTGTCCTCCTAGAGGAAGAAAAGGGTTTTTGATTGATAACTTGCTTTTGAGTGAAGCATCCTGGAAATCTGTTCCCTGCATAGATAACAATCTCTTGTTTGAAATACAAAACAAAAGGCCAGCTTTCATTGTAATACTCCCTTCCAATTTTCCCACAAAAGCAGCAGAAAGGGTTTCCATGAGGATGTAATTTTTTTTTTCTGTGTTACATCCCATATTTGGGGATTTGGGAATGTAGAGGGTGCTGTTTGCTTCAATTCCAACCTGATTGTTTAGTGGTTAAGTAAATATAAGCACTTTTTAGGAACTCCCAGCTGAGGGCCAGTCTGCAACATCACTCCTCACTTCAATGCACTTAATGTCTCCTCCAGCTTTGCATTTTGGAGGAGAAAAGATCACTCTCCTCATCCATTTCCACTTAGTGACTCACCCAACTGTTACACTGCTCTACACGGGATGAGGAGATGGGAAAGAAAAGCAAAAGCAAAATGCACCTGCAAGAGCTGTTTGCAAATGACACTGCTCAAAATGACCTTCACACAGAGAGAAGAAAACCAGTGTACAAATGGTCATTAAAAAGCTTCATTAACAGGACTCTCCCTGCTTGCAATGCTTTCAGGGAGCTGGTCAGGTGAGTTCCTCTGAATCCCACTGCCCCACTGCCTTTTGCCCTCTCTGACCTATTTCCTGGGGGCAATTTTTCAAGGCATCTGCTCACCCAGCATGTCTGGCTCTGGCCCCTCCAGGTCCTCTCAGATTACTATTCCAGCTGGGTGGGCTTTGAATTTTTTGTGTTTTTGTCAATGAAGCTGAAAGCTTCCAGGACAGGATTTTGCTTAACAAGACAATTTAACACTGATGTTTAGTTATACCAGCCTTGGTGGCCTTTTTTCTGTGTTCCTATATATCTTACAGTCGCTTGAGGATTGTTACGCAAATAATTTCTTCAGCTGCTTACAATTATGAAATTTCATTTTTGTTGTATTTTGTTTTCCTCCCAGAGTTTCAGGTTTTTCCTTGGGAGACTGTTCTTCAGCTCTTGTCCCATGCAAGATTTACATCTATATATTTACATATATATATATTTATATTTATATTTACATATATATTTACATATATATAAATATATAAATCTGTATACGTACTGTACTATACCTACACCTCTGTTAGTCAGCAACCTGCTAGACTATGAGGACTAGAGATAATATAAGGACTTAACTATAAGCCATAGAGGTAATATAAGTGCTCTGGTCCCTGAATTTAGAAAAAATACAAACAAATTCAACTAACCTCAAAGTGAAAATAAGATTTGAAAAAAGGAAGAAGCTCCTGTAATACTCTAAATTATTTCTTTTATTCCCTTTCCATTGCCTGCAATGAAATTCATGTTGAGAGATTATCCTGTACATAAAAAAAGTAATGTCAATTAAGTAGTGGTCACTCACCCATGAACTGTGTTTGGTTTTCTCTGTGTGAGAAAATTGGTTATCAGCTTTTGTCCAACTAGAGAAAGGCAGGTATCGCAGCACTGACATGAGTGCACTCCTATCAAAAAATCTGCTCCTTTCTATACAGCATATGAGACCTTTTAATTAGTTATGCTCTCCTCAGACTGAATAGCTGTTTCTCACATTTCAGTGGAGAGCAGAGTGAACGTGTGCTGGGACTGGCTCTATTACCCAGTTGTTCTCTCTCTCTGCTGGGCTAGGACCTGGGACATCCCCAAAGCAGTGGATTACTGACTATCAAAATGCTCTGAACAGGATGGGAAGCTTTGGTTCTGCAGCTGTGTCTGAAATATTCATGGAATCCCAGAAAGGTCTGGGTTGGAAGGGATTTAAATCCCATCCATTCCCACCCCTGCCATGGGCAGGGACACCTTCCACTGTCCCAGCTGCTCCAGCCTGGCCTTGGGCACTGCCAGGGATGCAGGGGCAGCCCCAGCTGCTCTGGGCACCCTGTGCCAGGGCCTGCCCACCCTGCCAGGGAACAATTCCTCATTCCCAATATCCCATCCAGCCCTGCCCTCTGGCACTGGGAGCCATTCCCTGTGTCCTGTCCCTCCATCCCTTGTACAGAGTCTCTCTCCATCTTTCTTGGCAGCTTCTTCAGGTATTGGAAAGCCATGATTAGGTCACCCTGAAAGTTCTTTTCTCCAGGCTGAACAATCCCTTTATTTGAAACAGGGGCTTTTGTAACAAGTCTGTGGTTTCAGCAGGTTCCCAGAGAATAGGGAGGGGATTTTGTAGTTTGTGTCTCAACAAGGGAATGAGATCTTCCACCCATCTGGGATGCTGAAGGTGGCTGTAGTACTACTAGCCTGTACAGCTCAGTTGTTTTGATTATGTTATGAAACAATGCTAAAATTATGTTTTAAATAAGAGTTGAAGCAAACTAAGGTATTTATCCCTGTCCTATGGAAAATGATGGCAGTGAGATCAGATTTTTTAGAAAAATTAATTATTAGGAAAGGTTTTCATTGACAGGACATGGGAAGGAAAAGTCTCCATCCAGTATTTTGACTTAATTGAAAGGAGAGGTAATTCAGGGTTAGTTTTGCTGTCTAAGGTAGCAGTTAATCTGTTGTAGGCTGGACTGGGTGACAATAGCCAGTGTCACATTCCAAACCCTGGCACCTGTAGAACATTGCCTTCTTTGTGGCTGATTTCCAGCACTGATTTCCTGCTGGGGGACTGGCTCATTTTGAGGACTATTGGATGCTTCCCTTGGAGTGGGTTTCCAGCCTTTGCCAGAGATGTGAGGTGAGAAATCTGAGAGGGTCACTTGTCACTGTCCACGATCACCTGATGCCTGCCTCTCACATTGGAAAATGTACTATTTAGACATCACAATTTGAATATTATAATGTTTCTGGAGCAGCAGGTGTTCTTCAAAACCAAGGCCCAGGCTCTCAGTCAGGCACACTACACCAGTGGCTGCTTTCTGTCCTTATTTCAGTGTGTTTCATTTTGCACATGTTGAGAATGAGGTGACAATGCTCTGTCACAACTTGTCCACCTGCTTGCAAAGCAAGCTCGAAGCTTCCCAGCTCACTGCAGGGTTCATGCTCTGCTTTCTTTTTGCTGAGTGTTAACATCTCACAAAACCTGAGCAAGTCTCAAGCAAAGCAGCTGTTTTATCACGGCCCCATGCCCTAAGTACAGACACTTGTTCCTGCATTCTCCCAGCTGAAGGCTCTGCTCCTGTGTACCTGTCACACTCCCAGCCCTTTACAGAGACACCTGATGGTGTCCTGGCTGGAGGCTGGAGCTGGTGAGCTTAGAGGGTTAGTTGTTAGAGGGCTGAGTGCCACCCAGCCAAAACAGGTGTCCTCCTGACTCATCCTGTCACCTCCCAGGCACACTGTGCTAACAGATGTCATTAATCTTTGAGAAGCCCTCACAGGGTGAGTGCCTGAGAAAATCCTTTGAAGAAAAAAGAATAATTCTGTCTTCAAAGCAGCACGCAGTAAATAAGTCATGGAGCAGCATTCTGGGGCTCCAGGAGGAGGAGAAAATAGGGAATGGCTGCTTGTTCAGGGAGTATTGACTGTTTGGAGAGGGAGAAGAATCACAGAATCATTGGTTTGGGTTGGAAGGGACCTTAAAGCTCACCCAGTTCCATGCCCTGCCATGGGCAGGGACACCTCCCACTATCTCAGACTGCTCCAAGCCCCATCCAGCCTGGCCTTGGGCACTGCCAGGGATGAGGCTTCTCTGGCACCCTGTGCCAGGGCCTCACCACACTCTGAGTGAAGAATTTCTTCTTAACTTGTGATATAAAGCACTCCTCTCTCATTTTAAACTGCTCCCCCTTGTCAATAGTCACTATCTGCCCATGGAAATGGTCCCTCTCTCTCCTTCTCATAAGCCCCTCTAGGTATGGGAAGGATCCTGCAGGACAAAATAAATATTCCTGTCATGAAGACTCTTCTGGACAGCAGACTTGCAGATGGCAATGACAAATTCTCATCACACAAACAAGCTGAATCCTGGGATTTCCTAACTTTTGCAGGGTTTGGATTCACAGCCTTAATGCTCTTTGCCTATGGGCTGTGTGCATTTGCTCCCCTTTGTGCTCCTCTGTTTCCTTTATGTCATTTTGGTGGAACCACATGAGAGAGCCTTTCTCTCTCCTGTGAGCCCTAGCAGAGCCCCACCTATCATAAATGGATGTAGGAAATGAATGAAGTTTATCTAATGAAGGGGATTTAAAATGTTTTGTTTATTCTCAGGTCACCCCAGGCTGATGCCCTGGCAGGGCTGAGGAGCAGTTTTGTGGGACAAGGCACCATTGCCATGCTAAGCTGTACCAGGGGCTGTCCTGTCAGTCCCACACACACACTGTGGGATGGTACTGTCACTGTCATATTTTCTGAAAAATCCTCTTTGCCCAGGATTTGCTCCTAGGAAAGTGAGAAGCCCCAGCTTCTCCTGTATTTGCTGTTCTGGAATGTGGCCTGGAGATTGTTTATCCAACATGTGAATTGTTTTAGTTTAATGGCCAATCACAGCCAGCTGTGTTGAGGCTCTGAGGAGTCATGAGTTTTTATTATTCATTCTTGTTAAACCTTCTCTCTGTATCCTTTCTCTTTCTATGGTATAGTTTTAGTATTTAGTATTCTTTAATATGATATAATATCATAAAATAACAAATCAGCCTTCTGAGAACATGGAGTCAGATTCTCATCTCTCACCTCATCCTGGGGACCCCCACAAACTCAAATGGTGACCCCAAGTGTGGCATTGATCAGCAGCACATGCTACTTCAAGCCTTTATAACTTCTTTACATCTACTGGCTCAGATCCCTGTGATTGAGGGACAAATGCAGCCCTTGGGGAGATGCAGGGATGCAGAGTGCTGGCCAGCTGCAGAGCTCTGCTGCCTGCTGCCCCCTCTGGGAATCTGTAGCCACATTTCTCTTCACAGAGAAAAGCAAGGCACAATTCTTCCCAAGAGTATTTCTGAGATTCACGTTCTCTGAACCTCAGAGAAAGGAAGAACAATTCTTAGCATTTGCTGTGCCTGTGTTTGTGCAGAAGTGGAATGCAAGATGGAGATTGTTGACCCAAAGTGATGGTGTTTTGTTTCCTTGGCCTGTCAGGGCCAAGTGTGTGTGTGTGTGTGTGTGTGTGTTGGGACTGTTGGCTGACAGTCATGAGATTCTGGGCAGTGTGTACAGGGTTGAGTGCTTGGCAGGTTCAGTTTTAGATGTATAGAATAATTTAGTCTAATAAAGTAATTAATTAGCCTTCTGATAAGATGGAGTCCTCCTCATCATTCCTCTTTGTCGGCGCCTTCCCAGCTCAGGTATAGGAATCCAGCTGCTGCTGGAAGAGCCTAACAGGCTGGTGAGCAAAACACTGCCCTTGCAGTGCCCTCAAAGCCTGGGAGAAGGTTGACTTGTACCCTGCAGCTCTGCCCTGTGCCAGCAGCACTCTGGAAATGGAGCTGCTGGGTGAAGCTGCTGAGTGCAAAGTGAACACACTCTGCGCTCTGTGGTATTTTCGGGGTCCCCGGACAGGGGAAGGAATGATGAATTTGATTCCATGTTCTTAGAAAGTTAATTTATTATTTTATGATATATTCTATTAAAGAATGTATACTGAAACTATACTAAAAAATAGAGAAAGGATACAGACAGAAGATTACTAAGAATGATAATGGAAACTCATGACTCTTTCCAGAGTCCTGACACAGTTTGACTGTGATTGGTCATTAAGTCAAAACAATTCATATGTTGGATAAACAAAACACAGGAGAAGCAAATGATATAATATTGTTTTTTTGTTTTTGTTTTTTTTTTTTTTTTTTTTTTTTTTCCTGAGGCTTCTCAGCTTCCCAGAAGAAGAATCCTGGGCAAAGAGGATTTTTCAGAAAATATGAATGTGACAGCACTCCCTCCCCGCACTGCAGGCGTGCTGCCACTGCTGCACCCCAAGTTCAGGGATGGCTTCATCTTTCCCAGAGCCTCTCAATATCCCTGCCCTGGCTATGTGTCTTACATTTTGAATCCCATCATTAATTGCTCTTTCCTTCCCAGTGTAACAAATGAATCCTGATCTTCCCTGTCAGAAGCCATTTGTACCTGCTTTGGAACATTTCAGGCTGAAGAGTTTCTGCCCGCTGAGACCAGCCCAGGCTAATCACATTCCACGCAGAGGAATTTGGATTTGCATCAGAAAGCAGCACTCCTCTATCTGTTTCAAACACTAAGCCCCAAAGAAGAGGTTGAGATGTCTCTTCCAGAGAAGCAGATTCTGAAATATCTTCCTTGTAACTTTTGGCTTCGCTGAGCAAGTGCACGGGTAAAAGAGAGGTGAGTGAAATGTCAGGCGTGGTGCAGGTTTGTAAGAACTTACTCTTACACTGAGTGCACTTACCCAGTGCTGTTACACAGACCTGATGGTTCACTGGCATCACTCACTTGCAGCTGCACAACTCTCCAGTGCTTCAGGCATGTTTTAATAATTCAGAAACCATGGGGGTTTACTATGTTAAGGTAAATTTTGAGATTGATTGTCCTTCGCAGTAAGCAGCAGGCTAAAGTTTGCTCTAGTAACTCTTTGGCTTACACATATATTGATGTCCACCAAACTGAGAAATCAGTACATACATTTATTAATACTCTCACTGTGTGAAGTCACAAGCTTGGAGCTGTTCTGCTACAGGATTTTAGTAGTAAAATGGACTTTATCTAGTCTGAGATCCAGAAGAAAGTTAGTCTTTGCCTTCTGAGATGCAATCAATACGTTTCTCTTGCTTTATCTGCAGGAATCATTATGCATTTTTCCTTTTCAGTGACCTGACTAATTACAGCTCTGTCTCACCCTCTTGTGTTGCAAATCTCTTTGGAACTGAAAGGAAGGCTGAAAAATATCTTGATTATTTTTGGCCATTATTTTTGTTGTGGCATGACTTTGCTGCAGACAGAAACTCCTCCAATTTGCTCCCAGTTATATTTATTGGTAGGGTCACATCTCCTTTAAGCCAGGCATGCTCATCATGCAAAGAGAGAAAAAGTGACATTAATGTCATTTGGTTTGTCTCTGAAATGACTTGAACCATATTCACTGCTGTCTGCAGTCATTTAGACTGGCAGCACTACAAGGGTGATGTAATTTTGAGTATCTTTGAGACACCTCTCTGGTGCCTGACAATGCTGCACAAAAGCTGGGCTTTAACACTGTCTCTCCTATTAACTTAAATTTTTAGCATCCTGTAAGCAAGACTTGAAAGGGGAGATCAGGAGGAAACACTTTGGGAAGGCCCCTCAGAAGGGGAGTGCAGAAAGTGGGAGCACTTGTTGCTGCTCTTAGGATTAAAGAACTCATTAAAAGCTGGCAGGGATAGCTTTTAAAAAGCTTTTTAGAAAAATCAAAAATCAAAATAACAAAAGAGGATTAGGAAATAAAGCTGGAGTGGTGTAATAAACAGATTTAAAAAGCATAAACTTTAATAAGATTATTTTAAGTGCTCTGTGTGAAAACACAAGGGTGGCCAGCAGATGAGTGTTTATGTGTTGGGGAGTGAGTGCAGAGAGAGAGAAATGAGAAATTAGGATCATCTTCTCTGTGCAGCTCTCATTGCCTTTCATCTTTTAACATCCAGCTTTTCCATTATGTATGAGTAGCCACTGGATACTTTTAAAATAGACTCTATTATGTCCCTATTAGAAAAAGGATAAACTTGTACTATAAATCCACTGAAATAAAGGTAAAAGCCCAAAACCACCATCACCAACAAAAAACCATAGAAAAAGAGGGAGCTGCAGCCTTTTGTCTCACTGCAGTGACCAGCACTGGGCAGCAGAAATGCAGTGATTCTGAATTCTCCTAGCTTGAAAATAAGACAGATCCATGTTAATGAAGGACATTTTCTGTGCTAGAAAGTCATTATTTGCCTACATTAGTAATCTTATAACAAAAGAGAATTATAGAAACATATCTTGTGTATCTCAGTGAGGTTGGGATGGGGCTTCTGCCCCTGGCAGAGCACTCAGAGCTGATAGCTCTAAATGGGGAAGTGCCATTTCATGATCCCTTTCTCCTCAGAGCAGCCCCAGAGCAAAGGGAGAGCATCTCAAAGCCCTGGTGATTGCTCACCTCTTAAGGGAGGTCACTGAGCCCTGTGCTCACTTTAATTGAGCTTTAATGCTGTGGTGGCTGAGCAAAGCTCAGCTGGTGTGCCAGGGCACAGGGACAAATAGAAGGAGATGCAGCTCAAGCTTTGGGGTTTTCTGCTTGGGGTAATTTGTCCTCACAATGGGCTGGGATAACACAGGCCCAGGTTTCATTTCTGCCACCAATGCCATTCCTCTGCATTCACAGTTTCCTTCTGACTCTTGGTATTTTCTTCAACAGAGTGGGCAAAAACTAGAGGAAAGGTGCTGGTAGGCTGCTGTGTAGAGATTTAGTGGTGTGTGTGCTCTTTCATCTGTTCTCAAGGCATTAGTGACTTCTGTGAGTTAAAGCAGGAGAAGTGTGAACATGTGTAGGGTTTCACAGGCTGCTGCATGTGCCTCTCTGGCCATAAGGTCAGAGTTTGGTGAAATAGTTCTCCTTGGTTTTTTTTAGAGCTGGATGGCAGAAAGGAAAATGGTGCAAAACCCAGTTTTTGGCCAAAGCCATAGTGCCTGTGAGAGGGCAGCTGTCACCAAGACACTGCTTGTTCTTTTTCTTCACTGTCTTCATTTTCTTGGGGAAGGGCTGCTTCAGAGCAGCCAGTTCCTGAAACTTTACTGTCAATAGAATTCTCCTTGTAGGAATTTAAGAAGAAATTGTGGCTGCCCCATCCCTGGAAGTGTCCAAGGCCAGATTAGATTGGGTTTGGAGCAACTTCGGGTAGTGGAAGGTGTCCCTGCCCATGCTAGGGGGGGAATTAGATGTTCCTTAACGTCCCTTCCTACCCAAACCTGTGATTCAATGATTCTATGAACAACAGTGATAACAGTAATATCCCAGCTTTTCTTCTCCTTCTTTCCCTTTACACCTTTTTGCTGAGATATTTCACATTAAAAACCATTTAGCCGTTCAAGAGGCTCTCCTACCTTTCCGGCTTGACACCAGCAGTGCCTGGGCATCATTTAGCCTGTGTTCAGTGCTGCTGAAGCTACAGCTGGAATGAAATCTTTCACAAATTTCTTTAGTAACCCTTACAGAATGTTGGGGAAAGTGGCAGAGTGAAATTGGACAAGTTCAGAAGAGCTCCTTCAGCCCATATTATGTCTTTGTCCTCATGAAATAGCTATTAGGGCTGATGTGTTGACAGCTGTTGAGCTGAACTTGCTGGTAATTAGACATCTCTGCTCTAGTGGTGCCCCAAAACACACAAGGAGCTTCATTCCTTTTAGCAAATTATAGGAAAGGCAGCTTTTGGTGATTGCCAATTACCCTGGGCTCTTTGAGGTGTAATTATGTGACATTTCTGACTCAGTGTCATGTTTCATAGTACAGATCATGGATAAAAAGTGGAAGGAGAGAAAGTGCTTACTACAGACTGGTGGTAGCACAAGATCACCTGCAATTTTCACCTCTCAGGCTGCTGTCTGGGGCTGTAATACAGCTTTTGGTTTGTTTTTTTTTTCCCTTGAAGTCTGGAACTGCCTTTCCTGTCTGCAGTGCCTTGCTCATTGATTTGAAAGGTGTCCTGAGTAACACCTGTGTGACCCCACTGAATTCAGTCCTCCACCACCAGAACCATCTGCATCCATTTTCTAGAAGGATCCAAAAAGTGCCTTTTATTGCTTTAAGCACCAGGTAAAGGGATTTTTTTAGATATTACAGCATCTTACACAGGCAGCCAGTCCCACCCCTAGCTAACCTCCAGTCATTCTCATGCTTGGGGCTGCTCAAAAAAAAAACAGCAGGATTTTCTCTCTCACCCTTCCACCTTTCCAATGTGAGCGGTGTCCTTTCTCATGGCTCTGCTCCTGTGTTTTATACCTGACAGCTATGTTGCTTCATTTCTACTCAAATTCATGTTCCAGAATTTGGTGACTGGCAATTAACTGCAGAGATTTTTACCAGGTTAAACACCCAGATTACAGCCAAAATCACTCAGCTAAATAGTCCTCAAATCAGTGTCAAGAAAGTAGCAAACTCACTTCAGCCCTCCCTGAGTGAACTCTTTGGAATCAAATGTTGGTCCAGGGCCTGGTAGACTGGTACCCAAATAATTAAGCAGGGCAAGAGATGTTATACTTGGAGAGAGATAAAACTCAGGCTCCTGGACAGCAGCAAAGCAGAGTTTCTCTACTGCACCCCCTTGCAGCCTTAGCCACTAACTGAGGGGTGGTGGAGGTGTCACTGACATATTTTCTGAAAAATCCTTTCATTAGGATCTTTTCCCTTGAGAATCTGGGAAGCTTCAGCTTGTTTTGCTGCTTTGGAATGTGATTTGGAGAATTGTTTACCCAGCATGTGAAATTGTTTTTACTGGATGACCAATGACAGCCACCTGTGTCAAGGCTGTGAGCAGTCACAAGATTTTATTATCCATTTCTTTTCTGGCCTTCTGATCAAATCCTTTCTTCTATTCTTTTAGTATAGTTTTAGTATATCATTTACTTTTAATATAATATAGATCATAAAATAACAAATCAGCCTTCTGAAACATGGAGTCAAGATTCTCATCTTTTCCCTCGTCCTGGGGACCCTCAAACACCACCACAGTGGAGGCATGAGGGATTTTAGGACCATGGCAGGAAATCTCCTTTTTTGTCTCACTGAGATTATGTTGATACCAAATTATTTTCTTCCACTTTGACACAGCACAGTCTAAAGGAAGATTTTTGGAATGCTCTTACATGGGCAAACAGGCAGAAAATTTCTGAGGAAACAACCCATAGAGAAAGTAATTTCTGCTCAGGCAGTGTCTATAAAGTCATTGCATAATTAGCTGGATTACTCTCCCAGGTTTGTTTTATTTCCTTACAGGAAGATAAATTGTCTAGTTATGCCACGAGGAGCCCCTCATAACTCACATTAGCTGGGAAAGGCTTTAATTTCCCTCCTGGTTCCCTTAATGTTCTCTGTCCTGCTTCCTTCCCACGTTCCAGCCCAGTCATTAGTTCCCATAACTCTGCTCAGACTGGTGTCCTCACTCATGTGCTTTGCTTTGCTCTTGGCTTCTTTTCTGTGGCAGCAAAGGCTCAGCAGTCCTGCTCCAGCAGCCACCAGGGCTGGTGGATTCTCACCTTGGCAAGTGCCTGGGCTCGTCCATCAGAGTCAGGGATGAGCACAGGGTGAGTGAAGTGTGTTGTGCAAATACCTGAGCTGGGCTCCCCCCAGCTCTACCCTGCTCATTAAATATCAGAGAAAACAGATGGTGCTCATTTCACCAGGAGTGACAAAGGAGAGAGCTGGAATATTCCAATATTTCCAAACCATTTGCGTCTTCCATTCATTCTTCTTTTTAGCTTTTGTTAGTATTAGTGTCTAATTTCAACCAAGTAGGTAGCTCCTCTCTTATGTTTCTTTTCCTGGCACTTTCTAAACTCTTCATTGTTTAGAAATTAAATATTAGTTCTCTTGGGGAGGTTACAAACTTTGGAACAGTGTCAAAAATCAATTATAATTTTTCATCCTTAGCATGACTTAAACTGTGAAGATCAACCACATCCTGTAGAGGTTTATCTGCCCCCTGCATTCAAGGTGGCACCTGAGACACTGACTTTCACACTCAAATTACAGGAGCCAGCACTTAAAGTTTACTTATTCGGATCCTTTTGAGGTTTAGAACTAGATAATCTTTTAAGTCCCTCTCAACCCAAACAATTCTATGATTCCATGGGTCTGTGTTAGGGTAAATAATTGAGAGAGGACCTGAGTTACTTGGTGTCCAGCCAGCATAAAATCCGGATTTCCAAAGTGCCAGTTCTAGAATGGGAAGGGTAAATGATATTTACCATTTTCCTAATAGCTGCCTTTTAGTGTTTCCCCACAGTCATTCACAGCTCAGCATGCTCCAGTTAGTGCTGAGGGGAGTGTAATGACAAACTGGTTGTTATTAGATTCTTCCTTGATGATGCTTCCTTGGTATCAGTACAGCAGCAACAGGGACAAATATGGCTCAGTGGGAGAGAGAAGGAAAATTGCCTTACCCAGAGCATGTCTGTGGTAATGCAGAATTCAGAGGTCTGGGGAAGTGTTTCTCTTCCTCCTTTCATTAAGGTAAAAATGTTTCTTTTTATTTGTGATGCTTCACTTAAATCATGTGTACATTAGCATTTATCTCCTCCGTTTATTTCCACAAAACAGGCTGCAGCTCACTGTTTAATACATTCAGGGTTTTTGTGTCACAACCTGGGTTCTTGCTGGGCTTTTGTCAGGGAGACATTTTACAGCATGTGGCAAAAGCACAGATCCCACACAGCCAGAGCTTTTGTATCTCCTAAATTGCCCAGATTGTTTTGTGTTATTTCTTTGTATGATGTGTTTGCTTTTAAGCAGTTAAAGACACAACTTCTGCTCAGTCTTCCCTGCACAGCCAGAGTCCAGGGGCAGTAATACTCCCAAACCTGGGACCAAGCCTTCTTAGAAGGCTTTTTTAGAACTTGTTTTAACACCTCACTATTGCATAAGGATACCAGGAAAACCTCTTCTCACTTTTCCAACATGAGGACTGTTTTTTTAATCCATCAGAGGAAAAGTATGATTGACATCATAGGAGAGAAAGCCTTGTGTGTGCATCTCCAATGTGTGACAGCTCATCTATCTGACTTCAATTTGAATTGCTGTTCAGATTGCTCCATGTTTTGTCTTCATTGAAAACAATCTTGCTGGTTAGAATAAAGCACATTTCTTTAAAACACCATTTAACTTTATTTTAGCACAGGGAATAGCTGAAAATACTTTCACTTTTTACCACGTTCAGGGTTTATTTCATGTCGTTTTTCTCGTGTAGGTGGTTAAGGGTGGGTTATATTCCTTTAATGGGTATATAATTATATAATTACATTCTGAAATGATGCACTGGCAGTCATTTCTGCTCCTTCATGCTCAGCAAGGAGCAGGGTCTGAGCTAAGCCACAGGGAGTCAAAAAAGGGGACTTGTTTAGGGCATTTAGGTTCTACAGTAAGAGGCAACTGCTGGTGTATTTTACCCAGTACACAGCTGCTGCAGAAAGGTTTCCCTCCTCATGAAAGGAAATGCTTTTTATTGGTGTGAGCTCTGGGGAGAGAAGAGTGAAGGGAAAAGCTTGGTAACTGAGGGGAGAGGGAAGAAACAGTGAATAGGAATGAGGGGGGAAAATGAGATAATAAGGGAAGGCACAGTCCCAAAGAGCATGGATCAGAGGCTGGGCTGCAGTGCAGCTGGGCCAGGCTTTGGGGATTGCCTGCTCAGGGGAGCAGCCCAGTGCCCCAGCTCCCCTTGCCTGTGCTGAGCCAAGGATTTCACACAGACACCTCCAAGGAAAATCAGCACAGGCTACAGAACCAGCCTCAAGGGGAGCAGGGCAGGGAATGAACTTCACCTTCCAAGCAGATAATGCAGGTTTGGTTTACCCTGCTCCTGAGGGCTTGGCCTCTTGGAGCAGCTATCAAATGCAGAAGATGTATTCTGTTTGTCATTTTCTGTAAACAGCAAGATATTTTTGTGAAGAAAATGGAAAAGACCTCTCCGCGAGCAATTTTTTTTTTAAATGTTGTGACATCATTTAAAAAAAAAAACCATTGTGTTCTCATGGTTTGTTTTCTACAAAAAACAAAAAATAGCAAGTCACAGCACTTGGCAACTCCTGGCTGTCAGGGTTTGGTGACGCCGGCAGGAGCTGCAGCAGATGGAGAGTTGCAAACATTCTGGAAGCTGGGACGGATGGATCTGCTGGAGCTTGAGAAAGCAGAGCTGCAAAAATGCTCCTACGTCCTCAAGTGTGAGCTTTCTTAATAAATAACACTTTCAGGGGAAAAGAAGTTGGGATGTGACAGTGCTTTTGGGAGCAAGCCAGCTCCCTCCCTACCCAGTAAGCTGCTCTGTGGAATGTGGCTCTCTGTGAAGCAGATGCAAAGGCAGCAGAAAAAGTCAGCTTGTTCTCCTGCTTTGGGAATCATAATCATCACAGAAATGTGGAGTCTGGAGCTGGATAAGCATCAGGAATGACAAACCTGAGGATATACAAGCAGGGGCACCACATAGTGAAGAAATGTGCATTTTTTGCCCCTTTAATACCACTGCCATGTGCTGGTGAATTCAGGGGTACCACAGAGGCCTCACTGGACCAACGCTTGTCAAGGTGTAACCACAGATGGATGGCACTGAAGGGTGACATGAATGTTAGTGAATTACCATCTAAAAGCCTCATCTAAAGTCTCTAGAAACCTGCTTAAGGTGTTCCTCTAGTGCCATCCTGACTTCCTGGCAAGGTGACTGTCACATCTGTGAGATCAGAAGCACCATTAATGTGTCATAGAGAACAGAATGAGGAGCTTGCTGTTACTTGACCAAAAGCACCCAAAATATGCAGGATTTACAGAGAGTTCTCTCTGGAGATCCTTGTCTGAGCACAGAACATGACTCTGCTCTGTGGACCCACAAAGAGGAAAACCCAAAATCCCAGGTGGATTTTGGAGCTGCTGAGGGAGACTTGCTGGTCTGGAATGGGACAAGATGCAGGATTAAGGGAGATGGACAGGTCAGACCTGGATCTGCAGCATTCCATGGAGAGACCCCTATCCCAAGGAAGCACAGAGGTCCCCCAGTCCTGGAGTTTGGAAGTAGAAACGATGAGCAGAAAGTGCTGAGATTCAACCAAGCTTCACCATGGGATCATCATGGGATTCATCATGGGATTCACACATGGGATTCATCATGGGATTCACACTGCACTCATCATCAGTGGCTGATGGCAAGAGAAATTCTCTAATATATGCATGGGTACCAGGCTGGTTGTCCCCTGTGCTGTGCAGCCTCCTAGTTCATCTTTTTAGGAACACAAATCAGTAAAAAGACAGAGTAAAAAAATTAGAGGAAGGTAAATCAGAGCTGAGAAATATCTGATTTTTCAGTAATGCCCTGATGGATGTGATAGAAGCCCTTAAAACTCCATCATTAATGAAGCTTTCCTCCTACATGCAGGCTCTTTGTTTCTCTGTGTCTGGAACAGGTGGTTTGCAAATGCAGCAAAATTTGTCTCCCCCTTTCCTCCATATCCTAATTTCCTCACCCAGCAGGGTTCTGACTCCATGAGGAAAATGGAATTTCTTGTGCTGCTCACCCAGCCAGCAGCACAGAAGCTGTGTGAGGATACACAGACTTATCCAGTCAGTGCTTTCTCTTTCAGGGTCCAGTCATAGTAATTGCTTTCTTTTTATGTGTAATTTTGGTGTTATTGCCTAAAACTTGGAGTTGAAATTCAACTGTATGAAAGAAATATTTGCATCATCATTATTAATGGCAATTTTTGCTGATTATGCAAAGTTGCTCTTTGTTTTCTGTCAGAATATTTCTCCATGGTGTTGTCACAAAACAAGCCACGATGCCACGTGTGTTTGAGGTCCCACAGGCACCAGTGACAACAGGCAAAGCTCTGCTGCTTGGGTGCTCCTGGAGCCACTCTGGAACTGAGAAGTTGCAGAGAGCCAAGGAACCAGCCCCAGGACCTGGGGAGAGCCAGGAATAATCCTCCTTTTGTAACGTTAGTTTTACCATGGGGCAGGGAAGGCCAGCCCTGCTGAGTCCATCCTGGGGGAATATGGACATTTGAGGGAGCACAGTGCTCATTTATTTTAATTTTCTCCAGGTGTATTGATGGGAGTCTTGTTACTGACCTGTTCCATCAATCTGTATTGCAGAGAAGCAGCAATAATTACATGCTTTAAAGCAGCCTGCATGTAGAACCAATATCTATGTATATAATGTCCACATGCTGCCTTTTCATCCACTTGGAAAGATTAGTCCCTTTTTACAGCAGGAAATAGAGGGTTAGGCAGGATCTGTCATGAGCTGCTGTGGGTGAACAGGATTGTGGTCCTCCTGTGGAGGAGCAGTGAAAGACTTGACAGCTCATTATTACAGATTTGTGCTGAGCACTGGCCGGGGTGGGGAGGGCTTGATTGGGTCTCGGAGCAGAAACGCTGCAGGTGAGCTGGCTGGATGTGTCAGAGCCACAGGCAGTGATGCTGCCAGGACCTCTGGCTCCTCTGGGCCTTTCTCTGCTGTTCTGAACTCATTAAAGGTGCCAGGGAAAGGCACAGTGCTGGGGGAGGCTGTGCTGGGACTCAGCATGAGAAACACTGGGATCAGTGCCCTGGGGAGGCAGGAAGGGAATGTTGGGGGTGACAGCAAACTGGAGGGGTTTGCATCCTTGAAGGTGCTCAGGAGCTGAGTGGATAAAGCCCTGAGGAGCCTGGCCTTGCCTCAGAGGTGGCCTGTGGGAACCCAGAACATCCCTTTGGCTGTCCAGGATGGCCAGGAACCCTGCCAGGGGGCTCAGAGACCCTGGCACAGAGCCCAAAATGCCTGTGGGTTTGATTATGACCCGTGGAGCAAGTTCCCAACCTTAGATGAAGATCTGCAAGCCATGACAAATTAAGTAGAATGACAGTGAATTTATCACAAGGTGAAAAAGTAGATTTTGGGGTTTCTAGAATGGGGGTTCAGGAGGCAAGATGGAGGGATCTGGGTGTGTCCACCTTCTTCTTCTCGGCCTCCATCTTCTGCTGTGATGTTGGCACTTACAGATTGGTTTAGAGTAGAAGCTCAGTGTCTAACATTGATAGGTATTGGAAAGCAATTGTAAATATTGTTCACATAGTTTTTAGTATAAAGATATAGCCCTGCCCTGAGGGCAGGCAGAGTGCCTGGAACTGTCCTGCTCAGACGGACCTCAGCAGGAGGAGAAAATTTTTTATAGATAAGATAGAACAAACAACTTTGAGACCGAGAAATGAAAAGCCCTGACTCCTTCTTCAAGTGCTGGGCTGGGAAAAGAGACTTTCAAACTCTTGTCAGGGTCACTCTGGCAAGCTAGAAATCCTGACACTGGCCTTGCCTCAAGCAGGAGCTTGGAGTGGCTCCAATCCTCCTGTGCCCTGTGTCTCCAGGTGCAGAGCTCCTGCCTTTTTCAAAAGCCACCACAAATTTCAGCTGTTCTCCCAGAGGTTGGTGCTCTTGTAAGAAGAGCAGCAGAGTGGCCTTTGGTGCTGAAATCAGGAGTGGGTTGTAAAGAAGGAGCACTGAAAGCTTTGTCTGACATGGGAAGCCAAGGCACAGCATTTGGAAAGGAAGGGTTCCCAGGAGACAGGCTGAACACAAAATATGCCTGACAGGCCCTTAACAGGCACCTTTCACACTCTCATCCAAAGCTGACATGGCTAAGATGGCATTTTTTATTCTGGCCAGATTTATGTTCCCACAGTCAGAAGCTTTTCTTAGAGAAGTTTCTGCTTCCTGCCCTCTGGGGTCTGTGGCTGCATTTCTGATGCAGTGTCCCCAAACCCCTTCATGGTGCAAGATTGTGAAGAGCTTTAGAGAAAGTTATTGCAGCCTTGCTCTTGAGGGTTTCAAAGACAGGGTTTGAGAAGGAGGCCAAGGCAGTAGGAGAAATTTTCAGCAGGAATCTGACAGAGAGTCAGGTTCAGCACATCAACACTTGATAGAGAAAAATATGTTTGTTGTCCAGGGAAAGGAACAGAGAGAGCTGGGGAAGGGGCTGAGGGAGCTGGGCAGGGGCTGAGCCTGGAGCAAAGGAGGCTCAGGGGGCCCTTGTGGCTCTGCACAACTCCCTGCCAGGAGGGGACAGCCAGGGGGGGCCGGGCTGTGCTGCCAGGGAACAGGGACAGGACAAGGGCAAAGGGCCTCAAGCTGGGCCAGGGGAGGCTCAGCTTGGACAGCAGCAGCAATTTCTGCATGCAAAGGGTGCTCAGGCCTTGGCAGGGGCTGCCCAGGGAGCTTTGCAGTGCCCAGCCCTGCAGGTGTCCCAGCAAGGGCTGGAGGTGGCACTCAGTGCTCTGGGCTGGGCACAAGGTGGGCACTGGGCACAGCTGGGACTCTCTGATCCTGCAGGGATTTTCCAGCCTCAGTGATCCTGGGATTTTGTGATTTAACCTAAGACTTGGAAATCCATGGAGTATGAACCTTGCAACTTTCTCATTATTCTGTTTTTTTAGTTTGACAACTTCTCTGGCTTTTTCTAAGGAGCTTTTCTAATTAAGATCCAGCCTCTGGCTGCTTTAACTTCTCTTCTAGTTTCTTGTTCTATTAGGTATTCCTGTTTTTATTGGATGTTTTCTAAATGTGCAGGTGGTGTCTAGTGGTAGCAGTGGGTTAGAACAGCAGCAAGATCTCAATTGCTGGTTTAGTTCTAAAATACTCAGTTTATAGACATTGTTCTAGGACAGAGAAGAGCTGCACTGCCTTGGTTCTGAGCAACAATCATCATCCACTCTGTCCTCAGAACTTCAGCTGATGTCAATCCCTGATATTATCAGGTGTTTATGTCATTGCTCTCAAATGGGTTCTTTCCAAGACAAAGGAGGGACAACCTGGACAAGGCCAGAGCTGCCCTGCCCCAAATGGCAGCTGATTGTGGGGTCTGCAGAGGGCACTGGGAAAACCTCTGATCTGGGGAAACATCTGCCTGGGGGCTGCTGACTTCTGCTCTGAAAGGGAGTGAATTATTACCCTGAAGCCAAGACAGCCTGTGACACATGGAATTGCAGAGTCATTGATCTGTAAAAGATCTCCAGGATCATAAAGCCCAAGCAGCACCATCACCCTGTTCACCACTAACCCACATCCCCAGGTGCCACAGCCACGAGTTTTTGAATGCTGCCAGAGATGGTGACACCACCACTGCCTTGGGCAGCCTGTGACAAGGATCTACAACCCTTTCCAGGGAGAAATCAATCCTGATGTCCAACCTCAACCTCCCCTGGCATGGCTTGAGGTCATTTCCTTTTGTTAAACAGGACTGGCCTGGGACTGAACCTGGGGTCACCACTGCTGACCAGCTGGGAAATAGAGCTCAAAAAACCTCTCAAGGCTCAGGTATGTGTTCAGCTTTGTCTTAAGTCACCATAAAGGCTTTGAGTCCACTAATAGGAAGTTTAAAAATATTTTTTTTCTTATTCCTGGTGAATTTGCACAGAATGGACTCCATTGACAAACGTGTTCTCTCTTTGCCGTTGCATTGCTTTTGGTGGATAGCAACAAGGTGTCCCCTATGACTGGGTAGATTTTTATGTCACCTGAAGGATTTGCTCTCCATGACTTTTCTGTGCTGCCTTCTGCTGTGCTGATAATGTGTCTGCACTGCCCTTGGGATGAGGGGACAGAGCACATGGTCCAGAGAAACACTCAATCCCAGAGGGTTTTGGGTGTTTTGGGGCCTTCAGCTCATCTCATTCCAATCCCCCTGCTCTGGGTACCCTCCACTACCCCAGGTAGCTTCAACCTGGCCTGGGCTTAATGGAGTTTTTAAGAATTTGAGTTCCTCCATTATAGAAATTTCATTTACATCTTAAAGAGCTTTGACTGCATCAGCACTCTGTGTTCATGCATGGATGGAACAGACCAAGAGAACTTTTGGAAGATGCCCTCTTTATTTATTTTGTATTCAACCTTAATGAGCAATTATCTGATTTTTCTCCTGTTCAGTACTTTATCTGTCTCATATGGAGGTTGGTGGCTGCTGTTAAAATGTAACAAATCCACAAGCAATTAGGGCAAAGACATATCAATCAAAACAATGTTTTCCCGGGGTAAAAATGAGTTACAGAGCAACCCAAAAACCACCAGAGAGTGGAAAGTGTTGAGAGCATGAGAGCATGATTTTTGAGTGCTCTTCTCCAAACTATTATAAAATCTGATTTATTTCAACTGCTGAGTGTGGCAGGACTGTCTGCAAGCGGCAGAACTGCAAGCAAAAGGAGCTTCTAAAAATGCTGATTTTAGTTGCAGGCAGTAATTAGGAGAACAGTGAACTCTCGGGCAGAAAACAAAGCCTGGCACATCTATCATTTCACACCTCTTTGGTGAGGTGCTAATGAGATTTGAACACTACACAGGTCTGGATGTGGCCTGTGCACTCAGCCAGACAAACACTTCAGGAGTGTTTATACAGTGGCTACTTTGATTGTCTGCAATATCAGTTACTCCTTTAATAATGCATTTCTATGTTTATTGTGCTGGAGAGCAAAGCTGCTTCTGCATGCAGAATCTTCCCTCTCCTGCCAGCAGACCAGCTTACCTGGTGCTGCTGCACCACCACCCACCTGCTGTGGGCTCTGAGGCTGTTTTCTTAATTGCAACAAAATCATTTACGCCAAATAATGCCGCATTACAACAGCATAATTCAATTTGCAGCTGTTCATTATATTTGCGTTACCCTTCAGCTCTGGCACCCTCCCAGGGAAGGACCCAGGAGGAGCAGGTGAGACAGTTTCCTGGAGGGATAAAATTGCACTCCACAAAGCCCAGTGCCAGGTCTTTCCTGTGGCAGAATTCTGGCATCATTATATTCTCTGCATTTCACTTGTGTCATGCTGAAAAATAATAATAATGAGGGTTTTCTTCCTAGACTTTCAAATCAAGATTACAGTCTCTTGCTATTTTAACTTAATCATGTTCTATTATCAAAAATAAGGGGGTTTTAAGATGCATTATACATGTTGTTTATGTTTGAACATTGGAGGGAGCTTTTATTTTAAAACCTGTACTGAATTGTGCACTACACTGATAGATGCCAAGGCTAGAGGAAATTCAGGCTGCCTCACAATTATTGCCTAATGAACACAGTAATGAAACTTGTGAGCATTTGGCTTTTTGTAGTACTTTGAATTTAATGTATATGGTTCAAGGCATTTACTCCGTTATGACTTAAGGTATTAGCAAGCAGAATACAGTTTATTAACCATTCTACTGTTTGTCTGGAAGTATTTATAGTAAACTTTTACAATTAATCAAAAGCAGACATTGTAAAAACAAAAATCTGATTTATTGCCAAGCTCATAAATGTCAAGTGTACTGTTATGCAGGCTTTGTATTACTTCAGTTGCAACTTTAAAGAATGTTTTAAGTGATTGGAAAAAGGAAGTTTATTAAAGGCTCAGCAGGTCTTCTCTGCTCTCTGCTGTTATTAATGTAAATCATGGCATCGTGTGATAGAGGAACAACATGGTGGGAGAAGTTTTTAATCAGGTTTTCTCTGTGACTACCAGCACCTCCAGGAAGAACTTAAAACCCAGACCACTGTGTTTCCTCTGGCAAACAAAAGCAAGGAAATTTCAGAAGAGAGAAAGGAGAGTGCAAACCAGGCAGGGTGGCTTTAATTGCTGAAGTTTTCTTTGGGTCACAGCTTTAGCAGCCTGTGATGTTTGTCAGGAAATTCACCTCTCCCACCTCTTTGCCAGGGTCTGTAGTTGGCTTTATCTGCAGTGCAAGATGCTGTGCTTGAGGCAAAGCTGATTTGTGGGGCAGCACTATTTCATCTCTGCTTGGAAAGTAAAATCATTTTGGGCAGGATCTGACCTCGGGGTCTGGTTGGCAGCTGTTGGTACCCACTGCCATGGTGGGCTCACACCCAGGGGGCTCAAACACAGCCACAGCAGGGAAGCCCCTGGCTCTGCCTCAGCTTCTCCCTGGCTCATTTTAATGTTTGAGCCATGTGGGTGAGGAGAGTGAACTTTGTTTTTCACATACTCACAGCAGCCTCACAAATGTGTGTGTGACAGAGCAAGCCAACCAAGAGGCTCTCACCTTTCTGCTTACAAAGCAGCACTGCTTGAGACTCAAATCAAAGCAGTCCCATGGATAAGATCCATTCCTGGGACACCACTGGGTTGTTTCTGTCATTGGTGAATGCCCTTTGCAGAGTTTGACTTGTCTTGGAGTGATGATTATTCAGCAGGCAGGGATTTGATTGTGGCTTTCAGCAGTGCCAGCCCACATCCAGCTCACTGACCTGCACAGACTGGGGTTTAATCTCCAAATGGAAAGGTATTAACAGGTTTCTGGTTTCAGCCTGAAAGAAAAAATGTCCTCAAAATTCTGCCTTTTAAAGGTGGTATTTGGAATGTTTAATTGCTTCTCTGAAATGAAATCATGGAATGGTTGAGGTTGGAAGGGACCTAGTTCCAAATTCCCCTGCCAAGGCCACAGCTCCAGCCCTTCCCTCTCTGATTTCTGCTCCTACAGGGAAACACACCTCAGCTGAATTGTCCTTGGTACTTCTCTTGTGGTGAGAGGGTTTGAAGTGGCTGACTGGACCCAAGTTGGGACAAAATTTGGCTTTCAGTCCCTTAGAAAGTCTTCAACATTTCATTCAGCATCTGCTTTCATGAGAATTGACCTCAGCTTCTGCATGGGGTTGGACAGGGAGATGTCACACCTAACCCAAGCTGGCTGCCAGGTCCCTCCTGCCTCCTCCCTGCAGAGCTGCTCAGAACAGCCAAATTACCCACAAAACAGGGAGACAGAACTGGAGAAAATGGCCCTGCTTGTCTGAGGTGCTCTGTAATATTTGTCATCTGTGGATAAGCAGCAATCAACAAAACTCACAATAAGCTGTAAGTGCTCTAAATGTCATAATGAGCTCAGGCACTGAAATCTGAATGCCATTTGTGTTGCCCTTTGATAACAATTTGTGATTGCCACTCAAGGAGGCAATCATGTATCCAGCACAGCTAAAAATGAGATGCATAACCCTGGCTTTCCATTCCAGCCTGAGCTGCTGTGAAGTGCACTAAAAGCATCTTTGACTGCATTTGTGTTCACATGTTTCACACCCATGTCATGTACTGCAAGAGAAGGGAACCTTAAACAACAATTCATTTAAGGGAAAGGGGTGTAGATTACAGGTATTCTTTGCAGAACATTGCACATACTGTTCTAGCTCATAAAATACATGCTAGGATGCTAACAACATCTGGTCCCTTTCCTGCCCCTCCTAAAATGTTTGGAAAATCTTGCTAATCCAGCTCTTTTATGTTAAATACCTTTCTGGGAACTGTTTTGTTCTTTTTTTGTTGTTGGTTTTTTTTTTTCCTTCTTCCTTTTTTACTGTTAGTTATTGCTGACTGTTGAAGTGTTTTGGCTTCATTTTCAGACTGTAACACCTTTTGTTTGCCTTCTGCCTCCAGACAGAAAATTTTTTAAATATTTTCTTATCATCAGAATTTCATGAAAGGATGCCCAGCTGTGAGACTCCTTCTCGTTGCTTTTTCTCCCTGTGTTTAAATGCCAGTTTAATCACAAATGTATTGTAAAACTGTGTTTCATGTATTGCAAGCCCCTTTTTGATAGTGCTGTACTTCAGTAGCTGTATTTGATGTATTTGTGCAAGGCTGTGCTCAGTGTTACAGAATGAGGAGGCTGTGAACAGGAAGGGGCTGCCAAAGCAGGAGCAGGAAACTGTTGGCAAGGCTAAAGCATCTCCAGAGGGAACAAGCTGCAGGGAATGTGGGATTGTGCCCTGATCTGGTGCCTCTCTGAGAGGTCACTGTGGGCATCTGTCCCCCATGTCAGGGAGACACAGGACACAGCTTTTGGGGCCCTAGTTAATGTGAAGGACACAAGGAAATAGCAGCAGGAAGGGGAATCCCACCTGATGCTGAAATGTCCCCAGGGAGTGAGAAAGGTGATTCTGGATCCCTGAGTTTGATGGATTCCTCTCCCAGGAGGGAAAGGAGCTGAGCGTTTCTCTGCTCATGGCAGAGCAGATCTGTGCCCCATTCCCTGACACATGGCAGGAAAATGTCCCAAAAGGGTTTGGAGACACAACAGGAGCTGGACTCCAGAGGAGTGACACCTCTGCTGTTTGCTTTTGAGCAAGAAGGTTTGGTAGCTCATTCCAACCATCTCAAAATGTCCACTCCTATCCTTCAAATAACACCTTTGCTCACCATAGTTGCCAGTTTCTCATTTTTATCAGGACTGGGTTTAGGTATTTTAATCACAAATTTATTTTTTTTGCCTAAAAAGCAGTGACTGCACCACATATTCAGCAAAAATGAAATTCTCTGTGAAAATAAGACACTAATCTTTGAGGCAGAAATTTCTTCCCAGTTCCTGCATGGAGCAAACATCACTTCACACTTTGTGGATTTTGCAAACAGCCTTAGAAAAACACCTGTGTTCAGCAAGGGTGTATAAAACATGCATCAAATCTTGTAATTATAAGTCACATACATCTGAACATTTGCTGTGGTTGCTCTTAAATATGTTGTATAAATTTCCTGAAATTTGAGACGTGGCTCAGCAAGCCAGATAAATGTAGAAAATACAGCTTGGGTACTAAATATGATCATTTGCTAATGAACTTTTTGGGCTTTTCAACCAGCAAACCTCCAGAGAGAATGCATAAAGTGATTCCATCTGGTACTGGAAGAGAAGGATGCTGCAGTCAGGAATCCTGAAAGTGAGCTTGGAACTGCCTTTGTCCAGAGGCTTGGAAAAGATGAGATTCACAGAAGGTAACACCAAGTATCCTTTATTAAACCAAGTGATGCATTGTAGCTGGAAAAAGCAGATGAGGTTTGGGTCCTGCTGTGTCCTCAACAGATAAAACACAGGCCAACCTCAAAAAGAAAGAGAAAACATTATAGAAAAAGGTTAACTCACTCTTGGAATAGAAGGAAACTTAGCAGGGGAGGAGGTGATGAGTAAAGTGGAATAGAGAGGTGTCATCAGGGGCTAAAGAGGGAAGTTTGTACTGTTAGAAACCTTAGTCAATGGTAATCAGATGTTCAAATAATGTGTTTCTTTGTGGAAAAAATTAATTTAATAAACCCCAACCTTTGAAAGAGTTTCTAGGAATGAAGAATCAAAGTATGAGAGATGTAGCCCCCGGCACACTTAGCACATCCCTGGGAATGGAAATAGTGAAGGAGTTAGAGCAGAAACTCAAATATTTGTCTTTCATATGGCATACAAATGTATCTTTTATGTATTTTAAAGGGGTTATTAACTTAATCTATTGTTTTAAAGAAAACATGCTGTGAAGATTCAGGATTACAGGGAGCATCCATCCCAGAAGAAAATATTACTGAAGGATTTTTTTTTTTTTTAATAATAACAGCAACTATTTGCTTTTTCTCCTCAATATTCCCATGCTTTGTAATAACACTGGGTCATCCCAGCAGCTGGGAAAGAGAGGGGAAGCACAGCAGGGACACATTTCACTATCCCAGCCCCAGGGTCCAGCCTGGCCTTGGGCACTGCCAGGGATCCAGGGGCAGCCCCAGCTGCTCTGGGCACCCTGTGCCAGGGCCTGCCCACCCTGCCAGGGAACAGTTCCTCATTCCCAATGTCCCATCCATTCCTGCCCTCTGTCATTTTGAAGCCATTCCCTGTGTCCTTTCCCTCCATCCCTTGTCCCCAGTCCCTCTCCAGCTCTCCTGGAGCCCCTTTAGGCCCTGGCAGGGGCTCTGAGCTCTCCCTGGAGCCTTCTCCTCCCCAGGTGAGCACCCCCAGCTCTCCCAGGCTGGCTCCAGCCCTGGAGCAGCTCTGTGTCTCTGCTCCAGCCCCCCCAGTGCCTGTTCCTGCCTTGCTACCAGCTTTGAGAAATCACTGCAGCTTGGAATTGATTATTCTAGGCTTGGATTTGGATTGATCCCTGACTGTGGGGCTGCTGCACAGCTGCTCTGAGCAGCCCCAAGAAATACAGCTTGCTAGAGTTCATACTTTGGAGGTTTTTATCCCCAAAGATTTCATTTTTTTACCAAGCAAGTAATGCATGGCTGGTAAGTAAAAACTTATGATTTACAGTGCACTGTCCAGTAGTCTCAATGATCTCAAGTTGCACCAGAAACGGCTCAGTTTGGATATTAGGCAAAATTTCTTCATTGAAAGAGTGAAAACCCCCCTAACTAAAAGATAAAAAACCATCAAGCCAATAATCTCTCTTAATTTTTATCAACCATCCTGTCATCAGCATTTAGTTTTTCATTCCGGAATCCTTTCTTCCTTCCCTCTTAGAATTTAAATTGATTTGTCTCTACACAGAGTAGCCCCATTTCACCTTCTTTTTTTTCCTGTTAACATAAATACAGCAGTCATAGGAATTGTCTTTTATTTGGTTTGATGTAATTGTGCTGGAGGCTGGAGCTCTGAATTATCAAATACTTAGTCTGAATCAACAGGAGAAGAAGACTGAGCTACATTAGGAAGGGTTAAGTGTGTTTTCACTGTTGGACTCAAATCCAGGCCTCTGTCTGGGACACCCTGGGAACTGATGCTCTAAAATATCTGCATGTCACAGAGATCCTTAATGTTTTTACCTTCTTTTCCACTTTTCATCTTCTTTCTTCTGGATTTGAAACTACAGTGAACACTGCAATGGGGTAATTGAAACAAACTATTGAAATGTCACTGTGCCTTCTCTTTATGGAAACTTTTACATTTCTGTCCTTCTAAAATGGTGAATGGTGCTTTGGTACTGAGTTTTAAGATACAGAGTTCATTTTAGTGTGTCCTCATCATCCTAGAAATCCATGTAAATCATTACAATCTTGACATTTGTGTGTAAGGTCTGTGTCCTATAAAGTATTAATGAAACATCTAAGGACTGGAATATATAAACTGGAGATTTAACTGGACTTTAAGATCTTTTGATTAAAAATACATGTCAGGATGAAATATTAATAGATCTGTGTATGTCCTAGTGATCAGATTGCCTGAGTGTCCAGACAGGCTCTTGGATTATGTTTGTGTGGTAGATGCTCATCACACCTGAAAATTAAAGCCCAGCATCAGCAAAATACACAAGAGCAATAACAGTGAAGTGTTAATGCAGGAGAATGGGGCAGTTTGCAGTATTATGGGATGTATTTCCACAAAATAATAAGCTAAAGTTATTCTCAAGGCAGTTTTTTCCAAGTTATCCCTCAAATCTTCTCCTCACTTGAATTTGTTATTTAATTCTTGCTCTGGTGATGAAGGAACATCTGACAGTGCTATCGAGTGGACTGACCTGGGTGGTCCCTCATGCTGAGAACCCCTGGCTCAGTTTGAGTTTTATTTCTGTTTTCCTATAGCTCAAATTATGGTAGGAAAATCAAAAACAGTGGAAAGCAAAACCCCTGTGCTGGAAGACTCACAGAAGAAACAGAAAAACCTCTGAGTCTGCTGTAGATATTTGAGAATAATTAAGCTTGACAGAGGAGGAGAAAGGGATGAGGGAAGAAAGTAACAGGGTGCAGGAGATCCAAATATTTTGGTCCATTTTATAAATATCTGTGTCTATAACATGCTTTTTGTTTGTTTTGACAGTTTTCCTCCTCTATGTAGAATGTATTTTCCAGTGTAGAATGGGTTGTATTTCAAACTGGGAAGGTGTGAAAATCTCTAGAACCTGAGGCAATGGCTGGAGCTGCATCAGGAGAGGTTTGGGTTGGATTTCAGGGCAAGGTTCTTCCCCCAGAGGGTGCTGGCACTGCCCAGGCTGCCCAGGGAATGGGCACAGCCCCGAGGCTGCCAGAGCTCCAGGAGAGCTTGGATAACATTCCCAGGGATGCCCAGGGTGGGATTGTTGGGTGTCTGGGCAGGGACAGGAGTTGGATCCATGATCCTTGTGGGTCCCTCCCAGCTCAGGATATTCCATCATTCCCTGATTCTTTGGGATTCATAACAAAGTACCCAACTCCCCCTTTTTCTCCTCCAAGAATTTCCTTGGTACAAGACAATCCCATTATCTGCAGGGCTGTGGATCCTCCTCCACTCCTCATTTCAGCCCTTCCTTTCCTGGCTGGAGCTCTCCTGTCTCTGGGGCTCAGGATGCACCAGGAGGCAAAGCCAAGCTCACACCCACTCTTCCAAGCCTTCTCTGCTCAACCAGGCTGGGGATGCTTTCCATCATTTCTTTTCTTCTCTCTCCCAGTGCTTCCTGACAGAAAGTCCTGCTGGTGAAACAAAAGTGAGAAATGCCCAGAGCTGGCAGGGTGTGGAAGCTTGCAGGTACATGTGCACCTGGGATTTGTGAAAGAGAGACCACCACCTCCCCAGTAACACAGGTACTGCTCTCATACCCAAAGCTAGGTTACACTGAATATTTAATATATAAAGGAAGGTTGTCCGTTCTTATGAGTCTTTTGGAAGCTCTGCTAACTTGCTGAGGTGAGGGTACAAAGGAATATTTCATTCTTGAATGAAATTTGGTCTTACAGTAAGAAAGACATGGGAGTCAATGAAAAGAACTTAAAAGGAACTTAAAAAGTTCCTAAAGAAAAGAACTTAAGAGGTGTTCAACTGGAAGTTTAAGAAGAGACAACCTTCCTTATATATTATATATTCAGTGTAATCTCACTGTACTTGTTTTATTGGGAAGGTGGTGGGGGTCTCTCTGTAAAAAAATTTTAGTGGCAATTTAATCTTAGAGAAAATCTTCCTTCAGAAGCAGCTGAAGCCATTAAATGTTTAAAGTGTGAATAATTCCATGGTCTGAGGACTGGACAGTATGGCAGCGTGGAACTAACAGCCCAGAAAATGCTGACCACTTTCTGTCTTTCCTTTTGCTCTGTGCAGGAAACAAAGATAGAATTGTTCTTATCTGTTGGAAGTGGAGGCAAATCCCTTTGCTTTTACTCCTGAATATCACATTGGCTGTTCTGTATATGTTTACAATACGTATTGCAGTTATCCTTTACAAAAAAGATAACCCCCCCCCCTATTTAATTTCTGTTTGTTCTTGAGCACAAGAGGTTTGTTTAGAAGAGGACTGGCTTTGTGATCTCATTCTCTGTAGGCATTAAGCAGAAATAAGTCCAGATAATGAGCAGCCATAAAATAATGCATAACTGGATGAAAACTGTGTCTGCCTGTCCTTAATCCAATCCAAATTTGCCTGCAGTGCTTTGCATTTGCAGTCAGAGTTTTGCTGACATGGTCTGGGTAAGTAGCTATCTGTGGCCATCATTTATCTGTTCAGCACAAGCAGAACACTCCTGGAGAAGCAATGAGATGAAACTTGAGCTCAAAAGGCAGGCTCAGATTAGAGAACCTATAGAGAAATGCAAAAATAGCCCTGGTAAGGAAGAGTGAAAGAATTCAAGCCAGACAATGGCCTTATAAGAGGATTTCCAAGATTGAGATAAGGCCTCTGTGAAGCAGTGGAAGGAGGGGAGGATTTTTACAGTCACCCCCAGAGTGGGTGAACAATGTGTTTGTCTACAGCCAGAAGGGCATCATGAGACTGCAGAGCTAAATAATGGAGAAACTTCTTTTAGGAATGCCACTGTGGCTGCCCCTGGATCCCTGCAAGTGTCCACAGCCAGGCTGGACAGGGCTTGGAGCAGCCTGAGATGGTGGAAGGTGGGCCTGCCCATGGCAGGGGTGGCAGTGGATGGGCTTGAATGTCCCTCCCCACCCAAACCATCCCAGGATTCTGTGATAATCTGTGATTCTGAGAAAGCCAGAGCTTAGTTTCTGTTCTTTAGAAAACACAGAATTCAGAATTTGGTTACACTGGCATCCTGCAGGACCTCTCTCCTACTGGAAACTCATTTTTCCTTCTGTATTTGCATTTGTAAATTTTTTTAATACCCCAAGTTAACTAAATGCAAATGCATGACAAAAACCTTCCTCCCTGGAAAGCTGGCTAAATAAATACATACAACAAATAGATTTATTTTTTCCTTTGGCTGAAAGCACTGCATTTACCTCTGTTCTGAGAACCTTCAACCCTTCTGCTTGATGCTCTGACAGGGTCAGACTGACAGAGTGCTTGTTTTCATCTTGGCAGCTCTTTTGCAAAACATTCCAGAATGTACACGAACTTTCTTTTACTTCTGGCTGTTAATTTAAGTGTCAGAAGTTGAAAGAGCAAACGTTAATATTTGCAGGCACTCTGAGAAGTCCTAGCCTGGATTTCCATGTGAATCCCTGTTCCAGCAGCTCCCATGGGCTGGAGAGCAGCTTTTCCACCCTGTGTTTGCCCTGGGCTCTAAGGAAGCTCCTTTAACTGCAGGTGTTCTTTATTTTCTCCACTGTTTTAGCTCCCTGTGTAGCTGCTTTTGTCCAGTGAGCCACATGTGTTCTTTGAAAAGCCTGATTTTCCACCTGTTCTGCCAGTTTTAATGGCTCTGTTTTTGTTAAATGTGGCCCTGTTGCTCCAAATTCTGTCCAGAGACACAAATTTACCAAAGAACCTGGGGCTGCTGCAGGGCAGAGAACTTTTCTTCTTTCAAAAACAAACAAAAAAGAGATCATATTCCTTGGTGAAAAGAATGTTTTGTTCCTCTTCTTTCTTTCTCAGCTTTTTTTTCCATTCCCAGCTTTAGCTGTGTGTTCAGAATGCCCAGTGCCTGTGTGAGGGTGGTTATTTCTGTGCACAGGCAGGTTCAGGTGCAAGTTCTTGGTAAGCTGCTGTGGCAGCACAGTAATGTATCCTAGCATCACTCTTTTCTTCAGGATACAACATTCCTGGCTTGCACTGTAGGCTAGGGAAAGGCAAGAAAAAACACTCAGACATTTTGAATTGTTGTGTGGGAAAATAAAGTGTTGCCAGAATGCTGCCCAAAAAAATCAGTGTGAGAATTAAAAATTGTTACCTTTCCCTGGAGCTTGAGTGATGTTTAAATTCTTCTCCAGACTTATGTGCACTGCTGGCTCCTTTTGCTGGAGAGAAGTGAGCAGAGATGCATTTTAATGAGGTATTTCTCTTGGTATGAGTTTGGCAGTTCTAGTCCTGGGAGAGGAGTCAAACATGTGTGTACAAATACATGTTCAAAAAGCTAATGCAAACTTAAATCTGTTGGGAAAAGGCTGCTGTGACATAAAGGACACATTGGTTAGTAGGATTTAAATGAAATGGGCACTTCCCAACTCATTGGAACCTAAGGGAGGGCTGGAAATGAAACTGGGAGGGCAGTGTGAGGAGGAAGAAGGAGGAATTTGTACCTGAGAGTGCAGATGATGCCTCAGGTTTTAGCTTTTATATTTTTCAGACTCTGTGCTGCTTTGGTGTGTGGGTCTGAGCTTCACATTGAGGGATGGTGAGCTCTGTGCACAGAGCAGGGAGACAAAACAATTCCTGCTCCAGCTGGGGACCAAGGACAAATGATCCAAATCTCAGGCCCAAGAGCACAAACAATGTGGGCTGAAGAGAGAAAAACCAGAAGGATGGGATTTCATAACCTAAAGCTGTAATTGGACAGTGAACTCCAATATGCAAATGGAGCAGAACTGATCCCAGTGACAGACCCCGTGACCAGGTGTCCATTTTGTGCCCATTTTGGTTCATCCTGGGTGCAGCCCTGGCTGGGCTCTTGTGCTGCCCAAGGTGGATCCATGCAGGAGATCCTTTTAATAAATCCCTGCTTTATTCTTTAACTCTGTCCAGCCTCTGCTCTAGGGCAGCCTTCTCAAGGCATCACAGGGGTCTCTCTGAGAGGAGAGCTGAGGGAGCCTGGCCTGTGTCCTGCTGCAGCCTGGAGAAAGGTACTGACAACACAAACAGCCTTGGGTGAGAGCACCAGAACTGGGGATGGGCTCTTGGTTTGGCCAATAAAATTGGCAAGGGGGTGTTGCCTTAAGAATGTAGCACAGAAAGTTTTTCTGTGTTTCCCTCAGGCCCAGCAGAGGAATGGGAATTCTCAGGGGATAGAGGAGCTCACTGGAGGCTGTTGGGGTTTGCTTGGGTTGGGTGGCACCCTGGTCACTGTCCTGTTTGTCCCTCAGGGATGACATGGGGCTGCAGGTTGGTCACTGGCTGAGTACCATGAGCACATGGGAGCTGCCCAGAGGAAACCAGGGACACAGGATTTTGGAACTCTGGTTGATGAGAATTTCAGACTTTCTGTGCTGACAGGCCCTGACCTCCAAGAGAACACTGCATTTGACCTGGGACTGTGCAGAAGCTTCCAAAATGGAATGATAGAACTGGGATTGTGGGTGTGGAGTTTGAACAAAAGTGTGTAATATCACATGGTGGGAAACTCAGAGTTTAAGATTTTAGGATATAGTAATATATATAAACATGATGGAGGTTTTAGGGCAGAGGCTGGTCCTTCTTCTTCACCTTCTTCTCCATGGGTTTGGGTTTGGGTGGTTTTGTGTAACTGGATTAAAAAGTCCACATTGCAGGCCATGGTTGTTGGGTTAAAAGTAAAAATAATTTAGGTGTAATTTCTTAATTGGACAGTTTATCCTTAAAAGGCCTTGGAGAGAAAGAGATGGGGCTCCATTTTTAGTTTGTTAGAGTGAAGTGCTGTAGAACTCAGGGTTTGTGAGACTGTAACATAGAAAAGAGCTAACAAACATCTGAGTCCAACAAGAAAGACCATCTCATGATTTAATCCCAATCTTGGCAGAAAAGGAGCAAAAGAATCCACAACAGGAAACCTGCTCAGCAAGGGGAGGTAACAGTGAAATCTTTTAAATACAAAGGCACTGATACCCAGCCCAAACAGTGAGGAAAGGAAAACTGGTACTGAAAAGGTTAAATTTCATAGACAGAAAGTTCACATGGAGTTATTTCCAGTTTTTAAGCAATATCAATTCTCACCACCTGCACATTCAGCAGAACATTGTCTCTGACAGAGAGAACTTTTAACACAGGGAAAAAAGAGTCTTTGAGACAAAAAGGTAGGGGCTGTTCTGGGTAAGGATCAGGAGAAAAGGATGTTTCAGCATATTGGGAATCACTTAAAAAAGTGTCCCCTGGAGCAGAACTGCTCCTCCTCACATGGAGGAGAGGATGATTTCCTTTGGAGCATTGCCTTGTTGTTGCAGATTCATTGATTCCTGTCTGATGGATACTGGGTTGGTTAGGTTTTGTTTGGTTTCCTTAATTTCTCCATAGCACAGTTTTTCAGCTCAGGTTTTCCTTAAACCTGGCAAATGTGGCCAGTATTTTCAAGTGATTCTGCATCTCAGAGTTCACTTTGCAGAACTTTGAGGAGAAAATTTTGTGCATTGTGTTTTGTTCTTGTCAGAGCAGCTGTGCCCTCTCTGCTCCTCCTGAGGACTCAGAGCAGAGCTTGAAACTCTTGCTAATATAATTCTCTGTAGATTATGGCCATCTATCATTATTCCATCTAGCAAACACTCTTCTCTGATAAAAGGGGATGTAGCAACATTTGTATTTATGGTCTTGTTCAAAGGAGTGATGTGAGGTTAATTGGAAGGTTAATTAGGAGAGGTTTAATCTAAAGGCAACAAGCCTAATCTCCACTCTCAGATTCATGAGAGCTTTTTTCACTCAGCTCTTCCAATAAATGCAACATTCCTTAGAGATAAACATCTCTGACACAGCAGGCAACTCCATTTATTTCAAGGTGGTACCCAGGAATACTCACCTGGAAATAGAGCAAGGGGCTGTAACTGCCCTGGCTGTGCTGTGCCAGCCACACAAATTCTTCTTCCAAATCAAAACCTTGAGGCATGGCAGTCAAGAGAGGCAGGACAGCTGTAGGGAGTGGGGCTTATCTTGCCTTCTTGGCAAGCACAAAACAATTCCCAAGGTCAGCATCAATGTTGCTGTCAGGGACTCTATATTTTGTTAATCAATAAGCATGAGAAAGATGAATTGCTTTTAAGATTAACAGCCAATCAGTGCTGAAAGTGGAACAGTCAATGCCTGAAAGAATTGTGTGCCCTTCTCCTCAGCTGAGCTTCACAGAGCCCAGCCCTGCCCTCAGCACCTGTGGCTATTTCTGCAGCCAGGGATTAGGAAATGGAATGGTTCCTTTTAGGCCAAAGTCATAAATATCATTTAAACAGACTGGGGAAATACAGAACCTCTGGAATAGCTGCTCCCTTCTGCAGGGCCGAGTCCTGAAGCAGAAGGGATGGCCCAGAAGCAGTAGGGATGAGTTCAGGGAGCAGTAGGGATGGCACAGGGAGCAGTAGGGATGAGTTCAGGGAGCAGTAGGGATGGCACAGGGAGCAGTAGGGATGCTCCAGGAGCAGTAGGGATGGCACAGGAGCAGTAGGGATGGCACAAGAGCAGTAGGGATGGCACAGGAGCAGTAGGGATGGCACAGGGAGCAGTAGGGATGCTCCAGGAGCAGTAGGGATGGCACAGGAGCAGTAGGGATGGCACAGGAGCAGTAGGGATGGCACAGGGAGCAGTAGAGATGGTCCAGGATCAGTAGGGATGAGTTCAGGGAGCAGTAGGGATGCTCCAGGAGCAGTAGGGATGGCACAGGAGCAGTAGGGATGGCACAGGAGCAGTAGGGATGGCACAGGGAGCAGTAGGGATGGCACAGGGAGCAGTAGGGATGGCACAGGAGCAGTAGGGATGAGTTCAGGGAGCAGTAGGGATGCTCCAGGAGCAGTAGGGATGGCACAGGAGCAGTAGGGATGGCCCAGGAGCAGTAGGGATGGCACAGGGAGCAGTAGGGATGGCACAGGGAGCAGTAGGGATGGCACAGGAGCAGTAGGGATAGCACAGGAGCAGTAGGGATGGTCCAGGAGCAGTAGGGATGGCACAGGGAGCAGTAGGGATGGCACAGGAGCAGTAGGGATGGTCCAGGAGCAGTAGGGATGGCCCAGGAGCAGTAGGGATGGCACAGGGAGCAGTAGGGATGGCACAGGAGCAGTAGGGATGGCACAGGGAGCAGTAGGGATGGCACAGGGAGCAGTAGGGATGGCACAGGGAGCAGTAGGGATGGCACAGGAGCAGTAGGGATGGCACAGGGAGCAGTAGGGATGGCACAGGGAGCAGTAGGGATGGCACAGGGAGCAGTAGGGATGGCACAGGGAGCAGTAGGGATGGCACAGGGAGCAGTAGGGATGGCACAGGAGCAGTAGGGATGGCACAGGAGCAGTAGGGATGCTCCAGGAGCAGTAGGGATGGCACAGGAGCAGTAGGGATGGCACAGGAGCAGTAGGGATGGCCCAGGGAGCAGTAGGGATGGTCCAGGGGCAGTAGGGATGGCACAGGGATCAGTAAGGATGAGTCCAGGATCTCTTTCCTAAACTTGCTTCTGGCCCTGTCACTTCACCAAGGTAAAATTTACCTGGTGCTTTTCTCCCACTCAACCTGTCCCTGCCTTACATCCCCATCTCAATATTTCTCTTCCCTGCTCTTTGTGAGCACAACAGTGGGGAGGGAAAGAAGTGACTGGAAGGAGTGAGAAGGTCTTGGTTGATTTGTTTGTTGTGTAGAATGAAAAAGAAGAAAAGCCTCTGCCACTTTGGGTGGTAAATCCCAGCAGTCCGAGTGCTGTGCTGGGAGGAGCCAGGAGTGCAGAGGACGAGGAGCAGCAGGGAGATGACAGAGACGACATTTGAGTTCAAGCATGTGACTGCTGCAGATGCCTGAAGCAGGCAGCAGGGTAAGAAGATGAGAAAGTGCTACTGAGAGCTCTTAAGTCTTCAATAGGATTCTCTAAGAGTCCACTTAAAGGCAAATGGAGCACTCCAGGAAGGCAGCTGATGGAGGCAAGGAGAAGAGGTTGTTTTTGAAGTGTACCTTCTGTCTTCCACAATAGAGTATTAATTATCATTTGATCTTTTAATTTCAGGGAAAAAAATAATTCTCAAAGTATCTGACTGTAGACACATGGTTCTACAGGCAAGAGCTTCCACTTCAATCTGGAAAATTTTCTTTATATTAAGATTGTTTGAAAAATCCTTATCATGTTTTATGCTTCAGGATTCAACAGTTGCCCTTTTCACCCTTCTCTGTTTTTAAATATTTCCTTCCTGTCATCCTGATCTTCATTTTTCCCTTAAATTATATCAGCATTAAGGTTTTTCACACTTTCCCTTTTTGTGTTTGTACTTAGCAGCTGTATTTATAGCTTTAATTTCTATCTCCTCTTAAAATTCACCAGGATAGGATGTTTTAGAAGCTTGTTTCTCACAGAGGTCAAGAGGGAAGACACTGTATCTGGTTCTGGTGCCTGGCAGCTTTGGGAGGTGTTAATCTGTATTGATGTTTGCTCTGCAGAAGGGAGAGAGCCTGTGGCCTGTCAGGTGAAGAACCATGGCAAGTGTCAAGTGTGTGAGCAAAGTGCTCCAAGATGCCTCTCCTCATTACAGCAGCAGGGCTGGCACTTGTCTCCTCTAATTAATCAGCAGCTCACTGCTGAGGGAGTGCCCTTCCTCCTCCTCTTCCTCCAGGTGAGACTGGAACCCCTCCAAAGTCCCGGGTCCTGCTTTGTGTTTGAGCCCAGGGGAGCTCCTGCCTGCTCCCACTGCCCATGGCAGGCTTGGCTGCAGCCTCTCCCCAGCCTCTCCTGCAGCCCTGTTGGGGTGTGCCTGGGCCTATCCCACACCTTTCCCTGCTCAGGGCAGAAGCACAGTCTGCTTTCTGTCACCAGGTAAAACCAGTGCCTTCCTCTTTCCTCACACTCTGCCTGGGGACATCAGCAGCCTGCAGGTGCTGGAAGGTGAGTGCCACCCTCCTGCAATGCCACAAGGGCCATCTGGATGCTGTGGCAGGAATAAAAGAGCACTTCAGGGCAGAGGCAACACCTCCAGGGGCTCTGGAGTGGCAGCCACCTTGTTTGCATCCCCTGAGAACAGTCCCATGGCCTTTCTCAGACATGTGTGAGACCAGGAGCTCAGGCCATGTGGGAAAACAGCCTGAAATCTCATCCTGAAGGTTTAGGTGGGAGAGTGTGGTCCTTCCCAGCTCCCAGTGAGACTGTGCTGGTCTCAGCTTGCCCATTGCTTCCCCGTGCCCTGGAGATCAGATCCTGGCCCAGCACCAGCACTTGCAGCAGTGCCAAACCCAGGGATGGTCCAGCAGTGCCAAACCCAGGGATGGTCCAGCAGTGCCAAACCCAGGAATGGTCCAGCAGTGTCAAACCCAGGGATAGTCCAACCCTTTTAGCCATAATAAATTTCCTGTTCTGGCTAGGGTTGGTCATCTACCTACTTATTGCATCCCCACCCCTTCTTAGAGGAGTTGTCTCCATATTAAGTTAATGAATGATGGCCTAAGACACCTTTTCTGGATGAAGGAGGAAAGGAGATTTCCCTCCCAACTGGACAGACATCCAGACAAACAGACAAAAAGCTGCTTGGTCAGCCCCAGGTTAAATGCAGGTCGTGATCCACACAGAATCCCTGGCCCTTTAGCTGGAACTGGTTTTGTCCTTTTGTGGTGGCTCCTTTATTTTATTTGTGCAGGCCCAGATGTTTCTCAGAGAGCAGGGCCTTCCCTCTATTCATCTGACCTGTCAAAGCCATGGGATGTGACATCCCCTAGGGCAGGGAGCTGCACAGCAGACTCAGAGGGAATGTTCAGCTGCTCCTGCTGGGCCAAAATGCTTGAGCTGGGGGTTCCCTGCTGGGTCAGCTCCAGGCCCTGGGGTCACCACTGCCCTGGTGACTTGTGGCAGTGGGAATTCCCACCTGGGACCTCTCCTTGGGCTGGGGCACAAACCCCATCTGCCTCCAGCATATTAAAAACAAAAGCTCTGAGTATGAGGGGAATTGTTTCCAGCAGCGAGGTGGCCACAGCCAAGAGCATCTGGGAATGTGCAGGCAGTGCCACCACCAGAGACGGGGTGCAGCCAGGCTTGGAATGCAGCTTGGAGCATCAGTGCTCCAGCAGAAAGTGATGGGGCCTCAAGGGGAGGAAGAAGAGGAGCTCTGGAGGGAGCAGAGTGCAGCCAGAGCAGGTGGAAGCCCTGTCCCACAGGTTGGAGGTGTAAACGAGCTGTTTGTTACTGCTTTGTGACAAGGCACAGCAATCCACGTTTTTGCTTTTAATTTAGCTCCAATACTTGAAGTCTTAGAGCAGTAGTTTGAGGTTGTTTTTGTTTTGAAGGTGAGAGTTTTGAGAAGCACTTGATCCTGAATATCCACATCTTTCTGCCCTCTCAGACATCATGGCATACTGAGGTTCCTAGCTGCCTTTTTTTCTTGTACATTTAACTCAGACATGAATTTTGTTTATGAGTAACAGTGAAAAATGACCCCATACGCAGAAATTTTTGTGGCGCCTCTGATAACAATGAAAGAACAAATTTCAAGGATCAACACCCTCTCCAAATTCTCCTTTTGTAACAGACATAACAGCAAAGTAATCATCATTAGAACAGTAATTTTGTTCCAGCAACCCTTAAACTCCTGCTGTGCCTCTGTATTGCACTGTACTCTGTGCTGGGCTGATGGAAGGAGAGGCTGATTCTCTTAACTAAGTTTCAGAATAATTGGAGGTCTTTTAAGAGAAAAACTTTGTTTTGATATAGGAATTTCAAAGGTGAATGGAAGCTTCAAAAGGAGGCACAGGGAATGCAAAGATAATAGGATTGAGTTCTTAGTGGTGGGTAGCTCTTTAGATTGTTTCCTGTGAAGATACTGGTTCCTTCTTTCCACACCAAAAATATGTCAAAACAAGAAATTTAATTTGTTCAGTTCTCTTGGATGCCATATGTAGCTGTCGTTTTCTTGATTTAATGTATAAACATGAGATGGCATCTTTGTCATGATATTATATTAGCAAAAACTGCCTTTCTTCCAAGTACTCCTCTGAAAACTGGCTGTATCTTTGGAAACCAGAACGACAGAGGCCGTGTCACAAAAACACAGAGCCTCGTGGAACGCCTTTGGTCTTGTATAATTTTTATACTGAGCTGTGAGACGCTATCCTGTAGAGGTGGAGAACTCTGTGGAATGAAAAGGAAACTGTAGAAATCGAAACAAAACAAAACCTTCTGTGTTGCTATGGATCCTAGAAGCTTAGATCCCTGTCAGGCTGCTTGTCTTGCAAGCGCTGCTCCTTCACACCCCTTTTAATGAAGACATTTGTGCAGTTGTAGAAGAGCAGAAAACCACCAAGAGGTTTTCTGAGTCATCTCCATGCCACATCTGCTCAGCTGATTCTATTCCTGAGAGGAAGGTAGAAATCCCATTGTCTCCCCAGCATACCTGGTTTAGGACTTTCTGGTTTTGTGGTTAAAAGTATAATTCCAGGATAGGGGGGGATAGAGTGTAAGAAAATAAAGATAGTGCAGAAGTAATCTCACTCCTGAGGAGTTGCAGCTGTACTAATCACCAAAGATTAGGAACAGGCCTGCCCTTAATAGGCCACAGCTGTGTCCAATAAGAAGAAAAGGGCTACAAAAGAGTTGGTTAGCTGGGTGAGGGCAGAGATGGAGTTTGTTGGCTGTGCTGTGAGGAGGTGCCCATGAGAACTCACCCAGAAGGTATGGGAGCTTTGCAATAAGATGGCAACATGAGGTTCTTTCTGTCTTTTTGGTTAAAAGTATGATTCCAGGATCCTTCTTTCTGTTTTTGTGGTTAAAAGTTTAATTGCAGGATCTTTCTTTCTGTCTTTGATATGTTCTGTGCCCATTCCTGTTTGGTGCTCCTGTGAGGAATATCACTGGAGATGTTTTTCTTAATTTTGATCTGCTGAATCTAACCCAGCCCAAACACACCTACACTTAAAACAAGCTTTTGGAATGACATGTGTGTGTGCCTGGCTATTTGCATAAACCATGAGATGAATGTTAAAAAAAAAGCTATAACAAGGACTCTGACAAAGATCCCACTGTCTGCTATTTAACATCTGCATTTTAATGATGTAGAAGTAGAAATCTTTTGCTTTATTAAAAATCAGCTGCCTGGTCACACATGAATATAGGGCACAGTCAACTATTTTGGCTCTAATTTGTACAGGTTGATCCAAAAATATTGGCATACCTTGATATTTTTAGTATTCCACACAAAGCTTTTCACCATTGGTATTGATTTCAGATATTTTGCTGGTCTAGGGAATGGGAAGATTAATGAATAAACTCTGTTCTTTCATATTACAGTTGAGTCTAATTAGATGATGGGATTAACTAAAGTCAAGCAGCCCCTGGAATTGTGTTGCTCTGTCTTTGACAAGGGTATTTAAAAAACCCAACCAAAAAAGCCAATTTTCCTTCACATCCAGGGAGAGTGTGTAGCAATGTGTTTTGCTGAGGACAAGAAGAAAATTGTGGTGGGTGGGAAGAAGAGGAGGGGTGTGGACAATGAGAGGGGGTGTCAGTGAAGGAAGAGGCATTTGGACATGAGCCACCGTGAACCAGCTGACTTTCCCCTCAACAATCCATGGGTGAGAGACTGGGAGATTTTAGAAGCTCAGTAACCATCATTCAAGTTGTTCAGTCAAGAGAATAATTATGCTTTTAGGGATCAGGACTTCAAGATGCTTCTCTGTGTACTTAAATGCTGCAAAACTCTAAATTTCATAAACATAGGAAAATGCATTTCCTAAAAGCCAAAGCAGACAATGGTATCAGAAATAACACAGAGTGAGTATTTTCCTCTGGAGAGACAGACTTTTCTTCACTTTCAGCATGTTTCTTTCCTGAAATGTCAGCCTTTATGCAATACTCTGCTACTAGCCCACATATTATCTTTTTTCTCTTATGTTCTTGCAGTTTCAATAAATGCCACAATGGATTACTCGTGCATTCAACCCAAATGTTTACTTTTTATTACTCTCTTCATTTTTCCTCAGAGTTCATTTTGGTGTATTTAACAAGCAGCACAACAAGAGGAAGCAGCCTCAGGTTGTGCCAGGGGAAATTTAGATTGGGTATTAGGAAAATTCCTTCATGGAAGGGGCTGCAAAGCATTGGAACAGATTGCCCGAGGCAGTGGTGGAGTCACACTGGAAGTGTTCAAAAATAGCATGATATGGGGACATGGTTTGGTGGTGCTGAGCTGATGGTTGGACTCGATGGTTTTAAAGGCCTTTTCCAAATGAAATGATTCTGTGACTCTGTGGTTTGATGCCTGATCCAAATCCCCCTGTGGGCAGCCTCAGGTGCTTTGCTCTCCAGTGTGAGGAGCAGTTTGCTGGGATGTGTGCTGTGATCCTGGGCCCTTGGGCATCCAGGGCTGTGGCTGCTCCAGCACCAGCCTTGGCCACAGAGGAGCTGCTGCTCCTGGTCCTGTCATTCCTGCCCTGCTCCTTCACCCTTTCCCCACTGCCCTGACCTCAGCAAATCCACCCCTGGACTTGTGTCAAGCTTGAGTAGTTTGCTTTTCTCTTCTTCCAGTTAAAAATCAATTCTATCAATGTTGGAGAACTTGAACTGTTTTCAAAAGGCCTTTAGATTGTCTTGACCACCAACCCTGCTGTCATCAGGTGTGCTCCTGGCCAGTGTCAGAGAGATGAAAGCCAAACTAGTGCCTTGCAGCATTCCCAGGTGTCTGCTGCTCCTGTGTCAGAAAGGAAATGGCCTTGTAAGGACTAAAAGCAAAATGCTGAGCTGGAGAGATCTTACAGCAGCAATGTCTGTCAGAGACCTCTGCTCTGGCCATGGCAACTCATCACATGGGGGAACAAAAGCAGCTCATTCCTTTGGATCTGCCTGCTGAGGCGTGGGTGTGGCAGGGAATTTACCTGCATCTTTTGTCAAATAGGTATTTTAAAAAATATTTAAAGTATTGATGGGGAAACCTGCATGAGCGACTCCAAAACCTGTGTTTAGCTGAGGTGTCATTGTGATGGCTCTGCCCCTGCTGCTGAGCCTCATGGATGTTCCTGTTTCCACACAGGGAGCTCTGGTTTGGCATGCAGCACTCCACTGCCATAGCAGGGCTTCAGCTCACTGCTGGGAGACTGGCTGGGACAGACAGCCAGGGTAGGAAGTACCAGCTCTTTAATGCTGGCATTCTCCTTTGAAACAGTAGGAGAGATGATTAATACCAATCAAAAGCTTTGTGGAAAAAAACCACTGTCAGAATTGGGGGTAAGTTTTCAGGTGATTACCGCATAGGTGATAAAAGTGCTGTGTGTTTAAAAGCCTCTGTGTGTTTAGACTGCTCCAACACCTGTGGCTGAAGCACACATGACATCCCTTTAGGAGATCTGTTCCCGGGGCTGTACTCTGTCTGTAGGAATCCTTTTGTATAAAGCATGATGGCATTGCTAATAAATATGCAAGATGGCAAGAAGTGGAGTGCCTTTCAGAGCAGTTTATGCAGCCAGCTGCAGCTCCTGTAGTTTGATCCAGGTGATATTAAATCTGTATCCCACTGAGGTGGAGCTCTTTGAGGAGAGCACACCCAGATTTTATACCTGAGGCTGCACCTCCTGCGTGACCAGGACAAAAAATGCAACTAAATGCAACTCTGCCATGCAGTTAAAAGTAGGAATTATGCTTTGCTGTTAACCAGAAAATAACAAGTCATGAGTTTTGGTAAGACACTGGCCATATGAAAGAAATTTGATGGTAGCTGGTTCTCTATTTCAGATGGAAAAAACCCACAAAGCAGCAAACCTTTCAGTCTAGAAATGGAAGTCCTGAAACAAGTGCAGCATTTTAGTGGTGAAGAAAATTAAATACTGCATTATTTTTCATTTTTGTCATGTGGGTAGATTCTCCAGAGTTGCTGCTGTTCCTTCAGAACATCAGTCAAAAAAATGCAGGAGGGCTTATCCTGGCTGGGAAAATGAGTTAGATGGTGTAGCAAAGTCTCTCCCAACCCTACAGTTCTGTGATGCCACAGATCCTCCAACACTAAAGTGCTACTGATGCCAATTTTTTAACAGCAAATGCACCTAATTTGATAAGCTAAAACCAGAATAGAGCACTTAAAAAGTGGTGTTCAATAAGCCAAACCTTCAAGGCAGCATTTCAAAGACATTTATGATGTGCAGAAAGTGCCTGAAACTCTTGCAGGATTTCTATTGACTGGCTTTCATTGGACTTCTTGTGCTATTGACAGGATTTCCAGATGACAAACCTGAGTGTTTGTCCTGGAGCTGTGTGTCAGCAGTGGGCAAATCACAGCAGTTTGAGGAGCTTTGAGACAAACTACCGAAAGAAATGAAAAATGGATACTTTCTGGCTCTGAATTCTTATTACCTTCAGATCTGACTTCTCCATATTTCTTGTAATTAAAAATTTAAAGCCTAATATTAAATTCCTAAAAAAATCATTAATAAAGCCTATTAAGCTGAGCTAGAGTTTCCCATGAGATGTTGAGGCTGCCTTTAGTTGATTTTTCCAATTTCATAATTTTGTATCCTTTCCAGATTTGCTGCTTTTAAACCGAGGGGGTTTGGTTTATTTTGGTTTGTTTGTTTGTGTCTGTCTGTGTAGGAGAGGGGTTAATACCACAGCTGAACTTGAGATTTCCAAACATGCCCAGGGAGCCAGCGTTGAAAATAGCCCAGAGAGTTTCTTGGTATGGACGTTGCAGCACCTCACAGACCAGATTTTGCTTTTTCAACTGTGTGCAAAAGCACTGTGGTGAAAAGCAACCACTGAAAGCACCCCAGACTCATTTTGTCCTTGTTTCCAGCCAAGGGACTATTTCAGCTCCTGGGCTTAGACATTCTCTGGGTGTTTGTGCAGCCACATTCCAGCTCAATTCAAGTCTCTGGATGCTTAAACCCAGTGGCCAACAGAATCACCAAGCAGAAATGAGTTTGTTGATTTTGATACAGATTGTAGTGCTTCTGGCTTGTGACAGGTATGTTTTGTTTGCCATTGGTGTGACAAAATGATGGCTCTGAAGTTTTTTACCTGCAGCAGAGCTGGAGAGGGTAAGAGAGAGCTTTCCTATCCCACATTCTGCTTCCAAGTTGCTTCATATTGTATTTCAAAATTTAACTTTTGTTCAAAATTTTCCATAATTAAACATGGGCAGCAATTTGAGGGAGGGGATTCTGCCCCTGGGCTCAGGTGAGACCCCACCTGCAGAGCTGCCCCAGCCCTGGGCCCAGCACAGGAGGGACCTGGAGCTGCTGCAGAGAGCCCAGGGCAGGCACCAGGATGGGCAGAGGGATGGAGCAGCTCTGCTGGGAGGAAAGGCTGGCACAGCTGGGGCTGCTCACCTGGAGAGGAGAAGCTCTGGGGTCACCAAACTGGGGCCTTGCAGGGCCTGAAGGGGCTACAGGGAAGATGGAGAGAGATTTTGGACAAGGGCCTGGAGTGGCAGGACAAAGGAGAATGGCTTCCCACTGACAAAGAGTGGGTTTGGATGGGATATTGGGAATGAGGAATTGTTCCCTGCAGAGTGGGCAGGCCCTTGATCCCTGGCAGTGCCCAATGCCAGGTTGGATGGGGCTTGGAGCAAGGGGTGATGAACCTTAAAAAGTTCCTTCTAAGTCTGTGATTCTATGAATGTAACTTCATTAAATTATTTGGCTTCTACCAAGATTGGCTTCAGTCTGTCACCTCTGCTCTACCAAGCAGACTTGCTGCTCAAAATGCATCTTGTTTTCACTTCAGCCTTGGCAACCTCCAGCCCAGGGACAGCAATCCTCAAGGAAAGATCTGAGGGGAGCTGGAGGAGGCTCCTGTGCAAACCTGTTGTGGCTGCTGTTCCGGGTGAAGTGGCTCTCAGGAAGGAAGCTGCTTCCTTCTCTGCTCTCAGAGATTTTATCCTTTGCTCCTGTTTTTCTGGCAAAGCTGGGACTGATGCTTTGAATGCCTCATCTTTTTGCCTACAGATTGTATTTCTCTTGCCATGAACAAATGCCAGTTCGTAAATGTATGAGAAAGAAACTTATTTCTTCATGTGCCAGTAGTGTTTCAATTATCAAAATCATACTTTTCTTCCCCTTTTCTCTTTTTATATGATCCAAAAATGGTGTGCTTGCTTAGAGGAATGAAAGGGCTGTCAGCATCCCTGAAATGTGAATCTCAGCTGTATCAAAACACCCTCTTGGTTATGAAGGCATCCAGAATTCAAAAGATTCCTTGGCAGTTTTGCTCTTTCACTCTCTGGAGAGCACCAGTGAAGGTGGAGCCTGGCAGGAGAGCCAGAGGGGACATCCTGGTTCAGTCTGGGCACTTTGGTCCATCCTCCCTGTGAAGTGCAGGAGCCCTTAGGAAGGAAGGGGAGTGGAGTGGGGAGGGGAAAAATGAAGTGATTTCAGAGGGAAAGAGAGGAGGAAAGGAACTTGGCAAGGAAGGAGGAGCAGTGTGGAACATCCTGAGGGAAGAACTGCATTGGAGAACAAGGAACAGTTCTATGGGGAAGAGGAAGTGCAATAACCCAGTAACAGAGCAGGTTCTGCGTGAAAGCAATGGGGCAGGAGAGGAAAAGAATGGTTCTGCTCATTTGGGAAATGGGACACGGAGAGACGGGAGAGCACAGCCAAGAGCAAGCCCAAGGAACAAGCAGAAGCCACCCTCAGATCCTGTGTGATGAATTCAAGTCCAAGGGCAGAGATTGCTGTGTGTTCTTGAGCAGATGTGTGCTGAGGAGGGAGGAGAGCCCTTCTCAGCAGTTCTGGTACATTAGTGCTGTTGTCTGCTCTTCAGAGACCTTTTATGAGGGTGCATCAGCTGCTCCTCCAGGATGAAGAGTCAATTCTGGAGGCTCTTTTCTACATCCTTGGCCTGCATTTTGGTCCCCATATGCTCCCCTTCTTACTGATTAGCTAAGGGAATGAATAGCAGACAGTAGTCTCTATCTGAGGACATTATTAATGGAATGGAGAGAGTTTAGGGTGCTAAAACTCTGCAAATACAGGGTAAGTTTAGTGAATAGTGCAGGTGAAAAAGAGGTGACAGGACCAGGCTTAAGGTGGGCATTTTTTTAAAAGGTGATTTGCATTTTGAGATCAACTTAATATAAAAAAAAAAATCAAACAACCACAAAAACCTGAAGAATCCAAAGGTAGATTGTTTGTGTTTAAATTAGTATTGTAAGTTCAGCTGAGCAAAGTGGTTTTTTTTTTTTGGACTACCTATCTAAAAATAAATACACAAATCCTCTACCCTTGCAACACCCTTCTCAGGGTGTTTCAAAGCATCTCCAGGTAGAATCCTCCATTTTGGATGTCAGGCATTCTTTTTTGATTTTTGTTTGACTTAATATTTGCCTGTATCATTCTGCTGCTCTTTCCTGTCCTCAGCTCACCAAGCCATGCAGGCCACCCTCTCCTAGCCACTGGTATTTGCTGTTCCACCCCCGTGTGTCCCCTTCTCAAACTTTGTCACTGTTCATTTGGTTTTCCAGCCCCAAGTCTCTGATGATAACACAGAGATAACAGCTGTGTGGAGTCAGACAACACCCCAGCTCTGGGGAGTCATGAGGTGGTTCCTCCTGATGGTCATCCAAGCCATCTGCCTGATGGCCATGGGATAATTTGTTTTCTAATGAGTCCAGTGACTCACTCTAAAGAGTGTCCTTGTCTGTTTGGGGTGGGACTCTGCTTTGTGTTGCACTGCGGACCTTTACAATGCTCTGTGAACGTTCTTTATGTTCTTCAGGACTCACTTCAGAAAAAAATGAACCCTGTGTGTCTACAAATTGGAGAGGATCTGGTTTTCATTTCCTGTCTCCATGTCAATCCAAAAATTTCCCAAATAACTGCTTGTTGAATACCCCTAACCATTTTCTTTTCTCAGCACTTGCATGGTAGTGTAAAATATCAAATGTGAAGCTTTTTTCTCCCTTTTCTCTTTGTCTTTTCTTCTCCCCTGTTTTGTGCATGCTGTGTTCCTACTACATGGATCATTCATGTGTTGCTGCAGTGAAGAACACGGAAATAACATGAAAGGTGTTTATGGTCTTTGTTCCCATTTCCTGACAGGTTGTTCTGAACCAGGATGATAATGAATGAGTGATACTCTGGATTGATGATGTAGGGGGAGGCTTTGCTACTCCTGAAGCCAAGGGAAGTAATTCCATTGACCTTTCAGTGCCAGGATTTCACTCTAAGGATTGAATTGAACCTGAGTTTGGGTGCAGAGACTTGGAAATGGCTTTTAGGGTAATGTCTGAGTGCCTTAGAGTCCCTCCTCAGTGCTAATAGGCAGGGGAAAGATGTCCTTGGTGCCAGCAGCATTTTCCAGTGCACTGCCTCCAGCTTCCAGTGCTTTGTCCTCTAGAATCCACGTGGGTGTGTGTCCTATCACTCATTAAATAATTATATATATTTATGTCTCCTACAGAAGTGTTCTTCACGTGTATGCACATCCACCTTAGCAAATGCTGGAGCTTTTCAGCTCTCAAAGGTATTTTTCTGCCTGGTGAGTTGAGTTGTTGGAAGTAGGAGTTGCTGATGCGCCACTTAAAATATATTTAAACTTGTACAAAGAAGATTATATAAAAGATACTGCTGGAGATGAGAAGAAATTCTTTCTGAAGTAATTTTGAACTAGTAATTGATGGAGAGCTGGCTTCAATAGCTCTCTTTTTGTGTTTAAGAGTTCAAAAGGAGATTGTGTCATCTCTTTAGCAGGTGCTGCAAGCAACTAAATACTTTAAGTATTTTGTGTAGTTAAGCAAATCAGTTTTGAACAGATAGCTTCCATTAACCAACTGATTAGAATATCAAACATGCACCCTGTTTCTGAGAGTCCCAAAATATCCCTAACCTAAATTTTGAAGATGTGAGTTCATGTAAGTACAATGAACCTGGAAGATTTGGTGCTGGGCTGGTGCTCTGACCATGAAAAAGGTGGAACTTCTCTGTGCTAATGCTAAAATTAGAATTAGAAGATTCCCTTCTCTTTTACTTTGTTGCATTTGGTCATTTCTGCTTTATTGCATCTGTGCACATGGCAGTTGTGGTACTCCAGGACATCCCCAAGCATAGTTTATTCTGGGAAGATAAAAATGAAGCTCTTGGCCATTGCCTGGAGTTGAGGTGTCTCAGTGTTGGCATTAGCAGGTTGAAGAGATTTGGAAAGAAAAGAGTGGGGGAGGATGCTCAATAATGAATATAAAGTATAAGGAAACTGTATTGACAACATTAGCAAATAAATCAAGCACTGATGTAGGAGTTTCTAAGTCTGCTCATTAAATATTTACATTTTACACTCTCAAAAATGGAAAATATGTTGACATCTCAATTTATCTTTTTTGAACAAACTGTCATACCTGGCATGGTATAAAATTGATAGCAAAGAATAAACTGGTCTGGCAAAGTCAATTTTGTTTCTTGAAGGAGTGAAAATGACACTGAAAAGAATGTGTCTTTGGAGTCTGGTTTGGCTGGGCTTTGTACCTTGACTGTTATGTTTATATAGGATGATGACAGTTTGTGGTAGAGCACAAAAAGCTTCCTGAACCTGTCTTCTGGAAAGTTCTCAGCTGGTATTTTCTGCCCTAACTCCAGTGGGCCAAAGGATGGGTGTGATGAACACCAGCCAGGAAAGCATGAAAGCCTGGGTTGTTTTCTTTCCTCTGCATTTGGAAGTGAGCTGCAGGAGATCTTGGTTTGGAATTAGAAAATTATATTTCTTTTTTTGTCCAACTGTTCATATCCTTAAATGCACATAAGGTCGCATTAATAAATTGTTCTATATTTGAAGAGGGGAAAAAAAAAGAGAATTATTTAAACTGTTTTCATATTTTTAAAATCATTCCTCTTCGATGCTCACAGTAACCAGACCTCTTCTTCAGCTGGGATCTCTGTGTTGTCTGCCATGGGATTTCTTTTCCAAATGGGTTGGAAAAGAAAAAGCAGTCAATATGGAAGCAAATTTAGTCAGTATCACTGGAATTTTTGCTCTTGTGTGAAATTTGAGGGAATGATGTCTCTGAAGGCAGCTCCTGTTGTTGTTACTCCTCCCTTAGCTGGGGCTGGAAGAGGGCTCTGGTTTTATTGCAGGGATTTTGGCACATGGCAAGTGCATCTATTCCAGCAGGATGATGTTTCTAATCAGATTGGTTCTGTATTTACAGTTTCTAAATGGCATTTCTTTTATTTGCCAGGCACAGAGTTTGTGTGAGCTGCCATGAGGCGTGAGGAGGCAGCAGAGCACTTCTCCCCTGGTGAGTCTGTGCTGTTCCAGCCCTCACAGGCTTTACAAACCCCTGCATTCAGGAAGGAGACCAATCTGATCTTCACTCCATTTCCATGTGCCACTTGGCTCTTCCTGCCACAGTGTCACATTTGTATTGATTCCAGTATTGACTGACTGAAAACCAGCACAGCCAGAGCTGCATCAGGCTCATGCAGGAGAACACGGAAACATATTCCCAAAAAATCAAAATACTCACAGGGAAAATGTGTGCTGTGCCGTGGAGAAAATTTCTGGACGCTCACCTGTGTGTATTAATGACCCAATGATGGTCACAGGCTCTGCAAATCAGTGAGAAAAAGCAGATAATTAAAATTACTCTGCAGAGAAAAGCCACAGGCTCAGCTGTAAAGAACTTCATCCACAGACAGGGGCTCAGCTTGGTATTTAGAAGTGAAAGGGCTGGAAGAGGCATGGAAAAACAAGGAGAGAGGGGAAAGCAACTGGAACTCTCAGAAAACAGGAAGAGCAATGAGGTTCCTGTGGTGAGGGCTCTGTGCTTGCTTTTTTCCCCTTTCCAGTATGATTTGCTCTACTTAGGATGTAATTAGGATGGCCTTTTTTTAAGATGGCCTTTCCTTAGGACACTCAGCTCTTGCTATTGCAAATGGCTGGGTGGACAGAGACTGAAGCACCTGAGATTTTTGCAACTCAAAAGTCCTGCTTGTTGAGCTGTGGAGGGTAAGAGCTTGAAAGAAAAGTGAGATGGATACTACATGAAGGTTGGAAAAACAATAAGGGCTGCAATGGAGGCTTTTTTAAACCTCCTGTAACAGAAAATTGGCTGCAAACATGACGTAAACAGACAGTAACATTGTTAACAAAAAGGGAAAATGCCTCTGGATGAGATTTTGAAGGGGAGGGTGAGAATTCACTAGATAAATGTAAATTAAGAGCTGAGAACAGTTCTCAAGTAAAAGGAGCTATATTTTTGGGACAGCTGATCAATTTAGGATGGAGATGGTCTAGCTGGACATGCTACCCCAGCTATACACCAAAGCCTGGGTTTAAAGCATTAAAAATACTCACCCATGAAGCTGTAGAACAGAATTGTGGGTGGGATCCACTGGGGTGGGCTGGACCACTTGGCCCTTGTGCTGAGTTAGACCAGTCTGAAGCACAGCATGAATGATTTCAGAAGGTGCATGAATGATCAGAATCACTGCTTTTCCCCATGCCAGGCCTGGATGTGTAAGGGAAGAAGCAGAGTGAGCATATGCACAGGGTTCAGCTCCTTTTCTGAGCAGGCTTGAGAGGAAGGAGCCCCTTGATGTCAGATTCTTGCTTTGTCCCTGAGAGAGGAGAAGGATGGAGGGCACTGTGGATTAACAGAGAATAGAATTAACATAGCATTAGCAGAGTGTGGAATACGGCCCCCAGGTATTCCCTCAGCTCCTTCCCTGGGGCACAGAGCAGGGGGGCATGTGGGCAGTGAGCATGGGTGTATTTTGTGGAGATGGGATGAACAAGGGGATAAACACTGCCTGCTGCTGAGTGTTCTGAGGAAACCATGGCTTCCCACACAGGGCTTAGCACAGGCAGGAACTGGTGAGTCAGATTCCAAAGTGTGCCTTCAGCAAATGCAGAGCCTAAAGATTCATTATCTGGCCTGCTGATTCTGGCACATATTTGGCTGACTCGTTCAGCCCCTCTAATATAGACTTCACCTGTCCTCCCACACACCTGGGCAGGATGTTTTGCTCCCTGAGTGCTGTCAATTGCTGGCCCAAAGCCCTGCTCTGGGGAGACAGGCTGTGTGTCACCTCTGAGAGGAACATCTTCAGTCAATGACAGCTCTGGGTCACCTGGTTCTAAGCTGTAATAACCACACAACTTCACCTTGTGCAGGTCTGAAATGTCTCAGCCTGGGATCTGGCTGCTTTGTATCTGCAGAGAAATTACTGCTTGGAAGGAAAATACTAATTTATCAAGCACTGAAGAGCATGCAAAAAGAAGGAAATAAGCTCAGCTCTCCTTGTTTTCAGGCTTAGACTTAATAATGACACTGAGATTCTTGACCTTTTAACTGTGAGCAGTTATAATAGGTACAGCAAATTAAAAATTGTAATGTTTAGATCAGTGAAAATGGGTATTTTCTTCATTAATTTGGGAGCTGCTCTAAGGAAATCTGTACCTTGTTGGCACTTTAGTGCTTGGGCTCGCTTTCATTAATGAAAAAATATTTCCATCATGATTTTAAAAGGGGTTTTGCCAGGTTTTTAAAAAGAAAATGGCATCTCAAGCCAGCACTATGTGTTGCATCCTTACAGGAATTGATCACCCCCACAGCACCATCCCTCTTTAATCCCAGGAAAGTGAAAAAGCAGTGTAAAGCAGTGATTTGGAAATGCAAAATCCTTACACCTTTTGGAGGGATGAATCCCCATTTCAGCACGAGGGTGACTCTGCCTTGGCTCTGCTCATGATGAGAGTGGTTGGAATGGGGACCCCTGCATCTGAAACAGTGCCAAGGCAAAGAGGAGAACCTAAAATTCACAGATAGCCATGAAAGAGCGAGAAAATGGTGCCCCAGGGAGCAGGGCTTTGATTAGGTCACTATTCCCCAACTCTTTGTCCTAAGGAATATTTTGTTCTGTGTCATTGAGGAAGGGTATGGTGGAGGGAGAAGTGCATTTGTTGGGGATTCTTTGTTTTTCTTTAGCAGTAACTTAAAATCCTTGAAATTCATCCTAAGCCTGGCTGATTTACAAGCAGACTTTTCCAAAGGCTGTAAATTCTGCTGGTTTCATTGGAGCATCCAATCTAGGTCTTTGGGAGTTAGAAGCAGAAGAATCTAACTAGACACATTTTTCTTTCCTCATTGTCTTTCTCAGGAGAATGAATTAGTTTAGTGACATTTTCCAGTCTTTCTTCATCTTTATCAGAGGGATGGATTGGATATTCCTTCTTCAGTAGATGTTGCTGGAGTGCGTTTCCAGTCCTCTCTGTCCATTCCCTTGCCTCACCTGTGGCTGGTGGGTTCTGATGGGGGAGCTGAAAGGGTGAATGCAGAATTTTGAAAAGGTCACAACAACCCTACAGAGCCCTGTGGTTCAGGCATGAGGTGGGGATTAACATTCAGATACCTTCCACCGCAGCAAAAACTGAAATGTGGGATGAAAACACCCCCTCCACGTGACAAGGATTGCAAGTGGGGAAGGGGAATAAACTCTTGGCCTCTTCCTGTAGCTGTTTTCACATTTTAATAGCTTTGTGCTTGTCTTATATGACAAGGTCCTGTGTAGTGGTAGTTAGCAACTTTTATTTTGCTACTTAATATCTGAATTCTACTCTCAGGGCCTGTGATCAACAATCAAACTGTAAATTGAGATAATTGATTTGGGGTTTTTTTTTTGGCTATTTTTATTCAAATTGCTGACTGCACCAGAAAAATAAACTCTGAATTTTATATTCCTAACAACTACCCAGCCTTTGTTTCTCTTCTCCTCCCCTTCTCCTACGGAAAAACATGAAGAATTATTTTTGTGGGGTTGCTTTTGATATGACTAGACTTCAAAATGAAATGAACTTCCATTTCAAAGTTTCTAACTGAAACTGTTTTTGAGATCATGCTTGAAATTGGAAAGCTAAAATATTTTGCCCATTTCAGACTTTTTTTTTTTTGCTAAATATAAAATATTCCCAGATACTTTTGATCCACCAAAACTGCTTTTTTTGGGGCCTGAGAGGTTTGTTTTGGCCTATATCTTTGTTTTATGGGCCTGGGCTTTGTGATGTCCACAAAGCTTAGGCAGGTGCTGTGCTTGTGTGCATCAAGTGTTTATTGTGTCCAGGTACCCTTGGGAACATGGATTCCCCAGATGGGGAAAACTCCTCAGTGAAATGTTGAGCCTCATTAGAATAATTCCTCCATAGAATAATTCCTCATGTTCCAGCTCATTCAAGTCTTCCTTATCTCCTTAAGTCTGTAACACTCCATGCTGTGGTCGATCCCATATTTGATTTTAAAAACCCAAACTGTTTTACCAAGTCTGACTTTGTCCGTGCAAGTTTAATCCAAGCCTTCCACCAGGTGGAATCTTGTTCTGCCACGTGCCCCTTTTCCATTATTGGGATTTCTCAGTTCAATCCCACCGAGTGGGATGGAATTCCCCAAGGTTTTGGCCTGTGCTGAGGCAGGAGCACAAATGGCAGGGTTTTCCACCAAGCTTTCCCTGCAAGTGAAGTGTTAATTTTCACTGGAGGGTTCTGCAGAGTCTTGGGAGGTGCATCATGGCTCCTCTGCAGCTCTCTCAGATCCTTATTTTAAACCTCTCTGAGGCTGGGCTTTGTGTTAGTGACAGCTTGCAAAGCTGGGGAGCAGAATGAGCTGTTGTTTAGGATAAATAGGAAACATTATCTATATATAGGAAGGAATCAAGTTGACAACTAGAACAGCATGAAGAAACCCACGAAAGGCACTTTGTATTAAAAAGCATTGGATTAACCTGTTCCAACAGAATGAAGTAAAGCAGGAAACACCTTAGTGCTGCTTTTCTGTGGGAGCCAAGATTCTGCACCTCCTATACCTGAACTCTTAAAACACAACCAGGTTAAGTCACAAATCCCTGGATTTAGGCATTCTACAGTGAGCAAATATGACAGCCTGAGGCTTTCTGTGCATGCCAGGCCAGTGTAGCAGGACTTTGCAGAGTGCAGGGGGTCCTGGTGTCCTCTGCTTGGGCCTTGAGAATCAGCAGAGAGTTTGGGTTGGATGGGATCTTAAAGCTCATTCCACTCCACCCCCCAACACCTCCCACCATCCCAGGCTGCTCCAAGCCCCAGTGTCCAGCCTGGCCTTGGGCACTGCCAGGGATCCAGGGGCAGCCCCAGCTGCTCTGGGCACCCTGTGCCAGGGCCTGCCCACCCTGCCAGGGAACAATTCCTCATTCCCAATATCCCATCCAGCCCTGCCCTCTGGCACTGGGAAGCCATTCCCCCTTGTCCTGTTCCCCCATCCCTTGTCCCAAGTCTCTCTCCATCTTTTCTGTCAGCTCCTTCAGGCACTGAAAGGCCACAATTACATCACCCCAAAAAATGAAGTTATTAAACACCAGTGGTCCCACCACAGAACCCTGGGGGCCTCCGGGGTTACTGACATCCATCAGGACCCTGAGCCATTGGCCATGACCCTCTGGCTGGGACTGTGCAAGCACTTTGTTATCCATCCAAGAGTCCATCCATCACATCCAGCTGTCTCCAGGCCAGGGAGGAGGATGTTGTAGGGCCCTGTGTCAGAAGCTTCACAGAATTCCAGCTAAACCAGATCCATGGCCTTCCCTTGTGCACTGGTGGAGTCTCCCCACCAGAGAAGGCCACGGGGTCAGTCAGGAGGGTTTTCCCTTGGTGAGGCCGTGCTGGATGTCCCAAATCACCTCCCTGAGCTCTGTGAGCCTCAGCAGAGCTTCCAGCAGGGGCTGTCCCTGGATCTTCCCAGCACACAGGGGAGGCTGTGGCATTCACATTCTCTGAAAAAATCCCTTAACCCAGGATTTTTCTCCTGGGGAGCTGAGAGGTCTCAGAGAAAAGGAAAACAATTCTTATCTCATTTGCTTCTCCTGTGTTGTGCTCACACGTGGAATGTGTTTGGAGATTGTTTACCCACAGGTGATTGTTCCATTGGATTATGCTGTGAGTTGTTTTCACTCTTTGGCCAAGCTGTGTCAGGACTCAGGAAAGAGTCACACGTTTTCATTATTATCTTCTTAGCATTCTGTAAGTATCCTTTCTGTATTCTTCAGTATAATATTCTTTAATATAATATAGTATTATAAAGTAATAAATTAGCCTTCTGAGAACACGGAGTTAGTCATCATTTCTCCTTTGTTGGGGCATTCCTAGCAAATACAATAGGAGGCTGACAGGGCAGTGCTTCCCTTTCCAGCCTTTTTAGAGATATGGACAGTGTTTCCCTTTTTCCAGCTTCTGGGAAAATGGCAAGCAGAGGGGGACAAGGCTGACTTGGGTAAACATAAAAAGAGATTGTTTTCAACCAGCCAGTCAGTCAGCAAAAGGGAAATAACCTGAACTGCGGAAACTGACAGTTTGAATGTATTTTTGCTTCTGCCCATGTAAGAAAATGCTCTTGTCTCACAGGGAAAGCAGAGTTAGGAATGTCTGCAAAGATAGCTGAAATCAAAGTGTCAGTCTGAGGCTCATAACAAAGCCTCTTATCCCTGCAGCATCTTTTCAGTTAACAGTGTTTAGTGTTTTAAGGTCACCAAATTTAAATTATATCAGATATTCAGTTTGCATCTCTTAATTGGCTATCTTGATTTATGATCTTGGTGGAGAACCCTGACCTCCTTTTCACAGTATAATAATGAGGCATGTCCTAAAATACTGCCATTAAATTACCTTTTAGGTACTTATTGAAACCTGTCCAACTTGGGCATTACCCTTATAACAAAGCTTTAAATTGTTTTAAATACTCTAACAGTGGAAATTCTGAAGTAGCAGTAACGGCAATTTTTCTTTCTTTAGTGGAAAGTTCTCTGTTCTGTGCTATTATTAACTTATTTCTATGACGAAAATTATGCAAATTGGGTTTTTTAGTCAAGTTCTTCAATATGTTTGTGTCAAGGTTAAGATTTTATAAGCATTTAATTGATTTTGATTGATTTGCCAGTATAAAGAGGAGCTTAACTAAGAGGAGCTGGTGAGTGTGCCATGGAGTACAGAAACGAAGAGGATTTTATGTGAAACTGTTTAATCTGAGACATCATTCACCTGTTCTTTGAAACCAATCCCAGGAAGGAGCACATGTGAATAATTTTAGAGGATATGTGTTAATTAGAGATAAGACATCTGTTTGAGTTTGTGTCACTAATGAGTGGCTCACAATATTTATTCTGCTTCTGGAACATTTTGTTCTCTTAGAAAGAAATTACCTCAGAAATGTAAATTGTAGATAATAGATCATCAGTTATTTCCCAATGAGACTTATCAGCACCACCTGTCATTGGCTTTACCACCTCACCTGATTTAAATCTCTCCTCTGACTCCCTTCCCATAGAAAAACACAAGGGGGTTTGTTTTTTTTTTTTTTGTGTGTTGTTGTTGTTTGTTTGTTTGTTTTTTGTTGTTGTTGTTGTTTGTCTGAGCCACTGGCATGAGGAATTCTTTAGTGTCCCACCCTGAGATGACTGTTGAGAGTTTTACTGTGCCCATACTGTTCACCTTTATCATCTGATCCCACCCCACACATTTCTCACCATCACTTCCATGTCTTTTTTTATAAGTAGCTGCTTTGGGAGTGTGAATTTCTGTGCTACAACATCCTTGTTCCATGTCATTCCCTCTCTAGTTCATAGTCCCCTTTTTAAAACCTGTCTCTGATGTCTGCAATCCATTGTTATCCAGCCTTGACATTGGATAAACCGGGGCCAGTTTGAACATGGGGAGCATTAAAATATTCATACGTATTGTCTCCTTGCTACATACCTCTCTCTCCTCCTTTAATTTGTTTACAGACTTGTCAGAACTATGGATTTTGATTTCAAAAGCCCCCAGTCTGATTCTTTTTATTGTTTTTACAGCACCTTCTGTAGCATTCTTTTGTGGCTATTAATGGGAACTCTGAATGGGATTCTATAACTGTTGGGATGTCAAGTCTTGAATTTTAAGCCAGGTAGGTAAACTCTGCTGGGAGGAGGAGCAGGCAAGGAAAAGAAAGGTGCTGGGGGCTTGATGTGGTTCAGATGTGCTGTGGAATTGGATTTTCCCTTCACCCAGCAAGTCCCTTCCAGGATGCTTGGGGGACTGTGTCATTTACTGCTGTTTAATTCATCTCCACTGATTGGCTTTACCACCTCACCTGGTTTAAATCTCTCCTCTGACTCCCTTCCCATAGAAAAACACAAGGGGGGTTTTGGGGTTTTTTTCTGGTGTTTTCTTTTTTTTTTGTTTTGTTTGTTTGTTTTTCTCTTTCTGACCTATTGGCATGAGGAATTCTGTAGTGTTTTGAGGGTTTTTTTGGGGATTGTCACCTCCAGCCTTTGCTGGGACACCTGCAGGGCTGGGCACTGCAAAGCTCCCTGGGCAGCCCCTGCCAAGGCCTGAGCACCCTTTGCATGCAGAAATTGCTGCTGCTGTCCAAGCTGAGCCTCCCCTGGCTCAGCTTGAGGCCCTTTGCCCTTGTCCTGTCCCTGTTCCCTGGCAGCACAGCCCGGCCCCCCCTGGCTGTCCCCTCCTGGCAGGGAGTTGTGCAGAGCCACAAGGGCCCCCTGAGCCTCCTTTGCTCCAGGCTCAGCCCCTTCCCAGCTCCCTCAGCCCCTCCTGGGGCTCCAGCCCCTTCCCCAGCTCCGCTCCCTGCCCTGGACACGCTCCAGCCCCTCCAGGGCTCTCTGGCCAGGAGGGCCCAGAGCTGGACACAGCCCTCAGGTCCCTCAGCAGGGCCAGCCCAGGGGACAGGCCCTGCCCTGGGCCTGTGGCCACCCCATGGCTGGCACAGCCAGGGGCCATTGGCCTCGTGCCCCCTGGGCACCCCTGGGCTCCTGTCCAGCCCTGGCACAGCCCCCAGGGCCTTTCCCCAGGGGCCCTTTCCAGCCCCTCTGCCCAGCCTGGAGCTGCAGGGCCTGGGCTGAGCCAGGGCAGGACCCAGCACTTGGCCTTGCTGAACCTCAGCCCATGGATCCAGCCTGTCCTGAGCCCTCTGCAGAGCTCCCTGCCCTCCAGCACAGCCACACTCCCACCTGCCTTGGGCTTCTCCAAGAAGTTACTGAGGGTGCCCTCAATGCCTTCATGTTCTAGAGAGTCAGTCCTGAGAGAAGCAGCTGAGGGAGCTGGGAAGGGTCTGGAGCCCCAGGAGGGGCTGAGGGAGCTGGGAAGGGGCTGAGCCTGGAGCAAAGGAGGCTCAGGGGGCCCTTGTGGCTCTGCACAACTCCCTGCCAGGAGGGGACAGCCAGGGGGGGCCGGGCTGTGCTGCCAGGGAACAGGGACAGGACAAGGGCAAAGGGCCTCAAGCTGGGCCAGGGGAGGCTCAGCTTGGACAGCAGCAGCAATTTCTGCATGCAAAGGGTGCTCAGGCCTTGGCAGGGGCTGCCCAGGGAGCTTTGCAGTGCCCAGCCCTGCAGGTGTCCCAGCAAGGGCTGGAGGTGGCACTCAGTGCTCTGGGCTGGGCACAAGGTGGGCACTGGGCACAGCTGGCACTCCATGGGCTGGCAGGGATTTTCCAGCCTCAGGGACCCTTGGATTCTGTGATTTCATCTTATTCAGGGGGCAGTTTCCCTTAGATCTTTCTGCTTGGTGCCCTCCTGTGTGTTGTAGCCTCACACAGGGTCTTTAGTGACCCTCCAGCAATCCCAGTGGTCACTGTGATGCCACCAAGTTTGGTGAGGTGTTCCCTGCACTGGGGACCAGCTGAGCCAGAAATATCTGTACCTGCCCCTGCTCCACCACACCTTTCATACACAGCACAGGCTGATGTGCTGATACTGCTTCTGCTGAGTAAATGTGAGGAGTTCACAGTGGTCCCTGAGCATACCTCAAATCTCTCTTAAAAGGAAAAATGAAAAGTTATATTTTGGAAGGAGCAGAAACAGTGCCACACTGCCATTTGTCAGGCAAGCATTGTGAAAATGTGCTCTGGGACAGGAAGGCAGAGGTTGCTAAGATGAAACAGTTGCAGTGAAGGGAGAAAAACTGAGATTCTGTAAGTGGAATGGAGAAAATGCTACAAACTGGCAGAAAAAACCAAAACCCAAGCAGACTGGAAAGCAGAGGAATGGCTGTCCCATTTTTCATTCAAGAAGTTCACTTCTTCAGTGTTTAATCACTACCTCTCATATTCTCAAACACTAATTTGTTACATTTTCCTTCAAAATTCCCAACTCTTCCTTATGTTGTTATTGATAACACTCACATGCACTATGCTCTGTAGTAAAATGTAGTGTAAAATAAAGGTAAAAAATGCAGAAGTAGCATTTTAACACCTTCTAAAAACACCTTTGAACACAGAATTTGTGCTTGCAAAAGCAGAGTTAACCTCTAGCAAAAACATGTAGGTATAGGATTTTTTTTTGGGTTTTTTTTTTTTTTTTATGACCTCAAATTCTCAGGTTTCAATTCTCTTTTTCACCTGGAGAACAAAATAAGAGACGAGTTTCTATTGCTTGAATACCTTTCCTTTCTATTGATTGAATGGTTTCCTTTATATTGATTGAATTGTTAAAAAACCCCAAACCTGCATTTACAGAGGTCATCCAGTGGCGGGTGAGGAAATAAAATGAAACAGTAGAGACACAAAATGCACTGGAGTGGTGTGAAAAGCCAGGTTATGCATGATGCTGAGATGAAGGAATGATGTTTCATCCCAGAATGTGGCACACCCAAAGCTCTGTTGGGATTTTCAGGGTCCCCACCTGGGGTGTTTTCAGGAGGGAAAGGACTTTTAATGCCCAAACTGCATCACAATGCCAGGATCTGCTCCGAAATGGGCAGTCAAGATAAATTCTACCTGGATGAAGTAACAGGAGCAGCAGCAAGAAAGGAAAGAAAAGCAAGAAAGTCCAAGGAAAAGCTTTTTGGACTCACTTAACACCTGCTTGAAGACTGTCAGCCCTGCAGGAGGGAGCACAGCAGGAGCTGCTCCGCTACAGGAGGCCCTACATTTCCACACCCTCCTCAATCCCAAATGCATTTCTGCCTTAAATTTAATTAAGCAGAGTGGGTTTAGTTTCACTTACACCGTTTAGAGTTCTGCCCATGCAATACATTCTGAGCAGCAGGATTGATACAGATTTATTTCTGTGCTGTCACACCTTTTGGGCACTGTCTGGTGAGAACTGGGATTTCTGTCACATGTCCCTGACGGACTAATTTGTCACATGTGTTGTGAGACAGCCAGTAAGGTAGGGATATCCTCCTGTAAAACTGGAATAATGCAGCAGCATAAAGCTGTGACACTTGATCAGTGCATAAGTTCAGTATTCACAGGGCCTTCATTAATTAGCCAGGGACTTGATTATGGACAACTGTTTATTTTGGGTAATGGTATTTAGACTTGGGTAACAGTTTTGCTTATGTAATCAAGAAAAGTTTCTAGATTTCTTTTGCTGGAAACACATTCCTTGTGGTTAACACAGAGGGAGGGAGTGTGGAACTTGCTAGCAAAACTTGTCTGCATTGAATCCATTGTGAGTGCCAAGGCTTCAGCTCTGTTGTTTTGCTTTGGGAAGGTTGAGAAGTGTAAATACCTTTGCTAGGGCTCATTGAGGGTTGAGCTGTGCCTTGGACAGGTGCTGAATGTCCATCCCTTTTCCTGGCTTTGTGCCATGGCTGGAGCTCTGTGCCTGGGCTCTTCCTGGGAGCTTTGCCCTGGTTTCCTGTGAGTCACAGCATTTGGCTGAGATCAAAACTAGATCAAGGCAAACACAAGATGATCAAGTGTAAGTGTTCTGTCATGGCAACAGTTGAGAAGCTGTATTTAAACTGTGAGGCAGAAGGATATTTTAAGGTTTGAAGGTGACCGAGGAGTGTTAACCTGCTTGTTTATGAAGAGAAAAGCTCTGTGTCATCCGCCCATCTTTGGATAAATGTAAGTTTGACACACTTCTCCCTAGCAGGGCTTGAGCAATGGCAAGGGGCTTCTTCCACCTTCCCCCACTGATTGAGAAGTTTTTGCTTTCATCAGAACTTTTTTCCCATCCTGTGAGTGCAGGTTAAAGAGGGGCGTGTGTGAAATGGCAGCGCCTGTGCTCTCAGCCATAACTCTACCCTGTGGCTGCTGTTACACTCAAAATGAAAGGCTTTTAAGATTGACTCTGGCTTATTATTTGCAGCTGCTAATGCAGTTGTCCTTAAATTTTATGTGTGACCTTAATCTCCAGGAGGAAATTCACAGACAATTTTCAAGGTTGTTCACGTGTTTCTGCTCCATTCACTGCATCCAGCTCAGTGCAACACCAATAAACTCCAGAGGAGTTCCACACTGATTACTCCAAGTTCTGCAGTACAGGCTTTCTCTTCTAATATTGCCTCTGTTCAGGTTTTAAGAAAAAAATATAACATCACTTTGATCTATCACCTAGTGAATTACAAAGTTTAATTTTGCCACATGGGGATGCAGCTGATACTTTCCCCAGGCTGTAGTACAGGAGTCCTAAAGTCCTGACATTTACAAGCTGGAAAGAATTTACAGATTGAACAAAAGTTTTAGCAGTGTAAAAAGTGTTTGGCAGCACTGTACAAGTTAACCTGTGCCCTTTAACGTTACTGCCTTGCAGGAGCTGCCAGTGCTAAGTGATTAAACAATAAATCATAACACACAGAGACAACAGCAATCCCTGGGACCATCTGTAAGTGACAGACTTTGGGAATGCTCTTTTATTCCCTGGACACAGTTTGTTCTTTAGAATGGTTCATCAACAAGGACAGTGGACATGGAGGCTTTCTGCCATTCCTAGTAAAACATCTTACCTCTAGTGAGGGAGGGTTTGTTTTGGGGAGGAAGGTTGTAATTTGGAAGTTAATGTTCCCACATGAACAGAAGAGTTGTAACTTGAATTTCCTTGAGGTTGGTAGCACAGTTAAGGACAGAGTTCCAACAAAAAGGAGGAAGCTGTCCTGAATTCTGGAACATTGTGGGATCTCAGCACATCATTCCTGATGTCCAGAGATGCCAGGAGAACCCTTGGGGGTCTCGAAAATCCTGGAATGTTGCCAAGAGTGTCTGGTGGCTTGATTTTGATCCATCCACAGAAATAACAAGAGTTTGAGGACAAGAGAATCACTTTAGAGTAAAAGGTGTAAAATAGACACGTTTAGAAAGTGAAATATAGATTTTAAGGTTTTTTAGGTACAGGGGGGTTATGGAGACAAGATGGAGGGATCAGGGCGTGTCTTGTCCTTCTTCTTCCTTCTTCTTGTCCTCCATCTCCTGTGGTGATGTTGGCATTTGGGGATTGGTTTATGGTGAGGGTGCACTTGCCAACATGGGTGAAAAGCATTGGGAAATAAAGGTAAATATTATGTACGTAGATATTAGTATAAAAAGACATGACCGCCCCGTGGGTGGTCAGAGAGTGCCTGTGACTGCTTGCAGATCAGACCTCTGTTGGGCAGACAGAAAATTTTGTAGATAAGAAATAATAAACAACCTGAAGACCGAAAAGCTGAAGAGTCCAGACTCATCCTTTAAAAGGCGTGCCACCCAAGAACCACACTACCCGTGTCGGGGCAGAGACAGACAGCCGAACCCGACAGAACATGTTTCTCATTGACAGAAATGAACTTCCCATCTGAAAATTTCAGTTTTTAGTATTTCTTTCTGATACAAGCATGTGCTATCTACCTCTGGAAGAAATCTGTTTAAGTTCCTTATCTTATGTGATTTTGTGGATTTTCAGCCAGAAGTATAGAACTCTGTGAAATTAAAATTTGGAAGTTCTTTTAGGCATTAGGATCTAAGTGTTATTGTAGCTTTTCATAGGAAGTTATTTATTTGCTCTAAGGTTTTTTGAAAAACAAAATAAAAGACACAGACCCCATAGCCAGGTTAGTGGGGGCACAGAGAGATTGACAGGATTCCTTTGGAGTTAGTCCTGAAAGGCAAAGGAGTCCAGGAAGGCTGGATGTGCTTTAGAAAGGAATTGTTAAATATTCAGGAGCAGGCTGTCCCCATGTGTAGAAAGACAAATTATCAAGGGAAAAAGGACCAGCCTGGTTAAACTTGGGCTGGAACTTAGGGAAAAAAGAGAATCTATTGACCCTGGAACAAGGGTTAGGCAACTTGGGAGGACCATAAGGATGTTGGAAGGTCATGCAGGGATAAGATCAGAAGGGTCAAAACCCAACTAGAACTTGATTTGGCCTGCAGTTAAAAACAACAAAAAAAAGTCTTCTATAGAAGCCTTGACAGCAAAAGCAGGGTCAGGGAGAGTCTGGCTCATTTGATGAATGCAGAGGGGAAGGCAGTGACAGGAGATGAGCAAAAGGCAGAGGTACTTAATGCCTTATTTACCTCAGTCTCCAATATCAGGACCAGTTGTCCTCAGGTCCTATCATTGAGTCAGGGATGACACAGAGAGCCATCAGAAGGTATAAACACCATTGTGGTGTTTATTGAGAGTCTTCTTTTAGATTCTCTTTGACACACGTGGACCTGATTGGTCACTTAATCAATACATTTCATATGATTGGCTAATTAAGGAACCACCCTTTGGTAACCATATTTCCATCACACATTCCACGTGCTCACAAACACCAGGCACAGCAACTTAAGAATTGTTTATAATTCTTTTCTCTGAGCTTCTCACAGCCTTTCCCAGCATAATGCCTGGGAAACCATCTATTTCTCTCTCTCAGCATCCATACTCAGGATTCTCAGCCCCTAGAGCTGGAGGTAAGTGATGGGGAGCTGAGTGTGCCCCAAAATCCAGGAGATGGTGGGTGACCTGCTCTGCCAGCCACTCACAAATCTATGGGCCCTGATGGTCAACAGCAGCTGGACATGAGCCAAGTGTGCCCAGGGGGCCAAGAAGGCCAAGAGCATCTGGAACATCAGGAATGGTGTGGCCAGCAGGAGCAGGGCAGTGACTGTCCCCCTGTACTGGGCACTGCTGAGGCTACACCTGGGATGCTGCATCCAGTTCTGGGCCCCTCATTTTAAAAGGGACATTGGGGTTCTGGAGTGTGTCCAGTGAAGGGCAGCAAAGCTCATGAAGGGTCTGGAAAACAAGTCTGGGGGATGGCTGAGGGAGCTGTGTGGTCTGGAGGAGAGGAGGCTCAGGGGGCGCCTCATCACTCTCCAAGCTCCCTGACAGGAGGGTGCAGTGAGGTGGGGCTGTGTCTCCTCCAGTGAGGGATCAGCAGAGGAAATGGCCTCAAGCTGAGAGTGGGGTGATTCAGACTAGATATTAAAAAACCCAATTTTCTCTGTTTGGCTTGTCAGGCATTGGAAGGGGCTGCCCAGGGAAGTGGTGGAGTCACCATTCCTGGAGGTCTCCAAGAGGTGCCTCCATCTGTCACTGGGTGAGGTGGTTTAGGGGCCTACTGGTAGTGCTGAGCTGATGGTTGGACTGCATGATCTTCCAACCTTGATCATTGTACGATTCTGTGGCTATAATGGCATTTAAAAACGTTTCTAGGATTTCTTTCTGGACAACACACTGGGCTCTGGAGCATTCTCTTGTCTCTCTGAGCTTGCACAACATCCCCTCTTTGCAGTGTCCCATGATCACCTCTCTGCCCTGGGACCCCCCCTGTGCCACAGTGTCCCCTGTTATCTCTCTGCCCACCAAAGTCTTTCCTGAAAGGTTTTCTGGAAGATTTCCTGGATCCTTTTTGCTGGAAATGTGTGTAGAAATTGCATGTGGCTATCTCTGCACCACCACCCCTGCATGCTTCTGCTGTTTATAGTGAGGGATGTGGGTGGGTGGCAGGCAAAAGGAACACACAGGAAAATAATTTACTCTTGTTTGAAACACTGAATGTTTAACCTCACAAAAAGTGCCCAAATTCTGCCCGTGGGAGATGTTGTAGTCCCATCTGCCAAAATATGTTTGTTCTTTATCATTTCTCAAAGGAGGGTTTTGACTGCCAAAAACCCATCTGATTTAAGTTTTCTGATACTGGTTGACATTACTGTAATAAAAATTAACTTTGTCTAATTTTGTTGCTTGGGAAGCAAATTGCCAAACAAGCTTCAAATAAGCAAATATAAATTCAGTAAATTATCCTTAAAATAATGACTTTTTATTGGAAATGCCTTATTACTGATGCTGAAGAATACTTTATTGAACTGTTTCTATTCTCTGAGAATCAATATATGCTTGTTCATGATAATGCTACATGTGTACAGTCATTTAGAATTGCAGTCATTAGCCAGGTACTCCAGTGCTTCTATTAGAGCAAATTGAAAAAATTTGCTTTTTAAAGGAAAAACTATAAGTATTATATGTTATGATAATGATTAGAATAAAAGATGTTAATCAGAATAATTCACTGCACAGTCCAGGAGCTATAACTATCACCATAGTTCACTATTGTTAAGACAATATTGACAAAATGATATGAAAGCCAACAAAAACAATTATTATGTAGAGATTGATGGCACTCACCCAGACCTAGGAGTGTGAGCACATCTTTTTGGCTCGGTCTGCAGGAGTAACCTTGAGGGATATCCTCACTCCAGAGAGGAATTCCACACACACCCCAGGAAGGGGTTCATTAGAAGATCCTCCCAAGAAGGGCTTTATTAGAAGATTAAAAAGTGGTCTGGGTTTCTGCAGTCCAAAGAAACCTTCTGTCAGTCAGGGGTCTTCAGGCCAGCCATGTCAGTGAGCGGATGGAGATAAGTTATCAGTGGGATCACTTCTTTGTTCCTTTATCAGCTCTGCCTCATCTTCAGCTCACTGTCAGGATGTGAATATTGTATTAGTGGGGTGCCTTGATGGAGGGAGGAATGATGAATCTGACTCCATGTTCTCAGAAGGCTAATTTATCATTTCATGATACTATATTATAATAAAGAATACTAAACTATACTATACTAAAGAATACTGAAAGGATACTTACAGAAGGCTAAAAAGATAATAATGAAAACTTGTGACTCTTTCCAGCACCTAGACACAGCTTGGCACTGGTTGGCCAGAGAGTCAAAACAACTCACACCAGAATCCAATAAAACAATCTCCAAACACATTCCAAAGGGGCAAAACACAGGAGAAACAAATGAGATAAAATTGTTTTCATTTTTCTCTGAGACTTTTCAGCTTCCCAGGAGAAAAATCCTGGGCAAAGGGATTTTTCAGAAAATGTGAATGTGACAATTGAACGTGTGTGTTGTTTTTAGGCAGATTTCTTGTATTCTATAGGTGGCCAAGCCTTGCTCCTCCCAGGATTTAGCTGTAGGAATTCCTAGGCTGGGCATTGCAGGGGTTCTTGGCTGAGCCACTTCCACCAGCTGAGCTGGAGTTCTGGCACTGCTGTATAAAGGCACCAGTTTTGTAGAGGGAGAGGGAACTTCTGTGGCCAAAACTTGAGAAGGTGAATTGCTACCCAAATTATTCTGGGATTCTCCTTTTTTTGGAGGGAAATAACTGCCCTAAACACAAGCAAGAATTCCCAGTCACAGGTGTCCCTAAAGTGTGTCCCAGTGGATGGTGTGACCTGCTGGTCCATGACCTGCTGGGAAGGGGGTGTTTCTCCTTCTCACAATGTGCAGTTCAAACCAATGTACTGCCAGGAGAGTGCTTGAAAGCTCTCAGACAGAAATGGTCCCCAGGACCCCCAGGCACTGGAGGTCCTGCCTTGGAGGGACCCCTTGGGGCTTCGGAGTCACTGGGTGTTCTTCTCGTGAGGCAAAACTTCACAGGGGAAACGAGTCTGAAAGGAGCATCCTACTCCAAGTATTATTTAAACTCAAGGGGATCTGGGGGATCTCAAGGGAAGCTGAGGTCTGTTACTTGGTTAAATACCTAGTTCTAATTGCTCATTAAGAACAGAGATTCATTTCTTAAGCACTGGAGGGTTCATGAGGATATTTCCCCTGCTCTGAAAGCACCTGCAGCTGATCTGAAGCCAAGGTGGAGGCACTTCTTAGTGTTCCAGCCTCAAAAACGTTGATAATATTTTATATTTTGTAATATGTTGACTCACATGATTCACATCTTACCTTTTTTTATTGTATGGAACACTAAATACCTGATTTCTTCCTGTTTTTTTCCTGGATAACAGGATGGAAAGACTAGGAGAGCTCTATTGCCAAACCCAAAGGTCTACTTTAGTCCAGATTATCTCACAAATGCTTTTCAGTGAAAGCAAAATCTCTCTGTGCCCAGCAGTGAAGCCTTATTGCTCTAGAAATCCTTAGCAAGGGAAGAAGAGGGGTTCCACTAAGCACTTCAACATCCTCTGAGTGAGAGAGGATTTAGAATTTGGGGTAGCACCTCGAAGGCCATTTCTGTCTTGTTTTCCAGACATTGCTTCACATGCTCCCTGTTTCTCACGTTTGCATAATCCCATAAAAGATGAGAAAATGATATATTTGGGGTTTCTGTGTTGCTGTTACCCCAGCTAAGTAATTGAGGAATATTGACTTCCTGATTTGGGTCTGATACCACTTTTGATAGCCACGTTGTACACTTCAAACTCCCTTGGCAGTTCCAAAGGATCCTTCTTTCCCTCACTCCTTGTGGTATTTTTTGGGGTCCCCCATGGAAGGAAGGAAAGAAACTGACTCCATGTTCTTAGAAGGCTAATTTATTATTTTATGGTCCCTATTATAATAAAGAATGCTATACTAAACTATACTAAAGAATAGAGAATGGATACTTAAAAAAGGCTTAACAAGATAATTATGAAAAACTCATTACTCTCTCCAGAGCCTCAGCACAGCTGGCTGTGATTGGTCATTAAATTAAAACAATTCACATGAAACCAATCAAACAATGACCAGCTGGTAAATGATGTCCAAACCGCATTCCAAAGCAGCAAAACACAGGAGAAGCAGTAAGATAATTATTGTTTTCATTTTTCTCTGAGGCTTCTCAGCTTCCCAGGAGAAGAAATCCTGGCGAAGGGATTTTTCCAGAAAATATGGCAGTGACAACTCCTCACTAACTCCTGCTTGTTGCTGTTGTGTGTGGTAAAGTTTCACTGTCTCTCTCCCCTGAGGAGCTGGAAATGATTCCTGTAAGGCAAGTACTTAGCAAATCCATTTGTAAAGTACATTTGGAAAACTTGGCAATGTATCCTGGGGTTCCACATCAATGGGGGATTATTCATTCAGTGTGTATTTAGTTACACATTTTCAAGGCAGTATAGATTCTCCTCCTGAAAATAACCCATCAGATTTTCTAGGCAGGGGGGAGGGAACCCAAAATTGGTGCCATTCTTTTTTTTCATGTATTCATAGGAATATAGATTACAGAATGAATTATCATAATTTTCCCACAGCGTGCCATTTTTTGAGTGATGTTAATACCTTGATGATTGATAGTCAATGTAGAGGGAAGAACATTAATAGTAAATACAAGAGTTTTATTTCCCTGTCTATACATTTTTGTTGTATTTTGCCAGAAACACACGTTGCTATAGCCTTGCTGCTTTTGAATGATATCACACTATACTGCATGTCCTGAATAATTTTTTTCTGAAAAAATGAGCTAAGTAATTTATAAACATAATTATACCTGTATTTATGGCCTAATAAAATGTGATAAATTTGGTTTAGGTTAGAATACAACATTTTATGAGTAATCATATGGGTAGGTGCATACATTGTATTTTGAAATGGCAGTAATTTACTGCAATACCCATTGGAATAGACAGCTTTAAAGTGTGCTAAGTTACTGCCTTGGACCTTCAGTCTTAAAAGCCTATGTGAATAAAAGATGGCTCTTAATAATTCCTGGGTTTCATGTTCTCAGACTTAGTCCTTTTTTTTTTGTTACACTTTTTTTTTTCTCTTACAGACTTCACTTCTTCAGTCCATTTTCTGCTGCTTATAGCTCTTCCCTATGAGTATGATGTGTTAAAAATAAACCAAGAGTGGCAGGTTTCTGTTTCAAACTGATATTGCTCCTTTAGCACTGAAGTCCCCAGCACAGAAGGGAAATGGAAGGTCCTGTTGGAGCAAGTCCAGATGATCAGGCATGGAGCAGCTCTGCTGTGAGGAAATGCTGGGAAAATTGGGATTATTCAACCCGGAGAAGAGAAGCTTTGGGGTGACCAAATTGTGGCCTTCCAGTGCCTGAAGGGATTGGGAACAGTATTGGGGATTGGCCTCCTCTCTCAGGGAATGCAGAGAGGCTCAGCTTGGACAGCAGCAGCAATTCCTGCATGCAAAGGGTGCTCAGGCCTTGGCAGGGGCTGCCCAGGGAGCTTTGCAGTGCCCAGCCCTGCAGGTGTCCCAGCAAGGGCTGGAGGTGGCACTCAGGGCTCTGGGCTGGGGACAAGGTGGGCACTGGGCAGCTGGCACTCCATGGGCTGGCAGGGATTTTCCAGCCTCAGTGAGTCTCTGGAGAAATCCTACAAGCAAGGTGAAGAAGGACCTTGGACAGGGCCTGGAGTGACAGCACAGGGGGAAGTGGATTCAAACTGAGAGTAGGTTTAGATTACACATTAGAAATAATTTATTCCATGTGAGGGAGGGTGGGCAGGCCCTGGCACAGGGTGCCCAGAGCAGCTGGGGCTGCCCCTGGATCCCTGGCAGTGCCTAAGGCCAGGTTCGATGGGGCTTGGAGCAACCTGGGATGGTGGAAATTGTCCCTGCCCATGGCAGGGGTGACACTGGATGAGTTTTGAGGTAACCCAAACCATTCTGTGATTCTATGACTGTTCATTAGCCAGTGTGAAATGAGATCTGCAAGAGTTGATCTGAAACTTGCACACCTTGATGAAACCCATGAAGTTATTGCCTGAACAATGTAGAGACATTACCTTGATTTTTCAAGTGGGCATTTGCTGTATCAGTGCTTTACCAGGAAGAGATGGAAGTTACACTCCAGGACTGGGGGTGGAACCTGTGTTGTTTAAGAAAACTGTGCTGCTGTCTGTAGTTGTATCCCCAGGTATCCAGCTGCAGAGCAGAGATGTGACTGCACAGCTCAGCATGGACCCCAATTCTCTTCTAAATTAAACTATTCATATTTCTAGGCCATAGTGTTTCCCTCACTACCTTTCCCTGCCTGGGTAACTACAGCTGGCAGCGTGTCTGAATGTCCAAAAAGATGTTCTGAATTAACTTCTTTAATGCCATTGATCAGTATTAGGTTGATTATTGTACAGGCTAATTAGAAACATCCAGAAGATGTTATAACTTCATTTATTTAGGGAAAACCAAAAATTTCCCCAAATTTTCCCCATAATGGAAGTTTCCACGCTAAAGGTGTACTGCCAAAGCCCAGAATTGCTGGAAGACTTTGAAACTGGCAGAAAAAGGAGATCACAGGATGCCCTGGATGAATGAAAGCAGAAGAACTGAGGGAATCCTGTCTGCAACAAGCCAAAGCAGTGTAAGATGAACTTGGAGCTGTTATGTGCTGATGTTGTGATGATGACAGCATTCTCCAAAATGAGGACATTTTGCCTCTTAGGGCAGCTATGAGACCATCAGAATTCAGGGGTGGTTTTTATTTTTTAGCAGGATTTTCTGTTTCTGACTGCTCCTTCATCCCTTCTGCAGTGAGTATAATCTGCAGCTGACAGACCATAAAGAACCCAGGGCACGAAGACACATGTGGAAGAATTTCATCACTGAAATGCTCAGCATGAGCAGGAAAATACCTTCCTCAGGGGTTCCTCGTGTGCCTGGATCAGCCATGGCCATGCCCTGAGCTCTGCTGACCCCCAGCAGCCATGCCAAGGCCTCCAGTGTCATTTTTGGATGGAATGCTGTGGAGCTCGGGAGGTGTGCAGGTTAATTCCAGCTTCTCACAGCCCAGTGGCAGCCTGGAGAAGGCCAAGCAGTGTTTGGGATTATGAGGGCTAAAATTAACCTCTCCCCCTGCAGAACAAGGACATAGCTTGCTCCCCTGCCAGTCAGAAAAGTGAGCACAATTTGGAGCACAGCTGCAAGGAAGAAAACCAACAGCTCTAGTGGAAGAGATTTCTGTTCAGGCGGTGCAAAAAAAAGCAATGATTATTAAGTAGCTGAATTTCTTACAGACTGGGTTCAGCAGGTAAATCCTCTTGGTGATTTTCAGCCCTGCTTTACCTACTGGGGTTCAGAGGTAATTGATAAAGGTGTTTGGCTTCAGACACTCACTCAGCCCAGGGAGTTGCACTTGATGTATTTGCATCTCATCACTCAGTTGCCATTCTTCATTAGAAGAGCAAAATTTTATTTTGCCCTACACAGGGAGGCCCCAGTAAAAAAATATCCTTGAGGTGTGCCAGCTTTCAGTCTAAGAAAAAGGTAAATGGGTCTTAGAAGCTTCATTTGGTCAAATGGGAGAGTTAATCAGAGCACTGGAAGGTGGCCTGGAGTCCTGGGAAGTACTGACTCCTGAGCAGGATTTATTTTATAAAATATTCCAAACCGGCTCATATTCAAACAAGTGTTGATGGTACCTGTGCCAGGCAGCAACTCAGGTGTGCCAGAAACTGTTGGAGCCATTGATACTTGATCAACATCAACTTCTCTGGGGTTGAGAGAGAGGTTTTAGTGTCCACTGGGCCAAATGGGGATGAACACCCTTAAAATGGGATAAAAAAGGACCTGACAATTGGAACATATATCCTGCCCAAGTCTGTTTCTTTTCTGTCTCCATGGACTTTGGAACACTTCTGATTATTTTACTCCTTCTTTATTATTATTATTATTTTTTTAATTTATTTTATTATTATATTCTATTATTTTACTTCTTCTTATGTATTATTTTTTATTCAGATTTTTCTGTGTGTGCTTTTAGTGGATAATAAATGTTTCTATTGATTTACCATGCTCAATAAACTAGATTTTGATAAATATTTATACACTACACTTTGTAAAGCATAATACTACCTTCATTTTCTGTGGGGGATTATTAATAATTATTTAATGCTTACCCATAGTTATGGGAAGATTACATACCATACTTACCATATTTATGTGCCTAGTTCCACTGAAATTTATGAGTATGTTGCTAAAAGTTGACAGGGTTTTCTGCTTCTAATGAAAGATCCCATTTCTGAATAGGAAAGAACTTCACACGGAGTGAAACAGTGAGTCCTACAAAGTATTTGATGTTCTGGAGACGGAGCTGCCAAGCTGGGGTGAGAGCAGGAAACAAAGCAATGTTAAATGACTGTAAGGTGAGTTAAATGCTCCAAACAGAGAAGCTGTAGCTGTGATCTCTGTGGCCCCAGCAGGTTACAGGCATGTTGTACAGATATTTCCAGGGTGTAGAGCATGACTACAGTTTGTAATGATTACAATAACTGAAATAATAAATCCAAAAGTAGATGATGACTGAAAGCAGTAAACACAATTCCAGGCACCACAGGCTGAAAAAAAAAAAAAATCTGTTCTGAGCTGAAATCTCCAACTCTTGAGAAACAAAACAGAATTTTAGCTGTGCAACCAGATTTATTGGCTACAACACCAGCCTTTAATGAAACTTAACAAAACAGTCAATTAACAAAGAGCTTACCAGGACAGTAGAGCACTTTTGATGATAACACCTTTCTCTAAATTTTGAATCCCTATTGTGTTTTGGGTTTTTCAAATTGACTTTTCAGTTTGTTTTTTTCTGATTTTGAGTGGTGCTTCCCAATTACCCTACTTAATTTTGGGCCATGCTCATCCTTTAGCATTGCAGTGGGGGATATTTCATTGTAGTGTAAATGTCCTGATGATTCAAAAAGAAATAGAGTTTACCCACGAAGTATAACATGCTTTGAGTTCAATAACATGCTTTACCCATGAAGTATAACAACATGGGAGGGGGAAGTTTCCCAGTGAATATGCCTGCTTTTATATTATGCTTCTCATTTTGGGTTTAACTTACCAAAACTTGGGGAATTGTGATTACACCAAACTCCCACTTGCCCAGCAGTCTGTCTCAGGCAGTTTGCTGGCTCAGATGCCTTTAAGAGTGATGCAGAAAACCCTGCTCTGGGTCATTCGTCCATTCTCCATGGGGGTTATTCTATCCTGGAGCCTGCAGGAGTGTGTCCTCATGTTTGCAGTTGTATTATGAGCTTATGTGACTGCATTCCCATGGAAAGGTAACCTGAGCAGAAGAACTGGCTAACTTTTTTAAAGGAATGTCTTTCAGCTGTGAAATCTTCGTGTAGGGGGATAGGAATATAAGAAAATCAAGATAGTGTAGAAAGTAATTCACCCCTAAGGAGTTGCAGCTGGGTCAATTAGCAAAGATTAGGAGCAGGCCTGACTTTAACAGGCCACAGGTGTAACCAATGAAGAAGATGCTATAAAAGAGTGGGGTGGCTGGCTGAGAGGGGAACTGGAGTCAGTTGGCTGCTTTGTGAAGAAGAAAGAGTCAGTGCTCTGAGGAGCTGCCCATGAGGAACACCAAGCAGGTATGAATCTTTTGTGATAAGGAAACAACAGTATGGAACCCCTGCAATAGGATGACAACACTTTCAGGCTAATTTTGTTGTATAAAATGTTGTTTTTTCATCCCACTTTTACATGAATTGCTTCCAGCCATTCCTTGCTACAAGAATGATGTCTTGTAATGACTCATTCTGTTTTCATGTCATTCATTAGCTTGTGTGTCTCTGTTTTTCCTGTATCTGTCTCTTCTTTTAGCTAAATATTTCCAGCCTGCCATTCTTCCTTCATTATAGCTGTGATTAGTTTCACTGCTCTATCATTGCCTGCTCTTCCTTCAATGGGGAGTGACCAGAAATTATGACAATAATTACGCTACCTTGCTGAGTTTAATCAGTCATGTAACGTTCATGTAATGTCTTACTACAGCTAAATTTCGAGGTATTCAGTTGGATTTCATTGCAAGCACATAAAAAAAGAGCTCCCCTCCCCACCAACACATGTCTAGATGTAGATGATGCATATAGATAGATAAGAGAGGACAGCTTGCACTGCACTTTTAGGCTCCTAAGCCCTGTGAGGCACAGAAGGCCCCATGGTCTGTGTAAATATTTTTCTCTCTGTGCTAAACAGAGGCAAATTTTCCAGCTAATTTGTCCATAAAAGAAGTGCATGGGAACAGCTGTTCCCTAACAATATCTGCCAGTCCAAGCTTACCTGAGACAGGATGAGCTGATGATTCAAATTGAGCTTGTCCAAACACTTCACTAGATTGGCAAGACAGTAACACCTGAGTTAGTCAGGATTTGCTCAATTCTTCTGGTCAGTGCAGCTTTGTAACCCATCAATACCTCACCTAAGTCTTCAAAGGTCAATCTCAGCATTGAAAATCCATCTTCTGCTGCAAGTACCCAAGTGACACAAATACACCTGCCAGGCCTTAAGGACAATGACAATGAGTTTAGTTATAGAAGATTCCTGTGTAAAGGTCCTTCAGGGACATAGTCAGTTGTGGTGATAAAAGATTCTTCTGGCACTAAAAACTAGTTTCAAAAATTAAATAATTGTTTAAATTTATTTGTATCTACCTAAAATCCCATCTGTGTTTTTGTGATTAAGAAAAATAAATGGCCTGGTTAGATTTTTGGTTTGGGCTCTTATCTCTGTGGTGCCCACATAAATCAAGTGTAACTTCAGTGAGACCATTGCTTGTTCAACGCTGATGCAAACACAGATCAGCACCAAGCTGACCATCAGCCTCTAATGGGAAAATGCCATGGGTTGTGTTTCCAGTGTCAGGGGTGGTCAACATTTAATAACTGAGATGAAATTATGGAAGTGGGTAAAGAATGGCTGGAGTGGACTGGAGGAGCTGGCATGTTTGGGAGGGATGTGATAAGTAGCAGTGGCTGCTCTTCTCCCCCAGGCTGTGGGAAGAAGCCCCCAGAGGAGTGGCACTCACCATTTGGGCCATTAAATGTTAGACTTTGCTCAGAGTAAAGGTTATTAACTGTCTGGGGCTGGCAGGAATCCATTTGCAATAACGGTATTGTGCCAGTGACTATGGCAGCATCCCCTTCTGTCCTCAACAGCTACCTAGAAGCTGTTGTGTGACATTTATAGCCACTGAAAAAGTGGCTTTGATGAGGTCTTTAGTGGGATAGTTTGGAAACCATTTCAGCTTTAATGGGATGCCCATTTGTCCATCTCAAAGACTGGTTCTCTATCTCTTGGACCTTTTATAGCTCTGTGTCACCATTGAGTCAGAGATGACACTGAGCCATATCAGAAAGCAAAAGCCTCATGGATTTGATCCTCTCCCCTTTTATACCTTAACTTGCTCCAGGTGGACCTGATTGGTCATTTAATCAATACATTTCACATGATTGGTTAATTAACAAGACACCCATTTGTAAAGAGCCTTTGTTTCATTTGCAAGCAGATAATTTAAAAAAGCTATTTAAAAGTGTTTATAAAGCACAGATACAGAAGAGTTCCTAACTGGGTGAAACATGCAGGGACACAACTTTTATTGATTTTGGAGAATCCAGAGGTATTTCAGTTGTTGTTGTTGCTGAGCTCACCCTCTATTTGTGTTTTAGCTTTGTAATGCAGTTACTGGAGAGGTGTAATCACTCCTGATGGATGTGTTCACAACCAAGTTGTAACAAAAGCTGCTGAGTGTGTTCTGGGAGCTTCTAATCACCCTTAGCTCTTATTAGCTGTAGTACCAGTCAGAAACATTCAGCTCTGGGATTTTCTGTGTATGAACAGAACCTTTATTAGTGTCAACTCTCCAAAAAGTCCACCTGAGTCTGAGCTGTCCCCAGGCTTGCAGAAAAGCAATGGTCAGTGGTGTAAATCAGCCTTTTTCTGTGACGGGGATCGGAAGCTCTGAGTGAGGTGCATCCCATGTGAGATGAGCTTTCCAAACCCTTCCTTGGAAAAGTTGAACTGTGTGCTGTGCTTGCTAAGAGTCATAAATATGTTCTTCCTGGTACAAAAGGCATTATGTTTGCTATTATCCAGCCTCATTTTCTGCTTCAAGCAGTGATGCTTTCTGAGCAGAGTGTGTTTATTTCAGATTATTAGGATTTACCCTGGGAAGAGACTCATAGCATGTTTTTCAGAGGCTGAAGCACCTACGTTGTTTTCCCTGAGTCTTTGGAACTTGGCAGGGAAAAACACCTCCAGAACCAGAGAAAAGCACTTCTTACTCTATGAAATTCTGTTCAGTTTTGGCTGAGATGTAAACTTGCTGATTTCCCTTTTTAGCACTTGATTTCTTAGTGAAATGCTGGCAGTTGGTCAAAACAGAAATGGTGTAGCCTGGCCCACTGTGCCACTGTGGGCCATGGCAGGTGGCACTGGCAGGGACATGGGCTCCTCAGGGAACACTGAGAAAGGACTTGGGCTACACTGGGCTTGTAATGCAATACTATCTCATCAGTTTTTGCAAGGGATCAAAAAATAACCTCAGTACTCCACTTCCCAGTCAAGAGAAAGGTCTCCTCTGTTTGGCAGGAGATGCAGTTTCTTGTGTGATCTGAACACAGCTGGTGGAAGGTGGCTGGGAACTGTTGGGATTTCTCTTTCCCCTTGTTCTCTCATGAGGAAAAGACTGGAATACAGCAGCCCTCTCCTCTTCATGGTGATTTTCTTGTATTATGAGTTGTTTCAGTTGCAGTCAGGCACTCAAAAGTTATGAAGAGCCAGCCATGGTGTTACCTTTTAATTCAGCATCTCTGGGCATGGGGGAGAGACCTCAAATGCTGTGTCAGTTCTGGGCCCTCCTGGCCAGAGAGCCCTGGAGGGAAGGGAATGGGGCTGGAGCCCCAGAAGGGGCTGAGCCTGGAGCAAAGGAGGCTCAGGGGGCCCTTGTGGCTCTGCACAACTCCCTGCCAGGAGGGGACAGCCAGGGGGGGCCGGGCTGTGCTGCCAGGGAACAGGGACAGGACAAGGGCAAAGGGCCTCAAGCTGGGCCAGGGCAGGCTCAGGGTGGATATTCAGGAAAATCCCTTCTCCAAAAGGATGGTGAGCATGGGAAAGGCTGCTCAGGCAAGTGGTGGAACCCCCACACCTGGATTGTCCAAAAAACATGTGGAGGTGGACTTGGGTTAGTGATCTTGGAGGGCTTTTCCAGCCTCACTGGTTCTGAGATTGGGGCATCACCTTTAACTCTCTGCCAGCTCTCTCACCTGCCTGGGCTGAGTGCACCTGAGAGTGTGTCAGGAAGATTCCCAGCTCCTGTGTGGAATTCCCAAGGTGCCTGGAGAAGAGAACAACCCAGAGGATTGCTGAAAGGCTCACCTGTGCTGGGGGCAGGTGAAGCAGAAGGATTCTCCTCTCTCCCTGGTTTTGCTGCTGCAGGCTCTGTGTGTGATGCTGAACAAACCCAGAACAGCTTTTGTGGCCATTCCCTGCCTCATCTCCTGCACCCTCAGGCTTAATGTGGAGAAGTGCTGAGCACTCAGAGCTGCAAATGAAATCCATGGGCAGTGTGGCCACTCAGCATTCCCCAAGTTAACGAGGAGTGGGATGGATAGCTGGACATGGGGACAGCAGCAGGTTTGGGGTTCTGCAAATGATTTGCAGCTTGGGTTGTTTGTGTCTCTGTCATGAGCACAACTTGCAGTAAATGTAAATGAATTGCTGTGTGTGAGACACACCTGGCTATGATTTCCCCCAATAACACCTGGAATTAATGTCTTTTCCATGTGCAGCAGGTTTTGGGTGGTATTGAAGTACAGATCTGGACTGCACACGGTGCACACATTGTGGTGTTGTGAGAACCCCAGGGTGAGGTGAGAGATGAAAATTTGACTCCATGTTCTCAGAAGGCTGATTTATTATTACATTAGATATATTATAATTATTATAATATATTTATTATATCTATTATAATATAGTTATCATATTTATTATAATGTATTTGATATTTATTGTATTATATTTATTGAATTAAAAGAAATTATATGCTAAAACTATACTAAAGAAAGAAAAGGATACATCAGAAGGTTTCACAAGAATGATAATGAAAGCTTGTGACTGACTCAGAGAGTCTGACACAGTTGATGGTGATTGGTCATTAATTAAAAACAATTCACATGGACCCAATCAAAGATGGACCTGTTGGTAAATGATCTCCAGACCACATTCCAAGCAATCAGATAATTACTGTTTTCATTCTTTTCTGAGGCTTCTCAGCTTCCCAGGAGAAGCAATCCTGGCCAAGGGTTTTTCAGGAAATATCATGGTGACACCACATCACACTGATGTAGGTACAGATGGCCTGAGATGGACCAGCACATGAAGGAGCTGTACCTGCTTCCCCTGAAATCAATAAAATTTCCATCCATTTCAATACTCACAAGAGATGATGGATTAGGAGAACTTAATTTGGGGCTTTGGGGAATGGTATTCACAACTTTAATTGTATTCAGGTAAAACGCACATTGATCCTTGAACAAATTCTCAGTACAGCTGGCCATTGAAAAAGAAAAATCAGAACTTTGCAAATGCCTCTGCACATTCTTCCTGTGATTAACTGTTCTTTAAAAGAGAAGAGAAGGTAGGGATGTAATAAAAGTTATTACCCTGCTTGCAATTATTCTGAGTAGTAAAACAGATTAAGTAGAGGCTTAAGGCATGAGCTTAGTGAATGTAGCCATACCTAAACAAACAGTGGCAATTCTGCTCTTAAACTCTGAATTTTAAGATTAAGTAAATGGCAGAGTAATTTAAATTATATGCAAATATTTGATTAATGGAGTCTTGACACTTTTGCTTGTAATTCCTACTCTCTTATTAAAATCATCCACCAAATTTTGAAGTAGAAATTAATTTTTTTCTCTAATGAAAAGCATTACTTTTCAAATATGATTGTGCACTGTGACAAACCCTAGTGAATTCTGCATTAGCACAGGAGCTCCTGAGCTCTCAGATCTCCTGTCCAAGCAAACAGGATTCTCTGCTGGGCTCTCTGTGGCTCATCCAATGGTGGTGGGCACAAATTCCTGGCCACTGAGGCATCTGGGATGCTGAGCAGCATTGCCCTAGTGCTTAACCTCCTTCTGCTTCCTCTCCTTCCTCTAGAAGTTAATTCTATGATTATAATGAGCTAAACTCTCTCTTTGCAGTTTGTGTAGGACTCTCCTGATGATGAGAAGCAATGATATTTTGGTTCCATTGAAGTAAATTCTCACTGGGTGAGTGAAAATACACATTTTAAATTTGCATTTGTTATTGTTCACGTGTCACAACACAGAGAATTTGTGCTGCATTTAGAGGTGGGGGAGACATGAATGAGGGTTCCTTCCTCAACCTACCTCCCTCTGGGTTTGCTAACAGAGAAATCAAAATAAATTTGAAATGACAGAAATGGTTTTTGGTTAAAAGGGACCTTTAAAATAATTTAATTTTAACCCTCTGCCATGGAAAATTTGGATGTTAAAGAAGCATGAGGGAAGGGAAGTAAGAGAAGAGAGGTTTTCACTCACCTGTGTGCTTACAGATGGTGCTGAGGCATGAGCTGTGAGCTGATTTGCAAAGTGCACGTTGCCATTCAAATATTTACAGTGTACCTTTAAAGCATCTGGGTACCACAGGGGTTGAAATCCCTGCTCTCATCACTTTTGTATGGGAGAGGAGCACAAGGAGGCTCCATCTGAATCAAAATTACTTTTGATTTTTACCTTCAGAGAAAGCGAGGGAAGAAATTTCAGCCTCAGGTTCAGCGGGGGGATTTAATCTGGATTTACAGAGGTGAAATTGAGCAGAAGGGGTCACGAGGTGGCTGAGCAAGTGTAAGAACAACTGGCAGCTGAAGGGGATGGTCCTGCATCACCTGCAAGGTCTGCTCAGCTTGGCTTTGCTGCTTATCTGACTCCTCAGTGATCCCCCCTGGCTTGTTAAAGATGAAGGAAATGCTGCCTTTGGCTGCCAGCTGAGTTTTCTGCTGATTTAGTGAGAGGACCTGGGTCAAGCAAAGTTGCTGCAAGGCTAAGAGGAACTTGGGGAACTTTTCTTGTGGGCAGAAAATAAGCCCTACTCCTGTCTTCATGTAAGCAGGTGTGGTGGGAGCAGCAGCAGCAGCAACGGGGTTGGGATTTGGGATCTCCAGCCAACCTCAGTTTTCTGGGGGTTTTATTGCTGAATAATTGTTCTTGCATCCTCTTCTGAGTGGAGGAGCCTGGCCTGGGCTACTCCACTGATCTGGGCTTAAGTTTGTAAGCTTTGGGAGCAGAGGTAGGAGAAGTTTCAGTGTGTGTGCAGTGCTGTTCATAAATACTGAAGTAAAACATGAATAATGGCTAAATCCCTGATTCCACAGGCTGCTGACCCTGCCTGTTTGAGATTTTTATTCAGGTAGTTCACCAAAAATCTCCCATTCAGCCTGCAAAGCTCACATATTAGGAAATGCTTATATTTAAAGCAAATTAACGAGGAAGCTTGTGGACCTTTATTGAAGTGCATGAGGATCTTTACAATTATCTCTTGTTTGTAAAGACAAATGTGCAAGGACAACTGCTGGAAGCCTAAACTCCACTTCTGCTAATGAGCTGACTCAATGCCAGCCCCGGGACACACCGTATTTCCCCTCCAGCCGCTGGAATTAACATTCATTTTTTACTTCACGGAGATCACCCCACACCAGCATCCCCGAGCTAATCCCGCTCTCGCAATCGGGTGCGGTTCCTCTCTGTTCCGGCCAAATTTGCGGCTTTTCCCCCTCCCTGGCGAGTCAAACCAGGGCGCAGAGGTGAGGAAGAGGAGGCGCTGATGGACGAGCCGGGGGTGCCGGGGCGGGAAGGGAAAGGGAGGAAGGAAGGGGGGCCGGTGCCTGCGGCTGCAGTTCGCCGTCCCTCCGAGCCGCGGCGGGGGCACACTCCGCCCGCGTTTGGCGAGCGCGGCTCCGAGCGGGGCAAGGCGGAGGCAGCCGCGGCCCGAGGAGGAGGTGAGAACCGGGGGTACCGGGGGGTGGCACAGGATGGGCTGAGGTGGAACGGGATGGGGGAGCCTCAGCAGAACAGCGAGGCCGCGGGAGCTGCGGCCCCGCGCTCTGAGCGGGTGCGGGAGCGAAGCCTCTCGCCCCAAGCCCCTCGCCCCGGTGGCTCCCGGCCGCTGCTCGTGGCCAGCAGCGCGGTGAGGGTCTCCGAGGGGTGGGTGCTGCTACGTGGAAGATGCACTCGAATGCTACTCGGCAGCATCGCGCTTCCCTCGGATGGAGCTGTGCGCTCCTTGGCGAATTTGCGGAGTGTTAGAGCTCCTCGGGACTCCTGAAATCCAGTGCGAGTCCTTCGGAAGGCTGGGATTGGTTATTAGGATTCCAAAGGGATTAGCAGGGTCCTCTGAAAATATCTGGGGGAAGAACAGATTTTACTCAGCTTCCGTGTGGGAAATTTGTGGGTCCTGAGTCTACGCTGACGGTTGGATTTGAGAGGATATTGAGACATTCGGGATTTACGCGGTCGTCTTCACGTGAAAGGTCAGGAGTGATTATTTTCTTTTTAAAAGGTTTTACAGACAGGTGCTGGTGGTTTTGCTGATGGAGTTGCCCGCAGAAGTGTGAGGGAGGAGCACAGGTGAACCCAACGAAGGGGTTTGAAGGCAAGAGGGGAGGGGAGTTTGGTGTAATTAAACGGGCAAATTCGCCTTTTGTATTCACTTAGCTAAGGAAAAACTCTCTTCCAAGGGAGAGAGCCTGTCCTGCCCGGCTTGGAGCTGAGTGCAGGGGGCAGGGTGAAGCAGTGAACATTTGCGTTTGAAACCAGCAGCGCTTTAGCTTGCCACTTCCCTTGTACCAGCCATAAACGCGGAGTTTGTTCATTAGGAAGCGAAGGTTGGTGCTGTTTTAGGCTGCCACCCGCGGGTTTTCCCCCTCGGGGTCCCGCAGTGAGCGGGTTGGCCCGGGTTAGTGCGGGATGTTCCCGGGGAGCCGGCGGCGGGGCTGGCCCGCCGCGCACCCAACAGGTCCCCGCGGTGTTGATTCGCCACCTGAAACTTCGCTCGCCGGATTCGGGCGGGTGGCAGCCGAGAGACCGAGCCTCGGAGGAAACAGGCCTACCTACAGGTGGCATTTGGGGACCAGGCATCGGCAGGAGCACAGCCTCGCTCGGCGGTGGGTGCGCGCCGCTCCGGAGTTGGGCTCGGGGAGCGCCGAGCGCGGCTCTGCCGGGGGCTCCATCCGCGGAGCTGCTCCCGCTCGGGCAGGGCGGGGGGCGCGGTGGGAGCGCAGCGCAGCCGCGGAGGGATGCAGGGAGGGATGGAGAGGGGAAGGAGCACGCCCGGAGCCCCCGGCCCCTCTGCCGTGCGCTGCCTGGGCCCGCGGCCGGGGGACAAGGCGGGCGGCGGGGCTGCCCGGGAGTTGGCTGCGCTATCCCGGAGGAGCGGCTGCCGCGGCGGCGATGCCCGGCGCCCTGGCGAACGCTTGCTGCCTTCTTTCTCCCCCATTTCCCCGCTCCTCCCTCCCTTCTTCCCTTCCTTTTTTTCCCTCTCGCCGATGCGGGAGGCGGGCACGAGCCGCGGCTCCGCAGCTCCGCAGCGCTTTCCCGGGAGCCGGGGGGGGCAGCGGCGGCCCCGCTCCCGCTCCCCCCGCCCTGCGCAGGCAGCGCCGCAGCCGCGCTGGCCCCGGCGGGCGGAGCGGCGCCGCCGCTGCCCCCGAGCCCGCACCGAGCCCGCACCGAGCCCGCACGGGGCCCGCGGGCCTCGCTGCCACAGGGCGGCGGCCCCCGGCCCGTCCCGCTGCCCGGCGCGGCCGAAAGTTTCCCGGCGGAACGGGGGTAAGTCGGGGGCGACGGAGGGATGCGCGGGTGGGGGGATGCTGGAGCTGCCCTGCCGCGGCTCCTCCGGGGCTGCCTCGGCTCCCACCCGGCTCCCACCCTCCCGGAGCCGGGAGAGCCTCCTTCGGCGAGGACAGACACCCATCTCTTCCTCCCCTTCCCCATCGGTCCCTGTCGCCAAGCGGAGGAGAGACGGTGACCTCAACTACTGTGGTGTCGCTTTGAGATGCAGGGTTAATTTGCGAGGGCCGGTATCGGCAGAAATGCAGCGCTCAGACTTTAATATCTGCATGTGGTAATGGGTAAAAGAAAGGAACCCGTTAGTATTCCGCTCCTGTGATACTTGGCGCGGGAGAGCCTGCTTGCTGCTCCATCTCATTTCCGAGCTCCTCGGGGGAAGCGGAGCGGTGCTGGGTGCCTTCCCCGCTGCCTTTTCCTCCAGGCATCGGGGGAGTCCTGCGGAGGGGAGACGGGAAGCTCCTCGCCTTGCAACCGCAAAGCTGCGCAGAGACACCTTCCCGGGCTCGGGAAGCTTTGGGAGCGGGATTATGGCAGGAATCAGCAGGGTAACCCCGGTGCCCCGCTCCTGGTAGGTGATGTGACTCTGCTGCCAGCCTTTTACACACCCCAGTGGTTTTATCTATCCCCGTGGCTGGTGCGAGCTGATGTGTTTGAAATGTTGTGCGAACTTGAGGGGTGTAGGGTGAGGTCAGCCGTGGGGGCTGGAGCCTGAGCACTGGGATTGCCTTGGGAAGAGCAGCACCGGGGTGTGGGTGGTGTCATGCCGGGAGAGGCAGGTGCCGCCTTCCCATCCCCTCTGCGTGTTTCGGCAGTGGCCATTAATGATGATTGGATGCTAATTCGGAGGGAGGGGTGTGGTAGCCGGGGGGGGTTTTTGGATGCAAATCAATTCCCGTTGACTCATTCGGGCCCCGCCGAGGTGTGGGGGGAAGCCCCTGTGTTGGCAAGGCGGCTGCTCCCACTCCCAGCATCAAAAGTTGAGGTGGAAACATTTCCGTGTCTGCTCCCACCCACCCCCCGACGGGAGGAGGTTCGTGACATAGAAATTTCTCAGACTGCTCTTTGGGCTGTCTGCGTGTTAGGCAAATACGTTTCTCACTTCGACTGAGAACAGTTTTGCTCTCTGATGAGTGGAAACTGGGGAAAAAAAAAGAGACATTTAAAAATAAAATCAGACCGTATAGCTGGAGTGGTAAAGCAAATGTTCTCGAGATCCCACGTAGCAAGCTGGGGATGAATGCAAACTGTTCCTGCCGTGTAACTTTTCCAAATTCAGTTCTCCCTGAGAGATGCGATCTCCTCCTGCCTGGCAGCAGAGCCCGGTGCGCATGGAGCACGGAACGGGTGCCAGGATGCTTTTCCTGTGCCCTGAAGGGACAACGGGAGCGTGCTGGCACTGCCGCAGGAGTGACAGCCTTGTCCCCCACAGCAGCGGCACGGGAGCCCGCCCTGATTGCAACTTTCTGGAGTGTCAAAGCTTTGGGCAATTTGAGGCAGGTGATTCCCAAATCAGGGACTACTGGCTCTCCCCTCTCGCTTCAGCTGGACCCCCTGTGTCACCCTCGGTGTCTGTAGGTGACACGAGCTTAATCTGCAAGGGAATGACCGCAGACAAGTGAAGGGACACTTAAATTACTCTTGCTCTTGTTTTTATTCCATGTTTCACGTGCAGCTTTCCTATCCTGCTTTTTCTGTAACTTCCCAATGAAAACGCACATATCTGGAAAAGTGTTAGAGTACCTCATTCCTCAGGCAAAATTGGAATGGTTGGTAGAGCAACCTGCTAAACACCTTCCAAAGTGAGTGCTAGCTCGGTTTTGCAGATGAAGAGGTTCAGTCAGCTCTGTGAGACCATGGTTATCACTCATCCCTCCACCAATGAAGCATCACATCAGCTGTGCAAATGAGCTTCTCAGGTCTGGGCTCTGATTTTCTGTGCAGAGATGGAAGCCTGAAGCACAAAGAGTTGCTGCTGCTGTGTGTCCATGGAGCAGATTGTGTGGGATGGCTTGGGCTTGGTGGCTGTTTGGGACAGCTCCACTGCAGTGCTGGCTGGGCACTTGCTGTAGGCTGAAGCTTTGTGCTTCAGAAGCTGCCACAGGGCTGATTCAGGGATACAGAGCTTTGCCAGGGGCATCAGACAGGAATTAGAACTTCACTTGAGTTCTTTTCCCTCAATTTACAATCTAAACTTCCATAAGTTCCTTATGTATTGCTCCTGGACGCTTCAGGAACCACATTTTTACTTGGTGGGACACATCCTTATAAAGTGGTCTCCCTCATTTGCTGCTCTTTCCTTCTTCCCATGCCTTAGCAGCCTGAAATCCATGGACATATAACCCAGAACCCTGGGATTTAAGTACCTTGTTAACAGCTTCCAGCGAGGGCCATAAGTTGTTAAAACTTTGCTCCTGGTTAGCAAGCAGCTGAAGGAAATGAAACCAGTCGCTTTGCACTTTTCATGGCTCTAGTAAATTTCTGGTAGCAATTCAGCCTTAGTCCAAATGCTCTCAAACAGGAAAAGAACATGAACAGTAGCGTTCCTTTTTTTAACATTCATTTATTTTTTTTAATATTTGTGTCTATGTGTGGGCCTCTGTCCAGCCAAGCAGCAAAATCTGAAAATAGGAAAGTAAAATCTGGTCTTAGTTCAGTTTTAACAGCAAGTCTGATATTAAACCTTTGGTTTGGCAAAGAGAACCTTTTTACCCATGAAGGTTCTTTTTGGATCTTCTTCATCCAAGCTTGAAGTAAACTTAACAGATTTCTGTCAGAATGGAGCATTGGGGCTTTTTGTGTGTGAACCAGCTGTTTTTGTCTGAAACTCAGAGTGCACAGATGAAAACTGATCTGTTAGCCAATTATTATTTACTTCTTGGTACTTGAAACACGGTGAGGGATAACTGAATAGTGGAAGCTTGAAATCTGGATCAAGCCAAAACGCTGCTTGAGGATTAAACCCAAGTTTGCTTGTTCTGTCCTATTAATAGTTTATAAATTCAGTGTCTGAACCATAGAAAACAGTAGTTAGTGGCAGGGATTATTGCTCAAAATCCTGCAATCAGAGCTTGCTGTTTTAATTAAAAATAACTAATCAACTGATTGATGAAGGGAAAAGAAGTGCCTTGCAGGTATATATTAATTTTGCTGCTACCAGAGGATTCCATGTGATGCATTTGTTGATGTGAAGTCTTTTGGGGGAAGAGACACTGAGTGCCTAAAAAGCTTGTGCAAGCACAGCAGAGCAGGAGAGGAGATGCTCCTGCAGCTTTTCATGCTTAGGTGATTTATTACAAGAGACTTGACAATCAGGACTAGCTCAGCAGCAGTGGGAAGTGGTTTATTTCTGGCACTGGAGGCAGTGGCTGTGATCCCCTGGCAGTGGCTTGGGGTGCTCCTGAGCCCTTAGGGTTAGGATGACAGGCTGTTCTGGGGCTCCTGCATATCTGCTGGACTTTGATCAAGCTGTAGCTCCAAAGGTGGAACAAGTAATTCTGATGGCTGGTGACAAACCTCTGAAGGAAGAGCTCAAGTCACTTAAGAGTGTCTGTTTTGTACATATAAATCTACTGATCTGAACTCTTTGTGTCCCTTCTATGCACCCAAAACACAGAGCTTTGTGTGTGCCAGGGACAAGGCTGTTCTCCCTGGATTCACTTGGGAAGGGACAGCCAGCAGGGAGAAGGAGAGAGTTCCTCTGTTGGCAGAAATTCGACCTTGTCAGTGTGATTGCCCTCAAAACTTGTGTGATAGATGGGTAATGTGATGATTGACTCACAATTAATGGAGAAATATCATGTATACAGGTTAAGAAAAGTTTTATAGGTCTATAGTTTACCCCCTCACATGGTTATCAAGGGACAGCTGGAGCTGGGACATCTGGGAGGGCTGGCCTGTCACTGTAGAACACTGACCTCCAGTCAGGATTTGAGGAAGAGATCTCCACCACTGGACAGCAAAGAAGGGTTAAAAAGGGAAAACCTCCAGTGTGAGGGGGCTGAGCATATGGCAGGGAAAATCTTTTGCTCCCAGCATTTTCTGTATTCAGTCTTCTGTTGTATTTTTATAAGGTTTAATAAACCTTCCTACACTATGAAAAGTGAGTAGCTATTTCTCACACTTGGTTAATCCCAGAATCCCAAAATGGTCTGGAAGAGACCTTAAAGCCCATCCAGACCCACCCTGTGCTGTGGGCAGGGATATCTTCCACTATCCCAGGCTGCTCCAAGCCCCATCCAGCCTGGCCTTGGACACTTCCAGGGATCATGGGGGGCAGCCACAAAATCTTAAGGAGCTGCCTTAGAGATTGCAGGGTGCAGCAAACCCCAGCACTGCTGAACTGGGACGAGCAAGGGAGCCTCTCTTCTCCCTGCCTGTGTGGGAAAGGCAGGGGAAGGTGTTCGTTGTTGTTTGGGCTGCATCAGAGGAACTTTGTCTCTGCTGGGAGCTTCTTGCAGGGGCTTTGGAGAGCAATTAGAGGCCCAGGCAGAGGAGTGGTGAACCTCAGTTAGGAAGCTGCAGCTGCAGGGACAGCAGGGCTGGGATGAGCCAGGAGCCAGTCAGGCTCTCCCACCCTGTGGATGAAAGCCTTGCCCAGGCTCTGCTGGCTCATACTGGGCATAACCCCTGGGAAATAATGCTCCAGTGGGAGTTGGCACCTGTGGCATCAAGATTGCAATCTCAGCCTAAAGGTGAACAGAGGAATGCTGGGCTTTCTCCCAGTTTTCCTTGGAACTTCAAACGATCCAAGCTTGCCTGGATGATTGCCTGAGGAAGGGCCATGGAGTGCTGTCCTTGTCCAGCCTGTTTTGTCTGTCATCAAACAATGCCCTGCGACACAGAAAAAACCAGTTCTGGTTCAAATAAATCCCCTGGAATAGTGCAGTCTGAAGGGCAAGGAAAAAAGAGCAACAGAGAGAGGTTCAAAGGGAAGAGCCACAAAGGCTGCAGCTGTTTTCTGCCACTGAAGTGCTCCCTTATTTTTTTTAATTTAGTTCATACGCTTCACTTTCTAACCTGAACAAACCATTTGAGGTATTGAGAGAAGAAAGTGAGGTAAAAAGGCAAAGCTGACTGATTAAAGCTGTTGGGAAGATTTCTGGGAGCAGTTTGGAAAAGATGCAAGGAGAAAAATAGTCCTGGTAAAGCATTTTAAGGAGACATCTCACTAAGAGTAGTGAGTCCTTTCTAAAGTAAAGGTTATGCTTAGAACTGAAATGCTGCTCTGGTTGAAATAATTTAATTAGTGGGAGACAAATATACAGCCAGTGCTTGTTATTAATTTGGTATTTGGGCAATCAGATCTGGATGGGAATTGGTGCTTAAAATAGCCTTGTTTTTCCAGAAATACACGTTAGCACACGTTTCTACTTAAAACCAACCCAAACAATTTTGTGTTTCAAGACTTAGGACCCAGGTTGTAAGAAGGAAGGTGTAAATAGCAGTGCCTGAGGATCTGGGAGGACTGTGTGGTAAGGGTTGGTGCTGTGATGTGTCCATTTTCCAGACTTCTTATTGTAACTGGGGAACCTTCCTGCACAGCCAGGCTGTTGCGCTCACTTCACCCATGTGCTGATTGCTGTATTTACTTCATTCACTCGGTTCCTTCTTGCATTTTTTAAATAGATAAAAATACTCCTGTGCTTCCCATTCAAATTCTGGTTGTGTCCAGCTGTTGGAGGGTTTTGGTGTTTTTTTTTTTTCCCTTTGGGTGAGAGATACAACTGTAATCTGTTCATTGCATTTCGTGTGGTGCTTTTGACAAAAACATGAATACTAATCCCAGTGTGAACAGAAATTTGAATGGCTGGTTGCAACATTTTCAGCTTCCCCCTCTGTTTCTGGAATAGCAGGGCCCCTGTCTCAGCAGGTGCTGTCTTCCACTGGGCACTTCCATGGTTGTGGCAAGAGGGGGAGAACTCCTGTGATGGATCTGATGGTCTGGATGTGCTGGGAGCTCTCCCATGGCCATGCTCCATGTGGCTGTTGTCAGCTGGGTGCCCTCTCCTAGCCCCATGGGAGTGTGAAACTCCACATTTCCCTGCTACCCATCATTCAGAGCCAGCAGTTCCACTGAGACATCAGGGTGCTCCTTGCACTGGCAGCTCCAAACATTGCTGGGGTGACTTTGGGCAGCTTTGTGCTCCCTCCTCGCAGATCTTGATGAGAATTTGGCCTCTTTGCAGGGTGTTCCCCCAGTCAAGCAAACAGCCTGCTCCCATCACAGGAGCTGGGCAAATCTCAGGGATGGATTCTACAGCACTGGACAGGGTGGCACTTGGATTATGGGTTGGAGGTGGGCTTGGCAGGGCTGGATTTGCAGCTGGATTTTGATCTTGGAGGTCTTTCCAACCCGAATTCTATGATGGTGATGATGATTATTGTCATGATTGTGGAGAAAAAGAATCTTTTTCTAAAAAGAGAAATCCATGATGGCTTTTTGGGAGTAGGAGAAGAGGCAAATGTTGTTGGTGTGGTTTTGATTGAGCTTTCATTAAACTTTTTTTTGAGAGTTTCCTCTAAACAACAAATATTTGAGAGTGGCTGCACTCTGAGGTTTTACCTTCTCGAGCCCCATGGCTGATCCTTATTCCCAAGATTCTCCCCTGAACAAAACTGTGCTTCACCAAGCAAACTCAATTTATGGATTATGAAGTTATTGGGTTTTTTCTTCCAGTTTTTACACTTGGGTAATATCCAAGCTTGAAATAACTTGGGAACCTTTGGTTTCTGGTGGTGTGTTCAACAACACAAAATAACTCAGGGCTTTCTTCTCTGCCCTTGTCTGCAAACAGAGATTGCAAGTTTGAGGAAACTGTTGGTGAGGCAGCACAGTGGAAGTAATTAGAATATGGTGTATTTAATTTGACTTGTTGTATCTAGAATTGAGTGCAAACTAGAAATGAAACCCACACTGTAATGGAATTAGGTTGTGACACTTCAGTGCCATGTGTATGACAAGGAAAAATGAACAACTTGATGCAGAAGTAGATTGTCATTGAATTTATTTATTTTTTTTGTTCCTGTCAACGAAAGGAGGGGGGGAGAGAGATGTGTGAGCACAAGACAAATTCAAAGAAGCACTGACTGGTTTCTGAATCCATTTAGCTTATGGAACTTCAAGTTATTTAACATTCACAAATAGGATCTTTAAATCTCTCAAGAGCAGTCTGAACTCTGTTACTCAGATGTCCACTAGAATGAATTTCTTCATAATAATGAAATTGCTGCAGTTTTGATAGTCAAGGAGCTTTCCAGGACTCTCGTTTTACTTAAGTTGCTGGACTTTTTCCTTTTCAGATGCCCAAATCAATCATAGAGCAGATAATAATCTTCTTCAGCAGCTTTCCTTTACTACTTTTTTGCTTTTTTTTTTTTTTTTTTTTTTTTTTTTACTTTCTGAGAGCAATGCCTGTCATCGGAATAAACCTTTCAGTTTAGGAAAAGATATATCTTATAACACTTAATGTGAATCAAGGTTATTTGCATAAGTCCTTATACCTGAGGAAGGATAAATGCACCCAGTGAGCTTCAGATGGGTTTGGTTTTTAAGGATATACAGCCTTGAATAAAATAGGATTCATGACTGCTGAACCCCTGGGCTTGTAAAATTCACTCTGTATTTTGAAAAGCTCGAGGGAATGAGATCCTGTGAGAACCCAGCTGGAGTGGGAGAGGAGTAAATTACCCAGGAATTCCCCAGCAGTCCCTGTGGTGTCCTTGTGCCTGGCAGCCCCCTCGGGGAGCAGAGCAGAGAGAGGGGAAAGGCTCCTGCTGGGTGGTGTTTGTCCTCTCTGCAGCTGCTCTGGGTTTATCCAGAGGTTTCTGTGGCTGAGGGAAGTTCAGCAATATGGCAGCTACAGCAGGACAGGGAAGCTGGCCACCAGTGTGGCCTTTTCTCATCTGGGGAGGAAGCTGGGGGAACTGAAACTACTGAAGATGAATCGGGCTGCTCATGAAAATCATAATAGATGGAGGCTTTGTCCACTGGCACTGCAACTTTCAGCTTTATTCCTTCCTGATTATGACTTCAAACAGCAGTGAGGCAGTAGAAGACAGTGCCTGCATTGCCTCATTGAAGGGAAAAGACAGAGGATTATTGAAATCCCTTAAAAACTCTCATTTTTGGAGGGGTTACAATGATCTCCCTTAGAGTCTTTGACAATGTTCCTATTCTAATATCTTTGAAGGCAGATTACCAAAAAAAAAAATAACATCTAACTATGAAGGGAGTCTCAAACCAAAGGGATTCATCCATCAGAAATATGGATGTTATGTTCTCTTGCCCTCCCACAATTTTCAGGGTAGTGACAAGTTTATGGCTTGGGCTGCCAGCCACAGAGGATGTCATTGAGGGCATGAAATTCCAAGTTCTTTCCAAGGATATCCTTGTGTAACTCCTGTGGAAGAAGTGAGCAGGTTGTTTTGGTGGCACAACAGGTAACTGTGATGTCAGGGCTACTGCAGAATGAACAGAGTCTTCTGAGCCATGCACATCTGATAGAAGTGGGCACTTTTTGGGTAGAAAGGGATCAGTTCAGGGCAATTGTTGGACTGGTTTGAAAGTAATTCTGAACTGGAATAAGGCTGGCTTTGGTTGTGCCAGAGATAATTCCTGTGTGTTGAGAGGAGGTGGTGGTTTGCTGGGCACATGTAAAGCTGGAGAGAGTCTTATGGAGCTGGATGATTTTTCTAGTCCTATATTTGCATCGAGTAACCTGAACGTTGCTATAGAGTTTTTCAGTCTGTGTGTTGTAGAGTGAAGCAAGTTTTTATGCTGCTTGGTGTTAAAACCAGCAGCTACATCCCAGACTGGTTTGGGTTGGAAGAGATCTTAAATCCCATCCAGTGCCACCCCTGCCATGGCAGGGACACCTCCCCTGTCCCAGGCTGCTCCCAGCCCCAGTGTCCAGCCTGGCCTTGGGCACTGCCAGGGATCCAGGGGCAGCCCCAGCTGCTCTGGGCACCCTGTGCCAGGGCCTCATCACCGACAATTCCTTCCTAAAATCCAATCGAGTGCCCTGCTCCTGTCTGTAGACAGATGTCTCTCTCCTGTGCCAGTAACATTTTCACCTCGCCGCTGGAACTCTTGGAGCGGTCTGGGAGATGTCCAGGGTCCTGAAACGGCAGAACTGAGGATACACAGCAGGGAGAGAGTCCCCGAGATAGGAACGTCTCCTTCCTGAGGTTCACCAAGAAAAAGTGTCCAGTGGGACTGTGAAATCATGGAAAAAACAGTTCCTTTCCAAAAAAACCCCAAACTTTGGAGATTGGTTCATTGCAATTATCTGTGTCCCTATAGTGTCTGCTGGAGTTCTGCTTTTTGGGATTTTGTGGGAAACCACCTTGTGTCTCCTGGTTCAGGTGAATGAATGCACATTGCATTTGCACATGCTCCAGGTCTTTCTAAGTAGAGGGGCATTTATTTGTAATGCAAAATAAGTGATTTTTTTTTTAATGAAGTGCAGTTGTAGAAAAAAGCACACAAAAATTTTAATTTTAAGACTGATGTAGTTCCATCTTGTCAACCAACATTTGTTTGCAGTTCTTATATTGCTTTATATGATCTTTTAGTGAAATCAATTGCAGCTTAATATTACATAGGAAATTAAGAATTATGAAATCCATCACTGGGGTCCTGTTGTGAGCAGACAGGCAGCAACTCTTGTTAATGTGCTGGTTTACTCACAGAAACACTCTCTCCCTTTCACTCAGCCTCCTGATCAAATTTTAACAGGAGCTTTGACATTTACATGACATTCACATCTGTAGCAACAGTGTTTCCTTTTCCCCACTGCTCCGTTTTCTCGCCGTTAACATTCTGCTGGAAGCAGTGAGAGGCATTGCAGGAGGGAGCCAGCAAGAAACGAGCACTGTAATAAATTGGTTGTGTTCTCCAGCCTGGTTACAACTATTTCAGCCTTCTGGAGGGGTAGGGAAAAGGCTTTAACCCATGAATTGGTGGCAGTTTCTGTGGCGTTATCCATGGATCCCTTGTTGCTTTTAGCTGAAGGAATTGTGCAGGCTTAGGAATAATGTGCTGCTTGCTGGTGGTATGGATGTGGATGAGGCTGTGGGGCTCAAGAATTTGAGAAGAAGCTGGAAATTTGGGATTAGGCTGTAAACCCCTCTGGGAAGGATGAGGGTGGATGGTGCTCTGCCTTGCTGAGCTGTCTGGAGACCTTGGAAAGGAGGCAGGGATGAGCTGGGGGCAGTGTCCTGCTCACAGTGCTGAGGAGCAATGGGAGCTCCAACAGGACTTCTTCCCATTTTACCTGTTTTTACAGCTATATCCACTTGTGAGTGCTTAAATTCTCTCCAGAGCCTCTAAAAGCCATGGAACCACTTTTAGCTTTGGTTCAGCTCAAATCAGACCTGATAGAGGGTTGTGTGTTCCATGGGCATGCAAAAGTGGATTGGTTCTCATGGAAAATGGAGAAATCCTGTGCTGAAGATGTTTTGTTGCATGCAAAGGTGGAAGGGCATGGAAACATGGAAGCTTGGATGTGAAATCTGAAGGAGGAAGGGCTTGGAAAGATGGAAATTTGGATGTGAAATCTGAGGCAGGAAGAGCATGGAAACCTGGAAGCTTGGATGTGAAATCTGAGGCAGGAGAGCATGGAAACATGGAAGCTTGGATGTGAAATCTGAGGCAGGCACTGAAGGGAGTGCAGCTGCCCTTAGCATGACCAACACCAGGCTCAGAAGGATTAATCCACATTGCCATATAAAATAAAACTTTATTTTCAGGTGTTTCTCTTTTCCCAGTCTGATGACCACAGCCTTTCTGAGGAACTGTATGCCAGCCCTGCCCAGCTGTATGTTTTTTAATAACTGTATACGATTAAATCTTGTTTTCAATTCCATCATATCTGTCAGGTAGATTTAGAGGTCAAATTAGCAGCATCTCTACTTTAAAAAAATACATCCAAATGGAGCTACTTAAAACCAACAATCTATGTTTCCCAGATCACAGGGTCCAGAGTTGTTGGCAGTGGCTTTTCTCCTGTGGTTAGCATGGAACCATTTACACATTTTAGTTGACCCATCCTTATATAATTTCAGGCAGGCCACGGACTTGAAATTTTGTTAAGAACACAAAGCAAGCTTTGCTGGCAGTCTCAAGACATACAATCAGTTCTTCCTTTCTTCTCCCTTTTTCAATCCCATTGCAGCACGTAGCAAGTGTGTTGTTCCATTGCTGTTATGTTTCCTTCCACAGAAAGTAAAAAAAAAAAAAAAAAAAAAAAAGATCACCTTTGTATACTTGGGAGAAGTGTCAGAGCTCCAAGGAATTGGCTGCACTGTACAATGGTGTCAGCTGGGAGGTGGTGAAGCACAACTAATGAATTTTGGACTCTGAAATCAGCTATAATGAGGAGCTCAGAACCTGGAAAATTATTTTTGAGAGCTGTTAGAAACAAACCCAGAGCTTCTCACCTGCAAGGCTGGATGTTGGCTCCAAGGTAGGCAGGCATGTCTAATGGCAAAAGATTGGTCATTAGATTTTAATCTGCTCGGATTGATGGGCATCCTGGCTCCTTTGGAAATGGGTGGAATTAGGGAGCAGGAGGTAAAAACTGTAACTTCTCTCTTCAAATATGGTCCAAAGTCTTGTTCCCCATGTTCTGTGCCATCCCTGCTTTTCAGTGTTGTTGTATCAGCTTCTTCAAAGTGTTGCATTGCTCTTTAAAATAATGCAGGCTTCAGCTTCTTGTTTTGTTTCAGTATAAAAACCTGAATTTTTTTCCTTGGGCTTAAAAAATGAAAAGAAATGAAAGAAAACCAAGACCTTCTGCTGTTTTTGCAACAAGATTATGAAAAAGAAAATGTGGAACGCTGACCCATGACAGCCTTTAAAACAGAACCCTTGGCAGGGTCTTTTGGGGAGATCCCTTGTTAGATCCAGGAGATCCCAGGAGCCAGCCTCCTGCCCTGGGTTCCCCAAAGCCATTTCTGATGGCTCTGCTCACCTGTGCCCTGCTCCTCGGTGAGCTCTGTTTGCTTTCTGCCTCTCTTGAGTGGTCATTTAGAAAATCGTTTCCTTCAAGTGCTCAAATAAACAAGTGGCTTTGTTAAAATTCTCATGGGAACTCAGCGCTTGAGGGGACCATTGAGCCTGCCTGGCTGCACATTCCCTCTCACAAAACAAAGCATGTCATGGGTAATATTCCCTCTTCTCAGCCAAAGGCTGATTGCTCAAATTACTCTGCCTATCTCTTACAATTTGTGCTTATTTAAGACCCATATTTTCGTGTTTGTTATTGTGCCAGCGTTGTCCTTTTGCTGAAGTAGTTTCCTGCCCTTTTTGGTGTCCCCTGCCTCCACAGCCTGTTCTGGAGAGAGGGGTTGTGTTCCTTTTTTTTTTGCCTGTAGTTTCCCAGAGGGAGCAACCTCTCTCTTATGAGACCTGCTTTGCTCCCAGCATCATCAAGAGGTGTGAGCTGAGGTTTCATCTGGGGCTTGAGGATTTTCTGCGTTTAAATACTTGTTAAATCAAAAAACCCTCGGTGTTTTGGAGCTGTGTGGGCAGTATGCAATGTGCAGTTCCCGAGGATTAACCCAAACTATTTCCCCTAACATTTGTAGTGTGGAAAGTGTGGCTTCTGAGGGTTGGGGGAGCATTGCCAGAGGAGAGTTCAGCAGGAACTGCAGAGATAGGGCAGGGGAGAATGGATTCAAAGTGAAAGAGAGCAGGTCTAGATCAGATATCAGTAGGAAGTTCTTCCAGTTCCTCAGCACCCACACAGGGCACAGGGTGCCCAGAGCAGCTGGGGCTGCCCCTGGATCCCTGGCAGTGCCCAAGGCCAGGCTGGACACTGGAGCTTGGAGCATCCTGGGACAGTGGGAGGTGTCCCTGCCCATGGCAGGGGTGGCACTGGATGGGCTTTGAGGTCCCTTCCAACCCAAACCACTCTATGACTCCAAAGTGCTGCTTAGGGAAAAGCTTAGAAAAGCTGATATCCTCCTTTCCCTCTCTCTCCAAACAGCCTGCACAGTGAAGACACTTAATGGAAAATGTGTGCAGCTCTGCTGTCCCCAGCCACCCCAATCTGTGTGTCTGTCCTTGGATGAAAGAGGCAGGAGCAGTTTTGCTGCAGCCTTGCCTGGTTCAGGCAGTTCAGATGCTTTGGTGTGGAGCAGAGCCTAGGCTGGGCTGTGACCTGTGCAGCCAGCCCAGCTGTGCAAGTGTCTGAGCATCATTCCGTGGGATCTGCTGATGTGGGCACAGATCCATCCCTGCTGGGAGAGTTTCCAGGGCACATCTGGCTCTGAGCAGGCTTGGTTGGGTGGTGCCACCCCACAGGCCAGCACTGGGGTGTCTGACCTGCCAGGAAACCTTCACCTCCTTTGTGCTCACGTGCAGCATTGTTTAGAAATGTTCTGAGCTCTCAGCTGGCTCCCTGCTGCTCAGGGCTGGAGCTCTGCTCCCTTCAGGATCAGCCTTTAGGGAGGTAGCACCAGGCACTGTGCCTTTCTCCTGCAGGATCCTGCTGGCTTCACCTGGGCACACAGAGCCAGCTGTGGGAGTGTGTGGGTAAGGAAATCTCAACACCTGGAGGCAGGCACAGCTGGGAAGCTCCAGAGGAGCAGGCTCAGGTAGGGATGTTTTATTTGGGTGGGCAAGCACCCACTACTCTCCTCCACTCTGCCCAGGGTGTTCCTGCAGGCTGGGAGAGCCGTGCTGGAGCCCTCCCCCAGCCCTTTTCCTTTGCATTTCCATTCCCTTTCCCCTCACAGCAGTCCTTCAAGGTCTGTTTTCTCTGGAATATGTCCCCCTTAGGGTGTTGTACCAAATAACATTGCTACAGTTCCAATGAGGGGACAAACATCACATCAGCTTTGTTTATTGCTGCCTCAGACGGAATATTTTGAGAAGCTGTTGGATTTGCTGGATGCCTGTGGGTCTTGGGCAGTGAACTCCTCTCATGTTTGACCTCTGCATCTTTCAGAGTGCTCTTTCCTTCCAAAACTGTGTGCACAGGGTTTAGACACACAAACGTAGCTGCTCTGAATTTTTTTCCCCCATTTTTTCAAAAAAAAAAAATTATTGTGACCATTATATCATTCATCTCTTAAATCATGTCCAATAATTGTGACCAATTATATCATTCATGTCTTGAAACACTTGAGTGTCCTGCAGCAGAAGGACGTGCAGTGGCAATGGTGGAGCCTTCTGATAGCACAGCCAGTCTGGCTCTGCCACTTTCAACACCTTGGACTTGTTCAGTTTTTCTGCCCCTGAGTGGTTGCTCTCTTTGTCACTTGTGTACCCTGAATTTCTGGCTAAAATGTGCATCCTTCATAAGGTCCCCCAAAGTTTTTGGGGAACTCTCTGTTTTTAAGACCCTGCTTTTCCCTTGTCTGCCACATGGCTCCTTTCCTCCTCTGGTAGGAATAAATGGTAGAGTAAGGAAAAGATCCCTCAGCTCTGTGTCTGCTGCTCCTCTGGCTCTTCCAACAGCCAGTCTGGCTCTGCCATTTCCAACACCTTTGAACTTGTTCAGTTTTTCTGCCTTCAACTTGTTCAGTTTTCTATGGCAGAGTAAGGAAAAGATCCCTCAGCTCTGTGTCTGCTGCTCCTCTGGCCTCAGGTTTAACAGCTCATTTTAGTCCAACCTCAGCCTTTTGCTGCAGGCTGTGGTGACATCTTTCCTTCCATACCAAGGAGGAGGGGATGGAAGCAAATATCTCCAAGTGGAAACACCACAGAAGTGCAGAGTGTTTTGGTACATGTTCCTCCCCCTAGACTATTATATGGCTATCACCACTGATTTTAATTTTGCTCCAGAGAATTGCATCCAACGAGAGAAGAAAGAATTCAAATTCTAAAAACAGAGGACATGAAAATAATTTTCTCTTCCCCTGTTATACTGGGAGCCATCTATGGAGAACAATGCAGGTGGCTCAACAATTTTGGGGAAAATCTGAATTTAAGAAGCTCTTCCCTGACAGCTGTGCCCAAATGCAGGCTTTCCTCTGGCTTATTACTGCTCCAGGATGGCAATTCCTGCCTGGCAAACAGGACAGATTGAGGAATACAGGAACCACAGTTCCTATACTGCCAGTTAGCATCAAGGTTAGCTTGGCCCTTCTCAGCTTTCCCTCACTTATTGCTTCCTCGAGCTGAGCATTTTTACAGCCTTTTAATTTTCTCCGTATTTTTAAAACCCTCAAGAAGCCCTGATGGGAAGGGCCATTAACATGAGCTGTGGACTAATGAGGAGCACAGCTCATGTGCTGGAGGTATCGATTTGCTGAGCTCCAGTTGTGTTTCTCCCTTGAATTCTTTGTGCTCTCCCTTCAGCTCTGCTGGCTGTTTACTCACACAGCAGCCCAGTGAGGAGAAGATGAACTGCTGGGACTCTGCTGCCCAGGCATTGATGCATTGCCTCTCCCTTTGTGTTCTTTAAATGCCAGAAATCCCCTGCTTTTATTTGGAACATCTTTTTAATCTCTTCTTTCATCCATGAAGAAAATCAAGAGCTGAGTTCTACAGTTCTCTTTTTTTTTTTTTTTTTCTCCTTCTCCCAGAAGGTGTTTCTTTCCCTTAAGGGGCACCTTTCTGGTATGTTCCATCTCTGAGAAGAGAAAACAGGCAGAATTTATCCCATATTTGTGTATGAGGATAAATTTCCTTTGTTTTTTTTTTGATCAAGCCGTTTCATGTAGGCACTTCATCAGGATTTCTGGATTTTGAAACAGTCGTGAATTTGTCCTGACCTTCATTTTATCTGTGTGACTTTAGGAAAACAAAAGGATCTAAATTAACAGTAACAGTGAATAATGCTGTCTAAATTGAAGAATAAAATGGAAGAGGATAAACCATCAGTAAACGCACTGGTAAAATGCCCTGAAATAGGCTGCTTACCTTCTTTTTTTTGATGTATTGCCTTTTCTGAGCTCAGACAAATACTTATTCCTTAAAAGCAATTTCAGATTCATTTATCCTTGCAGGATATAACTTTACCCTGTGGCATCTCTTGTGACTAAACTATTGTTTTGGAGGAAAATATATATAAAAAAATAACCTTAAATTTCAACTTTTTGCTGCCGCATTGTGAGGCTTTTTTTGAGGTAGGAGTTGGAGCAAAATGGTTTTATGATGTCTGTGCTAAAGCAGAACCAGCTGCTCCCCCTGTCTCTGCTCCCAGTTCCAGCACTGGGTGGTTTTGATGCCTTTCTTACATTTTATGTGAAATCCAAATGGTGTTAAAGCCTCTCTTTCCACAAAGCACATTCTTGTCCTGATACTGGGCTAGAGGGCAGATTCTGGAGAAACTCTGCAGAAAATAGTGTAAATCCTTTGTCAGTCATGTTTTCTACATCATTTGTTCAAAGACGTGGTTCAAATACAGGCTTAATTTATTTTTTTTAAATAAACTAGTTCTTAGGATTGCATTCACTTTTTTTCCCAAGTTGTGTTGATGTAAGTTATATAAAACTGTGGGTGCTGGCAGAGTGCAGGGTTTTGCACTTCTCATCTTGGAACTTTAAACAAAAAAATTAAAAATCTTGGTCTTTGACTATGAATAACTAGAAATTATCCAAAGTTGCTCAGGTTGAAGCAACCTGATCTGTAAGAGGTGTCCGTGGCCATGGCAAAAGGTGGGACTGGATGAGCTGTAAGGTCCCTTCCAATCCAAACCATTTGGGGGTTCTAGGAAAAATAGGCTTTTTAAAGAAGTAGCTTATTATTGGAGAGTTCTCCCCTTACTTACATCTCTATTTCAGGATGTTCCTTGCAAAAGAATTGGGAAGAGCCATGTTTCTCCATGCTAGATGTGGAACACTTCCACCTTCTTATGTGGTTCAGAGAAAGAGAGAAAAATGCTGCTGCTGCTGCTGCGAAGTGTTTGGAGGGACCACAGCTCAGGGAAAGGCAACGTAGCGACAAAGAAATTAAGTACAGCTTCAGAAAGTCAAATGTCTTGTTAAGTCTGGGCAGAAATCAATAAGAGCTTTTGAGAATGGTGGTATTGACCATTCTATTTTGAGAAATACTTGTGTCTCTTGGAAAACCAGAGCAAACGGCTACAGCAGTGATGCAGATGAATTTTGCAGTGACTTTTTCTAGCTGTGCACATTGGGAAATCAGGGATGTCTGTCCTGCTGTGCTGGGGCTTCCAGGCACCTCTTGGCACCTTGGCTGGGTGTTTTTGGGGGATGTGCTCCTGGTGATCTCTGCAACTGCCTGAAAGGAGGTGGTGGTGAGGTGGGGTCAGGCTCTTCTGCTGTGTCTTGTGAGAGGTTAAAGGAAATGTCTTTAGGTTGTACCAGGAGATGTTTAGATCAGATAGTAGGAAAAAAAAAATCACTAAAGGAGTGGTCAGGCACTGGAATGAGTTGCTCAGGGTGTTGGTGGAGTCACAAGACATGTCTGGATGTGGCTCTTGGGGATGATGATGGTGCTGCTGGAGAGAGGGTCTGTGACCTTACAGGTCTCTTCTCCCCTTGGTGACTCTGCCCAGAGCCCTGTCTGTGAGCTGTGCTCACCCTGAGCCTCATGGGGACTTGTCCCCAGCTCCCAGGAGTCTGGCTGCCCTCCCCCAGCCCATTAGCAGTGCTCTCCTGTTTCAGAGAAGTAAATGATCCTGTTTTTTCCATTTTCATTATGGCTGGGCTGTGACGTCGGCTTTGACGTGGCCCTGGTTGAGAAACGTTGGGTTTGAACCACTGAAAGGGCTGATCCTCTTCTCTCCCTGCTCACTCTGGAGCTGCTCTGTCTGGGGATTTGGCCAGTGCTGCTTTAAGTGGAGAACAGGAGAAAATCCTGGAAAGCAGCTGTGTTTTCCTGGTGCCGTGGTTCCCCACAGATGCTGGGTTTGCTGTTGGATGCAGGTGGCAGCTCCTCTCTGTGTGGAGGCCCCATTTTCCTGGGAAGAAGTGCTCCAGGCTGCAGGAGGGCAAGTAGGTGATCTGAATTTTTGGGTCTGGGTGATGCTCTGTGCCCTTTGTGGGAGGAATATCTACGTGTCTGCAGCAAGGAAACTTGGACTGGGAAATGAGAGCAAATTGTGCTGAAGTCAACTGAAACAGGAGTTGGACTTTGTGCCAAATTGCAAACTGTGGGTCTCTCAATCATTCCTCTGCAGAGAGCAGCCTATAACAAAGATTACTTTGCCGTGAGACCCACAGAAAAATATCTGTTCTCTTGCATTCGTATCAGTTAATGATACAAATCTGCTGATGGCTGGGAGTATTTATTTGCTGTGAAAAGAACCTGCTTATGTTGCACTGAGCGTCACGGTTGACTAGCAGGTACCAGGCTTGTGTACTGGGGATGGAAATGATCCTGGGACATGCATTATTGACATGTCCCACTTCCAGGAGCACTGCAACATTTCCTGAGGGCTTCCAGGTGAGCTGGGAGGAGTTTGAGCCTGAACCTGGGGGTTTACATTGCCAGGCCAGGTAAGATGCTGGAGGGCACTGGAAGAGCCTGGGGGGGCTGTGGCAGGGGGACCAGCTTTACTCCAGGGCAAACCTCAGGGCTCAGGGGTGTTGGAAGATGCGGTTTCACTCAGCTTTCCCAGCTGTGGCAGCAGGCCCTGTACCTGGCTGCCTTTTCAGTGTGGAGGGCAGAGCTGTTGCATTAGTTTTGCTTTTCTTGTTGTTTCCTCCCACTGGGGGGGAAAGACATGTTTTCAAATGAGCAGGTGTATATTTTCATAAGCCCCAAGCATTCCTTTGTGGATGAAAGAGTTGTGAAACATCTGAAAGCTATTTTCTTTGACATGAGCTTCTCTGTTTGAAGAATGTGGGGAATAATTTCTTATTCAGGCTGAAGCAGATGAAATTGTTACCATGTTCTGATGTAATGGACTGTATGAAATGGATATTTGGGCCTTTCTAAATAAAATGCTTCTGGAACATGTTTGGAGCTGTGAACTGACTCAGACTGAGCTACAGGGAGAAAAATACACAGAAATACCTGTGAGAAAGAAAGGAGAATTTCCTACAATATGCTGGCAAATGCATGCTAGTGTTGAGCAGAGTGTGTTTAAAGGGAGTTGCCCTTTGATTTTAGGGTGAGGAATATGTTGTTTGGTGGTGGGATGTGAGAAGTGGCATTGTGGAGTCCTCATCCCTGGAAGTGTTCAACAAACATATGGAGGAGGCACTTGAGAACAGGGTTGATCTTAACGGTTGGACTTGATCATCCTAAAGGTCTTTTTAAACCTTAATGATGCAATGGCTGGGCAGTGTTGCTATTAAGAATTATGTAAATCAATAATGCTGATAAAAGGTTGAGCTGTTTACTGGGAGAATTGCACTTCCCTTCACAGGGAAATGTTCTTAAAATTGGATTGATTGGAATCTGTGCAGTGTTTTGGTGATGTGAGGCAGAACACAAACTTGTGATATATTCTAGGCTGATTCAGTTTTTCAGATAAATCCTGGCTGCAATTTTTGTTAAATGATTGATCCACCAGGTGTAATGGTTGCCATGCCAGAAGTTGATACCATATTTAATTCTTTTCTCCTTGCTGTTGCTCCCTGTTGCCCCTGAAGTTTTCATCCCTGAGGGGATGCTGCTGCTAGGGTATGAATGTGAGAGAACTCAGGCATTCCATGAAGAATTTGGGAAGCCTGAGAGCCTTAATTAGCACAGAGACCATATGCTTCCAGTCTGGGGTCCTGTCCAGAGAATGGCAAGTGGCTGATTTGGAGCAGAAGAGGGGATCAGTGTTAGGAGGTGCCAGGGGAGTTGGGTTTCACAGTTTCCAGGGTGTCACACGCTCCTTTCCCCCATGGAAGGGGCATTTTTACTGGTGTTTTTTGTCCAAGGCATTGGTGCTTTTTGTCTGCCACAAAGCAGAGAGAGCAAAGGTGGTCAAGCAGTTCTGTGTGATGCCTTAAGTTTTAGCTTTCATATTTTTCAGATTCTGTGCTGCCTTGGTGTGTAACTCGGAGCTTCATAGTAACTGTTAGCAAGTTCTCTTCACAGGACAGTCAAACAAAACAATCCTTTTCCAGCTTGAGACCAAGGGCAGCCATTACAGCCTCAGGCCCAAAAAGCATAAACAATGGTGAACTGAAAAGAGAAAAGCAGGAGGATGGGACTTCATAACTTGAAGCTGTAATTGGCCAATTAATCCTAATATGTAAATGGGCCAAAACTTATAAAAGTGAGAGACCTTGTGACAGGTTGTCCATTTTGTGGCCATTTTGGGTTCACCTGGCTCGGCTCTTGTGCTGCCCAAGGTGGATCCATAGAGGCCTTTTGATAAATCCCTGCTTTATTCTTTAGCTCTGTCTGGCCTCTGTTCTAGGTCAGCCTCTCTAGGCATCATGTGTGTTCCCCAAGGTCAAGCCCTGGATTCTGGGGTCAGGCCACATGACAGCTCTGCTGCTTGAGAGACCAGAGGCCAGTGCAGTCCAGAAGGATGATTGCTGGGCTGTGCCAAAAGAAGCATGAGCAGCAGCTCGAGGGAGTCAATGCTGCCCCTCAACTCTGCTCTTGACACTACACAGGGAGTTCTGCATCCAGTTCTGGGGTTCCCAGCACAGAAAGGATATGGAACTACTGCAGTATGTACAGAGGAGGCCACAGAGGGGCTGCACGGCTGGAGCCCCTCTGGAGCCAGGCTGGGAGAGCTGGGGGTGCTCACCTGGAGAGGAGAAGGCTCCAGAGAGAGCTCAGAGCCCCTGCCAGGGCCTAAAGGGGTTCCAGGAGAGCTGGAGAGGGACTGGGGAGAAGGCATGGAGGGACAGGGCACAGGGAATGGCTTCCCAGTGCCAGAGGGCAGGGCTGGATGGGATATTGGGAATGAGGAATTGTTCCCTGGCAGGGTGGGCAGGCCCTGGCACAGGGTGCCCAGAGCAGCTGGGGCTGCCCCTGGATCCCTGGCAGTGCCCAAGGCCAGGCTGGACACTGGGGCTGGGAGCAGCCTGGGACAGTGGAAGGTGTCCCTGCCCATGGCAGGGGAGGAACTGGATGGGCTTTAAGGTCCCTTCCAACCCAAACCAGTCTGGGATTCTGTTCCTTTCTCCTGGCACAGCCTATTTCCCATAGTGCTGTTGGCCTGACACTGGTGAGACACAGAATCAAGGCCTCTGTGTGTACAGGAGGTTTGTCCTGCTGCACTGGCTGTCATCCAGGGACAAGGAATGAATGAGTGAAATCCTCTGTGCAGGGCTGGCCCTTCAGCATTTGGAGGGAAGAGCTGCTCAAGGCCTTGCTCTTCCTCTGTTGTTCAGTATGGTGGTTTCAGAGCTTCACTGAGGGCAACTTTCCTTTGTGTAAAGAAAGAAGTCTGTATGGAAAGCAGTTCTGGTTGTGGTTTGAAACACCAGGCTTTTGTTGTTTCACTGTGTGCCTGGATTTACATTCTGTATGAATTAGGGCAGGGAAGCAGAACAGTACAGCTGTAGGTGAAGCTACCGTGCAGCACCAGGTGTTCTTCATACCTTGTAACTCCTTCACATGGGAGGGGGAAGCCCTGTTCTGACGGCTGAGCCTGCTAACAACCCCAAGTGCATCAGTTCACTTAAATCCCTTACTAAAATTAGGCCAAAGGCAGGATAGCAGCAGTTAAATTTGCTTTCCAAGGCAATGTGTGCCACAGCACAGCTGGGCAGTCATTGCTGTGCTCTGGTGCCTTGTTTGAGTAACAGGGTGGTCCTGCATGTGAAGCTTTGCTGTGGCAGTCCAAGGTGCAGCACTCTCCCATTTTACATCTTTTCCTTTTGCAACACCACTGAAACACAAGCTGGGATGACTAAAGAAGTAAATTAAGGTGTGTGTAACTGAGCTGGGGTTCATCAATGTCCTGAGAATGATGAGGGCCGCCCTGAAGAAGGAGAGGTTTGTCTCAAGTGTTCAGTCACTGTTGGAACAGCAAAATGTCAATTTAAGAAGGGAGCTGTGATGGTACCTCCCTCACTCGGGGTTCATGTTGGGAACCAGAGGGGCTGGCTGGGCTTCCACCAGCAGCTTCAAGCTGAGTGCAAAGTTTATCCAAATTCTTGCTTGACTCTTGATCCAGGTGTGATGTATGGCCCAGATCCCTCCCTGCAAGCTGGGAGCTGCAGGGCTGCACTTCTTTCTGTGAAAGCTCAGCACTTTTTTTCTTTGTTTGCTCCTATGTCGTGTTAGGGGCACTGATTAAATTTAATCATGGACTGATTGGGATTGGAAGAGACCTTAAAGATCTTCTCATTGCAACCTCTCAGCTGGGAGGCAAGAACCAGGTTGCTCAGGGCCCCATCCAGCCTGGCAAATGTCATCCTGGAGGTCTCAAGGGTTGCGGATTCTTCTTAGAACACAGCTGGGTGTTTAAATCCTGGATGATTTGGCTGTCTGCAAGTGCTGATGTGCAGAAGACAAGAAGTGGTGCAGTATCCTGGGTGCTCTGTGGCAGGGCAGGCAGTTGCAGCAGCAATGACCTGTCATTGGTTTGTATCTACCCCATCTCAGTATCATCCTGGAGGTCTGAAGGGTTGCAGATTCCTCTTAGAGCATAGCTGAGAGTTTAAATCCTGGATGGTTTGGCTGCCTCCAAGTGCTGATGTGCAGAAGACAAGATGTGGTGCTGCACCTGCTGGTGTGTGGTGCAGTGCCCTGGGTGCTCTGTGGCAGGGCAGGCAGTTGCAGCAGCAATGACCTGTCATTGGTTTGTATCTACCCCATTTCAGCTGGGAATTATGTTCCATGACAGCATTACTTAGAATCTTCTCTAGAGGAGGCACAATGTTCAGCCAACCAACAAAACCCCATCACAGAGCAGCCCCCTTGAGCCCACGTGTGTTGGACACTTGAGTGTCCTGTGAGGAGAACCCTGCACTGCTCAGGGTTTGCCTGGCTGAGAGCTCTGCTGCTCTGTGTGTGTGTGAAGGGATGAGTTGGCAGAGACAATAAAATGAACTCTGCCAGGCTGGCAGGTCTGGGGCATCCCATTCCATAATTCTGTCCAGCAGTTTGATTGTTCTGCCCCCCACCTGCCTTCCTCCAAGGACAAGCATCTCTTCTCTTCTTGCTTGGTTTTATTCCCTTTGTCTCAGGTTTTATTCATCAGAAAGCTCTTTTCAAAGGCTTCTCTCACCCCTGCAATGATTATATAAATATCTATATTTTATATCTCTATACAGATACATGCACTGTAATGCTGCTTTTGGATGATACACGACCTTGCAACTTCATTTGGAAATACATGACCTTGCAACTTGAAAACTCGGCAGATTTCTGAGCATTGTCCATAGAAAATGCCTGGTTGGGAGGCAAGGAAGGAAGTTTGGTTGAGGCACCCTGGGATTGCATCAGTTTTCACATCTAGACTAGGGACAGCTCATGAGTGAAGAACGTCGTCAGCAGTGACGATGACTCAGATAGTTGAGTTTATGGGGACGACAGCACGGTGGTTGACTTCTAGTAGGCGGAAATGTCCTAAGGGCAGGTCTGCTGTTGGGATTATGTAGGAGTCGAATGTTAAATCTTTAAGGTTGGTGTAGGTTCAGTATCATTGGTGGCCGATGGCTTTTAGGGTCAGGTCGGGTTCATTGATTTTGTCTATCATAGAGAGGATTTGTAAGGATGGTAGGGCGAGCATGACTAGAACTATGGCGGGGAGAATTGTTCAGATGAGTTCCATTACTTGTGCGTCAACTGTGCTTGATGATAGTTTTTCTGTGAGTGTATGGGTTAATAGATAGAGGACTAGGCTGCAGATTGCTAGTGCAACCATTAGGGCACGGTCGTGGAATCCTATTAGTTCTTCTATGAGAGGTGAGGAAGCATCTTGGAAGTTAAATTGTGAGTGGTTGGCCATGTTCGGGTAGAGATGTGCTGGGCTTTCACCTGCAATTTAGTCTTGACAAGGCTATGTGATTATTTTACTAGCATCCCTTTGTGAGAAAGAAGCGTAAGTGGTCTGTGCGTTTGGCTTGAAACCAGCATATGGGGGTTCGACTCCTTCCTTTCTTGGACTTGGACAAAGGCAGGCTCCTTGAAGGTGTGGAATGGGGGTGGGCAGCCATGGATTCATTCGACATTAGTGCTTGTTAGTTCTGGCTGTAAGACTTTACGTTTTGACGCAAAGGCTTCTCTGATGATGAATATTGGTATAATTACGGCTGTTAGGGAGATAAGTGAGCCTACTGAGGACATGGTGTTTCATAGCATGTAGGCGTCTGGGTAGTCTGAGTATCGTCGTGGCATGCCTGCTAAGCCTAGGAAGTGCTGAGGGAAGAAGGTCAGATTTACACCTACGAATATTACACCGAAATGTGCTTTAGCTCATGTTGAGTGGACTGTGTATCCAGTGAGTAGGGGAAATCAGTGGGTGAAGCCTGCTAGGATTGCAAATACTGCTCCCCTAGACAGGACGTAGTGGAAGTGGGCTACCACGTAGTAAGTGTCGTGCAGGGCAATATCTAATGAGGAGTTTGCTGGGACGATTCCTGTTAGCCCTCCAATGGTGAATAGGAAGATGAACCCTAGGGCTCATAGTACTGGGGGGTCTCATTTGATTGTACCTCCATGGAGTGTGGATAATCAGCTCAATACTTTGATTCTGGTTGGGATAGCAATGATCGTAGTGGCGGCTGTGAAGTATGCTCGAGTGTCAACGTCTATTCCTACTGTGAATATGTGGTGGGCTCAGATGATAAAGCCTAGGAATCCGATAGCATGGCTCATCCTATTCCTATGTAGCTGAATGGTTCTTTTTTGCCTGCATAGTATGCTACGACATGGGAGATGATTCCGAATCCTGAGAGGGTTAAGATATAGACTTCTGGGTGACCAAAGAATCAGAAAAGATGTTGGTATAGTACAGGATCTCCTCCAGCAGGGTTGAAGAATGTGGTGTTTAGGTTACGGTCTGTAAGGAGTATTGTGATTCCTGCAGCAAGGACTGGAAATGATAGGAGTAGGAGGACTGTGGTAATTAAGACCGATCAAACGAATAGGGGGGTTTGGTATTGTGAGAGGGCAGGGGGTTTCATATCGATTGCTGTTGTAATGAAGTTGATTGCTCCAAGGATTGAAGAGATACCAGCTAAGTGTAGGGAGAAAATTGCGCGGTCGACTGAGGCTCTGAGGCTCTAGCTCACCTAGCTCTGGTGAGCTAGGTTGCCAGCTAGTGGGGGATATACTGTTCAGCCTGTGCTGACACCTGCTTCGACGGTGGAAGATGCTAGGAGGAGAAGGAAGGATGGGGGGAGTAGTCAGGTGATGATGATACATGACCTTGCAACTTCATTTGGATATACGTGACCTTGCAACTTGAAAACTTGTTCACTTTCTTGTGGAGATTATTTCAATTATGCAGTAATCTTAATTGTCTTAATTTGAAAGGAGATTTTTCTCCATCAGCGTAATATTTCACATACATGTTCATGTTCATGAGGCAAATATTTCTTACATTTGTGTAGGTAATTTTTCTTTCTGTCTACAAATAATAGTGAGAACTACAATTTAAACCCTATTTTCCTTTGTGTTTCTTATTGTTCTTGCAACTGCTTCTTTGCTTTAGTGTCTTTATGAATGAAGGTAACAATAATGTCAAAATATTGTTGGGAAAACTCTCTGTCGTACCTTCTGTGATTCAAGATCTTTGTTGTGCTACAAGACAATCCTGTCCTTGCTATGGGGAACAGTTTTATGAGATTATGCAGTGTGGGGAATTTGATTTATTTGCTTTAGAATGTGCAGATAGAAGTAAAACCTGGGCTTAGAGCTCTTAGGAGTAAGAAAACCAAGATGTGTGTGCTGAGCTCAGCTCATGGTTTGCTGGTTTGGGCATCTTGGGGGGTGATTCCTCTCTCCATCTCTGTTCTCTCCTTGATAAATGATGGCTGCAGCAGTATCTTTGTGACACAGCTGCTGATTTTAAATTATGGCTTGATAGACACAGAAATTAACAGCATAAAGGTCTTAAGTCTGTTCTCTTGATATCTTTCTGGTGTTGATTTGGTAATTGCAAACTGCAGTTAAAATAACTGACCAACTTGACATGGAGGAAATCGATTCAGAACTTCAATCTTGTGCTTCCATGCACTGTTAACTTTGCTCTGCAGCTCCTGGGTGAGACAATCTCATCTCCAGGCTCCCAGCCAGACCTGCCCAGGAGGGGAAATGCACTGCACAGGAGATCCTCAGTGCAGCCAGAGCAGGAAGGGTCCTGCCAAAAGGCCACACTACAGGTGTGCATTGGCATACAAATTACCCCTTCAGCCACAGGCATCTGGGATTTTTCCCCAAGAGAATTCTCATCTGTGTGACTACTTGCATTTTTGGGAATCGTAACATGACTGGCAAGTGGCAAAAATTTTAGACTTCACGGGCTTTTTGGGGCTGTGGTTGTGGTTTATGTTTGTGTTGGTGGTTTAGGGCTGGGCTGTGGAGGAGGGGTCTCACCAGAGTGGGATTGGAGCCTCAGCAGTGGTGCCCACTGAAACCCTCCCTGTGCTGTGCACAGGACCAGAAAAGAGAAGAGCAGTGGCTGAAAAATGATATAAGGTGATGAGGAATGGGGAAAGTGTCTGAAACAGAGAGCACCTGCACAGCAGGTCTAGATGACTTTGTCAAAAGAGCAGTGGAACTGTGGCTGCCCTAAGAAGAGATGAGAGTGAAGGGTAATTTAAAAGGAGAAATAGTGGAAAGTGTCTGAAACTGTGTAACCCAAAGTCACAGAATCAGCAGGTTTGGAAAAACCCCTCAACCACAGCACCAACAGCATCACCCCTAAACCAAAATCCCAAAAGCCACATCCAGACACTTCTCTCACACTCCCAGATATGGTGGTGAGAATGAGGTGCTTTAGTGTCTCAGTAGGACATGAAATGAATGACACGCACATGCTGAAATGTCAAGGTGAAAAAGTGTTGTTTATTTCTGATTCTAATATTTATAGACTTTCAAAAGTGACCATGCATTGGAGGATGAAATTGCCACCTCTCCAGCCACACTGGTCAAACCAACAGTCCATCAAATTTCTCTTCCTCCAGAAAGGAATGCAAAACAATTATTATTTACATGAAAAGTGCGTGAGAAACTCCATTACAAAAATGTAAACATCAGAAGGCTTAGAAGAACTTAGAAGAATAGGGCAACAGTTTAGAAGTTTGTTCAGCAGAAGAAAATCTGGCAGATGTTGTGAAACTCAGAGGGCGCTCTGAGATTTGAACAGAACACTTGTTTGGTTGAAGAGGGTGTGATGGAATAGGGACAGGTGAGACTTTGGTCTGAGAAATGAGTGAGGAACCTTAAATTCTCCAGGAGTAGCTCTCTGGGGAGCATCCCAGCAGACAGAGCTCTGAGAAGAGCAGGGGTGAGGTTGCTGCAGTTCCAGAGCCCTTGCATTGACCATCCTCTGCTTGTTTGTAGGAGTTAGTGCCAAAAATCCACAGCAGCTGGGCTTGGCATCCAAAAGGGGAGCAGGAGCACAAGGAAGAGACAATTGAGGAATGAAAAATGGCTCTTGGAGTAGTTCAGGGCTGTTGGATGAAAGCACAGACCCAAGGGCCTCATGTCAATAGTAGACCAGCTGGGTAAGGCTAATAAAGCCTAGAGGTAGCTGATTGCATGGAAAAGCAAAATGGGGAAGAATCAATGTGACTTTTGCAGTGGGAAGCTGATGCTAATGCAATTATTGGAGCCTTTGAAAGGATCAGCTCAGAGGGTATTAAGGAACACAGGGGAATAGGAACAAAGGTGCTTGCAGTGACAAAAGGTGACTGTGAAAAGTAGGAAATGAGAGTCAGCTCTCACAGTGCAGGGGAGTTGGGAGCAGACCTGTGTTGTTCTGCTACTCCTTGTGCATTGGAAAAAAGGAGTATTGGTATGTTGATGATCACCAGTCAAGAAAGAGAGATGAGAGGAGCTGCAAAAGGGCCTTGGAGTATTGAGTGGTTGGATAATAAAAAGGCAGATGAGATTCACTCGAGATAAATGTGGAGTGATGTATATAGAGATTCTAATTTTCATATGAAGCCTGAGCTCTGAGCTGACTGTTATGAATCAGGAGTGAGATCTTTGTGTTAAAATTTTAGGGAATTTCTATGAAATGTCAGCTGGGTGCTTGGCAGCTGCCAAAAAGCTGGCTGAAGGGCTAGGAATGATTAGAAAAGGAATAGAAAACAGAAGGGAGCATTCTATGACCACATAAATCCATGTGTTGCCTGGATCTTTGCACAGCCATCATCCTCCCAGCCTGGAGAGCAGCAATGGAAGCAGTTCAGGGGCTGCTGAAAGGCAGCATCTGGACACAGAATGGAGGCAGTGCAGCTCAGCTCAGTGGGAATATGTCCTTGTCAGTCTGGAAGGCAACAGGGGGAGAGGAGGGGAAGAGCTCTGTGCTGGTTTCAGTGCTGTGGACAAGGGGAGTAGAGAATTGGGCTCTTTTCAGTGAGTGCCTGGGGGAGTGCAGAGGTTCCCAGGAGCAGCACTTGGTTGTAGACACCCCCTGAGGGCTAGGAGAGAACAAAGGAGTGGAAACTTTTCCTGTGCATGTGGAAAGTGGTCAAGTGCAGACATTCCCTGTGGTCAAAGCACTTAAGATGCAGGGTTTGAAGCCTTAGGAGCCCTGGGAAATCAGGAACACAGGCTCAGTCTGACCGAGGGACTTGTCCATCTGTCCTTGGGCACTGCTGCAGGCTGGAAGAAAAGGCTGCAGAGATCTCTGGTGTGACCTGATACCATTGCAAATATCCAGATTTAAATCAGTTTTAGTCAAGTGTTCAACCCAATGGGGTACCTGGGGTTTAGTGTTAGGTATAACTTCTGAAAGCAAGAGTAACTCCCATGGGAGTTATTTAACTTCAGCTCTAAGCTCTGGTGCAACTGTGTCCAACCTGGCTTATTTTTAGGCTGGTGCTTAAATCACCTAGAAATAGTGACAATGGGCATCCATTCTTGCTGAGAACAAGGAATCCTGGAATGGAAGTTATCTGGAATCTTCAAAAGAAGAAAATACATTCCAAAACACTGTAATCCCCACCCTCCACTTCTCTCAGCTGCACAGCAGTTTCATTTAGAAACAAACAAAGAAAAAATAATAATGGTAAAAAAACTTGCTCTGCTTTCCCCACTTGCCTTTCACAGCTCTCCTGACTTGCTTTTTCCTCCTGACACTTGCTCTTAAACATATTCCTTATCTTACTTTAAGATTTATCTGTTTGGCAAGAAGACCCTACAGCAGGAGGGAAGGACCCAACACCTGTGAGTCCTTACTCTGGCACTGTGCTGGAGACAAAGAATGCTTGATGTCTCTACAAAGCAGAGATTTATTCATGATTTGTGAAGAATAAAAAGAAAAAAAAAATACTTTTTGAGCATGGGAGAACACTGTGCTGAAGCCATGTAAGTTAATAAAATAATCATGGGGATGAATTATGTATTTCCACTTGGAAGATGTCTTACAGGTTTTAGCAAGACAGGACACAGCAGAGGTGAATGAGAACCTCTCCTGGGGAGTGAGAAGTTGCTCATATTGCTTCAGGCCACGCAGGGGGAGATGACTTTTCACTGCAATGTGCTCCAGCACCAAAAGCAGGGAGCTTCCACTGTGAGTGAGTCTGCTCTCAGCAGGACACTGCAGGGAGCCTCTTTCTGCACTACAATTTATAGAATGACCCCCTTGATTAGGAAAACAAACCAAAAAACACCACCAAAAGACACAAAAAGATGGAAACGTGTATTAATGGTAAGAAGGATTGACCATGAAGCACCATCTAAATTTTTCTTGTATGTTGCAGCTGTTATGTGACCACAGTGGAATTGTGTTATTTGAGATTGTCAGATTCAAAGCCACTCAAAGAGTGGCTTTGCATTGATGGAAATAAAAGCTTCACCTAAGGTTTCTACTGGAGATTCTGGCTTTAGATTCTAATGTTATTTATGGATTTTTGTGGGTTTAACTATTTAAAAATATATTTAATATTTTATATTATTTTATGGGTTTCATTTTTAAGGGTCACCTTAACCATGGCTTTTGTATGACTCACAAGTGCCCTGGTATGGAAATGTGACTCAGCAGGTCTAAAATGTCAGAGATTTATTAAAAATAAGTTTTGCCTGGTTAGTTGTTAAATACACACTGCTTGAGTGCAAATGACAATAGGGTCTGAAAACCTGAGAAGAATTGAGACTGTAACTCAAATAACTAGCAGTAATATTTAGAATACCCTCTAAAGGAATGCCTTCCCTTTGGCGAGTTTTCCTGGGCTTCCTGTTTGGCATAGTTAATGTCCATGAACTGATGGCTGGAACAGGCAGCAAACAGTGGCTTTGCTTCCCAAAATCCCTTGGAATGTTGTAGTGCTGCTGGCTTGGCTAATTAATGAACTGTCCGTGGGATGTCCTCCAGGGATCCTTCACTCCACAGTAACAGTATCAAGTTTTGTAGTTTTTTGTTTCAGACTCATCTAATAAAAACATCAGGGATCTCATGAAAAACTCCTTTAAAATTTGTTCTTGTACATAATCTTCTATATATGGATATCATAAAAAAAAAAAAAAAAAACCAAAAAAAGAGGGCAAGATGCTTAAATGAATATTTTATTTCTGTTGGAAAGGAAGAACACGATTCTGCCATGGTTTCTGTGCCCAAATCATCATCAGCAGCTCTGCAGTGCTGCTCTCTTCCTCTGCAGCAAGGCACATTGCTGGGGGATTAAAAAATTTAATATAAAAAATCCCAGTGTGCTGCTGGTGGAACATCACCTGCATGATAACATCTGGCATCAGAGGAAAGCAAAGGCCATCTCCAGCCCTCTTTCTTCCGGCCAAATCAGGGCTGGGCTGCCCAGCTGTGTGGGAAGAGCTCTGATTCCCTCAGCAAAGTGAAGTTTCTGCTATGAATCTTTTACTGATAAAATACATGGGGGAAATAAAAAACTTGGATATGGCCACAAGGGTCAAGATGTGGCCAGGAATCGCAGAGGGTTCTTACAGAAAAAGGTGGAGCAGTTCAGAAGGGGCTTTGTACCAGTGCACTCACCTAGGCAAAGGAGCTTCAAAGGGTTTGGAAATAAAAGATGAGGTGGGAGCCAGGGCAGATTACAGCATGAATAAGATTCTCCACTCTCTTTAGTGCTGACAGTGAAATCCCAATATGAGCTTCAGAATAGAAGGAACGGATTTTCTAAAAATTTTTCCTGCCCTTGTTCATTTTACTTTGCCCATCCTGGAAAATGAAAGTTGGACTGCAAGCTGCCTAGTGGTGCCCCTGAAAAGTGGAAGGATTTAATTCTTGAGATGTCAAGTAAAATCTCCCACATTCTTCAATTAAAACTGTTTATCTTCTATGACCTGGCTTTGGAGAAGAGTTTCAGCTGCCTGCAGCCTGGGTGAATGAAATAAATAAACTGTTAAAAACAAACCAAAACCGTCTCCTGTTACAACTTTTTTATTCAGTAGTTCCAGGCTGAATCAACAAGCTGTAATAAATATCTGTAACTAATTTCTCAGTGTGTGTTGGGCACAGAATATATCTTATCTTTACAGAATCACTGCACAAATGTCTTTTCTAGAAGCAAGTAACAATTAACTTGTCAGAAAACAAGATAGATGAAGCTGATTAGGAAGGCTGCTTTTATTGTGACACCATATAATTATGGAATTCCTCCAGGCCCTTCAAATTGAGATATAGATATGTATCTGTGTGTTTGGAGTTAGCTTGGTCCTTAAAAATTTGGATGGCACTGACCAAAATAGGGCTTAGGGTTCCTGTTTTCTCTGGAACTTGCTCCCACTGAGAGTTATCTGTCTTTTTATCCCAAATTGGGACATTCTCCCAAACATTCCTCTCATGTAGAACAGTGCTTGAGCCACTAGAGACATATTTAAGTGACATTAAGTGACAGATACCTGGAATGGGAAACCTCTGTGGGCTAAAGCTGGATGGAGAACAAGCAAATCAACAACTCCTAACAAAACCCATTCAGAATGGAACAATTGAGGGGTTTTTCCTATTTTCAGATTGAGTTTAATTTCTTTCTTTTGTGTATGTGGAACGGAGATCAGTAAAAACCCACATTTGGGTAGAAAGTTTAAATAATTTAGAGCAACATGATAACAATCTTGGGCTCTGGGCTGCATTCTACCTGGGTGGGTGATGGAAATTTAACCTCAGCCTTGCAGCAGGTGTGGAAGACCAGCAGAGCATCAAATTCATTTTACCTGGGGAAAAGGAAGGGGAAATGACAGCTCTTGCCATCAATGCAGATTTTGGCAGACAATAACAAAACTTTTGGTTCCAGTCTCAACACACTGAATTTGAGTTGTCAATTTGGACTTCAAGCTGTGCTTTTTATTCCTTAAATAGTAAAAATAGTAAAAGGTGGGTTTGGATAGTCAAGGCAAAACCAATTTTTTGTTCTTGACAAAATGTTTTGGCTTTTTTGTTTTGTTTTGTTTTGTTTTTCCTTCACTCAAGGTAGCAGTGCTCCTGGAGTCCAGTTCCTTTCTGTTTTAGATAGGAACTGCTGCTCATTAAACTTTTGGTGGGAATGCAATTTTGGCTTTGCAGCCCTGTGATATATGTTAATAAGAAATCTATATCATTTTATAAATGTATATATGGAGTGAAGACTTTTTTTTAGTCCCTCTCTCAGCTGCTTTGCAGGTCTTGGCAGAGCAGCACTTGCACATATTTAAGCTCCTTCAGGCTCAGTGGAAATGAATTTTTTCTCAAGTCCATGCTCCAGAAAATGCTTGTCTTCACCAAACTCCTGTGAAGATAGTTAAACTTCTGAAAAAGAAACAAAAAACAGTGTTTGCAGGAATTAACTCAGATATTCATGGAGGTCTTCCATTTGTACTCACTGTCTATAGGTGAAAGCAAAGGCCAGTGATCTGGGGCCCTGTGACAACAGAGGTAATTCTCAAAATAAATGATTTTTTATTGAACTCACATATCTATTGAAGAGGCCCAAATCATTTTCCATAGATTTAAAAACTTGTATTTTCTATCACCTCTCTGTTCACTTGGAAAACTGCTGTGCAGGGGAACCAAATTGGATAAGGGAGGTAAAATAATGCAGAGCAGGACAGATAAGGGACCTTGAGCTTTGCCTCTGGCTGGCTGTGAAGAGACAGAATAATTAACCTTTCTCTTTTGTGCACTTCTGGGGTGCTTAGGGAGGGTTGTTCAGGTAGGTTTTCCTCCATTTCTGTACAATCCTTTATTTCTTTTAGAGGAGATTCCTGAAGGCTCCTTGCGAAGGCAGTGCCTGTGCTCTGCCCTGCTGCTCTTGGTGCTGGGGGCATCGTGGCCCTGGAGAATCTGAACACCCTAAAATCACACAATTGCATTTTCTTGAGGTGCTCCCTCCTCTAAAAAATCATTACTGAGGTTTGGTGGGATGAAGTTGCCCCAAATGAACGAGATCTGTTGGGAAATTGCTCTGGTGGTGTTTATAGCTCCATATTGTCCTCTTTGTGGTAAAAGCACATTCTGCTGAGGTGGAGAAGGAATTTAGACATTTGCTGGCTCAATAGAATGGATTTTTTTATGCTCTTTGCATGAAGGAAAGGTACAGTGGAACATTTTTTTTTCCTTGGGAGACAAAATTCTAGTTTGCATTTAAGTGATCTGCTGTGTCGACAAATCTGTTGGACTATTCTGGATTAAAGCAGCTGGCAATTCTGCTCCAAAGAACTGAGAGTTTGTAGAGGAAGGCATTTGCTAACTCCCCCGAGGTGTTTTCACTGGGACTGCATATTGTGTGCCTTGTGCAGAAGGGAGCACTCAGGAGGGATTGGTGTGGGGAAGCAGGCTCCCAGAGAACAAATCCATGGGGTCCTTTTTGGGTCTGGCTGAGCAGTTTGGGGTGGGGGTTTGGGCACAGCAAACCTCTGCTGTGATCCAAAGCTTTCTGAAGTCATCATACAACTGCTGGTAGGCCCTGGTTTCCCCTTAGTGCCTCTACAAAATTATATGAAGTCCTAAAAACATCAACCCAGAATTAAAAATTAATCTGTTGGAGTGATGAAAACTGGTAGCTGGGTACTTCAGGACCCATTTCTGTGGTGTCAGTTCTTCTCTTCTCATTGATCTCATTTCTTCTGTAAATGTATTTCAAGCCATGAGTTTATTTATTTTATTCTCTCTAATCCCTTGAGCAGAATTTCTAAAGCTGAATGGGTGCATGTTTCTGTATCCCCATCCTCCTGCATCCCAGGGCCAGCTTTGCAGGGAGGTTTGGTGGGACCACTCAGACCAGAGCAGACATTTCAAAGGACACCAGTTTGAGCAGAAGCATGGGGGCAGTGATGGTGTCTGAACAGCTTCCCTTGAGGTGCTGCAGCATTGCTGCACCTTTATAAAACCATCTACTAACTAGAAAAATATTGCCTTTGATACCTGTCTTGTTGATTCTTTTCTAAATGCCTGTGAGGAAATTTTAATTGCATGAACTGCCAGTGTTCCCTTCTTACTTACAGGGAGGTATCTGGATTATTCTGATGGTGGATAAATCTTTATTTTTTTTTTTTTTATGTCTGCTCTAAGGGCTTCAGTTGTGAAAAACTTCAGTTCTCCTTGTGGTGGTTTGATACCTGCTGAAGAGTCTGGTTGAAGTCATTGATTTGAATGTTGCTTTTGCTCCAAGAATATCTTAGAAGAAATATCTGTTTCCTTGAGTGGAATGGCACACATTGCCTCTATAATGTGAGTCATATAAAATGAACCAAAAACTGAATAAAACTCCAGTGATTGGAGTGACTGGGATCATGTTCTAATCAAATGCTGAAAGAACTCAAAACAGGAAAATGAAGTGTTGCTATTCTTCAGCTATCTGTGCAGAAGAGATTCACTTTCTGGTGTTAATCTTCCTTAGACTTTAGAGCTACAGTTCACACATATAATAGAAATAGAGATTAGGACATTATATGAATGGTTAGGATGAAAAGTGGTAGAAATTGAGGATTAATGATTTTTTAAATGACTTTAAAAATACTTGTGTTACTATTTGGGGTGTATTTGTCAGCACTGAAGGGCTTAGAATTCAAATGTTGAAATTACTTGGAAAAGAATTAAAATCTCCCATGGAAATAAATGTAAGTATTTCCAGTTTGAAGTCCAAGCAAATCTGTAATTTTCACAGCCAAGAGCCAGACCAAAGCTGTGTATATGAAAAGAGAAATATAATAAGGAGATGTAAGCTCAATAGTAATCTTCTTCTCCAAAATGCATTTATAATCATACTGTACTTGGAATAAGGATGAAGTTATGGAAAGTTAAGCAATGAAACCAGAATTGTTCAATTTTGTCCTCAGATCAGAATTGTCTGCTTTAGCAGACAGAATCATGCTTGGGGTTTTTTTATGCACATTTAAAAAAAACCTCAAAGTGATCAGTATTTGTAAAAGAGGATCTGTGCTTGAGAAGCAGCTCCTTGAAAGTGCTGGTTGAGGTGAAGCCTGGCAGTGCCAGGGCTGTGGCACAGCCATGAAATGATGCCCAGGGAAAGATGAGATGCAGTGACCAGAACACTGCTCAGAGGATGCAGGGGTGCTCGGCTCTTCTGTGCTTTGATGAGGCTCTGAAAGGAAAATCCTTGTGAGAGAAGTGAACAGCGCTGGTAAAACAGATTAGTGTAAGACTTCCTTTGAGCCCACATGCAAATGAAGGGGAGTAATGGTGGAGATAGAAAGGAAACAGGGACGTGCTGAAAAACCAGCCTTGGTGTGTGTGAGTGATGCTGGAATCAGTGCAGGGCAGACTTGAGCTGCTTGTGCATCACCTGCCCCGAGGTGACTGTTCTGATGTGTGACCTGGCTGGAGGGCATCCAGCAGTGAGAGTGACTTAAGTTTGCTTCTCAAGCTTTAGAAAAGGAGGAGGTGTAGGACTGAATAAATCCCAGGGTGTGTGAGGCTGCAGGGGCTCAGTGGGCACCTGGTGTCCCCTCCCTGCTCCAGCAGGGCCATCCCAGAGGCCAGGGCACAGCATTGTGTGCAGCCAGCTGTGGCCCAGCCCCAGGGAGGAGAGCCCCCAGGCTGTGTGGGCAATGTGCTCAGGGCTGGGCAGTGCCCAGGGCAGAAGTTGTGCCTCCTGGGCAGGGCAATTGCTGGGCTCAGGCCCTGCCCGTGGCTCTGGGGCCATTGCTGGGCCCCGGAGCAGAGCCTGGGCCCTGCTCTGCCCCTCCCTGCAGCCAGGGCCAGCCAGGCCTGAGGGCCCCTCTCAGCTGGGGCTCCTCTCCAGGCTGAGCAGCCCCAGCTCCCTCAGCCTTGCCTGGGCACCCACAGCCTCCAGGCCCTTGCTCAGCTCCAGCAGCTCCCGGCCCTGCTGTGCTCAGCATCCAGAGCTGGACACAGCACTCCAGAGGTGCCTCCAGGGCTGCCCCAGGGCCAGGATCCCTCCCTGCCCTGCTGCCCATGCTCTGCTGCTGCCCCAGGCTCCATTGGCCTCCTTGGGCCAGGACACTCTGCTGGTTCAGGGACAGCTCGGTGTCCCCCAGGACACTCTGCTGGTTCAGGGACAGCTCGGTGTCCCCATGTCCTTCCCAACAGAGCTCCTCCAGCAGGGACCCCCAGCCTGTGCTGGTGCCTGGGGCTGTCCCTGCCCAGGTGCAGAACTCTGAAGAAGAAGGTGGTAATGAGGTGTTGCAGAATGGCTGCTCTTGTCTGTCTGCATCCTGACTCGATCCTGCAGGCTGGTGGGATTGGAATTCAGCAGAAAATAAGGCTGTTTTTGTTCCAGCTCCTGCTCAGAGATCAGCAGGGTTGGGAGTGGCTGAATTTCTGATGGAAGCTAATTCAGCACCAGAGTTCTGGTGGAGTGCAGAAGATGTTGCCTGAGCACAGATTTGCAAATTGTGCAGGTACCAGTGCACTCCTCTAGGTCTGCTGCCATTCTCTTTGCATGACCCAGATTCCAGGTTTGTTGGAGTTCCAGGAAAGCAGGTTTGGGATTGAACTAACCAACCCACAGAATGTGAATATGTGTCATGACAGAATGTGTAGTAAAAGTGATCTAAGAGCATTGCCTGTGTAAATGGATATTCTGGTGTGCTCCAGGTGCAAAGCTCACCTGGAGGAGGTGTCCCTTCAGGAGAGGACCAGAGCCACCATCCATTGACCAGTGCTGGGTGGGCTGAGATGTTCTTTTCCTCCAGAGGTATTTTCTTCCTCCAGCCCTTTCTGCCCTTGTGCCTCTTTATGTTATCAATTTGGAGCAGAACAACCACAGAGTTTATAGCACTAAACAGAGAAGCTAAAAGCAAATATTTCTTTTGTCTCCTCTAAGAAAATGTAAGAGTGAATTGGATTTTGGCCCTTTCTTTGAGCACATAAGCTTGATTTAATTTGGCAGCACGGCCATAACTGTGTTACCCCAATAGGCCAGCATCTCTGTCTCAGTTCTATACTTTCATTTTTAATTTTTTTGCCCCCTTTGTTGCTATTGTAAAAGCTTTGAAGCTGGTTTGGGCTGCTCCTTAGCCAGCTGAATGCAAGGTGCTCCTCTTTGCCAGGGCCCATTCATTGCCCTGCTCTGATAAGGCTCTTGTTTGTGTCTCATCTGGGGCACGGGCAGGACTTGCTGGGAACAGAAATGCCCACAAGTTCCTGGCCATGCTGAGCTAGGAAGCAAGGAAGGAATTTCAAAGCCAGCTAATTTTCTCTCTCAGAGCTTTGTGGGTATCAGCACTCAAAAGGGAATTGGCAGTTACTGGAACTTCTTAACAAAGAGCAGCTATTTGCATTGAGCTTCGAAATCTAAAATTAAAGAGAGCTTTCCCCAAAATAAGGCCCCAAATTAGCTTTTATTACTGGAAGTAAATTTAGTAACTTTACAACATCTACATTTAGACTTCCAAATAAGCCTTCACACTGAAGATAGGGTTCCCAGACACCTGGGGCTCATGAACCCCTGACTGGGTTTAATTTTGCCAAAATTATCAGTGTTTGATTCAAGTCATCTTGGGTTTGTATTTTCTATCATGTTTTCTCAGTCAATCATGGTTCAAGTAAAAAAAAAAAAACAAACCAAAAACCAAATACCAAAATACTCCAAGGTTTATAACCTCTGATGCTGACATAGTGTATCTTTATATATATATATATGCCTAATTTGGTGCTTGCATGGACAATCCTCTTTAAGCCCATTTAGTCCTATTCCATCAAGAACACTGGTAGTAAGAAAAGCCACTGTGGTGAGAGTGTCTCTTGTTCTTCTACATGCTGGATTTTTCTCCATTTTTGCTCTGTACTGTACCCAGAATTTTACAAGTTTGAAGGCACTGTGGATAATCAGCACTTGGCAGGCCCAAGCAGCTTCAGGATTTATAAATTGAGATTACTCATGGTCTGTGGTAGATTTGGGAACACTCCTTCAAGAAACATAAATAATTTTTTTAATGGTTATGCTTCCAGTTAGTGCAAATGAGTCCATTAAAGTAACAGCTGAAACTTGTCATTATATCCAAAGCAGAATTGGGCAATGCAGTTCTTACAGTACTGTTACAGTTGGGATAAATCAGTGAAAAAATCAGCAGCATGAAATTAAATCAGAGGCCTTTCCCACAAATGCTGAGTTCTGGAAGTGCTGTGAAGCAAGTTTTGCTCAGTGTCCTTTGGTTCTGTAGTTGGAATATTTCTCACAGTTCAGACTCTCCCCAAATGTTCAGTTCTGGTATACAATGGCTTGAAGGTTTTTTGTTGTTGTTGTTGTTTTTACTGTAATTGCTCATTTTTCCATCTCTGTGTGAGCAGTGATGTGAGACCTGGTTGGTTGGGTGTTTGATATCTGCATGCCACAGCTTAACCAATGGTCATGAAAACCAAGTTTACCTCTATAAAATGAAAAAAAAGAAGTTTGTTGAAGTTGTGAGTTACTGGCAGAAACAGGCTGAGACCCAGCTTCAGAATGGGCTGGTGGTGCCCTCTTTGATTTGCACCCTGTGCTGGTAGACTCAGGTTTAGTCAAAGAATACAGCTCAGAGTTGTCTGCTTCCAGCCTGGTGTCTGGGTTTGTGTCAGTGCCACTTCCTGAGCTGCTCCAGGACCTTCCCACCAAGTATTTTGCTTATTAACCATGTTTCCAGATGCTCTTCTCCAACTGGCTTTTGGGAGCAGATGGCAGGTCAGAAATGAGCTGAGTATTCCTGCACTGGGGCTGTCACTGGGGGCACTTCGACACATCCTACCAAGATACTTCTTTGAATAAAACCTTTCTAACTCAGAAGAGTGTCTGCTATTGATAAAAGCTCAGTGATTTATGAAAGGTGTCCCAAATAGCTGAAGTTCAGTTTGTTTTTAGACTACTGAGTGAAAAACCTTTCCTTTTCTTATTGGTTCTAATGGGAGCTGAGAAACCCAGTCCTGGCATTTTGGTGGCTCCTGAGAGCCCTCCACTGCTCTGTGCCCTGCTCAAGTTGGACAACTAATAAATTATTCTCTTAAGATCTATCCATGTAAGAGACTTAATGAAGTTGCTGCTGTTCCAAAATACATTTTGGAGACCACAGGCGAGTTCTGCTCAAGAACTGGGGAGTGGGACTGTAGGTACAGAATTGATGGTAATTGGGAGTGGGGCTGAGCCTCATCCCTAATTGGCTACAGCTGTGAAAAGCAGGTGACTGATATTAAAGATAATGAGCCCTTAATGAGCCCAGGGGCACTGACCAATCACTGAGGGAGCAGAGGGCACACAGGTGCAGTGCGTTAACGTGAGGGGATAAAAGGCTGGGCTGAAGAGCAAGGTGAGCAGATGTTTGGTCTCTTCTGAGAGAAGTGCTGTTTCTTTGTTTGGACAGGCACCTGAAGCTTTCTGATCAGGTATGGTCTTGTTCTGGTTGTGCAAATTCTTAATTCCTTCTGAAATTGTATGGTGATACCCTGTGTAGCATGGTTGTCAATGCTGTGGCGTGGGCCTGAGCTCTCTTGTGGTCCTGAGGGAAAATTTGCGTCCCTTTGTACCAAAACTGCAGGGGAGAAAATCTAATTGACTGTTCTTCTGAAATGGTGGGCTAACCTTTTGTATTAGGAGGAATATAAACGTTATTTTGGGTACTGAGAAGAGTGTGCTCAGTGCCAAACCCTGATATGCTGAATAGTGAAGCACTCCTAATTTCTCAGCTTTGTCCCTGAGGTGGAGTGTGTTACTGGAGTCTGTGGGGAAGCTGGGAGTGTGGGACTTGTATAAGTCCCTTCAGCAGGCCAGTGTGCAAGTGAAGCTTCTGATAGATTCATTTAGGGGTAGAGGGTGTTTTAAAGCAAATGAGAATTCCCTAAATAACTGTTATTGCTGTTGGTGTGCTTGGAGATGGCGTGAGGGCTCCCAGGTGAGGGTGATATGTGCAGGAGGCCTCTCAAGAGCTGGGATGTAATTAAGGGCAAGGCAGTGCCCTGCTTTGGCACTGCAATCTGAAGGAAATCTGCAGTAGCAGAGAAGTGAACTCCTCCAGGCTGATGGTGTGGGGTTCTCTGTGCTTTTAAACTCCCCTAAACTTGAGGGTGTCTTTCATATTTCTGACCTCTAAGGTCCCTTCCAGCCCAAACCCTTCCATGATTAAAGGATTTCCTGCTTTTTGCCCCAGACCTGTACTGCAGTTCAGGAAATATTTCTCAGCACAGGGCTTGTTGGTTTACACAGTGAGTTATCTTGAAATATTGAAGATTTGAACTGAATTTTGATGGAGAGGTTGTAAATAATAACAAAGTGCCGGGGATCCTTCTGCCTTGTAGATGCTGAGATGGTGGCTGTTCATATTAACAGTCTGAATTTCCTGAGCCTGTAGAGGGTGCTTATTTATAAAGAGTTTGACAGCATTTGAAGGATTTGTGAGTAAAAATCAACTTTCTATTAGTTTAAGTTGTAACTATTGATGTTATCAAAGCTAAGCATAGGAAGTGTGATGATGGGGGGGGGGGGGTGGAATTGGCTCCCTCTAAGGGAGTGAGCAGTCTTGTGCGTGTTTTATCAATTCTGGAGTTCAGACCCCAAAAATTCAAACTAATGCCTGAGTGTTCCTACTTCTGTCTCTTCCAAAAGGCTGCTTATGCTGGAATTCCAGAAATAGATGAGAAGTAGAGTACAATTGTTGTGTTGAACTGGAGAAAGAGCATATGGACCTGCATGGATTTGGGGTGTTATGAAGATTTGAGGAACTCTCCTGTTGTGGTGCTTTGTCTTCTTGTGCTGTAACAAATAATGAGTGTTGTTGCTTATTGTTATTATGTTTTTTTAATTTTATTTTAATGTCTACCTGCTCAACAAGAATCTGGTCCTTTGTGAAACCTCTTCACACTTCTGCTCTAAGGACTGGGCTTTTAAAACTCATCCACTCTAATTAACTTATGTTTGGATGTGAAGTATTTTAACTGCTGATTTATCAATTACATAAGAGCTGTTGTGGATTGAGGAAAATAGACCAGGGTTTCCCATGGTACAGGTCAAGCGAGGCTGCCTCAGTCCTTTGTGGTGCTGGGCTTCCTTCCCTGAGAAAGCTCCTTCTGCCCCACAAGCTTGGGAAAACTCTCCCCATAAATATCCACAGGAGGTCTCTTGGTTTAGATTTCTCCTTTTAAACATTCTCCTTTCGTTTGCCACCTGCAGGAAGATTGGGCTATAGATAGCACAGGTAGTAACTCATTTGTTTTTCTTCTCACTTGGCTTATGAAATGCTGATTTGCTTGCACTTGCAATTTTGTGCTATTCTTTACCTTCCAAACCAGTGGCTTTCATCCAAATTTTCAATTAATGCTCTTTGTTCTGCCCATTCCTCTCACTTCTACAAATAGGACTTTTTTCCTTTGGCACTTCACTCGTTGCTGTAGGAATTTCACAGAATTGCAAGGTGTGTTTCATTGCATGGGTGTTACTTTAATGGGGGGAAGTCTGTCTTAAACTAGGATTTGAGAGGTACTTTTAGATCTCATGTGGGTCAAATATAAACCTGTTTAACTTGAAAATACAACTGATGGTAGAACTCATTCTTCTCCTCTGTACTAGTTTGAAATTAAGTTTAAAGAAAAATTTAGTTTTGAAACTTCCATGCTGTGACAATTATATACAGTTATCCTGAATTCAGTGCCATTGCAGTGATTTGCCTACCTGGCCTCCTCAAAATAAAAAGGTTTCTTTTCCTTTTCTCCCCAAGTAGACAATGTTATTTTGTTAGGTATCCCCTGAAGGAAGCCCACAGGACAGGGATTGGAGACATGTGAGGATTCAAACTGGATTCCAAGGCTGGTGATGAAGTCCTGGCAGAAATACCAAAAGTAAAATCATTTTTTGGACTTCTTGTTCTAAACTTGGCAGTGATCATTAGAGTTAAAAGCTGTAACATCCTATTATCCTGACAAATTTTCTGAGAAAACCTGGGATTGGTACCATTGGGGTCAGCAAGTGAATTATCACATGTCTGCATTCCTCAGCTGATGATGCATCTGCAGCATGTAGCCACAGCTCCATGAACTAACTCCAGAGATATTTTATGCTCCTCTGCTCAATGTTTTTTATTATTTTATGAAAAGTTATTAGTGAATAAAATCTCTTACATCTTGCTGAAAGACTGACAAATGACAGTAAAATGTAAAAGAGCCTGACCCTTTGTGTTCTTTCAAAATGAAAGTGATTTTTATTGCACGTGGTTTGTCTTCTTTTCTTCTTTAATACAAATTATTATTGTGCCAGTAATCCATTGAAGAGGACTATGTGGGGCTCCCTGACTGCATAGATCTTTAATCTTGGTGAATTCAGCAAGCAAATCAATGAAATTACAATGTGAAAGAGGACAGGGAAATAAAGAAAATGCTCTTCTCACCTATGTTAGTGTGCTTGGGTTACTGGTGCTGGGTTGCCAAAATAAAGGCTCTCCCTCCAGCTGAACACCAGGGTTGTTAATGGAGCACAACACTTCTGGGTTTCAAGTGCCAGGAGATGAAGAAAATGAGAGAAAACAATGAAGTGCTTTACATTCCTCTATTTCATTTAAGTACCATTTTCTTTTGTGTAATTGCCTTGGCCCAGACATATAAAAATGACCATCTTGTGTTTATGCTCGCCTTAAAAATGTCATTCCCTTATTTTTCTTTTTTGTGAGGTTTTTTTTGTTTTTTGTTTTTAAAGGAGAACATTTGGCTCCTTTAAAGCTTGACATTCATTATTTCTTCCATTTACTCCTGGAATAAATTAGACAAATTGCAGTAGTTCAAGAGAGCTAGAAACTGTTTGTAATCAGGACACAGAAACAAGAAGTGTGTGGTGAAGGAGCAGTGCTAGCTCTGGCTTCTTCTATCTGCTACCTCCTCTGTAGTTTTAATGTATTTATTTTATTTTCTTTCTTGTGGTGGTGGCCTGTGGTTTTTTCCCCTCTCTTAATTAATACCATTGGAGTAATGGGGTCTTTCTTGGTGGGAACTCTGAGCCAAGGACACAGGCAGAGGACATCCTATGGTATTTTTCCATCTACTTTCCCAAATAAAGAAGTGAAACAATGAGAAGAAATCTCCCAAGCCCTTGGATTGGTTTTCATTGGCAGAACCTTAAGGAACCACGTTTTGGGTGCTTTTGGGTTTTTTTTTTTTGTTCCAAACCAACCAACTTTGTGATTAGGTACATAATTATCTAAAGAGCTTTTCTTGTTGAGCTGAACCTCAACAAAGGTTTATCTGTGCCCAAACCACATCAGAGGTCCTGATGCAGCGTTTTGAGGTATTTCTATTATTTTCCCCTCTTAAGGCTTTGATCCTGGACTTTTCCATCTGGAATGATGGTCTCTGCTCTTGGGCTTTGAGCCCTGGTGGGATTCTTTCCCTGACATGACAGACCTGGATTTTTGGTCTGGTCTGGTCTTTTCATGCACTTGGCATCCAGGAGTTTGTTGGTCAGGCCATTTAATTTGTCATTTATGTGGTCTCTGTTCTTGACCACAGGGAATAAAAATAAATCTGAGTCGTATGCCTCCTTCTGAACCTCAGGATCAGCTACCAGAGCACCAGAATTACTAACACATGGAGAGAAGTTCTCAGGTTTTCTATAGAATAGAGAGATGGGTTTGGTTTGAGTTGTGTTTTTAGTTTTCAGAATTAAGAATTTAATGCAATCTTAGAGCAGGTAGGATGATGTACAAACTGTCTTTTTCTTGGGAGAGAAGTCAGGACCTGCGTGGCATTCTAGCTTTTGTGTGTTGCTTGATTTTGATTTTTGGGAGGGATTTTTGTGTGGGGGAGGGTTTGTTTTGGGTTTTTGTTTTGTTGTTGTTGATTTGTTTTGGGCTTTTTAAAGTGGATTTTTAAGTGGACTGATATTTTGAATCTCCCCTCTCTGACCAGCAGACATAATGTTAATATTTGGGGATTATTTTAATCTTCTGATGCATAAGTGAAGATGAAATCATATATCACATCTGTTTTCTGTGGTGTTATCCTGCAAAGAAAATAGAAAACCACAAGTAATAATTTCCTTTTCTAAGCTGGTGGATGCCACCTGCAGCCTTTCCAGCAGATCCCCTTTTGGGACAAAGGGAAGCTTCACCCCAAACCTTGTGTGCCCTTCCCAGTCCTGAGCTCTTTTCAGGCTAATCAGGGCTCTCAGCTTCCCTTTGAAATGTAAAATTGGAAGGTAGGCATCAGGAAGCCTGAAGGGATGTCAGGGCAGGAGCACCCAGTGATAACTTTGTGCTGGGGGGATGTGAAGGTCTCTTTGTGAGGGATGAAGGCTGCTGAGAGATTGACAGATGCTCTCAGGCAAGTCCAAGGTGATAAACAACCCCTGAGTGTGGTGGTCCTTTCCTCAGCTGTCCCTGGAGCAGAAACTTGCAGACTTTCCTTCCCCCAGGTTGTTTCCACTGGAATTCTTGTGGAAAAAAATTCAATGAGTTGTCTGCGTTTTGGCCTCTTTTTGGAAGGTGCCTTTGCCCCAGGTCTCTCCTCACTTCTTGTTTTCCTTGAGAACAGAGAGGTGGAAGACTTTGCTCTCTTGGGGAAGGTGTGCTCAATTTTGGGGTGATTTTTAAGTGTTTAAGATGGGGAAGAATGTTCTGCTGCTTTCAACCTTTGGGGGAGAGGAACTGGAAGGGAAGAGTGGAAAATAAACTCAACTTGGTGTCCTTGGGTTCTTCACTTCCATATCCCTGTGTATGAGGTAGACTAATTTCCTTTGGAAGGTTGTGGGGTGCACTGCAATGTTTCTTGGAAGAGCTGGGAGATGCCCCATGCCTGTTGTTGTGTTGTGATAAAAAATTTCAAGTTTCACACAGGGCAGCTTATTTGGATGGATTAGAGTCAAACAGTCCTCATGTCTCAGGTTTTCCCTTTGGTCAGGGGTTTTTACCATCAGGGAAATTAGAGTGTGAAACTTTCAGCAGGGACTTGTAATTGTGGGTTATTCCCAGTCTGGTCACTGAAAAGAAGTGATTTTCTGAAGATTTTGCCATGCAAATCACTTGTTCCCTCCTGGAAATCCTGATAAGTTAATATTTGTGGCTGTTGTGAGTTTGCTTCTCAGCAACTTGCCAAGTTTCCCCTTTTCTGAGTAGTGGGATCTGGCCCTCCTGTACATTTAACCTCCTGCAGCAAAGGTGAGATGGAATTTCTTGAGGTGCAAAAGGCAGAGGGGTTACTTAAAAAAAAATCCTTTGGGACATTGTGGGATTTCTAAGTGCTTAGACTGGTCAGTGTGGGTGTGCTGGTGTTTTAAGGATGCTTGAGCAGACAAAGGCTCAAAGTTTGTTCTTAAGGTTTTTTGAATGGCAAGGTCTACATCATGGAGATCCAAAAGATGATCAGCAGGAGCGTTGCTTAGAGAAAAGTGCAAGACCAAAATGGCTCCAAGTGTTACAGGTGAAAGCTCTGATATTAATACTTTGTTTTTAACTTAGATGAGGTGTAAGGAAATAAAGTTTATCCCTGGATTTAGGTAGTTTGAGACATTACTGCTCAATCTGTTTGGATGCTCAAGGTTCACTAATGGCAACTTGAAAAGCTCCATTTTTATTTATTTATTGAACAAATTCTCATTGAAAAAAAAACAAACCTTAAAGCATACAAAACCCCCAACTGCACACAAAAAATACAATAGTTATTTTACACACAATAGGTAAACATGAAGTACCAAAGCACTGTTAAATATGCTCTCAGTAGGAAATCTAACAGAGTAAGTGACAGGTATTAGTGAACATGGAGTGAAGGATTCTTTGGATGTATGGATTCTAATTTCTAGTGCCCCTAAATTCCAAAGGAGTTGCATTTTAGTGAAGTCAGCAGCATGTGATGGAGAGAGTTTGTCTGAGTAATTCTGAAGAAGGAGAACTTCAGCCCTGGAGATTGGAGATGGCAAAACATCTTTTCTTATACTGAGTAAAGAGTATTGTTTTGTCCTTGAATGGTCTTAAACTTTTTAGTTTGTTGATTTTTTGTTTTTGATTTTTTTTTTAAGATGAAAAGAAATGGTGCTGTTGTCTTTGTTGTTCTTCTTCCCTATTTTCCTTGTGACCCACTTTTTACAGTGCAGCATTATCCTTTGTTTAGCCCAGGAAAGAAGGGAAGGAACTGTGGGGAATCAAGGTGGGTTCAGTTGGCACAGTAAGGGCACAGAACTGGGAAAATCAGCTCAGTGAGGGCAGAAGAACTGCAAAAACCAGGATGTGATCCTGATGGGAGATGCTTTCCCTGGGATGCCACCTCCCTTTTTTAGGGTCAAGCTTAATCCCAGTGCAGTGCAGAAGTCTGAGCCTGGGGGGAGAGGTAAGGACAGGAATCCTCACCTGGAGAGGCTGCCCAGCCTTGGGAATTAAGATCTGCTCTTCCCTGGGGATTTTTCTCACCAAAGGCAAATCCATGTGTCAACATGGACAGTAGATTTTTTTTTTTTTCCTCCTGGCTCACAGGAGCAGAAAGGAAAAGCAGGGGGAGGAGAACACAATCTTCTTTGGGAGGAATATACAGAATTTCTGCTTGCAAGTCATCCCTGCTCTGACAGATGCCACTTACACTGTCTGTGTACACAAGTGTGTGCTCTCTCAAGAAGCTTTCTGGAAATCTCTTCAAAATTAAGAATCCTGAAGTAATGCCTCTTGAGGCCCTGTGTGCCTAGGAATCTTTCAGGCAAAGTGAAATCTTGTTTTGTGCTTAGGTTGAAGTTAAGTAGGACTAAAAGAAATACCTGAAATACATGACAACATCTTTTCTCAGTATTCCCAAACACCTTTTTAGTTCAGCTTTTCTGCTGAGTGCTATTAAATCCTGAGGATGGTGATTAAATCCCAATCCATTTAGTCCTTCTTTCAGATCAAATGGCAATAAATAAGCACTGATTAACATATTTATTTAGGGCATTCTGGATTTCTTCTAAGTGCTTAGACTGGGTGGGTGGTGCTGGTGTTTTGAGGATGCTTGAGCAGACAAAGGTTTGAAGTTTGTTCTCCAAGTTTTTTAATGGCAAGATCTACATCATGGAGGTCCAAAAGATGATCAGCAGGAGTGGAGAGCTCTCCTAGCAGAGCAAGAGAAGGCATGTGTGCTTTATTACAGGCTCCTTGGGCCTGTGCTCCCTCCAGCTGATGCTCCCAGGGCTTCCTAGGGGTGGCCATGGAGGGGCAGGTGCCTGAGCTGGCAACAGGCTCAAGGCAAAATGGAGATGCTGCACTAATTCATTATCTGCTTCTTAAAGAGCACTGTTGGCTTTCACAGCAGAATTCTCCCAGCTGCTTGCACACCTTGCTGGCCCCAGAATTCCTATCAGATAGGGATATCAGCTCAGAGCAGGGGAAGGAAATGGTTCTCTGCACATCAGTGCCATCTCTTCATCATCCTGCTGCAGGGAAGCACACAGTAATCAGAGAGATCCCTTTGCTCAGCTGCAGGAACAACACAGGCTCTGATTTCTGCTTGTTGAGTCTGCCTGCAGAGCTGAGAAATATTAAATGTAGTGGTTTTGAGGTGCCTAGAAATCAGAGGTTGCTTCATAACAATTGATCAGTATGTTTGTGAAGACCCAACAAAAACCCAAACCCAGAACTTGCCATCTGCTACACTGTCACCCCTTTACTTGAGTTCACAGAGATTTTAAGCAACCCTCCATGCACTTCAAAATATAGGTGTTGAAAACAGAAGCATAGCAGCAGTTGCTGTATAGGCAGAAGGAACAACTGGAAGCAGCTCTTCCCATGCCTCTGGTGAACCTGACTTTACTGTGTGTGTGGAAACAAACCCCCGTGTCTATTTGTAGAGATAGTATGGAATCATGGACTGGTTTGGGTTGGAGGGGACCTCAAAGCCCACCCAGTGCCACCCCTGCCATGGCAGGGACACCTTCCACTGTCCCAGGCTGCTCCAGCCTGGCCTTGGGCACTGCCAGGGATCCAGGGGCAGCCCCAGCTGCTCTGGGCACCCTGTGCCAGGGCCTGCCCACTGTCCCAGAGAGGATTTTCTTTCTAGTGCATGAAATTTCTACTGCACCACCTGTAATTGTCCAGCTCTCAAGCCCTCCTGTCCCCTCACCTGTGAGGAGCAGCTGTATTTTGGCAGCCAGCACCTTCTGCTCTGTGCTGTGCTCGAGGTCAGATGTGCTGAGAACCCCATTCCAGGGACAATACATTGAGAGGGCCTGTGCCTGTCACAGTTTGTCACCACTCTGCTGACTTCCCATGCCAGCAGCAGCTGTGCTGAAGGATGCCCTTTGCCATGCTGGTGCTTTCCTGTCCTGAATTTCTCAAACATGTGCGTGTGGGCAGTGAGGACAGCGTGTCACAGCGGAGCCACTCGGGCGCTGTGCAGTGGAATGGCCTCAGTCAGACAGCAAATGTCCTTCCAGACTCCTGGAGCAGGAACTGACTGACCCAGCAGTGCTTTGCACCAGCTTGTGCCAATCAATTTGCAGCTCAGTGGTTCCCTTCAGCTGCTCAGTTATTCTCATGCTGAATTATAAGGCTGTTTTTGCCTTTATTGTCATTGAAGTGCTCCAGCTTTTGATTTAATTTAATCAGCCCCATCAGTTTCCTTCCCAAGCTATGCAAGAGTCCCAGTGCAGCATCACTTACAGCCATGTTCAATCCATTTTTCATTTGACTCTACCATGCATAATTGCAGGTATGAGGAAGTTTGTGGTGTTACTGTTGTGTGCTCGTGTAATTTCTGTGGTCCTTTTTCTTCATTTCTTTCTCTGCTGGCTCTATCTCATATGAAGTACATGAAAGCAATAAATCCTGTTTTCTCTGAAATATTAAAGGTCTGCACTAAAAAAGTTGTCTGTTTGCAGAAATTTTAGTAGTCTTATTAATCTAAAGTGGTTTAAGTTACCCTTGATGGCTGCTTGCTGGTGCAATGGCCCAGTCTACCTCTCCATAGCTGTTGCATCTCTTGGCACAAAAAATGATGTGTAAATAGAAAAATACTGGCCCCTTGTCCAGGGGTATTCCTACAAAAGATGCTTAAAAATTAAAGTGGAGCAAACATTGAGTTAAAAAAGAAAATGCAGATTTGAATGCTCAGATGTCTTGTTCAAGTTTGGAAGTTCAACCTCTAATAAGTAATTCAAAAAACTGCCATGGCATTGGGATTTTAATCCCTGTTTTGCTTAGTGGGAATTACCTCTGTAGGAATAAATAACAGCCCTCCTGACCCCAGTGGTGCTGCCTTGCACCACCTTTAATTGAGAGGAAAACCAGTAGGAACAGCAGTTGTGGCAATAGGTTTCAGCGGTCTTTGCTAAAAAGTAAGATTGAAATACTTGTTCTACTTTAGATTCCTTAATTTCACTTTTATTTCCCTTTGTGCATCATTTCAGAACTTAACTGATCTCAACTGCGTATTTCTGTAGCAGACAAATTATTTGCCAGATAATGTTTTACAGGAGCCTTTCTCTTACTACTCTCAAGTGACTTTCCTGGAGGCTTTTTCTGTTCTTTTTAGACAGTCCTAGGGACCACAAGAGTTCTCTGGGGTTGGGGCTGACTTCCCTACTGCTGCCTTTGCCTGGACAGAATCTCTCTAGGAGAAGCCCCATCTTCTAAAGCAAAATCCCAAGTGACTGGGGATGTGGTTCCCTCCAGTAATTAAAGTTCTAACTTCACACCAAAAGGTGCAGGATGCAGAGTCCTTGAGCTGGGTACCAGGTTTTATTTGTGATTTAGTCCTTAGATCTTGCACTTACTGGGCTCATTTCAGCAAATCAAAGGGTTTAGTGAATGTGTGGGCAGGGAAAGGAGCCTTGGAGCGAAGACAAAATCCTGCTCCCTGCCAGGGAGGATTGGGAGGGGAGAGCTGGGAATTGTGTCCCTGTCACCAACAGGGACATGGGTGTGCAGGTTGCATTGAGATGTGTGTTTAGATTTAGTCTGTGACAAGCCAGTGCCCAGGCAGCTCCCTCTACAAAAGGTTTCCTGCTCTGTCAGGTACCAGAGCAGGGTCTTGGGGACTGTGGGAGGGAGGTGTTGGCTGGGCTGGGATTCAAGCAATTACAGCTCCAGGCAGGAGTGGGGATGCTGCTCACCTGGAGTGTAGCTGCTGGGAGGCCATTCACATCCTCAGCTAAGAGGATTCCTTAAAGTGGAATGGTTTGGGTTCCAAGGGGCCTTCAAGTCCTCCCATTCCACCCCTGCCATGGGCAGGGACACCTTCCACTGTCCCAGGCTGCTACAAGCCCCAATGTCCCACCTGGCCTTGGGCACTTCAGGGATCCAGGGGCAGCCCCAGCTGCTCTGGGCACCCTGTGCCAGGGCCTCACCACTCTAAGACAAGAATTCCTTCTCAATGTCTATCTAATCCTGCCCTCAGTCAGTTTGAAGCCATTCCCTGTGTCCTGTCCCTCCATGCCTTGTCCCCAGTCCCTCTCCAGCTCTCCTGGAGCCCCTTCAGGCCCTGGCAGGGGCTCTGAGCTCTCCCTGGAGCCTTCTCCTCTCCAGGTGAGCACCCCCAGCTCTCCCTGCTGCTGGGGTCCTGGAGCAGCTCTGTGGCCTCCTCTGGGTTCACTCCAGCATCTCCACGTCCTTCCTTTGTGGAGGGCTCTGGGTTTTGGCCGTTTTCTACATCTGAGACATGACCAAGCTGTGTTGGACCAGCAGAGAAGAGTGAAGTGGTGACTCACAATGTTCATGGTGCAGGATGGAAGAGCAGGGGTGCTTTCAGTGGAAATGATTTTCTCAGAGACCTCGGGGACAGCTAAGGGCTTGTCCTTCACCACTGCCAGACTGCCCAGGCCCAGGGCTGATGGACTCTGAGGACAAGGGAGCAAACTATGGTCCAGACAGTACAAATGTGGAGAAGGCCTTTCCCTGCCATGCTGACAGGATTGCTCTGAAGCTCTCCTTTGCATTTTGAGAGATGACCCACAAATGCTTGTTTTCTTTGCAAGGCCAGAAAAGGCACTTCTGAGCTGCCTGTGAGGTGAACCTGTGCACCCTGGTGGAGATCCAGGGGAGAAAGTGTTGTGTGTGGAGACATGGATTTGCTGCTGCTTCCCTTTCCTTTGATTTTTCTCTCCCTCAGGCCAAGGAAGACCTTGTTTCTAGAAATTCCCATGTTGAAACCAGTGCTGGCTGTTTCCTTTGCTGCCCCATTTGCACCTCTCCATCCGTCTTACTTCCCAATTCGTTTTTGCCATCTGGTTTGTGCATCTGTAGGGATTTCAGGATTGCGTTAAATTTGTGAATTGGCTGCTGTACCAGGTGAGGCCAGGGCCCTCTTTTCTTTTTGAGCTGCCCATGTGTGAGCATTGCTGTCTATTTTGTTTGCTACCTTTGATCATTTGGAGTTTTCTCTACTGCCTTGGCAGAGTTGTGGGCAGGGGAGGATTTGGAACAAGGTGGGAAACATTCCCTGGAGCAATATGTGCATTTTGTCTTCCTTTTCAGCTGCCTGTTGAGACCCATCACAGCTTTTAGTCCATTTATTATCTCATGGCAGTGGCTTTTGTTTTCTAATCAAGATGGCCTGAGGCACCAAGTGCCCAAGTCTGTGATTCCCACTGAAAAACAGCACAATGATTTATTTTGACAAGATCTATTTACCATGAAATCGTGACCAGTGATGCTAATTTTACTGTCATTTTCAATTCATTATTAGATGAGCCCTTATTAGCTTTTCTAGCACTTTTTGCTAAGAATGCTCTGACAAGCCTAAAATTGCATGGCTTTCAGATTTTGGCACATTGTGGGGTTTTTTGCTTCTTGTCCCCTGGGACCATTCCCACTCAGAATTGTCACATGCAATGACACCAGATCAAATGAGCAGAACACTGTTGCTCAACACAGAGGGTTGTTTAGGCACAGATGTACTCAAAGTCATTACATTATGAAAACAATTTTTTGAAGTAGTTTAGGACATTTCAAATTCAAATGAAGGTTTCTAGAGAGCATTCTTGCAGTTTCCTTGCTTGGTGCATTTGAGCTTTCCCTGCCATGGGCTGACATTGATCCTGACTGAAGGTTTGAGTGGTGAGGCTTGGTCTCTGCTGAAGATGAGTGCTAATATTTTGTAAACCAAATTACTTGAGAAGGCTTGTTCAGCACCTTCACCCCAGGAAAAGTTCTCCCTGCTTGACTTGGAGCAAAGCTTTGATTGCCACTGCTCTTTCTGGTGGTGTAATTCCTTTATCCCCTCTCCTCTCTGCTCCTGCCTCCCACAGGCATTAGCATAAAAGCAGTGTTACCACTAGATGGGTCTCTTTCTTTTATAAGCCATTGACTACCACTTGGAAAGAGAAATATTTCAGGACTGCTCTGGTTGATATCACTTACATGTTATCTAACTGCTCCTTGACTGCACTTACTTGTCAGGCCATTAAAAAATCAGGCTTTGTTTAATCCATCAGCCTGTGCTGTTCTACTGCTTGCCGTGTATGGGATTTGGGAGATCTCTGGGACTCTGGAAAAAATAAGCTTTTGGCTTATTTTAATTAATTTTTTAATTAGGGGATCAGCGCTAATAACACCTCCCTCAAATTCCTATATGTGTATTTGAAAAATGTATCAGAATGTTTCCATTGTGTGACCTGCGACAAATGGAAATGTTCAGCCTCAGAAAATTTGTTAGACATGGTCACTGGCTGTTTTTATTTAGGAAATAGTAATTTATTGCCTCATAAGTATTGAAAGCAATAAACATTACTTTGTGTTATTCAAAACCAGACACAGTTTCCTAGAGAGTTTCAACTAAGGCAAACCTTGAATATGAGACACAAGGCATATTTTTGGAAGCAGGTGCTTTATCAGGGTCAAAGATGTGATGGCTGCAATTCACTGCAGCTTTCACTCACCACAGAAAGAAAAGCAAATTGGTGTTTAATGCTTTGCTCTCTGTCTTGTGCCAGGAGGCACAAACCAGAGGTTGTCCCAGCTCAAGAACAACTGGTTAAGGCAGAGCCAAGGGAGAGGGACTTGCCCAGAAAAAGGGGAAAATTGACCCAGTTTGGGGCTGCTGTGGTAGAGGTTGGTTTAGAGATGTCCCTTCCAACCAGTTCTGCTACAGTTGATTAAAGCCAAATAAGTGAAGGTGTTCATAAACACTTGTAATTCCACAGGAAGGGGGAAAAGCCCAAAAATGAACCCTAAAAATTATTTTTTTGTACATAACATGGCACAAGAAAACGCTTCGATCTTTCTTGCTTGTGTTGGGTTTTTTCCCCTACGGTTATAACTTTATTTATTGACTTAGTACTTGATTTAATACCTCTTCAAATTTTCTGTGAAACCCCAGCCTTTAAGGAACATCCCTGCTCTGCCTGGCAATCTAGAATTCAGCTCAGCCTATCTGCAATACCTGTCTATAACCTGTCCCAAAGTGATGATTCTAGTAATTCACCATAATATTATATGCAAAATTTGCAGTTTTAATCAACCTGCAACTGCAAATCTGACTTGTCAGTGTGTTTGAGCTTAGCATTCACTTGTTCAGAGGTGTTTCTCTAGGGCTGATTTGCCTCAGCAGTTACAGCCTTGTACCACAGATGATGGTGACCTTCCTCCTACTCCTGCAGATGTTCCAGCTGGTGCCTGAGACAGTCTCCTAAAGTCGTACAAGTGTTTCAAATACGTGCAAAAATAAAATCAATACGTGCAAAAATAAAATCAATACGTGCAAAAATAAAATCAAGCATCTCTCCAGTCTCATTGGGCTGCTGTGTTTCTTGTTTGCTTCCACATCAACAGCAGTAAGAGCCTAATTCTTCCAACCATCTTCTGTGGGTACGTTTTAGGAAGCCCATTTCACACTGTGGTAACAAATAACTTTTCTGTCTGTTCTCAGTGCCTGTTTTTAATATCTGTTTGACAGTAGCAGTTGGCAGAGACAGAACTTGTGGGTCTGAATTTTCAGAAGAGCCGGAGAAGTGGGGTAACACAAGAGGAGATGTCAGTGTGTGGTACAGTGTGACCTGACCTTGAATTATCAGTATCTTGGCTGAGTAGATCCTGTTTAATGTAGAAGTTGTGCTGGTGTGTTCACCCTGTGCTGGGATTAAGTGCAGTTGCAAACCACAGACCTTTTATGTGCATTAAGTTGATTTTTTAAGCTGTCAAACAGATGAAAAGCATCAATTGCATAAGCTCCTTTCCTAATTTTTCAAACAAGCCCCAAAGTATTGGAGTTTGAGTTGCTCCTTCCTTCTGTTGCTAATTTGAAAATAATTATTACAAAGTTGTATTCAAATCTTCCTCTTGGTACTTAGTTGGTGATTTATGCCTAAGAGAGAGATTTTGGTCAAGGTTTATTAGCTTGAATTATTGTTTTATTGTAGAGCTTTTTGTTAAAAATTGCAAGCACTGTAATTATCAATATCTGAAATCACTTCAGTTCATTAATGAAGAAAATCATAAAACAGAGCAGGATAATGATACCTAATTGCAACAAGCTGGATTACAATCTTTTATTTACAGATAGGCATCAATGAGCTGGGAGAGTAGAACTTGGGTAGCACATTCTTCTGGGGTTTAAGATGATTTTCTAGATATTTTTTTTTTTCCTGAACAAATTATTCCTCAGCCATACACAGGCAGGTGTTTAAATGCAGGGCACTGCACAAGCATGCTTTGTGTTCTTAGTTTTGCTTTTAGATAAGACTCTGTAAAGAGGTTGAAGTTTATTGCTGTGGTATTTCCAAGGTGTTTTGAAGGAAAGTGCTTGGTTTTTCCTCCCCATTAAATTATTTAAACTAGATGGATGTTTTTACCTTGCATTAGGTGTTAAAGCTGTAATTTTAGCTACTTTCACAGCAGACAATCTGGGTTTTCACAGTGACACGTGGCAATAGCTCTGCTCCATTATATGGCACATCAGGAATTTCCCTGGCTTTTGTAGAGCAACAGTTTAAGGAGGATGCAGGGGAGAGCTGTCATTAAAAATGTAAGCACAGTGGTTGACTAAAATGCAGGTTGCTGCTCAAACTACAGACTGATTCCAGTCTTGTCTCAATTCTGCCATGGATTTTACATAAAATGAAAGCCAGAGGTTCCTTCCAAACAACCGTGCAGTGGCTGGAGTGGAACGTAACTGCTCATTTTCACCTCACAAGTGCTGAGGAAGAATAATAATTTTCTGTTTGCAAAAAACTGCTTTTAGTTTCCCCAAACTTCAGTGCTTTAGCTGAAAATACTGGTCTCTCTGTAGCTGTGGAGTTTGCTTCCATGCAGTCAGTCAGCTGTAAGTGAGGATAGGATTCCTAAGGGGCTGTTTCCTGGGATGTCCATCTCTCCTGTGTATCTTTTTGTTGTATTTTTTGGTGATCAAGGAGACTCTGGCACACCCGATTTCTCACTCCAGTGAGTGTCTGCTGCCCTTTTATCTTGGGAGAATCATTTAGGTCAGAAAGAACATTTAAGATCATGAAGTCCCATGGTTAAGTCGACATTGCCAAGCCCTTCACTAACCCACGTCCCCAAGTGGCACATTTATATGTCTTTTAAACCTTTCCAGAGACTGGCATTGCAAAGCTCCCTGGGCAGCCCCTGCCAAGGCCTGAGCACCCTTTGCATGCAGAAATTGCTGCTGCTGTCCAAGCTGAGCCTCCCCTGGCCCAGCTTGAGGCCCTTTGCCCTTGGCCTGTCCCTGTTCCCTGGCAGCACAGCCCGACCCCCCTGGCTGTCCCCTCCTGGCAGGGAGTTGTGCAGAGCCACAAGGGCCCCCTGAGCCTCCTTTGCTCCAGGCTCAGCCCCTGCCCAGCTCCCTCAGCCCCTCCTGGGGCTCCAGCCCCTGCCCTGGAAAAACTCCAGACCCTCTAGGGCTCTCGGGCTGGGAGGTGCTCAAGGCTGAATGGGTTTTGTGTAAAACAACTTTTGATCAAAGACCCCAGACTTGTGCAGGTGACACCAAGCTCACAGACAGGTGTCAATCTGCTCTTCTTGAAGATGGAATGATAGAGGAGAACATTGCTTCTGATCCTTTAATCAGTCATTCCAAGGCTCTGAAGTCTCTAGAATGCCCTCAGACCTCTGGTTTCAACTTCACTGCTGCCCCTTGGAGAAATCAATCACGGATAATAACCTGAGGGCTGTACTGGAGTAGGAACCTTTCTCTTCTCATCTTCACCCCAAGCCCCAGGGAGTCAGGAGACTTCCCTAAGGATGGTCTCGGCAGGTGAAGCCTTCTGCTCCCTTCAGAAGGAGTTCATTATGGCTCTTTCCTTTATCAAGGCAGTCATGGGGGCTGGGACAGGCTTGGCCTCAGTGTGTCAGCTGTTAATCCTCCAGGCTCCTGTGGGGAAAACCAGGGCAGCTGTAGGGTTCAGCAGGATTTAAAATCCATGTGCCACTTTTAGGGTAAAAGCTCACGTGTCTCTGAAGGAGGTAATGAAGTTGCAAATTGCCTCATCATTCTAATGCATGCACATTGCCCTTCTGTTTGGCAAATCTGCAATCAAGCCATTGATTTGGCTTTGCTAATGCTGGCTAATCATGTAGAGATGGAATTGGAGCTGTGACTGATCAGCTCAGGGAGCAGCTCTTGGGGCTGACAGATTGGGAAGAGCAGGAAGCTGGGAGAACAGTGCTGAGCTCTCCTGCTTTCCATGCTGGTGTTATCCTTAAAGTGGATTTCAATGATCCCAGCTGGCTGCTCCCAGACACATTGTCTGTGAGCCTGAGAGAGAATTCAGTGTGACCCAGGCTGGTGTGTGTGTCCTTGGGGAAGGAGTCTGCCAGGTGGTGTTCTTTGGAATTCCCTGAGTCTCCCAGCCTCACAGCTCTTTGTTGACCTGGACTAGAAGTAAGGAAAGCACCCAAACCAAATTTCAGTGGGTGAGTGCCTCGAGATGTTGAGTTGCTTTGAGTTCCTTAGGGACACCGAGCTGTGCCTGTGCCCTCAGAGTGTCCTGGGGGACACCGAGCTGTCCCCGTGCCCTCAGAGTGTCCTGAGGGACACTGAGCTGTCCCCGAGCCAGCAGAGTGTCCTGGCCCAAGGAGGCCAATGGAGCCTGGGGCAGCAGCAGAGCATTGGCAGCAGGGCAGGGAGGGATCCTGGCCCCGGGGCAGCCCTGGAGGCACCTCTGGAGTGCTGTGTCCAGCTCTGGATGCTGAGCACAGCAGGGCCGGGAGCTGCTGGAGCTGAGCAAGGGCCTGGAGGCTGTGGGTGCCCAGGCAAGGCTGAGGGAGCTGGGGCTGCTCAGCCTGGAGAGGAGCCCCAGCTGAGAGGGGCCCTCAGGCCTGGCTGGCCCTGGCTGCAGGGAGGGGCAGAGCAGGGCCCAGGCTCTGCTCCGGGGCCCAGCAATGGCCCCAGAGCCACGGGCAGGGCCTGAGCCCAGCAATTGCCCTGCACAGGAGGCACAACTTCTGCCCTGGGCACTGCCCAGCCCTGAGCACATTGCCCACACAGCCTGGGGGCTCTCCTCCCTGGGGCTGGGCCACAGCTGGCTGCACACAATGCTGTGCCCTGGCCTCTGGGATGGCCCTGCTGGAGCAGGGAGGGGACACCAGGTGCCCACTGAGCTCCTGCAGCCTCACAGACCTCGGGATTTTGTCTTTTTCTATTCTTTTCTCACAGAACACAAAGGATTCATGGTACTGCAAATCTCCCAGAGAATGCATTTTCTGTGCCCTTTGATGACATTTCTCCCCCTGTGTTTCTTCAGCTTTTTGGTTTAGCATTGCTTTAAATGGTTCCTTAATGTGTTCATCAGGCTTGTGTCTGTGGTTGTGTGCTGACCTAAATTTCCATGAAAAGCACTGATTTTTATGCTTGAGAGAGAGAATATCAGCATCCTGGAATCATCTGTTACTTGCAGTATGAAGTTACTAACATTGGATCAGCATCACCCTTGACACACGCACGCAAGTCCAGCTTCCTGTTCTATCACACTCCTCTTAGCTCCTTTGTGCCCAAGTTTCCTCTAGAATTTCCACAAAAAGCTGAATTCTCATTCTCTTTCTTGTAGTTTAGCTTATCTTATTTTTGGTTGTACAGTACCAGCAATCTCCAGTGCCCTGACTGATCCCAGCCCCCTCAGGACATCCTGAGGAAGAGAACTTTATCCCGTTAATAGCTCCAGAGCAGGTCTGGCTAGCAGCTAAAACCTTTCTGGACATTGCTGGAAGTCAGGGAAAGCACACCCAGCATAGTTTAATTTGCAGTATGGTTTCTAGGAGGATACTGCTGTTTCCAAGTAGTCAGCACCTTTTATGTTGGCCTTCATTTGTGGCCAGCTTTAAGGCTTTGTGGCTATCAGCAGAATTTCTAACCCTTACTGCTAATGAGAAATAATAGATGCTTGAAAAAAATTACCTCCCACCCCAATAAAACAACGTCATAGATAGTTTAGGCCATGATATTCAGGTTTCTTTTTAGCTGAGAATATCTGGTGGCAGACGTCTGTGCTGTGAAAAGATGACAGATTAAATGTGTGTTGTCCCAACGAGTCAAAGAAATCACTCACCTAATAACAGTAATTACACTGTGCATCTGTGATGTTCTGCATGCTTAAGACTGTAGAAATATTAGCTAATTAATCCTTTCAACACTGCTGTGCAGTTGCTCTAGCTGGTACTATTATTTTCCTACTGTAAGGGAAGGAAAAAACCAGAAGAGTTTGACTGATCTGCTTTGCAGCAGTGAACAGCCTCAAATTTCAGGAATTTATTCCACTGCAGTGCCTTGAAGGCACGAGGAAGATGAAGGCCCACCTTGGCAGGCAGTTCAGGATGCTGGCTGCTCTTGTCCTTCATTTTGTTCTGGTTTAGGACTGCATTACCTACCAAAGCAGTTGTCAGGATGATGGTAGGACAGTTCTTGTGGCATGAGAGCTGCACAAACAGCTCCTGATGAGTGCAAACTCACCCCTCAGCAGTGCTGGGGGCCTGTAACACAGAGGGGAATCATCACAGGATACCTTTGGTCTGCCAGCTGCTGAGGGGAGAAAAGCAGCTGCTGCTAAGTGCTAGCTGTGAAGATCTAGAATTAGATCTGGAGTTAATGTAGAGACTGAAAGAGCAATCAGTGCTGACACAGCATTTTCTGTGAAACAGGTGAGCTTGGTTCTTGTGAGAAGTGGGCTGGACACCAAAATCGATGGCAGCTCAGCTTCAGGTGGTGTTGCTCAGTGGGTCTCAGCAAATGAGTTTCTTTCAGCACTTGAGGCAGTAAATATTTTACATTCATCTCCTGTTTGAGCCCTATAAAAAGCATGAATGAATTATAGATTAAATTAAAAGTGTGGATTAATGCTATTGCTCCCATTGCACCTTGATGAACCCTTGTGTGGCGGTTCCAGTCCTCAGACCTAGATTGTTTTTCAGTTCTTAGCACCATGGTGGCTTGGGGAGGTGCTAGCTGTCTGTAAACCCCAAAACACGAGTCAGGATGTGTTCTCTTCACACCATGACCTGTATTTCTGTCATGAAATACATTTCCCCCACTCAGGGCTGTGCTGTGCCACAAAAGCTCCTATGCAGAAAGCTGATTTCCTCTCACCCAGTCTCCTCAGCCCTGCCAGTCAGAGGTCCTGCAAAGCCACCTGTGTGTCCTTGTGCTGCCACAGTGAGAGGGATGAGGGACAGCACATCTGAGGGCCTGTGGTTGTTGGAACAACCTCCTCAGTCTCTGAGAAACAAAGCTTTTCTCTACACCCATCTGTAAGGGCCTGCTGAGGGCTCCAAAGTTAGAAATGCTCCAATAGATGTTCTTGGATCTCTTTTAGGGCTGCAAATAAAGACACTGCTGGCATCTTTCAGAGTCTAATTTTTGCTCCTTGGCAGCCAGCTCAGAACAGGCTGGTACTGGCCAGTGCTGTGATGCCTCCCTCCCTACACTCAGTGAATGGCATGAAAGGGAAGAGCCTAGAAGAACACAGGTATTGGAGGTTGTCAGGCTTTAAAACCTCAGCTGATCCCTCCCTGCTGTGCTGAATCAAGGACAAACTTGTTGGTCATGGCACAGACAACATTTTTAGTTTCACTGCAGGCTTAAATGCCTTTTTTTTTATATTTCCCTTCTCATTTGTCAGCATCTCTGCAGTGGTTTTTGACCCTATAATGTATTTCTGATCAGTCCTGACACAGGAGAAGAGCTCCCACAGCTTGTTTACTTAGATTTGAAGGAAAACTGCAGCTGGCTGTAGAAAATAAACTCAAATTATCTTCAGTGAGAGAGAAACTGGGCTGTGGGTTCCACAGTTGCTGGCTGTATTTGTTTCTTCTGACCACTTGGAATCAGCCCCACTTGATGCCACCTCTAACATGGAGAAATTTCTGCATGTCAGATGGAGCTGAGAGTACCAGTTACAGTGAGGCAATTCAGGAGAGGGGAAGTTAGAAAAGAGTATTGTGTAAATTCATGGGCAATGTGAGGGATGTTGGTGATATTGCAGGTCCCTAAAGTCTGGTATCCTCATTTTCTGTCTCTTGGAAAACATTCAGTTGTTTTTTCAGTTGAAGAGTGTGGAGGGAAATTGATTCTTGTCTGAACTGTCTCGTGCTCATGAATGCCAGTGGATGTAGCTCAATAACAGCACGAGAGTGAGATTTCAAGATTTCTTTTCCTGCTGTGTGCACTAAACTGGCTGGTCCTGCTTTGATGCTCTGCTTTTGGATGCTGATGTGAACAGAGATGCTTTGAAGTACTATTGAATGGCTTTGTGTTGGTAAAATTTTTTTCTCCCTTGCTTAAGATATTTTATAGAATTCCTGTTCAGCTTTTTCTGGCAGTTTGAAGGTTGGCAGATTATCTGTCAGTGGGCAGAGGGGCTGCTGAAGGTGTGGCAGATTCTTCACTTGGAATTCCTTCTCCCCTGGGGCAGGACTTTGTCCCCCAGCTGTTGCTGTTTCTGTCTCTTCCTCTGGGTTATATTCCTGTGAACAGGACATTTTTTGCTTGGAATTTGAACAGTCACTGCATGTGTGTCTCACCTGTGTGATGCCCTCACTTTTTGATCCACCCTCAATAGCACTTGGGAAGCAATTTGCTGGATCTGACCACAAAACAGAGCTTTTCTCCCTTTTTCCCTGCCAGAGCAGCCTTCTGCTCACTGCTGCAGAGCAGCCAAGCTCAGGGCACAGCCTGCACTCCCAAACTGCTGGGACTTTGGCCATTGGTTGAAAATATTAATTAACATTTGTTCTACTAATGAGGAGCCGGTTTGCTGGAAAGCCCCCAACAAAAGGGAGTATTCACAGCACTGCACAACTCATGGCTGTGAAATTCTGGGCAGGAAGGAGGTGTGATATGTTTTATAGGGAGTGTGGATGCTTTAGGGGGTGGAAAGACGACCAAAACCACAACTGGGAGGATTTGCCTCTCACCAGTGATGGAGGATGTGCCACAGGGGGAGCTCAGGGGAAAACTCATTCCAGAGAGAAGGAAAGCTGAGCCTGCCATGCTGCTCTGATCTGGTATTTTCTTATTTATGTTTCAAAAAGTTTCTGGAGTCTAAAAGTTATCAAAGATTATAAAAGTTTCTGGATTCTGAAAAGAAATTGTGCTTAGATTTTTTTCTTAGTATTAACTCTGCCACTTGGAGTGTTTGGTAGGTCTGGTGGGACACTCATTTTAGTGTTTCACTGAAGTACAGGATTCAAGATGTGTTAATTAATAATTAGGTTTTTCTGTTGGTCTTTATCTGCCTAGACAGCACTTTTTAATGTAATTAGGAAAATTATTTGGTTTTGCAAGGCAATAAAAGCCAATATATCTTTTTCAAATGTTGTAGAAGGTCAAAGGTTGGACTCAATGGTTTTGGCCACCTTCTTCAACCTCAGGGTGGATTCTGTGGAATTTGCCTACACTCAGAATTTGAAGTGATTTTTCTTATCTTACAGGGCTTTTTTCTCTCCCCCTCCCTCCATTTCCACCCTTTTAGTTATGTTGCCCATCCAATTTACATTGTGTAACACCAAAAGAGGCTCTGTGTTAAAACAGCTTGCATTTTGTTGCTGCTAATTAGTGTGAAACAGATAATGGGATATGTTGCTGCTGGGTTGAAAGTGGGAGTAAGAGGAGAAAAATCAAAAATTATTAATCTGAACACCTGACATGATCTAAGAGAGAGGAAGAAATCCCTGTGTACCAGCAGTATTAAATGAGAATACATTTTGAAGGTGTATTCAAGTGGAGTGATTATTTTAGGATTGTAGCTTTTATTACTGCGTGAAAACTGCTCTCCCCTCATTCAATATAATTTTATCTTCTCAACTGTCAAACAAAATCCTGCTCTGATTGCATTATGGTGATGTACCCAGAGTGTGTTTTACCACTCCCATGAAGAGTTTTTTTTTCTTTAAATAAAGATATTTTGTGTGTGAAACCCATGAGGATAGATAATAATGGTTTATATCACCTAAAGCTTGTGCTGGGGGAGAGAAATGGAGCTTGGAGTAAGTAGTGCTTAACTGACTGTGGGAGGTGAGGAGTGAACAATGCTCATTGATCCCCCTGGTGCTGGAATCTCTCTGTGCCCAGGTGTCAGGGCTGTTCCTAAGTCAGGAAGCCAAAAGCTGTGATTGTCTCTTGATTTCTGGAAGATTTTGGTTCCCTCCTTAAGGCAATGTCTCTATTTCACCTGGCCACTGTTGTTACAAATAGAGCACTGTCTTCCTTTGCTCTGCAGCCCCAAACTCATTCTGAACAACACTTCTGGAGACTGGTGGGTGGGAATTAAAACATTTATAAACATGTGCACACCTCTGAATCCTTTCTGTGTCGCAGACATCTTTTATGAAAAATCCTTTCCTTAGGATTTTTCCTCCTGAGAAGCTTCAGGAACAAAATGTAAACATTGGTTATCTGCTGCTGTGGAATGCAGCAGGTGGATCTGTGATTGGCCCATGTTGGATGTTTCTAATTAATGGCCAATCACAGCCCAGCTGACTCAGACAGAGTCTGAGACAGAGCCTTTGTTATCATTCTTTGCTATTCTATTCTTAGCTGGCCTTCTGATGAAATCCTTTCTTCTTTTAGTATAGTTTTAATGTAATATATATCATAAAATAATCAATCAAGCCTCCTGAAACATGGAGTCAGATCCTCATCTCTTCCCTCATCCCAAAACCCCTGTGACCACGGTCACACTTCTGCACCTCCCTGAGGGCTCAGAGCAAAGGCTGCTGTGCCTGTAGGGGAGGAAGCCTTTCAGCTGGCCACCAAGCACAGGCTGCTCCATCCTGGAAGTCCTCACACCACCTTCACCCCAGGGAGGTGAAGGGTTTGGTCACAGAGAAGTCATCTGGAATGGAGGCAGGGTTCTGGAAGTTGTTGTCTTTGATGTTGGGCAGAGGAATGAATGGGCGGACGCTGCTGGAGCAGTGCTGGTGTTTGGAGGGAGGCACATCCTGGTGCTTGTGTTGGGTGCTCTGCAAGTTTCTGGCTCCATGCAAGGCTTTTTCCAGGGCCCTGCCTTCTCAGGAAAGCAGGGAAACAACTCCTTTTTCCACAGGAGATGTGTTTGACTGCAGTACAACATATTTAACATTCACATGTAAACCAAATGTTCTCGTTCCTCTGAGAGCCCTCAGCTCCATGAGGAGCTTGTGATGGGCTGCTGGACCAAACCTCTTTCATTTCCCTTCTTTCCAAAACATCCAAACCCAGTTTCTCCTTTAATTTTAATTAGGCACAAGACAGGTGTCCTGTAAATAAAACCTGTTTACAATTAACATATATTTCTGCATCACTCTCACTTGCATATCAGACATGAAGGAGCTGTTAGGCTTGTGATGGGGGGAGAAATGCAAACCTCAGCTGCAGAGCTGTTGTTCTGTCAGCCACCTTTACATCTTCTGTATCAGAACTCTGTGCTTCACTCAGAACTCAGAGTTTTATCTCTGGAGCTGTTGCTGTGATGGGCCTGTGCTTTGGAGAGGTTTTCCTGCCAATTTTGTCTAATAGCACGTTCCACGAGGCCAAATGTTGTCTGCTAAGGGATGAGATGTACTGATGTATTTCATTGATCTGCTGCTAAAAGTTAGAGCCTTTTTTTTTTCTTCGTCACTTGTGTTTTTCCCTGCAGGATCTTGTTGACAGGAGCTACAGAGCTTTGGAGGCTTCTTGAGGGTCTTTTTGATGAGCTGCTGCTTTGAATGATTGCCTTGGCTAACCCAAGCCATGGTTCTGTGTAATGTAATGATGTCTGTGCTGCTGTGCCTTGACTCCGTAGCAATCTCTTCCTAAATTCCAGAGCTGCCCTTTGGCAGAACAACACCATGGTGTGCACATGGAAAGCTCAGAGGAATTCTGGGACAGTCGCAGCGTTTCTCTTGGCACATCATCTTTTATACCCAGCACCAGGCTTAAATACTGATTTAAGTAACCTGTTTGCCAATTAGGAAAAAGAGAGACAGGATTTTTGTTGGTGTGGAGAACTGGGAGCAGTAACAGGCAGGGAGGACAAGATGGAGAGTCCCTCCTTTGGAGAGATACAGCTAATCCTTGCTATGGAAAAGAAGGATTTTGGATGAGCAGAGAGTACTTTGTCCTTTGCTATCAAGGAAGCCATGTTGAGCCTCTCTGGGCTCTTAATCACAATTTTGTTTCTTGCTATGCTTGCCTAGGCTCTTTCCCTTCTTAGCAAAAGAGCTGAGGAAACCCACAAAGATAATCTAAGAATATTCTTTTTGAGCAGAGTACCCAAATGGTGTTGACTGCTGAAAAGAGCTATCATGTATCATAAAGAGAATGTGGTTTGGTTTTTTTTTCCCAGTTGTGACAATTCTATGGTCAACTGCTGTTAAAGCTAAGAGTGAAAATGCAGGTGGGCTGACACAGTGATTCTGTGAGGTTGCTGGCTTGGCCTGATTGTTCCCCAAACCCAAGGAGTCATTTCCCTGTATAATCCTGTTTTCCTCTGGCTCAGCCTGAGGTGCATTTGCCTGCTCTTTCAGCCTGCACAGCATCACAGGGACCTGCAGTGGTGGTTTTGATGCCTCAGGTTTTAGCTTTTATGTTTTTCAGATTCTGTGCTGCTTTGGTGTGTAGTTCTGAGCTTCATATTAGGGGATGGTGAGCTCTCTTCACAGAGCAGGGAGACAAAACAATTCCTTCTCTAGCTGGGGACCAAGGACAAATGATCCAAATCTCAGGCCCAAGAGCACAAACAACGTGGGCTGAAGAGAGAAAAATAGGAAGGATTGGACTCCATAACCTGAAGCTGGAATTGGACAATGAACTCCAAGATGCAAATGGAGCAGAACTGATCACAGTGACAGACCCTGTGACCAGGTGTTCATTTTGTGCCCATTTTGGTTCATCCTGGGTGCAGCCCTGGCTGGGCTCTTGTGCTGCCCAAGGTGGATCCATGGAGGAGATCCTTTTAATAAATCCCTGCTTTATTCTTTAGCTCTGTCCAGCCTCTGTTCTAGGTCAGCCTTCTCAAGGCATAAATTTGGGGCTCTTTTCAGTGGGTAAAAATCCTCAGCACCTCCCAGGCCCTGAGGAGCTGAGCTGCAGCATGAGTGAGTGGTGTCTCTGGTTTAGTAACAGGATAAAAGGGAGGGTAAAATTGTACCTTTTTTAACACCACCAGGATGCCTTTCCCATGCTCAGACACGGACTAGCATGGGTTGTATGTAAAAAAAGTGAACTGATAGACAGTACCTCCTGTAATCTTTCTGAATTCTGTGGCTGAGATCTGCCAGCAGAGCTGTTAAGCAACTCCTAGATTTTTTCAGTACTTGAAATACATCAGAAAACTCTTCTTTTGTGATAAAGACTTTTCCTCCCTTTATTTCTTTCTTGAGCTGTCAGTTTTTATCTTCCTAGGAAGACAACTGTCCTTACTTTCTTACTTTCAGCAGAACTGGATTTTCTGGATTACATTGGTTTTTCATTATCTCTGTCATGTACTTACCAGCAAATCTCTCCATATTTCTTGCAAGCTCTCAATTTGTGATATAATTTCAAGTAATTTGAAAGCCTGAGCTCCTGGCAAAGCTGTGTTAGGGAGTGATTTTTTTTTTTTTTAATGTATCTTTAGTGGGAGAATTCAGAAATTGCAACTGGCTAAGTTAAGCCATGAAGGCACTAAGTGAGTTTAGGATTTTCGTGTTTGAATTCCAAATCTCTCTTACTTAGCTGTTTACAGGGTTTTTAGGAACCTTTGTTACCTGGAGCACAGTTCTTTTGGCTGCCTTGAAAAGCAAGTAATGATGAAAGAAGTGTGCCTGTGTCTCTAATGCTGTTAAAGAGTAGCACCAGCAGCTCTTTAAGACAGATGGCAGAGATGTGTGCTGCCACCAAAATAAAAGAATTAATGCTTAATAATAACACTTTTCCTCTCCTTACAGTATAGCGCATGAAGTTCTTTTAAATACCATATAAAATCAAAATTATGAGAAGTCAAAAGAGTGCATGGGATGCTTGAAGTTGTTAAAATGAGTATTTAGGCCCCATAAAAACATAATTATTCCTGGTTTATGTCTTTTGTTGTTTCAGGTGATTCAAGTACAATTTCATGGTTTTTTCTCTGTCTGTAAATACTAGTTGACTTTTTTGGAGGAGTTGTTTTTGAGTCGATTTTTTTTTTCAGTTGGTCGAGTAGCATTTTTGAATACAAGCTTGCAATATGCTACCATTTTCCAAAAAAAATGCGTTGTGAAACATTTTGTTCTGTGGTGCCCTTGAACCTTGCAATTCTAGGTCTTGTGGCTTTTTTCTTTTTTTTCCACACTCTTCCAGCTGATGGCTTTTCTCCCTGCTCCAGTGTTAATTTGATGGCTTAGTTGAATAAATTTCTGTACTTGCCAGCTGTATCTGGCTATTCCCACTGCTGCCATTGGTGGAATTGGGGTCCTCCCTGGCTGCTCTGGGTAGGATTTAAGCAGGACCCAACTCCTCTTCCTGAGTGTTTCACTGCATCATCTGTCTGATTGCTGGGGTCTCCTCCTGTGTGAGAAAGGTTCAGATTGCTGTCCAAGGCCTCTGAGGGCAGGGAGTTGTCTCTGAGGTTTCTCTGAGGTTCTCCCCTTGTCTTCCAGCAGGGAATAAGATGTTTACACTCCTCTAGGAAATCACTGCTTTGTGCTTCAAACCAGTTTGAGGTGTGCTGGTGGTCTCCTGGGGGAGCTCCTGCTGTGTCCTATGTACAAATCATGGAATAATTTGTATTTGTGGGGTTGGAAGGGCCTGGAGAACCATCTTGTTCCACTGGCCTGCAGTGGGCAGGGACACTTTCCCCTAGGCCAGGTTTCTCCAAGCCTAGAACACAAATCCAGCCAGGCTGTGCATTTATTGACAGACCCCCTAAACGTGATCAGGTGGGCAAGGCATGGTCTAAGTAGCCTTCCTTGGTTTTGATGATGATTTTTATTTATCTAAAATTTGGTTATTATTATCCACCATGCTAAATAACCATCACTTGGTTATTATTGGGATATTATTCAACCATGTTTTGAACATGGAAGGTCTTGTCCCTTGGGCTTGCTTTTGGAGAATCCCTTTGGCTGCCAGCTGTACCATCAGGTGCTGAAGGGAATGAGGGCTCCTGTTTTCCACAGAAAACTCTAGAACTCCATCAGGGAGCATGGTGGCACTGCTATGACTGGTGGTGGCTCATTCAGGTCATCTGTGGAATAGCCCAAACCACAGCCATTTGTTGGTGTCTCTCAGGGATAAAGAGCAAACACATGGAAGGAGGCAGGATTTTTGTGGAGTGAAAGCCATCTTAAAGTAAAAGAGAGAAAATCCAGAGACTGATTACAGATGGGGGTAATCAAACAGTCTAGACAGGGGGCCTGCACTGGAAAGGAGAAAAACTATGGGCAATTAAATGTGTTAGCCAGGTGAACGTGTCCCACCATCACAGCTGGGAGGGGATAGATCTCTTCAGGAAGTGAGGGAGCACACCACTGTCTCCTGTCTGTTTATTCTCTTATTTTCTACATCCATTTTGTGGAGATGGGAAAATGAAGTCCAGTAAGGTTTCCCATTCACCTCCCAATCCCATACCAAGGAAAATTATGCTCTTGGTATTTCTGATTTCATTTTGTTAGCTGAAAATAGAGTTAGGAACTTGACTGAACTGTTGTTCTGATTGTGGGAATGAATTGTGAAATAAATACAACTTGTGGTTATTACGTTGTTGTTCTGTATATATTCCTTGTTTACCAATTATATCTTACCTCTAGGGTAATCAACTTTAAATATCTACCAATAATTTGAGCATCAAATGGCACTTACCCTGCAAGCACACCCCAGTAATCTATGCACATACATTAGGAGGGTGCCAAAGTGTTTACTTAGACTTTAATGTGATGTTCTGTATAATTTTCCCATAGATTAGCTTCAGCAGGAAGTTTGCATGTATTTTTCCCCCCTAAAAGCTACATCCAGTAATAATGGGTCGTATTTATAGCAGTTGTGGTGAATTAGAAAACTGATTGGGTGAACTACTTGATTGCTGCTCATTTAGCAGTTACAGTCCTGCCAAATCTCTCTGAGAGGGTTTTTGCAGGGAAGTTTGGGTGATGGAATGTGTCTGCCATGGCCAGGAGCATCTGAGGACAGCCAGAATTGCCCAGGCAGAGCAGAAGTCAAAGCAGTGCTTGCAGCATGAGCAGCAGAGGAGATGTTGGTTGTTTGTACAAAAGACTCATCAGCCTCGTGTTTGAAATGGTGCTGTGTTGGTTTTCAGCACAAAGGACTCCTCTGCCACTGCCTCAGGAGCAGAGACTGCAGGGACAGACATGCAGCCCTACTGACACCTCCTCAATCACAAAACTCAAATGTTTCAGGTGTTGCACAGTCTACAAGGGCTCTTCTCCTGCTCCTCTTGTGGTACCAGCAGCAGAATGAGTTTTCTCTCTTGTCCCAAGGGTGTGGCAGAGCTCCTGTGTGATGCAAGGGGAGAGTTTCTCAATGAAAACTGTTGAATACCTGCTCACCTTGTGTCACACCTATGTTGGAGAGAAGGGGACTTGAGATCCCGAGGGAAAGAAGCAGTCAAGTCTCTTGATCCTTTTTCCAACATTAGGTATTTTGATCCATTTCAGAGACTGCTTTGGAAATTTCTCTTCACCTGGAAGAAGTCATCAAAATTTGTTCCTGTCCCACAAAGGTTATATATTGTGTTTGGGATATTTTTGAGCGCCATAAAATCAGCAGCGCAAAAAAAAAAAGTTTCCAGAGAAAACAAATGTTTTCATGTTGTCCTGGAGGGAGCACAACGCTTACAAGGTGTAATACACAGTAGTACTTCTGTAATTTGAAATTGATTGGAGCTGCATTTTCTCTGACAGGTCTTGCACAGTGCAGGGGAGTTCCTCTTACACACTGAAATCCATTTATATGTTCTCCTTTCTGTCTATTGAGGAAGGCCCCTCCTTGAATATTAAGCATATGACATATTTGTTATTTTTTAAGAAGGAATTCCTATATTTTTACTTCACAGAATCCTACTACAATACATCTTTCACAGTTATAACTGTGTAAAATATCCAGTCTTTTGACAAAGCCATATTTTAAAACTTATTTCAACTTATTTCTAGTTCAATCTCTCAGCAATATCATCTTTATTCCATGGCCTTCCTAAGTCAACACACCTTATCTCAGAGTTTGCATACAGATGTACAAGACTGTGTAAATTTTCTATCAAGTTTTGAGAATCCATTACAAATCCATTTCTCACAGTCCTTGTGAGGGTGGGCAGGCCCTGGCACAGGGTGCCCAGAGCAGCTGGGGCTGCCCTTGGATCCCTGGCAGTGCCCAAGGCCAGGCTGGACACTGGGGCTGGGAGCAGCCTGGGACAGTGCAAGGTGTCCCTGCCATGGCAGGAGTGGGAATGGATGGGATTTAAGGTCCCTTCCCAGCCAAACCCATCTGAGATTGTGTGAAGGACAAGTCTGGGACAGATCCCTTTAACAAGACCCAGGCATTCACATATATTTTGAAAATGTTAAAGTATAGCCCTGGCATTCAGATTTCTGCTGGGGCCAGAACTGAACCATTTCCTCACATCCAGAATTTCGTAGTGGATGATGTGCTCTGAGGAATTCCAGAAATTTCTAGATGAAATTTTTGCCAGTAGAATTTCTTTTAAGAAATGTGAAGGTTAGGAAGACAATTTCTATGTGTATAAATAGGATTCCCCTTCACAGCTTTAGTTACAAAACTTAGGCCTAGTTTGGAGTTAAAATGGGAGAAATATTCTACCAGATCTGTCTAATTTCAGCTGCTGCAACCCCCAGCTCAACATCATCTCCATTTGGGCAATTATTAACCAGATGAACATTTCAGCACAGGTAAGACGGGTTACAGGGTTTTCTATTGCTGCCGGTGGGGGGCACTCAGCCTGCAGATGGATCTGATGTGTAAAACCTGGGAAGAAGAAAAAGAGGGAAAAAAGGATATTTTGCCCTGTTTTTGTTGTTCCAAACAGTGGTGTTTCTCAGTGGGATGTCTCTTTTCCATCTCACTACCTCTTAGGAACAGGTCACTGGCTGCTTTTGTGCTTCACTGGTCACTTATCAAGTTCATGACTGCTGGTCATGGGGTGTTCTTCCTTTCTTTGCTTTCTAATGGAAAGGAGGTGTAAAGACTTCCTTTGGCAAAGATTTTTAGGGTTTTGCCTATTTGATGTGATACTGTTTTAATGGAAAGCCCAGTTATTGGTGAGGGTATGGACTTGGGAAAAAATGTGTAATGAAAGGAGTGGCAATTCATTTCTTGTGCATTTGCAAAATAGCATCAATATAATTTAAAGTAACAGATAAAGTGGGTACAAGAGAAAAGTTATGCTTTTGTCCAGAAAGCTGCAAAAATAGCAGCTGCCAGCTCCTGTTATTAAGTCCTAGATTAGTGAAAAGGCCATGCAATAAAACCTGCAGGAAGGACAGCAAATGTTAAGATTTATTGAGGGAAGAGTGTGCTTACAGGTATTATGTGGGAATTGACTGCTTGTGGTTGCTATTGGAGGAGTGAAGGGTGATAGCAGTGACACAAACTGTCAGCTGGGGGAGAAAATTAAACAAAACAAGCATTTAAAAATCCTGTCATAGCCTTCACAATGTGGCCCAGTGGGTAATGGATTTTTGACTATGATGAAGCTATAACATGATTTATGTCAGTAGCTGTATCTAGCTAATTGCAGGAACCACAATAAAATTTAAAAACTGGGGCTGCATCATAATTGCTATGTATAGTGATGATCTGTATCTCCTAGCACTCTTATAAGGTGTGGTTTCTGTTTTTTTAAGTCTCAAAATCTTAATTTTTCTTGGATATGTATTCCTATTTTCTTGAGTATTTAATGAATTTCTGCAGGACACCTGAGGGATGTAGTGCTGCCTGTGTTGATCTGACTCTGTTGCCATCAGTTAATGGGGAGATAATGAGATTAAAATATCCTTTTTGTCCAAAAGTGGAGCCATGAATAAACTGTTGCCTCATCCTGACAGTCTGACAGGGACATGGTGATGTCAGGATATGATGCAACACTATTATGATGAGTGACAGGGGACTTACAGGAAGGGTTTTTAGAGACAACTGTGGGAAACTTCCTGGCTTTATTGCATTTGACGAAGAAATTTCCTTCAGAACTCTGTGCCCCTAAAATAATTTCTTCCTGTAATGCAAATTATCCAAGATGAAAATTTGCATTACAGAAAGAATTTCAGAATTATATGGAGGCATTTTCTCTGTAAATATATTTCCAAAGGGAGAGGATATAATGAAGGATAAACTACATAAATAACCCTCAGAATTTTGTGTCTTCAGCCCACCTTGAGGGGACCTGCTACTGAATTTTAGGGCTTTCATGGCACCAAACCTTGACTGATGGCTCAGATAAGTGAGAATTTTTTCAATTGAGCATACCTGAAAAGCTGTTTGTGCTGGGTGATGGGTGGAACTGGAATGACAGCAGAATACCTGGAATGGTATGAGTGGATTTCTGCTACAGGGAGCAAATCCTCCTGCTTATTTTATAAAACAAAATAAAAATGAAATCCCCCTCCCCACCAAAATCCCCACAGATGTGTGCTGGAGTGGGCATGAGCAAAGGTTTTTGGCTGCCAGCACACATCAGGCTGCTCTTCTAGGCATGCCAGATGCCCTTGATGGGGACAGTGTGTGAATGCCATTCTGAAGCACATAATCAAAATAAAACTTAGTATTCTTTTAACTCGAAGCTGCCAAATAAATTTTTATATTTGCTTCATGAGTAGTCTGCCAAAAAAACCCCAACGGCAGCTGTGTCCAGTAGCACACAGCAGTAATTTATGGAAAGAGATTTATTTACTTAAAATTTGCTTCAGAGTAAATTGAATGTGAGGTTTTACAAAATTGTATCCATTTTTATGCAGCCTCCTGCCTCTTTGGAAAGTATTTTTTTCAGACAGGGGTAGCTTCCCTTCTTACCCTGCCAGCAAACTGTCAGATTTGGGAAAAGGGAGCAGGAATTGTGTGGATTTTCAGGTAGAAGTGAACAGTGTTTCCAGCCATCCCATGGAGTCTGAAGTTGTCTGTGCTTTCTGATGGAAGTCAGCACTGGTGGAACTGTGAGTTTGTGGTAATTGGGAGTGGGGCTTTGAGCCTCATCCCTAATGGGTACAGCTGTGAAAAGGTGAAATTAATGAGCCATTGATCAGCCCAGGGGCACTGACCAATCACTGAAGGGAACAGAGGGCACACAGGTGGAATGCATCAACATGAGGGGATAGAAGGTTGGGCTGAAGAGCAAGAAAGAGCAGACTCTTGAAGCCTTCTGACCTGGTGAGGTGTTACTCTGTGTGGCTGAAGCTTTCTGAAATTGCATGGTGACAGTCTGTGTATTGTGGCTGTCTCAACTGCAACGTGTGCTGTGACAGGTGGATGCAGGTACAAGGGCTGGAGGAAGAAGGTTAAATGATAAAATGGGAGTTTTTTTCATCACTGTTCTCCAAAAATGTCTGATTTGCTGTCCACAAAACCTTAATAATACCCCCCTGGGGGTGCCTGGCCTCTCCAGGCCTCGCTGGCCTCAGCTTTGTTCTGTTTCCAGAGGGGGATGAGTTGGGTTTGTGCCACCTTGCTGCAGAATTGTCCTAGGAGGTCTGCTGAGGAATGCAGAGGTTGAGCTGAGGACTGGCCACCCTTGTTTCTGTACCTAGCTCCCTCCTTTCTGGAGGCTCCTTCCCTCATGGCCTTATTCCTTGTCTTGGAGTTTGTTGGGGTCATCTGGGGCAGAACTGCTGAGAGCCTGTGATGGAGACCAAAATGAATTAAATAATGAGGCCCTGTGGCTTCATCCTTCTCCATCAGTGGTGGGGCTCTGTGCCCACAGGGCTGTGTGGCACAAAGGGCTCTGGCTGTCTGAGGGGTGGTGACAACCACAGGGACACCAAAAACCAGTGAGCTGGAGGCTGCTGTGATGCTCTGGCTGTCTGGGGGTAGGTGACAATCATGGGGACAATGAAAATCAGTGAGCTGGAGGCTGCTGTGGTGCTCTGGCTGTCTGGGGGAAGGTGACAGCCATGAGGACACCAAACACCAGTGGGCTGGAGGCTGCTGTGGTGCTCTGGCTGTGTAAGTGAAGTGACAGCCATGGGGACACCAAACACCAGTGGGCTGGAGGCTGCTGTGGCACCCTGGCAGCACAGGGAAGGTGATGGCAATGACAGTGACTGAGTTCTCTCCCAGCCTGTGGGAACAATTAAAAATTCCTGAGCAGCAGTTGCTCCCTGGTGCTCTGCGGTGTTTTTGGCTGAGAGTGCCCTGCCCCTTTTTCTCCAGCAGGGCCACAGCTGGTGAGTTGCTGATGCTGTCATGTCCTGGCACTGTCCCCACAGTGCTGCTGGCTGGGACCTTGGCCAGCCTCCCCTGGACACAAATCTGGTCAGAGCATTTTGGGAGGAGATGGCCTGCTCCACCTGTTCTTTGCACTCACACCTTCCAGAAGCTCCACCTGCAGCAATTTAATCCATTTACTGCTTAAACTGAGCCAGGAGACCAAGAGATGGTTCCTGGAGCTGAAGGGAAATGCTCTGATCCCTCATGTTTAGCTGGCTGATTTGGGGTGGGGTTGTTTAAATAATGCAAAACTTCCAGCTGTTCATTTTGCTTTGGTTGCAATACCATGTTCTGCTCAGATTTGGCCTCCAGATGGGATTTAATGATGGGATTTATAAGTGTCCAAGGAGGCTGCACTGCAAGGCAACTCTCCTAGCTGAAAATTAATGTGGTTAATACTAATATTTTGAATGCTAATAATGCATTTTAAATTGCATAGTAATTTAAACAAACAGAAGAAGGGCCTTTACCTAGAATGAAACATGACCTTAAAGAGAACACTAAAGGGGAATTTACCTTTTGGGACAGACTAGGGCTGTATTTCAACTTGGATGTTCACTTTCAGTGAAATCTCTGTAACATTTGCAGTTGAGAATATCTGCACCCATGCTGCAAGAGCACTGTTTTGTTGAAAAATCCTTCTTTACTGATCATGTAAAATTATCTGAATTTATGTAGTGTAACTTAGAACCCAAATCATCTTCAGCAGGTCTAAGTTGTGGCTGTTACCCAGCTTGTAGTGAAGGCCTGAAGGTGCTTATCAAACCTTTTGCTGATGAAAGGCACTGACTCATTTCTGTTGTAGAATCCCAGAGTGGTTTGGGTTGGAAGGGACCTTAAAGCTTATCCAGTGCCACCCCTGCCATGGCAGGGACACCTTCCCCTGTCCCAGGCTGCTCCAAGCCCCAGTGTCCAGCCTGGCCTTGGGCACTGCCAGGGATCCAGGGGCAGCCCCAGCTGCTCTGGGCACCCTGTGCCAGGGCCTGCCCACCCTGCCAGGGAACAATTCCTCATTCCCAATGTCCCATCCAGCCCTGCCCTCTGGCACTGGGAGGCCACTCCCTGTGTCCTGGCACTCCAGGCTGTTGTCCCAAGTCTCTCTCCATGTTTCCTGTAGCTCCTTCAGGCCCCAGTTTGGTCACCCCAGAGCTTCTCCTCTCCAGGTGGGCACCCCCAGCTGTGCCAGCCTTTCCTCCCAGCAGAGCTGCTCCATCCCTCTGCCCATCCTGGTGCCTGCCCTGGGCTCTCTGCAGCAGCTCCAGGTCCCTCCTGTGCTGGCCCCAGGGCTGGGGCAGCTCTGCAGGTGGGGTCTCACCTGAGCCCAGGGGCACAGGGGCAGAATCCCCCCCTCCCCTGCTGCCCACGCTGGGGCTCAGCCCAGGGCACGGGGGGGTTCTGGCTCCCAGCTCTCACCCCCAGCACCCCCAGGGCCTTCTCCAGGGCTGCTCCAGCTGCTCATCCCCAGCCTGGATCCATCCCAAGGGGTGCCCCAAGCACCAGCACTTCTGTCACCAGCATGTCCCCTCTGGTGTTTCCCCATCCCTTCCTTAGCCCAGGATCTCTACTGGAGCTGTGCCTGCTGCCAGGTGTCTCTGCTACCCTGAGGTGACTGGTGTCACTGTCACTCTCTGTCTCTAATGCTCACAGTGCAGTTTGCAGCAGTATCTTTTTGACAGGTAACACACAGCCTCCCAAAAGAGGTGGAAATTAATGATTGAGTTCCAGCAGTTGTATTTTTGTCTGCAAAAGCTACGCTGTGCCAGGTTTTGACATCCTTTAGTACTTTATAAGTCAATAGGACAGCTGTGCAAGGGAATGATTTTTAATGAGCAATGATGACAGGACCTGGCAGAGAAATAATGCTGAGTTAATCAGGAAAGTTCTGTGTGTTAGTGGCAGTCTCTTCCGTGGTGCCTGAGTGACATGATTTGAAATACTGTTCAGAGCAAGGCCCTGGGAGCTCTGCATGTACATCCAGCCTTATTTCAAACAAAGAAGGCCCTAAAAATCTCTTTATGTTTCCTGTTCATGGCTGTTCCTGTAGCATTATGTGTTTAGAAAGACATTTGGCAATAAGAGGCCCATTTTTCCAGCCAGGGCTGTGGTCTTCCCTTGAAGTGGTTGCCCTTGGGGACACGGTTTAGGGGTGGTTATGGGTTCATAGTGGGACTTAATGATCTTGAAGGTCTCTTCCAATCTTAGTGACTATGGGATTAAACAGAGCGGGACATGCTCTGGGAAATTAAATGGAATATATATATATATATTTAATCTTTAAACTGGTACTTCTGTTCTTTTACTCTCTAAATCCTATTACATTTTGCTGAGTTCATGTATGGAATTCTCATTGTGTGGATGGGATATTTTTAAGTAGCCGAAAATTACAAAAAGTAAAAATGTGTTGGTGGGCAAGGCATAGCTGGGGAATGGGACCCCTTTCTTTTTTCTACTGTGCCAAATACCTGCTTTGCTTGAGAAATCCCTACACTGCAAGATTTGTGATCAGTGCAGAGAGAAACTGTTTGCAGTGGCTTTTGATGCGAGTTTAATTTTTAGTGAGAAGTTCAGCTGTATCTTTTATGTTGAAAAAAGACCCATTTTACCCATTTTGTACATATCAAAATAACTGTATTAATCCTGCCACCAGTGTAGAAACAGATCTTCTATTTTTCATTGGAAAGTTAATTTTTCTGGCCCACTATCCTGTTGGGTGACTGAAATATTTTTTTTAGCTTTCCTGGCCTTATTTCACCAGTTCCTCTTCGCCTAGAGAGGCTGATGTTGAAAGGCACAGTTATTTTATTTCTTGACAAAACACAATAGGCAAAGTGGTTTTGGGGTGTGTGAACTGGTCTGGAAGCTGATCCATCTCTTCCATCTGAAACTTCTCCTTCCAAAAGGCAAATTTCTTGGTGTTTCCCACATTTCCTTCTTCTCCTGCCTGTTTGCTTGGAGCAGTTCCCTATGTCCAACAGACCTCTTGCTGGATTTTAAGGAAACCTCTTGGTTCTTGGGACCTCTGAGGGTGGGGGAAGCTGTCCCAGGGGTTTGGAGCCAGGGGAGTTTGAATGGCTGGAATAGAATTGAAAATTCAAATTCAAGGGAATTGAAAATTCAAATTCAGTGGAATTTAAATGGTGTTGTGTTAATCATTGTGCTGGAAGCCAAACTGGGTCAGTGCTTGTGTTGTACAGACAATTTCTTCCTGGAATTAGGAGGAGCTCCTCACCCCTTTGGAAAGGAAGAACAGAAAAGTTGATACCAGTCTGTCTGTTTAAGCATTGCAGAGTTGAGTTAGGGATGAGAATAAAATGGCAATTTCCCTCAATTGGGATTGTCCAGCCTGGACAAGGGAAGTGTCCAGGGAGACCCTTAAGTCCCTTGTGGTGTCTAAAGGGCTCCAGGAGTGACAGGGAGAGGGACTTGGGACAAGGCCCTGGAGTGCCAGGAGAAGGAGGAAGGACCTTAAGCTGAATGAGGTCAGGGACAAAAATAACTCAAACCCCCAGACCCTTGATTTTTTTTCCTACTTTTATTTTGTATTTAATATTTACTTTGATATATTAGATGGATCTAAAAGGAATTCATGCTGCAGCTGCAATTCTTAAGCATTTAAAAAAGCAAAGATTAACATGGAAACCATGAAGGTAGCCCTCAGAAAGAGTGACCCTGTCAGACTACATTTGCATATAACCCAATTGAATATTCTGCCCTGCATTTGGGGAGGAAAAGAGTTCCCTGTAAACATCCATGAGTAAGAAGTGTGGTGTTTAAAGCTCCTGTTCTGCACAAGATGTGTGTTCCCACCTGAAGATAAGAATAGCACTCAGCCAGACTGCACGTGGGTGCTAATAAGGGCTTAGAAATCAACCCAAACTTGCTGGGGCTGAGGAAAGAGCTGGTTAATGAAGTATTGAGATTTTGTTTTGTTTGGTTGGGGTTTTTTTTTTGATTGATGAACTCTTCAAGGTGTTGTCATTTATCAAAATGCAGTGTTTTCAGTCTTTATTTTGAGATATTATTATTATTAAAAACCACACAGTGCACTGTGAGAACATCATTGATTGTTTTCTTCCATCTTTTTTCAAGAAAAAGGGGGGAAAGAAATGCTCTGTTGGAACAGCAGCAAGGCAAGTGAGTTCTTGCAGCTGGTTAAAATTACCTGAAACCTTGAATATACTGTGATAACAGGAACTTCACATCTTCTCTAGAACTTGTGTTTCTGGCACAGTTACTGAATAAAAACAACAAAAAAAAAAAGCTTGTAGCTACTTCTACAATGTGTTCAGTGCATTCATATTGCCCCATATAATATATATATTATAACATTTCTGTTGTTAGAAGTTACAGAGTAAAAGCTTTAATCAAGACAGGCATTTCCAGTGCTGCTGCTGATCCCTTTTCCCTGTGTTTTTCCTTTGGGAATCAGTTCAGGAGTCGCTGTGCTTGGCCAAGCTGGGGCTTGGCTGACTTCTCTCCTGTCCCTGAAGATGTTCCCTGGTGTGGTTTCTCTTTCTTGGAACCAGCTCCTCCTGGACCATGGGGAGTTACCCGAGCTGGGGCCGGGAGGCTCCTGGGGAGTTCAGCATGGTTGGCCTCCCTGTCCTGAGGCAGGAACACAGGCACTGACAGATGTTTGCCTCAATTTGCTCTGGTGGAAGAGATTTGTGAACTCCCCAGGTGGCTGTGCTGGCCCCTGAGCACTGAAAGTTTTGCCTGATCTCTACCCTCAATAACCTCTCCTGGCTGGTTTGATCAGAGTTTTGAATTTCTCTCCCGTTTCCCAAGATAGCTCTGATAAACAAAATTTGAAGCTATTTTTACCGTTTTCATCATCATCCTCTGCATATTTTTGTAACTCTCCTCTAGAATTCATTCTCTAAATCATTAGTGAAGGTATTAGAGAACACAGGACGTGTCTCTTCAGAACTGTACTTGAAACACCCTTCAGGTTAAAAGAGAACATTTTAAAAACTGCTCTTATGCCTTTTTACCTAATTGAAGAACTTAGCTCACATTTCCTAAGGAAAACTGGTAGAGGCCTCAGAGAAGTCCTTTCATATTAATGCCCTGGTCTCTCTTTCAGAGATGGAAATGAGGTTGGTTTTATGTGATTTGCACTTGACAAATTCACGCTGGCTGTTTGCTGCCATTTATTATCCCCTAGGTACCTCTAAATTGATTCATCATGTATTCTGATGTCTTCTGGGGAGCAAAGCTAAGCTTACTGATCTCTAATTCCTTGAGTCCTCCTTCATCTGATTTTTTAAGATAATCCTTCTGTAGCCCTTAGGGGCATCCGGAGTCTTCTCTCATTTTGGGGTTTGCTTTTGGTAGTTCCTAAGGTAACAAAAATAACTTTGACCTAACCCTGCTGATCTGAATAATTCTTATAAGCCTAATATCCTGTAGCTGGGGTTTTCCCCCTCCCCACCCACTTTTGGGTTTTTGAGCTTCTAAAGCTGGCCTGAATACTTTGTCATGTCTGTTATTTGTGACTAATGACATTAAAAAGGTGTGAGCATTTCAGGCTGGCAGATGGGATTATTTATCTTCCCTACTAAGCATTGCTTATTTTATTCTTTGGCTTGTTTCCAGTATCCCCAGAATTTTCTAATGTTCACAAACTCAAGAGTTTTCAACCACTGAAGCTTTATAATTCACAGAAAAGTTTTTTCTCCTCCTATGATCTTACAATGTAATAGGAAAATGGGGAGGATGGAGTGGATCTTCGCTGGTGGCAAGGAAGTGTGGAGTGGAAAACTGCTGGAGCATGGAAACTGCTCTTGACTTCCTCCAAACCTGCAGCTTTTGGAGGTGCTCAGAGCAGCTCACAGCTGAGGCACAACCCAGATGGAGGGAAGGTTGTCTTTTTCTGATCCAGTCCAATCCAGCTCTTTAATTAATGCCATTCCGAGTGGAATCTGCATTTTTTGAACGCTGAGTGTTGAGGAAGGAAGAGATGGAAGAATCTGAGGATGTGGCTTCCACATCAGGAGGATTCTACCCAGTTAAGAGTAGCCTGGAGTAAACAGGCTGGAAGGAAAGAGGGATCTGGGCAGGGTACTGAAGTTTAATCAAAAAAAATCCACAACCTTTGGAGATGCAGTGAATGAAAAGTCAATGGTCCAGCAGCTGCCAAAGCCAAATGGCAGCCAGGACTCTGAGAAATCTAGAAAATCTGGAAGAATTGTGTGTAATGAGAAGGAAAAGAGGAGACATTAGAGATGTAAATTCTAATTTGCAGAAAGCTGTTCTGGAAGGCAGAGCTCTGTTGTTTTGGCAAGGAAAGAGATAGCAGGTGGAGGAGTAAAGGCTGAAGAAAAAGGGTTCTGGGTGTTGGCAGAGCTAAGCATGGAAGTGAAGGATCATGACTGTGGGACCTCTTCTATCAGTGTTTTCAAACAGTGTGGTGGACAAAAATTTGTGAGTTGGTGGTTTTTTTGGATATAACTTAGTCTGCTTTTAAAGAGCAAGAAATAAATACCTGAAGGTCCCATATAGCTCTGCAGATCTCCTGTTATTATTCTGTTCCTGTCTATATTTTGGCAAATCTCTGGTGATTCTTAGATTCTCTTTTCTAAGGCTACTTTTTCATGCACCACAAGGCTTTCTCTGAAGGTAGAGGATCCTAAAAAGTGAAAATAAAATGAAGTCAGTCTACTGTTATGCATCTTTATACAGAAGTCAAGGAAAATGTCATAATAAATTTCTTGGCCTGCAGATTATGTGGCAAAATTGCAAGGAGGAAAGGGAAAGAAATGCACAGAAATAGAAGCATGGCAATCTGGTGTCTGAATGATTTGTAATGAGACACATAGCTGCTTCTTGAAGTTAATTATTACATGATAATTGCTGAAGAAGGAATGAAATCTGTAGGAATCTTCTTTCAGTGCCTCCTGATTTTCTGAACAAAAGGGTGTTAACACTTCTGATTAGCATGTAATCCAGAATTAATTGAAGAAAGAGAGGGCAGGCAGAGTTTTGCAAGTGAAATGCTGTATAATGAACTTAAACTGTAGCTCTTAATTTCATTTGTACTGGAACATGTTTCAGCTGCAGAGAAATCTTTATTTTCCTCCATCAGCCTGAGTCTAGAAAGTAGGAGCAGTAAATTTTGATATGTGCAATGAGGTATTGATTTATTAGGAAGCTGTATTACTTTATGAAGTCCCTACTTCAAGAGAAGGCTTTGATTTATATTTTAACACAAACACAACTGGGGAATGTGAGGGGCTGAGGGCAGGCATGACCCAAACCAGCACCAGCATCATTTCTAGAATCCCAGAATATCCTGAGCTGGGAGGAACCAACCAGGGCAATCCAGTCCAGCCCCTGGAACTGCCCAGACCTCCCAACAATCCCACCCTGGGCATTCCTGGGAATGTTGTCCAAACCCTCCTGGAGCTCTGGCAGCCTCGGGGCTGTGCCCATTCCCTGGGGAGCCTGGGCAGTGCCCAGCACCCTCTGGGGGAGAACCTTTCCCTGCTATGTGTGCATTTATGTTCATATCATAAGATATGCTTGGTCTGCTGATCATTTGGGTTTGCTTCCCAATGGCCAAATTATGCCTCTGGGTTGGAAAGACTCAGATTAACTGCAGAGGGTTTATGTAAAGGACTGTCTGAGGGAAGGGCTCACATGAAATTGCCATTATTCAGTGTTTCCCAATTTACAACTGTGCATCTTGATCCTCCTCCTGCTTCTTTCTCAGTGAAACATTCCAGACTTTAAATAGTGTTGCCTTGGAACAAAATATTGGGTTGGGGCATCAGATTTTGGGCTGTTGGGTTGAACTGTGGTTCTTGTTCTCATTAAGATGTTTCCCAGTGCAGGTGTCCAGTGTTAAATCTACCTGCTTAAATGATCTAACAGGGTTAACAGTGGGATTTGCATTATTCATTTTTATACAGGTTGGGGTATTACCCCTGTGTTATCTTTGTGTTAGTTCAGTATAAATGAAAAAAAAATCATGTTCTTTTCACCTTGATAAAGCTTAGGCATTTGGTAAAGGTACAAGTAAGGTTCACATTTTTATTTTATAGCAGTAATGATTTGTATTTATATATTTTTAAATATGTTGCTATAAATCTGAATAACCATAGCATCCTATACTGTGATCAGCATTGAAGAGTGGTTTTATTTCCTATTGCCTTTTAGCTTGGAAGGGCTTGGCATTAGAAAGTTTGGGCACAAGGATTTTTTTTAGTGATATGGACTGCAGCAGGTTTTTTACAGAACTGGCTGTGAGTGTAGCATGGTTAAAAATTTAAAAAATAGATACTGCAATATATAAATGCTAATGTAATGCCATGATTTCAAGCTGGAGGAGTGCTTTTCCTGGAATGTGAGAAATACTAGGTTTGTTTTCTCATAAATCAGAGTCTCCAGGGAAAAGGGCAGGAGGAAGGGATGTCTTCAGGGGGAGTAGATCACAGAGCTTAGCTTGCTTTGGATGTATGAAATCCTTTTCCCTTTCTGAGGCAAAGATGATGTGGAGGCTGCCAAGTTTGGATATTAGGGGGAAAAAAAAAAATCCCTGGAAGACAAGTCAGGCATTGGAATGAGTTTCCCAGTTCAGTGATGGAGTCACTATCCCTGGGAGTGTTCAAGAGGCATCTGGACGTGGTGTTTGAGGACATAGTTTAGGGGTGGTGATGTTGAGCTTGATCCCTTGGAGGTCTCTCCCAACCCTGATGTGATTCTGTGAAAGCAGATGGCCAATCCCAAGAATTTTTCTATTCTGGTTCTATTCCCCCATCTTTTATTCTAATCTATATTTTATATGTATAGTTATAGTAGATGTGTTTGTGCTGAGGAGCACAGTGCAGCCTCCATGGACACAGATCAGAAATGTTCCTGCCCTCCACACATCTGTTCCCTGAAGGGACAAACCTCAGTGTGGCTTGCAAGCAAATATTCTTTCCTTTTAGGATTGGCTTTTTTTAATAAAGCATGTAAAATTGCAAAATAAAGCCAGAAGTATGCACAGGTTTTATTCAGGATTCTGGCAGCAAATATTCTGCGTGCCAGAGATAGAGTGGGGAGCCTTAGCTTGAGGGGGGAGAATTTTGCTTTGAATTCACTGTAAGAGTGGAGTGAGAAAAATTGTGGCTGCCCCTGGATCCTTGGCAGTGTCCAAGGCCAGGTTGGACGCTGGGGCTTGGAGCAGCCTGGGATGGTGGAATGTGTCCCTGCCCATGGCAGGGGGTGAAAAGAGATGGGCTTTAAGGTCCTTTCCAGCTCAAACCAGTCCAGAATTCCATGAATTAAAAAAAAAAAAAAGAAAAAATTCTTTAAGTCTTCAAAAGATATTTTGAGCCTTGTCAATTCAGTGTTAGCTTAGAACTTAAATTTGAAAGCTGCACGACACTGCTGCATCTCAGGACTGGCTTTACCAGAGGCAAATCAACCCCGCTGCAGCTTAAAAACAAGGACTGCACCTGAGCAATGGCAGAGCACCCATGAATGTTTTTTTAAATCCAGAGGTTTTTTTCTCTCTCATGTTATAAAGTGAATCATTCTCTCTGTTGAGAGAGGCATTCAGTGAAAATTCTTTTTGAGTTTTACTTCAAATAGGTTATTAAAGCCAATAAGGAGCATCTATTTGGAGGTGGGTCCTGTCACTTGATTTGAAAAGATGTAATTTTTGAGTTCTTGCTGGGCTGGAGGTTGTTAATGCTGTTCTCCCTTAGAAAATGCAAGCTGTTTTTCAGAGATCTTACTTAGTCTTGTTCAGGTCATCCAGCCAAGTGTTCCTGCAGCTGGTTAGGGATGGATTTTAGGCCTCCAGGAATGGCTGTCGGGGGGAAAGCTGAAAGATTGTCTGGGAAAAATGGGTGAATCTTCTTCCATGCAGCGGGTGTTCCCCTCCCCTTCCATCATGCCAGTGCCACTGGCAGCCTGTCACAGCTATCCAACAATTGTCCCCATTTCTGACATCTCTGAGGGCTTGGGTAGAAACTTGGAGCTGAACCACAAAAGAAATCCTTCTAAGTGTGTGTGAACTCAAACGATGTTTTGATGCATAATTTGCCCTCTCACTGTCCCATCCCCTTTCTGGGAGATCTTGGGAATGGGTTGCATGACTCAAACATGAACACACACCCTGGGATGCTTCTTGGACCTTTTATTTTGTGCTATTTCACCCTTTTCAAACCCCATACCAGTTTTCCTGGTTTTTTTGGGAAAAGCTGTCCAAGGCATTTAAGATTATAAGTAAGATAAGAATAATGAAATTGATCTTTCCAGTGATATTTGACTGGTAATTTTGAGGGTATAACTCTTTTGAAATACTTTGAGTTACCTTTTTTTTTTTTTAATGAAGAAAAATCACTCCAAGCATAGTGTGTTTTGAAGGTGTCAAAATTTAGGAATGTGGGTATAATAATTAGATATCTGTACACTGAGAATAACTATAGAAAAGCTGTTGGCAAGCTGAGAAAATGAACTCTGAGCAACAGCTTGTGCTGATTATTTGTAGAAGGAGGGCTTCAGCATTCTTAGGTTTCATATTAGATGTTATCTAGGTGGAATTTTGGGTTTTCCAGAGGTGTAACCTGGAAACAGTCAAGCCAATGACACCAGGTCTGTGTTGCAGTGGCACTGGTGCTTCAGCAACACAGGGAGCTGCTGCTCCAGTTTGTTCAAGTTTTTGTGAGTCTGATGTGGTCTTAAAAGAGGACATGGCAAGAGAATTAATTATTCAGACCCAGAGATGCCATCTGCAATCTGAGCCCTTTGCTTTTTACACTGTCCCAGCAATGCTGAAACGTTGACATGTCTTTGACCATCAAACCTTTTCCTACTACATCCCTGACCTAGGTGTTTGGAGCTTCTTTTCACAGTGCACAAGTGAAGAACCAGAAAATTGATGAGTATGGTGAAAATAATGCTTTGCTGTTGTTGGTTGTTACTGAGGAAGTTGCTGTGAGGAAATTGTTTTATTTTCTTTTATGTCATCAAGATCACCACTTGCCAACAGCTGTGGAAATGTAGACTGAAGTCCAGGGGCCTTCCTGATCTTCTTGTCTCTTTTGAACAAAAGAAGTTATAAAAGATGTACTGCTTCACAAGGCTGCTCCTTCTTACTAAAGAAAGGGAAAATAATGCAAGAAAATCTTGACTCAAAAGTAAAATCACTTTCTTCACTCAGTTTAGCTGAGAATTGCAGCCCACAGGCACAACACCATCCATTTTTGATGGGTAAATTCTAACTGCAGCCCTGCAGTGTAAAATAGCTTTAGACTGAGCATTCTTTCTCCCCAGCCTCATTCTTTACCCCTGTTAGTAATCCTTGCACAGCATTTTTATTCATATATTTATTGCCAGTGATCTTTAAAGAATATATGATTTAAAAAGGAATCAAGAGGAGCATTCCCTGGGAAACTGGCTAAGAGTGGCTATTTCCTTAAAGAAAGTAAAATCTCAATTTGGCAGTGTTAGGTTAATTGTTGGCTTTGATGACTTTAGAGGTCTTTTCCATCCTAAATAATTCCGTGATCTAGTGCTGTCGTAGCAAACACCTTGTCCTAAGTTAAAAAGGGGAAACTCTCAAAAATTAAATCCAGACCTTAAAACAAATGAGTTTGTCAAGCTGACACCAGATGCCTCCATTTTAAGTTAAAGAATGGATAAAACCTGAGGAAGAAGAAGTTGGAACCATGAATGAAAATATTATTGTGGCAGATGTTGGTACGTAAACTGAAACTGCGTGCATCCCTGGAGCCCTAAAATGGAATGTGTGGCATGAGCAGGATGCATCAGGAAAGGAATTCTGTGCCTAAAAGGTTTGACCAAAGTCCAGCTGGAGAGCAGATGAATCTCCTGAGTTCTGTTCTGGACCAAACCCCACCTTTCAAAGGCTGGACACTGCTATTAGGGAAGGGCAGGGGGTCTGCAGGGCTTCAGGTGGATTTCGGTGGATTGGGCAGAAAGAAGACCAAAAAGGCATCTTGGAAATCATTGGGAGATGGTGGGGAAAGGATGGGGTCTGTTGGGATTTTTGTGGTAGGAGTGGGGAAGTTGGGCTGGTTTGAAGGAGGAATTGGGACAGTGAGAGGTCTCAGCCTCAGGGGACACAAGGAGTGTGATGGAAATGGTGGCACTGAGGGCTGGGTGTTTGTGCACTGCCCTCTGGCCTGGCACCAGCTCCAAGGGGACATGGCAATGGGGTTTGGCCAGCTTGGGTGTGTGAGTGGTGGCATCCTCACCCCAAAATGTCTCCTGGCAGAAGCCCATAGAAGGAAAGCACTTGGATCTCTGTTACAACCATGTCAGAACTCTCCCAAACTCAAATTCTGTTTCTCATCAACGTCCCTGCTCATTTGCAAAGTTTCCTCCATACTTCTCCAGTGCAAGGAATTTTTCTCTGCTGTGTTGTTTCCCAGCCCTTCTCCTCAGCCTTTTCAAGGGCTGGGGCTGTTGGTGCTCCTTCTCCCAGATTCCAGTCTCAAACAGCCTCAGGTCGGTGTGGAGACCCAGGCTCTTGCCTGTCCTTCACTCAAGCCTTGAACAGGGCATGGGGTGGAGCTGAGGCTCAGATGTGTTTGTTGGAGGGGTGCCACGAGGGAGCCTTCTGATCTGAGCACCCCAGGTTGTTCTGTTGACAGTGCAAGAGAAAAAAATGTTATCTAGGAAAAGCATCTTGCACAAGATCATTCCTGTGCTCACTACACATATTTCTGTCTTTGTTATTTCTTTGGTAAAAAGCCTGAATGGCCATACAAAGGAGAAAAATATTAGACTTAGCAAAGTTAAGAGCTCACAGGGCCAAAGCAAGGCCATGCTCTTTCTGCAGGGAGGGAGCATGAACACAGACTCAACAGCACAGCTGAACCAAAGAGTTGTCTTGGATTGTGTTTTCAGAATTAGAAATCAAAATGGATTTAGGATCCAAGCAGGATTGGTTTGGTTTCCTTGCAGAGGACACTGTAATAAAAAAAAACCAAAGCTGTAATAAAACACCTGAGTTGTGTAAAGGTCCAGGTGGCATCAGAGGTGGCACCCCAGCATTTCTTTAATCAGGTTTAAAGGCTCTGTGGCAGAGCTCTGCTTTGGATGAACGTTTCCATTTTGGAGAACAGCAATTTCAACTGCTGAAGCACTTGGGGGTAATATTTTCCAAATAAATTGGAGTTCAGGTGTTCAGAACCTGCCTTTGTTTTGGAAATTTGTGTATATTGCCGAGATGTTAGCAATGGGGGAGGTCAGAGGGAGAGACAGAAGGGAGGCTGTCCCGGAGGTAACTGGGGAAAGTTTCTAACACCTGATGGAGGATTTATCATCAGCTCTCTGGGCAAAGCCAACACAAACCCCTTCTGCCCTGTGGTGCTTTACAGGTCACTTTGCTGGGTTGGGCTGGTCTGTCACTGCCATTTTCCTCCTGTTTTACTGGGCCTTTGAATGACTTCAGCTCAATTTTGGCTGTTTTAGAATGATGATCCCCACGAACACCCGCGTAACCTCCTGCCCCACTTCCTGTCACTTCTGATTGCAGCCTTTTTTCATGGAGGAGAAAATGGCTGTGCTGCTTTTTGCTTAATCTGCTCATAGGGCATTTATTTAGACACAAATATTAGCCATCATTTATTGTTTTGGTGGAAAAAAATTTAAAAGGTGTGTTTGCTAAACTGATACTTTGTAAAACAAAGTGCTGGGAGTGTGTTTGGTGTCTTTTACAAACTGGTTTGTTTATCCTCTTGAGGAGGCTGGGAGGCTTTTTTCATTATTTGTAGACAGGTTGAAAGAGTATTATTATTGCTGCTGTTATTATTATTGCTATTATTATTGTGGTTACTTTTATTGCTGTTACCATAATGATTATTTATTTACTGTGTAGGATGAGTCATATTGGTAACTCCTAGAGGCCTTTTCTCTAAACTGTGCTGCTCTTTCTGTATGAAACATTGTCAAAACCAGTGAAACAGTAGTATAAAAAGCTTCTGCAAACTCAGCATGTTTTATTGTTGTTTTTTGGTTTTTTTAATTGGTTTTTTTTGTTCTGTTTTGTTTGGGATTTGTTTTGTTTTGGTTTTCTTTGTTTTAGGGTTTTTTTTTCTTTTTTACTAAAACAAGCTGTGTGCATGTGAAGCATGGAGAATGGGGGAAGGAAAAAAACAGCAAACAAACCATTGCTACATTTCAATGTGTTTCTCCTGAGATCTATGGATCAACAATTAAAAATTTGGCTTTTTCCCTTTGTTTTCTGTTTAGCTTTTCCTTCACTCTGAATGTTTGGAGGATTTTTTGTTGTTGTGGGGAGAAGAGAGATGTCTCAATTAAAAGGAGCATTTGTTAGTTTTAGGGTATATTATCACTTTTTGTTTTGCTTATGCTTTCCAATAGTTGTTTCTTCTTTTCACCTGCTGGAGCAGGAAGGTGCTCATGATAAAAGTTGATAATTTCCTTGAAGGCTTCAGCATGGGCAATCTGGACTGAGGGTGACCATTAATTTCTGTGTGTGGCAGCAATGCTTTTGTTTTTGCTTCTGAAAGGAGAGTTTGGCTTCCATTTGAGAGCTGAAAAAAAGAGAGGATTTGGCTGGGTTGGGAAAGTCTGACTGCTGATCCTTGCTGCTGTACTGATGTGCTTGGCATAACACCAAGTCATGGAATTATTTCACCTTTTCTTTTGAATCCTCAGTTCCCCTGTCATGGGTTATTTGATGTGAAAAATCTGGCCAATGAAGCTTCAGACAAAAAATTCAGTTGAGCATTAATTGAGACCTAAAGAACTTATCTAATTTTGTCAGACTTCTGATGTATTTTTTCCTTTATAACTTGACAGTGAACAGTATAAGTTCATTGGGATCTGAAGCCAGAAAAATGTGATTACTTTAGACTGGCAAACCACAGCATTCAAATTTACTCTTTCAGCTGTACAGGCTCAATTTCAGATAAGTCCATAGCATATGTCTCAGACTTCAACAGACCTCAAGCTCACCCTGTTCATAACAAAACTGATTTAATAAGATGGTTTCTCCAGTCCATTCCCCTGTGGTCTTTCTGTTTTTCCTCCCTCATGGTCTCCTGGTTTTTATTTTATCTGTGGAAATAGAGCCTATGTGATCATGCAGCCTCCTGTGTGTCCTTATCTGTTTTCATTTCTCCCCCTCACACTGATAGGTTTTGAATACCTTGAACAGTTCCAACCACAACTGACAGAAAGGTAGAAATTTAAAAAATGGATTTCCTGAGTTTTATGGCAGCAAAGAGGATGCTGATTCTAGCACTTGGTCCTTGCCTGTTTTCTCTCCTGCACATGCAGCTGATTTAGTGCCATGGAAGCCAGTGTAAGATTTATGCTCAGTGTTTTCTGAAAAATGCATTTCTCAGGGTGAGTGTCACTCCCTTGCTTTGGCAAGCCCTGAAACCCTGCCCTGCTGGTGTGAGGATCCAAGTCTGATGTCACCAGTAATGTCAAAATCCTATTTAGGCCACGAAGGGTCCTTATGGCAGTGCTGTGGGAGCTCACAGAGCTGCTCCCAGGAGAGAGGGGATGTGTTTGGAATCTTCCAGATCTCCTTTCTGAGTGGGACCCTTGCCTGAGAATGCACAGCCAGCTTACCTGGGGCATTTCTGCAGCAGGAATACCTGTCTGGGAATCTTTTTGACACCCTCATGGTCCAGACTCTGCTCAGGAAAAGGCTCCCAGAGGCAGAGAAGCCCTGGCCCATCCTGGTCCTGCCACCCTGTGGGAGGATGCTCTGCTTGGCAGGGTCTGCTTGGCTCTGCTTGGAAGCACAGACATTAAAGGGAATATTTCTGCTCTCTTTCCCCCTCAAAGCTGGTTATAGCTCAGCAGTGGATTACAGCCCACTCTCCCTACCCTGCTGTGTTCTTGGTGTGGGAAGAGCCAGTTCCAGGAGGTGTGTTTGATCTCACAGATCCCAAAGGCTGAGTTGTTAACAAGGGTGATTTATCCTTCTGGCCAGGGTGAGTTCTGTGCTTTAACTGCTGTGTTAAACCAGGGAGGTTGGCACTGATGTTTCCATAAGACCTGGAATTAATTCCAATTTAATTCCAATTGCAGGTCATAAATGTGGATCCAGGGGCACCTTTGGTGCTCCACAGCTGTCCCCGCAGTGATGCCCCAGGGAAAATGTTGTGTTTGTCCTTGTCCCGGGCAGTGGGAGGTGGGGCTGCAGTGATGGAGGTGGGTTTTAACCCCCACCATTACCTGAACATCCCCAGCACATTTGGGGAAGGATTCTTCCTTGTGGAAATGCCTTTCCAAGCTTTGGTGGTTTCAATGGCAGTAAAGTGTGTCTGCTTGTTACGATCTGTTAAACATCTGTTAGTCCGCTAAAATTCCATTGCTGCTGGTTGGAAATGAGCCATATTGGTAGGCAAAAGTCTCTTTCATACCTTTGCATGGAGGAATTAATACTCCACCACTTCTGTCATTAAATGTCTGGTCTAATTGGATGATTTTGCTTTTTATGCTGAGTGCATGCTGCTGAAAATTTCCATTTACTGCATCTGGTGATGCTGCAGCAAAGATTGGAAAATTGTTCTTGCCTGTCTGTAAAGTGAAGTTATTTTCTTTTTGTAAGTGACCAAAACCCCCCATATTGTATCATTTTTATATGAATTTTCAGCCAGGAAGAATTTCAGAGAGTTGAATGTAACAAGTAGCAAGTCTTCTTCTAGAACAGATTATAACTCTTCTTTTTTTTATTTGAAGGATCACTTGGAGTACTTTGAGTCATACTTCTCTATAATCAGTAATACATTTTATTTTCTGATTTAACAGTGGGGGAATTTTTCAGTAAATTTAGATGGTATTGCTCTGTGTTGTTCTATTCCTTGCTCCCAATCTTGAGAAAGCGAACAGGGACAGGACGAGGGCAAAGGGCCTCAAGCTGGGCCAGGGGAGGCTCAGCTTGGACAGCAGCAGCAATTTCTGCATGCAAAGGGTGCTCAGGCCTTGGCAGGGGCTGCCCAGGGAGCTTTGCAGTGCCCAGCCCTGCAGGTGTCCCAGCAAGGGCTGGAGGTGGCACTCAGTGCTCTGGGCTGGGGACAAGGTGGGCACTGGGCACAGCTGGGACTCTCTGATCCTGGAGGGATTTTCCAGCCTCAATAATTCTGGGATTCTGTCTTCTCTATTCTGTTTTCACTTATTTTAATGAAAATTTGCACTGTGGACAAACCCAATGCTAAAATTGTCAGCACTTTTTTCTCACCAGCGACTTCGGAATTTGCAAGCAATGAAAGCAAACAGCAGATTTCCTTTTCTTCTGCTGTTACTACCTGGTGTTCTGTGGCATTGTATATCACAAACTGTTGTTTCTCACCAGTGGAGTCCTTGATAATTCCTTTTAGTCTGTTTGCAGAGAGAGAGGCAAGTTCAATGTTTTCATGCTGTGTGCAATGTTTCAGATGTTTCAGCAGTGTCTGGAGTTATTGCCCAAGAGAAATTTTCCCCACAGGCTGCAGTGAGTAACTGCCAGCATTGCTTGCTATTAATAATCACATGCAAAAATTCATCTTGGAGCTGTCCTAATTTGTTCCTCCTGTTGTGTGCAGTGGCTCAATTGTTTAGCCCTGGCACAGTTTGGGAGCATTCTTCATCCACAGGCTGTCTTTGGGTACAGCAGCAAGAGAGGAGCCCCTCTGTGTGTGCTTTGAGGTGTCAGGAGAAGCTCTGCTCCATCCCTGTGGTGGGGAAGAACCACTCCACAGGTGCCTGGAACCCCACAGTGTGTGGATGAAGGGCTGCAGGAGCTTCAGCAGTGAGCTGGAGATGATCTGACAGCTTCTGAGCTGCTGCCTGGCTGGTGCTGGGAGCTGGCATCAACCCCAGGTGAGCCTTTGCTCACCTCCATGGCAGAACTCCCTGCTGCTGGAATTCCCTGCTGTAGACACCAGAGGAATGGTTTGTTTCAGGTCTGGAGTCTCAGATGTGGCATTGCTGTTGCTTGGTGTAACCTAAAAAAATTAGAGCTGAATTTGAATGTGTTGCTTGAAGTATCTTAAAGAATTAGAGCTGAATTTGAATGTGTTAATTGCATCAATTGCATTGTTTTTGACACAGACAGCCCTGAATCCTCTGTGGAGCAGCTGAGGCTATTCCTGTCAGTGCGGAGAGGTCCCTGGCTAAAGAAGTTTTCCCTCCTAGTAATGAGAATTATAAAAAGGAGTTTTGATTTGCTGCTTAGCAAGATGGGCCAAAGAGCTTTCTCCAGGCCTCCGACCATCAGGAAGCCCTCAAACACCTTGTGAGGTGGGAATGGGAAATAATCAGTTTTTTTTTTTTCTAGTGGCAGTCTTTGCATGTGTGTTTTATTTTCAAATATGTATCTGCTTTAGCAAATAGGAATAGTTTTCAGGAATCTGATATGATGAGACCTGGAGCTGGTTTAGCTCCTAGCTCTTCCTCAAAGGCAGCTCTTGATGGCACTTGGAATTTCATTCTAAAATAGATGCACTTTCTGTCGTTGCTATCCTAGCTAATTTCAGATCAATTTGTGAAAATTGTTCATTCCAAAGAGTTTCTAGTATTAGAAATTACAGAATCCATCAGATGGGCTCTTTGCTCTCCAAAAGTGTGGATCCCTGTGTGCCCATCCCGAGCCTAAAAAACCCCAACCCACCAAAACTAAAACCCCAAAAACGTCAACCAACTGTAACAAACCAACCCTATTTAAAAACTCACCCCCTCAACAAAACTAAGAAGTCCCTTGCTGAAAACATTTGGGAATGGCATGTCTCATTTGAGAATATTATGGGAATAGTATGTCTCATTTGAGAGTATTAGGGTAAAGCTAATTGCTGCTGTACACATAATTTATTAATGGCTGAGGTAAAGCATTAGGTGGAGATTAACATTTTGTTACTGATCTTCTGGGGAAGGTTTTCCCAGCAAACATTAAATATTTGAGACTGTTTCCATTGGTTCATATATTCATGATGGAAGTTTGGGCTTATTTATTGTCCTGAGTGGTAGCTATTATTGAGCCTTGCCAAGCCTCCAGAGAGAGTTCCAAGTACCTGAAGGGGTCCCAAGAGAGCTGGAGAGGGACTTTTCACAAGAGCCTGAAGGACCAGGACAAGGGGAATGGCTTCCTGTTGCTAGAGGGCAGATTGAGGTGGGATCTTGGGAATGGGAAATTGTTCCCTGGGAGGGTGGCAAAGCCCTGGAATAGAATTCCCAGAGCAGCTGGGGCTGCCCCTGGATCCCTGGCAGTGCCCAAGGCCAGGCTGGACACTGGGGCTGGGAGCAGCCTGGGACAGTGGAAGGTGTCCCTGCCCTGGCACTGGATGGGCTTTAAGATCCCATCCAACCCAAACCATTCTGGGAAATGCAGGATTGTAGCTAATAAACATTGTTTAAAGTAGGCAATGCAAGTTCTGTACATTCCTCTACTTCCACACGCAGCAAGAACGGGATGTGTGCTTTGTTCTTTTCTTCCTCTGGAATTAATAATTAATTATGCTATTTCTTAATTTCTGTTACATATTTTGATCACCTTTTCAGGTTTCTTAGGAGTCTTGAGCTTATTTTGATTGCTGTGGAACATAAGCATCCTTCTTCTCAGAGAGAAAAGAGCAGGACATAGAGAAAATCAAACACTTGATATGCATTTCTGGGGTGTGGGAGCATGACCAGAGCTGCAGCCACATTTGGGCTGGCAAACAGAGCCTGCTGTTCAGCTGAGCAGAATTTGTTGCAGTGGATGTGTGTGTGTGTGTATAAATACATAAATACAATTACTGCCTGCTGTTTGTATTATAAATACAAGTCCACTGTGAAATTCACTTCTTCAAACATTCCCTCTGATTTCTGTGACTCGGGGAAGATGAGAAATCTGTAACTTGAGAAACTTCCCAGGGCTCTATTCAGGCATAAAGGGGCAAAGGAGTGAGAAGGAAGGGAACTTCCTTCCCTGTGAAGGAAGGGAAGTAACACTTTGTGTCACTGCAAGCAAACTTGACAGAAGTTTTGATTTGTTCTTTGCCTGAGCTTGCTTGGGGCAGGGAAGGTTTTGGTCTCCTCAATGGCTGTTTGGCAGCAGAAGGAAACAGTGAGGAGGGGCTGTCGTGGGTGGAGTGGGAGCTTCAGAGTTTGAGAGAAGCCCCTGGTGAGTGAAAAGCTTGAGAAAGCTCCTGGGGAGTCACAAGGTTCTGAAAGGATCCCTTGGCTTTCTGAACCCCTCCTTCAACAGGAGCCTGAGGGTGGCTGGATCAGTTCTAGAGCCAGGCTTGGTCACTTGGTCCTGCAGGATTAATGTTGGCAAATCAGATCTGTTTATATAAAATGATTATGACAAATGATAAGACAGAAGATTGTGGTCAGAATTATGAACTGCACAGGATAAAAGATAAAACTATCATTAAGGTATAAAACTGAGTAGTGTGCAACAGCAAAGCAATTATATTGAACCCAGCAAATTAATAATAAAGCAATTCTATTGAACCCAGCAAAAAGAGCCAATTATCAGAGATTGATGTAACTCAGCCAGACCAAAGCTCATGGGCAAATCTTTGACTCAGCCTCGAGGGGTATCCTTGGGGTCTGTCCCAAAACCCAAGGGAGGAAGCTCCACATGCTCCAAGGAGGAATATGTTAAAGAACCCACCCTGGGGAAAATGGACTGCCCTGTTCTAGGACTGACATCTGTCAGATGGCTGCAGGTCAGCTGGGTCACTTGAGCCATTTTAGATAACACTTCACCACATCTGCCACATCTTTACCTCTCTGTCAGGACAAGCCAGACTGATTTTAGCACCATTTAACACCACAAGCAGCACACACTGCCCCTCTCAGCCCACCACTGACAGCCCTGCACAGTGTTGGAGTTGTCTGACCACATTTCCAGGCACAGCATCCTGCTGCAGGGACAGCTGGTGTTCCAAGGTCACCTGTGTCACCCAGCCAGGGTAGACAGTGTGATTTAGAGGCTGCTTCTGCCCCAAGTTATCCAAGAATTCATATTATTCCTGGTCAGGTGCAAACAAAACAGCTTCATGCTCCTTTTGTTGTTCCCCAGGATGATGTTAGTCAGGGAGGCTTGGCTGCTGGGTAAATTTGGGATGCATGGACTTGATCTCAGCATAGCCTGAACTGGAGCTGAATTAGCCAGTCTGTTGTACCAATTATTCCTGTCTGTTATTCCTTCCTATCCTGCCTGACTTCCCTGTCACAGCCCTGCTGAATTACACATGCTGGTAACGCTCCTCCAAAAATAAATGGAGAAGAACAGAAATAGGCCAAGAAGAATCTGATTGCCACAAAATTCACAGGGAGGCTGTGTTTGAGACCGTGGAAATCACCCTTGGCCAAGGGTAGCTGTGATTATTCCACATATTCCAGCCACAGCAGGACACACACTGGTCACTTCTGAGAAGAGCAGTTGCTGAAACAGTTTCATCTTGGCCTCAGAGCTGGCCACTGAGCAGTGACATGAGTTTTGGTGCCAGGGAGCCTTGGCCCTGAAGTGACAGCATCTGTCCTGTCCCCCTGGCTGTCTCAGGGCACGTCACTGCCTTGAAAACATCTGCAAGGGTGAGACAGTGCTGAACTCTGAAGCCTGACACAGCACTGTCCATCAGCTGTGCTGCTTGCTGTGCAGCTCCCCAGGAATATTATTGTCTGGGAATAATATCCTAGAAATAAAGTCATGTCTGGGCTTAAGCTGCCTGTTGGGTGAGATGGATGCTGTTGCTTGGAGTGGTGCTTCCAGAGCCCGGTGTCCTTCAGCTCCCTGGCATTAAATGTGTCCCCAGGGTGGAGGGTCCATGCCCTGTGCTCCCCTAGCTGGGGATGGGATCAGCAGGTATTCCTCTCAAAGTTCACAGGATCAGCTGTGGAAACCCAGGGCACTGGGATATTTCTCTGTCTGCTCTGGGGTGCCCTGACCCCCAGGGCAGCACTGACCCTGACCCTCATTCATGAAGAAAGTTTCCCAGACTTCAAGACAGACCAGAACCCACAAAAGTGTGCAATAGATTATAGAGAGCAGTGTAGGTCTATCACTGGGTGAGAAATTTGAGTTTTGGGATTTTAGTGTGCTGTGGATGGAAGCAAGATGGAGGGCACAGGGTGTCACCCTGGGTTCCTTCTTCATGCTGCTTCTTCCTCCTTCTCCATGGGTTTGGGTGGCATTTTGTAATTGGGCAGAAAAGTCCCCATTGCAGCTCTGTGGGATCAGTTATTGGGTTAAAAGGGAAATAATCCAGGTGTCAGCTCTTAATTGGATGATTTAGTCTTAAAAGACTTTGTACCAAGAGATTGTTGGCCATTTTGTGCCTTCTCATGAAAAGCTGCTGAACTCACAGTAGTGAGGCTGTTTTACTGATAAGAAATAATAAACACCTGAGTCCAAACATGAAGCTACCATCTCAAGTGCTTCAATCCAGACCCAGAGAAACTGATAATCAGCCACATTTTCCATCTGTTCCCGAAACCATTCAGAGGCCTAGAGCAGGAGAAGGTGGATAAAGGGAGCACACTGTGCTTTACCAGGAGTGACCCAGTTTCATTGTCCTCCTCCCTGCACTGATTTCTGGGCTGCCTGGAGGTCATGTCCCCTGTTGTGGCTACACTCCAGGTAGTTCATGCAGATGTTGCTTGGCCTAGTTGTTTATGAGCCTTTTCTTTCCAACTCTGCAGGGTAACACAGTAAAAACAAGTTTTCATCTCTGTTTTGCTTCAGGAATTGTCATATGAGGCATTTAGGATACATCCTGTGTCACTTACTAATTCTCACTGGTACCTTTTAATTATAAAGGGACATTTATTGAAAATTTGATGTCTCAACTACTGGGGTTTTTTACACTTTATAGAGGAATTGCTTGGGGGTCGTGTCCATGGCCTTGATGGACACAACACCTACTTGTTCCTGTCTTGTGCTTTGCCAGCTGCATAATTCAGTGTGCTGAAGGATCCCAATGACTGTGAATACCTGTTTTGCTCCTGTGAGAAAATCAGTGCTGTGATCCCTGCAAGTTAATGCCCTATAGATCTCTGTGCAGAAACTAATCTGTTAGTTGAGCACTTGAATTTTTTTAAATTTGTTTTTTAGTGTTTTCCAGTTCTCTCTTGTCTTTGTATGTCAATTCTTCTCCTTGTACATGTGGAATGTTCTGTTATTGCTCATCTTGTGGGCTTTAATTCCCTTTTCTTTTCTATCAAATGGACAGGAGAGATTAAGGGGGTGATTTAGGAAATATGCCATCTTGGTATGAAGTCTTAATTTGAATGGCACCGTGCATTTGTGCCAGTAGGGAAAATGTACCCTGAATAACACAGGTGCTACCATCATTCTGTGCATTTGACTGCAGCTTGGGTGTGAAAGGAGCTTCAGAGCACTGAAATGTGAAGTGTTCAGGCTCTCTGAGCCTTGAGCAAATTAAAAAACTTGGCATTGCAACTGAGCTGGAAAGCCCACCACAGCTGAGAGGTTGCTTTTTGTCTTGCCATTTTATTTAAACATTTCTTCATAATTTGAGCACAAATTATGAATTTTAAAGCTCTGTTCAAATAGGATTATGAATATCAGGGTTCAGGTTGGGAAGGGTAAAGGAGCATTTCTGCAGTACAGGACAGTGGAGCTCCTCACTAGGGCCATAACTGGGCTCTATATATTTTAATTATAAAAGTGATTAAACAATGAAACAAAACAAGGCTTTTACTTCACCTTTTCTTTTTCCCCCCCTTTCTTTGCCTCACCTTCTGTCTTTTCCCTGTGCTGCTCCCTCAGCTTGGTAAAGGGAGTTTTCCTCCAGTTCTCAACTACTCCAATGCTCTTCTTTATGGAGACTAAGAAACATAATGATCTGTTCATTCCCTTATTGCCCAGAATTCATCAGTCTAAAAGGCTTCAACCAGTCAAATTTGTCTATAATTTCTCTAGTGGTGTGAAGAACAGGCCTATGGGGATATGTGTAATAATACTCAGTACAGGGCAACATCAGCCTGGGCTACAAGTGGGGGTATTTCCATAGGAAGTAATGGCAAGGTCATTCCTAGGCTGGAAAATCTGACTGGAATTTCAACATTGCGCTGGAAAGAGACACAGAAGTGATTTGAGGGTGCTCAATTTGCTGTGAGACAAAAGTGAATTATCCATTCTGTTGAAGGCAAAAAGGCATGGAGTGATTTAATTCAACTTCTGTGGGCACGAGAGCTTAGGGGTGATGTGAGGCTGAAGGACTCTTCACTGTGGGAGATGAAGGCACAAGGAGACCTCTTTAATGGGAGCCTCAGAGACTCTGATTGCAAATAAAGGCTGAATTTTTAATAGCTGTGCTGAAATAATCACTGCCAGAATTTACCAAATGATGATGATTTGTAAAAAATTAAGGGATTCACTGCCTAAGTCCTTCTCATTCCCAGTGGGTAATAGGAAAAAAAAATGTCCCCAGTGCTCTCAAAAAGTGAATCCAAGTTGGTCATAATGAGGAATTCTGCATTAACATATGGGTATCTCTTTGAGAAATATAGATCTGTATATTTTATATATATAAAATATCTACTAATATATTATACATCTAATTATAGTATATATAATATTACACTATAGTGTTATATATTACATTATAATAGATGTCTTATCTCTGAGAGAAAAAATAAATTAATAAAAAAACCAAGTTGATCCATTCATCAGCAGTTGGAGCAGGAGAGGTTTCCCAACATGCTCTATCCGGGTTATGCTTCTTTTCAAACTGAGTGTGTTGATCTTGCTTGTGTCCTTACAATCAAGTAGTTAAGGCATTAATTTTTATGTGTTTTGAACAACAACAGGAGATAGTAAGAATATCTTAAAGTACTTGTGATAAAGACAAGTGGGAAGGTTCTGTTTGTATGCAATTGGCCCTGTTTTTTTCTCCCTGGCACCATGAGGGAAGATGGGCAGCAATCTCCCCTTAGCACACACATTCCTTTTTTTGGAATCACAGAATTTCCTGAGCCGGAAGGGACCCGCAGGGATCATCCATGTCCAGCTCCTGTAAATGTGATGTCACCATCAAATCATGCAGGAGCAAAGCTCTTTTTCATTTCTTGCAACCCAAGTCATGGGGTCAATAAAACATGAAGTGGCTTGAGAGATGAGGATGTGTTTGTAGGACAGGCACAGTAATAGAAAATATGTATGGATGAGTGTCAGGCAGTGGGTTTTTAATGAAATGCAATGAATTTCAATTGCTATTTGTATTTGAGCCTTCATTGTCCTGCAGTTCAGAGTGGTTCTTATCTCTGTTATCCATAGTATGAGGTTATTCATGGTATGGCTTGGACACCCTCCCTTATTAACACTGCAAGTAGTGACTCCTTTTCTCTCCTTCTGTCAGTGCTGGGTGAGAAATAGGCCTGGCAATATCACAGAACCCCAGCATGGTTTGGGTAGGAAGGAACCTTAAAGCTCATCTCATTCCAGCCCCCTGCCATGGGCAGGGACACCTTGCACTATCCCAGGCTGCTCAGGCAATGAACAGGATAAAATCTTTGTAGAACTGGTTTAAAAAAAAAAGAAAAATTAATCCTTGGTGCATACTCGGTGTAGTAACAGGTTGAATAGGCAATTGACAGAGGGGTGCTTTTATTTCATGTTTTGAAGGGAATGCCTGCACTAATCATGAATTTAGGATAGGTAAATGCACAGATAGGAGCTGTGTGGGGTTTGTAATAATTTCCCCTCCATCAAGGCATTCCAACTAAGAAGTCAGAAGGAAAAGAACAAGGTTAAGAAATGGCACAATTACCAGTTAATTTAAAGTAACTAAAGTGTATTAGGCCCAGTCAAATGAACCATTTAATTTTTGTTCCTTCTTGTTTGTAGTCTCATAAGTATGAGTCATTGAAAAGCCAGTCTGGCTGGGTACAAGTGCGTGCTGTTTTATAGTCCTTGCTCCTTGCCAGCCTAAGCATTTCCTTGTTAATGTTTCACATCTGTTCTTTGTAATTCAGTGATTATGTGCAGGCCTCTGAGTCCTCCTTGTTTGTTTTAAAAGGACAGCGGGAAGCTTCGCTTGCGTGAGATGAAATCAACGCCTGTGATTTATCCAAGTTTGGGTGTCCTGGGCTGCCTCTCTGCTGCTTTGGGTAAATGAATATTTCTAGCAGAAGATGAAAAAGGGGATGGTTAGAGAAAAGTCATAATCTGCAGTTGGAATCAGCTGAATGTTTCAGAATTAAGTTGGCAAGTGGCTGCTGGAGATTTATACAGCTCCCTTATCAGTCACGCCCAGGCTCCTTGCAAGCATTTCTGATGGGTTTTTTTGTTTTATCCAGTATTCATGGAACAAGGTTTCCTTCTGTGGGGATCTATATCTGCACAGACGCAGGGTATTCATGTCCAAACAAGAATATCAGTGTTCAGTAGAAATTCTCCTTACAGCTGATGTTATTGGCCATTCAGGAATATAGAAAGTGGGGGCATCCTGTAGTTTAGTTGACTGATTGCATATAATAATATGCAGTATGGGAGGGCAAATGATGTGAAAATAAATTAGTTGCCTGCTTTGTAAATGCTTTAATACCTTCTGTCTTTCTGAGGTGCTCAAATACACAAAAGGGCAAACATAATCAGATAACTGAATAATTATGAACAGTTTTACTGAAGCACATAATAAGCTTTCAGGTGTTATGGAGGGAGGTTTATTATTTACAATACAGTGGAACCAAGAAAAACAAATCTGTTTGTGCAAAGCTTTGCAATTAAAATCTTACATGAGACTGGAGTCTGGTTCAGAACTCTGTTAAGGATTCGTGGGTAACCTTGAGCAGATGAAACCTCTAGCCTGGAACTTAGAAGCTGAGCTATGAGAGACAGGGATCCTGCAAGGGGAGATCCTGCATGCCCATCCAAGCTGTCTGTTTCACAGTATTTGCTCATTCTCATGTGTCTGTGTGTTGAGCAACCTTTGGTGCTGACTCGGGTGAAGTTGGCCAAGGGGTTGCTGATGGGATCACAAAATTGTCTTGGTTAACCAAAAGGGTGAGGGGATGTGCCAGTCCTAAAAGAGTGCAGAGGGCACTTGGGTGAAGAAGGGGGTAGGGTTGGGGGCAGAGATCACAGAGGAGGGTCAGGGAGTGTCCAAGAAGGGTCCTGGTGGGATTCACCAGTGCAGCCACAAACCGGTTCTGCAGTTCCCTCCAGTGATGGAACACTCCAGCTGCCTCTCAGCCGCTTGGAGCTCAAGATAAAGAGTTCTTCTCTTCTCTTTTCCTGCTTTTCTATCATTTTTAGGGTTCTTCCCTTGGAAAGCAGCATGACAATGTGAGTTTAGCTCAAGCATACAATAAAAGTTCTTCAGGAAGCTCTCTCAGGTGCCACACACTGTGGCAGCTGGGAAGCCAGAGGTATATCCAGGAGGTCTGGCTTCCACATAGATCCTGAGAGTCCTTTTAGACCCATGGGAACTCATGGTGTCTTGGAGCCAGCTTCCCCTGCCTAATTACAGGCCATGCAGGAAAGCCCCCAGCCTTTTGTTGTCTGGAGCTGTGGTGGATGCTCTGATCCTGAGGCTGGGCTGTCACTCTTTGCTCTGGGTGTGCCACACCTCTCTCATCCCACTGTGAGACATCAGGTTTCAGCTTTCTTTCCCACCCTTAAACCCTTTCTAAGTCCCTGATCCATTTGTTGAGGTGGGAGAGTCAGAATTACGTGCGACAAGTTTGCACTGTGGGTTTTACAAACCAACACTTGATCTTCTTTTTTTTTTTTTTCCCCTGCTTTCTACTCTTTTTTTTTTTTGCTTTTTAAGTGGCTGTCAAGGAGTCTGAACCAATTTCCTCCCAGCATTAATAGCTGCAGCCCCACGTTGCTGCTCCTGCGTATCAGCATGCAGCAGGGATCCATCATTTTGTGTGGAGAGCCAGGATGTTCCCCTCGGGTCCGTGACTCCACACCTCCTCCTGCTGCCTCCCATCCATCACAGTGATTGCTCAGGCTCTGAGACAGGGAAGGTCCATCTGCACATCCCTGCAGGTGGCTCTCAGCATCACTGTCTGGACTTCCTTTGTCTCATCCATGGAATGTCACCTTCCCAGCCTCTCTTTTCCCAGACTTTTTGGCTTTTTGGGCAGGACAGCTCCTGCCTTGGCTGGCCCTTACCACCCATCTCTCCCTCCTACCTTCAGTCCCCACCTCCATAACCAGCTATTTACCCATGCAAACACCCCGAATTCCCTCCAATATTTTTTATAAATGGAGGCTTTGTTGACTTTTGTGGAGGGTCTTGGATGGGGAGATGGGAAGTTGATGATGAAAACATTTCTTCTATTACTGATGCAAGATAAATTTTGATTTAGTGATTGTCTTCCTATAAACTATCCTGTCTGCCAGGGGTATAACAGTTTCTGGTTTATGGTATTTTAAACTCTAAACTTCCTTTGTATCATCCATGGAATATCACCTTCCCAGACTCTTTCTGGCTTTTTTTTGGGCAGGACAGCTCCTGCCTTGCCTGGCCCTTAGCACACATCTCTCCATCCTACCTTCAGTCCCCACCTCTACAACCTGTTATTTCTCCATGCAAACACCCCAAATTCCCTCCAATATTTTTTATAAATGGAGGCATTGTTGACTTTTGTGGAGGATCTTGGATGGGGAGTATGATGAAAACACATTTCTCCTATTATTGATGCAAGATAAATTTTGATTTAGTGATTATGTCTTCCTTTAAACTGTTCTGTATGCCAGGGATATAATAGCTTCTGGTTTATGGTATTTTAAACTCTAATATGGCTTTGATTCCATCATGTTTTTGAGGTTTTATGATGACAATAAAAAGGGTCTTGTAAAGTTATTTATATCTGCAATATACATTTCCTTTTACAGAGGGGCTGTTGACATCCTCCACTGTAGGGTTCAGTATTCTCACACAAAACAGATTTAATTTTCTTTCTTATCCAAGTCATCACATTAGACACACAGTGCACATTCTTCTTCGCTTCATGATATTTAGGGGTTTTTACACCTAAACTGACATTTAGATAGAAAGAACAAATTTACTTGGCTCTTTCTCAATATCCTATGAGAGGCTACATCAGGAATTGCATTTAGAGCACTGACATTTCCAGCAACAATACCTGTATTGTAAACCCACTGGATATGTTGACAAAATCAAATTTGCTTAGGAAAACATGTCTGAAAATTGTTTGCAATAAATGCAGGGAGAGGGGAGGGGCATTAGCACAGCTCTGCCCACCCCACCCCCTGAGCAGCTCAGACAAATCTGGCATTTCCCTGCTGAATTGACTGTGTCAGAGTTAATGCTGGAGAAATGCCAGAACTTCATTTGAAGTCTCTCTTTGAATATGGGATGTGGAGGCACCAGGCAGAGGATTTTCCCTGCAGATGAGGAGCAGGAAAGCTGCCTGTGCAGCAGACAGAGAAATCAGCACTGTGAGCACAGGGAGAATTTTAGATTCTCTCAACCTGGTGAATAGACTCAATACAGAAGATATTAATTGCTGGTACAGTCAGAAGTATTGAGAAGGTCTAGGTTGGCAGCCATGATTCATGGAGATTTAAATAATCTGAATTTTGATCATTGCTTCCAGTAAAATTCAAGGTAAATGTCACGTTAGAGATAAACCTGTGCCTTTGCACCCAGCTGACTTTATGAAGTGTTTATGAGCTGACTAAACACCACAACCATAGGAGGAGACTTCTTAATCTTTAATATTTTATTTATTAAATTATTTATTTAATATTTTGTTTACTTCAGAGCATAGACAGCTAAACTTAAACCCTTCAAGTTTAGCTCAGAATGAGGGGGGTGTGCCTGCAGGAAATCCCAATATTTACTTTGATTCATTGACACTTGGATTTAAAATTCCAATAAGAAAAGGTGTAATGGACAGTTTGATGTCAGTTTGCAAGAGGTTAAGTAGATTTCAGGTGTCGTTTTTTTTTGTTTGTTTGTTTTTATTTGTTTTTTATTTTATTTTGGGGTTTTTTGGGGGGTTAATTTTTTTCCTTTTTTTTTTTGGTTGTCTGTTTTGGTTTGAGGTTTTGTTTCTTTGTTTTTTTTAATGGAAATTTGGCTTCAGGTTAAACTCTTTTGCTGGATCAAAGCAGGCAACATACATACTCAGAATGTTAAAATGCAATAAAAATTGTGGAGCCCAACTTTGAGATTTCCTTTAAAAGCTTTAACTTGCATAAGTTTGGTGGTTTGTGTTCTGTGTGGAACACAGTACATTGAACAGAGGAAATACTGAATATTCTTGTGCAGCATTTCATGCTGTTCTTGAAAAGTTAATTTTTCCTTGTCTTGTTGCTTTTCAGATGTTCAGTCACAGAGCAAACCAAGTGCATCTATATTTATGTACACAGCCATCCCATGGCTCTGCAGAAACTCTGTCATTTATTGCTGTTTGTGAAGCAGAAAATTGCTGGGGTGTCTGAGGTGCAGCTCTTAACTCTGTTGAGGGGCATGAGGAAGAGTGAGCTGGTCATGCCTCTTCAGGGTATGTGGCTGCACAGCTCTGGATTTCTCTCTAAAATGGGTTATGACTCAGCCTGCCTCATCTGTATCTGAAAGTTGTTAATTCATGTCAATATTCTTCAAGGGAAAGTCTGAAATTTCTAAGCATAAAACAGACAACGTGCAAAGGATTTAAATTAAAATACCAGCACATGTTCAGGTGTAGAAGGTATTTGAAACCAGGTACACCTGAAAATCCTCTGCCTTAAATAACTTCATAGGCTGCCTGGAATTGGTTATTCCTAAGTTGCACAGCACCAGACTAGAGCAAAACCATTGCCATGAAATGGCAGGGGTGGCACTGGATGGGATTTAAGGTCCCTTCCAACCCAAACCTTTCTGGGTTTCTGTGAAGGACAACTCTGTGACAGATCCCTTTAACCAGACTCAGAGCATTCACAGATATTGTGAAAATCTTAAAGTATAGACCTGGCATTCAGATTTCTGCTGGGGCCAGAGTTGAACCATTTCCTCACATACAGAGTTTCACAATTGATTCCAGAAGCTTTCAGATGAAGTTTTTTTGCCAGTAGGATTTCTTTTAAGAAATGTGAAGATTAGGAAGATGAGTCCTATGTGTATGAACAGGATTCTGCTTCACAGCTTTATTTACAAAACTCAGGCCTTGCTTGGAGTTAAAATTGGATAAATACTCCTTTTGGAGTTAAAAAGGGAGAAGTACTGTAACAGATCTGTCTAATTTCAGCTGCTGCAACCCCCAGCTCAACATCATCTCCATTTTGGGCAATTATTAACTGGATTACTTCAAAATATACTAATCCAAGCAAACTGTTTTAGCTGTGCCAACTGAAAATAGAGCTACTGCAGTGTGTAGTTGTAAAAATGAAGTATTTCTGTAGTTGCACTGACTGGTGCTGTAAGTCAAGCATTAATCAAATAGATCTATTCATTTTTCTGGGTTTGGGGTATAGCAAAGAACAGATGATGGTAAGGAGAACCTGGAATCTGGAGTTGTGCTAGATGGAATCAGTTAAATAAGAAATCCAGTATGGAGGTTTGGTCACCTCTGAGGACAACTCGATCATCTGGCATTTTTTTGCTCATGAATCTCTTTACATTAAGATGAAGAAAGCCTTGGCTTGAAGCAGATGCATCAGTGATGAGATGCCAGCAGCACTCTGGGAGGGAGATTTCTTGCCAGAAGACAAAAAAATCAGGCTTAGAGAGGAGAACAAAGAGGAGATGTAGGAACTGAGTCACAAAAGTGCTCCTGGAAAGGGCTTCTTCCTATGGAGCTGCCACTCTTTATTTGGAATTGGATCCCATAACCAGGGTCTGCCCCTGGTCATGTCCACATCTCATTTCTGAGCAGGACAAAAATGGTTTGTTGGTTTAAATGGTTTGTTCTGATCTCAGGAAATCTCTTCACAAGGCTCTGTTCCCCTGATCTGAAAACATCCCTGGGTTCCCCCCAAAATGAGGCATTGGCTTTGGGAAACTTTCCTTCCTCCTTACAGTTGGTGATGGCTGAGAAAACAAATTAATTAGAGGCTGCTGGAGTACTGATTGGTGTAGCTCTGTTACAACTGAATCCTGGAATGTCAGCAGGCTTAATGAGATGATTTGTCTCTACCACTTTTGGTAATTTATATCCATTAACCTTTTACTTGAAAATGACTCAAATTATTGTATGTCTTCTCATAGGAAACAACTTCATTAATACAGTCCACTTTGTACAGGGAAAATATTCTGATATTAAATATCAAATATAAAAGATTTATATATTCTGATATATAGATTGATATGTTCTGATAGATATATATATATAATCTGATATTAAATTATAAATATATTTAAAATATATTTGAAATATTCTGATCTTTGGATTGGTTTATTTGGAACACTTTTAACCAGTTGTTTTGGTCCCCTGCTCTTTGAACCTTGGCAACTCTCATCCTTCAACTTGAGAGTTTTAATGTGGTTTCAGTTGATTTTAAATGTACGCAGTGCTTTTGTACTGTGAGCAGAGTTAAGAATTGCTCTAATTAACGTGTTCATAAATGTTAATGAACAGGCACATAGTGAAACATTCTCTGCTGTATTTACCAGGGTCCAAAGCACATGTATTTCCCATTTGGGAACCCAAGTCTGCAAAGTTTTAAGTGCAAAGTATTTTAAGTTAAGAATGGGCATCATTCAATTTTTTCCCCCCGAGTGCTGCGATGTGATTTTGTTCATTTTTTATGCTCCCTTTTGAAATAAATGACCCTACCTCTGAGTTTTTTTCTGATGGCTTTACATGATTTCAACAATCCTTCTTAATTAACTGGAGCCCTTTATGTCCAGGACATGTATTTGATGGAAATAGGAGAGGATGGGGCATGCTGTACTTGGATTCTGAATCATAAAGCAATTTGATGGCTTAATTAAGGTCACACTTCTGGATTTAGTGGAGCACCTGAGACTTTTGAACCTTTGCACCTTGCAGGCTGCTTAGTCTATTATCTCCTGCCCAAATTTCTTGTTCTGGGGTGAGTGTTCAAGGATTTTCTTGACCACTTCCTTGCTGAACCCAAAACCTTCAAGGAGAGGGAAAGATGGATCAGACAGGGAAGTCTGGTAGGTGAAAACAGGGAAGAAGACAAGTTTTTGGAACAAATGCCTTAAATATTAGAGCCTCTCTTTGTTCCCACACACAAGAGGTACACACTTAGAGCTCTGGAAAACAGGATATGTTCATGTGTAGTTTTAGGCAAGAAAACGCCTGGAAATAGAATTAAATTTCTCCTTTTTGTTTTTTTAATGTTATTTGAATTCCTGAAGATTTTCAGGTGCTTCAGTATGCATAGGCCTCTGCTTCTCCTAATTTCACCCCTTTCATTTATTTTTCTCCTTACGTGCAATTTAATAAGGCAACCTGGTAGTCCTGCAGTGTGAGATTCATGGTTGGCTTGATCTTGTTTTTCATTTTTCTAATGGATTTTCCTCCCTGATGCTGCATTTCTCCCCCAGTCCTTGACATATTCTGAGGAGCTCTTGCTCACCTCTGAATTCTTTATTAATGTGAGCACAGTGGAGCAGGGGAAGATTGCCAGCGACGGGAGGAACACTGGGCTTAAATGTCACTTGTCTGAGAGCAGCTCCTGTGCAATTGCTGCTGCTTTCTCTTTGTCACCAGGGGAGGAGAGTGGGGAATATTTGTGATGGAGAGCCAGCCTTTGTTTTGGGGGAGGAATCTTTCTCTTTGAGCTGCACAGCCTTTGCCACCAGGGTGATCCACATCTGTCTGTGCCTGTGTGTGTTCTGTACAAGGGCTGTAATCAAAGGGTTCTTTTTGGGAGTTAGGAATCCAAGCATTCAGAAGTTCTGGCTGGACCATATGCTTTATTCTTCCCCCTTTGGTGTTGAGCCTAAGGCAGGAGCAGAGGAGTGATTCCTGATGGTTTCATGGTAAATCTGTGCATCAGAGGTGAATTCGTTCTGCCTCAGTAACTCCAAAACTGATGTTTCCATACACTTCCTACATGTGATTTTTTGTGGGTAACTTGTTTCAGAAACTTTAGCAAAGTTCTGTTTTGTACTTTTCCTACTTTGGAGCAGGATTAGCTTTCTCCTGAAGTGTTGCTCAATTTCATGAGTATTATAATTTAAAGCATGTGACCCATGGCTGAGGGATGTTGTGTGTTGTCAGTGGCTCCAGGTTCCTTCACATCCAAGAGGATTATAGTTCCTCAACACCAGCTCCTTACACAACCATCTCCTCTCATCCTGTGACAAAGAATTCAAGAACTTATTTCTGATAGGATTTAGTATTAATGAATTATTAGGGTTCTTATTAAGAAGAATTTGTATAAGAATTAAGCATTCTTCTAAGAATTCTTATTAATGAATTAATAAGAAATAGAATAACAGAAATCTTATTTATGAACTTGAGAATGTTTATATAAGTTTTAGAGCATTTGTGGCCCTAATTTGGAAGACCAAGATTTGTTTCAGCCACCTTTTCCTGCGTGGTTAAAGGAACTCCACTGTTCTGCCCTGCTTCCTTCCCAGCCAAACTCACCCTATAGGTTCTGTTCCCAAGGCTTTCAGCCATGGCATTGCACAGGCTTTTTTTTCTCACAATATGGACCAAAGTTTTATCATCTTTATCTATGAAAAGGATTTCTAACTGATTTTTTTAAGGGATTTGTTTTTTTTTCCAAACAACAAGAGCTGTTGGTTCAGATCATCCTCTGCTTCCACCTTGGTTGGTGCAGCAGCTCCAGCTCAGCTTTAGGGTCCTGTGCCTGCTGCAGCCCCCCAGGCTGGTGCTGTGGCTCTGTGCAAATCATCAGCTGCCCATTAACTGGATGTTAAAAACCTCATTCCAGTGGGTTTCACTTAGTTTTTCCTAGAACCTATTGCTGTTGTGAAATGCAAGCTTTTCTGATGTTTTAAAGCAATTTAGCTCGCAATTTTTATATCTTACTGGTCTTTTCATTGAAAAATAAGCCTTGCACTTTATATTTTCCTTAGTGTTTTGGAATCTATTCACAAAATGGTCTTTATTTAAGGTGACCCCTTGTTCTGATGAGAACAAACAAGAAATATTCCTGTTGTGTTTTCTGCATTCTGGTGAATGCCCCTGAACCTCTCTTTAAGATCACTTGGGGTTTGCTGAAGGCACATAAGGTTTTTAAGGTGTAGTTAATAAAGAGAAGTAAGAGTTTAGGGGCTTTTTTTTTTTCCATCTGAGGAGCAGAGCAATGAGCAGGACTCTTTTTCTAGGAAATATTGCTGGAGGGTTTGGAACAAGATGATCTTTAAGGTCCCTTCCAACCTTACCCATTCTGGGGATGGTTTAGGGGATTGGTTTGAACCCAAACCATTCTGGGATTTTTGTAGCTGTTCATTGCCAGTCTAAAATACCTAGAAAGAGGCTGGGGGAGAAGAAAGGCCAAGTAATTTCTATGGTTTGAAGAGCCACTGCTGTTTTGGAAGGCACTTCCCTTGGGATTATTCTCTGCTGTTCTGTCCCAGCTATGTCACATTGCAGAATGTGACAGTAGAAACAGGCAACCCCCAGCAGGCAATGATTTGCATCTGACTCCGTGATTCAGAATGCTGAAAAATTGCTTTATTAAAACTATGCTGTATTACATTAATACTATGTTATATTAAAGAGATACTCTACTACAAATAATATTAAAGAATACTAAAGAAAAAGCTGGGACTGTCTTGAGACAGCCAGGACACAGCTCTGACCCAATAGGTCAATTAATATTAATAAACAACCATCACCAGAATCCAATTAACAACTCCCTTCAGGTAAACAATCTTCCTAGCACATTCCACATGTGCAAAAACAGCAGGAGCAGAGAATAGAGACAAGAATTGTTTTCTCTTTCTCTGAGGTTCCCAGGAACTGTCTTTGGGAAGTTGTGCCTGCCTGCTCTCTGTGAAGAGATCTGTGGCTACATGGCTGTGCCTTCTGAGCTTTCCTGGCTTTCTCCTGATCTCCTGGCTTTCTCTCCCACAGAGCATGGGCTTCTCCCTGCCTGCAGCACCAGGAGGAGCCTGCTGAGCCAGCACAGGGGGAGGACAAGGGAGCTGCTCTGGGATGATGCCCTGGGTGCTTCTGCACAGCCCTGGAATAAGGTGCAGCTGACAAGCAAGGCTGGGGGAGCTGTGGAAGAAAAAAGAGCCCAGAGGAGAAGAAGGAATACAGTGCAATCAGCTGGAGCTTTCACTGGAAGCCACACACCAGGCCAGGGCTGAAAGGTGAGGGACTTCCTTTAATTTCATTTTTGGGGTGAATGTTAGATGCAGGGAATATAATTTTAATAATAAAGGACACAATCCCAGGATCCCTGAGGCTGGAAAATCCCTGCCAGCCCATGGAGTGCCAGCTGTGCCCAGTGCCCACCTTGTCCCCAGCCCAGAGCACTGAGTGCCACCTCCAGCCCTTGCTGGGACACCTGCAGGGATGGAGACTCCACCAATGTCCCCCTTCCAATTCCTGAGTACTCTTTCCAGGAAAAAATTCCTCCTGATATCTAACCTTGTGATTTGTCTCTAATATATATCTTTATTAAAGTTAGCTGTGGAACCTTATGTGTTAATTTGCTCGAGTTTAGTAAATTTACCTAATGTTTAATTTGATGTTGGTTCTGGTGATCAAATATCTGAGAATAACATTTTCTAAGGAGCTGACAGGTTAGAGGTGCAGAGATTGAATGAAATGCTTGAATACTGGAGGCAGATTGGAGTGACAGAGAGGAGCAGGTCAGGATCCTTGTAGGAGACTGAAATCAGATAAATCCAGAATGGAAATGGAGAGTAAGAATGAAGTTTTCAAGAGTAGCTTGAAGATGAGATCAGCTATCACATTACTCAATGCTTTTAAATCACAATTCTGTAGAATTCAGGAAATGCCACCGTGAGGCTGGATAAAACATTCTTAGGTAGGGTTTGCAGGGGATATCCAAACACATGAGAGTTATGTTCACTTCCAGCCTTTTCTTATCTGTTTGCAGCTGATAGAAAGCATCATTTTCAGGGTTGGAATTGTGGATAAAATTGTAGCTGGCAATTAGTGGCAATTAGAGAGTGTGAATTGTCTTCCACGCATCAGAAACAGAGCTGCTCTTGTTGGGTTTTAAAAGGGAAACATCTGATATGGGAGGCACAGGTTGGGTAATTTTCCAGGTGTGACATTTAAGTATTTGCTCATCACACAGCTGCCTGAAAGGGTTCCTGCCCTGTGGGGAATGGGGGGTTATTAAATGTTGCAATAGATATGCAGTTTGTGTTCTTGATCATCTCAGCAGTACAACCTGACCTTTATTTGTGTCATCACCTAAAATTTGATGTAATTAATTCCAGTGCACAAGATTACTGTACTCACATCTGTTTCCTTTGTCTGCCAGCCTGGTTAATTAACATTTGTGCTGGTGATTCTCAGTGAGATCTCCAAATATATTCAAAAGGCAACATTGAAATAGTTTATTTCTGGGTTTTTTTTTCTTTGTTTGGTTGGTTTTTAATATTATATGCTATGTTTTAGCACATTCTCTCCTAGCTGATACTCCCTCTTTGTTGAGTTAATAGAGAATAAAGTTGCTGTGAGGTTTTTAGGGTTGTACCTGTGCTTTCAGTTACTGGGGTACTCAGCAACAAACTCTCCTTTGTGTCAGGAGTGGAGCAGCAAATCCTTCCCAGCACCATCAGCTAATGGAAACTTGCACACAAAATTCCACAGGTTGATCCTGTTGCTGGATAGGTTCCTGTGCTAGGTGAGGTGTCATCTAGGCAGAAAATTCCTTTAGTTTTGTGGAGACAACAGGTTTACAATCAACCTAGACAGGAAGTTTTAAGCTGCTTTTGATGTTGCTCTTTAAGAGCATGTCCCAAAATCACCCTCATTTACAAAGTCAAATGATGACACAGAAAATTGAAATGGAACAGGCTGGTCATTATTTATAGTTTACATTTAACTTAAATTTGTAAGGCCTAACAAGGATTAAACTACATCCAGGTTGTATTTGTGCAAAATGGCAAACATCAAGGAATTCTAGTTATTGACATTTTTCTATTTAGCATTGCAGGTGGTGTTCTCTTAATGTCAAATAGAAAGCAAAATGCTCAGAAATAGCAAAGTTTGAAAATATTTATTCTGTTATAATATGGGCCACCCCAACCAATTCAAGAAATTGTTAGCTCACAGGTGATCCAGAAAGGTCTTTCCCATGGGCCTGTTTTCATTACTGCTCTTATTTATTGCAACCACTACAAGTAAAAATACCTCAGAAGCTCAGAGTTGAAGGAAACTTTTGGAATAATTCTTTTCCCAAGTGTTTTCCAGTGTAGCCATCTACAATCTATACCACACTGTAGTGGTTTTGGTTTTGCTAATTTGAGGGTTTGATAATTTTGAGATTTCTTTCTAAGATGAGATTTTGAGGTGGAGGTTTTGAGGCGGAGATTTTGAGGCTATTACCGACTGTAATTGTCAGTTCCACAGAGGTTTACATGACTTCTGTAGATACCTCCCATACGAAACCACCACACTCACACACAAAAAAAAAAAAGGTGAAAAGCAATTATGTTAAAATCAGTTTTCAATCATGGAAATAAAATGTTTATCTCATGCTGTACTCAACCAAACTCTTTGAAATGCTGGCTGGATTGTGGTGTTCCCTCAGCAGTAGCTGTGGTTTGCCCTCCAGTCCTAGGGAAGGATTGGGGTAGGAGCTGTAGAAAACAAAAAACTTGTGTCATTATTTTTCATCCCTTCCCAAATGCTCTTTTTCTCTTAGGTGAACTCAGGCAAATGTAGTAAATTATTTCCAAAACTCAACAGTTGTTGTTTCCTCCCATCCTCAAATGAAAAGCCTCCAGTTGTTCTGGAGGGCAGATGTAGCACCAAAGTTATTCTATTTATTTAGTGTAGAATGATTGCGTGGCTGCTCAGCTTCTACCTTCAGCAGGATGCAGCTTTTAATTATAAAAGAGGGAAAAAAAGCCCAACCTTTATGTGTAGTGCTTTTGCTTTTCATCTCTAATCGAATTGTCAGATTATTGAAAGAGCAAACACTGCTATGAATATTGGCCCTTTTGCAGGCTGGAGGGCTGAAGTCTCATCTTGAGACTTGAAATCTCCTCTGGTTATAAAAGCAATGTTGGAGAAATCTCTCAAGTGGTGCCTGACAACCCATGAGCCCAAGCATTTACTGGCATGTAGATTACACAGCTCTTCCTCAGCTTTCCTCCCTTCCCCAAAGCTGGCAGTCACTTCAGATTTACGTGGAGATTTCCTGGAAACTTTTTATTTCTTAGCAGTGGCACCTATGCTGATGTCTGGAAGCTTGATTGGAATCAATAAATGTAATGAGTAGTAAGATGAATTCTCCCAGCACTCCAAAATCTTTTGGCAGTTGCATTAAACTTTCAAACCCTGCATAAATTTCTTCAAGCAAATTTATTTAGTGAGCTCCAGTTATGGCTGTCTTGGACAATACATGAATGTAATAAAAGTGAGGTTCAGGAAGGGGAAGGAGCAAAAGTGCTCAGTGCCCAAAGTCAGGGGAGCAGCAGAGTGCTGGTACTAATTTTTATTAGTTTTAATAGTAAGCTGATGATGATCTTATTCTGTTTATGCTAAATAATAAGTTTTATACCTTTAAAACTTATTCCAAAAAGTAAAAAAAAAATCCCACGCAGTTTATTTTCAAACACTACACTCACTCCTCCACATTTCTCCCACTAAACTATATTGTCTACAAATAAACAACAAAAAAAGACTCTCCTTTACTTTTAGTTAGTTTTAGCTAACTAAAACAAAAATTTCCCTATTTTTTTCCCTTTTCCTTAAAGCTGTTTAAACCTACTCTAAACTAAACATCCAAAAAACCACCACCACCAACTTACACCTATAATTCTCCAAAGTGGGTCTGGGCTGCAGCATTTCCAACACAAAAAAACTAATAAAAAACTAAATAAGCCAAACTACAACCCAAAAAAACCCCAACTTTTCTAAATTTGTCATCTCTTTTAAAACAACAAAAAATTTTATAGGTTAATATTGTTTAAGGTTTACTATTTTACTGTTTAATAAACAAATTTTTCCACTTTTCTCTAAAAAACTATTTTCTCCCAAACCAAATAAACAATCAAATCTGCTTTTCTTAAAAAAAACCAACAAAACAAAAACCTTTAAAAATTCTCTCCCAAATTTGCCCTAAACCAAAACAAATTCCTAGAAGGGTTTCAATTGGAAGGGACCTTAAACATAATCTAGTCCCAGCCCCTAAATAGAAAAGTATATATAAATATATATATATATATAAATTTATAAATATATATATATTCTTAAATATTTAAAATCAATGTATTTAATTTTCAAAAGAAGACAGGGCTTTATTTGTCTACCTCAGACCTCTCTTGATGTATCAGATGGTTTAAATTCCAGCTTAAAGGAAGTCCCTTAAGTAGGAAGATTTTTTTTCTCTATTTCAATACAAGCAGAATGTCAATAGAAGAAATAGCTGTTCTCACTTTGTGCAATAATGGTGTAAATCCTGTTGTGTCCTTGGGGCTCTCTTGGCATCTTGCTGACAAGAGAGGAGATGATTCCTGCAGGACAAGACTTTAACAAGGGGTGCATGAAATGCTTCACATATGCATCAATTAAGGCTCTTGAGTGTTCAGGTCAGCCAGAGTGGGGCTGGAATATGAAAAATGAGCTTTTATTGAGAAGTTGTACTGGCAGACATTGTCTTACTGCTTTCCAGAGGACAATTATCCATGAAACTAAATTCTGGATAAGAACACCCGTGTCCAGGGTTCTGTGTCAGTGCAGCAATAATCCCTTGGAAGTGGCTGTTGGTTTGAAAAGCCTTTAAGGCTTTTCCAAGAGGCTGTGTCTGACTGGATAAGGATTGAACATCTAATGGCTCTCCATTTATCTGTGCATAGTTTGTGTTCCCAGATCTCAGAGAAACCCCTGGCTTTGAGAGCATCAACCTGGATCTGTCTGGCATTTCAGTCTGGGGAGAAAAGAAAGGGGGAAAGGACGGAGTGTGCATCACCTGGGCTTTGTTTGCCTGCTTGTTACCTGAGGCCCAGGCTCTGTGCCAGCCTGTTTGCCACCACCCCAAACCCTGCTGAGGGCTGGCACCTCAAGCACTGCAGCCACTCACACCTCAGGAATCTTGAGTGATTTCTGGGGTTCTTTGAGTTCTGCTTGGAATTTCCTGTGGCTCAGAATCATAGAACCATTGAGGTTGGAAAAGACCTCCAGTGTCATTGAGCCCAACCTTGGAGCCAGCACCACCTTATTTGTAAAGGTTTAGGGCTTCACCAGGCCTGGAGCACAGAGGCCACAGTCCCTGATGGGATGGGAAATGTGCTGGATTCCCTGCAGGGTTTGAGACAGCTCTGCCCTTCCTGAGGGCATTGAAGTCTGGCAATCTTAGAAATGTGCCTGCCTCTAGGATGGGATTTGGAATCCCAGAGTCCCAGGATGGTTTGGGTTGGGAGGGACCTTAAAGCTCATCACCCTGTGCTGTGGGACACCTCCCACCATCCCAGGCTGCTCCAAGCCCCAGTGTCCAGCCTGGCCTTGGGCACTGCCAGGGATCCAGGGGCAGCCCCAGCTGCTCTGGGCACCCTGTGCCAGGGCCTGCCCACCCTGCCAGGGAACAATTCCTAATTCCCAATATCCCAGTCTAAACCTTCTCTCTTTGGATTTGAAGCCACTCCCTGTGTCCTGTCACGACAGAAAGCAGGCAGAAAAGCCTGTGTGTTTTAAGCACCCAAAGATGAAAGGATTGACTGCTTCCCTGCAACGTTATGTCCATTGGTGTCCATGGATCGCTTCTTCCCCAGTGCTGGAGACAAGTCAGATGAGGGTGTGGAAGTCTGATAAGTGGGCCTGAATTATCAACTCAACTTCTCAGCAGATGGACACAAAATATTCTTAAATTACATAAATGATATGGAGATAATTAGAGCCTCAGTGTTGATGTTGCTATTTCTCAGTCCATGTTTCCTAACCTTAGCATGTGCTAGAAATAAGATTAGACAAAATGCACTGGGTCCCCAGCCCAACCACAAATTTAACAGCCAAAGTTCTGTTTTTCCAGGGAATACTGTATTTGTAGCCTTCAAATCCTTGGCTGTTTTGGTGCTTTCCTTTAGTTTTTGGGTGCGTTTTGTTTGCTTTCTTTATTACTATTATTTTACTATTACTATTATTATTACCTAATTGGTTTCTTTAGAAAGTTTCAATGCAGAAGGAAACAAGGTGATTTTTCCTTTCCATTTAGCAAATGTTGCCTGTAAGGTTGCAGTACTCTCCTGGCTGGGAATAGCCCAAGTTCTCAAATTTGAAATTTATATCCAAACATTTCTGAGGATGGATGCCTGGGATACATGTGCTTAGGTAATGAGTGTACAGAAACAGGTAAAGCAGCTTCTCTGAGCTGTTTTGGGGATTGCTGCTTTTGTGTTTACACTGGAATTGTTGCTTTGCTGTGATATCTGTGTGAGGTTTAAATTGTAAAGCCAGAAATATTCAGGCTAAGAAGGCACTTTCCTATGCCATGTTTGCATTACAGCTGAGAGCCCAAAGAGGCTTCGCAGTTATTTACTGCCTCTGTTTCCCTGTTTTTCCTTCTGTCTGGAGCCCATGACCAAGGAGAGGTACAGGGACTGTCCCAAATGCCCAAAGCTTTGGGGAGAGAGCTCCTGCCATGGGAATCTTGAGTGCTTTGCTCTCCCAGGCTCTGCTCCATGAGCAAACAGGCCCAGGGTTTGCATTTTACTGAAATAAGTGACCTTTTCTATGTACAATCAATTTATCTTACAACCAGGAACTTGAAGGGTTACATTGATTTTTACAGGAAGGTGTTGTAGTAAGAATAGGAAAAATAGGGGCAGGAAAACAATTTTGTAAAAATGCCACTTACTTTTTGTTGTGGAGACAGATCAGTCACTGCTGTGGAGCCTGCATGTATTTAATGTGCTTTGTGCCTTTAGAGGCAGAAATGTTGGATTTTCATTTTTACATGGGGACAAGAATCAAACCAGATAATTTCCATGGAAAAGAATCAAACCAAGATAATTTTCCATGGAAAAGAGTAAGAGCTGGGGTCAGTGAGGAGAGGAAGCCCCTGTGGCACTGGGGCTTTGCAGCAGCCCTGAACACCCTGAACAGCCTCCCAAAGCAAATGTAGCACCAGCAGAACCCCAAATGTGAGCTGGGCCCTGAAAATCTCATTTAAAGCCTGGTTCTTAGCAAGCCCAGGCCAAGTCATGTGCTACTGCCATGGGGCTAATATGTAAGTGTAGTCCAACCTCCTTGATGGAATCTTGTTGACTTGATGATTTCTTGTTGACTTTAGAGTTGGTTTCCTTTTACCAGTGGCCCTGGTAATACTTCCCTCAAAGTGCTGATTGCCAAGGTCATGATTTTTATCAGGAGTCCAGCAGTAATGGGAATTTCATAGCAATTTTAATCACTTTTTTTTTTTGCCATGGAATGATTTTTTTTCCTTTGATTTCTTTATTGCTGTCATCAAGACACAGGGTATGTTCTGACATCCACTTTAGACCAAGTAAATGACATAGTTATAATCATCAAAGGTAGTAATGGGCACATAAATTTTTCAGTGAGCAGGCAGTGGAGATGAAATGACATCCTGCAACTGTGCCAGATTTCTCCTGGTATCCAAGGGTTTGGCATGGTATTCACAATCCAAACTTGGGAGAGGTGGCATTCCCAAACATTCCCAAATAATAGAAATTGTGTTGCACTTGGCTCTTTTCATGTCTTGCCTTTAGATTTGAGAGGGGATTTTTTTTTCTCTACTACTATTATTATTATTATTATTTATTATTGGTTTCTTTAGAAAGTTTCAATGCAAAAGCAAACGAGGCACTTTTTTCTTTCTACTTAACCAATGTGACCTGCAGGAGCAAGGTTGGGATAGCCTAAATTTTCAGATTTGAAATTTATATCCAAGCATTTTGGAGGATGGATGTGCTTAGATAATTAGTTTTGGTTGAACTGAATTATAATTAATGTAAACCAAGACAAAAATTTCACAGTCCAGCAAGAACATCACTTTTTTTAAACAGAAAAAGGAAAGTATTTTGTATGAATGCATTTGAGATCCTTTAGTTGGGGGTGTTGTTCTGGGGAGTAAACTGGCATGGCTAAGGAAAAGTAAGGAGCAGACTGGGATTTCCAAGGGGGGAAGGGAACCATGGATTCTTTAAACAAAAGATGTAGGAGCACCAGGGCATTATAAGATACTGGAAATCTGCTGGGTTATTGTACTTAAGGGCTGTGATGCCTTGTAATGTGCATGGTTAACATCATACATGTGTTTTTTACAAAAAAAAACTCTTCAAAATACTCAGTTTACTTCTTGACAGGCCATTTTTCAAGGGATATGCCTGTTATTATTTACTCCTAGCAGCTTGTCCACTGTGACATGATTATTATTTTAATGACAAGGCATTAATTGAGCAGCTCTCTAATAGCTGTGCCAGGCTGGGTTTTTTTGCTTTCTCCAGACTGTGACTTCCCCCAGAGCAGATGGACCTTTGCACCTGAGTTGTGTCCTTGGTGACTCTGCTGGGAGTCGCCCCCAGTGTTTTCCTGCTGAGATTCCTGGAATCACCATATCCCAAGCTAAATGGGAATCATCAAGTTCAGTTCCTTTCTCCTCACAGGATGACCTAAACCTCAATATTCTGTCTGAGAGTGTCATCCCAGAGCCTCACATTAGGGCTGTGCCCATTCCTTGGGGACATTCCATGGGGTTCACTGCCCCATGACCTAAGGGGGAGGAGCCTTTCCCTAAAATCCAGCCTAAAAATCCTCCCAGGAAGGGAATGGAGCTGCTGTTTTATAAACTCCTCAGCTTTGCCTTAACAGAGCAGAGTGGGAGAAGCCTTCTCTTTTATGTGATCCTTCAGTGACTCTGCAACACAGGTTGAAATATTTTGGGGTGCAGTGTAGGATTCTGTTGGAATTTTGGTCCCTGAGAATTTTAGGCTTTTTGTGCTGGTAGGTACTGACTCCTAAGAGAATACTGCATTTGACCTGGGGTCGTGGAAAAGGTTTCTAAAATTGAATGACAGAACTTGGTTTATAGGTGTGGAATTTCAATAGAAGTGTGTAATTTCACATGGTGGAAGACTTGGAGTGTAAAGTTTTAGAATATAGAAATATATATAAAGCAAGATGGAGGTTTTAGGGTAGAGGCTGGTCCTCTTCCTTCTTCTCATGGATTTGGGCATATTTTGTAATTAGATAGGAAAAGTCCACATTGCAGGCCATGGGTGGTTGGTTATTGGGTTAAAAGTAAAAATAATTCAGGTGTCATTTCTTAATTGGACAGTTTATCTTAAAAGGCCTTGTAGAGAGAGAGATGGGGCTCCATTTTTTGTTTGTTAGAATAAAGTGCTGTAGAACTCGGGGTTTGTGAGCCTGTTATATAGATAACAACTAACTAATTAACATCTGAGTCCCAACAAGAAATACTGTCTTAGACATTTGATCCCAACCTTGACCAAAAAAAAGTTAAGGCTCTGCAGGATTCCCATTGACATTCCCAAGTTGTCCTTTGAGGGGTGAAAGCTGCAGCTCCACGCCTCAGAACACAGAGTTCCTGCTCATCCTGTCCCATATTCTATGGCATCCAGATGTGTTCAATGCTGCCTGCTGCCAGGGTGACTTCAGAGCAAAACTGCAGCTGGGAGCTGTTTTGGATGCTTCACCCCTTTTCAATTGAGACATTCCAATAATAAACACCCCCATGAACAGCAGTTCTGGGATTCTGTAGGCAGAAGGTAAAGGGAGCAAATTTCTAACCCATTGAAAACTGGATTGATAGTGCAAATGAGATAAAATAATGTTGCAGAGATCACTGGGCAGGCCAGAAATGTATGTTGATAATCAGGTTTATTTTTCAGTTATGAAGAACTACATATAATAGAATTACATTTATTATATAAATATAATTTGGGGGGGAATAATAGAAGGAGTGTTGAGTTTAAGAACAGAAAGAGTTCTTTAGTAACCAGCTACCAGAGAAGCTGGAAGTCTCCTTGTCATCCATGAGTAATGACCTGGAATGGATAGCTCTAATTCCCTCTTTAAAAAATGCATTGGGAACTTAACCAGTCCTCCTTGTGTGCCTGGTGGAGCATCTGCAATTCCATGAAATGCTTGTCAAAAAGCTCTGCTCTGTAATCCTGCCAGTTGCTGTTGCTTATGCAGCTTCAATTATTGAGTGCCCAAAGTTTTTGTCCTTCCCTCAAGACCTGAGCTGCAAAATTGCTTTTACAGGGTTTAAATTTTGATTTATTTTATTTTTTTTTCAGTTTTGCAGAGCTTTTAGTGCTCAAATCAAAACAGCCATGAAATAAGTGGAGTAATGTGTCAGGGAGGATTCTTGTTAGCCAATGGAACATTAGCACCACACACTTTTTTTGTCTGGAGCAGTGGAGCTGAATGCCTTCCAGAGGACTCAAAACCATTCCATTTCCCCTCCTTTCCAAGCCTAGAGCCATTGTGAAGCACTGAAGAAATGTCAGACATCAGGGTTGGATGTGGAAGCGTGTCTGGGAAGAAGCCAGGATCATTTTTCCTCTCCAAATCCCAGTTCTGGTCCCCTGTTCTGTAACCTGCTGTCCAACCCCCTCCTTCCCACAGGAAGGAATTCCCAAATCCCAGCCAGTGACCCTGGGGCCATGGAGCTGCCACCGTGTGTCCCCAAGGCCACAATCAGGATGTGTGATAATTAAAAATCCGGTAGGACTTTGTTGCCTTTCCCCTAAATAGGACAAGTTTTACACCTCGGGGATGGTTTTAATTAATATTAATTGGTGGTTCTAATTTAACATTCAGACTGAGCACTTTTGACCAGGTAGCTGCTGAGTGCTGCAAAATTTGAGCCTCCCCAGTGCCATTTTTTATTACTAAGCTTTAAATAAATAAGTGGAGTACAGAAAGCAAATTGGACACAAACTACTGTTGGAAGCAGATGCATTTCAGAACCTTTTCCAGCTTTCCCAGAGATCTTTGTGCTAAACATAGTGGGGAAAGAATTCTTTTGTTTCCCATAGCACGAAGAAGAAAAAGCTACAAAATTTTAAGCTTTTATTTTAAATAGTTTTATTTGGTTTTATTTTTAATTATCTGACAGGCTTTCAAAGAATCCTGGAATGGTTTGGATTGGAAGGGACCTTAAAGCTCATCCAATCCCACCCTCTGCCAATGCAGGGACACCTTCCACTGTCCCAGGCTGCTCCAAGCCCAAGGTTAAATTCAGTACTTATGGGCTTTCCCTTATTGATTATCTCTGTGTTTGGAGGTTTTTTGTTTGTTATTATCCTTATAAATAGATATTCTCACTTTCCAGCTCAATCTGAGCCTCTCAAGCTTCAGTCATTGTGAGCAATCTGTGCCCTCTCCCTTCTCAGGCCCTTGCTGCCCTTTGTCCCCCTCCTTCTGTCACCCTGTCCTTCTCCTGCCATGTGCATCATCGTTCCAGAATCCATCATTGCAATTCCAGTCCTAATATAATATTTAGAGATTTCAGCTGAGCTGTGTGATGACTTTCCTGAGCACTTCTGGGGTGCTGAGTTGGTATTTTGGGTTTGGGGCTTTTTGAGATGTCAGGCTTGTCACAGTCAGATTTTCATAAGGTTGGGAAACTTATCTCCCAGATTCCCATTTTTCTTCAAGGTCTGTGCTTTGAGAGTGGGGGTAGAAGAACCTCTCAATCAAACATTGTCTCTTGCAATTCTGATTGTAAAATATGGGCCCTCACAACTGCTGGGCATTTGAAACAACACCAGGCAAGGAATTGGATCTGTTTGAAGTTTTATTAACCTATTTTCAGTGCCCAGGAACCCATGAATGCTCTTTCTCCAGAGTATAATGGTAGGGGGAGAACAAAACTCATGCTTATACAAATGATTTTGCCTTTTGTCTGCAAAAGGGGTCAACCTCCATGCCCAAAATTGTTCCATTTGCTTGAATATCTGCTGAAGTGGACGTTCAGGCCATGGTGAGAGCTGCTGGGTGCTGCCTGGTTTTGAAGATTTGATCCCCAGCTGCCTATTGATTAATTCTAATAAGTTTTCTTTGGGAAAGGAGGCCATTTCAGCTTAAATGCCCAGTGCCCAGCAGGAGCTTGGAGGTGATGGCAGGAGCTTTCCTCTTCCTGCCTGTGGTTTTCTGTTGTCCCCTGTGTTTCATGGCAGCAAAGACACATTGTTCTATAGAAAGCATAAAAATCAGCTTTGCAAATTGCTGAAACCTTTTCATTCAAACAATTAAGCCACGTAGAGCATTCTCTCCAATGCCTCTCTGAATAGTGATGACCCCCATTAAAATGGTTATTGAGTTCTTCTGAGTTGCATAACCTACATATCCGTGGTGAAACTGCTATAATTAACTCCATTTTTATTGGCTTTAGAGGGATTTATGCTGATGTGGGGCCACACAGCTCCAGGTTGGTGCCTTCCATTCAAGTTCTGCAAATCTCAGTGTGGCTCAAAATTGGCCTCTCAGAGCCAAACTTTAAAGGCCATTGTGGAGGTGGGCTGAGAGATTAAATAAAGAGCAGCACAGAGCAGCACTGCCTTGCATTTGGAGTGGGTTTTACAAAGCAACAGGAGATTTAGGGGCTGTCAGAAATAGGGAGTTTTGCTAATTTGCATTTCTCTTCAGATCATGAGGATTTCCATAATTTGCTTGGGAAAATATCTTTCCAAGTCATCCTTAGTGCTTTTTTACCACTATTTTATCTCCTAACCTAACAGATGTTTTCTAGCAGTTAACTTATGATGAGCATATGACAAGTTTTGTTAAGGTCTAGAGGGGAAAAAAAAATAATCTATGCCTCAGTCTTGTGGTAAAATTTTTATGGTAATTGGGTGAGAAGAGAGGAAACCTTTCTGAAATATGGAAAGTGTTTCCCTGATGGACATTGCACAAAGGGGGCTGTCTCAGTGAGCTGTGGAAGGAACTGGATTTCACAGTGGCCATACCTCCACAATATTTTCCAAAATCTCCCAAAAGAGAGAGCTGCTCACCAAAAGCAGCTGTAGTTTGGCCAAACAGTTGATAAAGTATAATTATTTTACTTCTGTTGTTATTTTTGATGGTGAGATGTTAAGTTCTGAGTAACCAGAGCTCTTTATGCACTCTTACCTCTGAATTTGTCTTTCTCAGGTCAGGCCATTCCTAGGGTGCTGTTCAGTGCAGGAATTGAAACAAACTCTACAAAACAAAACGCTTGCCTGAGACCACAAAAAGTGTTTTTCATTCCTCTCAGTACAAGATTAGATAGAAAATATCCTTACCTTTATTTTCATTGTCATCATGGAGCTGTAATTTCCATTTCCATGAAGAGGCTCATTTCTATTACAATGAAGCCATCACTAAGTAGTAGCTGCTCTCCTGAGAGCTTTTCCTGTTGGTGTGGGTCAGGTTCTAATCCCAAAGGACATTCCTGGGAGAGACTTTGGATTCCACAGGTTTCTCCATGGAAGGGAATTTTGCACAAGAAAGAAGCAGGAGGCTGCAGGAGTCCTTCAGACATTCCTGAATGTTCTCTGCATGAACAGGACAGGCCTGGCTTAAAGGAAGGCAGCCCTGGAACTGTGGGGGGTCTAGAAAAAGCTCTAGAAAAAAAGTTTCTTCATCCTCTATCCAAAACATGCTCACATAATAGGAGTAAAAGGAGAGACTGGGTGGTGTTCAAGACAAATGAAAAAAAAGTTTAAAAAAGGACAAAACAATCTTTTTAAATGTCTCCCACCCCCTCACTGGGAGTAGTCCCACCTACTGAAGTCAGATATGGAAATTATGAGGGTTTTTTGGTTTGAATTTCTTCTGTTCTGAGTCAGTAATAGGTTGGTGTAAAGTAAAAATGTCTGTCAGCTTCTCTCTGGGTCACTAAAATGCATAATTCTGTAATTTTCCATGCAGTCCAACAGAAATGGGGCTGGAGAAAGTTCTTATCTCCTATTTCCCCTCTTGAGGTGAGGAAGGTGCACAGAGATGTGCATTTACTTTGGTAAATTCAGCATAACCACAGCTGTTTTTATCTGCATTCCTGATTTGCTTGCGTGCCTGGTGAAGCATATTCTCAGCTGCCATCATTTTTTGGATGAAGAAGTCAGCTGTAAGATGTAGGCAAGCTTGGTATTACCAAAACTGGGGCTTGGCAGAACAGCTGGGGAACATTTGCCGATGGCCACGGGCATCAATCCTCTAGCGAGTGCCAGGGGTAATTGTCAGGGGTAATTCTGGATTTCTCCACTTGTGGAGAAGTTCAGCACTTGCTCCTGCCTGTTGGCATTGCAAGGTGAAGCTGCTGGAGCAGCAGCTGCCTGTGCTGCTCTCTTGTTGGACAATACCCTTTTCTGACCAGAGGTGGGGTAACTGAGAGGTGTTTTTAAAAGCTCTTATTCCATTTTCAGTCTCATGAGAAGGGTGAGACAATACAGACTGCTATAATTCACACCATCACAATCAGAAGCCAATTGTTTCTTAATTACAATACATTACAAGTGTTTCTTGGCCTATCAGCTTTTTGCCACACCATGCTGTAGATGCCTTAAAGCCAGTTATCTAAAACTACCCCTCGTGGGTCCTGCTACAATGCATCTTTCATAGTTCTATTTCTCCAAAGTATCTAGTCTTACTTGCAAGGCCATCTTTTGAAACTTTTTTCTAGCTCCATTTCTCTCTCAATGGCATTTCTAAGTCAGCATTTCTCATCTCAAAGGTTACATACAGATGCATACTGCGTGGGCTTTCTGTCAGGCTCTGAGAACTCTCTACAAATCCATTTCCCACATTTCCCCCTCTCTCTTGAACTGAAAAAACTCTTTGAGTCTCTTGAACTCCCACACTCTCTGACACTTCTGTCCTGTCTAATGGAGTCTGAGTCCTCAGCCACCTGGGGACAGTGCCACAGGTGACATCTCTCAGGCATTCCTGTGCCCATGGAGAAAACAGCAGAAAGTAATCAATTTCTTGGTTGATTCCCTAAAACTTTCATAAGAGGACTCTCATGGCATTGACCTTCAGGTTTGTTTTTCTGTGAAGTGCCTTTATCCTCCCACATCATTCACACAGAACTATCAAGAAGTGCTTTCAATATCACAGGGTGCCCAGAGCTGCCCCTGGATTCCTGGAAGTGTCCAAGGTCAGGCTGGATGGGGTTTGGAGCAACCTGGGAGAGTGGAAGATGTCCCTGCCCTATAGAACTGAATGGATATTAAGGTTCCTTCCCACCCAGACCATTCTGGAATTCCTGGTGAGCTGGGACTGCTTGAACCAGTAGAAGTAAGGCAGAGGATGGGGAGAGTGTGAGGAGGGGGGGGGAAAAGTAAATCCAAGAGGCTTCAGAGAATTTTGGATCTCTAGAGTGTAAGGTTGATTTAATGAACTACAAGCAAAGCTCTTCTGATTATATCATGTGTATCAATATCCTCTCCTCAGACCCTCCCCAAATCCCACCTTGTTCAGATGATTCTGTGAAATATTGAAGCATAAAGGAAGTTTTATCCTTTTTTAATGGTAGAGATCAGAATCAGGGTAAAAACCTGCCAGGATAAATAACACAAGTATTGTTCTATTGATTGTGAGTGCCTTTGCTCCAGCCTGCTGTCCACTGTCCTTTAACAATTTTCCAGGACAGAGAACTAATTCTGCTGAGATTCCCCTCACTGAAATGACAATTCCACAGCTTCCTCTGGGGACAGCCAGGAGTGTGATCAGATTTGCAATCTGTAAACTCCTATTGATTTGCTTTCTAAAAACTTCCTAAGAAATCCCACCTGGGTGTAGAATTCCTCTGACCTCCATCAGCCTCTCTAACAAGTTCTTCAAAAGAATTATTATCTTTTAAATAGGACTGCAGTAGTGTGTTCTTGAAAGAATATGAAATTAAATTACCTGAGCTGGAGTGCAGTTATTAGAGGAGGTTTAGGATGAGGCATAAAAATAGATTATCTGTCTATATTTAGGATATATACATGCATTAGATAATTAAAAATCATGTACATCTTCCTGGGTTGTTTGGGGGGCTTTGTTTAATGATTGCAAAGTCAATGGGATTTTTAGGGCTTTTATTCCCATATCAGTTAATACAGATACAGGTTGTATTGGAAAGCCATTTAACAACAAAGAAATGGGTATTGGTCCAAAAGTGCCATCATTTTTTTAGGTATTGAGTTCATATATACAAAATTTTATCTACTCCTGTGCCTTAATTCTGGCTGCAAGAGTTGGACCTTGCACTCCACAAGCCAAAAGGGGGCTGGCTTTTCTGCAGCGCACAGGAAAGTTGCTTTTTTCACTCAGTCTCATTCTTTTTGTACACCAGAGTACCTTACCATTAAACCCTGCATATGTGATTACATTAATGCTGATTCCATTCAGTAGGCACAGGGATGAAAATGGGATTTAAGGTTAGAATTGGGCTTTGCTCTTTCTCTGAGTGCATGAAATACAGATTTTCTAAGCCATGAGCACCATCTTTGTCCAACCCAGAGCATCAGCCCCTGGCTCAAAGGTTGCGCTAGATGATCTTGGAGGTCTTTGCCAACCTTAGTGATTCTGAAAAACAGCTGTTTTCAGGGAGGTTTGGGTCTGTGCAGATGGGTTTGGTATTTTGATGTCAGAGTTCAAAGGGGAGTGCAGTCCTGGAGCTGTGTCCTTGTGCAGGGATTGCCTGCACTGCCCCTGGGATAAACCCAGCCCTAAAAGTGCAATGGGGTTTCACCAAAACCCTACAAGAAGGCTTTGGGAGTTGCAAGAGAGAGTGAAGAGCAGCCAGGCTTGGAATATTTTGCCTTGGTGTGTGTTTGTTTGACTCTGAGCAAGAGGGCTAAATTTGTATGCAAGTCTAAGTAGGAGGGACCTGGCAGCAAAGCTGAGCACATAAAATGTAAAATTCTCAGCTCACGGAGAGATGAGGCTGAAGAACATTGATCAGAATGTGTCAGTGGGAGCAATTTGTGACTGTGGGAGGGTGGTGGAGTCACAGGCTGGTTTCAGTGTCAGCCCTGTCCGCCAGCACATGTCAAATAAGTCTGGTTTGAAACAGAGATGGGAAGCAAAATGCTCTCCTAATTCCAATTTCCATCAGTTACCTTTACTGGCTGGTTCCTCAGCTGGTCCCATGGATATCCTTTGTGTACTGGGGGACACCAAAAGGTGAGGCAGAAGAGCTTTTAACAACTGAGGGGAAACAAATGTAGAGTTTGAAAAACTCTCAGGTTTGAGTGTTGTAGGGAGTGAAGTTTTGTAGGACTCTCCAGCATTAAAGAATTTGGTAATTAAAGAAAAATGCCTTTGTGTCAAAAAAATCTTTTGTGCTTTTGAAGTGATGGGAAGATGCAATTCCAGAAATGCTGTGAGGAAAGTACATTTTCCTGCTTTGCTGAGATCTAGCCCAGAAGGCCACAGGTGACTCAAATAAATATTGTATTTCAGAGTAGAGGAGTCCTTTGCAGGAGAAATGAGTATCAGACAGAGGGCAGAGAGCAGGGGTTATTTATTCTGCACTGAAGAGTGTGTGACACTCGGAAATGGAACAAACTCTGTCTGAACTGATGTGAGGAAGAAGCTCACGGGTGGAAATGACACAAATGGAAGAGTTTTTGATCATTGCAATCCTGGGTTTGAGCCTTAGACAATACCATTGCTGGAGTTAAAAGCTGAAATTCCTGCCTGCTTACCAAGGGTAGGGAGTGTGGGAAAGCAGCAGATCCCCAAAACCAGCAGAAATGGGGAAATTGGAGGCCTGTCAGAAATGTGCTTTATTCTGATGTCAAGCAGCAGTCGCAGGTGGTGCCTTGTCACCATCATATTTTCTGAAAAAATCCCTTTGCCAGGAATTTTTCTTCTGGGAAGCCGAGAAACCTGAGAAAAAAATGAAAACAATAATTATCTGATTGCTTCTCCCGTGTTTTGCTGCCTTGGAATGTGGTTTGGACATTGTTTACCAACTGGCCATTGTTTGATTGGTTTCATGTGAATTGTTTTGACTTAATGACCAATCACTGTCAGGCTGTGTCAGGACTCAGGAAGAGGTCATGAGTTTTTTTTATTATCTTTTAGCCTTCTGTAAGTATCCTTTCTGTATTCTTTAGTATAGCTTAGTATAGCATTCTTTAATATAATATAATATTATAAAATAATAAATTAGCCTTCTAAGAACATGGAGTCAGATTCATCTTTCCTCCAACAACAGGGGACCCCAAAAATGCCACAGAACCTCTTGTGGAAATGTGTGTGACACTCACAGTTTCTTCTGTGAGGAGAGCCTATGAATCCTCTCACTGTTCCTCAGAAGTTATTAATTGTTGTGGCAAGTGTAATTATCAGAGGATCTTTGTCCTTTCTCAGTTGGAGAGCTGTGGCACAATGGACCTTTTTAGGATCTGCTCACCTTGATCATCTGGGTCAAGTTACCTTTCCTTGTCCTTTTTTTTTTTTTGGATTTAGATGTTTATTCATTTTTATTTATATTACAGTTTTACAAACTCTGAATTTTATAGTACTTTTTTTTAATGAGTTAAAACCGGAGTTGGATCTTTTTAAGGTTTTTTAAGGATAAACTGACTAATTATAAAATGACACTTAAACTGTTTTTATTTTTAACTTAATAACTACTTGTGTTTTGTAATGTGGACTTTTTTATTTAATTACATAATATTACTTAAACTTATGAAGAAGGTGAAGAAGAAGGATTAGTTTCTATTTTAAAACTTTTGTTATATATTAGTATATTTTAAAACTTAAAATTATGTAGTATCACATAGTAAAAAACAATTTAAACTACATACTTATAATTTTAGTTCTATTATTTAATTACCTAATATTACCTAAGCTTATGAAGAAGGTGAAGAAAAAGGATTAGTTTCTATTTTAAGAATTTTGTTATCTATATTTTAATATTTTAAAACTTTTATCTATATGATTATATTTTAAAACTTTAAACTTTGAGTTTACTATGTGATATTACATAGTTTTATTCATACTGCATACTTATTATTTTAGTTCAAATATTTAATTACATAATATTACTTAAACTTATAAAGAAGGTGAAGAAAAAGGATGAGTTTCTGTTTTAAAACTTTTATTTTGTTATATTATATTTTAAAACTTTAAGTTTTTTACTATGTTATGGATATTATATACTTTAACTTAAGCTACATACTTATAATTTTAGTTCTATTATTTCATTTTGGAAATTTTCTCTATGGTCTTAGGTTAAATGTAGTGGTTTTTTGGGGGGTTAGTGTCTGATAGTACAGAAAGTTTGAAGTTTTCAGTAACTAGGGTTCTAACAGGAAGTGTTCTTGAGTTCTTGGCTGAGGAAGAAAGGGGAAAATGCCCAGATTTGGGGCTTTTATGACTTTCCAGTGGCTGGTCTGAGGGATGCTCTGAGCCTGCAGAGGAATATTTCTGTGCCTCCTTTCCCTGGGATTGCCCAGCCAAACGTGTTTCCAACCTTAAGATGGAATTTGAGTGCCAAGGTGAATATATTGGTTTAGTAACTAGTACAGAGTAGTTGAAAGAGGATGAAAAGGATGAAGTTTAAAGGCACCCAAAAATGAGAGCGATCCTGATATTATCAGTGGTGTTGCTCATTATTTGTTTGAGGTAATGTTGCATTTTTCACTCCTTTTGCTCCTTTCTGCCCGACCTTAGAGCTTCTTTCCTTCCAGGGCACTGTGCAGGTGCTGGATATTCACAATAAAGGAGATTGTGGCTTTCAGTTCTCCCTTTTCCCTTTTCTGCTTAAATACTTTTTTGGATTTATTCTAAATTTTTATGGGTGTTGTAAATTCAGTGCTGTTTAACAAAGGTTAAATGAATATACCAGAGATTCTGATGGAGCCACAGTTGAAGGAAAATTTGAACAGTTTGAGCATTACTTGTATTCACTATTAAGTTTAGGACTCTTCTGAACTGAGCAAGGTTTTTTCATTCATCTTGTCCTGTGCTTGAAAGCTTGTGCTGAATAGCAGCCCCCAGCTATGTTATTTCACTTAAAGGCTGCTCACAAATAGCCAGTTCCTGTTAGGCTTTGGTATTTCTTGACTTTTGAACAACACCTGATCCTCTCTGCACGAGCAGGGGTGTGAAGCAAACCTGTGTGACAAGCATTAAAATCCCCTTTTGTCACTTTAAGAAATTCCTGATGCTGCAGTTTTTCAGCAGTGACTGCATCTTCTCTTGCCTCCCTTCAGCCTTGGACTCTGCTGTGGGTGTTTCACACACTGAAATCCCTGCTCTGCATCCTGAATTCCACCTCTGCATTTTCCCCCTGGCTTTACAGGGGTAAGAACAGACTCTATTGATCAGCCCTTGCACTTGAGGAGTTTTATTTCATGTTTTATTTAATTTTCTAAGATACACCTGGGGAGACTCAGTGGGTGTGTCTGGGCTTCACCACAGTTGCTCCTGCAATAAGGATTTGTTTCTCTGTAAATACATAATTCAATATTCCTTTAATGTTTTATGAAATTAGCTCAGATTCAAATGAAAAGGAACATGTAAGTTTGATTAAAACACAGTTTAGCTCACACCATGACACGGGATGTGCATTTTTGAAAGAAGCAAATGCAATTTTGATACAATAAATAGGAGTAAATCCCTGTTTTCTCAGAGAACTGTTTTATTACTGTGTATTGTTGAAAAGAAAATGAAATTATACACAGGATATAAGAGACCTCCTCAAGATTCTCTAAAACCAAAAATGTTGGTATGCCAGTAGAAGTTTGATAGGTAATGCCCAGGTGTTCTCATCTCTGTCACTTATCCCTTGCTGCCGACAAACATGGCCAAAAAATTCACTTAGAGCTTTCTCTGCATATTTTTTACCAAAAGGAGCTACAAATAATGGTGTCTGTGGACATGTAGATCTGTTGTGTCTTTAATATATTCATTTTTACAGTTGAAGATGGCTTTTAAAAATGCTGATCTCAGTTCTTCCAAATGCAACAGGCAAGCCTGGCAGCTCTGTGCTCGTTTTGTTGTTCCTAAATCTAAGAGCAGCAGGCATGATATGAAAAAGGATTTGAAATATCTTAAATACCAGCCATGCCAGACTCCCAAGGTTTTTTTGCCAATGGCTGGAAATCAGAGAATTAAAAATAGAATTGTTCATTAGGGATGAGGTGCTGTGATAAAACGTGTGGTTTGTTCTTGTTGCAAGCGTTTGAGGATTTTTTTTTCTGAGAGATTTATCATATGGAAGTTCTTATTTATGAAAGCTGTACTTTTAATTGTGCTGTAATGTTGTGACCATAAGAACATGGTTGTCACTTTGCCTCAAAGGCCCGGCTCCACTCGGTGACAGTCGGGATTTATCTTGGTTTGCTAGGATAATAAAGTGCTATGATCTGCTCACACTGGTAAACAAGATCCAATTTCATTGCTGCTGACAAAGCCATGTGTCTTCAGTGCAAAGGAAAATTGGCCACAGGCACTGCACAAGCCACTACTGCATATTCTCCTCTCCTGGTTTGTAAATATTGTCAGCGTTGCTTCAATCATCATTTGGGGCTTTCATTTGCTCTTCCTGTACTACAAACACTCCTCAGCTCCTTTTGTTAAGGCTGGAGGTTGCAGGGACTCTGCAGAGAGCAGTTTTAAGGAAAACCTTCAGAGCACAGGATTTGGGATCTTTCCAGCTGGCAGGATGGGTGCTGGAGTGGTCCAGACTGGGAGGGAACCTGGAGAGGGCTCTGCTCCCCTCCTGCCTGGGGTGATGCCTTGAGAAGGCTGACCCAGAACAGAGCTAAAGAATAAAGCAGGGATTTATTAAAAAAATCTCCTCCGTGGATCCACCTTGGGCAGCACAAGAGCCCAGCCAGGGCTGCACCCAAGGTGAACCAAAATGGGCACAAAATGGACGCCTGGTCGTGGGGTCTGTCACTGTAATCAGTTCTGCTCCATTTGCATCTTGGAGTTCATTGTCCAATTCCAGCTTTAGCCCATGAAGTCCTATTATTCTTGTTTTTCTCTCTCCAGCCCATGTTGTTTGTGCTCTTGGGCCTGAGATTTGGATCATTTGTCCTTGGTCCCCAGCTGGAGCAGGAATTGTTTTGTCTCCCTGCTCTGTGCACAGAGCTCACCATCCCTCAGTGTGAATCTCAGAACTGCACACCAAAGCAGCACAGAATGTGAAAAATATAAAAGTTGAGGCATCAGAGCCAGGGTCAGCTCTGGGGGCAGCCAGGCTTTCCAGGGCTCTACGTGGAAAAAGCAGAGTGTGGAGACTGCAGGGCCTCCCCTCCAGGGGATCCTTCCCCAGCAAGGCTGCTTGGGTTCCAGCCTGGAGGGAACTCTCCCTTTCCAGTGACATTAAAAACAAACTCTGACTCCAGCCACAGATTATTCCTGAGGCTCAGAGAGTGGAGAAGTGACATTCACTTGTTAAAAATACTCTTCAAAAGCCAGCACTGAATCTTTTGTTTCCCAGGATGTTTCAGATCAGGAAATGGTTATTTGCATTGAGGGTGTATAAATATTTCTGGATGTGTCACATTTATTTCAGTGCAAACCTTTGGAAGTGTTCAGTGTCTGGAAGGTTGGGACAGTATTTCAAGGCAAGGGTTCCTCAGTGGGGAATAGGAAGGAGGTGAGAACCCTGGGCAAGTGTCTTTAATGACATGCACATCATCTCTGTGCTTGCTGCAGGAGGAATTTCTATATTAAGCCTGAGTGCATGTGTGAGGTTGTTTTAATACTGCTTCTCTAAAAGACTCGTTTGCCACTTGAGCTGCACAACGATCTGGGTAACTTGGGAACATCTCAGAGCTGTAAAACATCCTTGGCAAAGTAGTGGCATAAAGGAAACAGAAAAACCTGCACCTGTTTTCTCCTTCAAACCTTCCAGTCCATTCTCAATTTGATGGTGATTTCTGAGGGACTGAGAGCAGCACTTGAGCAGCTGAACTTCAGCTCAGCTCATTCCCTTCCCAAGGAACTGCAAGACAAGAACTGAAAGGGATTGAAGGGAAAAGGTTTCAACCCAACAGAGCAACCAGCACGTCAGAGTAATCCATAAAAAGGTGTTGTTGTCTATTTATGATTAACAGTTCCTTGGTCCAATGGGTGTTTAGAAAGATTTGGTTAATGGAAGAATCCTGAATGTGCTGCTTTTCTTGAATTATTTCAACTCAGTTTCTGTTTCTACCCCCTGACCAGCCCTCAAATCTGTTGTGGATTTTCTTTTGAAATTACTTGTAGTGAGGCAGGAAAATCTGGGTGATAGTGTAGATATTCCCTAAGAGTATGAATAACCCTGGAGGGGTAGAAATGGGAAATTATGTGGCGAACGAAGCTTTTAGGGGTTTTTTAACCTGCTTTTTGCTTGATTCTGTGCTAGGTGAAGTTCAGGACTGTGCCTACATCCAGCCTTAAGATGGACAAAGCATAAAGAACCTTCTAGTTATTCCCCTCAGAGCTGCTGTAGTAAGCAGGCCAAAAATTGATACTCTTTGAGAAATCTAAGATATTGCCCCATTCTGGCAAAGGAGAATATGGGCTGCAGTGGGAGAAGGCAACGTTTGGAGTAATTAATTTAAAATGAGAGTATTTAGCAGACATCCAACTGTCTGTCCTAAAAATAGTACTGATAAAACAGTAACTGCTGTGAGATGCATTGGAAATACAATTACTGGTATAAATATCCTGTCAAGGCTCCATGTTGGAGAAGGAGGAGTATTTTATCTGAGCAATTATAAATAACACATAAAGATCTTCTGCACACTGTGCATGATTACAAGTTTAATAGATCTAGTGGCAACACATCCCTGTGGAATCGGGAGCTGAGACAACAGAATCCAACATGAAATAACTGCAGAGTAGCCTGAAAATAACTCTGCTTCTCTTTCTGTTTGCTAATTGCTTCACTTAAGAAATAAATACCACGATTCAGAGCAGGATTTATGGCATCCAGAACCTCCCAATGCCAACTTGTGTGTTTCATGTGCCAGTGGATTTCAGAGCAAATCTCTCTGGGTTTGTGCTGGGCACAGAATTGAATCTGCCACAGTTGAGATGTCAAATGAGATGAGTGTCTTTGAGCACTGCAGTTTTGTTCTGCTCCATGTCGTGCTCAGGAGCAGCCTAGCTTTGCTCCTTTTCTCATTTCTGAGCAAGAGCAACAAAACCAAACTCGTAGGAAATGTTTTAATGTCCATTAAAATGTGCTGCTCTCAGGTCCTGATCCCTGCTCCCGTGTTTTGGCAGAGGCTCAGTGGGCTGGCCACTGGGAGAACTGATTTTTTTGGGGAGAACTGATTTTTTTGGGGAAAACTGTGCTGACACGTGGAGAACTGATTTTTGGGGACATGAGGAAACTCAGCCACTCCTGGATTATTTTTTTAGGGCAGTTCTGTATCAATTCTTTATCTTCTTTTTCTGTCTGGGTCAGGGTCAGGATTGAAGCACTTGAAATGATATTTTGTCTTCAGACTCAGATGCTTATTAGTTCTTATGTGTGTTACAGTCTCACAAACCCTGAGTTCTACAGCATTTCACTAACAAGCTACAAAATGGCCCCATTTCTCTCTCTAAAAGGTCTTTTAAGGAAAAATCGTCCAATTAAGAAATGACACCTAAATTATTTTTACTTTTAACCCAATTACTAATCACTCAAAGTCTGCAATGTGGACTTTTCTGTCCAATTACACAAAACCACTCAAACACGTGGAGAAGAAGGTGAAGAATAAGGACCAGCCTTCCCCCTAAAACCTCTATCTTGTTTATATGTATTACTATATCCTAAAACCTTAAACTCTCAGTTTCTCGCCATGTGATATGACAGACTTCTATTCAAACTCCACACCCACAATCCCAGTTCTATCATTCCATTTTGGAAGTCTTCTCCATGGCCTCAGGTCAAATGCAGTGTTCTCTTGGGGGTTAGTGTTTGTCTAAAACCTTAAGCTCTGAGTTTCCCCCCATGTGATATCACACACTTCTATTCAAACTCCACACCCACAATCCCAGATTATGGCAAGAATTGAATTCTGTCATTCATTCAGATAGAACTGAATTCTATTATTCAGTTTTGGAAGCTTTTCCATGGCCTCAGGTCAAATGCAGTGTTCTCCTGGGGGTCAGTGCCTGTCAGCACAGAAAGTCTGAAATTCTCAGCAACCAAGGTTCCAACAGTTTTGTAGTTGAGCTCTCTGGTTTGCAAAGGTGGAAACAGGGCAGCCCAGAGAAACAGAGCACAAATAAGGATATATTGGAAGTGAAACCGTGGGATGTGAGCAGGTGAACCAAAAGCATCTGTGATTCCTGATTTCTTGTTCTGAACTGCAGGGTCAGAGCCAAGGAGGAGTTGAGCACTTTGCTAATTGTCACCACAGCTCATACTGAACATGACATGGCAGCAGAAATAATTTCTGGAGTGCCTGCAAATGATAACCTTGAATTCCCTGTTTGTCAGGTGCTCTTCTGAGGCAGATAATTTCCTTATTTTTGTGAGTCAGAAGCTCAGGTCATCAAATCAGAAAGGGTTTTTGAATGGACTATCCCTGAAGGAATTGATGCTCTGTTTCAGAGCAGTGCTTCTCTCTGGGTGTGTGCTTCAGCAGAGCCCAGGTGGGTCACTGTGAATTAGAGAGCCATTGCACGGTTGGAACATTGAGGAATAGGTTTCATCATGTGATTTATTTGTAGGTGAAAGAGTTACTGACATCTGCCACACCTCTGGAGTGGTTCTTTCTTGTTGCTTTGTAGAGTTGAGGAAAAAAATCCCAATTTGTTTCCCTGGTTTTACCTCTTTGTTTGCAGTACATCCATAGTTTCATTTGCTGATTAGTTCCTTCCTTCTAAACACTGATTTAAACAGAACAGAGAAACACAGTTACATGAGGGAATTTCCTATAGGTCTGGAATAAAGGAGAGGAATAAACTTTTCTCTCCAGCATGGTCTGGGGAAACACAGCTTAAACTCACTTTAAGAGGGACTGAGATGGCCCTAGGGGAGGATAAAGGGGGGTTCAGGAGAGGATTTGAGGAGCAGGAGAGGGGTCTGGGGGTTGGTTTGGGGTCAGCTGGGGGGCCTTGGGGCACTCTTTGTTCATTTATGGGTCATTCAGGGATTAATTGTGGAGCTGAGGGGTCATTTGGGGGTCATTTGGCTAATTACAACAATCAGACAACCCCCAAGTTGATGGCTGGAGTGGTCTGAACTCAGGATAATATAATAGAAGTATAATATAATAAATGTAATTAATAATATAATAGAATATCATATCATATTTCCTTGGGAGGCTCTGCATGGCACAAGTTGGAATTTGGTGTGCTTGGGCTGTCGCTACTTCGTTTTCAGCATTAATTTTATCAATGCTGATTTAAAGGTGTTTGGAAAATTCTGGGGTTCTGTTGCAAAGCTGGCATGAAATTATTAAAAGGAGTCACCCACAACGTTTGTGACTGTTTTAAAGTCTGTGACATCAAGGAATTGTATTTAGACTTTTTTTTTTTTCACTTTTTGGAGGCATAAAGTAAAAGAGAGGATAAACTTCAATAGTAAAATTTACTTTTTTTTGCAACCACAATGATTTGTTTTCTTGACTTGATGGCACTTTGATTTTCTGAAAAGTCCTTGTCCCTTGGTTCAAATGAATTCTGTTAAAATTAATTGCAGCTGTGCAGCAGCTGTGGATCACAATTAAAGGTGTTTTGTCTTCCCTTTGCTGTTCTTCTGGAAGTTATAGGGAAACTGCAAAATTCTGTATGAGATAAAAAGCATGGGCAAGGATTTCTGTATCCTGTCTCTCCATTTTCTGTGCCCAGATTTCAGCAGCTTTAAAGGATGGCTCTGATATTAAGGAAGCATCCATGGCAGTTGGTGGCTTGTGACTCTCAGGAATGGTTGGGAATGTCCTTGGGCCATCAGGTTATACTGGTACAAAGAATAATATCCCTTCTTTTGCACTTTTGAATTAAAATCCCAGTTTTTCCTTCAAGCTGCTTGTTTGCCTTTTTTTTGGTTTGTTTGTTTTGTTTGTTTGTTTTTTGGGTTTTTTTGGTTTTTGTAATACTTCATGTCTTCTTCTTTTCATCCTCTAGAAAAGTTTTACCTAGTGTGGTTTACATCCACAAGTAATGTCTTTGGGAAAAATGGTTTTCAGTGATTATGGGGAAAGAAAATGTTTTATTTTAATCCCTTAGCCAATTAGCAGAACTCTTTAAACACAGAACAGAAGAAAACAGAAACTTGTTGCACAAAGGCTGTCCCTGCTGCTGAATTCCAAGGAGATGGATGGAATGTCAGTTATTATTGACAAGCAGTAAGATCAATTCATGATTTTATTACCTTGACTTGATCCTTTGCTGATCCTTTATGGGGCATCCTGTATTTGGCTGAAAATGAAAGGTGTTTGGAAAATGAGTGGAGTTCACCTAAGGAATTGTGTGGCAGCTGGGTAGGTCATTCCTGTGGGATTTTTGGACATGGATCTCCAAGGCCTGAAGGGCTCAGGCTCTTTCTGAGCTCTGGTCTGCAGTGACAGTGATGGGAAGAGTGATTTTAAGCAGAATTGTCTCAGTAAAGGAGGATGCAGTGATAATTCATTCTCAACTTTCACATTGTCTCCTGGTCCTGAAAATTGCTTTGTGTGTTGGACCTGAGAATTGTTTTTTGGAGGAGTCCTGGATGGCTTTGGCAGGATGGAGGAGGATGGGGAATTTGTACTTTTATTGGCCAGCTCCTCTCACCCCACCAGCACACACTGGCTGTAGGAAATGGAAAAATAGAAACTGAAGGGTTTGATCTGCAGCCTTGGGAGAAGCTTGGATTGATGTAAAAATAAAAGTACACAGACCTTAAGCAGAAAAATTATAACCCTATGTTTCTATATAGTAGGTAAGAATATGCCTTAAGTAAGTGAGAAGCTGTTGGGTAAGATGGTGAAGGGTTTTATAGGGTAGTAATGTAATTGTGAATTAAGAATTTAGTAGTTATTTAATTACAATTACATTACATTGTAATGTAATTGTAAACTAGTAATGGAGTAAACTAAGAGTTTATAAGTTATAATATAAGTATATGTGTGTATGTTTAATAGTAACCCATTGGATCAAAGTATCCACAGTGCAGCAGAATTAAGTGAAGGTGATAGGTTAGAAAAATAAAATAAACTTTGTGCCAACTTTCTGTTGGACTAGAAAGTTCTATATTGCCTTGAAACAAAGCAACTTGTGGCTACTTTGAGCTATGGCCAACTGCTTAAATCTCACAGCCTTTGAGGCTGATGTTTATCAAAGTAATAAATCATTTTTAGCGCCCGATCTCATCCCTTCAATTAAAGCATCAATAATAATTGGTATCTCCAGCATAATAACTGGCACTCAGTGGGATCCTGCCCCTCTGGCCTGGTTTGCCATGGCACAAAAGGATCAGCACTTGAGCAGCAAAGCCTCAAAGCCACGTCCATGGGCATCCCAGTCCCTTTCATGCTTAATCCCTTCAGACTTAACCTCCCAGATAAGCTGTAAAATGTCCTTTCCTTCCCTTCCCTTTCCACTGTGGCGCGAGGTATCAATAGGTGACTGTGAGGCTGGCAGAGCAGCAGATCCATGCCTTTTGGTTCTACAGACAAACAGTATTTGTCTGGGAGTATTTTGAACCATAAAATGTGAAAGAAAATGAAGCTGCACTCTAACACAAGAGACTGTAAGGAATAATAATCCTTAATTTGGATTCTGCTGTCCCCAGGTGAATCAAGTCCTACCATGCAAACTTGGTGACATTTCAGTAAATGAATTGTTTACCTGTTGATTGATTTTTATAATCCCTCTTGCATTTTATTTGATGTTTTCCTCTCATTTTGTTGATGTGGAAGTCACTTTAAATAAAAGATTCTCAGGCCAAACATGAACATTGCTCCTTAAAGAAAAAAAACCTGGAAAACCTGGATGGTGTTGGAATATGAGGGGCACTTATCCTCCCTCACTGTTATATTTCAGTTTGGGTTTTGTGGCCATCAGGGAAGTGTAATTTACCTCTTCAAGCAAGTTGGCAAAATAGAACAAAAAAGCTTAAACCACCTGGAGGAGGGGTAGGGAGGGGATGGCCAAGGCTCTTTGCAACTGAGAACAGACACAGGTTAGGTAAGAAATTCCATGGAAAGTTTTGTTTTTGTTTTTTTTTCCCATTAATGTCCTGGTTTAGAGCAATTTTGGGAGAAAAACCTCTAAAGGGGTTTCATCAGAGAGTGATGAAACAATGGAAAAAGGACCAAGACAAGCTGAAGCAACTCCATCCTTGGAGATCTTCAAGCCTAAATGGGGAAGGCCCTGAACAACCTCTCCAGGTTGAGCTGTGTGGAGAATCAGGTTGGATTATTGGTGAATGTTAAGACACAAAAATAGTATTAATTCAGTTTGAGGTGCCTGAGGAGAATGGCACTGTGCACAGATAACAGGTGCAGGCTGTGGGTCTGCCCAATGTGTTTCCTTCTAAATATTGGTGCCAGGTGGAAAAGGCTTCTCTCCATGTAGAGGATCACATGAAATGAGGGAGTGCTGGGTATTTGTTGTGTGTGTTACACTGATATCAAGCCCTGGAGATAATATTCCACCAGGAAAATTCCACCAAATTTCCACCAGGACCTGAAAGTCCGCTGAAAAAAAACCATTTATAACAGTTCAACATTCTAGGGCCAAGTAACAGTAAAAAATTCTGTACCCTTCATCAATATTTGAAACTTCCATTTTGAGGATGGCACAAGAAGCTGCACCCAAGTCCTCCTTTGGGCTGGAGTGCCATAAAATGTGTTTGTCAGAGCTGAGGAGCTGGCCCTGGGTGGCCCCACATGGCCTGGCAGGAGCAGCAGGCATTGGAGCAGGAAATTACAGCCATGGTGTCGTTCTCAGCCAGCAATGGAGAAGGAGCACATGGTCAAAATGGATCTTGAATTCCCAAGTTTTCCTTGAGAGCGCATTACGGAGCCTTAGAGAACCACATGGGTTTTTTACACATTCCACTCTGGAGGGAAAACATTTCTGATAGATAAAAACACAGCTTTGGCTTCCCTTTAGTGGGAGTGAGATAGGGTTTATAGACAAGAGAAAACTGAAAGAATGCTTTCAACCAGCACAAAAACTTCTGGAACTTCTGAGATTATTGAAGAATAAAATCAATTTTATGTGTTTGCCTTTTCTGGAGAGCTGAAAAAGCCTCCCCACTGCTGGGTCCAGTAACATAAATGATGTTATTTGCTGTACAGCCAAGTATTGAACTTAAATACTGTGTGTGGCGCAGCAATTACAGAGCTGCTGTTGCTGGTGTTTATTCCAGGTTAATCATGGAATCCCCGAGGCTGGAAAATCCCTGCCAGCCCATGGAGTGCCAGCTGTGCCCAGTGCCCACCTTGTGCCCAGCCCAGAGCACTGAGTGCCACCTCCAGCCCTTGCTGGGACACCTGCAGGGCTGGGCACTGCAAAGCTCCCTGGGCAGCCCCTGCCAAGGCCTGAGCACCCTTTGCATGCAGAAATTGCTGCTGCTGTCCAAGCTGAGCCTCCCCTGGCCCAGCTTGAGGCCCTTTCCCCTTGTCCTGTGCCTTGTAACCTCGAGGGTTTATAGGAAGTGTTTGTGCTGGAGCTGCAGTCAAACAAAAACTTTTTTATTATTTCCTATGTAGTGAATTTTTCATAAAAATTTGAAGTCTTTTTTTTTTTTTTTTTTTTTTTTTTTGTGGGGTGATCTGATTCCAAGTGTTTCTACTGGAAAGATAATTGGAATGGGAAAACTGTTTCAAGATGAAATTAATTCCTTTATCCTTGTGTGTGAATAGTGTTGGGTGAACTCCTGGATATCAGATTTGTGGGGGAGGTAAATTTTGCTAAGAAGGTGCAAATGCATTTTCAGTGTGCATTTTATAGTTAGGGTCAATTTTGTCACTTGGCATAGATTTATTCCCATAAACAGAACACAGATAGGCAGTCTGGACAAATGTTTACCAAGTTTAAGTGGAGATATTTCAATTTATTTTTCTATTTTCTTTTATGTTTATGTTGGCATTTCACTCATCTGTAAATAGAAAATCTTTCCTTCTGAAAGTCGTTTCCAACTCAGATTAACTGCCCATGAAATTTATAAATTAGAGTTCTGTGAATAACCTTTTTTTTTTTAACATATTCCACAAACTCCTCATATTTTCCATTTTTTGTTCATTAAATTGAAGGATGAATATAGGGACAAATACAAATAAGATGGGCACAGTTACTCATTAACTTGCATTAATTCTGCTGCACATTGCTTTGCTTCCCTATTCAAGTTGTCCCTCTATTTCCCTAAAACCTTCCACAGTTGGAAGGAACATGCCCAGACCAGAGTAGGGCACTTTCAAAGGGATCCTTAAGGCAAAAGGGCCATTACCAAGTTCAACTTTTGTGTTTTGGAGTACTTTTCTTGCCTGTATTCCTTCTAGCTTGTTACAAGCATGGTTACTTTCAGATGACCTCACTAATTCAAAATTCCTGGGGTAAATAAGCTGGGGAAGACTCCTCCTCCTCCTCCTTCTCCTTTCTCTTCCCTAAGCACAGTACTTATCTCTGATTCATTGGAGAATATGAAGTGTGCATGGCGAGAGAACTCTCTGAGGACCTCAGAAATTGCTGCTTCCAAGGCCCAGAGTTGTCACACCTCAGATAATTTTATTTTCATTTTACTTTGATTCTTACGTGCTTTGTGGGAGGGATTCAGCCATTGCAGGAAGTACTTGATGAAAAGGTGCAGTGATAAAAAGGTTTGTCTATGGATATAAAGCCAGAATTTTATGTTTTCTTCTAAAATTGATTTCTAGCAAACTCTCCATTCCTCACTCTCCCAGGGGTCACCTTTGTTTATGAATTAATGAGACATATTTGCATTAATATCAGTATAAACACATAATCTCCACTTGGTTTTTGGAGAGATATTAAAAAGATGTGGTTTCAAACTACTGGAATAAAAAGAATCAGAGAACTCTCACTTCAAATGGCTGAAACTCTGCCCTGGAGGATCTTAGTGATGTTAATTGGGGCAGGGCTAAGGTGGGCTGGGCTTTTCTAGCTCAGAGATGTCTCAAATGGGAAGTGGGGGCAGGGAGCACCCAAACCTTTGGGTTGTAGATTTTGTTTTCAAGGTCAGAATTCAAGAAATGATCTGTGGCAGAAGAGGGATGGAACTTCCATAGCTTTTGCATTAGGTGGGCTGTTGAGTAACAGAGATAACCTGGAGGAAACATGCTGGGAATGTGCAGTTGTGGAATGACAGAGTCACTGGGGCTGGAAAAGACCTTCAAGACCAAGTCCAACCATCAACCAGCACCACCCTGTTCCCCACTGGCCATGTCCCCAAGTGCCACATGCACACAGTTTATCAACACCTGCAGGGCTGGGCACTGCAAAGCTCCCTGGGCAGCCCCTGCCAAGGCCTGAGCACCCTTTGCATGCAGAAATTGCTGCTGCTGTCCAAGCTGAGCCTCCCCTGGCCCAGCTTGAGGCCCTTTGCCCTTGTCCTGTCCCTGTTCCCTGGCAGCACAGCCCGGCCCCCCCTGGCTGTCCCCTCCTGGCAGGGAGTTGTGCAGAGCCACAAGGGCCCCCTGAGCCTCCTTCGCTCCAGGCATCACAGAGACTGAAATTTATAAGCTGCTGATTTGAATAGTAAGGGACAATCTTTTTGTGGACTTGTTTGCTTTTGCAATTTTCTTGTGACATCACTAATTTTAGATGAGCGTTTATTCTGGCATCTGTTTATTCAGATACTGAGGCAGAGCAGAGATTGAAGAGAGATTTTTCTCTTTTAAAAAATAAATCTTTCAAATCCAAGTGCCACAAAAAAAGGTGAAGAGTGTTGGTGTGGGGTGCCTGGTACATAGGCTGCAGTGGGACCATCCAGGTAGATGGCAGGATAATGTCAGTGTGGTTTCCAAACCTCCAAACCTGATTCCTGGGGCAGCTGCAGGTGCTGTGGCAGGAGAACTTAATGTATTCCAGAATGGGGAGTCCATGGCAGTCTGCCTCTGCTTATTTTGTCTTTTTGCTAACTCATAAAAGCACTGTAGAAGTACATTTGTTTGAAGTGTTTGCAAGGTTATTTTAACTGGAAAGTTAAAATATAGAGTATTACCTTTGAATGTGCAAGAGGTGTAAAACACTGGCCTTAGTGTCATAAATACACACTGAAAAAATACCTGGGTTTTATGTTCTGTGACAGCACTTCCATAAAACACCCTTCTGTAATGAGTGAGGAACAAGTTTCCCAGAGCTGAACTTTAAAACAAACTTTATTGTTGGAGCTGCTGCTGTTTTCCAGAATGAGCCACATTGTGAGAACTTCAATCTCTTCCCCACCTTTTGCTGTTTGTGAATTAATACTGTGGGTCATTTTAATTCTTGCATAATTTTTGTAGTTGTGTCTGCTTAGAAGCCAAATGGGATGAAAGGATGAATCACTAGTGCTCTCAGAAGCTGCTCAGAATTTAAATTTGAGCTCTCTAAATAATACAGGTAATCAGTCTCCTGGGAATGCTGGAAACTGAGGGTTTTGATGCATTAATTGTACATCAAACAGCTTTTGCTTCCCTCAGTAAATGTCAGGTGACCCAGATGGGGCTGCAGCCTGGTTACCTTCAGAAAGCAGAATTCAGATAGGCAGGCTGGACAAGTGTTTCTGAGCACAGAAACAGGGAGCTGGAGAGCAAATCTGCACTTTAGCACTAGGAGAAGAGAGGGTTTTTGCTGCTGCTTTTCCCAAAGAGCAGAAACTTTCCGTGTTTTCTGGAGGCCCAGAGCCATGTGCCCTTTGCCTGTGTTGATGGCAATTGTCCTCACTGCAGCTCCGTAGGTTCCATAGGAATGGAGGAACTTTCTGCTTCACTGCCAGAGCCAAATCCTGGACTCTCTCGTTTTTGGGAGCTGCTGTCAGAAGCTGACATTTCTCCATTGTTTGTTTCAGCTGACAAGAGCTCAGGTCAATTGCTTTTGCAAGCAATTCACCTAATTCCCTTGATTTCCAAGCATCAGGAAAACAAATAACTTTATTCTGGAGTCATTGCTGCAAATTCAGTGGAAGAAACTTCTCCTTGTGAGGATGGAGCCCTGGCACAGGGTGCCCAGAGCAGCTGGGGCTGCCCCTGGATCCCTGGCAGTGCCCAAGGCCAGGCTGGACTTTGGGGCTTGGAGCAGCCTGGGACAGTGGGAGGTGTCCCTGCCCATGGCAGGGGTGGAATGGATGAGCTTTAAGGTACCTTCCCACCCAAACCTTTCCATGACTCTCTAAATGAGCTTTCTTCACCTTGGTGTGGTTTTCCATCGCTTCAAAAAGCACATTTGGAGGGGAGCACTGGGGAAAACCAGCCTGGTGCGTTCAAGAATTGGGGATTTACTGCAAAATGATGTTTGAGGCCTTGCTTTGGACAGCCTTGAGCAGGGCAGCGCTGTGGGACTGAGGAGGCAGGAGAGGGGACAGTGACAAGGAGGGTGTGTTTGGCAGGAAAGGGAGGTTCCAGCCCTGAGCCTCTTTAAGTGGAGCTTGGAGGTCTTCTGGCATCTCAGAGCAACACTTCTGCGTGGGCTGTAAGAAACAAAATAATCCCTTGCTTTGTATCCTCAATGTCGTGTCCACTGTTGAGCAAGATTCTGCCCAAGCTGGAGAAAGCTTTATTCTAAACTAAAAATGATCCAAATTTGCAGAGGTTATTTAATGAACTTCTTTAAGACTGAATATTTTACGACCCTCTGGAGTAAAAAGAACACCTGTGAAAGTCAAGGTGCAAGCAATGATCTGTTTGGGGTATATTCTCAATTGCAAATTGAGTAATCTCAGGGAGTCAATTACAGTCTTGAAATTTTAGAACATGCAATCCACACTTCAGAAAAAGGGTTTAATTTGAGTCTTTTCCTGCTGCAGGAGGCTGTAAATATCATGTGGAGCTGCTAACAAATGAGACATGATGATGATGGGAGAATGGATTTTAATCCTCAAAAAATCACCAGGAGTTTGGGTATTTCATATCCCAAGCTATTTTACATTGATGTTTAGTAATGCAACAGGTGTTTGCCTTAGAAATTGGATGTGTACATAAAATGGGAGCTATTGGGGTTTCATTCTACATTTATATAATTATTGTATGTCTCGGTGTTCTGTGGAAAATGAAGAAAAATATCAGTGTATTTTTGTTATACAGAAAAGCATTTCAGGATGGGAAGGAAGAATTCCAGAGGATTAAACTGATTTTCTATCACATTCCCACGCTGATCTGCCCCCCCACTGCCAAGACAGGGAGCAGTAAAGTTGCCCCACAAGGTCCCTGGTGAGACCAGGAAAAGTGCCAGAAACATCTGGCAGGAGAATAAATTCCAGATTTCTGCAGCTGCCTTCTGCCCTTGCCAAGTTTTGCCAAGGGAAGGCTGGAAATTTGCTTTAGGAAAATTCCTTCAGCTGCATTTCTTTGTGAAGGAGTGCAAGGAACAAAGCCTCCTTTTTCTAGCATCTGATCTCTCTCTCTTCTAGGAATATCCAGGTTTGTGAGTTTGACCATGGATGTGTAACTTGGCTGCTGGGAATAAGCCAGCATGACTGCAGGAAGAGGGGAAATCCAAGCAGGTTCCCTTGCTGAGGGTGCAAGTAATCATCAGACCCAAGGGATTGAGTGGGAATCCAAAGTAACCTTTTCTCTGACTGATTAGAAGTCTTTAAATATCACAGAATCCCAGAATGGTTTGGGTGGGAAGGGACCTTAAAGCTCATCTCATTCCTGGGATGTCAGGGATGCCTTCCACTGTCCCAGGCTGCTCCAAGCCCTGTCCAACCAGGTCTTGGGCACTTCCAGGGGCAGCCACAGCTTCTCTGGGCACCCTGGGCCAAGGCCTCTCTCAGAGGGAAGAATTCCTTCCCAGTATCCCATCCAACCCTGCCCTCCTTCATCCTAAGGCCATCCAGGTCATCTGCCGTTCTGCAGTTCGTGTGTGTGTGTGCTGGTACCTGGCCAGCCCAGATGTGCTGTGCCAAACCTTTAATGGGTTTTCACTGTAGGTTCTCCTCTAACAGGAGGCATTTAGGCTGGAGAGGCCACCAGGCACCTGCCCTCCCTGCAATCTGTGCTGGATAATCCTGCTGCACGTTAATCAGGATGCTCTGAGATGGAGCAGCTCATTTTGCTCCTGTGTCCCCTGCAGCGAGGCTGCTCTCAACATCCTGCCTCAAACTGCCCCTGGCTCTTTTATACATATTTATCCCATGCCCACAACCTTCATTTCACTGAGCTTAAAAAACAAAACCAGTTTGTGTTTGCCCTTGCACAGCTGGTGTGTGAAGAGAGCAACAATCTTGTCTCCAGGCCTTCGTGTAGTCAGATTAAAGAAGTTAAGAGCATCCTGCCTTGTTTTGTTAAACTCTCCCGAGGTGTTTCTCCCCCCCTAATTCCTTCTCTCCACCTCCTCTGCACTCCAAAAAGATTAATTCCAAGTACACAGCCCAGACAAGAGGTGGTGTTGGAGATAAGACCTCATGCTGCTCCCCAGGATCTCAGCAGGTCTCTGGCTCTACCTGAAGCCAGGCGAATGCACTTGGCAAAAAGCAGCAGCAAAACTGAGGATTAAAAAAGCATTTTTGAAATGTAAGCAGTCTGGGGAAGTGAAGCACAGAACTGTAAAATCACACGCTTGGCGTGTCCTGCTCTATGTGTGGAGTCACCTGTAGGTATTTATGACATCAGAGGTTTGATTAAATATTTTGTATTATAAAAAGTAAATATTTAATTGTGGTACAAGAGCCAGAACCAGCTGAAGTTGTTCTGCTTAGCTTCTGCTTTATCAGCCATACCATTTGATCATATAAATGGATTATTTTAGGTTAGAGGTTGTGTGATTTTTTATTTTTTTATCAGTGGTTAATTTGTGACTTGTTGGTAATCTCAGGCATTAGGCCTGTTGTGGTCATTCAGAACTATTTTCCTGTTCTCCCCTGGACTGATCCTGTGCTTTTCCACTGATAAATAATGGATTTAAGGAATCCACAATGTGAACAACTGGTCTGTGGTGCACTTTATGATTGGATGTTTGGAGCTGCTGCTCAGTTTGTGATACTGAGCCCCTGCTGATGGGACTGAGAAGGTTCAGGGTTTAGTTCTGGAGTTATTGGTGTGTTTGTCCAGTGCCAGCTGGGAACAAAGCTCTCCAGAGCCCTAAGGAGATGTTTCCAGGTGAAACTCAGGATCAGGACAAAGCCCCCAGGTTCAGGTTTTCACTGGACAATGATCATCTCTCCAGGCTTCATCAGGTGTTTGAGATGCAGCAAGATGACACAACTTCATCAGCTCCTGATGTCATGATGGTCTCCACTTTCCCTTGGCACAATGACCATTAAACACACCATGGGAATGGCCACACCTGGCATCCCACAGGAATGGTCACATTGGACATCCCACGGGAATGGTCACACTGGACATCCCACGGGAATGGTCACACCTGGCATCCCGCATGAATGGTCACATTGGACATCCCACAGGAATGGTCACATTGGACATCCCACGGGAATGGTCACACCTGGCATCCCACGGGAATGGTCACATTGGACATCCCACGGGAATGGTCACATTGGACATCCCACAGGAATGGTCACACCTGACGTCCCACAGGAATGGCCACACCTGACATCCCACGGGAATGGTCACACCTGGCATCCCACAGGAATGGTCCCACCTGACCTTTTTGGCCGCTTCTGCAGATGATGTTGTTCACTCTGTGGGGATTTGTCTCTCACTGGGGGCGGCTCAGGCAGCAAGAGCTGCAAGCTCAGCCCAGCAGCTTTTTCTTGGCTGTGCCAGAAGAGATGCTCCTGCTGCTCCATGGATCTGGCTCCAACCTTGTGGGGAACCTCCATGCTCCATGTCCTAATGTCCTGGAATTACTGCCAGGCTCTCCTGAGGTGTGCTTTGAACTGGAGAGCTTCTGTCCTGGTCTAAATTCTCATGGAATCATGGAAGGGATTGGGTTGGACTGAAGGCTCTTCTCATCCCACCTGCCACTGCCCCAGGCTGCTCCAAGCCCCAAAGTCCAGCCTGGCCTTGGGCACTGCCAGGGATCCAGGGGCAGCCCCAGCTGCTCTGGGCACCCTGTGCCAGGGCCTGCCCACCCTGCCAGGGAACAATTCCTCATTCCCAATATCCCATCTGATATTTTGGTGTCTGCCTTTAATGCTGAACCATGGCAGCTCAAGCAGGTTTCATTGAGCCAGGCTTTAGAGGTGGTGCTGTTTTGAGGACTCTCAGCCCTAGGGTGGAATTAAAGTGTAGTCACAGGGCTGGGCTGGGTGACTTTTAAAGCATCCTAAAAGAATCTCTCTGAACATGGAGCTTCTATAGGATCTGGGCCCCTAAATGGCCTTATTTCTTATTCTAATCTGGTAGAGATGATTAATTTGCTTCCATACCTTTATTTTTAAATGTATGACTTCGATTTTACTGTGGGTTAAACCCAGATTTTCATTTCTGGGTTGCAGCCTACTCCACAAGGTTGTCTGTGAAAAAAGTTCAGTGTCTTATATGGCTTATTGCTTTTAAATTTTTGTGTAGAAACTTTTCACATCTGTTGCTAATTATCACTAAAATTACCACATTAATGACTTTTGCTTAAATACACTTTCATGTCAATAATTTTCATCGTGTGTTAATTGCAGTTCCAAGCTAAGATTTTTTTTAACAGATATGTTTCACTCAAGCAAATGTCTTAAAGTCCTCTCAGCTGTTGTTTTTTCAGGTGTGGTTTTTCTGGTGTGTGTGTGTTCTGGGTTTTGTTTTTTATTTTCTTGCTGTTCAGCTCTTGAGTTGCCTTTATCTGAGTAACTGCAGCTGTTCTTACCACTTCCCCTCCTGTGAACCAAACCCCTCCTGGAGGAAGGATGTGTATTTTGACTTTTATATCTTGAGAGAAAGCAGATTTGGGACAAATTGGGAAGGATTTCAGACCTGCAGCTGCTTTGGGCTTAGGTGGACTAGAAATGGAACCAGGAAAGCTGCTCTGTTTTCCATACTTTCTGTTGTAGTTTCAGAATCATGTTTCAATCCATGTGTACGTGAATGGCTTAAACTGAATTATCCTGAGAATTTTCTGATGTTGAAGTCTGTTTTGGCCCCCCAGGTTTTACCCACCTGATAAAGAGTTTATTCCCCCCAAAACTGAAGGTGCCCACACTCGTTTTGAGAACTTCCTTTTATTGTTGGTGTCTCCTTGGCTGGAATGAGCTCTGCTATATATTTTCTATTTCTCTATTGAACTGTGCTGCAGATGACAAAGCACAGCCAGCTCCTACCTCTCCAATTTCTTCCCAAGTGCCCAATTCAGTTTTCTTCCAGTTGTTCTTTTAATACCACTCAGTAATTCATTCTTTTCATAAATTCTCTGGGTTTGGTGATGTGCTGGCACCAGCTGCTGCCAGAGGTGCACAAGTGCCCTGATGAGGGTAACAGGGATGGTTTGAGATGAGTCCTCTCCTCCTGAGCTCAGCTGGGGAATTATTTTTAGCACTGCTCTCCTCCAGGCCCTCTATTGTTTGCTGAGACAATGCAGCTGCACTGAAATATCTCTGTGCACTCTGGGCATTTTGCATTTCTTCAGCTGCACTGCCGAGGTAAAAGGGAAAGATGAAATTCTTCACAGCTGAATTGAGGAGTTCCAGAGAAAATTCCTCTTTCATCTCCTCCAGCCTTGCCTCTGTCTGTTAAAGGCACCGAGAGCACAGCAGCCTCTCTCAGCCCCTATACAAAACAACAAAGAAGAAACTAGAATTTTTTAAAGTGGAATCTGCCCTGCAACCATTTGGATTTTTTGCTTGTTCTGGGGTTTTGGTTTTCTTTTGTTGTTTTTTTTTTGTTTGTTTGGTTGGTTTTTTTAATTATTATTTGGGGTTTTTTGTGTATTTTTTTTTAATTATTATTTGGGTATTTTTGGTGTTTCGATTTTTGGGGTTTTTTTGTTTTGTTTTTCAGTTTTTTGGGGGTTTTTTTTGTTTGTTTTTTGTTTCTTTGGGGTTTTGTTTTTTGGGTTTTTTTTCTTTTTTTTTTTTTTTTTTTTTTGTTGTTGTTGTTGTTGTTTTTTTTCTTTTGTTTTTTTGGGGTTTGTTGTTTTTGTTTTTTTTTTTTTCCTGGAGTAGTCAATAATTCCAGAGTCAATGCCCAGAAAAAAAAAAACTGATTAAGAAACTCTCTTACTCTTTGTGCTGCTGTCAGCCAACACCGTGTTTTAAAACCTGCTGTCTAATTTAGCACATTACAATATACTTATTCTCTTTCTTGTAAGGCATGGAAAGGAAATGAAAGATCTCTTAAAAGATTTTCTGGCCCTATTTCTACCAAGAGTTAAAAAACAATAACAATAAAGCTGCCAGAATGATACAGAGATCTTATCTCAGGCCTGACTGTTGCATTGGTTTTGATCAGCAATATTGGATGAGGAGGGATTTGAGCTCTGTAATCATTTGGATTATGCCTGGTTTTTGTGAAAGCAAAATTGCTCGGTTTTAGTCCACTTATGAATAACAAAAGACTGTGAAATCTCAGTCATGGTGTTTGGTTTTCTTTAATGTTTATGTTGAAAACTTAGGGAAATTGGTATCTAGAGCTTATAATTAAAAATCAAATAGGAAATTGAGTCTGCATCCTGCTGCAGGATTGATTCAAGTCATCCCTAATGATGGGGGAATGCTTCTGCCCTGATTAGACAGCTTCAGGCTCAGAGGAAAACCCTTTAATTAGCTGGGAGAAGAGAAGCTGCTGTGGCTGAGCCTGTGCAAGGTGCTTAATTTGCCTACTTGTCTTTGGCTGCAGGTGCCACTAATGCTGAAAAAAAACCACGTTGAAGAAAATTTTCAGGGTTTGGAGAAGGGATACTAGAGAAAGACTAAATTATTTCCTCAATTCCCATTTTTTAGTATGTTGCCATGGGGTATTAATCTATAAATACATTGATTTGGCTTTAAATATCATAATTATCTCTCTTTAGCAGAGATGGCTAAACTGATTTCCTTCATTTATCCTCAAAATAATTGTTCTGGTTATTGCTATGTTGTGATTGTTAACCATGGAACACTGATTCCAGAGGTACTGCTGGCCATGGAGAGCAGATCATCTGATCAATTTTTTATGTCAGGATACATTTCCCAGGAATTTTGTTGTCCTCCTAAGAAAATCTTTATCACCACATCAGTGTTATTCCTCAGCTCTTGCCATCCTTTAAGAGTGGGACTCTGTTTTCAGAATTCAAGCAAATCCTGCCCTTTTTAGGGTGTTTTTTTTCTTTTAAATCAGTGCAAGAGCAATGCAGGAACACTCATCAGTTTAGAGCTTCCTGTCAGTGTCATACACACTGCCTGAAGCATAAATCACTGCAAAATTCATCTTTCAGAAATCATTGCCACTTAAAGGAATATTTATCCTTTCTATGGGCTGGACATGAAAAGCCCTGAAGGAAAGCAGATGCTTTTGGAAAGGCTTGATGAGATACCTGGTCTTGCAGTAGTTTTTGAAAATCAGAACAAATACTTGATCTTTAGCATTTTTAAGGTGCTCTGATAATGCAGCTTTGCAGCTGGACTCATTTCTTACCTGTGCTTCTTTTTTTTTTTTTGTCCACCAGAGTGACAGCTGTAGTTATTTTTTCTGGCTATTCTGTACATCATAATGTATGTTGTGATTGTGTCATGTCTGAACACAGGGAGATAAATGGAAAAGGAGCCAAGGATGAAGATGGTGGGGACCACTTGTATGGCATTGCTGGAACCAGCACTTAAAGGGAAATATGGGAGCTTTGGGACCTTCCTTTCCTGGAATACACCTGGGGTCTGCCTTGCAGAATATTTTGGGTACAGATCCCTCTGTTCACCCCATCCTCAGGGGATTCTTGGGCTTTCCAGCTGGCATCACTCTCTGTGACCAGGCCTTGTCCTAGTGACAAAACCCCCTGCTCTTATGGACAGGTAACACCAGGAAAGACAGCAGAAAATCAGTCCCTGGCACCTCTCTGTACTCTGGCTCTGTTAGTACCACAGTGAGGTGCAAAAGTGATGGAAAGATCAGAGGAAGCATGGAATTTCAGGCCAGGGGATCTTGTTTGGTCTGGGATCAGACCCTGGTGTGGCAGTGCCCGTGGTGGGAGCTGCTGCTGGCACAGAGCTGGGGGCACTGCTGGATCCCTCAGGGCTGGGCTGACCCTCAGTGGGACCTTGAGAGGCTGCAGAGAAACCTGGTGAGGTTCAGCCAGGGAAATGCAGGTCCTGCAGCCCCCAGGGCCAGCACAGGCTGGGGGGAGCTGGAGCAGCCCTGCAGGGAAGGACCTGGGGGTGCTGCTGAGAGACAAGGTGTCCAGGAGTGGAGACAAGGTGACCAGGAGTGGACAGAGTGGCCTGCAGGGTCACTGGGGTCCTGGGGACATCAGGAAGGGTATGGCCAGCAGGTCAGGGAGGGATCCAGCCCCTCTGCCCTGCCCAGTGAGGCACATCTGGAGTGCTGTGTCCAGCTGTGGGCTCTGCAGGTCAGGAAGGACAAGGAGATGCTGGAGAGGGTCCAGCAGAGGCCACAGATATGATCTGGGGTCTGGAGCATCTCTCTGATGAGGAGAGGAGCTGGGCCTGGTCAGTCTGGAGCAGGGAAGGCTGAGGGGGATCCCATCAGTCCACACAGACATCTCCAGGGGCGGCCAGAGGAGGGTGCCAGGCTCTGTTCAGGGTGCCAGTGACAGGATGAGCAGCAGTGGCCATCAGCATGAGGAGGAGCTTTCCATGGAGGGTGGCAGAGCCCTGGAACAGCTGCCTGGGGAGAGTCTCCCTCTCTGGAGACATCCCAAACCCAACTGGACGTGTCCCTGTGCCGCCTGCTCCAGGTGCCCCTGCCTGGCAGAGGGATTAGACTGGGTGACCTCCAGGGGTCCCTGCCAGCCCCAGCTGCTCTGGGGTTCTGGGAATATTTGCTTTGTGGCCCTGCAGTGGGCAGAGCTGATGGCTCTGTCTGACACTGCCCTGCCTCACACAGGGCGGGAATTCCAGGTGACATTAACAGCATTAATCCTTGTGTGAGCAGGGACTGGAGCACTTTCCTGAGGTGTGACCGTGTTCACAGGGGTTCTTGGATTGGGGAGGAGATGAAGATCTGACTCCATGTTTCAGAAGGCTTGATTTATTATTTTGTGATATATATCACATTAAAACTATGCTAAAGGAATAGAAGAAAAGGTTTCATCACAAGGCTGGCTAAGAATAGAATAGCAAAGAATGATAACAAAGGCTTGTGGCTTGGGCTCTCTGTCTGAGCCAGCTGGGCTGTGATTGGCCATTAATTACAAACATCCAACATGGGCCAATCCCAGATGCACCTGTTGCATTCCACAGCAGCAGAGAATCAATGTTTACATTGTCTTCCTGAGGCTTCTCAGGAGGAAAAATCCTAAGGAAAGGATTTTCCATAAAAGTTGTCTGTGACACTCGGGTGGTCTCAATGTGCTCTGGGAAATTGTCTTTACTCCCAAGCATTTCAAGCTGAGGACGGTGGGAATTCTTTATAAAGCCCCTCTCATCGTGGCCATGCACCTCTCTTTAAGGCAGGGCTCATTTTCCAGAGGGGTCAGAGGGAACATCAGCACATCCTGGGGTCATCTCTGCATCCTCAGGGCTGGCAGCTCCTGCTGCCAACACCCTGTAATTAGTGTTTGGGAGCTGAATTATTTAGTGTTCTGTGTTTCATAGCTGCTGAAGGGATGAATTCCATTTGCTGCCTCAGGAGCTGGTTATTCTGTGTCTGAGTAGGTGGATATTCATGGAGAGAGCTCTTCACTCACTGCCCTTGCACAACCCAGATTTGTTTCTCCTATCTAAGGAATAGATTCTCTCTCTTGAGGAAGGGAGAGCCATGCAAAGTGTGTTTAAAGGATGTAAAAAGGGTTGAGTTTTTTCATTGCCTCATCTCCTGGGGAGTGAAAACATTTTATTATGAAATGCAACACTGCCTTATGCCCTCTCACAATTCCACCTCTCCTGGGCTGTTCTGAGCAACAGGCTCTTCACAAGTCTGAGATCAATGAAAGAAAGGAGTCTGTGGGGTTTTAGTCTTTCACTGATTTGAAGTCTCTCACAATCACATTAGTTTAAGTAGACACTACAGAAAAGTGAAAAGAAAACCTCTGTGTTAAACTCTGTAAAGCCACAGAGTGATAAATGGGTTTTAATTCCAAATCTATTTTATTTCCTACAAGGCCTTAATGTTATTATTTGTAGCTATAAAAACATGGCTGACCTAAAATAGACTATATATTTATCTCATTAAGAAAAAAAAATCATTATTTATGGTTTTGAATTAATTGAGTGATTAGTTTTGTTTTCAACATAACTGAGGTGACTCTACAGTGACTTTCCCAAAGGAAAGGTGATCCTGAGGTTCTCTCACTACCTGCAGTGTGAGGTCTCAGAAGGGTTTAGCAAAAAATATTCCTTTTATTATACAGGTAAAAGTTACTACAAATGTGAAAATTACATGCAACTTACCTAGATCTTGTTTGCTTTTAGCTTGAAACTGTTTTTGTTTTAAATGTGGGCTTAGTGTAGCACTGTTCTGGTGAGTGTTGGTTTGGTTTTGATTGGTTTTTTGTGGTCTGTGGTCAAACCCCCTTTCTTAAAGCTCAATAAGGAGAAGCCATTTTAATAACTTTATTTTCGTTGTGAATCTCATTATGTGTGTATTCAGCAGGCTGACTCTTAGCTTTTTATTTGTTTTAGAAAAGAGCAGGGCAGATCTTTATTTTTTTAGTTTTTCAAAACACAGCCATGTCTGTTAAAATTAATTAGAGTTGAAGGTCAGAGTGTCAGTGCTGTTGAAGTTGTTATGACACATTTTTAGGAGCTGAGTCTCAGCAGCATTTAGAATCACAATCAGCAAAATTCGGTGAGAGGAGCTGAGGGAGGATGCTGATTAAACTTCTGCTCATGCTGTTGCCCTTGCACTGATTTAAAAGACAAAATTACCCTAAGAAGGGCAATATTGCAATATTTATCCTTTCTTTGGGCTGGACATGAAAAGCCCTGAAGGAAAGCAGATGGTTTTGGAAAGGCTGGAGTCAGGAATGGGATTGGATCCTCATGGGTCCCTGGCAACCCAGGATTCTGTGATTCCAGACAGAAATTCTCCAATTCACCAAAATAAACAACCAAACAATCCTTTCATTCACTTCAGATATACTTGAGGGGTTTTTTTTTTTTAAACTTTAAATCAGAGTATATAGAAAATAAAACCTGTCAGGCAGGCTGAGAATGCAGAATTTCAAAGCCAGTGCATCAGGGAGGTTTGACCATTCCCTCTGCCTGCTTCCCTTGCTATGCCACCGGAATTTGGGATGCTAGAGGGAAGAGCTGCTCTCTGCTGTACCAAGCCAAGGCTTTCACTGGCGGAGGGCACCAACCTTCCCTTCCTGCTGCTGCTCCAAACCCAGGGTGGTCCCAGCCCTCTGATGAGTGAAGGGAGCCATCAAAGACAAAGCCCTGCTCCCCACAACTCGGGAAATGCGGTTCTGCTGCCCCTGTTAGTGCAGGAAATCAGATTTTGGAGAAATCTCCTTGGGTCCTGGTCCTTTGGATTGGAATTAAATACCTACTGCTCATTTATGAGCACAAATCAGGTCAGCAGATCATGAAGAGGCTGGAAGATGGAATTTGAATTTCTCTCATCTCTGAGAGCCCTTGCCTTACCTGAGACCACCCTGCTCCTTTCCTTGTCCAGAAAATCCATCCTTTTTTTCCTCTGTCAAGGACACCAATGAACAGATTGGAAAATCTGAGTTGAGCTAATAATACATGAAAGAAGTTAAAGAAATTTGGCTAATCAAGACAATGTATTCAAATCCTTTATTGCTGAAAGTTAATCTGGTGAGCTTTTATAGGTTTTTGAGCTGGAATGGCAACTGAAAATGAATAATTTTGTATTACAGAGTGTTTTCATGTGCTTGGGAATGGCACAATGCTGCAAGAGCTGTACCAATTCCAGACTTGTTATTTATTTAACATTTGTTTAAAAAATTAGGTTTCTATCAGGAATTAAAAGGATTGCATTAAAATTAGAGATGATTAGGTGAACTGTTATGCCAGTTATGGGAAATCTAAAAATAGCTTCGGGTATAATGAGCAACTTCATTATATTAATGCAAAATATTTTCCTATCATTAAAAAATTAAAGAACTCTCCAAATGTTATTTTAGCTCCTAGGGGAAAAAATTATCAAAATGTTACTTTTTTTTAGAGCTATTGCTTTGTTTTTAAATGAACTGTTCCTACAAAGTATTTTCAGAGGATTTCACGAGAATACTCTAAAAAATCATCATCCAGCTTGAAGGGCAATAACCATTTGGGTTATTTTCAGTCTCTTCCCTCACCACATAATATTAATTTATTAATTGTCAGAAGCAGCTACAAAGCAGTGCTGCACTGCTCCTGCTAATTTTAATTTCCTCAGGAAATGCATTGTTGTTCTCACTTGGACAAAAACCAAAATATGCTTGCTGGAAATAGCTCTGAGATGCACAGATGAGAGGGATTGTCATGGGAACGTTTCATCAGCCATGGCCAGCAGCTCCTGATCCTGCTGTAGTTTTCCCTGTGTGCACTGGGAGAATTCCTTCCCTCCCTGCCCTTCCCAAAAGCGGGAGAGTGAAGCTGTGTCTGACCAGGGGACAACAAGGCCACACACAAAAATAAATGATCATTTCTTTGGTGGGGTGAGATTGCTTTGTGTCCAAGCACAGACATGCTGAAATCTGCTTTTTGTTCTGGTTTTTTGCCTCTAACATTTCATGGGACTCCTCAGGAGCAAAGGGCCACCACCAAGTAGTCAGGAGGGATTTTGGTGTCATCCAAACTCATTTCCTACCGTGAGTGTTTCCTCACAGCCAGGTCCCCACTACAGGTTTATGAATTTATTTAAGGTTTGTGCAAAAGCTAAAGAAACTTTGCTTCTTGTTCCTTCCTCAGCCTGGTTATAAATGCAGCCCTTCAGGAGAGGGAGAGTGTCAGGATGTTCCTGCCTTTAAAACTAGGAAAAGCTTAGGAAAAAGCCTAGGAACAGCCAAATCAATAAAGACAAGTTCTTTGGTCCTGGAATTCCTCCTAATTCTAAGTTTTACAGAGCTTTAGTCACATACCTGCTTGTGCTGTGTGCTTTGCCTCGTCCAAACTCAGTTAGTACAGCATTAAATATTGTCTGTGTGCTTATGAATGTATAGAATAATGGGAGAAATAGAATTATGACAGTGATCCATGGATGTATTTTGGAAATCATACACAAGCACAAGGAACCATCAATCTAGTCCTGCAACAGTTTTCAAATTTATTGCGCCTGTGTAGTGAAAATTTGAAATGAACTCATGTATTTTAAATCACTGTGTTTGGCACAGCTGGGCTTGTTTTGTTGGTGGTGTGGTCAAATGACCTCAGAAAATACTTATTTTGAAGTATATTCCCTCTTGCTGAAATCAAGGCTGTTACTTGAAGGATAGGTGGGAGAATACACCCAAAGGCATTAGTTATAAATCAAACCAATCCTTTCTCTGCCAAGCCTTGATTTATGCACATCAAATTAACTTTTCCAAACTTGCTGTAATTTATCTCAAACACAGGGCTTCTCAAAAAAGGGGAAATGAAATGTATTTGTGCTGTGCACTCAAGGTAAAATTTCTGAGTCAGTATTAATCAGGAGCAATGTGTTCCAGGATGAAGGGAACGTAATTCAGCACATTCCTTTGGAGCAGCAGTTGTTCTCCTGGCTGACAGAGGGACCAGAAAAAATGGTAAGAAAACTTCTTCTTTTAACTGGAAAGTGTGTCTTCAATTGTCTCCCTCTCTCTCTTTTTTCTTTCTTTTATTTTTAATTCACTCCATTAATAATTTGAAAACGCATATTGGGAGTTGTGATGGCAAAGTGTTGAACAGATAAAACAGGTAAAGATTAAATTGTTTAACTGGAATTGTGTAACAGTAAAGAAAGTGTGATGGTTTATTACCTCCACAGGTATAACTAATGTGTCATTTCTGCTGTTCTGCATGTACAAAAAATAGTTCTGGGGTCTGGGATAGATTTATTATCCTTCATTGATTGCCTCATTCTGTAGCAGGACGTTTCTGGCAGTAAAGCAGCAGAACTGTCACATCCATCATGATGTGTCGGAGATGTGTCAGGGCTGGGGCTCTTTTTTGAACTTTACTGCTCCTGAAAAATGTAGCTGAGCATTATAGGCAGAAGTCTGACATTTCCAGGATGAAAATCAATCTTTTTTTATGTGGTGATTCTCAAAGCAGACTTGAGCTTTGATTGCACAAGAGGTGCTTTCACGCGTTGGGGGATACAACAGGGACACCAAATAATTTGGGTAACAGATCTGGCAGGTGTTCTGTAATGAATATAAATTGGAGAAATGATCATAGAAAAGATACTTAAGTCAAGATGGCACAGCAAACATTGATCTGCTGCTGTCACAGCTGGGAACCTGAACCTGTTTCTTTTTGGTTCTTGTGTTTTCTTGTATTTCTCTTTAAAGCTGTGGGGATTAACCAGGTAAACGCAGTCTACTGTCAATTTATATTGCAATATAAATATTTATACACTATTTAGTGGGGGGAAAAAAAGAAGAATTGTTAAAATAATTGCTAAAAGCATGAGAAGCAATGAGAGGGCCTAATATACGGGAAGGGAAGGCAGATGAAACTCTTTGGGCTTTAATATGAATGCTAAAAATAAAAGGAGCAAGCAATCTGTGTAATTGTAAATACCTTGAAAAAAGAAAAGTCATTGTGTCACAGCTCCAGGGGCTCAGTACCTGGGCACTAAGGTGTTATTAGAGACAAGAAAGGACATTTTTGTGTTGGTGGCTGTGTCTAGAGGCAGCAGAAACCCCAGGAGAAGGGCAGCATGGAGACACAAACAGCCAGACAAGCACAAATTTTTAGATGTTGGGAGTGTGATGATAAAATATTTTGATGTTGGGTTGTTTCCCAGGGAAGATGTTTTGGAAGTAATGAGCAGAACAGTCTTGTTTTCTCATATTCTTTACTCAGGGAAATATCTAAAGAAATAAGATGATGGTGTGATACTCAGTTGTCCCCTTCCAAGAGGAAGGAGCATGGAAATTCCATGTAGTAGCCACTTTCAAAGATCAGTTCAAGATAATCAGTTGCTGTTGAAATCAGGAAGTTTCAGCTTGGTTGTTTGTCAATTTAGCCACTCAAGTGTGGGCTGATTTTCCGCACAATAATGCCCTGTCAGCCACAAGCCACTGACTCGATTTTGTTAAGGATTTTAGCAAGGCATGAAATGCATAATTAGGGGAGGAACAATTTCATCCCTTTGAGTTCCTAAAAATTATTTAATTTAGGACAAACAACAGAAGTCCTTAGAGCACATGAGTAGTCTGAAGTTTAAACAAGATGACAGCTTAGATGGATCAATAATTTCTCATCCCTACAGTTACTAATAATAAAGTGAAGAAAGAAATACTGGCTATTTCCAAGCTAAAGACGCAGAGAGGAGCAAATCCACTCCACTCCAGAGTGGACTCCATTGACACAGATTGCCTTCAGCCCATTAAGCCTCAGCACTGAGCTGCTTTAAGTTTTGTTTCTAAAAGTCTGGAAGCCAAGGAATTAAACCCCACCTGAGTTCTAAAAGCATGTTTTCTGAGCCTTAATAGAATGACACTTTGGTCTTACTTTTGTGTCTCCAGTCATGCAGGAAATTAGAGCACTGGCTTCTTCCTGCAGACTTTGGGTTTCAGGCTTCAGGCTCAATTTGGCAGCTTATATTGCTCAAATTGGCTTGTAAATGAGATATTTGTTTCTAAAGTATGACTGATATCAACTTGCTTACAAATACTTATACCGTGGGCATGTCTCTCATTTGATTCTGTAATTATATGATGGTTTTTCTTGTCAAGAGAGCTCAGAAACTTAATATTGATTTATGTTCCTGAGTTTCTGAAACTGCAATGTGTCACTGTTGAGCATAATTTAGAGTGGCCTTTTTTTCTCCCCTCTAATCTTGTACGTGCCAAGCTTGAGCTCATTTGGGGCTGGAATGATCTCAGAAATCATTTAACCCTTGTGGGGGTGTGGTGACAGTGGCAGGGATGAGGATGATGATGTCATCGAGGTGTCTCATTTCTTTATGGTTGTCTGAAATGGTATTTTCAGTCAAGGCTTTGAATAAATGAGAATTATTAACATTCCAATCTCTTGGGTGTCCTGTGGGGCTTTATCTTCTCCTGACACGACAGGAGGTGGACATGGATGCTCTGCCTGCCTGTGTCCCAAAGTGCTGGGCTGACACCCCAAAGTCTACTAGACCTTGATGGGATCTGTCAATGCCTTCTCAGTAAAGGGAGTTCCTCAATGATGCCCAAAATGTTCTGAAAATTAAAATTCTAAAATGGCAGGTTTTGATGGAATAGAAACTCAAATGATCAGTCTGTCTTGATGAACAAGGGAAAAAAAAAAAGGTAAAAAATCAAGGGACTATCTTCCAACTCAATCCATTCTGGGACTCTATAATTCCATGATTAGTAGATTCTGTGTTGTAATAATACATTAAGGGGCAGCTACATTTAAGGAGCACAGTGGCATGTTTGTTTTCTGTCAGGTTTTCCCTTGTATTTGCATTCCAGACCATCTGTAGAGGCCCAGGCAAACTGCAGTCTGTTCCCTAAAATCTCTGTTGGAACCAGTGCATCACCATTCCCCAGTTCAAAGGAGGCTGCCATTGAGCTAATATATTTAACAGGCAGATAAATAATTGCACAAATCTGGTCCATATTTTCAATTCATTTTCATAGTAAAACTAAAACCATGATAGTGAGAATTGATTTCAGCTTTTGAATTCATAAATCGATGGGAATATTCTGAACATCAAATTCTCCTGGAATTTCTTTTGAAGCATGATGGTTTTAAAGACAGTTTGTGGAACGTGGAAATGAATTTTTGACACATGCTGACATTGTGATCAGAGCTCTCAGTTTCCCAGGATGAAATGCAAATGAGGAGCTGATGTGGATCAGGTGGACTCTCTGTCATGGATACTTCCCAGTCCCTGACCTGGAATCACACAAGGAAGGGTGGGATGTGGGAGTCTGGGCTATTTGATGTAGGACTTTTGGCTATTTGGAAGTGTGGGGTGTAGGCAGGAGTTTGGGCTATTTGGTTTCATTTGCATTGGGAGATATTTTGTTGTTAGCTCAGTGTTAAGCATTGAGGTTTCAGGACTGCTGTACTCACCCCACAAAGTTTCTTGAGCTGTGAGAGGATAATTCCTGTCAGCTGGAAGGTTTGAGTGGCTCAAACAACACAAGTTTCCTCTGAGGGCTGCTTGCTGGTGGGATTGAGGGCTGGAATGGGATTGGGATTGGTGGGTTGCAGTTTTAAGGGGATCATCAAAGGTGAGGAGGAATCCAGCAGAGAGGGGTGGTGAGGTGGGCAAAGCTCTTGGAGCATTCCCAACTGCCTCCTCATGGGGACAACCCTGGGAAAGAGGAATTGTTAAAATAATTGCTAAAAGCATGAGAAGCAATGAGAGGGCCTAATATACGGGAAGGGAGGGCAGATGAAACTCTTTGGGCTTTAAAATGAATGCTAAAAATAAAAGGAGCAAGCAATCTGTGTAATTGTAAATACCTTGAAAAAAGGAAAGTCATTGTGTCACAGCTCCAGGGGCTCAGTACCTGGGCACTAAGGTGTTATTAGAGACAAAAAAGGACATTTTTGTGTTGGTGGCTGTGTCTAGAGGCAGCAGAAACCTCAGGAGAAGGGCAGCATGGAGACACAAACAGCCAGACAAGCACAAATTTTTAGATGTTGGGAGTGTGATGATAAAATATTTTGATGTTGGGTTGTTTCCCAGGGAAGATGTTTGGAAGTAATGAGCAGAACAGTCTTGTTTTCTCATATTCTTTACTCAGGGAAATATCTAAAGAAATAAGATGATGGTGTGATACTCAGTTGTCCCCTTCCAAGAGGAAGGAGCATGGAAATTCCATGTAGTAGCCACTTTCAAAGATCAACCCTGGGTCTCTCAACCCTGGGACTGTTCATTTATTTGCTATTTCATGAGTGGAGCAGCATTTCTGTGCCTTCATGCACTGACTGGTGTCAGAGGGGGGTGTTTGTCATCAAGTTTTGTCCTTGTGGAGGGAGCCAAATTGGTGCATTGCTCAGAGGGGCACGTAGCTGAGGGGAAGTGTTCTGCTGAGCAGCTTTGGTCAGATAAAACAGGCCTCCTGCTGGAATGCTAGCCTTGTGCAATGTTCTTTCCTAGCTGCTCACAGGTGGGAAGTGCAGGATGTACACCAGCAGTGATATCTGTTCAGTTTTTCTACCTAAATCCCCCTCCCAGACGTGCCTTTAATTCTGAAGCGTTTCCATCTCTGATAAAATTGCATTAATTACTCCTATTCCTGTCTTCACTTTGCTCTGAAAAAGAATAAATTTTCTTTGTGTTATGGCTCAGCATTCTGGAACAAACAGAAATCCAGGATCTGTAGTGTTTGTGTCATCACAGGAGATCTTTGAAGCACAGGCTGAAGTAGCAGAAATGTTCTGCACTCACCGGGGTGCATTTGTGCCTGGAGGATTGCAAAGAGAGGATGTCTTCCCCTCCTGCACTGACAGATTTGCTGGCAGAAATATGAAGGGTGGGTCAGGTGTCTGTTCAGTGATGCTGTCACCATTTAAGTTCATTTAGGAGACAGTGTGAGCCAGCAGGGTCTCCTTGCTACCTGCTGTAAACAAGGGGGAGTGTTAGGTTTTCTTCCACCTACCCAGAACAGCCTTCCAGCAGCTGCACCATCCAAATCCCATTCTATCTGTGTCCATGGAGTGGTTTTGGAGCTGTTTACACTTCCAAACCACGCTGTCAGAGGTGTGGAGGAAGGGAAGGGGTTCTGTTTCCCCAGTGACGTTTTGGGACAGAAGGGGTGGATTAAGAACAGCCCAAAGCTTCCATGGTGTCATTTGCCTGTTCTTGGAGAAAATTTGTGTGGGGCACTTGATTGTGGACCTAGAAGGCCAATGGGGGTGGCCACAGGCCCAGGGCAGGCCCTGCTGAGGGACCTCCAGGGCTGTGTCCAGTTCTGGGTCCCCAGTCCAGGAAGGACATGGAGGGGCTGGAGCGTGTCCAGGGAAGGGGCTGGAGCCCCAGGAGGGGCTGAGGGAGCTGGGAAGGGGCTGGAGCCCCAGGAGGGGCTGAGGGAGCTGGGAAGGGGCTGAGCCTGGAGCAAAGGAGGCTCTGGGGGCCCTTGTGGCTCTGCACAACTCCCTGCCAGGAGGGGACAGCCAGGGGGGGCCGGGCTGTGCTGCCAGGGAACAGGGACAGGACAAGGGCAAAGGGCCTCAAGCTGGGCCAGGGGAGGCTCAGCTTGGACAGCAGCAGCAATTTCTGCATGCAAAGGGTGTTCAGGCCTTGGCAGGGGCTGCCCAGGGAGCTTTGCAGTGCCCAGCCCTGCAGGTGTCCCAGCAAGGGCTGGAGGTGGCACTCAGGGCTCTGGGCTGGGCACAAGGTGGGCACTGGGCACAGGGGAGGGATTTTCCAGCCTCAGTGATTTTTGACTCTCCAGCAGGGCTTTTGTGGTAATGAGGAGCTTGGTATTCCCAACTGAAAACAAATAATGTGTTTTTAAATGCCAAAAATAGTTCCAGATGTGGGCTCAGTAATAAAATCCTGAAATGTGTTTTAGTGTTCCTTCAATGCAGAGAGGCTTCCACCTTTTGATGGCACCTTTACATCTTGATATTTTCTGAATTTTACTTGAGTTTTCCTTCAAGGACAGGTTGGATGGGACCCTGAGCAACCTGTTCTAGTCAGTGACATCCCTGCTTCTGGCAGGGAGGTGGAATAGGAGATTTTTTAGGTGCCTTCCAATCCATTCCAGGATTCAAATCATTCCAGTCTAGTGTTCCATCTTACCAGAGAATAGCTGGTGAGTCAGAGGTAAATATTGCCAAGCATTCCATATGCCACAGTGGAATAATTTATGCTCAAAACAGGCTTGTGGATAAAGATCTCATTTTTGAAGTCACAGCTCCTTCTCTCTGTAAATTGGGGGGTGAAGGGGGGTATAAATCCCCAGCTGGAGAAACAGGTTGTGCAATTTGCTTGGGTTTGGGGGGCATTGCTGCATAGACAGTTCTGCCTACACAGTTACAGACTGGTGCCATGGAGTAGCAGATACACTTTTCCATCTCTTTTCTTAACCCAACAGATTTGTGTTATCAAACCTATTAAAAAAAAAAAGTCTTGTCCCTAATGAATGCTTCTGATTCCTTCAAGGTTACATGGACGTGGTTTCAAAGTATGAATCAGTCTGGTGAGGGTTGTCTCAAAATTGGATGCAGATTTTTGTCTGTTTTGAAATTCAAAAATCTCTTAAATTTGTCTAAATTTATATATTAAATATATATGTGTATATAGCATTCATGTCATTAAATATATATGCCTAATATATTTTGCATAGAGAGTTTAAATATTGACTGACCATATACACCCTCAAACTCCCTGCCATGGTATCTTAGAGAAGACTAACTTAAAACTTAATTTAGTCCCAGTTTTTATAAAGGATAAAAAGAAAAAGAACTTTTTCTATGCCTGATGTGAAATTTCCTGCGTTGCCTCAGCTTGAGATTTACTGATTTCCATGTCTGTGATGTCAGGGCTGGAGACAGGTACCTCATCCCCAACAGTCCTGCAGCATTGTGACACCAGGGGAGATTCAAATCAGATATTAGGGGGAAAAATGTTGGAATCTGAAATGTAAGGAACTCTCAGAACTTTGGGTCTGTAAGCCAAAGCTTAGAATTAAACACAGGATTTGATCTGAGACCTTGGAAAAGGCTTCCAAACTTAGGTGCTAGAAGTGAGAGTGTGGATTTAGAGTTTAAAGCAGAGACATGTTAAGCTGAGTAAAAGAAACTTTGGAGTTTTAGAGTTTAAGATATAAAAATAAAAGCAGTTACAAGGGTAAACAAGAAGTTTAAAATGCAGTAGTGTAGGTTTGTGTGTCATAACATGATTGTTTAAGAAAGCTTACACTGTAGCATGGGTCCATAAGATGAAATATTTAAGGACTGGGTCAAAAACATAAATATCCTTGTTGGCAGTGTTTTATTGGTCAATAAATCCTTAAAAGGTCTTGTAACTGGAGGTCTTGTGACCTTCTGAACCATGCTGTAACAATGTGAGCCCAACTCACCCTTCTTGCCTATGTAGAAGATATGGAAAATAAATCACATCATCAAAAACAATTCAGAGGTCCCATCTCGAATTCCTTCTAAAATTCCCCACAAGTGAATTATCACCAAGAAATTCACTGGAAGGGGAGTGGTCAGGCTCTGGAGTAAATTGGTCAGGGAGGTAAACAAGGAGTTTAGAATACAGTACTGGAGGTTTGTGTGTCATAACATGATTGGTTAAAACAGCATACGCTGTAGCATAGGTCCATAAAATGAAATATTTAAGGATTGGGTCAAAAACATAAATATCCTTGTTGGCAGTGTTTTATTGGTCAATAAATCCTTAAAAGGTCTTGTAACTAAAGGTCTTGTGACCTTCTGAACCATGCTGTAACAATGTGAGCCCAACTCACCCTTTCTGCCTGTGTAGAACATAAGGAAAATAAATCACATCATCAAAAACCATTCAGAGGTCCCATCTTGAATTTCTTCCAAAATTTCCCACAAGTGAATTATCACCAAGAAATTCACTGGAAGAGAATGGTCAGGCACTGGAATGAGTTGCCCAGGAAGGTGGTGGAGTCACCATTTCTGGAAGAATTCAAAAGTTTTCTGGCTGTGGCCCTTGGGACGTGGTTTAGGGCTGATGCTGGTGGTGCTGGGGAGCAGCTGATGGTCCTGAAGGTCTCTCCCAGCCTGGATGACTCTGGGATTCTGGTAGCCATGGCATGAACTTGTCAGGTTTAATTTGGGTTAATTTCTTCAGCTCCCAGGAGATCTGCTGTGTGTCTGGGTGGCTCTGCTGGTGCTAGACTGATTTCCACATCCAGACAAGGAAAAGTTACAAACAGCAGTGAAAATCCTGAGCAGCTACTGAATCTGTACAGCTCCCACATGATCCCAGTGATCAGGCCACTGGAAATATTGGGTGAGCAAGCTTTTCCTTCAGTTTCTCAGGCAGCCAACTGATTGTGCCAAGCAAAGCAATGTTTTTAGGAGTGTGATTTCTCAAGGGCTCTAATTGCTGTGTGCTGAGCAAGAGGGATATTGGATGTAATGCTAAAACTGCTTATTTATAAATTAATGTTATCTATTCAAAATTAGTGTTGAAGAGGGCTGATTTCCATTCCAGTCACTGGTAATATGTTCCTTTAAGAAGTTGTTATTCATACTTTATTTTTCATTAGGTTGCTCATTTTGGTGGTTTGTTTCTTTTTTCCAAGTGACGAATTTTCTTCAAGTTTCAAGTTCAACTTCCCCTGAGTTTAACCAATGCTTCATGTGTTAAGCTTTGGAATGGGCTGCCCAGGCCAGTCCTGGAGTCACCATCCTGGAAATGTTCAAAAAAATAAGGGGATGGGGATTTTTCTGGCGTGGCTTAGTGGCTGTGCTGGGATTTGGTAGAAGGGCTGAACTGGATGATCCTGGAGGTCTTTTCCAGCCTTACTGATTCAGTGATTGCATGACTGTGGCAGCACCTCAGGGGATTGTACAGCTGTCATGTTTTCTGTTTGCATTTCTTTCCTTGCCTTGCACCGCAGACACAAAGCTGAGGCAAAGCCCAGCCTAAATGGATCACTCTCAATCTTCTTCCTAACAAAAGGGTGAAGAGAGCATAGCAGGAAAAAAGGCCTTGCTGCACTCATATCTTCTGAAGCTGCTGCTTCTCTTCAAACTGGAATGTTTTCTATTTACATGTTTTTTTATTGCTCGTGGTCACTGCAACTGCCCTTATGTGGGGGCATTCACCAGGATGAATCATGAAAGCTCCAACTACTTTAAAGTAGATTATCTACTTGTGCTGTGGAGGAGAAATATCCATCTTTAATCAAATTACACATTATCTTTTGTTGCAGGCAAGTAGCTCCTCAGAAGAGATAGAGGTTGGAAAGATTATTAAAAAAAAACCTATTCAGCTGCAGTCCATGGTCATGTTTAAGACCAGGCTGTGGTTCAGAGCCCAGTAAATCTTGACTCTCATCCTGTTAAACCTGGCAGCAATTGGATTTACACTTCTCAAGATCAGGAAAAAATTAATTCAGAGAGAAGTAATGGTGTACATCCATATATTATGTCACATATATTATATTATATCCTGTATATTATATTAAAAATGTGATAGCAGGGAGAAGAAGAGCAAGCATGTGGTGGGGGTGTATGAGCACAGAGACTGAAGCAAGTATGAAATAATGGAAATAATGAAAACAGACAAAATCCATCCTAAAAAATAAAAGCAGTGCTGGAAATTAGGTTACCAGCATTGCCTTGATTCACTGAGTTTCCCGTGGTCAAAACATTCAACTACAATATTTAACCACCTAAAACTGGACATAAATGGAAGAAATACCTGATACCTAGCTAGCAATTTTATTTTTCTCCAAGTGCAACAAATGCAACTTAAAGTCTTTTAACCCCAAGGTGTTTTCTATTGAACCATGTGGGCAGGGATGTTCAAGTGCAAGTCACTTCCATCAGTGTGTGGGTACAGAGAGTTCCTTGTCAGTTGCTCTTAACCAGGCAGGGGTTTAATACTCTATCAAGGGATGAAATCAAAGTGCAGGAGAACACCTGAAAAAACCACAGATGACTGCCAGAAAGAAGCAGAAATATGTCTGAGTGTCAGCTATTTCCTGCAGGTTTCCAGGAGGTGAAATGGAGATAGACACCTCTATAGCTCATGTGTGGCATTTTGGGGCAGAATCAGGGCACTAAAGGCAGGGAAACTCCTTCCTCCTGCTGCACAGTTTTCCTGAAGAAAGCCTCTAGGCTGTGACCTGGTAGAGAAGAAATGGTCAAGGAATGAAATACGTTCATTTTTTGTATGAGATTTCCCAAATTGTCTTGGTTAACAAATCAAGGACTGTGTGTGTGAGTCTATTTTTAAAGAGAGAACTCATTCCCTCCTTGAGGCTGAAACTCTGGGGTCAGGTGGAAAATGGAGCTCCTGTCACTAAGGATGTTTTGTTTCTGTGTAGACATTGAGAAATAAGAGACCAACTTTGTAACATAAAATTATCAGGTTAATCAATTAATTAGACAAGTGGAGTGCCCATCCCTGGAGGTGTCCAAGGAAGATGTGGACAGGGCACTCAGGGCTCTGGGCTGGTGACAAGGACTCCATTGGAGTCCTTTTTCAACCTAAATAATTCCATTATTCCAAATCCTTTTGCTGTTCCTTCTCTTTTTTTTAAATAATGTAATTTATTTCTGGAATATTTATTTTATAAAATCTGTGCACATTTTCCTTTATCATCTCCTGGCATTTAACAGATTATATGGGGTATAGACACCACTTAGCTCCTCACAAAATTGGAGCTATTTTAGGGTATTTTGCCTATTAAAGAGCTCTGGTTTGAAGGAAATACAATGATTACAGAAGCCTCTGAGGTTTCAAGGAAATGAAAGTACAATATGAGCAGTCTTTTCTGATAAAGCTGCAAAATGACTCAAAATGATTTGAGCCAGAAATGTATAAAAATGACAAGATTTTCTGGGGCTTGTGATTTTGGTGGCCTGACTCTCTTTATCTGATGTTATTTGCTGTGACAGTTGGTGTGTCCCTGTGTCATGTTGTCAACTTGTAGCATTTATTTATTCATTTGAAATAGAAGCATTTTTCAGGACTTATGATCTGTCATGTTTTAAATCCAATAATGCTCTTTATTTACCCCTGGGTTTCTATGTCTTCATGCCACTCAATTTCTGTCTCTGATTGCCTCATCACCTCAGATATGTGAAGTTTTTGGTCGTTCAGAGAGAGGACTTTTGTCCATGAGCTATAATTTACTGATGGGCAAAAGTTCTGGAAAAAAAAAATCTCCCATCCTCAATTCTGTAATCAAGGCCTGTATTTTACTAAATCACACTCTCAAGTGCTGAGTACAAACATGCAAAAATAACTGTGTGTAACAGATTGATGAGTATGTTAAATGAAAGATTTTAGCTGTAATTGTGTCCAAACCACTTTTTGTTAATGAGTTCTTGGTTACCTGGTGAACTTTTAGGTGTGTGGCAAGGTAGATTTTATCACAATCAAAAATCTCAATCTATTTTGAAGTACTGAAGGATTTTTCCTGAAAATTATAATCTTGTTGTGATCTATCACAGGAAATTTGAGCACCTGGGGTTAACAGGAGGAGACCAAGGGAATATGAAAGGAAGGGGGACAGGGGACATAAAATCAGAATATGTGATGAAAATAACTGCAATTAGGCAAAAAGTTAAAAGGGGAAATTGCATGTGATAATAGAAGAAAAATGGTTTAAAATCAAAATAAACTCTCGCCTAAGAAGTCCCTGACCTGCAAACTTTTGGCAGCCAGGAGCTTGATTGGGTGAAACAAAAGGAATTTTCCATTGAAAGGATTCTCACCTGATTTTCTGTGGTCAAATCTGAATCACACAACCAGTGGGAGAAAATGAATGGAAAAATAAACGTAGCCCTTGATGTAGGGATTGCTTAGGGGGAGATCTATATGCAAACCAAACTGGTAAATAAAGCAGAAGCTAAATAACCAAATAGATGGAGTAACAGAAAAAGTAATTTGCATTATGAAATCAAGAGTAAATTAGGAGTGTTTGTTTAAATGACAAATGCAGGCATTAGATCGAAGGGAAAAACCTGAAACAAAACATTCCTTGAAGGAAGCAATCAGTGTTGGGCTTAAGCACCCATGAATTGTTTTGGCTCCTGCAGTTTCATGCCTTGGGAAATCTTTTCCTTTTCAGATAATCAGGAGCAGCCATGGTCACAGTGCAAGAGCACCTCCTGCATGTAGGAGCTCCAGGGAGACCCATTTGTATTTCCCTATAGAAGTTTCCAAAATCCCAACAAAAACCCCTGCCAAAATGCTGAACCAATGCCAATCATTTTTTCTTCATTATTTTTTCACTCTGCATTTTGTGATCTGAGACAAAGCTTTTCCCTCTCTGATTTAAGTTGGAATTTGATCCTTTAGGGATGACCCTATCTGCACGGATCAGTGTCTGGGTTTGAGGGCAGCTCCACAGTGGGAAGTACAAGGAAAAGGGAAGTTAAAAGGACCTGCAGATCCCTGACCCTCTGGTTGAACATGAGGGCAGGTGAGCAGCTTTATCCAGCACAGGTGACTTTGAACTGAGATCCTGGGATTTATTTTCACAGGTCCAGAAGGGAGGAACATGCAGGGCCTGATGGCAAATCTCAATCATCTGTTCATTCTTTTCCTTTTGGAAAGCATAACGTTTTCTCCTCTACCTGTCAGTTTCTGTATAATTAATGCTGTTTTCCTGTTAGCTCCCACATCTCTTCCTTCCCATGTCTACATGACATTTCCTTTGCAAGTTTGAAGGAACTTATTATTCCACTTAAAAGGCAAAAAAAACCCCTCAAACTGTTTTTCCTATGACAGCAGAAACATCAGCTGTGGCTTTGCTTGAAAACCAGTGCATCGTTTCCTGAGGATGCATTTCAACTTTCCCATTCCAGACCTCTCTGGGAGCAAGGCCTGGTCTAGTGGAAGATGGCAGAAGGGTTGGACTGGAGGGTCTTTACAATTTACATACAGGACTTGTTGGACTGGAGGGTCTTTACAATTTACATACAGGACTTGTTGGACTGGAGGGTATTTACAATTTACATACAGGACTTGTTGGTGTCTCAGGATTATTGGTAGATGGCATTCCTGGGTCTCACTTCCCAAAGATTTACAGCTGACTGTGTGTAAATAATGGGAGGTTACTGGGCATGCTGACTGCAGCATATATTTTCTAAAATACACATCAGTGTGGGTTTTTTCAGCTTAATATGCGGTTTTGTTTCTTTGCTCTTCCCAAAATTTGATTAATCTGATAGCTTGCTACCTTTAAACCATTCTAGGACTCGAACAGGTCCCCATTCCAGCCATCCTTGTCCTCTCCTGTCCTCAGAGGCCACTTGGCTGCCTCAGGAGGCACCACTGGCATCAGAGGTGTCTGTCCAGAAGTCTTTGGAAATCAGTGGAACACTTGGAAGTGTTTTCAGTTGTCAAATACCAGCTGCAGCCCTGCGGTGGGACCATTGCTGGATCCATCAAAATCATGTTTTCAGTGCTGCTGGGTTTGGACATTGTGTGCAGGATGTGGGAAACTGCTGGATGGATTCTGCACTTCCATTCCCCAGCTGAGGGGTTAGGAGCAGCTAACCCTGTTCAAAGGCTTCAGTGGGTGCGCCATCAACACATGGCAGCAGTGGGTTTTTGCAGGAAACCCTCTTAGAATCGGGGCTTGAATTGATGTGTTTTTAGAGACAAGTGATAGACATCAAAATGAGATCAGTCCCAGTGATTTCACCGCAGAGCTGTGCTCCTCTGGTGCAGGAGCAGCAGTGAACCCCTCCTGCTGTGAGGATTTACTGGGAATGTGTGATAAGAAGGGTTTCACATGTGCAAGCACCCTGAGTTTGAATCTCCCACTTCAGGCAGGGGCTGTCTCCACCTGCTTGCTCACATGTCAGAAGAATTCTTGTGTGTTATAGAAAGAGCTGTAGTTGCAATAACAGAAAGATTTTTGGCAGTGGACAGAATAGGAATGTCAGTGGTAAAATGGACTTGGTTCTCCAGCCAGATCTCTGTTCTCTTCCTTTCCACACTGTGTTTTAGGCTCCAGGGGCCACATTTTCAGAGAATATAAATTTCCATCCTTCCCTTGGGGCTTTGATGAGTTACAAAGATCAGCTGTTTTATGAACTTAGCTGAGTATTTTTGGTCTTTTCAGGGTTATGTCACAGCCTTGTCGTTTCTTGCCATCATGTTTTGTATGGGTTCTGTTCCTCAGGGAAGCTTATGTGACCCTTGGGGACGTGGTTTGGTCATGGCCTTGGCAGAGCTGGGTAACAACTGCACTCAGTGATCTTGGAGTTTTCCACCCTAAAATAGGGTGGAAACAAATAAATAAATAAATATCAATTCCAGGTGAAGCACACCAGTTTAAACACCCAGATTCTCATTGTCAGACTGGCTTACTTCGATGTGTGCTACAATTTACTCACAAGCTTTGTTGATGTCTCAGGGTTATTGGTAGATGGCATTCCTGGGTCACACATCCCAAAGATTTACAGCTGACTGTGTGTAAATAATGGGAGGTTACTGGGCATGCTGACTGCACCATATATTTTCTAAAATACACATCAGTGTGGGGTTTGTTTTTTTTTTTCAGCTTAATGTGCAGTTTTGTTTCTTTGCTCTTCCCAAAATTTGATTAATCTGATAGCTTGGTACCTTTAAACCATCCCAGCAGCTCAGACAGATTGCAGATGCTAAACCTTATGTTCACCTCATAAAAATATTACTGAAAATTATTGGCAACATCTGACTTCAATGTAGCTGTATCTTGGTCTGTTTATATTCTGTGAAACTCAGCGGGATCTAGAAAAGCAAAATCTATGAAGTGCATAATCAGTAGTTTTTGAAGTTAAGAGCACCAGCATGGGCATCTACCCTTAGGCTTGCTTTCTTCTTTTTTTAAATTATTTTTTCATAAGTTATTGCTGAGAGGGAAGAATTTCCATCCCCTTTCAGATAGGGCCCAAAATATCATTTATTTGTTTCTCAACCCAAATATTTTCTGATTTGCCTTCCCTTGTCATGGTTTTTTTATCCATTGCTAAACAGACTTCTCATCCTCAGGGTATTGGTCTATATCCACTCAGTTTGAGTTAGAATTGCTCCCCACCCATCAGAAAACTTCCTGTATGCTGATCCCACCCCAAACAAGCTCCATCCTTCTGTATTTTGACTTCTTGCCATTGTGTAGTAATAGGTGATGTTGAAAGAGGAAAAAGAAATCTTCAGTTGGACAGTTCTTCCCACATAAAACACGGGGCTGTTCTGTGGTGATGTTTTCCATGTCCAGTGGTCCAAAGAATTGGGTGAACTCAATTTTTGACAAAGAATTGAGTGAATTTCTGTCAATTTGTGTTTGTGCAGAGCTTTGTAGTGTGATCCCCATCCCTGGAGGTTTCTAAAGGACACGGAGAGGTGGCTCTTGGGGACAGGAGTGGCAGCGCTGCGGGGATGGATTTGCTGATCCTGGAGGGCTTTCCCAATGCAAACCATTCTGTGGTTCCATGATTAATGATCTCTAACAAGTCGAGTGCTTTATTTCTGAATACACAACATGGTGCTCGTAAAGCTTTACAGAGGTGTCAGTGGCTTTGCTGGCTTGGGGAAGGTTGTTTTTTTTAGTTTTTTTAATTTGGTTTTTTTTTTTTTTTTCAACAGTGGCCACACTGTTAATATGGGTCATTTAAAAGTTCATTAAATCTGCTTCCTGGAGCCTTGATAACACAGTCCTGGCAGGGAAGAACAACAACTGTGATTTCCTACAGTTGTCTTGAATAACCGTGTTTCTATGGTATTTGTTGGAAAGTTGGGTTGCCAAAATGGAGGGAAGTACCCCCAAAGAGCTGGGGTGTGTCTGTAGCTCTTTAAAATAAATCCCTCCACTCTCCTGCCCCTCAGTGAGGTTATCACTACATCACATTACTGAAGTGATAATGGATATCATTTATTTAAAGGAAGCTGGTATGAAAAAGTAATCTGTTGGGAGCTTTGAGAATTCTAATTGACAAAATCAATAAGCTCCCAGCTAGAATAGCACCTTTCTTTTTTTCATTTTCCACAATTGCATAGCAGGGAGTGATTTATCACCTGGCTTCCTGTTTTTAACAGTTTTTCCAATACTTGTTTCTCATTGCTATCCCCAAAAATGTGCCCAGCTGCTCTGAGACAGAGGATACATGAGAGCTATAAATACTTTTCAAGTCTTTTGTTGCTTTATTATTTCAGGGGTAGCAATTTGAGACTGCAGGTCAAATAGATGCTGTTGTAACCTCTGTCTGCTCACTGCTCCCTGGGGCTGCTGTGACAGTCTGGACCCTCCTCCCTTTCACTGAGCACAGTGGAGTGTGTGGTACCCACATTGCAATTGGAATGGACAGAGCAGCATTTCACACCTCCTGCCTCTCAGCCTCAGGGACTCTCTCTTCCTAATCAAGTTCTCCTGCAGAGTCAATAAAAATGTGGTTGTAGGAAGCACTTGACAAATCACAGGTGAATGTTAATCCTGAGAGGTGAACTTTCATAGAGCTCGGTGGTAATTTCAAATTGGGGGATAATGAACATTTAGGCAAGTCTGACATTCACATGACATAAAGGTGGGCTGGAGACCCTCACCAAGGGTTGCTATGCAGTTATTAAAGTTCAAAGCAGCTGTTTCCAGAGGTCAGGCCTGTGAGGCCACTGTTTATTCACAACTGACTATGATGTGCAAACAATGAGAAGTCACATGAATCGATCCTTAAACACTGCAAAACCCAGGAAAGCAGATTGAGTGATCTCTGAAAGCATTTTTGTTTAAAAGAGACTTAAATATGCTGCTAGATTTGTTTGCCTTGTCTTAAGAAGTCTTGATTAGATAGAGAAGATAGATTGTTCATCATAATGGGTTTCCCTACTTAGTTTCAGGCAGTGCAGACCACGGAAGAAATCAAAGCAGCATGATGAGATATAGCACTGAAGATGAAATTTTTCATAAATGCCCATGCTTTCAATTATTTTGTTATTTATAGGCAACTGATTTGGAAATTATTCAATAACCTCCCCCCCCAAAAAACCCCAAATCATACAAAGCAATCTCTGTCTAGAATATCTTATGTCTGGAACTACAGTTTTGTCTACCATTCTGTCTCCATTGGCTATTGTGTTTAGGGCCTTTCTTCTCCTTTTAGCCCCAGGCTCCATCATTCCCTGAACTGGATCTAGAGACCCTCTGGTCCCCAAGGATTGAGGAGAGTCCCAGCTTGCAGAGGGCATGCAATGACTGGGGTGAGTCCCACCACAGGGTTCCTCAGCTGTCAGGAGCTGTCTCCCAGCCCTGCTTGGCCCCACACAGCTGTAGATTCTTTCCTCTTCCATCAGCAGATGGGATCAGCACTCAGGACTGCTCCCAGCTGGAGAATAAACCTCGTGCATTGGGCTTCTGTAGAAGTTAGCAAAGTTGCAGATGTTCTCAGAGGGAATCAGATTGGTGCTGCTATATTTGTCCCAGGAGCATGGCCCTATTTTAATGGGACTTCAGGGAACTGAATTTAGGAAGGATTGCATAGGACTATATAGGATTATATATTATATAGTATATATTAGATAGCAGAGGTTGAACTGTAATCAAAACAAAAAAAAGAAAAAAAGGAAGATGAATCATGACTCTGGTCATTGTCTAAGGAGTGGGCAGCTTCCCAGTGGCACAGCTGATGCCATGGGCAGAGGTACAGGACAGATTATGCAAATTATGGATTATCCAGCACTGGCCTGGCTACCAGAGCTTAATGCTGTCGTGGTGCCAGTCTTGGGAAATGCCTGCAGGATTTATTCCTCACAGTCCTGGAAGTTAGACCTCCTGTGCCTCTTGTAAGGTTGTGATGGTTTCCTCAGGAATCATGTTCAGCACTGGAAAATCTGTGTGCTCTGGCTCAGAATTCCAGGCCTATCCACTTAAAATAGAAGGGATATCACTTATTCTTATTTGAACTTATTTATCTAAACTCTCCTGCTGGATCTGGAACTCTTCCTGTGCCATGCTGTTGCCTTACACCCAGTTTCTTCTTATTCTTTTATGATCATTTGCCTAACAAACTTTTTGATTCTCTTAGAGCAGGCAACTCTTGATTTTGCTATTTTTGAGGAAGTGTCAATAATTTCCTGTGATTCTGCACAGCAATTTCAGCTGTTTTGTGTGGAATTCAGTGATTGTGTTCTACTTTGTCTCCGTGTGTCTTAGAATCACTTAGATGACAAAAGATCTCTAAGAGCATCCAAGTCCAGCATTGCAAAGGCCACCCATGTCCCCAAGTGACACATCCGCGTGTTTTTTGAACACCTGCAGGGCTGGGCACTGCAAAGCTCCCTGGGCAGCCCCTGCCAAGGCCTGAGCACCCTTTGCATGCAGAAATTGCTGCTGCTGTCCAAGCTGAGCCTCCCCTGGCCCAGCTTGAGGCCCTTTGCCCTTGTCCTGTCCCTGTTCCCTGGCAGCACAGCCCGGCCCCCCCTGGCTGTCCCCTCCTGGCAGGGAGTTGTGCAGAGCCACAAGGGCCCCCTGAGCCTCCTTTGCTCCAGGCTCAGCCCCTTCCCAGCTCCCTCAGCCCCTCCTGGGGCTCCAGCCCCTTCCCCAGCTCCGTTCCCTGCCCTGGACACGCTCCAGCCCCTCCAGGGCTCTCTGGCCAGGAGGGCCCAGAGCTGGACACAGCCCTCAGGTCCCTCAGCAGGGCCAGCCCAGGGGACAGGCCCTGCCCTGGGCCTGTGGCCACCCCATGGCTGGCACAGCCAGGGGCCATTGGCCTCGTGCCCCCTGGGCTCCTGTCCAGCCCTGGCACAGCCCCCAGGGCCTTTCCCCAGGGGCCCTTTCCAGCCCCTCTGCCCAGCCTGGAGCTGCAGGGCCTGGGCTGAGCCAGGGCAGAATCCAACAGTTCCGTATTACAACAGTTCCATTCCTCTCTAATGCATTCTGCTGTTGAATCCTCTTTTCTGTAAGCATCAGGCAATGATGATATCGTTCATTGGAAATTATGTTGTCTTGGCATGGTGTTTTGCTGTTCCATAAATGTGTAAACTCTTGTTAAATCTTCAAAACATAAGCCCCAGACAGGCAGTGGGTTGTCAACATTATTCTCTTAGAGCTGCTGTGCTGTCAGCAGCCCTTTCCTGGGTGTTGTCTCCTGTCAAGCACCTGAGAAAAAGCTCTTGGAGTGGGCTTAAGGTGTGATGTTCCTACAAACATGATTGTCATCGTGTGCTGCAGGTATTTCTCAGCTGTTTCCCAGTGCCTGTTTTCTGTTTTCTCTGGCTTCTCCTTATCTCCCATTCCTGCTGTGGTTTCCCATAGCATGAGGTACCTCTCACAACCTGCAGCACCTCTGAAGCCCTGGGCTGCTGGCCAGGTTTTTATTATTCTTCTTATGAACTGTTAACTCTCATTTTTCAAAGGTGCATGAAGGAGGCAGTCCTGGAGGCTTTTACTTGTACAGCTCTTCTGTCTTTGGTTTCTCCTGGCAACGCTTTGTTCTCAACATATCTTGTTTATGTGGAAAGGGGTTTTTATTCCCTTGGTGCTGGTCACAATTCTGAGCAGAGTCTTTCACCCTCCCACCCCTCGCTGTGCTTAAATGCCTGTTCCTGAAATGTGAACAACAAATACCTGGTAAAATTTAAAGACACATTCAAAGAACTCAAGAGTAAATTACAAGTATAATTCTCTGTTATTTTAAAATGTTATATTGTATTTCCATAAGTGTCATCCTAATATACTTCAAGAACGTTTTTGTTCAAGATATTTCCAAACAATGGAATTTAAAAATTATTGCAAACACAGGATAGTACCCTTAGTATTCTCAATTTCAGTTTGCAAGGAAAAAAAATAGGTTTTCCATTGCTATTGCCAGAGAAGCTGTGGCTGCCCCTTAATCCCTGGAAGTGTCCAAGGCCGGGCTGGACAGGGCTTGGAGCAGCCTGGGACACTGGAAGGTGGCCCTGCCTATGGCAGGGAGTGGCACTTGATGAGCTTTAAGGCCCTTTCCAACCCAAAGCAGTCTGTGATTCTATGATAATATTCCTGCTGAAGTATTTAATAGCTGTTTCATCCTAATGCTTTGTCACTCTGATGTGGAACTGGATTTCCTCTGTGCATTTTTTGGTCATAATCTGCAGTATTTCAAGTGCTGTTGCCTTATTCCATGTGCAGGTGACTTCTGTGGGTATTTGGGCATAGAACACCTTGTTCTGGTATAACGTGTAGTTGACTCCCTTTTTCCCTTGGGGATAATGGATAATCACATCAATACACAATAAGAAATAGGTTGAAGCTGGTGGATTTTGGTGCCCTTTCTCTTGCTGGTTAAGCTTTTCCTGAGGTCTAGGGCTGGGCAGAGTGGTTACTGGGGCTCCCCACAGATCCCAGCCATGGTCTCCTGTGGTGTTATGAGGAGGTCCCCAGGATGAGGTGAGAGATGAGAATTTGACTCCATGTTCTTAGAAGGCTGATTTATTATTTTATGATATTATATTAAAAGAGATTATGTACTAAAACTATACTAAAGAAAAGAGAAGGATACATCAGAAGGCTTAACAAGAATGATAATGACAGCTCGTGACTGACTCTGAGAGTCCGACACAGCTGACTGTGATTGATCATTAATTAAAAACAATTCACATGTTTGGATAAACAATCTCCAGACCACATTCCAGAGCAGCAAAACATGGAGAAGCTGAGGCTTCTCCTCTTGCCAGGAGAAGAAATCCTGCCAAAGGGATTTTTCAGAAAATATCGTAGTGACAGTCTCCCAGCGATTGTCTGACCTCAGACCAAAACCAAGCCAAGCAGTTAATGAAAAACCAAAAGCCACTGAAGGATTGTTGCTGCATCTCTCCAGGCCTGGAAAAGGGAGAAAAAGAAACTTCTTGCTTAAGCTAACCAAATCCAAGCTGGCTAAGCAGCAAAGTACCCGCTGATCTGCACTGCGCGCCAGGAGCGCGGCTTTGAACAAAACCCGCGCAGGAGCTCCAAGGTCCCACCCCTGCTCCAGACCCACCTCAATGCTCCAGCAGCCACTTCTGGCCACAAAGCAGAAGATTAGGGAATAGAGTATCATCATAAAATCACCTCAACACCACAGGGGGGTTTTGAAGAACATGTTTGAGTCACTCCAGTTGGAATCACGCAAGGAGAAATCAGGCAAAGGGATTCTCTGCTTCAAGACAAAAAGCACAAAAAAAGTAAGAGCCCATCCCTCCTTTCGTACAAATCAGCACCCTACAAACTCCAAGAAATGCTTTTCCATCATTGTTGCCTACCAGCATTTTTTCTGAAGGATACAGCACAACAGGAAGTAACCAGATACATTTTTTCCCCTCTGCAGTCCTGCAAACTCCTCTCCATGTGCTCATCGTCAAAGGCAGCAGGAGTTTCACAGTAAGAAACCTCTCCAAGCTACAAATGCAATCCCCTGGGAGGAAGTTCAGCACTTATCAGCATCTTCCTCCTTTTTTATTAGAAATGAAGGCACGATCCTGAAGTAAAAGGAAACATATTGGCAACTGTCAGCTCTTGGGAAGACATCACCAATAATTTTGCCACGAAAATAAGTGTACAGCCCATAGCAGCGCTGTTATTTTAGTCTGTTGACACCCTTGGAGTGATATCTCACAATTATTAAACCCCAGTCCCTAGGAACTGCTGCTTTCAGGTAATTCAGAATATAAGGAGTTAGCAAAATGTTCATGTAGTCGATGTTTGCTGCTTTAGAGAAGAAAATAAATTGGATTTTAGTTGTTTTCTTATACTATGCCAATCTCTGGCCCTGAAAGCGAGCACTCCATGTTACAGACTTTTAGTCAGTTTCTTTATTAAAAATAACTGGAATACAAACACCTGCAGCCACATAAGATCTGTGATATTTTAATAACATTTGCTAATCGTTTTCTTGTCCTTTGTAACTCCTTTGAAGCTCAGTTTCTTACAGTAGCATCCTAATACCTATCTTCCTTTAATATCACTGTTTTCAAAATGTCAAATTAATTCTTTAACAATCTTGTAGACACCCAAAGTCTTTTGAGCTTCCATCAGATAAAACAAAGCTCTCTTAGCACAGCATCAACCTCCAAATGTTATTAACTTTTTGTGTTTTGTGCAGACACCTGAAATATTACATGCAATTAGGAGCCTTTTGATCTTCAAAGGCTGATGTGTCTGAAACCATCCCTGGGTGCCAGAGTCACAGGGACATCTGTTCTTGGATTAATTTTCCAAGCCCCAGACAATTTCCATTGATTTCACAATATATCCTGCATTAAATACGGCTGGACTTTTTACCAAATAGATGAAAGAAGACAGCAAAGCTTCTTTGTCTCTCCTGACTGGTTTAAAAATCTTGTGTAGAGTATTTTTAAACTCATATTCAACCTAATGTTTTAAATAATCAGAATTATTTAGCAGTACAAAATCATGGCAATTAATACAAGGTCCAACAGCCAGTAAATACTGAATTTTCCAAACAAAAACCCCTTTTTGCAGGTGCTCTTGTTGATCCTTTAAACAAAACTCATTGAAGGCTGGGTGGCCACTACTTTCAGAGTGGCAAAACTGGGGCTTTTTTGGCTCCAAAATGTTGAGCCAATCACTTGAACAGATGAATCAGAGTTGTGATGTACTGAGGCCATCCCAAGTTAATCAGAGATGGGATGGTGAAAAATCCAGAATCTTCTGTATGGGATTGAAAACAGAGTGATCCTATACACTGTGACCCCAAATCTGTGGGGTTTGGCAGGACTGGGACAATATTCCTTTGTCATTCACTACTTACCCAATTGCTTTGCTGCCAGCTGAACATGTGGTTTAAATCCTATATCCAACAATCAAACAGCCCCAGGCACAAAACTTTTCCTAAAATAAAGTGTTGAATATCTGAAGGCCTTTTATAGCTGTGAGCTCTTCATTGAATGTGGACAATACAAATGACAACAGAGCCACAACAGTTATAATGATAAAAAAAATTCTAATTTATCATTTCACCATCTGCTTATCACGGGAAACACATGGGAAATTATTTCCCTGAATGAATCTAGAGTGAAATTCAAAATTAGATCTTCACTCATCAGAGGAACATGCTTCAGGAAAAATCTCTAAAAAGCAACAACTGGCTAAAAGCACAACCCACCACTCAGCTGGAGCTTGATTTTCTGCAAGGAAATGCACAGTGGGATTGCTTGGAGTGAAGGCAGGGGGAAATTCCTGGTCCTCACAGTCTTTTTGAAGGGAAAAAACCCCAAATGGGTAAGAAATATTCAAGTACTTCTGATATAGAAGAGCTCTGTCAAGGGAGTGGAGATCTCCATCACAAAATGAAGATTTCATTTCAGTGGGAGATAAAAAAAAAAATCATTGGGAAGATAAATCCTGTGACATATGAAGAACAGTGCAGTAGTTGAAAGAGAAGGAAAAGGAATATAAAGCTATCCTAATTCCATTTAAAAGCACTATATAGAATTTTGTATAGCCTGGAAAACTCCTGATAATTCACAAACAGCCAAAGAAGAAACACGCTTCATATGTCAGCTATAGATAACTCCTATATTGAGCTGCTTCCCTGCTGCTTCCCTGGTTATTGTATTGCTCTTCCAAGCCTCCCAAAGTCCTTGCCTCATAAAACAGGGAGATAATTCCAATATATTATCCCCATCATCATCTTTTCACAGACCTTTATGATCCATGCTCATTCCAAACCAGTTTTCCCACTCTCCTGTGTTGACATGAATTTTGCCCCAGGGTCACAGCCCAGGCTGGCTCAGCCCTTGGTCTCAGTGGGGATCTTTAGGTACAGCCTGAATTAATAAAAATGAACACAGGGTCCTGAGGAGCTCCCAAACCACTGAAATAAAAAAAAAAATGCATGTTTTCTCATGTGGGTGAAGCACTAAACCCACAGAAGTTTGTAGATAAAGCAGACCTTAGAAATGCTGCAAATATCTTAATTTTGCTCTTACTTCAGAAAAAAAACCAAATTAACATCTTCAGTTTTTATCTTGTAAGTCACATTACAGAGGGCTGTGTCCTCTTACTTTTCCTTCCATGTATAACCACCTACTTCTACACCCATGGAAGCATTCCAGCTGCAAAGAAACAGCTCCTGACATAATTGTGAAAAATTACACAGAGAGATTTTTTCCTCCTGTTCTCTTCTGCTTCTATTTTAAAAAAATGAAATTATATTTGATCCAATTTTTTGATTTCCAAATGAATAAGCTGGTCTTGGTTCACAGAGCTGGAATTGCTATTAACTGATAAAAGAAATTAATAGACCAAAAGTATTTTTAAAAATATGATGTCAAATTTTGGTTTTAGTTTTAAAAGCTAGATTTGATTAAGTAATCAAATACTTTTTTATCTTCGTATTAACCAAAGGAAATTTGAGAACATTTAGTATAGCATCTATTAAATGAAAATTACAGATATGAAAAGTCCCAGTTTGCATTTCAGGATTGGCCTGCATGTTTAAAATAGATTGTATAATGCTCCAAAGATGTGAAACATTGGACCTGGGAATAAACCATAGCTGGTGAGTTGAAGCAAATACTTTTCAAGACAATTTTGGGAAATGTCTTCTGATTTAACTGGAGATGGGAAGATTTCAGCAGAGCTTTTCCTACTGTTTGTAAAGAAACACTTTGATCCTGTGGCCTTTAGCCAGCCTTAGGAAAATTAGAAAAAAAAAAACCCAAACCACCAGATTTTACTTTGAAATATCTCTTCGTTTTTGCTGTGCTGAGTCAGGCACCCACATCCCCTGGAGGCACAAACCCAGCAGGGGCTGGGTCTCACCTTGGACCTGCTCCCAAAGGGGAGGTGGAAGGACATCCTGGCTGGGAGCTTCTTCCAGCCCTGCTTCCCTTTGGAAAAGCCCTCTGGGGGCACCCCACAGGTTTGATCTCTGTGCTGAGAGAGTGAAGTTGCTCAGGATTGGGGAGCAGATCTCAGACATCATTTTCAGCAATTGACAAAATCCCAGGCTGGTTTGGGTTGGAAGGGACCTTAAATCCCATCCAAATCCATGGGCAGGGATGCCTTCCACTGTCCCAGGCTGCTCCAAGCCCCAGTGTCCAGCCTGGCCTTGGGCACTGCCAGGGATGCAGGGGCAGCCCCAGCTGCTCTGGGCACCCTGTGCCAGGGCCTGCCCACCCTCCTGTCACAGACATATTTTATGAAAAATCCTTTTGCCAGGATCTTTTCTTCTGAGCAGCTGAGAAGCTTCAGCTTCTCTATGTTTTGCTGCTTTGGAATGTGATTTGGAGAATTGTTTACCCAGCATGTGAATTTTTACTTGATGACCAATAACAGCCACCTGTGTTGAGGCTGTGAGCAATCACAAGAGTTTATTATCATTCCTTTCCTTTCTATTCCTTGCTAGCCTTCTGATGAAATCCTTTTCTTCTATTCTTTTAGTGTAGTTTTAATATATAATTTTCTTTTTATATAATATATATCATAAAATAACAAATCAGCCTTCTGAAACATGGAGTCAAGATTCTCATCTCTTCCCTCATCCTGCAAACACCACCACACCCTCCCAAGGAACAATTCCTAATTCCCAGTGTCCCATCCATGCCTGCCCTCTGGGAAGCCACTCCCCCTTTTCCAGTCACTCCCGCCTGTGTCCAAAAGCCATTTCCACCCTTCCTGCTTTTCTTCCTCCTGTCATTTTCCTGCTTATAGGAAGCTCCACTTCTTTTCCTGTTCTCCACTGTTTATTTCTCCTGCCTGTAGCAGAAAATATTCAGTCTCTTGGTTTTCATGAACAGCTGGTGCATAGCCAGGACTTCTTGCCAGGCTTAAAAAAAAGAGGAATTTTTATCTCAGTGATATTTGTTTTCTTGCTGGTGACTCAGAGGAACAGTCCCTGCTTAGGCCTTTTTCTCTCACACATTTGATGATTCCTCTAAATCAGTCTAAGAGGAAATCAAGAGATTCCCTTCCCCACCTTGCTGCACCTTGAACTACAATCTTAAGCATCCATATAAGCAGTGTGAACCTAAATGTTATGAAACACTGACATTAGTGGTAATATTTGTGTTTCTGGAGGTAAAAATCTGGTTTTGCACAAATGAAGTCCTCAGTCTCTTCAGCATCAGCTGTTTAAAGAGCAGCTGAAGCTATCCAGCCAATAATTCCTAAGGAATGGAAATCATTTCTATTGAAACTGTATATTGTTTTAATCTGACAGAGTTCTTAGGAACTATTAATCTTCTTCACTCTTTTCTAAGCTTACATTAGGAGCAGTCCAGGATATTGCAGGAGGATGTGCCTCAATTGAAAACATAGATTTTTTTCTTTCATGATTTTAACAGGCATTTATTTTCCTGTTGCTATAACTAAATGGAGGGAGCAGGCTTTGAAGGGTAAGTTCTTTTTGGCTTTCTGCATTCCCTAATGTTTCCTGGTATTCCAAAAGCATGGAAGCACATTTTCCCTCCTCTGACAGGGGCAGTGGCTCAGTGACTGCCTCAGTTATCATGGAAGCTAAAGCTGATTTAATCAATGCACCCGTATTCCTTTCTGAGCTCTGGGCCTGCATGATTTGACTTGACAAGTTCTTCATCTTTTTTTTTCTTTGTGATTTTACTTCAGGATGCAGTTCCCCAGTTCCATGTGGGAATTGTCAGGTAGGATCTGGTGAAACGAAGCTGACAAGTGTGTTCTGTCAGGCTTAGTGAATGAACATGTGAAGAAATCAGGCTTTGGGATGGGTGATAGCATCTACAGCAGGGTTTTCTGCTTTAGACAGCCAGAAAAGAAGCCCAGCCTGTCACTGGCACAGCATCTGGCTTGAGGTGACAGATTTTACATTTTCTATAGATTTTTTTTTTTTTGATTTGTTGTGCTCAAAAATCGATGGAATCAAAGGGAATGTATTGATTATCCCAGCCATTATAGAAGAAGTGTGAATTTTATTATTGTGCTCCAAAAATGCAAATTGTTCTGTGAAAAATTCCTATTTTGGTGCTGATTTATTGGGTATCACATATAAAATCCTCACATCCTGGGTATTCTGAGGAAGAGTTTCAATAGAGTGTCTTTTACAACAAAAAGCCTGCCTGTGTTTACATTTTTAAGGACTTTTGTGGCCCTCTCAGGACTATCTGTGCACTGAAACCAATGAAAATCATGTTGCTGCTGGAGCTTGACCTCCTTTTACATCAGAGTACCTTGTGCAGAGCAACTTGATGTCCTTCCCTGATAGAGATTTTAAAAAAGATGCATAAAAACACCCCCAAAGCTCTCTTTGGAGGGGCAGGAGTTGGAAATGCTTTCAATTTGTAGTCATGAGACTGAAAAAGAAAAAATATTCCCCAAGATTGATTTGGGGCTTGGCATTTCTGGCTGGTGGTTTTTTTGCTACAAAACGCTCCAAATCCAAACTGTTCCATGTTTTTGGGGGAGCAGCCTGGATGTAACATCATGCTGCTCATAACCAGGGCATTTTTAGCCTGTTTAATGCATTAAATCCATTAAAGGCAAGTTCTGCAAGGGCACTGTTTGATCTCTCCGTGGGATTCCGTACCCCAGCCTGCTTTTAAATGTGTTCAGTGCAATACAAGGTGTTTTAAGGATGTGAAAAAAGGGCATTAACATCTGAAATCACCAGGGAAATGGACAACACAAGGGTGAAATTCTGGTTTTTAGCCTTTGCATGTGTGCTTGAGGTGAGTCCTGTCACCTCTTGGTGCTGTGGGGAGCCAGGAGTGAGCATTTGTGAATGCACTTGGCAGTCACCTGGAGGGAGCAGAGATTGGTTTTCCCTTCTGGAGGGATCAGAGATTGGTTTTCCCTTCTTTTCCCTGGCATTAGGCATGCTCAGCTGGCACTGGTCAAGTTTGGCAGTTCCAGAATGTTCTTTGTAGCCCTGGCCCAGGTCTGAGCAGTGACACCACAGCTGAACCCACCCTTGGCACACACATTTAAGGACTTTACACCCAGGTAAGATGAGTTCACTCATTAAGCAGAGAATTGTTGATATCAGCCTGAATCTGAGCTCCTGTTCCTCACCTTTTATCAAAACCATTGATTTCAATGATTTTCAAATAATTTCTTTGTGGAGCTTTACAAACATTGCATGGCTCTGATGCTGACAGATCTGGTCGAGTGCAGCCCTGAATAATTGCAAACCAGGGTGGTCAGTCTTTGCTTCAACCCTCTTCAGTGCAATACACAGGAAAATGGTGCTGGGAAAAGGCAATTTTGGTGATATTTGGCAGAGGTTTGGGGTGGTTCAGTGTGCTCTCAGAGACAAGCTTGCTTGGGCATGTGATGTGTGGAAGAAGCCCTCTCTGACAGCTGCATGAGGTGTCAGAGGGCTGTCAGAAGTGAAAATGTTTGTTACCACCAGGGCAGCACAGCAGGAGATGCAGTTTTTGTATTTACTGCCTGCACAAGGAGTGGGCACAGGGCAGAAATCCATCAAAGGTTTTTCCTTGCTGCTCTTAAGAATTTAAAAAATATTTAAGAGCCTGGGTCTGTGTGATCTCTGCTTGCTCTTCTAGAGCAGGCAATGACCTCCTAATGCCATAAAAGCAGGAAAGTTCCTTGCACATCTTATGAAGAATGATTTTCCTGTTTGTTTTGTTTCTTATTATAGCTAAGAACATATTTTTACCTTTGCTTTCCAGTCTTTCCAAGCCTTCCCTCTCTAGTCCAGATTTTGGAATGAATATACATAATTTTGCTTGGGAAGGAGAAGGGAAGGATAGGATAGGATAGGATGTCTTGGGGTGACAGTCACATCTGAAATGGGCACAGTGCACTGACAGCTGTGAGTTAAGCCAGGGAGAATGGTTTTAGCTTAGGAAAAATGATTTGGTTTTTATTTCAAGCTCAGGTGTTCAAATTGTACAGAACACACAGAACTGATGCTTTTTTTTTTTTTTTTTTGTTAAATTTCTCTAATTCAGAATGCTCAGCCATAGCCTGGGTTTGTAGCTGACCTAAGAACAATTTCCTATGAACTCAACAATTCAAGAGCTGTCTAAAGCTTAACAAGGGAAATTGGGAATCTTGAGCCACCCAAGATGATGTGTAAAATAGTGCTTGGAATTGATGAGTGAAATAATGCTTGGAATATTCCTTTGATGAGTTCCTATAACCTGGATCACTTAAGGTGTGCACTCCACTTATTGAGAAAAGTGCTGCTCACCAGAGCTGCAGAGCAAGAGCAAAGCCCACACCTTCAAAAACTGGTGGAATTAAATCAAATTACTGCTTTAGAAAGCATGCCTGTATCTGTCAGAGGGGTTTTCCACCTCACTGCTACCATGGGTGCTGACCTGTTCCAGCACAGTGCCACTGCACAGCTGAAGGGTTTAGGGACAGCTGTTGGTGTATTTTAGCACACTCAGAAAGAGCAGAAAGTGTCAATTTGTGAATTGGTTGGAGCAGAAAAACTCATAATTCCATGTCCTGTTCCTCCATGCTTATATCATTTTATCTCACGTTGATTTGGCTGCGTGTTGTAAATCTGGAACCAAACACCAAACCCTGGAATTACTGAGGCTGGAAAATCCCTGCCAGCCCATGGAGTGCCAGCTGTGCCCAGTGCCCACCTTGTCCCCAGCCCAGAGCCCTGAGTGCCACCTCCAGCCCTTGCTGGGACACCTGCAGGGCTGGGCACTGCAAAGCTCCCTGGGCAGCCCCTGCCAAGGCCTGAGCACCCTTTGCATGCAGAAATTGCTGCTGCTGTCCAAGCTGAGCCTCCCCTGGCCCAGCTTGAGGCCCTTTGCCCTTGTCCTGTCCCTGTTCCCTGGCAGCACAGCCCGGCCCCCCCTGGCTGTCCCCTCCTGGCAGGGAGTTGTGCAGAGCCACAAGGGCCCCCTGAGCCTCCTTTGCTCCAGGCTCAGCCCCTGCCCAGCTCCCTCAGCTGCTTCTCTCAGGACTGACTCTCTAGAATTATCCTACATTCCATAGTGTAGAACTCCATTCCTGCTTTACACAAGGTGCTTTCACATTTGAGCACTTGTGCTTGTGCAGGTCTCATTTTTGTTATGTAGGCCAGGTATAAATTGATGTAAATGTATAGAAAATAAGAGCTAGTGGGTCTGATTCTGCATATTTTATGGGCCTGCCAGCATCAACAGATCAAATCAGTGTAAGCAGATTTCTTACTTTGGTTTTTGTGACTGTAAAATGTTTAAGTACATCTTCATCTTCCAGCATCTGACAGCAGCACTCCCTGATCACTGCTCTGCATTTGTTTTCTGTGGCCTGTTTAAGGTCAATAATGGATCCCTCAGTGCCCAGGATCAGTCAGGTGTTGCTCCCTAGGATTGAGCTGTCATTCTCCAGGAGCTCCACTGGTTCAGGGAGGTGGCTCAGGGCAGGAGGTGCTGCTTGGTTTGGGAACAGTCTGGGCAGAGCTGGTTCCTCTCTAACTGCTGTGGGTGAGGCTTTGGACAGGGCAGTGCCTGCTCAGCAGCACTGGCTCTGTAGACAGGTGGGTTTGCTGTTGTTATCCCTAGGATGCTCATTTGATGTTATTTGGGGTTATTTTGGGGTGTGTGGTGTTAAGCCTCAGACAATGCTCAGATGTTCTGTTACAATGGGCACAGGTTTCTCACTTTTAATGGCTGTGCATGGAACTCAGACATGAAGAGGTGATCAGAGGGATGGAGCAGCTCTGCTGGGAGGAAAGGCTGGGACAGCTGGGATTGTTCACCTGGAGAGGAGAGAGAACTTTGGGGTGACCAAATTGTGGCCTTGCAGGACCTGGAGGAGCTACAAGAAACATGGAGACAGGCTGTTTCCAAGGGGATGGAGGGACAGGACACAGGGAATGGCTTCCCAGTGCCAGAGGGCAGGGCTGGGTGGGATATTGGGAATGAGGAATTGTTCCCTGGCAGGGTGGGCAGGCCCTGGATCCCTGGCAGTGCCCAAGGCCAGGCTGGACACTGGGGCTTGGAGCAGCCTGGGGCAGTGGAAGGTGTCCCTGCCATGGCAGGGTGAAAGAAGATGAACTTTAAAGATGTTCCCTTCCAGCCAAAACCTCTCTGTGATTCTGTGAAGAGTTGCTCTGTCCATCTAAATTTGAATTTCTGGCATTAAAGCAAAAAATGTTTTCCTCCTTTTTGGAAATGACGTGACAGTGTCCTCTGGTGGCCTGACAGCTGGAGTTCTGCTGCATCTGTTGCTTGCTCACCTTCTTTTTTTTTTTTTCTTTTTCTTTTGCATTTTAATTAGAGGGAATTGTGGCATAATTGCAAACAAAAGGGCTGGACTTCAGTCACTGGCAGGAATTTATGGAATAGTGTTAGAGTATGTGTATATATTTTCTGCAGTAGCAAATGAGTGATATGAGGGGCAGGGACAAGTTTCTTTAGGACATTTCATACATATATATGCATTATTATTTATTTATCTATCTATTTATTTATTATATCCCCTGTGGTACACCTGCACAGGTGAAGCTTTAAGGAAATCCCTGAGATTGAAGCCAGGAATTATTGACAAACTTATTAACTTATTACATAATAGAGCATTAAAAGATCAAAGTAAAACCTTCTGGCATTATTAATCTATTAAGTGGAGTGGAGATTTATTAGTTTTTCCTATATTTCTCTGTGTAGACAGAACTTCAAGCCAGAGTCTGATCTCCAAGAGCCCTTGACCTGTAGTCCTCAGCTTTAGGTCCCAAAATTTAATGCATTTTAACCCAAGCATGGCTTCATCTCTCAGGATCAAGGACTGGTGAACTGCTTCCCTGCATCAGGGTATAAATGTCTGCTTCCCAAAAGGAATGCTAGTTGGAATATTAATAGCAGGATTCAGTTAGTCCAGAAACCAAGGAAGACAGAAAGTCAGTTTAAAGCTCCTCACCAAGCAGATTTTGAGCCTTTCACTGTGGCAAGTGCTTTTCATTCAAATTCTGAGGGAAGAGGTTTGTGGGGTTTTTGTTTGCCTTGAGACTGCATTTTTGGAAGCTAAAAAACTGAAGAAAAATTCATCAGGTGTTCCAGATGTTTGAGGTTTCTGCAAATCAGAACAGGCCTTGAATAGACATGCAACCATAATAAAAAATGGTGGGTGAATTCCCATGGAATCCCAGAATGGTTTGGGTTGGAAAGGACCTTAAAAATCATCCAGTTCCTCCCCCCTGCCATGGGCAGGGACACCTCCCACTGTCCCAGGCTGCTCCAAGCCCCAGTGTCCAACCTGGCCTTGGACACTTCACTTTTTAACCCCCTGAATGCTAAGCTGGTTTGCAACTTTTAGGGAAAACCTCCAAGTTGAAGTGTTGGAATTGAGGAAACTCTCATAGTTTTGGTCTAGGATATTTTCTGGCCTTGGCAGTTGTCAGTGACTGCCTAAATCCTGTAAGGGAATTTTCAGAAATGGACAGAGAAATGGATTTCTGACAGAGAAATTATTTGAGGGCTTGACTCCCATTTCTACCTTAGGAAATGTTGCCTTGATTTTTTGGTTCCAAAGTGAAATTGTTGAGGAATAATTGTGTTAGTGATGGCATTTTTGATCTGAACACAGTCTGACCCAGACCTGAGTGAGTGCAGTTGTAGTTTGGGTATTTCAACAGCTTGATTTTTCTGCCCAAAATAGAAAATATCTGCTATGAAGACATTGCTTACAAACACAGTCTGATTTATGAGCCTTCTGAAGATCTATTTACTTGGCTAAGGAAACGTGCCAGTTAGCTGGGGTGGCACAAAGTAGTTCAAAGCCATAATTAACAAAACAAATCACACACTCTGGTGGTTCTTATCTTTCTTTTAAATAATTAACACACTTTCCCTGTGGTTAGAAAGGTCAGCTCTGGATCCACGTTCCCTCTTTGGCCATTTAAAATATAGTGAAAAATGCTGGAAGGTGATGTCAAGTATCATGAAACTGAAAATCTTCATGAAGTTTTGTTTGCTTCTCAGTCTTCTAGGCAGTGATTCTTCCACCATTTCCTCCTTGATTTTTTTTTTTTGTTAGCTCATCCTTTCACTTTGGCGAAGACAGGGAGTGAAACTATTGCAGGAGCACTGATTTGTCCACACTAATTCACCCTTTTCTATTCTTGCATCACATCACTTTGTTCTCACCAGTTCCACAGTCCTGGATTCCAACATCTTGGTTGTGAGTATCCAAATGGGGAAAAGACCTGTGAGGTTTTGTCCAGGTGTGGTCCCAGCTCTGGGACAGAGGACAGGATCCCTGTGCCTTGTGTGCCACCTGCTCCTTCCTCTGCCAGCTGGATAAACAACTTCCCCCCTGCACTGTGCCACCAAGTTTCGCTTTGGAACCAAAAATTCAAGGCAACATTTTCTGTGGTAGAAATGGGAGTCAGGCCCTCTGACTGAAATAATTTCTCTTTGAGAAAATAATTTCTCTGTCCATTTTTGAAAGGGCCATGCAAAACAAAGGGTTGGCAGACAGAGCCTTGCTCTGTCTAGGGGAGTAATTAGGATTTATTTCAAGAGAAAACATCCTGATGTCAGAATTACAGGGAAAGCACAGCAGCATGGATGGATTGGAAGCAAAGGAAGGTTAATCAATGTAATAAACTTCCCAAATCCCAGAATAAAGGCAGCATAGTTCAGATAGCAGATTATGGATGTGTAATGATCAGGGAATAATCAGAATCCCAGAAGGGTTTGGGTTGGAAAGGACCTTAAAGCTCATCCAGGGACACCTTCCACTGTCCCAGGCTGCTCCAGCCGGCCTTGGGCACTGCCAGGGATGCAGGGGCAGCCCCAGCTGCTCTGGGCACCCTGTGCCAGGGCCTGCCCACCCTGCCAGGGAACAATTCCTCATTCCCAAGATCCCATCCAGCCCTGCCCTCTGGCACTGGGAAGCCATTCCCTGTGTCCCAGCCCTCCATCCTTTGGAAACAATCCTGAAAATTCATCTGGGAGAGCTTTCTGGGTCTCAGCACTAATAATGGGAGAAATTTTGCATTTCCTGTGTAAACAGCACAGCAATATTTGCTTATTACTGTGAAGTGGTTCAAAACACAGCCTGCAGGTACCAAGGTGAAAATTAATTTGGTGAATAACAACTACATTACTGCAGACCCAAAGTTAATCATGGTTAGCAAAGAACCTAAACATTCATGCTGTCACCTGACTAATTGGCTTTTGACATTGAGATATTTTAGAAGATGAATTGTTCTGTCCAGCCAACATAAAGATTCTGTGCCAAAAATAGCCTGCACTTCAAATGGAAAATAATTAAACAATCTATGTGTGGTCCAGAAATTTCTCATGTTTTATTTTCAGTCTTGCAAATGATTCATAGGAAGAGCAGAAATGCTTCAAGAGACATTCTGTGGTGTGAACTCCACGATTCAAGGCAGTGACTGCAAAAGTGGAGGGAAAAATCTACTGAGAAATCAGCTGCACTTGTTCAGGGGTGTAAAAAGATAAACCTGCAAGATAAATTAATGTACAAAATAGAATCAGCAGTGGTTTTGAGGATGCAGCTACATCAAACTGAGCTAAATTCTTTCCTGAGTGTTGGAACTTGCATTGAACACATCTGCACAGCCATTCAAAGGTTTGATTTTTATGAGTGGAAGTTTTGGTATTTAATTAATTAGCCCTGTTTTTCAATTTTTTTTTTTCCTTAGGGTGGTAATAGTTGAGCAAAACAAGTTTTTGGAGTCTTTATTTATTTAAAATTTTTGAGGGAGACCCCTCAGTGTATAGTTTGCTCCCTATTAGGGAAAACTTTGTAAAATTTCAGTCCTGCAAGTGTCAGTTTGGGGTGGTTTTTTTTTGGTATTTATCTCTCCTGTTTTGGCTGTGTTCTTCATTGCTACTGCTTTTCAAAGAAATGTAGCATTGCTTTCTTCATGGAAAATGTACCATTAAATTGCAGATGTCATGCATGAGAGCACTGTAACGGCAAGAAAAGAGATTTGACATGCAAATATGTCAGGATCTAATTCCATTCTTGCTGAAGTCAATGGGAATTGTAAAATTGACTTCAAATGGGGACAGGAGCAAACACAAGATGCCAAGGTTAAAAATGAAAAGGCTTTGCTGCTTAATTCTTATTGTCCTGGCCCCACTCAGATCTGCAAAGCAGCACTGCCTGAGAGTGCCTGGCTTTAATTATTTGTTTAATGATGTTACTGCAGCCTTGCAGGGCAGTCTGCTCCAAGGCACAGGAGGGCTGGTCCTGATGAGCTCTGAGTGCTCTCCATGGACAACATCAGGCTGGGAATGGGGCTCCTAGTCCTTTGTTTGGCCCCTTGGGAGCTTTGATCAGCTCCTGGAGGAGCAGAACATGGGGATGGATCAATGGATTCTTTGGGAATCTCCAGGTATTTCCTGACAACCCTTATGGCTCCATCAAGCAAAGTGGTGACACCTTTTTTTTATGGTTGATTTTTTTTTTTCCCTTGATGCCTTGTTTTCCAAAAAGTGCTTGGGTTACTACAGTGTGTGTGAAGACAGAGGGGTTTCTCTCCTGTGTGGTAGCTTGGTTGGTTCATTTAAAATGTTAAAATGAACATTTTAAAATTTAAAATTAACATTTAAAGTGTTCCAGTGCGGTAATTTCAGGGTCCCTCGTGGCAGAAGGAAATGATGAATCTGACTCCATGTTCTTAGAAGGCTAATTTATTATTTTATGATATTATATTATATTAAAGAATGCTGTACTAAACTGTACCAAAGAATAGAGAAAGGATACAGACAGAAGGTTTAACAAGATACTAATGAAAAACTCATTAGTCCTGCCAGAGTCCTGACACAGCTGGCTGTGATTGGTCATTAAGTAAAAACAATTCACATGAAACCAATCAAACAATGACCAGTTGGTAAACAATCTTCAACCACAATCCAAAGCAGCAAAACACAGGGGAAGCAAATGAGATAATTATTGTTTTCATTTTTCTCTGAGGCTTCTCAGCTTCCCAGGAGAAGAAATCCTGTGGAAGGGCTTTTTCCAGAAAATTTGACAGTGACATTCCAGCTTCCAACTTGTATGTGCTTGGTTTCACCTTTTCATTGGAAGCTGGAGCATTCTGGATGCAGAATGCCCTGGTCAGGAAAAGGGTGAGAGCTTTTCACTGGAAAGTGGAGGGTTTTAGGGAAGCTCTGTGCAAGTTTACCACAGTGTTGGTCTTGGGACTCCTGCTGGTCACAGTGACCCCCAGATGCCTTAGAAAGTCTCTTTTCCCAGCCTGGCAGTCAAAGAAGGAGTCAGAACTCTTCAGTTCTCATTGTTTATTGTTTTTAATCTATAAAATTCTTTCTCTGGCCTGCTGAGGTCTGTTCAGCAGGACAGTCAGGCACACTGACACCCTTGGGGTGGTGTTGTCTTCTAATACTAAAAACCACGTGTACATTTTTTACAATAACTTCCCAATACCCATCACCTGTGTTAGACAGTGAGCTTCTACTCTAAACCAATCCAAAAGTGCCACCATCACAGCAGAAGATGGAGGCCAAGAAGAAGGAGAAAGGCTGGACATGCCCAGATTCCTTCATCTTGCCTCCTGAATCCCCATTCTAAAAACCCCAAAAAATCTATTTTTCACCCCGTGACAAGCTAGTTATTATTCTACTTAGACTTTTGTGGCTTGCAGATCTCCATATAAGGTTGGTAATTTTTTCCATGGGTCATAATCAAAGTCACAGGTGCCTTGGGCTCTGTGCCAGGGTCTCTGAGCCCCACCCTGGCAGGGGTTTGAGCCATCCAGCACAGCCAGAGGGATGTCCTGCATTCCAGTATGTTGGGATTGTAGATCTTGGTGATGGTGCAAAACCCCTTCCCTCATGTTGGGCCCTGGGGTGGAGTGAGGGGAGGAGGATTTGGGGTGAATCCTCCTCCACCAAGCAATGCCATCGCTCCTTTCCAGCTGCTCGTGGGTCAGTGAAGTTTTTATTGCTGGAACCCTCCCTTGGACACACCCCAAGGGACAGCCCTGAACCTGCAGCGTATCTACAGCCAGGAAAGTGCCCCTAAAGCACTGAGAGAAGGGGCAGCCTTCTTCTGGAAGAGCTGATATTCAGGCTCTGAGAGCCAAGATTTACACCCTGCTTTCAACCTCCCCTGCTCCTTAACAGTCTTTTCATTAAACTCTCAGCAGCCCCATATATCCTCTGCTTTTCTGGGAAGACACAGAGACTCCTGAAGCTCTCTGCTCTTAAGGATGCACTGTCAGCAACTGCAGTTCCCTTGGAATTGTATTTGTGAGACACATGGTGTGGTTAAGAGTCTCTAACTTTTGTCTGTAATTCCATTAAGTAAGAAGCATATTCTAATTTGCTTTCAGAAATTATTTCTTTAAGGGTAGAGTTTTTTTACTTCCTTGGAAAATGACTGAGGAGGAGGGAGGAATATTAATATGGGGTTAGTTACAAGCTGAAAAATGAGGATTTGTTGAGTTACACCTTTACCAGACCTTGTTTCAAATGGTTTTGATAAATTCCAGTTGCCTGAGGGGGGAGATAAATAAGATTGCCTTCATAAACTCCTTATGGACACTTGAAATTATCCCCAAAGTGTGTTTGGACTTCCTATTTCACAATGTTTGCTAAAACAGATTCACTTTTCAGATTCAGATTGTTGCCACCACATGTTAAAACACACTCTTGAAAGAATGGAGGAGAAAGAAACTTTTGATGGGATCTCAAACAGCGTTTTTGAATGTCACTGATGATCAAGAACATGATAACAGTGAGTTTTTCATTTTGACATTATGAGAATTTCTCTGGGTTTTTTTATACCAAAGTGAAAAGAGATTTGACTGAGCCTTGAAAAGTGTCACATGCAATTCAGTGATATTTTTGTACTTGTCCCTTCAAATTTCTTCCCTCCTTTGTTCTTGTCTGAAGGAGGGAGGCACATCTGCAACAGGTTCCCTGTGTGAGGAGCAGCCTCTGTTGGCTCTCCCCAGCCCTGTGAGGTGTCTGTGGGTTCAGGGTGAGCTCTGTGGCTGCTCAAAACTGAGTTTTCACAACACAAATCATTCCATTCTTCTCCCAAGAAGTCACTCACAAAAGGCTCATTCTTGTCTAATTTTTGGCTGTTGCTGTCAATAATAAATGCTTTGGGGGAGAGTGAAGGAAAGGATGAAAATTTATAGCAAACCAACAGGAAGGATCTTCTTTAACCCTCCACAGCACTTGATTTCCTACCAGAACTCCTCTGTGACACAAGTAAGGAGCTCTGGCTCCTCTATTCCCTGGGGATATCCCCTCAGGGCATCACCTCTTGGTGCTCCTAGGAACATCTTGGCTGCCAGGAGCTGTGCCAGACCCCTGCCTCAGCTGCTCTTTTCCTCACTGGATTCTCAGATCATTCCATGCAGCTCCAACATTCCTAGGGCTCCCTTCCCTCTCCTGTAGTTGAAGCCAAAAAGTAGAAATACTTTGTAGTGATTTTTTATTCTTCTTTTTTTCTTTTTCTTCTTTTGCTATGATAGCAACCTGGCATTCCCAGCTGTTTGGGGCTTTCTTTTTTAACTTCTTTTGTTGTTGTTTGGTTGGTTTTTTGGAGATTTTTGGTTTTGCTTGAATATTTGTCAGATTTGGTTCCTATTTTTTTCCTCCCCATAAAACTTTCAGTGCCTATGTGCAGAAAAATGGGAATTGTGAGGGGATACCAAAATACAAAGGGACTCTCAGAATTCCAGACTGGTTTGGGTTGGAAGGGACCTCAAAACCCATCCAGTGGCACCCCTGCCATGTCAGGGACACCTTCCACCATTCCAGAGTCTCCAAGCCCCAGTGTCCAGCCTGGCCTTGGGCACTGCCAGGGATCCAGGGGCAGCCCCAGCTGCTCTGGGCACCCTGTGCCACGGCCTGCCCACCCTGCCAGGAGGAATTTTTTCCCTATATCTCCCCCAAATTTCCCCTCTGGCAGTGGGGAGCTGTTCCCTTTTTCCTGTCACTCCATTCTTTGTAAATTGTCCTCTCCACCAGCCAGCCCCTCCAGGCACTGCAAGGCCACAGTTTGGTCCCCTCAAAGCCTCTCCTCTCCAGGCTGAACAAACAGGAATATTTACAATTCAGGCTGTTTACTGAGGAGCTGGGGAGCCCACACCAGTTTTTATTTAAAGCCCAGGAAATCATTCCCACCAAGAGGGGAGTGTGACCGTGTTCACAGGGGTCCCAGGATGAGGGAAGAGACGAGGATCTGACTCCATGTTTCAGAAGGCTGATTTATTATTTTATGATATATATCACATTAAAACTATACTAAAAGAATAGAAGACAGGATTTCATCAGAAGACCAGCTAAGAATAGAAAAAGAATGATAACAAAGGCTTGTGACTGACTGAGACAGTCTGAGCCAGCTGACTGTGATTGGCCATTAATTAGAAACAACCTCATGAGACCAATCCCAGATGCACCTGTTGCATTCCACAGCAGCAGATAACCATTGGTTACATTTTGTTCCTGAGGCTTCTCAGCTTCTCAGGAGGAAAAAATCCTAAGGAAAGGATTTTTCAGAAAATATCATGGCTACAGGGGAGGATCTGGAGGGCGTTGTGGGCTGCTGGCCATGCTGGAGCTGCTCATGCAGGGATGTCTCCCAATATGCTGCTCACAGAAGAAATCAGCCTCATTTCTTTCCAAAATGCACTCAAGGATGTTTGAAGCATCTCCTGGTTTGACATCCATGACATGTTTTGAAAGACAGGATTGCAGATAATGTCAAGAAACAAAACAAAACCCCCGTATTAATTTCCCTCTGTACATTTCTCCGTGTGGGGTGCATCCTTCCCCAGAGTCCTGTCACTGATATTTAATTAATGTACAGAGTCTGATGACTCCCTTGGTGCTGTATCCATGGCTGTGGATGGCTCCAGGGAGGAGCTTACCTGGGAGAGGCTGTGCTCCCTCAGTTATCACTGACAACACAGCACCTGTGGGGTTGTTTTACCTCTTATCACCTTTTTGGCCACACAAATCTTTAATCTCCATGAGGATTTGAGGTTTTTTTGTGGTGTCCTGCTGTTTTGGGGCACCGTTATCATAAAAGAAAGAATATGATATTAAAATATCCTTTTTAATACAAAAGCCACAGGTGGGTCCAGCCACAAAGATGCTCTGGGGACTGGAGCACTGTCCCACGAAGACAAGGAGAGCTGGGGGTGTTCACACGGAGAGGAGAAACCTGGGGAGACCACAGAGACCCTTCCAGTGCCTGAAGGGGGCCTGGAGGGACAGGGACTCTTTTTATGGGCACACGGTGACAGGTCAAGGGACAATGGTTTTAAATTGCCAGAGGGCAGGGCTGGATGGGACATTGGGAATGAGGAATTGTTCCCTGGCAGGGTGGGCAGGCCCTGGCACGGGGTGCCCAGAGCAGCTGGGGCTGCCCCTGGATCCCTGGCAGTGCCCAAGGCCAGGCTGGACACTGGGGCTTGGAGCAGCCTGGGACAGTGGAGGTGTCCCTGCCATGACAGGGGTGGAAATGGGTGGGATTTAATGTCCCTTCCAACCCAAACCAGTCTGAGATTCTATATTTTGAATAAAAGTTATGTTCCCAATGATCAAGAGGTTGCTGTTGGACTGGCAGAGTAAAGTACTCTGAAGAAAATACAGGTGGGAGTTTTCAAAAAAATGTCACTTGTAAGTGAATTATATGGTGCTCACCAAGACACTGTGACAACAAAATTGAATTCGGGTGCCCTTAATAATTGTTGAATAAAATTAACTTCATTTTATACTTTTTTTATGTATCTAACAGTTCCTCCACAAATCTTAGAGGTGGTCCTTGTGCTTTGAGTTGCACTTGATGGTCTTAGAGAACTTTTCCAGCCTTAAGGTTTCTATTCTGTGATTTGGAGGTGCTCTGCTTCAGTTTTAGTGGAGTCTGTGGTTTGTTTGTTTGTTTGTGTGTTTGTTTTGACACCATTGGGCAGCCACAGCTTTTCTGGGCAAGGCCTGTGCCAGGGCCTCACAGGGAACAATTTCACCTTAATATCCAATGTAACCCCACTCCCTACCAGTGTGAGACCATCCTCCCCTGTCCTGTCACTCCATCCCTGTTAATTGTCCCTCTCCATCCTTGTAGGGTCCCATCCCTCCTCCTGGCCCCACAGTGCTGCTTTGGGAGCTCTTTAAGGCTCCAAAATTCCCATTTCTCACACACATTTGGCTGATGCACACAGATGGACAGGGACAGAGAGCTCTGGGGGGGCTGGTGGTGGCCTGAACTGGTGGCAGCAGGAGCCCCTTCCTTCTGTCCCTGGGGCTGAGAGTGCTTGTTTGGCCACAGCGTGACCCAGAGACATCAAACTGAGCTGGTTTCAGGCTTTATCTTTTCCTGCAGGTCTCAGGTGTGTTTTCTTCACAGGAAGGGTGGTCAGGCATTGAAGGTGGTGGAGTCACCATTAGTAAGAGCCTAAATGAGAGATGCAGGGCTCCAGGCAGCTCTCCAAAATGCAGTTTATAGTATCCAAGATGGCACAGCAGTCCAGGGTCATTGGGTGACAGAGCCTGTGCCTACAGCTGTCAGCTCCAGCTGCAGACAGGCCTGGAGACCCTTTGGTTTTGGTTACATTGCATTATATAATTTTCTTTTGGTCACAATGCATTATATACTTTTCTTTTGGTTACATTGCATTATATACTTTTCTTTTAGTTACAATGCATTATAAACTTTTCTTTTGGTTACATTTCATTATATACTTTTCTTTTGGTTACATTGCATTATATACTTTTCTTTTGGTTACAATGCATTATATACTTTTCCTTTGGTTACATTGCATTATATGCTTTTTCTTTTGGTTACAATGCATTATAAACGTTTCTTTGCTGAGCATCTTAACACAGTAGAACCAATCTATACCTTAACTTTTACCCATAGCCTATCATAACTACTATCATTACCATATTCATGTTACTATTCTCCAATCACTAAAAGTTAGTGCATTACAGTTTAAGCTAGAAGTTGTTATTCAGTTTTCTTGCAGTGGAAAATTCTGAGACCTTTTTTCTACTTGCCACATCAGCAGGCTTGTTTGCTTGTGCTATCTTCTTGCTTGGTAAAAACACCCTCTTGTTTGGGGTGGGTTTATCCTTTGCTCTAAGCCATAAAAACCCCTTCTAACTAACACAGCCTTTGCCTCCTTGGTTATCCAGTGAGACTGGCTCAGCAATTCTTTTCTTCTATATCAAAACTTGCTTTCATCTCTATTCCTTCATCAGACTCTACATTCAAAAATCTTTCTGCCAAGCACACATATCTGTGAGACTTTCTTGTCAAACTTTCATCCTTCCCAACAGCATCTGCATGTGGCACCTCATGTCTGTGTGACAGGGTGGTGCTGGCTGTCAGGTTGGACTTGGTGGTCTGGAAGTTGATTCTGTGCTTCTGGAGCAGCAGCTGTGCATGGCCATTCCTGGTGGATCTCAGGACAGCCTCAGTGCCCCTTTCAGGGGGGCTGTCAAAAGCACAAATCACCCAGGGATGGAAAACATCATACCAACATTTCTACCGACCTCTTCCCAAATTCCTGGGACTGCAGGAAGTGCAGCAATCCTTTAGGCAGTGATATTGATGTTCAGGGAGCTGTGCTCCCTCCAAAAGCTCCCTGTGTGTGTGCTCTGTGTGCTTTCAGCAATGGCAAATAGAGCAAGGATTTTTTTTTTTTTTTTTTTTTTATAAAGCACATTTATCTTCCAGCCCTTGACCTGGGCTCAGTAAATGAAAACGTAGCAGAACTGAATCCCCACAGGATCAGGAGAGGGGCAGTGCAAGCAAAAGGGAAAATAAAGAAAAATGTACTGGCACTTGTGCTAAAGGACAGCAGAGCAGGAGCCGCTTTGTGCCTGTAAAAGTCACATTTCTTACCAATAATTCCTTATCCCTGGTGGGCAGAGGGTGCTGCCCATCCTACTGTGCCTGAGACACCACATTTCCCTGAGTGTTTCCAGATTTGGGTATTCACATGCCCTAGGAACAATTTCTGCATCATTTCCTTTGCTATGAACCCTCCTAAGGTTATGTTTTGCCTCTGCAACACATAATAGAGGGAGCAATAATGCTTTCCCTTTCCTTCATGAGAAACCTCCTGTGGTAACAGCTTTAAGGAGAGCTCATAAAAGGCTCCCTTTCCTTCAGTGGTTCCCTCCAGGAATCTCCTATTGATTATTCTGTAGACAAAAGAGGGAACTAAAGAGTTGCTGTGCAAGAATATTGTACAGCATGAGGCAACTAAAGGGAGATCCTGACTGCAGTTTTACTGGGGTGGGAGTGGGGCTTGGCTCTTCAGATTCTTCAAATCAGAAAATGCAGTTGATAAATTCAGGGGTAGCCATGCAAAAATGGAAAATGAGCTGCCAATCTGAAACCCAGCAATTATTTCATTGCTGACATTGATGTTGCTTCAAATTTTTCAAGTGGTTTAATAGCAAAAGGTTTTTTTGTGTTTTTGTTTTTTTTTTTTCTGGAGCATAATTCATGAAACACTGCCAGTGTTTGATAAAATCGTGTTGGTTTTGCTGGCAAGAGCAGTCCAGTGTTTCTGACAGAGAGCAATCTTTTCTGTGCAGGACACCATGTTCAGGTCAGCAATATGGGAAAAGATTGGCAATATTTGAGATCCTTGTGTGCTTTCCTGCTTCAAAACAGGCACTGGCTGGTTAAAATGCAGTGATAGCAGAAAGGCTATTGAAAACTTTGGGGTCCTTGTCAGCTGTTGACTGTTTGCCCCCTTTTGCTTGATTCTCTGTGAAATGCATGCATTTATTAGCACCTTTGCTTTTGGAAAGCTGCAATCTCTCAAACACGAACAGTTTGCACCTTGGAGGTTGTCACACCTACTTTAGGACTGGGGGAGGAGTTCAGGATGCATCCAACCTCTTTCCCTGCCAGGATAAGAAAAATCTGTCTCATTTCCTTCATCATAAGTCTTGTGAACAAATTAAAACTCTTGGCTGTTGGGAAAATTTGAGTCTCCATCTTAACTTGGACTGTTACCCTTTGAGTAACTAATTCTTAAAGGTTCTTTTTTTTTTTTTTTAAACAGAACGTTTAGGTATTTTCCAAAGTTTTTAACGCATAGCAAAACAGAATAGATGGTGAAATACCTGGCCTCATGAAACCCACCCATGGCCAAACTGAAGGAGGAGGGTTCCTGCATTTCCTTTCCTGAGCAGATTTTGCTTTGTAGTCATCATCACATTTGAGGTGGCTTCCCTGACAAAGGACTGGGAGTTATTCCTTTGAATCCCTTCAAGAAAAACAGGGAACTGAGCTCTTCTTGCACTTTGTGGCTGGGAGCTCTGATATTCTGATACCTCAGGAGCAGCTCTGGCTTAGGAGGAAATATCAAACTCTTGTGCTCTTCCTGGAGAGCCTGACTTGTGCTCCATAGCAAACCTTCTAAAGGAGCATTGATCATCTCAAGGACACACAGGGGTCTCAGTTTTCGCTTTTCCAGGGCCTGTGTGTGAGTGCTGAGCTGTTTTGTGTGCCCAGGCAGGGGAAGGAGTCAGGAATCAAATCATGTCTTTATGAAACACAGATGTGAGCTCTGTCTAGCTCTGAAATGGGAATTCAGGTTTTCCTCCCTCCTCCTGCTGCTGCTGGGCATCTGAGCCTTAATAGGGTGGTTTACAAGTGTCCTACAAACAGGAGCATTTTCATTCCTTGCTCCTGGCAAGCTGCAGTGTTTTGCAATTGGGGACATCTCTGGACAAGGCCTTCAGGTGACTTTAAATGTCCCTGGCTGGGGAGAATGAGCACTTGATCAGGTATAACTAAGGCTGGCTCATTTTTACAGTGGGCAGGCAGGGGGGAGATCAGGGCTGCCTGAAGCTTCCCTGTCAGGGTTAAGCACAGAATGCACATATCTTGGTTTTTTTCATTGAGCTCAGCTTTGACTCTTGCAGCCTTCGAGTGTACCTGAATTGGATATACCTCAATGAACTCATATTTGTTCTTTTGGTTATAGAAAAAAACATTTGTAAGCACAAGCATTTAAGATATTTTATGCTATTCCTAAATTTAATCACAGGTGTCTTGAGAGTATTTAGTGATCTCCTTGAAAACAGGAATGGTGCAATTTAGGGATTCTCTGTTGAGAATGAAATGAACCATGGAGCACAAACTCTGAAGAAACAGCAATCCCTCCTGTTTTCAGGGTGTGGAGATGCTGAATTCAGTCCCTTCAGTGCAGCAGTGACTGCAGGAGAGTGCTGGCACTTCATTCTCTGAACAGGCTTCCCTGGATAACTAATGGAGGAGGAGAAGGGCTGCTTGCACCATTTGTTCCTTTCCAGGCAATTTTTCTTTGGCTTGGTTTAGTGTCAGGCTTTAGCAGCTTTAAAAAGGCTGTGTTGAGTTGTATACTGAGAATGTGCTCTAGGAAAACTCCTTTCCTGGCCTCAATCTTTCTCATGGCATCAGAAATCAGCTGCACAACACCTGTATTTCCCCAAGGTCAGCCTTAGTCCAAATTATTCCAGTTATTCCAACTTATTCCAGTTATTCCAACTTCTGATTTTCTTGGCTTCAAAATGGAGAGAGGCTTTTAAGAGAGTCCTGAGGACTGATTTGTGCCTGGTGCTCCTGCAGCTGGGTGCATCCATTTGAAGCTCTTTAAGGTGAATGGACACAGGAGAGGCAGCTTGAAGTGCATTTGTGACCACAGAACCCCAGAATGTTTTGGGTTGGAAGGGACCTTAAAGCCCATCCCATTCCAACCCCTGCCACAGGGTTGAATCCCCTGGATTCTTGGATAGCCAGTCAAGCTTTGCTTCAGTTGTTTATGTCTATATTTTTGTTAAGGATAAATCAGCCACAAAATATGTTCCCCCAAACAAACCCAAGTGGAACTTTGTGCACTGGCAGCTTTCCATCCACTTCATATTGATGATTTAAAAGCAGGGCTGAAACCAGGTGTTAAATTGACCCTGCCTGAAAAAAAACAGCTGCACATTATTCTGTTCAAGTGGCCAAACTGTGCTGATGCAACAGATCCCAGCATCGACCACACGAGCAGCTGGCATTAAGAGCACACTCCCTGCATGCCATATTTGAAAGTTCAGCAGGTCATTGTGGAAATTTGAGATGGTGAAGCTGAGTCACTGTTAAAAAAAAAAGGATCTGTGTAATTCCAGCCATGCTTCAAACAGAAATGACTGCAGCTTTAGAATTAGGTAATTATTATTTCAACTTAGACAGCTCAACTTGTTTATGGCCACTCTATTATTGAGACAGTATTGCTTAAAATTATTTCTGGGAATACATTTTAAAAATTAGACCTGGGGAGTATTGAAGTAAAAATTCTCACCCTGATGATCTTGGGAGTTTGCTGGATGTTGGTGTCTAGTGGCCTCTTTCATTATCACTATGTAGGAACATCCAGCCTACAACGCTGGTTAATACTAAGGAAAGTTTAATTCATTGAATTTCTGCATTTTATTTGAAAAATCAGGAGATTCCAGAGTCACAGCTTGTTCTCTAGGTAGTATTCTATCCACCCAGTTCACGAGGGAAATCCAGGTGTTTTGGTACATTTGTGTGATTCTCTGACAGAATCAGAGTAGGCAAAATGAAGATTCAATTATTTTCATTGTCTGCTTTTAGAAGGGGTTCTCACTGTCTGCAGGGCTGAGAGACCACAGGGAGATTCCATTATTTGGGAATAATACAAATATTACAGGAGTCAGTTTATCAGCAAACCAGTCAGCTCTTGATAAAATATATCTTTCATGTTCATATTTAACAAGCCATTGCTTTTATACCCTCTAATTTATGGTAGGAGTTTGTAAGGTTGCGATTTCACATCATAGTAATTGTTTTTAAAAGACATTCAAAGGAAATATCATTCCTGGAGGCTCTGAAAGCTGCAGAAGGGGTGGGTGCCTCAGTCCTCACTGCCAAGAGCAGAACAGAATTGTTTGCATTTTGTTCAGTTCTGGAAGTGAACATTTTGGGAGGTGACTGCTTGGATGGGTGGAGGTGATATGTGGAGTTTCTCTCACCTGATGATTTTTATTCCTTTGAGAAGCTGGTGATCCTTAGGTTGATGTTGCATTCTTCAGGAGGATAAAACTAGCAGAAAACAGGATTTTTTCATGATTTTGCATTCTGTTAGGTTATTTCTTGTGGGTGGTGGCTCAGCCAGAGCTCTACTGGGGTCTCTGATAACATCTCTGCTTCTTTCCTCATCAACCTTTACTTCAGCCTCCTCTTTATGTATCTTCTTTCACCAATAGCTTGAGCCACAGAAAGAAAAAGAAGAGAGATTTTGGCAGCTTCATCCCTGCTGAGTGTGTCTTGCTCTCAGTTTTGAAGAAGGGTGGCCTTGGTGGGAGGAGAAAAGCAGCAAAGCAGAGTCCTCCAGTGGTACAGCCACCTTGTTTTGTGGCCCTGGTTTCAGCTTGTCCAAACTCTCTGGGTGTTGCTCAGTGGAGAGTTAAATCATATCCCAACTCTAAATCCAGGTGGAGAGGGCAGGCACAGCTCCTCCAGAGGAGAAGGTCTGGAGTGGGTGCTTGGAGGGGTAACAAACAACGGGGGCTCTGTCCCATGCCAGGAGAAAGATGCACAGCAAGTGTGTGGTGTGGAGGAAACAAGGCAGGCTTTAGCATGACAAAAGGCAACTGGAGTCGTGTTGGAAGTGATTAGAATTCCATGAATAAGCTGGTGTGCTGCAAAAAGTGGTAAATAAGTGAAGTCTCCAAATGCAAACTGCTGTGCAAACACGGAGAGGCAGCTGTCGTTCCAGATGCCAGGAACAGCTCAACAGGGAACAGCTTTTCACCACCTGATCATTGCTATTGTCTGCAGAGCTCTCAGTAGCACCCAGAGCCCTGAATCCAAAGCCAGGATGCTCTGGGAACTGGTGATTGGCTTTTCAGACCAGCAGAAGCAAGGAGCAGAGCACTAATTAGAGAATCCAACGAGTTTTCCACAGAAACCTTCAGAAACAATTCCAAAACTCTTCAGAGAACAGCCAGGTTTGGAGCACCCCTCTTTGGGACTGATTAAAGGGACCTGGTGAGAGCTGTAGATCCCAAGACTACAGGAATTAGACTCCAAGCTTTTGGGAAGCACAACTAGCAAGAGCTTTTTGGGTTCACTCCTTCCAGTGAGGTCATTGTACCCCTGGGCACTGCCACCCTCTGGGAGGGCTCTGCTCACTCCAGATTGCAGCTAATCAGGAGAAAAAATGTGGATTTAAGGCTGAAATGAAAATTGTATAGAAGGAAAAGCCATAGGAGGTAAAAAAAAAACCTTGTTCACCCTAGTGGGAGACAGAAGAGATCACTTTTGGATTCTTTTTAAAGGTGGTTGCTTGGATCTGCTTCCAAAGTTTTGGCTACTTGAGGTCATCCCAGCAGGGAAAGGTTGGATTACTTCTGGTAGCTCCTATAATCCAGTGCAGAGATGGGTAAAAAATGTAATTTAGCTGTAGTATAATTTTCAATTTCCATGTAAGATTTGTTTTTCTTTTAAATGCTTTCAATTCCAGCTGTGCTGCAGGATTGATACCCTGCATTCTTCCTGTGCTTGCCAGCTCCATACCCAGATCTGCCTTTGCTTGCAAAGCAACTCTTAGAGAAAAAATGTTTTAGAGCAAATGTTTTACTAGAATATCCTAAACACATCATTATGCCAGGGGCACTGTAGGAAAACTAGGATGGAAGAGAAATAATACTGTCATTAATTGGAGAAGAACATAAACCTTAATTTTTCTTGTTAAACAATCTCGGCGTTTGAGAGTTTCTCCCACACATGTTGATAAAGTGGGAGAATGACAATGAGTGTTACAATAGCACAGTCATTGAGTATTAAAAGTGTGTTTCATTTCATTTTAGATGCCTGAAACCAAGGAGAGAAACTCCAAGTTTCTATCAGAAAATAGCTTCAGTGAAGGAGAAGCTGCATTTGGCACAGTGTGTTTTCCTTCTTTTGTTTTCCTCATAAAGAGGAGAGAAAAAGATTTTGAATCTTTGAAAATGAGCAAAAGTAGACTTCAAATTAATGAAGGAGATGTATTATTGCAGATCCTAATCACAAACATCTCACATACGATTAATCATGTTACACTTGTTTGTGGTTAACAATTGCAGTAATTGAGTTTTAATTTAAATGGTGAAATTGAGATTTGACATTTCAGATAGGCAAGTTTGGGAGATTGAGGTTAACACTAATTTTTGTGTGATTGCAGTCACGAATTGAATGAGAAGTTTCATTTCTGTCTTCTGATATTTCCTCAATGATTGGGAAAGTCCATAAACACTCCATTTGCATTTCATTTTTTTATGCAGTAAAGCTGCCAAAGTTTGGATGAGTTTTTGAGCCACCTGGTCTAGTGGAGGTCCTTCAAGGCACCACTGTGGCTGATAAAACAGGAATTGTGGTGTCCCATCCTAAGGCTGAAGTGCCATGTGTAATCTGTGCTACTTTTTAATGGACTTTCTTTTAGATTTCTGCTGATTTGAGTTCATCAAGTCTCTTTCCTCACAGGATTTTTCATCCTTTGAATGTGCACTCAGCACATTCAAACCCTGGGCACTGAGTGCTGTGGCTGGGAGTTGGTGCCTTCCTTTTGGGCCAGCAAACTCTACCCTGGTTCATTTCTCCCCTCTTCTCCCATTTTCTCTGGGAAATTTGGTTCTGCTTGGCATGGGGGTTCCTAAAATTTCTGCTATCAAATATTTCCCTTAAGCCTTATATTTTCTGTATTTATACTTGGAATCATTATTGATTTGCTTCCTTTTATCTATTTTGCTGCATTGAGAGCATTATATGGAGCAAATTTCCTTGACACAGTGTATCCATACTTAATCACTGTGCTTGAATTAAAAGGATACACGGGCAAGAGCAAATTCTTTTGAACAAAATTCTCTGAAGCTGCTTCTCCCAAATCCCAGCCTCCAGTAGTTCATGTCTGGAGCTCCTCAGCTTCTGTTAGAGCAGAAAAAGCAAAGCAGAAAGATGGAAAGCCATGAACAAAGTGCTCCTGGGGTCTTTTTTTGGTTTTGTTTTGGTTTGCTTTGCTTTCATCTAAAAATAGAAGTGCTTTCCTTTTCTGTGGGCTGCATTCACAGCACCCAAGGACAGGAGTGAATTTAGATTTGTGCCAAAGGGATTAAATCAAGCTGGATGTGGAAGGGACGAGAGTTTCTTTGGGTCACAGATGAAAATCTGTTTCTAATTTGCAGTCTAAGGGGAGAGGAAGGGAAGTTTCCAGGCACCTTCAAGGACAGGCACCCCAAAGGCCCAGTCAGTGCAAAGAAAGCCTACAGGAAATTGAAGAGGAAGTTTATCCATGGTATTTTTTGGGTGTTGGGAAATATTGATCTCCAAAGCAAATGAAAAAGAGATTTGAGCCCTGTGCATTCAGAGAGAGCAATGGGAGCAGTTCAGGATTCAGGAGTGGATGGAGGTCAATGTGAGTGGAAGTGTTCTTCTGTCCATCCAGAACACTCTGCATCTGCTGCAATTCAGACAGAATGTCCTCATGTGAGGAATTATTGATAAAACCACTTGGGGAGGCTCTTTCTCAGGAGCCAAAGTGATGGGACAAGGAGCAGTGGATACAGGCTGAAAGAGGGCAAATTCAGGTGAAATACTGGGAAGAAATCCTTCCTGTGAGGGTGGGCAGGCCCTGGCACAGGGTGCCCAGAGCAGCTGGGGCTGCCCCTGGATCCCTGGCAGTGCCCAAGGCCAGGCTGGAGCAGCCTGGGACAGTGGAAGGTGTCCCTGCCCATGGCAGGGGTGGCACTGGATGGATTTAGGGCAGCTGCAAAAGGTAATGGTTGAATCCAGTGTTGTTCAGTCAGCAGGAAAGTGGTGGGGCAGAGGTAGGAACTGAACTTCCAGAGGTGCAAGAGGTTATTTGCCACTCCTAGAGGGACTGGGGAAAGCACAGGCACAGGAAATATTCCTGTACTTGAATAAATAGCTTGGCAAATGGAGGAAGTGTGAAAGCAGTGATTGGTGAGTGGTGGCTGGGGAAAGCACAGGGAGTGCTGAGAGGTCCATTCCAGTCCTTTATTCCCTGCCTGTTCACTTTGGGATGATGCATTTGCTGTTCTTGTTTACAGGCACTTGGCAGTCTTTTATGCTCTGTCATGTCCAGGAGTTTAACAGACTAAACCCTCAAAAAGAGCAGGGAAATGTGGAGGCAATGTCCCTTATCTTTGCTGATAATCAGATCTGGATATTGCAAGAATGAATTCATTACTGAGGCATGGTAGGAGCAAAGCTGATGCTCTTGTTAAGCTGAGCTGAAGGTAGATTTAAAAGGTGAAAAATCTTTTGATTTAATAAAAAATAAATAAGAAAAAAGAGTATTGCATTTAGAATACTCTTTTCCATGTGTACCAAAAAGGCTTTTATTCACTTCAGAAACAATTTGAGTCACAGAACACGGAATCTCCAAAACCAAGAAGGCAACTCAATTTCCAGGGAAGTTAATGGAAAAATTTCTGGGAATGTTATGACAGGTCCTAGAATGGTGAGGATGATAAGTAGGGCAATTCAATAATCCCACGGGGAGAAGATCATCATCTCTGTTAAGATAAAGTTGTTCATTTTCACTGGGATTTGTTTATGAAGTGCACTGAGTACGCCTCTGACTTGATGGCACGTGTGACAGTCAAATATAAACCCGAGACTGGGCTGCTGGGGAAGAGAGGCAGCTCCTGGAGTCCAGGAAATCCATATGCCTTCAGCTTCAAAAGGAATTGTAGATTCTTTTTTCCCCCTTTTAAATACTACAGAGAACAGGAAATATTTTGTGTTCATCCTGAACCAATTTTTTATGCTGCAATTAAAGAACAACATGAAGGTTTTCCCCTCCCTGTGGGCTCTGTGCCAGTGTCTCTCCCTGTCCACAGGTCATTCTTCAGCTCCAGAGGTGGGAGATGGAGCTCAGGGGAGAGAAGATGGAGCAGCTTTTATTGTCCCCCAGCACAGCTTCCTGCTCTTCCTGAGGTGCTTTTTGCAGCCATTCCAGTGGGAAAATAGGGAATTGCTTGTGGGTTAGAGCATTTCAGAACCCAGAACATGACCTTTTTTGCTTTTGCTGAAGGCATTCCCATGACTGTGGCCCTTCCCCTCCAGGATTTGGGTCATGTCAGTACCATTCCCACTTCATTTCCTGGGTTTTTTTGCCTTGCTAGGAGCCAGTCCTTTGTTCTGTGGCTCAGCCTACAGCCCCTGACCACTTGTGCTTGTCCTTTGCTGCACCACTGAAACCTTTGCAATGTTCTTTTTGATCATTGGAGGGTTTAGTAGGCTAAAATATACATTATTGACACATATTCTCCTGCTGGGAGAAGTCAAATGTGCCAGTTATTTGGGAAAACTAGTGACTCCAATTAGGGATCCACAGCAAGGCACAGTTTTCTCTCCATTTATCTTCTCCACTTGCCACTAAAGTCATAATGGAGATTTTATTCCAGCTTCTCTATTTAACTGCAGTTAAATTGGAGGATTTTCTCTTGTCTTTGATATGTTAACAGCTCTAAGAGGATTTAAAGGGAGGTTTTCCCTCACACAGTTGTTCCCATTCATGCCTTTTGCTCTGGTTTTCTGCTCTGGACCTCTCCTTTGCTCTTTGGTGTGATCTCCATCCCACTCCCTGCAAGGATCCTTGTCTTAACTGCTCAGGGGATTCTCATAGGAGTAGGGATGTGTAAGTTGCCTCATTATCTCATCCTCATCTTTACTCACATCTAGTATTTCAGTCAGAAAAGATTTAGTTTGGGATATATATATATAGATAGATATATACACACACACACACACATATATATATATACACACATATATATGTATATTCCTTTATTTCTTAATTATAGAAGAAATAAGTAAATTATTGTTAATAATAATAATATATGGATTAGGGTACCTTGCTCCAGGTACTCTGTGAGTTCTGATGTAAGAATCAAGGAATGGTTTGGGTTGAAAGGGACCTTAAAATGTTGTGAAATCCAACTCCCAGAACTGAGCAGCTCCCTGTGCATCCTTCCATCCCCTGCTCGTGTCTCAGGTAATCACAGACTTTTGGGGGGTGGCTGTCACTGGAAGGCAGCAGCTGTAAAAAACCTCCTCAGCTCCTTTTTGTCAGCCATGGGAGTTATCTTGACTCCTTCTTGTCTGTTGTCTGCAATTAAATCCTGAACAGGCAGCTGGGATTTGCAGGGCAGACAAATGAGCTGCCTCTCCTGGGGACACAGGTTTTGGTTGGATAATAGCAGCTCTGGAGGTTAGTAAAGAGGAGAGCTTTGGTGTGACTGGATTGTGTTGCTTAATGACAACACAAATGCCAGCAGTGGGTTGTGCCTGAGCTGCTGAATTGCAGGCAATTTGTTTAACTCCTGATGTCAGAAGTTTATCAAGGTTGTTATTTTTAAAAAATAATATTCATACACTGGAAAAAACAGGAAAAGGAAAATGAACTTGACTGCTGGTTAGCTTTTGCCCAGGACTTTTCTCTTGACCCTGAGCTTGGCATTTTAGAGCTGGTTAAATAGAAATGTTTCTCTGTACTGCATCCATGTCCTCGCTCCATGTGCCCTCTCTGGCTGCTCCCTTGTGGGAAAATGCCAAGGCCAAAGATGTTCTGCCTTTTCCAGAGTGGATGCTTTCATGTAACATAGAAAACGAGGCTGAGATGTGTTGGGTGCTTTATTTTCTAAGAAAAGGTGAGTGAACAGGCAGTTTTCAGTATCACAATTCACTGCTATGGAAGAGAGAAGCCCAAGTGATCAGAGATTTATTACAGAAAGGACATTTGAGCTGGATCATCTGGATAAACCCCAGCTACATGAAAGGCTGTGTTTCACAGCAGTTGATGCAGAAGCTCCAGAATCCTTTTGAAAGACCCCTGTGAGGAGTATTCATGCAAAGCTCTGTAATAAATCAGAGACAAAAATATTTAGATTGGTTTCACAAAGCTGCTCTTCACAGAAAGCAAGTTCTCTGAGGAAATCTGTTCTATTATGCATTTAAGTAGCTGTGACATTAATCATTATGTCATTAATAATTTGACATCAGTAATTTCCCCCATCATTTAATCCCTTTTAGTCTCTCTGCTACAAGATGCAAGCATTAAAAACAATCAGACTCAGTGTTTTCCCCTCTGTCCTCGGAGCTGGTTCATTTTTAGGTGATGTGGAGAAGTCAATTCATTAATACCAGATTTGTGGGCAAGTTCAGCTGTCTTCTGGGTCTCCATTTATCACAGTTCATGTTGGTTCATGTCGCAGGTCTGTTTCATCTAAGCCTTTTCCTGCTCTCTCCAGCATTCTCAGACGAAAATTCACTTTGTGATTTTCCTATTGTTGGTTGGACAGGGTGAAATTTTTATTTCCAGCTTTTTTCATTGTGTTGGTTGGGTTGAATTACCCTGGGATTAGCTGTAGTTTCCTTATGGAGCTGCAGCTTTGGAAAGCTCAAAGAGAAGGGTAAAATAACTGCAAACAAGGCCTGGATCTTCTCCCAGCTGACAGGAAGGAAGTGGCAGATGGATTTGTCAGTGGGCTTAGAGATGATTAAATAAAAGCAGAGTGTTAGAAGGGTGATGTTATCAAGCACAAAGAGTTTATAAAATTCAACAGATGTGGCTTTAATTGTGTGGCAGCAGCTCAGAGCTGCACTGGAGGACATTCCTAGATAATACCAAGGCAGATGAGTGTGTGCATTGCAGGGCTGTGGGGGCAGAGATAAGGCTCCATTTGCATATTGCTTTCATTTGGTTCCCCTGTTTCCACAAGTTGCACTTGAGGACAACGCTGCTCTTGCCTGGGCTGAGTTACTGTGTTTGGTTTTGGAGGATTTTTGTGGAAATATGAAAGCAGTTTGAGGGTGCAATGACTGCCCAAGCCACTGCCATTGCAGTGATGGTTTCCAGGAGAGATGGGACTGTGGCTGAAGGGAAAATCCCCTCCAAGTCTGGCTGCTTCCATCCCCATTGCTTGAGGCAGGGTGCGTTGTCTGCACGTTGCATTCTCCATCCAGTTCCATTCATTTATCCCCAGCTGCATTTAGAATCCTTCTCCTCCTCTTTTGGATGCCCACTTGTCTGCAAATTCCCTGCTTCCCATGGTGTCCTTGGCTTCTGGGTGCCAAGAGAGTGGAGTCACTGCCCTGGGCTGTGGGGTGACCAAGAGTCCAACACTTTCTGTGCCCTCCCCACCAAACCAGAGCATTTCCAGCACAAACCTCTTCCTTTGCCCTTTTAATTTACTATTGCTCCATATTTCCTGCCCTTTTACTTACCTTCACTTTTATCACTTACCTTTGACTTCCCTCTTACTCACTACTGATCTCTCTTGACCATCAGCCCTTTTCCTCAGGAGCTTGTGTTTTGCACCTATTTTAGTCTATTTTGCACCTATTTTAGTCTATTTTGCACCTATTTTAGTCTGTTTGCTTCCTGGCCATCGAGAAGGAAAAGGGATTTTTATTTTTTTCATGGAAATCAGTGCACATCATGCTTGGGATAAAGGGACAAGGTGACAGATCAGCCATGTCACAACCCCCAGGGCAGGAAAGATGAGGACCTTGCAAAGTAAAGCTGCTCTGAGGAGTGAAGCTGTCAGGAAGCTCAAGAGATGGACACAGACAGGGCCTCTGGTTGAGAAGGAGTTTTTCAGCAGATGCAAATAAAAAAGGGATGAAAAAACAATACAGGAATGTGCTGGATGGCATGAAAGGCATAATAGTCCTTGGCACTGGTGCCATTGAGAGGGGAAAAAAGCAAAATGCTAACAAAGGTGAGTGTGAGGAATGTGAAGGAAGAGTGTGAAATGAAGCTTTAACTGAGAGCTCCATCTCTCTGAGTCTGACACCCCGTTGCAGGGGAAGAAGCATTTAGGGGTATGTACAAAAAGGGGAAAAAAATTAAAAATCAAAAGGAATCCATAGTGTGTAGCTGATGGATACATTCCTGTGCCATTTTCCTTGCTCTTCTGAGGGGACAGGGATCTAAAAAAGCTCCCAGAGTGCTCCAGGAAAGGAGGAAGATGTACAACCAATTTCCTATGACATATGGGCACCCATCCCTCCTCTGAAAATGTGGGCATTAGTTAATGGATAAAACTGTCATACTTGGCTTTTAACATTAAAAGCAGGGTCTTTTGGAAAGGAGAATGCTCTCCCAAATTGGAGTCTGAGAACAAGATCTCAAGATTTTATGTGATTTGGCACCTATAGTAAGTTGAGTTGTCTAATAAATGGCAGCAATTCATCATCTGCTTAGGGAGTCTGAAGTTTAGTAGGCAGTCATATAGTGTGGCTTTTGGTGCCTACACTACCTCAGGGAAAAAAAATCATGGATTTTGGAGGGGCAAGGGGATTATGGCTTGATTTATTTGGCAACAAAATTGACTATAAAACTACTTTTACTATGCTCAAGGGAGCAAGGCATAGGGATGTCATATTGAGTAATAATGTCAGGATAATATCAAGGTCTTTGGTCATCTCACTGATTTCACACAGGCAAAGCCACAGATATAAAACACTTGATACCAGTGGAATAGGACATTTCATGTGGATAATAAACACCTGGGAAAATTAATGACCTGTCTGGCTAAAGAGATAAACCCTGAGTCACAATAAGTGAGAGCACTGGAGGGAGAGCCAGTGTTTAACTGTTTTAGTGCTGCCTGAAGTAGCACTTACCAGGGGAAATGTGGTTTGTACATCAAATATCCCTACAGCAGAGCCAGTGCTGCACCAAAGGAGTGCCCTGAGGTCTTCTGAGCACTGCCTAATTGCAGCAGCTGATAAATGAAGTGCATTTGTTGTAAGGTCTCTTTTCCCTGGGACACATTTTAATGGCAAAGGGGTCAGAGCTGGCAGTAGCCAGGTGCCCACAGCCTGTGCCAGTGGGACACTGGGAGACTCCTCACACAGGGATTGAGCTTCCCTGAGTTTTGCCTGGCTCCACAGTGAGGTGCCCAGGATTACACAGCAAGGTCCAGGAGGGGTGAGCTCATCTGCAGCTCTGGGCTCTCAGAGCCCAGCAGGTCCAGCCCTGTGTCGTGTTCACAGGGGTCCCAGGATGAGGGAAGAGATGAGGATCTGACTCCGTGTTTCAGAAGGCTGATTTATTATTTTATGATATATATTATATTAAAACTACACTAAAAGAATAGAAGAAAGGATTTCATCAGAAGGCCAGCTAAGAATAGAATAGGAAAGAATGATAACAAAGGTTTGTGACTCAGACTCTCTGTCCGAGCCAGCTGGGCTGTGATTTGGCCATTAATTAGAAACAACTGCATGAGACCAATCCCAGATGCACCTGTTGCATTCCACAGCAGCAGAAGATCATTGTTTGCATTTTGTTCCTGAGGTCTCTCAGCTTCTCAGGAGGAAAAATCCTAAGGAAAGGATTTTTCATAAAAGATGTCTCTGACACAGCCCCTGTCAACCCCTCAGGGGCTGCATTGGGAATGTGAAGCACATGGAAGCAGCAGCACTTAGGACCTTGTGGCAGCAGATCCCAGAGCTTTTCCATCTGGGGGCATGGCTAGACAGGAGCCCAGGGGTGCCCAGGGGGGCATGAGGACAATGGGGACCAGCCATAGTCCTGCTGAGGAACCTCCAGGGCTGTGTCCAGTTCTGGATCCCCAGTCCAGGAAGGACATGGAGGGGCTGGAGCGTGTCCAGGGAAGGGGCTGGAGCCCCAGGAGGGGCTGAGGGAGCTGGGCAGGGGCTGAGCCTGGAGCAAAGGAGGCTCAGGGGGCCCTTGTGGCTCTGCACAACTCCCTGCCAGGAGGGGACAGCCAGGGGGGGCCGGGCTGTGCTGCCAGGGAACAGGGACAGGACAAGGGCAAAGGGCCTCAAGCTGGGCCAGGGGAGGCTCAGCTTGGACAGCAGCAGCAATTTCTGCATGCAAAGGGTGCTCAGGCCTTGGCAGGGGCTGCCCAGGGAGCTTTGCAGTGCCCAGCCCTGCAGGTGTCCCAGCAAGGGCTGGAGGTGGCACTTGAGGACATGGTTTCATGGTGAACAGGGTGGTGGCTCTGTTTGGCAGCTGCACTTGGTGATCTTGAAGGCCTTTTCCTACTTCACTGATCCTGCAGTTCCATTGCAAGCAGATGAAATGAATCTGTCCTAAAGGACAGGGAAATTCAGGTTGGGCTCTCCCTCTGCTGGGCTTGTTTCTGTTTAATTTTTTGTTTGTTGTTTAGCTTTGACCTCCTCTGGTGGTTTTTTATGGGGACTGTCCCCCACATGCAGTGGGGTTGATTTCAGCAAAGAGTTCAAATGCACCCTTCCCTGCAAGCCTTGGATGCTGCTGGAGGCAAAGCTGAATGAACTCCTCAGTGGAGTGAGGAGGACGTGGAGGACGTGCCCTGAGCTCTGCTGGGTTCCTGCTTAATAATCTGCTCACCTGACAGGGTGTTTGACAGGACAAACTGAATTAAGCAGAGGTGAGGAAAGGGCAGTTTGGAACTCTTGCCAGAAAAATCTCTCCATTTTTCTCCCTCACAAAGATGATATTCACAGTAAAAGGGGAAGAAAACAGATCAAACTCCTCTGCGGGTACAAAGCACATGCAACAATTGATCTGCTGCAGCAGTGCCATTTTCCCCTGTTCCTTAAGGTGACCAAAATTGAGACTTTAAATGGCCTTGTAGAAGATATATTTATGTCTTCCCCAGTAAATAGATTCATTTTAAAGGAGAGAAAAATCTGTGTGCAGTTCAAAAGGACCTCCTGAGCCTTGGGATGAATCAGTGAGTGATGAATCAATCCTAGGGAGGTAGAGCAAAATAGGGACAAAATCTGGCAAAAACTGGGAAGGCAGAATGGTGTGCAGGCATGAAATGAGTCCAGATCCTGCCCTCGTTGGAACTAAAAATGCTTGAACCAAACTTTGTTCTTAGGTGGGTGGAGGAAATGCCATAAACAGAGAGTTTTCAGATCCAAACATGATTTTAGCTGAGGAGTTGGGAAGTTTTGGAAGGGAAAAAAGGGAAAGATGGCAAGAGTTGATTTAGAAATGCAGAAATTTAACCTGGGATCACTGTCAGTTGTGCTTTAATTTATTCTGTATGCTTTTTAAAAAAATATGTGAATTTAGATTTTTAGAAACGTTTCCGTGAGCTTTGACCATTGTGATGCTCCTGATGCTGAATTCCGTAGCAGGTCAAGTTATAAACTGCTCCAATATTTGCATTTTTAATACCTCATTACATTTTATGAGTTACAGTTGATGCTTTCCCATTTATTATCATTTTATTTGCTCTGTACATGCAGAGCTCTCGTAGCAAAATTGCAATTTACAGCTGTTCTCTCACACAGAAACTTTTTAAGAATAGCCAGGAACTGTTATCCCAAACCTCTAATTGCAAATTTTATCTCAAATCACTAACAAATATGTGTGCCATAGAAATGATAAATTGTGCTGGGACCTGAATACAAATAAGTGATAAAAAAACCCAACACATCTTGTCAATGGATGGGTTAAGAAGGAAATGTTTATAATCAAGCACAAATAAACAGGTTATTTTTCACAAAATTTAGTGGCACAGAAGTGTCCCTTACTCCAGGGGCCAGAGAAATTAGAAATTCCCAGAGGAAGTGTGCACTGCTGTGTGTGCACAACCTGAGGAGGCATTGCAGTTTTGGATTATAAAATAGTGGAAAAAAAAATCCACTACCTGAACACATGGTTTTGAGGAGGTTTTGGTAAATAAAAGCTTGATCTGAACTCTCAAAGGCTGAGACAGGAAAGACAAGGCTGGGTGAGTCAGGGTGTGTAGGAAGCAGGGAGGAAAAGGCAATTTATGATCCAGGGACCTCACTTGGTAGGAGAAAAAAGAAAAACACAGGGGGAGATCTGGCAAATTTCCATACTGGGGACAGCAGATGAGGTGTCTTTGGGACAAGAGAAGAGAAATAGGATCATCTCTCCTATCAAATCAAGCAGCCTATTGCTGTTCTCCCTTGGCTTTAACAAAGCAGCAGACTCAGAACCAAAGAGAGCCAGCCAAAAGTTCAAGGGCCCCCAGTTATCCCATCGTGGGTACATCCAGTTCTTGGGCTGACTCTTGAGGCAAATAACCTCATTCAGCAAATTTTTAATTTATTTTATAAGTTGCAGATCATGGCAAGTCATTTTTCACCACTGAGGTTTGCTTGCAAAAAGAGATGTGTAAATGCTAATTGCCCTTTGAGCTTCCTAAAGTACTTGAAGATGGATTATTGGGATTGATTTACCAGATTGGCTTGAATAATTCAAATTCCAGCCATGTTCTTCAAAAGTTGCCATAGTGCTGTTGTTTCATTTATTTGTATTGCATCCACTGATGCTTTGGAGATCATTTAATTCCTTTGTTTGTTAGGGAGAAAAAAAAAAGCTTTTGCCATTAGCATGAGATTAATTTCACAGAGATGTAGAAGGTGAAAGAGAAGGGAAGGACACAATTGTGCAGAGTTTTAATTGGCCATTTCTTCTGTAGCCTTCTGTGGAGCATGGGGAAAGGGTTGAATATTAAAAAAAAAAAAGAAGAAGAAAAAAACCCAAACAAAACCAGAAGTACATTTTCTTATCTATTGATTTGACTGTGACTTCTGGAAGAGTATTTTCACAAGTGACCTTGTCTCTGAATAGGTTGGGAGATCTAAGATTAAGTGATGGAATCAAGACCTCATTTTCCTGCAATGATAATTAAATATACTAAAAGTATAGCTCACATTTTGGTCGTGTCCTGAGGCTCTGATCTTCAGTGCTTTTAATGCCAACAGGATTTTTGCTCTCCCTGTGCTGAGGTGAAATGGCTGAAGGATGAAGCTGGTCCTCGTAATTCTTTCACACTCTGGACCTTTCCTAACCAACAGTTTGTCCTTGCAAACTTCTTGTCCTCACAGTCCCAGTGGGTGGGGAGTAATTGCTTGCAGAAAAAAAAAAAAAAAAAAGAGATGGTGTGTTGTTCAGGTCACTTTAAAAGTGAAATGAGATGCATTCATTATGTTATGCTTCACAAATTTAAGAACTAAACCCATATTCTCTTCAAACTCATCCTTTTTATTGTGCTAGGTCTATATTACCTGGTGTATCTATGAACTCAATTTGCATCCAGTTTTCTGCTTTTAAAAATGGTAAAAAATATTAAGAGTCACTTGAAATTACATGCAGATAAATGAGCTGTAAATCTTTGCTATTATAGTCAATTAAGAATATTACCAATTGGTCATCTTAGACATCTTTATGCTGCTCTATTTATGTGGTTGTTGCAGAGACTGGAACTGCCAGGGGAAGAAGGATTTTTTTAAATGCTCATTTGTTTCTTTAGACTGGAAGTAATGCTTTGCAGAGGATGGTTGAGTTCTCCAAGAAATTCCTGCAGTTAACAAGGTCCTTGAAATCTCTCCAGGGGAGAAAAGCAGGGATCTTTATTGGATGTGCAGTACATTCAGAGAATTACTGTGGTTTGCATTGGACGGACCTTAAATCCAGTCCAGTGCCACCCCTGCCATGGCAGGGACACCTTCCACTGTCCCAGGCTGCTCCAGCCTGGCCTTGGGCACTGCCAGGGATCCAGGGGCAGCCCCAGCTGCTCTGGGCACCCTGTGCCAGGGCCTGCCCACCCTGCCAGGGAACAATTCCTCATTCCCAATGTCCCATCCAGCCCTGCCCTCCTTCCCCTTAAAGCCATTGTCCCTTGTGCTGTCACTACATTCCCTTGGGAAAAGTCCTTCTCCAGCCTTCTTGTGAGCCCCTTTTAGGTACTGCAAAGGAGGAAATGCAGAAAATTGGGAAAATGCAGATCCTTCTTAAAAAATGATTTTAAAGTGCTCTGTGTCTGAAAGGGAGCAGCTACACCTTCAGCAGGCTTTAATCATAGAGCAGGCAGATGATTTCAATTAGCTATCCTTTATAATTCCTTATATTTAAAGCCCTAAGTTCTGAAGGAAAAGCAGATTTTAAATAGACAAGGTAGAGAATAATCAATTCCTCCCTAGAGTGCCTTGAGCTCACTATTGAAGGGAGTAGGGATAATCTTCTGGGACATGAAATAGTGGAGGTTATCCAATGTTTTCTGCTGTTTATTTTCCATTGGCACTAACAGGTTGGGGTCAGGAGTGTACAAACACAGAGCTGAGAAACTCAGAAGAGTTCTCAGAGAGAGAGAGAGCTCTGTCTAAGGCTGCTGATCAGAAGGGAATTAAAGAAATTCCAGGCTGAATCTCACTGCTGTGACAGGAGCAGACTCACTGACAATGGAGATTTTTTTGGAGGGTTTTGATCTCTCAGAGTCAATATTAAATGTCAGCATGAAGAAGCTGATACTGCCAAATTGTTCATGATATATTTACTTTCAAGTGTCTTCAGCTTTTAGGTCTGGCAGAAGCTTTCATGAAAGTTAAGTTAATTTCCAGGACGTTGTTTCTAATTTGGTACCACGGAGTCAGCATTAATCCTTCATGTGTTCCATGATAAAGGCCATGCTTTGAGTGATGGCAGAGATGCAGTGGGAGAATAACTTCCTGCTTCTCAGAGACTCTATTAATTTTCAGGAGGTGGTATTTTCAATATTGATGTCTCTGCAGAAATAAATCAGAGCTTTGTTCAGCAGAACCCTGGAGTGGAGTCAGTCTCGCCAAGAGCAGCAGCCAAACAAATGTGTCCCCCCTGAAGCAGGGGAGCAGCAGCAGAACTACCCAGAATTGGGCAGGAATACCCAGATTTGTGCAGGACTACCCAGACTTGGGCAGATTTGTGCAGAACTACCCAGACTTGGGCAGAACCCAGCCTGGAGATGCAGTGGGTTTGTGTCATGTAAATGTTGCCCTGAATATTTGGTAGTCTCAGTTGAGTCCTTGGGAATTTTCTTGCCTTCCATGATTTGTTTAGAAGCTCCTGCTCGAACAGAGGGTATTTTGTTTCCCTCAGGGAGTGTTCCAGCACAGACAGCAGGGGTTTGTTTGGGTGTGCCAGACTTGCATCCAGGATTTAGGGTGGTAAATATGAAAATGAATCATTGAAGTCTGAAGGCTCCTGTTCCTTTGTACCCTGGGAAAACCTCCTTGTTTGAAAGAACAGCAAGAAGTTCTGTGTGTGATCAAGCACAGCTCCCACTTGAGGTTTATTAAATTGGATTTACAATGCTGTCATCCTGAGGAATGGTTCCTGATCTGGATCACACCCTTTTTACTGCTGCAGGATGTGTGATCAGAGTTTGCACACACCAAGGTTTGCTCTGCTCACACACCAACCTGCACCTGCAAGCTGCATACTCCAGCAGGGCATCATCATTTTTAGGGACTGGTGAGGTTCACAGTGCGTAAAATTTTCCCTCTTAGTTGGGAAATTGTGGGACTTGCTGTGCATGAAGTGTCCAAGCACATCACTGAGTTTCCCCATGGTTCCCAAATCAGGGATTGAGCCACCCCCCCTAAGGTCTCCCAGGCTTTTCCCACTGGAAATGAGATCCCTCAGAGCTTTTCCAGTAGGTCTGGCTTACAGCAAGGTGGTCTTGGCCAAAAAGCAGAGGGGGAGTGTGATTTTTTTGGGGTCCCCCATCGTGGGGAGGAAAGATGAATTTGACTCCATGTTCTTAGAGGGCTAATTAATTATTTTATGATATTATATTATATTAAAGAATTCTATACTAAACTATACTAAAGAATAGAGAAAGGATACTTACAAAAAAGCTTAATAAGATACTAATGAAAAATTTGTGACTCCTTCCAGAGTCCCAACACAGCCTGACTGTGATCGGTCATTAAGTCAAAACAATTCACGTGTTGGATAATAATCTCCAAACCACATTCCAAAGCAGCAAACACAGGAGAAGCAAATGAGATAATTATTGTTTTCCTTTTCTCTGAGGCTTTTCAGCTCCCCAGGAGAGAAATCCTGGTGCAAGGGTTTTTTCCAGAAAATGTGACAGTAACAGGGGAGGATGGTTTAGATGGAGGGTTGTGTTTTATTGGGTTCTGCAACTTGTTTTTATTGTAGGGGTTGGGAGTGGTAATTCCTCTTGCTCTGTTGGACATGAAATCTCTGGGATTCCTGAGGTGGAGTTTCCCTCTGTTGTGAAATCTGGTTCAGCTTAAAAAGGGTACTTAGGACTTTCTGTGTGCTGGGATTAGAATCCCAATCTTTGCAACTGCATGAAGTGCAGGGAAAAAATACCCAAACCACGTCTGAGTTAGCGAATTACAATTTAAATTTGCAGCACTCAAGGAATCAAGTCTTGAAGTGCAAAACACAGGTAAGAAGTTATAAGCAGAGTTGAAATTACAGAAGGTCAGAGACAACACAGCCTTTTCTACACATCATTTACTCCTTTTGATGCATCATCCATGCTTCCAAATGAGTGTTTCCCATGCTGGATTTTAGGGACAGAAGTTTATTTTCTCATCATGAAATGAAGTTTGAAGCATTATCTCCCTCCTAATGAGGTGAAACTTGTTTTTCCTTTCCCTCCTGGTGAGTGCAGGTAGCCAGAGACCTTGCTAAGTGCTCGTAAATTTGGGTTTAATTTCAGCAAATTCCAAATTCAACAGTTTCTGAACGGGGATGTGCTGAGGTAAGAGACTTTGCTAAATTATGAAGAATTTAATTGTGTTAAGTTCTCACCTCATTAGGTAACTTGGAGCATTTGCCAGAAGTAAATGCTGTTGTGGTGGTTTCACAGTTATTTAGTGGTTAGCTTGGTGTTAAGTGCTTTAACATTGCAATTAGAACACAGATACATTTTTATTCTTTTGTAGTAAAATGATTTAGTATGTATAATTCATCTAGTATGTATAATTAATCAGGCCTGCCCTAGGTTTCTCTATGCATTCTTAGCTTTATGGCAGGGCTGTGTGGAAAAAAATTAAAATATTATCGGCACTGGCATTAATTTTTATCTGTAATACATGTTCCTCTTAAAGGAGAGAGAATAAACTTTACTTCCAAGGGCAGCTTTTCTCTTTCAGAGAACCTTGTTTTTTTTCTGGAGAAAGCAGGGACCAGAGCAAGGAGTGCCTCATTCCTTGGACACATCCAGGGATGGGGCTCCAGCACCTCGTGGGCAGCCCCTGAGGCACAGGAGCTGAAGGAATCAGAGGAGTTGCTCAGTTTGATTTCTGTGTGTCTCAATGAAGTCACAGCAGCTGCAGCTGGATATTCCTCTGTCCCTCCCAGAGCAATGACATCCATCACCTGGCTGAGGAAGGTGTGCCAGACTTCCATGGTGCTGCTGTTTTCCTTCCCAGGATATTCCATTCCCATGGGGAGTATTTCTGTTTCTGTGCCTCCATCCCTCTGTGCACACTTCTTACGGCTTTTTAATTTATTTAGAGGCGAGGATTAATGCTCTGCTATAGATACAGGTATATTTTTCAGGATTCTCTCTCCACTTTAAGTATAAAAAAGAGCTGAAGATGTGAACACACTCTTCTTGCTGCTACCAGCTCAAGGCTGGCTCTTGCTATTGGTTAGGCTCAGGGTTTTTAAATTCCTGGAATGCTGGATTGGCCAGTATCTGGCAGCAGCCCTCACCTTGCAGAGGCATCACCAGAGTAATTTCATTTTTCCTCTCTCTGGTGGATGCTGAAAATACAAAAACCATTTGTTATTTCAAAGAAAAATATGGAATAGAGGCTCTAATGTTGCTTCTGGTTTTCCCCTGATGTTTTCTGACTGCATCCTTCTTCCCTTGGGAGACAAATCCAAAGTTCTAAATCCATCCACAGAGTTTTCTGTCTCTCCCTCTCAGAGTGTTCTAGCCTTTGACAGAATTCCTGTTCTTGTTCAGTTGTTTTGGAGTGTTAGTGATGCATTGGTGGATCAGGGGGTTATTTTCCCTAATGGCTTTCTTGGCTGTTTTCCTGGTAGGAGAAATGAGAAATAAGGACATGAGCTTTGTAGCAGGGCAAGAGCTGTGGTTGGTTCTTGGCAGATCTGTCAGCCACAAGCAGAAATCCTCTTGCCTTTCCTGGGAGCCCAGCCCCTGGAGGTTAATGAATTCCCTGCCTTCATTTAATGAGTCTTATCAAAAACAGGATAAACTTCTTGGGGTTGTTGCCCTCTTTCCCCTGGATGGGAGATTTTGGTTTTTCCTTCTTAAAATCTCCTGCCTGCACTGCTGAACTGAACAGCGTGCAGGAAACCCTGGGAAGGCAGAGCCTTGCATCCTCTGGAATGCAAAATGGGAATTACACCCAGCTCACAAAACTTCAAGCCTGTGATAAACTCTGATATCAAAGTGAATGAAAGGATAATCTGATCCCAGGATTTCCAGGATCCCTAGATCCACAAAAGGCTGCTCACTGCCCTGCAGGTGATGTTCTCCTGGTATGATTCACGTGTGACAGGCTGGACTTTGGGGCTTGGAGCAGCCTGGGACAGTGGGAGGTGTCCCTGCCATGGCAGGGGTGGCACTGGATGGGCTTTGAGGTCTCTCCCAGCCCAGGCTGTTCTATGATTCTGTGACTCTGCCTTAGTTCCAATGAGCTGAAGGGAGGAGAAATTTGTAGAAGGAAAGAAAGGCAATCCTATTATATCTTCTTAATTTTCTCGTTTTCTTTGCACACATTGTCTTTCTTGGACACTTGTCCAGAGTTGATGGTGTGGAGTGCTTTATGCAAGGTAAAAGAACATCTTTTCCAAAAGCAATCTCCTGCTGTGTGCTGTCTGAAAATTCCCTGTCTCATTTGATGGATAATTACATATTTGATTTCAAATAAATGAGAATTGCTTTTTGTTCTGTGGCAAGGAGTGTAAAGGAGGATTTTAAGACCTGAAATCCCTATTGGGCCTGTTTAAAATTCCTGCTGTTGCAGTAGCACGGGAGAGAAGTGCTACTTTATAGTGTTTAGAAAGAAAAAGCTGTTCTCTAGCAGAGAAAGTAGAACCCTCCAAATAAAACCCTTGTCCATGGTGGGCAATTCCAGGGAATGCTGGCACAAGTGACAGATCCTGCCAGTCTGAGGGACTGTCCAACTTAGTGTCTTCCATGTGAGAAATCAATCTCCTGTGAGTTGTCACACCATGGAATAGAAAGTTTTATCTTAATTGAGATTGATTTAAAGATCACAGGAGTGTTGGATGTGGATGGGTGTGCTGCCTGTACAATTCCTGGCTTTCCCCTGTCCCAGACAACCAGAGGGAGTTGTCTGTAAATCAGAGTGTGCTTTGAGAAAGGGAGCACTTTTCCAAGCTGATAGCATGGATAAATAACACTGTGAACTCCTGGTTAAGGTTAAGCCAGGCTTTTTCTCAGAGGGTATTTTCTGTACAAGAACAATTATTACTCTGTCACGTTCCTTTGAGCCACCCTGGATGTTTATTAAGCCTCTTATTCCTTTTCACAGATTCTTGAAATAATAACTTTCCCCTGCTTTATGATGAAGATTTATAGTTTCATAGAACCATTAAAGGGTCCCACAAGGATCATGGATCCAGCTCCCAGCCCTGCCCAGACCCCCCAAAATCCCACCCTGGGTATCCCTGGAGCAGTGTCCAAATTCTCCTGGAGCTCTGGGGGAAGAACCTTTCCTGATCTCCAGCCTGACCCTGCCCTGGAACAGCTCCAGCCCTTCCCTGGGTCGTGTCCCTGTCACAGAGAGCAGGGAATGGTGCCCAAGGGCTGCTGCAGACAGTCTTTTAATACTTTTATGGGAGTAACAAAACCCAGCACTGGATTTTCAGGGACTTTCAACAGCAGTTTTGTTGAATGGTTATAGCATAAAACAGGAATAGTCCCTGTCTAGGCTGCACCCAATAAATATCTATATATTGGTGTCATTTGCTATGCTCTGCTTTCTTTGAGGAAGACATGGCAGTTGTAATTAATTTGGAAACCAACCCAAGCCTGAATTCCACATTACATGGCTGAGAGTTTTTCTCATTTTTGTTAGAAGAATCCAATTTAGCTGCGATTGACCTTTGTTCCTTCCTTATAGCAGAAGTTATTTGAGGAGCAGGTTTTATCTGAAGCTAATGTATTTGATGTGTTTAGGGAGAAATTTATAAGGAAGCTCTGAAAAGGCTGCATAAAAGTTATGGATCTGAAAATATTTGAGGAATTTGGTGCATTCTGGTGTGGGTATTTTAAGGCTGTGACAGCATTGGATTCAATCTGTTTTCCTTAGCTGAAATGAACAGCCAGATTTAGCATCAAGTCCCACTTGGATTGCTTTAGGTTGTTTATTTTTCCTTGTTTTTCATCTCACCTCATATATAAGAATGAGGTGCTGGTGCCATGCTGGCAATATTGCTCCATGTTACTTTGTTATTATTATTATTGTTAAAAATGACATTGTGCCATGAGTTTATGTGGGGCTTTTTCATAGAAATAAAATATGTTTGTCTCCCTGAAGGGATCAAATAATTGACATATTTGCAATGTGTGCAAGTGTGGTATTTAGTAGGCATGGCACATCCCTGCCTGCAATGGAAGTGTGTGAGGCTGCTTCTGGAAAGTTCCTGGAGCTTTAGAAACTTCCTTTCATCCTGCTGAATGCTTCAAACTTGGCCAGAAATCCAGAAGTCAGAGATGTGGATATTTTCCTGTCCATCCCTTCCTTTTCTATCAGTACCCTGGAGGGTTTTTTTTTAAACATAACTAAATTTATGATGAGGGTCTTGTTCCAACCTGTGATGCATATCAGGTAGTTAAAGCTGTATTTATACTTGATGGACAGAAACTTGACAAGTGTTCTTTATGCTGTGAAAATGAGAGATGCTCAGTCCATGCCTCATCTAATCTTTGTCTCACTGCAGAAGCAGAGGTGCCAAAGGCAGGCACAGATCCTCCCTGGCACAGGGAATTATTTTCCTGTGTGGAATTTGTGATTTGACAGCAGAAATGCTCCTAGAGCACCTGGGAAGGTTCCTGTCCTTGGGCCTTTCCATTTGACTTGGGGAACTGGCAGAGCTGGGAACCCACTGGAAACCAGGCTGGGGATGAGCAGCTGGAGCAGCCCTGGGGAAGGCCCTGGGGGTGCTGGGGGTGAGAGCTGGGAGCCAGAACCCCCCCGTGCCCTGGGCTGAGCCCCAGCGTGGGCAGCAGGGGAGGGGGGGATTCTGCCCCTGTGCCCCTGGGCTCAGGTGAGACCCCACCTGCAGAGCTGGCCCAGCCCTGGGGCCAGCACAGGAGGGGCCTGGAGCTGCTGCAGAGAGCCCAGGGCAGGCACCAGGATGGGCAGAGGGATGGAGCAGCTCTGCTGGGAGGAAAGGCTGGCACAGCTGGGGCTGCTCACCTGGAGAGGAGAAGCTCTGGGGTCACCAAACTGGGGCCTGAAGGAGCTGCAAGAAACATGGAGAGAGATTTTGGACAAGGGCCTGGAGTGGCAGGAGAATGGGGAACGGCTTTCCACTGCCAGAGGTTGAAATGTTAGCTGGGATCTTGGGAATGAGGAATTGTTCCCTGGCAGGGTGGGCAGGCCCTGGCACAGGGTGCCCAGAGCAGCTGGGGCTGCCCCTGCATCCCTGGCAGTGCCCAAGGCCAGGCTGGACACTGGGGCTGGGAGCAGCCTGGGACAGTGGAAGGTGTCCCTGCCATGGCAGGGGTGGCACTGGATGGGATTTAAGGTCCATTCAACCTAAACCCTTCCATGGTTTGTGGTTCTATGACATCACCTCAAGCTCATATTCTGCCTTCATTTCATGTAGAAATACAGAAAGGGTCGATTTTGATCAAATTTTGAATAGGCTTCTGGAAAGGGACCATAAATTAATCATTTCCCTAAATGTTTTATCTTAACTGTGTCTGGAACTTTTATCCAGACATGCTATTTTTGCAGCTAACAGCAAGCACTGAGCTTAGGAGATTTTAAAACCACTCATTTTTCTATAATTCATCCTCTTCTAGATTTACCTTTTTTTTTTTTTTTTTTTTTTAATCCCACTCCATCCAGCAAATCAGATGTGAGAATTATTTTGGAGGGGAATTGGATATAGTGTTGGTCTGGTGACTGCTGAAGATGAATAGTCTCTAAATAAGTAATAAAGCTGAAGTGGCTGTAACTCTCCCTGAGGAGTTTGTTTATTGATACTTTCTGCCACTTGAACTTAGATTTTGCTGCCATCAAGTTGAAATGGGCACTGCCACTGGCTTTTTATTTTTTCTGATCTTTGTTTCTAGGGGGAAGAGATGGGGGTTAATTGTGGGATTTGGGGTTTTTGATTGGTTCTTTAGAAGCTGCATGAGCATTATCCTGACAGGGCAGTTATTTCTTATTATAATGTACTGCAAAGCAAGGGTTGAAATTACAATTCAAGGGAGGTTATTATACTTTACTGCATCATCTAGAAGTTTGCTAAGCAAAATATTTGTTTATGAAGAATTCCATTTGAGTTTCTCTAGAGCTGAACCAATGACAAATCACAATTGGTCCTTTGTGTGCAAAAATATTTTTCATGCCCTCAGTCTTTTATTAAATTTATTCCTATTTGTCCCCATCTCCAGATACTAATAACAATTAGTTTTAAAGCTTTAAATGAAACTGAATAGAGCCATGACTTCCGTTTTTGATCCATTTCCCAAACAGTGCCCTCTTTTTTAATGAGTTGGAAAAAAAAATTTGTGAATGTATCTATGAAAACTCATAGGTTATCTATGAAAACTCAAACTTCATGAGTTTGAGTTCACTGCCAAATCCCTGGCAGTGCCCAAGGCCAGGCTGGACACTGGGGTTTGGAGCAGCCTGGGACAGTGGAAGGTGTCCCTGCCCATGGCAGGGGTGGGATGAGATGGGATTTATGGTCCCTTCCAGCCCAGTTCTGGGATTCTGGGACTCTGGGATTCTGGGCTGCTGCTTTCTCCTCTGTGTGTGTCTGGGAACTGTCCCCTGGAGCAGGGGTCAGCCTGAGCCTGGGGCTCCTTTTCACTGTCCCATGGTGGCTGTTCCCTTTTCCAGCCCCTGGGAGGGCGGCCAGGCTGGTGCTGCTGTGTCAGGTGTGCAGTGGGAAGGGGGAGCTGGATTTGGACAGCCTGTGGGATATCTGGGTCCTGGGGTTTGTTTAGGAACCTTAGGAGATCAGAGCTTTTACCTGACTCACATTCTCTCCCCTGTGAGCCACCCTCAGCCCACAGCTTTATTCTCTCCTGCCTTTGCTGCCCTCAGGACAGCTCCCTGCTGGCTGGGAAGGCTGCACAGGAAATCCTGCTTGTTCTTGCAGTTTCCCCATTACCAGGGTTGAACACCACCAGCTGATGTCCCTGGGCACCCCATGACATTTGTCTGCACAGACTGCCCCCATTTCCAGGCTCTCCCTGCACTGCCAGCCTCTCTCCTCCAGCCAGGATGATTGTTCCCTTCTTCCCAAGCCCCAAAACCCCTGGGTTCTCCATTTCCAGGCTCTCCCTGCACTTCCAGCCTCTCTCCTCCAGCCAGGATGATTGTTCCCTTCTTCCCAAGCCCCAAAAGCCCTGGGTTCTCCATTTCCAGGCTCTCCCTGCACTGCCAGCCTCTCTCCTCCAGCCAGGATGATTGTTCCCTTCTTCCCAAGCCCCAAAACCCCTGGGTTCCCCATCTCCAGGCCCTCCCTGCACTGCCAGCCTCTTTTTTTCCAGCCAAGATGATTGTTCCCTTCTTTCCAGGCCCCAGCCTGACCAGGCTTTGTGCAAAGCACGTCTTTGATTTGTGTTTCCACCTCACCTCTATTTATTAATAGGAGGATTTAAAATGTGGTGATTTTATTTAATCCAGCATTATGAAAATTTAGTGATAATGAGTCAAAGGCTTCTGTGGAGAGTTTAAGAGTTCACTTTGACAGCTTCATGCACAATTCTGTGTAACCATCACAAGGACCTCAGGCTTGTGAGATATCTGGGAAGATATGGTAAACAATGTACACATAGTTTTTAGTATAAAAAGATCTCACCTGCCTGTGAGATACCTGGATCCTGGGATCTGCAGGGATCTCATGGCACTGTTTTTTTCCTTGTGCTCACTCTACAGAGCCCATTCTGCAGGTGGCCATGGCTGATCAGCTGGGGATGATCCTTCTCACACCAGTGGTTTCCCAGCCCTACAACAAATTGTCCCTTTTAGAGTCACATGGTTCCTTTGCATTAGCAGGTCCATTCCAGGCTGATTCCAGCCAGCTTAATGGAGCATGGGAACACCTCTCCAAATGCTTGGCTGACAAAAGGGGAAGATGGATGGTGGTGGCAGGAGCCACTGTTGCTGCAAGAGAAGCTCAGTGTGTTCCTGCTCTTTCTCCTCCTGCTCTTCTCAGCAGGAGCAGCAGGAAGCTGTTCCTCAGTGCTGGAGCACTTGGGTGTGCTCTGGGCTGAGCATTAGGATCCATGTGGGTTTTGTCACTAAACCTGAGAGTTTTGGAGTCACTGCCTTCCCTTTTCAGCTCCAGCTTTGTGTATCTGCTGTGGTTTCCAGCTGTTGGTTTCTGTGGTTTCCAGCTGTTGATGGCTCCAAGCCCTGCATAGACCAGGGCTGGCAAGGAACAGTGCAGGTCAAGGCCCTGGGAATATCCTCCTTTCTCCTTGGAAAGGATGCTCAGGCCTTGGCAGGGGCTGCCCAGGGAGCTTTGCAGTGCCCAGCCCTGCAGGTGTCCCAGCAAGGGCTGGAGGTGGCACTCAGTGCTCTGGGCTGGGGACAAGGTGGGCACTGGGCACAGCTGGCACTCCATGGGCTGGCAGGGATTTTCCAGCCTCAGTCATTCTGGGATTCTGTAATTAAACAGTAATGAGATTCTCCTTGGTGCTCTGGACTTCTGAAAGGAATTAGATTGGGCAGAGAGCTGAATGCAGCTCTGTGCAGGGTGGACCTCAGGAGTGCCTTTGCCCCTTCCTCCCTCCAGGTTTAGTTCTTGGTAAGAGGAATATTGTGAAAATACTCTTGAACTGGAACAAGGTTCATGTTTCGCGTGCCACTTGTGGAAAATCTGGAAATCTGAGACTACCAAAAAAACCTGCTGTAGGTGAGAACTTAGCAGTGGTAGAGGATCAGTCTCTCTGTGCTCTGTAGAGGTTGCTTTGTACTATAAAAAGTTAAATATGGATTCTTGGTTCCTATTCAAGCTGTCCAGGAATTATTTTACCAATGGGCAGGGCAGATTTTGTTGTGGTCTCCCACCTAGCTAGGAATGACACATTTCCCATGGTAATCACACATGATGAGACTGTTTGCTGTGAGTTTTGCTGAAGAGTACAATCTTAGGCACATTTTACAGCAGTCAGGATATTTGAGATCTAATAGCAATGTGGGAGATGTCAGAATTCAGCAGTCAAACAGCCAAATTCCAAAAGCCTTTAGGCACCACTAAATTCTGATCATACAGAAGGGACATCATCACCTGAAATGTTCAGTTTAAAGGCACTGCCTCACTTTGCAGGCACTGGGGTTGAAATGCACACAGAAATACAGAAGGGTCACTCTTTGAACCTTCTGTGCTGGCCAAGGGATGTCTGTGCACATCCAGAGCAAAAGCAGGTGGGCAAAGAGTGCAGCATTGTCTTTTGGTGTTTTCCCGCTGTCTCAGAGGTGAGGGTGAGCTCCAGCTCCCATCAAACCTCAATTAGTGATTCTCTGATTATTAAATGAGGAGCAACCAACAAAGAATGCAAGAAGAGATCTTGAGGCTTTTCCACAGAATAGAGGAAAATTGATGAGGCTCAGTGACTGCGGGCCCTTCAGAGAACAACTCCCAGCTAAGCAGACCTTAAAAGACAGGATCAAGTAGTACTTTTATTTAAATGCTTTCACACAGTGTAGTATCACTTTCATTAGACTATTCCATAAAAAGTTCTATGCCATATAACCACAGTAAAATAAAATATGAGGGCTTAAAAGATTCTGCCAGATTGTGTTGGCTGTGAGTTGTCTCTCACCAGATCATTGGTGTTCACCCGTGTCTCAACTCTCAGTTTTGTACATTGAAACAATAAAATCTTGAAATATGGCTTCATTTTGGAGAGAATATAATAATTTTGTGAGATTACTCTAGTGAAAAATACGTTCTGCCATTAAAGATGGATGGTTCATAGAATTAATCCTACTCCCAGAGTACTCACTGATACATTTACATAGGTGGTGTGTTCTCCATGCTCAGAATCCCAGAGTGGAAGGATGGAAGAGACCACACTGGGGCATCTGGTGTCACCTCCCTGCTCCAGCACAGGGCACAGGAATTGTGTCCCCACAGCTCTGGAATGGCCCCAGGGAGGAAAGCCCACAGGCTCTCTGGACAATCTGCTCAGGGCAGAACTTCCTTCAGTTCTCTGCTCAGGTCACAAAGGAAGGTACAGTGCCACAGCAAAGATGGGGATGAAATTTCAACTCTCCTTTTCCCAATCCTAAGGTAAATCCATGTGCTACTGCAGGGCTATGGCAGAGGAAGCACTTAGGATTTAACACTGGGGTCCAGTGGCTCTTTCTTACAGCCAAAAACACACACAAAAAAGTGATGGCATTGTCTTGACTTGCAGCTCCCCTTCCATCCCAACTCTTGAAGTTTTTCCTCCAGAATTCCCCAAAGGAGACTCCATAAAGGCTCCCTACAGGCCTGTGCTGTCACCACAGCCACAAGCCAGGCTCCCTGTGTGATTCCAAGATCACCTGCAGGAGATTTCCAGGCCTGGAAGGTGGGGAAAAGGTTCTGCAGATCTGCTTGAACAAACTCAGTCACTTAAATCACCGTGCATTTAACATAATTGTTCCTGAAGGCTGTGAAAACCTGGAATTATTTCACATCAAGTTGCCTCATTATGGAGGTTATTGGTAGTGTCACGTTTAATTTGCTGGAAATGAAGTGCTGTGAGAAGAGATGCAATTTTCACAGTCATGGAATCTTGTTTTGCAGCATGGATATATAAACACACTTTTAAAACTGGGGTGCATTTATTGATTAATAAAATACTCCCAGAAATTTCTAGATCCAGTGGGGACATCTTGTGGGAACTCACCAGTGGTTTTCAATTGAGAGGTCCCACGAGTGCATGCTTTTAGTTCTAGTTAAAGGGATTTTCAATCCTTGTTTCTTTTCTCCTTATCTTGCCTAAAAATATGTAAATGAAAACAGAAAGTGGAGCCCTGTGGTTCCTTGGTGATCTGAAAGCTTTTGTAATCTGCTTGTGACACCCTGGGAGTGTGATCAGGATACAAACATGAAGTTGTAAAGTCACCTCCAAATGTGAAATTGTTGAAGGATGGGCCATGGAAAACATGAACTGGTTGGAAATCCCTTCCTTCACACCTTTGAAGTTGGAGTAGTTAAATATATTCAGTGTTTCTGCTGGCTGTAAAACATCTGCTGTCCAAGGAGGTTTGTCCTTCACAGAGATCCCACCTGACCTCCATCCACCTCAAATTCAGCAGCTCAGTGGGAAAATTTAGGTTGGATATAATGGAAGAAATTCTTCCCTTTGAGGATGGGCAGGCCCTGGCACAGGGTGCCCAGAGCAGCTGGGGCTGCCCCTGGATCCCTGGCAGTGCCCAAGGCCAGGCTGGAGCAGCCTGGGACAGTGGAAGGTGTCCCTGCCCATGACAGGGGTGGGATGAGATGAGCTTTGAGGTCCTTTCCAACCCCAAAATCATTCTATGTACGATTTTCCAGCTGGGACAGGCACAGTTGTGTGGCAGGTGATGAAGTATGCCCAAGAAGGTTGCTGAGGGTTCACATGCACCATAATTCCACACTATCTTTCCCGTGCAGACGTTTGCCCTGCGAGATACCGACAATTTTATGGCGTTTCCTGCAACCCCTGGGAGTGAGTTATGGGTTCATTTCTGCAGGGGAGAATGAACAACATTAATGGGACTTTGGAGAGCAGTTTGAGTTGCAGAATGATGTATCCTTATCTTTTGAAGTTCTCCTGTACCAATCTTTGGAGCAGATATGAAATCATTCAAATGGTGCTTTATGATCTCCCTTTAGGAAAACAAATGTGCGTAAACATCGCTCTCTTTTGATGCCCTAAGAAGTAGCTCCTACCTTTATACACTGATTATAGCCACTGTACTTATCAGACTTACAGGCACTGTACTTACAGATCCTGCTGTCTTCCCCTTTTATCTTCTGATTTTTACCCCAGCTCTTGTACATTATTTTGGTTCAGATTGGTAAAAGTTTTTGTTTTGGGACTTCTGCTGGTCAGAGTGACTTTGAGATGCGTTAGAAAATCTCTTTTCTTAGCTTGGCTGTCGAAGAAGGAGTCAGAACTCTTCAGTTCTCAGTCTTAAGGTTGTTTATTGTTTCTTATCTATTAAATTCTTTCTCTGGCCTGCTGAGGTTCGTTCAGCAGGTCTGACAGAGGCACACTGGCTGCCCTCAGGGCGGTGTTATCTTTTTATACTAAAAACTACATGTGCATTATTTACCATAACTTCCCAATACCCATCACCTGTGTTAGACAGTGAGCTTCTACTCTAAATCAGTCTAAAAGTGCTAGTATCATTTAGAGCATGGAGGTTAGGAAGAAGAAGGAAAAAGGACAAGGCACACCCAAATTCTTCCATCTTGGGACTCCAAGCCCCTATTCTAAAAACCTCAAAAATCTGTTTTTTCACGCTGTGACAAACTAACTGCTATTCTACTTAAACTCTCTTGACTTGTAATTCTTCATATAAAGGTTGGCAATTGTTTATGGGTCAAGACCAAAGGCACAGGGGTCCTGGGCTCTGTACCAAGGTCTTTGAGCCCCCTGGGCAGAGGCTCAAGTCCTCCAGGGCAGCCAGAGGACTCTCCTGGGTTCTGACACTTTTGCATTCAGGGGAAGTTGGGTGTGGAAAACTACATCCTGAAGGAAACCCAGGGATCTTGTGAGGAGGTAGGTGCTGATGGGACTTATTTCCACTTCTCGGCCACTGATGAGAATTAAATTGAGGTCATCCCTGGGCACAAAGGTTTATTTGAGAATGTTGGCGTTGAGATGAGGTACAATTAATGTGTGACCTTGGGGTGCTGCAGCAGAGCACATCCTATTGTTCAGCAGTGAAAGCTCCAGAGGGAGAGAAAAATGGCTTCAGAGGATGCTGCCAGTGGTGCCACCAGGGTGGTGGGACACTGCTGAGGTCTGGCATCCATAAAATGACTGTGGGGCACCTTAAACTTGTTTGTTTTCTCCTTTAGGTCCCAGTTTCTGAAATCTTTCCCCTGGGATATGTAAATTTAGCCCTAAGTGGTTCTCTGTCTTGTTCCCACCTTGGTGGGGTCATTCGGAAAGGAAAAAGGGAAAGGGAAAAGGAAAAAGGAAAGGAAAGGGGAAAGGAAAAAGGAAAGGAAAAAGGAAAGGGGAAAGGAAAAAGGAAAGGGGAAAGGAAAAAGGAAAGGAAAGGGGAAAGGAAAAAGGAAAGGAAAAAGGAAAGGAAAAAGGGAAAGGAAAGGAAAGGAAAAAGGGAAAGGGAAAAGGGCCATTGGAATAGGCCCTCCCCTGCAGTGGTGTTTAGTCCAGGGGTATTTCCAGCCCATGGTGCTCTCACAGTACAGGTGCTCTTTGCCCACCTGTGCCCCTCTGGCAGTGCAGGTACAGTGGGTCTGGGTAGATGAGGCCACAGCAATGATGGAATTTCTCTTCACATCCTCTCCTGATTCCTTCTGGGGCTCTCTCTGCCTTTCCCCACACTTCACAGTAGGTGTTTGTTCGTGGTCATCTGGGATAGACTCATTAACCCAGACTTTCCTCACGTGAAACATCAATCATCACAATAAACACTGAAATTAGTTCATTCTAAACCACGTCCTTACACTTAGGGCCTCTTTCACACTCTTTTTTTAGTCATGGATACTTTTGTAGGTGTGTTACTCTCATGGATTGTGAAAGAGAAGGTGCAAAACACTGCAAGGAGCACCTGGCAGGCTTCTGGGTTCCATCACGTGTTTGCCAATTGTGGGTCACTTTTCAGCAGAAATTAAAACATCCTCTTTTTGTCTTCATATAGAAACTGTTCAGTGCAAATCACATTATTACTGTTATTAACAGTGCAGTGTTAACCCTTGTGGATGGGTCAAGCTTCTTCCCATACAAACTGTGTTAAATCCATGGAGGAATGTCTTGGAATGCCACAGGGTATGCACCCAAATGTTATATTCTCCAAATCCTAGTATTTAATAATCAGTTGGTATTCCTTGCCTCCCACATATTGCTTGGAAAATGTTCTCATTAATTCAATCTGAAGCAAATACACTGTTTTGAGCTACTGAGGCTTTAAAAACCAGGCAGGATTTGGGATAGCTGGTAGATGTCATCAGGCTCACACTGCTGTAGTAGAGTTTGGGGGTCTTTTTCCCCCAGAATTCACAGTATTTCTCTGTTAGACCTTTGTAAGAAACACATCTTGCCAGCTGGAATAATTTGCCTGGCAGTTTTTTCCCATTTCACTGCTCCTGCTGTTTATGCAGAGATGTAATTTCAGTTGTAATTTGACACAGGCTCGTTTTTCTGTCACTGTGAAGATTTTGGTGAGGGGAGGTTTGCTCTCCATCTCCACTTGATGAACAATACAATATTCAGATGCTCTGTGGACCCTGCATTTCAATTTGGCTCATCATTGGATGAAATATGGAAAATGTTCAGTGCTGTGTAATCAAATGAGTCAAACCTTGCCAAGGCCAGGAGGTGAGGGGTGGGGGTGCTGGGTTTAAAAAGCAAACACTGAATTCTGCACAATCTTTGGAAGGTTCTAAAGTAGTTTTAGGAAAATGCTGAGGAAATTCAGGCCTGTTTTAAAGAGGGAACCTGCAGAATTTGAAGAACCAAGATAAATAGAGAAGCCCTTGGTGTGGGGTGCATGGAGAAGTTGGAATGCCACAGGTTGGAATGGTCTCAGGAGGGATTCACGTGGAGAATTTGCAAGGGTGGGTGATTGTCCTGACCCTTTCCTGCTGTGTTTGGATGGCAGAGCATGGAAAAATGAGAGCCCTTGACCTGAGGTAAGCAGGACCCAGCTCCAAGCACAGCATCAGTGCCTGAACAATGGAATTCTCATCCTAAACCCCACAGCAGTGCACCAGCTCCTGGGAGCAAAAATAACTCAGTCCCAGCCAAAGCCAGGGCTTCTGGGAGAGCAGGAATTTGCTTTGCTTTCTTCAGAGGAGTGGAAAAGGATCAGACACGGAGGAGACACCAGGAAAATTCATGGAAGCATGTGGGATTGGGATACTTGAATGTGTCCATCATCAAAGGGATGCAGAAGCTGAGAAGGAACAGTTGAATAATATAATTTTTGGCCAGGAAAGACACTTGTAACAGTCATGTTTTTTGGAGCCTCCCCATTTTTCTTCAGTGATTCCCACAGCATTCCCTGTGGGCAGCTGGGATTTGTGCCCCTAGCACTTGGCATTCTGATGGCATCAGTGGTCTATCACTTGTTTAGTTTTTCTCCTTGTTGTATATGGATTCTGAAGTTTCTTCACCATTTAATGGGCTCTACAGAACATTATTGTAATGCAGAGGAGAAAATACCTAAGTTTTATTCAACGGTTTTTCACTCATTTGAAGTTTGTGTTAAAAATTTTAAAAAGGGGGTTTGGATTTTTTGAGTGTGATTTTCTTAGTGCGGCCTCTTCCAATTAAGAACTTCTTGATTAGAAACAGATTAATGGAAGAGCCCTCATGATATAAGAATGAGTTGTTTGTTTTAGGCTTGTAATTATTCTCAGCAATAGTTTTAGAATTGTAACTGGTTTGTAAGCTTTAATAATCATAATACACCATCACACCTTGCAGCATTCCATGGATAAATCCACCTCTGCTTCCAGCCTGGACTATCAGCACATTTAACATGCTTGTGTTTCCCATGGTTTAATTAAGACTTTTAATTAGCACCATTTCAAATTGCCCATTCTGGCAGCCTGTGGATGGATGGAATGGGGATCAAATTGTTGCCTTGGGAGAACATTGGAAATTACAGTGGAATTTGTGCAGCCACGCACAGCTCAGGTGGTTTTTGGGCATTTGTGAGCCTTCCTTCTCCATTGGATACAGACTTTTTTGTAAGATTGCTTCCTCTGGCAAGTGGGCAATGAGAATTCTGTGTCCCTGACAAATAAAATGAGTATTTTTCCCTGAGAATTAGTGAGGGGAGGCAGCCGGAATGACTCCCTGTCTATAACGCATTCATTCGGAGCAGAACAAATGGTGTGAGATCCCTGCTGTCTGCTCGGGCTCCAATTGCACTACATGATGACTTAAAAGGGGAAAAAAAAATCATCATGGAATGTTATTTTGCTCTATTTGAGATGTGGAAGGAATTTTAAGTTCTTTTCATGTCGAGACCACTTTGGCTTAGTAAATACGAAGCTGAATATTCAGCTTCAAGCAGAGACAAGAATGATATATTTTGTCTTGTAATATAAAATAATAATATTACCACAAAATTCTATGATATAACATAGCAAATAACATCATTCAGCTGAGAGGCTGCAGGGGGCTAAGGGTGAAACTGAAATCCTGGAGAGCTTTTCTAAACCATCAAGAAAATACTCCCCTTATTGAAGGAAACAAATATATTTAACTGTATATTTGGGAATGGAAGCACCAAAATCATCCAGAATGTCAAGTCATTTTGGTCATTTTAGTTAAAATGCTTATGACACTCAAATGTCCACAGAAATTAATGCTATTACAAAACCTCAGTAGCTTTAAAATTAATTATTCCTCGCCAGGAGCAAAGGCTTAGAGTCACCTGTGATTTGGTAAAAGGGACACTTGAGAGGAAAACTGTCCCCTTTTTTAGCTTTTCTAGTTATTGTGACTTTAGTCAAAGGCATGTCTTTTGCATTATAGTCAAAAGTCTTTAAATCATCACCCCTCAGCCTGCTGAAAGAGGTGGGGTTGTTCACTGGGCAGTGCTGTCAAAAGCATTTAATTAAAAAAAAAAGTTAAGATTGGCCATTTTAATTCTGGATTTTTTAACAATTTCCTGTGGGGCTGAACCAGAGCTTCTGGATATTGGAGTTTTCTTTTTTGTCCTTATGGCTGAGGCAGGTGGACAATGTGGAGCTAGAAAAAGGGTGAATTTTAATTTTCTCCTGCTTTTTGTCCTGCAGAGACTGTTCTGAGGCTTTACCAATGGGAAATTCCACAGTTATGTTACCAAAATCTAGTTCCCTTTTTTCTGGGAAGACTCTCTGATTCAGCTGATGAAACATTTTTTTCTGCATTTGATTTCACTGCTTGTTTTGTTCAGTATGAGGGAAAAGGTCTGCACAAGGGTCGTGGAACTCCATTGTTTAATTTAGGGAGGGATGGGATCAGAGGATCTGGTTTTCAGAGGAGAAATATGAAAAAATTCTGTGTATGATAGGCTGGATATGAAATACTGGCTGTAAAATTGTAGATATATTTTACAGATAGTATTTAACTTTTAAGTAGTAAGAGCCTGATGTTTGCCAGCAATAAAGGATTCATTGGAAGGTAATAGGGTACCAACAGCTGGAACATAAAACAGTTTCCCCCAGTGTGGCATGAGAAGAAATTACACTTCTCATGGATGGCAGAGAAATCCTGCTGCACACAGTTAAAGGGGGATGCATGAAAGGAATCAAATTAGGATGGGAATATGCTTTGCTGAACATCTAATTGCTACATTAAAGAAAAAAAAAAAAAAACAAACCAAAAAACTGAAAACTCCACAACATCGTTTATTCTGAGCATCTTCTGACTTCAGATGCAGCCAGAGGCAAGAAGAGGAAACTGCAGCCTTGGAACTCCTTCTGTGAGCTGGCTCTGCCTTGGTTTGTCAGGGAATCCCAGACTGGTTTGGCTTGGAAGGGACCTTAAATCCCATCCCATTCCACCCTACCATGGGCAGGGACACCTTCCACTGTCCCAGGCTGCTCCAGCCTGGCCTTGGGCACTGCCAGGGATCCAGGGGCAGCCCCAGCTGCTCTGGGCACCCTGTGCCAGGGCCTGCCCACCCTGCCAGGGAACAATTCCTCATTCCCAATATCTCATCCAGCCCTGCCCTGTGGCTTCCCTGTGTCCTGGCACTCCATCCCTTGTACAGAGTCTCTCTCCATCTTTCTTGTTGGTCCCTCACATACAGGAAGGTCAAAATGAGGTCACCCTGAAGTTTCTCCTCTCCAGGCTGATGAATCCAAATTTTCTCAGCCTTTTCTCAAGTGCTCCACCTTTGACAGGCTTTATTCTTGAATTTCAAGAAAAAATTCAAATTTTCTCATATAGTTTTCTTGTTAAAATTGCTTTTGTTCATCCCTTTGTCCACTGGGACTTGCCATTTCCTTTCCTGGATGGCTTCCTGCCTTTATTACTTAATCAGAAAAGAAATGAAATTTTATTTAGAAAGTTTCAGGCATATTAACAATGAAGGGAATCACAAATCCTGTAATGGAGTCCCCATCCCTGGAGGTGTCCCAGCAAGGGCTGGAGGTGGCACTCGGTGCTCTGGGCTGGGGACAAGGTGGGAATCAGGCACAGCTGGCACTCCATGGGCTGGCAGGGATTTTCCAGCCTCAGTCATCATATAATTCTATAATAAATGGGCAGAAAGACTGGGAAAATCTATCTAAGGGCTTCTTGTGGACCTTTTTTGTCATATGCCATAGACTGAGACAGGTTTCTCTTCCTAGGGATGAAGTACCAGCACCTCTACAAAAATATTTGTATTTTAAGGATGTTGTTGGCAGCAGCAAGACCTTCAAAACTGCCTCATTACATAGTGCCCACCAGACTCAATGGGAAAAGTTGTTTCTTCCCCTGATTAACAGGGAAAAAAAAAATTAGCATTCTCCTAAGGGAAGATCTGAGAATTCAGCACTCAGATTGGATACCCAACAAAATGGTGACATTCCTGAGATTCCTCCAGGTATTAGGGCTCATTCTGGGATTCTGAATCCTCAAGAGAAGTATCCCTGGAGTGGTGTGGAGGCATTGGGATCTGTCTGACTGCATCCATCTGTCCTTCTGGCTTGGGGATAGGTGCACACCAAACCTCTGATGCCAAGCGCTTTGTGTTGCTTCCCTGCTTGCCAGGCAAATGTGGCAAATGGAAAAGGAGCAAAAAAAAACCACCTGCCTGGAAACAAACCCATTTCCTTTGTACAATTTGCTCTGTAGAGCACAAGCAAAGAAGCAGAAAAACACAGTAATTAGAATCCTTGTCTTGTAATGGATATTACAATTATGAACGGATAATTTCCCCGATTTTTCTCTTCCCCACTAGCCTGGAATTCTGCGTGAGCAGACCCAAGTGCTTTGTGTTTCTGTGGATCCCCTCCTGATTCAGTGTTTGAGGCTGAATTTTCTGTTCAGAGGTGAGCACAGCACACCCTGTGCCACGAGGGACCTCTGAGAGGGGCAGGAATGGATACCCTGAGTGGAAAAACAAATGGTTCTTCAGCTTGGTGGGGATGCAGGAGCTCCACATCCATCTTCCTGCTGTCAGGACCTCCAGGCACACTCCAGCAGTGGTTCCTCCTTTCTGTGCTGTCCTCTGGGTGGCACTGGGCTGTCTGTCTGATTTTCAGACTCTCTGCAGACATTGCAAGATGCTCGTTCAGCCATCAGCAGCGCCCTGAGTGGTTTTCAGTTCATCTGGCTTGGCAAGAGGCTGTGCTTTGGTATCTTGAACCCCTGGAAAAGACAGCAAGAGGAGATTGAGAGGTAAACATGTCTGCAGAAGATTTTGTGCAGCAGGACAGGATTTTTTTGCAGGCACTTGATCTTTTCCTGCCTTCTTCCCAGGAGTTTTTGTGGGTGGGAGCTTTGCCTGCTGTGTGTGTAAGAATTGCTGTGTTTGTTCTTTTAGGATGGCTGGATTTGTGCATTTTATGGATAGATGGGACTGCTGGGAGGCTGCGTTTGATTTTGCTTAACCAAGTGACCCCTGTATTTTTTGGACAGCTGATATGTACAATCACAGAACCTTTAAGGTTGGAAAAGTCCTCTAAGGTCATAAAACCCAAACATAAACCCAGCATCACCCCTAAACCATATCCCCAAGTGACACAGCCACATGGCTTTTGAACACTTCCAAGGATGGGGGCTCTACCACTGCTCTGGGCAGCCCCTGCCAAGGCCTGAGCACCCTTTGCATGCAGAAATTGCTGCTGCTGTCCAAGCTGAGCCTGCCCTGGCCCAGCTTGAGGCCCTTTGCCCTTGTCCTGTCCCTGTTCCCTGGCAGCACAGCCCGGCCCCCCCTGGCTGTCCCCTCCTGGCAGGGAGTTGTGCAGAGCCACAAGGGCCCCCTGAGCCTCCTTTGCTCCAGGCTCAGCCCCTTCCCAGCTCCCTCAGCCCCTCCTGGGGCTGCTGGACATGTTCACATGAAGATAATTGTACAGATAAGACATTAAACAACATTGGTTCAGCTCTTTCTCTCTAATTCTCTACTTTGTATTTCTGCATTGCAGCACGTGTGTAGGCACAGAGTTTGTGGGAATTGGGAGTGGGGCTGAGCCTCATCCCCAATGGGCTGCAGCTGTGCAGGACAGGTGAGTGGTATTGAAATTAATGAGCCGTTAATGAGCCCAGGGGCACTGACCAATCACAGAGGGAGCAGAGGGCACACAGGTGCTGTGCATTAACCATGAGGGGATAAAAGGCTGGGCTGAAGAGCCAGAAGGGCAGCTGCTGGTAGCCTGGTGAACCAGTGGGATGTTACTCTGTATGAGCAGACACTAGAAGCCTTCTGCCCTGGTAAGGCATTGCTCTGGTTGGGCTGAAGTTTTCTGAAAAGGTTTGGTGATAGTCTGTGTATTGTAGCTGTCTCAACTGGGTACGTGCTCTGACACACATTGCTTAGTCAGGGAACATGAATAGGGACTATCCTTCCCTCCTGGCATGCAGATGTGAATCCATAAGCAAATGAACTGACGGAAAGGAGTTGGGGTTGCTTTTACTTTTAGTGACTTATTTAGTACCATTCTCATTGATTATGCAATGTTGCGACCTTTGAGTCTTTAGTTCCCCTTGTTTTTAAATTATATTAAAGCCTTTGATGCAGAAATGTGGCTCTGAAATCCATATCCCACTGGTGGGCACAGGACCTCTCTGCTCCCTCTGGATTTGCTGCCTCTGTGAAGATCAATGCCCCAAAGTTGCCAGCAGCTCTGGATGAGCAATGCTTTGACTTCTGCTCTGTGCCCCTGAGCTTTGAAGGTGTCCCCAGCCTGAGGAGGGGTCACAGAGCCCCACATAAACCCTTCTGTTCTGGAGAGCTCTGCTTTGTGTGATCCCTGTTCAAACACAGCCTCCTGGCCTTTTGCTGGTAGGATATTCACTCTCCTGGGATCAAGTGGAGCAGATTTGTCTGAGCCAGGAGAGGAGGGACCACATGACAGCAAGGGATTAAATGGTTCTGTTGATGCCAAGGGTATTCCTTGTGGACAGCACCAGAATCGATTGATCCTGAAGCATGGACTGATTCTCTGTTTTATTTTCAAGGCTAAGATTTAAATCCTTCCAGGTCTGTTCCTTCCTATAAAATACAGTAGAAAAAGGCATTAATGAGCAGTGTGACACAAAGCAATCATGACTGTGAACCCAAAAATGCCATCAGATTTCAGTTTATCAGTGAACTATGAACCAGATCTGGTGATGTTAAATACCATTTAGGGATTGTTTAGCCCCCTCCACAAAGGCCTGAGGGGCATTTGGAGAAAGAAAAGTGATGCTGGATGTGCTGTACTTTTGTTAGTGATGTGAAATTTAAGAGATTAAGCAGAGCAAAGACTTTGTCTCAGCAGGAGGTGCTCCCAAAGGGTGGGATAAGAGATAATCCCCTCATGCTACAACAGCAATCAAAGCAAAGCCAGGACAGCCTGCAAAAACCTGCCTGAAAGGCTCTCCTGGTGCTACAGAGGCACTTTCAAAGTTGATAGAACAAGATCAATTCCCTCTTTATCTAAACACTGTGTGTTGGATGTTGGGGCTCCTCTGATGCTGCCAGCAGCTCTGTCCCAGGTGGAAATCTCTGAGATGTCACCTTCTTTAGCAGCTGTGTTTAAACCCAAATGGATTAATAAAGCCCTTCTCTGCATGGGGTTAGTGTGTATGAGGAATATGAGGTTTGTTAGTTCTTATTTTATTGTTGCCAGTAGCAGAATTATTTTATTTTTAGCCAGATGGCAGCTCTGGTGGGTATTTTGTGGGCACAAGTATCCGCTGACCTGCTGGAAATGGGGAGAAGAGGGAAAATACAAGTGAATTAGAAGTTGCAAAAGAGGGTGCTTATCTGAGCTGCCTTTTAGCCACTGTCATCAGACAATCAGCAAAAATATCTGTGAGAGGTTTGATTTTTAGCCTTTCCCCTGGGGCTTCCTGAGAGAGCCCTTGCCTGGGGCTGCAGCTCCATGGAAGCTGCCACTGTTGGACATGAGGATGTGAGGGAGGTGTTGGGCTTTTGGATAACCAATTAATGTGATCAGTTAGATTAGCAGAAGCTAATCTATGAGGATGTGAGGGAGGTTTTGGACTTTTGGATAACCAATTAATGTGATCAGTTAGATTAGCAGCAGCTACTTTATTGTTGACATTATGCTCTATTGATACATTCTAACACTTCTGCACATGTGATCATGCATTTCTTGATTGGTGCCTCTCTCTTGTCCACATCTCCTGCACACAATTTTTAGGATTGGTTACAGTCCAGGTGCTTCACCTCCTTTATCCCATTCTTGTGGTCTTGGTATTTTGTTTCTCAGCCCCTTCTTTCTTAATTTAGCACAATTTATGTCTTGGTAACCCTGATGAATTCCAGAGGGCTTTCATGAGAGTAACTAGAAGTGTTTTGGCTGGAGCACACTGTGGCCCTAGCTGTGCAAATACCTTGCTACAAGGCTGGGGCAGGATTTCCCACTGGATCCCTTCCCTTTGGCCAGGGAAGGAAGCTCCAGGCAAGGGGCTCTGACAGCAGTGATGATTTTGGAGCTGGCAGAGCCATTTCCACTCTCACAGAGGCGTTTCCCAGACTCTTCCCCTTTTTTCTTTGGTGTAAGGATGCCCTCAGGCTGTTTGGATCTGGTTTTCTGGGGTTTCTCCTTGCGATGAAGCCTCTGCCTTGCCAGAGCCTCCTGTGGTGTGCATCGGGCTGTGTGGGTGGCTGTGCTCCTGTGATAGCTCTGACTACTTCAGCACAACGATGCAATTTCAGAAAGGAAAGATTAGGGAAAGATTTTCTCTTGCCTTTCAGTTGTGAGGGCTCCTCCTGACAGCCAGGAGCCCTTGCAGACATTACCCTGTTATCTTCCTTGAGCTGTGACTTTTATTTTTCCAGTGATATGCAGCCGTGACATGATGAAATGTAGAACCATCATCTCTTTTACAGAGACACATCTTTGAAGCTCAAAACATTTGCAAGCTCATTTTTAAGATTTGCCTTCACCAGTGAATTGTCACAGCAAAAAAAAATGACTAATTCTGTACTAAATAAGGGACAGGAAAGGTACAATTCTATGAGTGCTTCTGTACATCCCAGATTTAAATAGCTGATGGTGATGATGGCAAGTTCTAAAATGTTCCCAAATGATTGCCACGCTGGGGATGAGTGATCCAGCACTGGGTGGCCACATGTGAGGGTAGTGTCAGGTTATTCTTTGGAAACCACCTACTGTGTGGTGCCTTCCTCCCCAGCATCTGCTGTGCTCTTCAGATGTCATGGATTTCTCCTCAGTCCCTTGTTGGATTTCTTTGCTTCTCTTTTCCTCTCTCAGCCTTTGAAGCCCTGCTATCTCCCTGGAGTCTCTGTTGAGGACTTTGGAGGCCATGCTGAGAAAGGTCTTGGAAGCACCTTGCACCCAGTTCACTGAGCTGTGTGGTTTGGGCACAGCATGGGATGGAGAATCCTGGGGGCTCACCAAATCAAACCTCTATAACTGTAGAATAGAAAGGGAATGTTAGAAGAGGACCAGAAAAAAAAAAATCTCTTAATGCCCATGCTATTCTTTGTAACTTTTAAATGCTACATAACCACCAGGAAAGCACTGAGACTGTTCATAACTATCAAGTGAGGACAATGATGCAAACATGCACTCATAGGATGCCAGACTGGTTTGGGTTGTGGGGGACCTTAAAGCTCATCTCATTCCATGGGCAGGGACATCTTCTACTAAACCAGGTTGCTCCAAGCCTCAACCCTCCTTCCAAGGGTGTGGAGGTGTTCTAACATTGTTCTGTGCAATGAATGTGGATGGGGGGACAGCAGTGCTGAGTCTTGGCTCATCATTAAGTGCCACAGACATAGTTGATGAAAAATCTTTTCATTAGGATCTTTTCTCCTGAGAAGGTTCAGCTTCTCCATGTTTTGCTGCTTTGGAGTGTGATTTGGAGAACTGTTTACCCAGCATGTAAAATTGTTTTTACCTGATGACCAATGACAGCCACCTGTGTCGAGGCTGTGAGCAGTCACAAGATTTTATTATTATTCCTTGCTAGCCTTCTGATGAAATCCTTTCTTCTATTCTTTTAGTATAGTTTTAGTATATAGTATTCTTTTAATATAATATCATGAAATAATAAATCAGCCTTCTGAAACATGGAGTCAAGATTCTCATCTCTTCCCTTGGTGGGGTAGCTGGCAAATTCAACAATTACCTGCTGCAGAAATCAAGTTCCCCAAGAGAGGAAAGATGTGCCTGTAGCAGCCTTGCTATTTAATCTTGAGTTAAAATATCATACTGGTTTGTGGGCAGTGAACTTTGAGCAATTAAAGGGTTTGCTTTGATGCTGAGGGTTTTTAATGGTGGCTCTGTGCTTGAGCCCCTAGAAGGTGTCTGTGAGGTCAGAGCTGTGCTCCCAAATCCATGTGTGTGTCCCCTGAGCACATGAAGCTGCTTGGTGGAACTTTATTTGAAGAGCTTGTTTTTCTCACCTGGGTGTGCTTGCCTCAGTCATGTGGGCAGTTGTATTTCCACACCACTGAGTGGCACCAGGGAGGTTTCTGGGGTTCCATTCTGCTGGCTGTGCTGTTGTGCAGCATTAGGCATTCCCCCTCCTCCTCCCCTGCTTCAAGGGCAGTGGAACCCAGCCCAGAGCTCAGCTCTGCTCCTTCTTCTCAATCAGCAGCCACAAGGCACCCTCAGTGCCACCTTGCTGTTCCCCAGCAGAGGCATTTTACCCCTGGCATGTGGGACATGCTCTCCATGGAAGGTCACCAGCCAGGAAATTCAAGGTTGTTTTTAAGGCTGTGGATGGAGATCTGTGCCCCAAAAAAGGCACAGATGAAGCTTAGGCTTTCCACCAAGAGAACCCCAGTGCATTGTGGAGCAAATTTCATATAATTGCATGCCTTGGTGTCCTTTGGTAGCCTTTGTGTCCTTCTTGCTTTCTCACAGAATTACTGAGGCTGGAAAATCCCTGCCAGCCCATGGAGTGCCAGCTGTGCCCAGTGCCCACCTTGTGCCCAGCCCAGAGCACTGAGTGCCACCTGCAGCCCTTGCTGGGACACCTGCAGGGCTGGGCACTGCAAAGCTCCCTGGGCAGCCCCTGCCAAGGCCTGAGCACCCTTTGCATGCAGAAATTGCTGCTGCTGTCCAAGCTGAGCCTGCCCTGGCCCAGCTTGAGGCCCTTTGCCCTTGTCCTGTCCCTGTTCCCTGGCAGCACAGCCCGGCCCCCCCTGGCTGTCCCCTCCTGGCAGGGAGTTGTGCAGAGCCACAAGGGCCCCCTGAGCCTCCTTTGCTCCAGGCTCAGCCCCTGCCCAGCTCCCTCAGCCCCTCCTGGGGCTCCAGCCCCTTCCCTGGACACGCTCCAGCCCCTCCATGTCCTTCCTGGATTGGGGACCCAGAACTGGACACAGCCCTGGAGGTCCCTCAGCAGGGCCAGCCCATTTCTGCTCCAAGCCAGAATGCTTATTGCTTTTGAAGCAAAACTTGATTAATTCCTCATTTGACAGAAAACACTATAACCCCCAAAAACTATAGGTTTAAGAGAAGTAAGAGTCGTGGAGAAAAAAGTCAGCACTGTAATGCCTTAAGTACAAAACTCTGTAATGGGAGATGTGAAAGGTTGTAATTTAGAGGCCTCCACTTAAAGTCAGTCTCAGCCTTGGTTTTGGTGAGTGATCAGCAACAAAAAGGGCTCTGGAAAGGCTTTTGCTTTGAAGAATTTGGGTGTTGGTTTGTTAAGGCATCACTGCAGTAAAGGCCTGGGAACAGCACAAGCACATAGCAAGTAAAGGGACAAATTGTACAGAGGTGCTTCTGTTCAGGCATAAAACTTTATCTCTGCAAACACCTGGTGGAGAGGGAAAATCTGGAATGAGGATCAGCACCAAGGTATCACCCTATCACCTCTTAAATCTGGGAAATGCTGCTGGGAAGTCATATCAGCTCAGGCACCTCAAAATCCTTCTATGAGCCTTCAGAGCTCAACAGTTCCTCTTTCCTCCAAAAAACTGTGGCACTTGTGTCTCTGTCTGCCAAAACACACACTCATCCTTTTATCATAAAACAATCAGTCAGATGAAGCAGCCTTTGGGGTTTTGGAGTGTGAATGTTTCCCCACTCTGTTTAGTAAAATATTTATCTTCAGGCATTTTTGAAGTTTAGTTTTGCTCCCAGGTAAGTGTAAAATGCATGGCACTGCTTTTCCAAAGGATGAGGTGTTGAATAGAATAGTTGATAAATCTTTTATTAAATGCTTCCTCTTCAGCATGAGGAGCATTGGAAATACAACCAGAGTTTCTTCACTAATTTCAGGGCAAAATGTGAGGGTCCAAGGAGGAAAAGATAAAGTTAGAAAAATAATTGAGCTGATTGCTATTCAAGTCACCAGACTCAAGATGTTCACCCTGAAGCATCTGCAGAAGTGTCCAGAACAGTCTGAACTGTTACCTGTGACCTACCCTGAATGCAGGAGAGGTCCCAGAGGACTGATAAGTCAAATTCTATTGCTTAAATCATTGGTTTAGAAGATTGGTAGTTTTTTTCCCATTTCAGTTGTTGTTTTAAAAGTTCAGAAGTGAACATCAGAATTACAATGTGGGATAAGTCTCCAGAAATGTAACCATGGCTGAGTGTGAGCCCACTGTCTTCCATGCCTGCTGCCACAGAGGGAGGTATTTTCAAGCCTGTCCTGAACTTGTGACAAACATTAAGCCGTAATTGTCATGTTTAATTTTTATTTTTCCTCATTGCATTGTGAGAAGTCACAGATCAGAACCAGGAAGTCACAGACAGAACAGCTTCAGAAAGGTCTGGGGGCATTTCAACAAGGACAGACTTAGGATTCTAAATGATATTGACACAGGAAGAAATGATCTGAGATAATTAAGATTTATTTTAGTCACCGTGAGTGCTTGGCAATGCCAAACAGAGATGAAAGAGCTGTGCCTAACTTACAGGTCTGAAAAAGCTTCAGGAGGGGTCACTGGGTGATTGGCATTGGGCAAGGAGTCATGGAGTGGATTTGGGGTGCTCAGCCCGAGAGGTGCAAATGAGGCCTGGGACCTGTGGAGGGACAGGAGCCCCTGAGTGGGGAAAAGGGTTTAGGGGCAATCTGTGAGTTCTTTCTCCTATCACAGGGAGTAGGGTTGGCACATTGGCAATGGAATGATCCAGGTGCAGATTTCAAGTGAGCCAGGGGGTTCTGGCCCATGGCATGGGCTCACTGCCTCTGAGGGTGTGGAGATGAAGAGACCTTGGAGCCCCTTCCAGTGCCCAGAGAGCTTGGGACAAGGGATGAAGAAACAGGAAAAGGAGGAATGGCTTTAAACTGAAAAAAGAAGATTTAGGTGGGATATTGGGAAGGAATTGTTCCCTGGGAGGGTGGGCAGGCCCTGGGTCCCTGGCAGTGTCCAAGGCCAGGCTGGACTTTGGGGCTTGGAGCAGCCTGGGACAGTGGAAGGTGTCCCTGCCCATGGCAGGGGTGGCACTGGGTGGGATTTAAGGTCCCTTCCAACCCAAACCATGCTGGCATTCTGTGGGAAAAGCTTAGGTGGGTTCAAGATGCAGTTTGGCAGCTCCATGCAGGAGAAGCTTTCCTGTGACCTCATCAGGCCAGGGCAGAAGATTTTGGCTGCTTGCAGGAGCAGCTCCTTGGCTGGGGAGGTTCCCCTGGAGCTGAGGCTGCTGCTCCTGTGCTCCAGCATTGCTTCCCAAACCAGGCTGCTCCAGCACCAAATTTCTGTGACTGCAGCTTTGGAGACAGTTCTGAGCCTTGTGCTGATCTGTAGAAAACACTGAAATTAGAAACAGTTTTTCTCTGTAGTTAAAGTAGAAAAAGAATCTCTGTAAAATCTTTTCTAGGCTACTTGCCATGAAAATAATTTCACAACTTGCTTTTATCGTGCAATAAATTACCCACAAAAGTGGATAACAGATTAATTTAGCCAATTTAACTTAATCCCAAATAGTGTGGTGTTTTATTAAGCAATGCTGTGGTGTAATTAAGAGTTGTAACTGATTAAACACCTTGTAAAGACAGGGCTGTTAATTAATACTAAATTACAATAAAATTAACAAAGTAACATAAACAAGCCATGTAAATGTTTTTAAATGACAGGGATAATTCATCAGCTAAAAGCTGCTTATGTGAACCATTTCCTGAAGAGTTTGCTCCAATTAATATGTATATAATAATTCGAATAATGGAGATAGGGCAAGAAGAGCTTTCCTTAAGATTTTTCGCTTCAAATGACTCCTTTGATAAGAAACATGGGAATTTTTTAAGCTGGATATTCTTTCATAATGTTGAAGAAAATGCCTTGAACCCTAACTTATGGTATGCAGGGAAAAATCTAAAATTAAACCTCAATGACACCTTGAAGACCACCTCTGCAGCTGACACTTGTTTGTCTCACTGGAATATGAATCTGAACAACTCCAGGCTTGCTAAGCTTTAATGTGAGCATTATGTATTAATGCTACAGCTCCAATTCAGATCTCATTTGCAGGAATGTCAGGAAATAGCTGAGACTTCTTTGCATACTTAAAAGGTTTGCTGGATTGGCTGGTTCATAAGCACTGGAAATCCCACAGGTATTGCTTTGTCTTTGTGAATTAAGTAGAGAAACACAAAATTCAGGATCTCCAAGTGCAGGCCTACAGGGACCTGTGGCTGCAGGAGACACAGAAATAGTCCTGAGCTTTTCCAGACTTGGGATCAAATCTGATTAAGACCAAATAAGTTGAAGCAGGCTTTAGCACTGTCTGAGAACCCCCAGCAGCAGGACTGCCAAGGTGTAAAACAGCGCTCAGGTCCGGGGATTTCATTCTGTGTGACACAATGTACAAACTCCTCAAGATATCTCTTGGTTTTAATGGAATTTTGGAACTTAGTAAAAAATTAAAATTGACTTTTTCTATTATCTCCCAACCAGAAGCCCTAGAAATAGATTGTGGTTTTTCCTCAGGAAGTTATTCAAATTTAAAGGCTAAAATTATTATGCTTGTATCGTGCTGTTGAATAATGCTGCAAGTGTTGAAATGATGCAAACTAGACCTGCTGTGGGTACGGTTTGAGGCCCCAATGTCCAAACCAGGAGGAATTGACACAGGATTGTGTGCAACCAGGGAGGAGAGCCCCCAGGCTGTGTGGGCAATGTGATCAGGGCTGGGCAGTGCCCAGGGCAGAAGTTGTGCCTCCTGGGCAGGGCAATTGCTGGGCTCAGGCCCTGCCCGTGGCTCTGGGGCCATTGCTGGGCCCCGGAGCAGAGCCTGGGCCCTGCTCTGCCCCTCCCTGCAGCCAGGGCCAGCCAGGCCTGAGGGCCCCTCTCAGCTGGGGCTCCTCTCCAGGCTGAGCAGCCCCAGCTCCCTCAGCCTTGCCTGGGCACCCACAGCCTCCAGGCCCTTGCTCAGCTCCAGCAGCTCCTGGCCCTGCTGTGCTCAGCATCCAGAGCTGGACACAGCACTCCAGAGGTGCCTGCAGGGCTGCCCCAGGGCCAGGATCCCTCCCTGCCCTGCTGCCAATGCTCTGCTGCTGCCCCAGGCTCCATTGGCCTCCTTGGGCCAGGACACTCTGCTGGCTCAGGGACAGCTCGGTGTCCCCAGGACACTCTGCTGGCTCAGGGACAGCTCGGTGTCCCCCAAGTCCTTCCCTACAGAGCTGCTCCAGCAGGTCCCTGCTGTGCTGGTTCTTGAGACTGCTCCTCCACCACCACTGATGAACAATTTAAACAATCCTGGGCCCCCCAGAACTAAACCTTGGTGACAGCACTAGTGCCAGGCTTGTAGGTAATTTAAAGTGCAGCTCTGGAAAGATTTCTGGGCATTCATACCCATAAAATCACTTCTTGTGTGTTATCCTTAACAGGAATGGCCTTGTAGATACCCCCTTGCTTTCAGATGCCAAAGTTCTTGCAGATCTGGGTGCTATTTTGAGTATTAAAGGCCATGAGTTTGTAATTTTGTCTTTAGTTTTGTTTTTCAGTGGATAGAGTGTAGAGTGCTGATGGAAGAAAAACAGGTGGGAATGCCTGTGTCTGGAGACATAAATCTGTTCATTGCTGAAGGTTTCCTTGAATAGTTCTGTGTAAGTGGGAAAAATATTAACCAAGCCAAACACAGCCTAAAATGGGATTACATAAATATTACACAAAAAACATTACACACACCGGGGGATGAAAGACTGTGGGAGCCTTTACACCTCAACATACTGTTCAGGCATTCCTGAGCCTTATTATGCTGCAGAGTAGGAGGGAAATTTCAGGAGGACAGGGATGAGTATGAAAAATGTGGATGAGCATCCCTTTGTTTAAAAAGCACAGTGTAATTATGTTGTGCAAGTTCATGGCAGTCCTATTTCAAAACTCCTTCGGAGCTGTGGGAGCGCCCAGAGTGAAAATGAGGGATTGTGTCTGTAAGATCCAAGCTCTGGTTGAGCCCAGCTTGGGGCTGAAACCACAGCCTTGTGTTTATGGCCTAGGAGTAGCTGCAGCTCCATGTTTGCACAGACAAATCCCAAATCCTTTCCTGTCCTGTGTGGGTTTTGCATTTGGTGCCTCTTACAGTCAGTTTGTAAGTGCAGAAATGTGGATTTGAGTGAACCCTACATCTGGTGCAGACCTAAATTCCCCTGAGGATTGAGGTTTGAAATGCACACTGGGGTGGGTTACGTACCCCATCTTTCCAGAGTGCAAAGGCTGTTCCCAGTTTCTCCCTGTCTGTGCTGAGAAGGACAATGTGCAGCTCCCCACCGCTGTCCCTGGATTCCCACCTCCCCAAACCCCACAACTGTGGAGCTTGCAGGGTTTCTTCCCAAATGAACCCATCCCTTCCACTCGTTTGGCTGTGATGGAAGCAGATTTGGAGCAGTGCATGGTCTGTGCTCCCAGCAGGGCTGGGGGCGTGGGAGCCTGGCCAGAACAGAGTGAGGAGCAGCTGGACGTGGGCAGGGACACACATGGGCACTGCCAGCTTGGCACTTGGCGGAGCTGGAGCTGCTGAGGACAGATCCACGAGTTCTGCTTCTCCCTGGGTTTCTCTCCAGCTTCCTGATCAATACAAGATTTCAGAGCAAAGGGCTCTCACTGTGTTTTCTGCTTTTAGAAAGAAGTGAGGATTAAGAGAGCTAAAGCCATTACAGCCTGAATTAGCTAGAGAAAATGTATTTTTGATGTTTCTCCTCATGTCAAACCATTGGGGTTCTCTGTGGCATTCACATTCCCTGATAAAATCCCTTCACCCAGGATTTTTCTCCTGGGAAGCTGAGAAGCCTCAGAGTAAAAGGAAAACAATTCTTATCTCATTTGCTTCTCCTGTGCTGTGCTCATGTGGAATGTGTTTGGAGATTGTTTACCCACAGGTGATTGTTCCATTGCATTCTGCTGTGAGTTGTTTTCACTCTCTGGCCAATCAGGGCCAAGCTGTGTCAGGACTCTGGAAAGAGTCACAGGTTTTCATTATCTTTTGAGCATTTAGTAAGTGTCTTTTCTGTGCTCTTTAGTATAGCTTAGTATAGTGTTCTTTAATATAATAGAGTATTATAAAGTAATAAATTAGCCTTCTGACAACATGGAGTCAAATGCATCATTCCTGTCTTCGTCAGGGCGTTGCCAGCAAATACAGCAGTGCTCCTTGTTGGAGGACACATTTCTTCTGTGCTTTAACACATCTTCCAAAAGCAATATGATGGAGAGGAACAAGGCAGTGCCCCTGTGCTACCTGCACACCACATTCCAGGGATGGGAGTGTTCATCTGGAGAAGAGAAGGTTCTGGGGACAACTCAGAGCCCCTTCCAGGCCCTAAAGGGTCTCCAGGAGAGCTGGAGAGGGACTGGGGACAAGGGATGGAGAGACAGGACACAGGGAATGGCTTCCCAGTGCCAGAGGGCAGGGCTGGATTGGATATTGGGAATGAGGAATTGTTCCCTGGCAGGGTGGGCAGGCCCTGGCACAGGGTGCCCAGAGCAGCTGGGGCTGCCCCTGGATCCCTGGCAGTGCCCAAGGCCAGGTTAGGGTGGGACTGGATGGCCTTTAAGGTCCTTTACCACCCAAACCAATCTGTGCTTCTACAAAGCAATTCAAATCCTCACTTCTTGGAATTCTTAGCTCCTGGCCAGGCTGTCGCACTCGACATCTTGCAGCAGAGCATCCCTGTCATCTGTTGGGTGGGTTATGAACCTCCCACGCGTCAAGTTTTCAAAAATCTGGAAAGTTCAGTGTCTTATTGAATTCCATTTTCTGCTCTGATTTATCAGGATGCTGCACTGGACGTTGAGGTTCCACGTTGAGCAGCTTGAAATCCCTAAAAACCAAAAATTTTCCGAAGCAGTGTGGAATTTTGAATAAACTCCCCTTAGGAAAAAATCCCGAAGTCTTTTTAAAACTGCTTTGGAGGTTTAATTTTATCATAAGCAGTAAATTCTTTAAATACACTTGAGATGCAATTGTGAGTTTGTGTGGCAAAGAGCGCAGAAAAGAAAAGAGAATTTGGATTTTCATTTTGGAATTCAATCACTGCTCCCATGTGCAGCCAAGCAAGTTCCACCAGCTGGGTGAGAGCAGCATTTCCATGCAGTAGAAACAGAGGCAGACATAAATATATATGAAATGTACTCAGAAAACATGAAATAATGCGAAAACAAATCTTACTTTGACTCAAGCTTACTTCCCATTGCCAAGAAAAACATGACTGGGTTGGTTTTTCAACAAAAAAAAGTTGGCACTAAATCAGATTGTTATGGCTTCAATTTGACAAGAAAACTTTTAATAAAAATGCCAGGGTAGTACCCTTTACATATTTGTACTGTTTGATGGAGCCTTTTTGGAAGATGGTTGTTTTCCAGGAGATTGTAGGAACATAAGCTGTATTTGTTTTTTTAACCAGTAAATTTGGGTGAATTTGAGTGTATATTTACCAGTGAATTTGTAATATACAAGTGTATATTTATAACCGAAACCTGGAGCAGATGAGTATTCGTTGTATTATTTCTAGAGGACATAGTTGCATTTGTGTTTTTTTTCTACTGAAAACTTTTAACACCATTTTCAGACAAAACCAAACCCTGGTTTTTGCTGCAGTCAGGGAGAAAAAAATGTTGAAAGCAAAGGAATTCTGCTGCCCCCACCCCAACGAATTTTGGTTCATGAATGTGCCTTGCAAGCAGCAAAAAATGGGAGAGGTTTGTCTTTGCAGAAAGCAGATTCTGTGACTATTTCAAGGCCTGATCAGTATTATTTAAGTTCTTGAGTTAGGGATAAAAATTTCTAAAATTCTGCGTCAAAATGCCAGGTGAGCAACTGAGAGAAGCACAGAGATGGATTTTGCTAGGGGTGATAGAGGAAAATGTACACACTGTAAGCATCATTACAGGTAACACTGGCCTAATTAAAATGAAGAGGGTAATTTTCCAAGCTGCAGGAGAGATTTAGGAGTCTTGCTTCATGAAAAATGTCAGTTTGCTTTCCTTAGCTGAGGTAATACTGGTCTTCATGCTGCTTTTTAACATTTTTGAGTGCTTACATGAGTTACTTCTCTGGGTGGAGAGGAGGCTGAGTGGATATATCCTGCTGGGGAGAAAAAGGTAAACTTCAGGTAGAAACAAATAGGGCAAGGCCAAGAAATTAACAAAGTGATCTTTTTCTAAATTCCCAACTGATGGTGCCTGTGGAGGGCAGGAGGGTTCAGGTAGGGTCAGACCGGGAGGGAGCCTTGAGGGCCTCTTTGGAGAGGTGTAAGCACCAAAACCCCGGAGCCCTGACTTTAAACCCTAAACCTTATCCCCCTCTCTCATCCCATTCCCATAATCCAATTCCTGAGCCCCCTGTTTTCATCACAGAATCATGGAATGGTTGAGGTTGGAAGGGACACCAAAGGTCATCCAGTTCCATGGGCAGTGACACCTTCCACTGTCCCAGGCTGCTCCAAGCCCCATCCAGCCTGACCTTGGACCCTTCCAGCACAGAGCTGCCAAACTGCATCTTGAACCCACCTAAGCTTTTCCCACAGAATGCCAGGGTGGTTTGGGTTGGAGGGGACCCTAAATCCCACCCAGAGCCACCCCTGCCATGGCAGGGACACCTTCCACTGTGCCAGGCTGCTCCCAGCCCCAGTGTCCAGCCTGGCCTTGGGCACTGCCAGGGATCCAGGGGCAGCCCCAGCTGCTCTGGGCACCCTGTGCCAGGGCCTGCCCACCCTGCCAGGGAACAATTCCTCATTCCCAAAATCCCATCCAGCCCTGCCCTCTGGCACTAGGAATCCATTCCCTGTGTCCTGTCCCTCCATCCCTTGTCCCAGTTCCCTCTCCAGCCCTCCTGGAGCCCCTTTAGGCCCTGGAATGGACTTAGAGGTCTCTCTGAAGCCTTCTCTTCTCCAGGTGAACACTTCCACATATCCCAGCCTTTGCATCCCTTTAATCACCTCCATGGCCCTTAAAAAGGAGAAGGCTGCCCTCAAAAATGAGGATCTTAGGAATGCACCCAAATAATGCTTCAGATCTAATGATGAGAATTGTTTTTTCAGGCAGTTGCCAATTGTAGAACTTAGGTTATTCTTTAATTTCAGCCTGGAATATGCAGATAGTGAGCACAATATTGTACAATTATTCTAATGCCGTTGGTGCTTATTCTTGTTTATTGAATTTTGGGTTAGTTTTGTGTGGTTTTGTGCCTTTAAATGAGGAAACTAAAGCAGATTTGGTGTCCAGTGGGCACCAAATGCTCTGCTCCCACCAACAGGGATGTGAGAGCCTGAGGGGGGACTGTTTCTTCCCAGGGAGAGTGTAACATGCAAAGTGAACCCCAAAATTACAGACGGTGTGGATGAAGTGGATCCAGCAGTTCTTGCTTTCACCTGCTTCTCTCACACCAAAGCCCCAAGTTCTGTCATTACTTTCCAGGGAAACTCAGCATTGAAGATTCTGGCTCTATTTCCAACATTAAAATACAAACCAATACCTATCCCAACAGCCTATATAATTTTTTTTTGTCTGCAAAACAATCTCCAGAACTCCAAGCCCTTGCTGATTAGAGGAGAAGTGTTCTGCAGTGTGTGAACAACACACAGCATGATGCATCTTCATTACCAAAATTCACAATGACAATCATTTATCATAAAAGCTGCTGACAATGGGCATTAATCTCTGAGTAAAGCAAGGATAAAACACTGTTGTCATGGCAGTGGAATTCATTTAGTACCTCTCATCCATGCCTGAGGGACTGGGAATTCTCTGGGCAAAGCAATTGCAGCTTTAGCAGTGTGGATTTTTGGGGGTGGAATCCAGAGGTGACCACACTGCTGGCAGAAGGTGCCTGTGTTTCACACAGCCCAGAGCAGCTTCCCTCCCATCCTCAGCTTTGGAATGGACCTTAAAACCCTCCTATCCCACCCCCTGCCATGGCAGGGACACCTTCCACTGTCCCAGGCTGCTCCAGCCTGGCCTTGGGCACTGCCAGGGATCCAGGGGCAGCCCCAGCTGCTCTGGGCACCTGTGCCAGGGCCTGCCCACCCTGCCAGGGAACAATTCCTCATTCTCAATATCCCATCCAGCCCTGCCCTCTGGCACTGGGAGCCATTCCCTGTGTCCTGTCTCTCCATCCCTTGTCCCAAGTCCCTCTCCAGCTCCCTTGGAGCCCCTTTAGGCACTGAAATGAACTTTGAGGTCTTTCTGGAGCCTTCTCCCCTCCAGCTCTGTGTAAAGCAGGGAATAGGACTTCTTTCAGGTGGAAGTTTCAGCAAAATATTTCTATGCTGGAAACATTTATTTCTTTTTTTTTTAAATTATATTTGAACTGTTGGGTGTCTTCAGAAATGCAAACAAATATCTGCTGTAATATCTGCTGTAATTAACTGTGTGCTGTCTGTGCCTTATTTTTGTCTGGTTGTACTTCTTTCTTTTTGTATATACGTATTTATATATAGAAGAGATAAATGATTTGGTCAAGCAGACCTGGGAAGAGTGATGCACTCCCACACACATCTGGTGTCTTGTTACTGAGGCTTTACCCATTTATACTCAGTTAAATTCTGAAGGCTATGAAAATACCGTGTTGTTTCCCCTTATGGAATATTTTGTTGCAAGTTCACACAACATGCATGTATTTACCCAAATTTCCATCAGCCTTCAAAGCTGGGAGTTAGCTCCTAAATCTCACTGCCCAGTGTAGTGTGGATTTATTCCACCTCAGAACAAGGCAGCAGGTTTTGTTGGGTTATTGCAAAGCAAACTGTGTGTGCCTGAAATTCCCTGTTTCTGCTCGGAGAGCATGGTGAGCTGGCTAATTCCAATGGAATGTGGATTCTGTGCTGAGCAGCCCAGAGAGGAGAAGGCTGCAGGGAGAAATCAGAGCCCCTTGCAGGGCCTAAAGGGGCTACAAAAGAGCTGGAGAGGGAACTGGGACATGGGATAGAGGGGTAGGACACAGGGAATGGCTTCCCACTGCCAGAGGGCAAGGGATGAATGCGATATTGGCAAGGAATTACATGTATTACATGGTTTTTTCTCAAAAGCAAAAGGTGAAATGAGCCCAGCACCTGGGCAATTTGATTTCCAAGCCCCCCCAGTAACACATTTCAAGGTGCCTCCCACTTTTCTAGGTGTCTCCCTCCCTGTTTGGAGCCCTGGGGTCTCTGCCCTGTATTTCCCTTTGTTGCTGGAAGAAAGGAGAAACCTCCAACCCAGTCCATGCCTGGAGGCCCAAATGCTTCCTGGATTTTCCTGAATTCCTCCATGGCACAGTCTCAGTTGGATAAACACTGGAGAAGCAGCCCCAAAATGCCCCTGCACCCCTCAGTTTTGCTCTCCATCCTTGGGATAACTCACAGGCACACGGCAAAAAGGAACTGGAAAGAGCCAGTCAGAGATTTTCCTGTTCAATATTTCATCTTGGGGAAGGGCAGAGAATATATTTGATTCAAAACAAATTACAGATAAGTGCCTGATGTGTTTTAGGGTGGGTATTTTAGAAGAATAAAACTTGTTATGAGTTTCTCCCTGGTTTCCAAGTTGACAGCCTTCATGAAAATATGTAAACTACTTTAATGAAAACCTCGGGCATTGTTTTCTTGTTATTTTTCTCATTGAAGCTACTTTTATCAGGAATAAAACAGCTGATATTGAAAGCTGTGTGTTCTGCTCTTCTCTGTTTGTTTGGGAGGTGAAAACTATTTAAATAAAGGAAAATGTGTCAGATTAGTTGCTCTTCTTAAACAGTAATTAAGATATGAACAATATCATTAATCTTCTACTTTTTCATTTTCCAGGTGATCATCATATAATCTCTACAGCTATGGCTGAGAAGTGCAGTTAAGGTACTGTGATAATTCCCTTTTAATATGGGCATGTTTTTGCTGGAAATTGTTCCCAAAATCCTCTCTTGAATATTTGTAATAATCTGTGTTCCTTGAGGCTGAGTTCACCCCTGATGGTTTTCATTTGCCACTTTGCCCACTGCACTTCTTGAAAATAACATTATTTTTTTTTTCATTGTATTCCTTAACTTTTGCCTTCCTGGTGTTAAATTCAGGGATGTTTTAGGATGTCTGTACAGACAAACAATGAGAACCATGCTTTCATGGTGAGGGTCATGCCTTTGAAATTTCTAACTCAGAAAATGTGGTGGGGAAAGGAGGGAAAATGTGTCCCCCTGGAATGCTGGCTGCTGCACACTCTGTGGCACTGAGAATTTGTTGATTGGAATCACAAGATGGAAATCAGCTCAGCAGCTCTGCTGGGCCACAGGGAAAAGAGGCTTGGTTTTGTTGGGAATGCACATCTCATGGCCAGGATTATCTCCCCTCAAGCTGTGTTTCAATTCTGGCTGGGATTTTGAACACAGAGTGGCAGGAGGGGAGGAGTAGGAGGAGGAAATGTGGCAGGTTCTTTTTTCTGGGTGCTGAACTCGGGTGCCAACATAAACTGCAATGGAAAAAAAAAGTTATTTCTTTCCTAGGAAAAATTCATATAAAGATTCAAAACTTGATGAGCAGTGTGAAACAGTTGTTCTCAAATGGCAGGAACTAATTCTTGCCAAAGAAGTTGTCAGGGCAGGATTTCCATTCTCCTTCTACATCCACATCAGTTTAATGTTGCTGTCAAGGGAAGAAGCTGGAAACTCATCCTTCAATTCCAATTCTCCTTTTAGGTGGGATTTTTTGTTGCTGAGTCTGTGTGATTTATTTGACTAAAGCACAGCAAAGCTCTTGGTTTTGTTAGCAACTTCCTTTGGAGATAGTGAATCCATCACTTTTTCAATTGTTATCTCCGCTCCCTAGCAAAAACCTTTAATGTTCATTTCCATCTGGGAATAGAATGCATTCTCATGTAAGAATACTGGGCAAAAGGAGATCCTGGAAAGTCCATGCAGATCAGCAGATTTCTTAGGTCAGGTTTGGAACAAAGAGTAATCCAGAAGGTCCTGAGTGAAAAGTGGGATGAAAGGGAAAATGCTGCTCAGCAGGTGATTTGATCTGAGTACCAGGATGGTTGTTTTTGCTGAGCCAGTGAACATCTCACACTACAGAGTTGCAGGGGGCTTAAACTCTCTGGATTTATAGGCAGAATTTATTCAGTGCAGTTCCCAGAGGAAATTATTATTGAAAGAGGAGATGGCACACATTAATACAGGAATTATAAGGAGCTGGATAAGGCAGATAAGGAGCTTGGAAAAGAGGGGACTGGGACAGGATGAGGTGAGCTCCAGGTGCAGGGGAGGAATCACAAGCATTCCTGAGGGACAGGTCTCATGAAGAGCCCTCCCTAATTCTCCTTAAGTGACCTTGGCACAAGGTCTTTGATGCAGGTTTTGAAACTCCTGTAATGGCACGAAGGACACAAGAATTACACAAAAGGATTTTGTTGACTTTATGGATTAGTAGAACAAATGCAACATAAAATTTATTAATCATAAGCCATTGTGTTAGGGACTAAGAGCAGGGGGCTGCTGTAAACAAGACAAGAGCCTCAGCATATGGAAGTTCAACTTATTTTTCAGGGAAAGTGTTTGATTGTAGCACGTAGCTGAAGCTTTCACAACTCCAGAATTTGCCAGGACACCTGTTCCTCCAAGAGCTGCCATTTCCTCTAAATAGTTCAGAGCCTAGGTATGTTATAAAATTTTAGATCTAAAATATCAAGTTCTGAACCTGATTCCATCAAGTGTAAATTGGTGCAGGTGTGAAGCCAACCTTTGCCTGGGGAGTAGGAGGAAGGTGCCAGACTAGCAAGAAGTGGGTTATTGTAGAAGCCTTGGAACTGATTTTCATGGAACCAGCCCATCTGCCTCCTCCTCTCCAAAAATCCCCAAACAAAGCAAAAAATGGAACCAAGCCAGGGTGGATCTCAGGCTCTAAGTGAGCAGTCCTGTTCCTTGAGGGAGGAAACCTCCATTAGGGTAGGGGAACTGCAGCAGCTCAGTCACTGGGACAGAGCTGGGGCAGAGCCCTCCCAAGGGGAGCTCCAGAGGGAGCTCTTCTAGTTCCATGCCCCTGCCATGGGCAGGGACACCTTCCACTGTCCCAAGCTGCTCCAAGCCCTGTCCAAACCTGGCCTTGGGCACTGCCAGGGATGGGAAATCTTAGCACAGCCCCACCTGCAGAGTAGCATGCCCAGACTGATACCAAATGATCATTAAAAGGAGCAAATGAGCCCCAAAATGGGTCTTCATCAGTGGAACAGGAGCAGATCATCATGAGTGTGCTGTGCTGTGTCCAACCCTCTGAGGATTTGGGATTAAAGCCAAAAGGATGAGAAAGAAAAGGAATGCTCTACAAAACAGTGAAAAAAATTGGTCAAAAGATAGGAAACAGAAGGTTGGAGTAACTGAGCAGTTTCCCGAGTGAGAGGATGACAGCAGCACAGTCTCCAAGGAATCTGCACAAACCTGTGATACTCAACTGATAAATGAGCTGCGAAAGACACGGGGTGTGCTGCCAGTGCTTCCTCCAGAGCACTGGAGCTAGCTGAGTGCTGACTGTGGCAAACTGCAGCAGGATTGAGGCAGAATTAACTGCTGGGCAAGGCAGTGGCAGCTGAAATCCTACAGAGGTGGATGCAAAGGGAAGAAGAATTCCTCCCACAGGTGATGTGTGCTGAGCTGGGCATTGCCACTCGCCAGCCAAGGGCTGTAAAATACAAAAGATGCCTCTCCCAGAATCATCATCAAGGAATCATCCCAGAATGGTCTGGCTTGGAAAGGCCCCCTGCCACGGGCAGGGACGCCTTCCAATATCCCAGGTTGTTCCAAGCCCTGTCCAACCTGGCTTGGAACCCTTCCAAGGGATCCAGGGGCAGCCACAGCTTCTCTGTTCCATGTTAGGAACAATCCTGTTCATGTTCCATGAACTTTAGTTCTGGAAGTTTCACAGCAGGGCCTGAAAAATAGCAATCCTTTTTGTTAAGGAAGTGAATGAGCTGCAAGTCTTTGGGGTCAGTTGGAAGTTTAGGGAAATTGTCCCATGGGATGAATCTCTCTGCTCTTCCTTAGGGGCTGCTTCTATCAGGGAGGGATTTCTGGATTTTTTGGACTCCCCTGTGAAGGCACTGTTTATAACTTGTCTTGGGGCTTAAAATGGGAGGAGCAAGGAACCACTGTTTATGGAGCTCCTAAAAAATCCTAACTCTTGTAAAAGAGTTGGATGAAAGAATGAAAGAAGCAGATTAAAAGAATGGAATTTACAGGAGACCCTTAGTGATGTGAGCCAACACATTTTCATCAACTTGATTTTAATAATTTAATAAATTAAGCAGTGCAAAATATTTTCCTACACTGAGGTGTCTCATTGCAAACCCAGTGATGATATTTTTGCTAGGAATCAGAAACTCATCAGGACTGGAAACTAATTTTTTTATTGTGTTGTTGTTGCTGTTTCAAAATGAAAGCAGGCTGTAACATTGTGGAGATTTAAAAAACAAACAGAAAACTGTGTGCATGTAATAAGATGGAAAATGGTGTCACTGTTACATCTAACAGGGCCCATTAAGGACAGATGTTCCCAGAGAACAGATATCCATTAGAACACGATGGAAAGTGGGAGATTTTGAAAGGGAGCCAGAACCTACAGATGGGAACTTTAAATAAATAAAAATCAACTTGTAAGTAGCCAGCATAAATAATGCAGGGGATGTGTAACATGTTCTGGATTAGTCAGAGCAGCAGACAGACAGTCCCTGCATTCCCAACGGGCTGGAAGGGTTGGAGCAGATCAGCTGAGAGGGAGTCAGTGCCTCTGGGACAAAAGGGATGTCAGGACTCCAGGAAAGAGCAAAGACTTGGCAGAACTGGCTGTTTGAACAGTGTTTTTTCTCTCTCTGGTACTGTCCAAGAGTTAGTTTGGGGATGCTCCATCCCACGGGGGTTCTTTGGCCTGTGTTGAAGATAAACAAAGGTGAAAAGAGAAGTACATTGCACGTTTGAGTGTATGAAGTGATAAAAGGTAGGTAAAAAGAGTCCTCCCAGTTGGTCCAACTTTTTCATTTGTTTCTTACCAGAGGAAGTTTTTTGGGCAGAGTAGCATGAACAAAGAGTCACCTTTAGGGAGTGGCTCCTACAGTGTCCCACCAAGCCCCAGGTGACCTCAGTGGCAACAGAGGGCAAGTGCTTTGCTAACCACACATCAAAAGTGTTTGGGGATTGCTGATTTTAAGAAACCAGCCACAAGACTCAGAACAATTTTAATGTCCAAGCAACAACAAAGACAGTGTTCCCTTGGAAAGACCCCCCACACTGACAGGGAGACTGTACTGGTTGGGAAACAGAGGACAACTGTGAGAAGGAGGCGCTGAAGCTCTGTGTGTCCCAATCTTGAGGAGGTGGTGAAGCTCTGTGTGTCCTAACTGGCTGTTGTCCTGCTCTGAGGAGAGAAATAAGTTAGCTTTGGACACAGAGAACCAGCAGCCTTGGGTGAGGAGAGATGAAATTGTGGTTTTCGCAGCAAATGTGGTGACCTCTCTTTTGAACAGGAATGCAACTTCTCAGTCTTTGTGTAGCTTTTACCCCTCTCCAAAAAAGAAACAAAAATCCCTAATTGTGGTGCTTGCAGAGCTGTCCATCTCCTCATTTCAGCCTAAGGACATGCCTGTTGCCACCATGAGCTGTAAATGCAGTCCTGTAGCCCCTTCCACATGAAATCCATGGGAGAGCAGGAGCACCCACAGCAGCAGAGCAGGAGACACTGAGCTGAGGGTGCAGGGACTCAGCTCAAGGACAGGGCCATCCAGAGGGGCTCGGGGAGTGGCCCATGGGAATCTCATGAGGTTTAACAAGGCCGAGTGATGGTGCTGCCCCTGGGTCTGGACAATCCCAGATAAGAGCATGGTCTGGGGGAATCCTTCCCTGGCAGGGTGGGCAGGCCCTGGCACAGGGTGCCCAGAGCAGCTGGGGCTGCCCCTGCATCCCTGGCAGTGCCCAAGGCCAGGCTGGACTTTGGGGCTTGGAGCAGCCTGGGACAGTGGGAGGTGTCCCTGCCCATGGCACTGAATAGGCTTTGAGGTCCCTTCCAGCCCAAACCATGAGTGATTCTGTAATTTCTGTTTTCCATGCTCTTAATGTCTTGCTTGCTTTTGTGCATCCCAGCTCTCCAGTTACACATGACCAAGAAAATATCTGTATAAGTTCCGGCTCTCACATACCACGGGTAAAATAGTGTCATTAAAGGAAGCCATTTAGAACCCCATGTTATTAAATAAATGCTTTCTGATAAACATCCTGATAGGGGCTTGATGCAAGAGGGAAGTTGCTGGCAAAAGTGTGTCATAAACCAGCAACTTCACATTAATTAACAGAGAAGGAAGAAGGCTTTGCATTTCCTTATGCCAAAAACCAGTGTGAAGAAATTATTGTAAACAACTTCAGCTTGTCAGTGAAACCTTGTGTCTGGTGAAATCACCTGGCTTGATTTTAAAAAATGGGTTCTATGAAATCTCTGATGCATTATTGAAGTGATTTGATTTTATAAGAGGCTGTGACTTTTTGGTCTCTGGCAGTTTGAGTGATCTGGGAATCAGATATTTGCACTCTGCACAACTCCCTGCCAGGAGGGGACAGCCAGGGGGGGCCGGGCTGTGCTGCCAGGGAACAGGGACAGGACAAGGGCAAAGGGCCTCAAGCTGGGCCAGGGGAGGCTCAGCTTGGACAGCAGCAGCAATTTCTGCATGCAAAGGGTGCTCAGGCCTTGGCAGGGGCTGCCCAGGGAGCTTTGCAGTGCCCAGCCCTGGAGGTGTTAAAAAATGTGTGAATGTGTCACTTAGGGACGTGGTTAGTGGTGAACATCATGGTGGTTCTGGTTGATGGTTGGACCTGATGATCTAAAGGTCTTTTCCAACCTTAGTGATTGTAAGATACTCTCTGACTTCCTTTGTGCTGCTGTGTTAGATGCCAGGCCAGTGTGTTCAAGGGAGCTTAAGGGCAAGACTGTCCCTTGTTACAACAATAATGGCTTTATTCTTCAGAAATTAGGATTATTTTGATACATTTTGCTGCAGGAGCTGCACTGCTGCTGTGTCTCCTCTCAAAGCAGTGGTTCTGGCACATTAAAAATGGTGTTTCAGTGCAGTGCTGTTTTCTTAGTTCATCTGTCTCCCCAACTAACCCCAGAGCCTGATTTCTCCAGCCACAAATTTTCCTTATTTTCACCATCCCATCTCAATTCTCTGCACTAAAACAATGCCAAAAGGAACAAAATGTTGGGTTGTACTTTTGATCATGGCAGTGGGAGCCAGCCAGGCAGCAGGATTGCCTTTGCCATAATGTCACTTCATTATAAAATGAGTTGGTTTTGGGGTTTCCAAGAAGTGGGGTGAAGCAGAGAAACACAAGTTTGTGTTGTGGTTTAACTCTATCCCAGCCAAAACCAGGAGAGGATGGTTTTTAAGGGTATTTAAAATTGGTGGGAAAGAAGTGCCAGTAAGAGACATTCCCATGTGGAAGTCAGAATGGATTTGGTAGTTTTGACTCCCTCAAGAGGAGTAGAATCCAAACCTGAGCTTGTGCATGGTCACTCCTTGGAGGACAATGCTCTTCAATTCCTGATTTTATTTTCTGGGTATATTTCTGTCTGTATGTTAAAGAAACGAATCCTTTTGAAGAATCTTTTTTTGATTAAGGCTGGGGCTGGTCTTTCCTTGGTTAAAGCCTTCCATTATTATTTCTGTGGATAGTGTAAAAGCCTTCCCTGACTTAAGAGTAGAATCTTTCCCCAGGAAGAATAAATAACATGCACACTGACCTTTCAGTCTCAAGGAGAGTGTCTGCTTCAGAACTTCACACCTCCTTGCCTCAGTGCAGGTTAATATTTGCAAGGTTGATAAGTTGGTTATTTGGATGTAAATCGACAGGAAAGGAAAGCCACTTTCAATAGTTATGATAAGAGTCCATTTTTTCTCAGTTTAATTTAAAATAATGGACAGTACATCACAGAAACTCACCATCACCACCTAATTTAAATAGTCGCTGCTGTTATGTATCAGTCTGGAGGTCTGAAAAGGAAAAGAATTAAAATTTATTTGAATAAAAAGGATGAAAATCCCTATCAGGGACTTTTCTCACTATGCCTTAGAGCATCTTTGCAAGCAGCTCTGTGTGGTGGTAGTATTTTAGGGATTAGAAGGGCCATGGAGTATGAGTCATCCTGAATTCTAATCAAGATGTGCAAGCATCTGATACAGAGAAGTGAGAAAAATGAAGGTTTAGGGTTTTTTTCCTTTATTTCTTCCACTGAAGACCCTGGATTTCATCCATGGTTCTGAGTGGTTGGGTCTGGTTATTAACAGCAAGGACTGCTCACACTCCTTGTTCTTGGTTTAGTCAAAGCCTCTTCCAAAATCTTTAGGAATTTGGTCTGCGCAGAAGCAGGTTCATGTATTATCATGGAATATCCTGAATTGGAAGAGATCCACAGGAATCACCTAGTCCAACTCCTGGTCCTGCCCAGACACCCCAACAATCCCATCCCATGTCTAAGAGTATTGTCCAAACCCTCCTGGAGCTCTGGCAGCCTCGGGGCTGTGCCCCTTCCCTGGGCAGCCTGGGCAGTGCCCAGCACCCTCTGGGGGAGAACCTCGGCCTGAAATCCAACCCAAACCTTCCCTGGCTCAGCTTCAACCGTTGCCTGCTCCCAGAGCAGAGATGGGAGCTGTCCCTCAGGAGAAGCTGTAGGATGGTGGTGTGGAACAACCTTGTGCTCTATAAGTCTCCATCTTCCCATGAGCAGATCTTCTTTTTGGAGATATGGGCCAGGTGTTACTGCCACACTGCTGTTCTGGGAAGATGAAACTCTTTGTTTAGAGGCTCCCCAGCTTATTCTGTGCTTCTGACCCTGAAGGACCAGTGGCTAATTCAGTGTGGCTTTAAACGTGATTGTTTATAAACTGGTGCTGACTGGGTAAAACTCTGCTTCTGAATCCTCCATGGTCACTGCAAACTTTTGGTCCGTACAAAAACATTCCTCGGACTCTCTTGTTCTTAAACACACATAGGCTGCTCTGTGTTGGAGCTGTTCCAACTCACTCTGGAGCTGAGGCAGAACTTGCTGTTCTGCTGGCATCCCAGCAGACTTTGAATGGGATATTCTGGAATTGTACACTTTGGAAGGCACAAGTGGGAGCATTTCACCTCTCTGGGCAGTGCCTGCACAAGGCTCCACGTTTACTGCTCTGTTGGAGAACCCTTCCCCCTGCTCTGCTCATGGCTTCTGAGTGTGAGAGTGCTGCCTTTGCTGCCTGCCCCTCTGCAGGATTTACCTGCCAAGGCCTGACCTGGGACACAGACTTTTCTGAGATGAAGCCTTCACACTCAGCTCCCTCTTCAAACCCTTCTGGAGCATTGTCTTGGACTGGTTTTGTGTTATTTGAGGTGTGTTCTGGGCTTTGTCCCTTCACCAAGTGAGTGATGCCAGGCTCTGCGTTATTCCTGTCATTCTGTAAAACAGGGATTGAGATCATACCCGAAATTAATTCCAAAGGTGGCCTGGAACTCTTGCCAGGACTGATCCACCAACTCCTAGCCCTTGCCTTGAAATTGCTGTTAGTCAGAAAAGAAGTGTTGTAATGCATAGAACATTTGCTAGACACACATTAGGCCCTCCTGGGACATTCCTACACTTTTATTTATCCAAACTTCCCTCTCTTCTCACCTCAACCTCTGCAACTTGTTATTAAATTTGTACAAAAAGAGCCTTACAGAACACATGTTTATTCATCTGATTCAAAATTATTGGCAAGCTTCCTTCCTGAACATCAAGGCAAAGCCAACCCCATCTCCTGCAGCCTCTGAGAGCTGCAAGTCAGCACAGTGAAACAGCCCAGTGCCTTTTATGAGATGTTGTGTACTTGACAGCCAAGGCAAATGCCAAGCTTGGGAGAGCAGTAATTCAATTCCTGCCTGAGTAATACACTGAGTGTGTCACTCCTGTCCTCCAGAGAAACCTGTGACCTCTGCAGCCAGGGCCAGCTGAAAACAAAGAGGTTCCTCCTTGGGGATGAGTTTTTCAGGGTAATATCAGCAGGGTCTGAACCAACCCCCTCCACAACTGAGTGTCACCTTCCAGAGGCTTTGGAACTGGGGAATAAATGAGAGGCCATAGCTGGTCTATCTACAGAAAGACAGGAGAACTATAGTTGTTATGACAACAGAAAGGAAAGAGAAAACTGAAAAAAGGTCATTTTGGAGCAAATCCAGAGGAGGCACCAAGATGATCAGAAGGATAGAGCTGAAAGATTTGCTTGGGATAATTTCCATGCACACTTGTGTTTCACTCCAAGGAAAATTTGCAAACTAAATTACTTTTTTCACATCAGCATTTTTCACCTAAATGTGCTTTACATATCGTAATGGGTGCTACTGTATTTAATAATTTAGCTTATTTCTAGCAGGAATGCTTTATAAATTGAATTTTTTTATGGGGTAGATGAAGAATTGGGGTCCAAGAATGTGTCAAGAGTTAGGCAATTTATTCCATGAAGATTCCCACTCTGCTTTTTTGGGATAAATGCAAGATTTCTCAAAGGACATGAAAATCTCCTAAGAGTGAGAGGAAAAGAGTTTTACTTCTGTCCTTGAAGGACACATGAACACAACCTAATGGCCTAAGATAGTGATGATGAAACTATTTTAAGAAAAAACTTCTAAGAATAAAGGATTGCCCAAGAGACAAAGAGGTCATGGGATGAAATGAGATCAATTCATAGCCATATTTGTGAGTTTATTATCTACTTATTGCATTAAGTAAAATGGAACTGTGATTATTCAGCTTCCATCCATATGGAAATTCCTCAAAACCTGGTGCTTTGGGTGTTAATAATGTACTTGGAATGTGATGTTAGATGGGTTTACAGACCCATCAGATTTCAAGTACTGCTCCTATAAAATGAATTTAAAATCAGACAGGAGTTTCTACAGGTTGTACAATATCAACCCAAAGGGTAACTCCACTCCTCCAGCTTCCAAGAGGTGCAAAGCTGCTCAAGCTGCAAATCCAACCAGTCCATCTGTGCTCTGTATTTCCTGCTTCAGGAATCTCCTACACCATCTGCACCTGATCATTGGAAGGACATTTCACAGCTGAAATGGTGACTGGCAGTGGGAAACATTGATGTGCAAGCCTTAAATTCGCATCTCATTCAACAGGCCCTCTGTCCTCTTACCTTTCAGACTTCCCAGGAGCTTTTCAAATGTTAAAAGGCAGAGGAGACCAAAACAAAACATGAGCAGATACCACTTGAAAAATACAATAGGTAAAGACATCATTCCTGCTGAAGGAATGACAAAAAGCCATTGGAAAAATATCTTTTCCATGTTTCTGCCAGCCCTGTTGGTAGACTGCTGTGATGCCTGGCACTGGTTTTAGCATAAATCTTAATTTTATCTGAACACATGTAACTGATCTGCAGCTATTCCAATAAAGGAATAAAGGGATAAAAGAAGGCAGGATCACTCCTCAGCTGCACAGGATAAAGGGTCTTTGGAATGAAACTGGTCTCACCCATCAGATTCTCTAGGATATAGATTGTAGGTTCTTTTTTTATTAGAGCCAACAATGCTTCTGTCATCAACTTAACCCTTCTTGCCTTGTGCCTCCTTCCTGACTGTCCCTTTTGTCCCTGTCACCTTCACTTCAACAGGACCTCAGAGAGGACTTAACACAAGAAAATTTGGATGGTGAAAGGGGGAGACATTAAAAAGAAAGCAAATTCTCTTATGATAGGGTTTAAAATAAATTCATTTACTGCTGGATACTGACATTTTCTCAGTTTCATCTAAATCAACAATTCTTCAAGAACTGAGTGAATATGGTGGTATTCAGTCAAATATTAGAACTGATAACCTTGGAGGTCCCTTTAATCCTGAATGATTCTATTATTCTATTGAATCCTAATTTCAGTCTGAGTGCCATTGCTCTTTTTTTTTTTTTGGGGGGGGGTGTTTTTTTGGTTGTTTGGGGTTTTTTGTGGTTTTTTTTTTGTTTGTTTGTTTGGGGTTTTTTTGTTTGTTTGTTTGGGTTTTTTGTCAGTGTCGTTATTTTATTCAGAAAAGTGCAAAAGGAGGGTTGTGCTTTCTTGCCCCTCCTAGATTGTGAATATCCTGCTATCTTGCTGCTCCTGAAAATGTGGTTGGGCTGCTTCTCTCCTATGCCTGGGAAGGGCAGGAGGAGCTGCATGTGCTGGAGTCGTGGAAAACAACAACTGTGTGCACAGAGTTTGTGGTTCAGGCAAAAATCTGCCATTTTAATGCAAAATAAGAAGAGAATCTGAATGTAACTGAGTTAAATTCTTGTAGTTTGAAATTGTGAAATGCCTTCATATAGGTACAAGGTTTGTTCTCTTTTTTTTTTCCCCTTGTTGGTTTATGGCAATGTTTTCTCTTAATTATCCTCTGTTTTCTAGTTGATGAAAAACAGACTAAGAATGAGCACTGACTGAAAAAGAAAACATCTCTTGAGCAGAGTTGATTTAAAGCCACCTTAGCACCATTAAAGCTCCTAAGAGCTACTTCAGGGCACAGGCAGCTTCTTAGGGGCATTGGGCTTGTTTGGAGAGAGAGGGGAAATTCCACTTCTGTCTGAGATGAAGGAAAATTCAGCTGAGCTGAGGCCAGAGTCAGGCAATGATCAAATTCCCTTACTTTTCTTCTGAAGGAAAAAAACATGTAGAATATCCTGAAGAGTGGATATACTTAAATATCTCTCCAAAGATTTTAAACAACCATGGATCAGGAATGAAAGGTCTGATGGTGTCTTGGAGCAGAAAATGCATGTCATGGCTGGACAGTGCCCAGGCAGAAGGGACCTGGGGGTGCTGGTGACAGCTGGCTGGACATGAGCCAGCAGTGTGCCCTGGTGGCCAAGAAGGCCAAGGGCTCCTGGCCTGGGTCAGGAATGGTGTGGCCAGCGGGAGCAGGGAGCTCATTCTGCCCCTGTACCTGGCCCTGCTGAGGGCACACCTGGAGTGCTGTGCCCAGCTCTGGGCCCTCAGGCTGGGAAGGACCTTGGGATGCTGGAGCCCATCCAGAGGAGGCAACGGGGCTGGAGAGGGGCTGGGAACACAAACCCTGTGAGGAACCACTGAGGGAGCTGGGGGTGCTCAGCCTGGAGAAAAGGAGACTCAGGGGTGACCTTACCACTCTCTAGAGCTCCTGAAAGGTGCCTGTGCTCAGCTGGGGCTGGGCTCTTTCTCCAGAATGAGAGCACACAGCCTTAAGCTACACCAAGGGAAATATAGGTTGGATATTAGGAAGAAGTTTTTTACAGAAAGGGTGATAAAGTTCTGGAATGGTCTGCCTGGGGAGGTGGTGGAGTCACCACCCCTGGATGTGTTTAAAACCAGCCTGGATGTGGCACTGGGTGCCAGGGTTTAGTTGAGGGGTTGGGGCTGGGCTGGACTCGATGATCTTGGAGGTCTCTTCCAGCCCAGTGATTCTGTGAATTCTGTGACTCTGTTGAGGTTCCAAGCCCCTGGTGCTTGCCCTGAACCCCTGATTTTGTCTTTTCTGAGGAAAGGCTGAGGGAGCTGGGGCTGCTCAGCCTGGAGAGGAGCCCCAGCTGAGAGGGGCCCTCAGGCCTGGCTGGCCCTGGCTACAGGGAGGGGCAGAGCAGGGCCCAGGCTCTGCTCCGGGGCCCAGCAATGGCCCCAGAGCCACGGGCAGGGCCTGAGCCCAGCAATTGCCCTGCACAGGAGGCACAACTTCTGCCCTGGGCACTGCCCAGCCCTGAGCACATTGCCCACACAGCCTGGGGGCTCTCCTCCCTGGGGCTGGGCCACAGCTGGGTGCACACAATGCTGTGCCCTGGCCTCTGGGATGGCCCTGCTGGAGCAGGGAGGGGACACCAGGTGCCCACTGAGCCCTTGCAGCCTCAGCCAGTCTGTGACAAACACACCCAAAGCAGCACCAAGCACAGACACCAAAATGGGGCTGAGAATTAAGTCAGCTGCTGCTGCCCAAAAGCACAGCTGAAGCAGGAGGTGGGTGGACACCACCAGGCCTTGTTTGGATAATTTGAGGTACTCCTGGTGCTTCTTCCCTGCAGAGGACTTTGCCATGTACCCAGACAATTTCAAACATGGGGATTTTGCTTTCACCTGTAAATTGTAGTGTAGGAAGACACAAGTTCATTTTGCTCCAATTAAAGTTGGAGAACGGCAGTGTTGATGGTGGGGACTGAAGCTTTCCCCTGTTCCCATTAAGTTAGCTTGGATATTCCAGTTTTTTTATTTCTATTTTTAATGAGCTATTATAATGAGCTAAAACAAATGGTAATGCTTGCCAGGAGCTTTGCAGTGTACTTGCTAATGGGAGAATGAAAATATATTTGGAATTGTTTGTAGAAGTCTTTGGATTAAATGTGTTTATTTTTGAGTGACTTACCTCCCTGTCTGAATATTAACAGTGCGTTCACAAAACCCTATCTCATTTGCCAATGGCCTAAGGAGCCAAATGATTTCCTGCTGCTGAGCAATTTTGTTGCTAGAGTATTGATTTTACCAAGTTTTCTACATAACCATATGGTAAGAAATTTGGAGTTGAGAGGCCATGAAATGGAACAAATACCTCTGAGGTGTCGGGGTTTGTTCTTTGCTGTTATAAACCCCTTCTTACATAATTTAAAATAATTATTTTTATGAGGAGGTAGAAATGATAAATCATAGCAAATACTCACATTTACTAGGGGAGACCTTCCCTTCTCCTCAAGTAGTGCTTTCACAAGGTCACATCCAGAGCAGGAGTGTCCAGAAGGGATCAGGCAGGGGAAGCAAAGCCTGAGAGCTCCCAGTGCCCTCAGCTGCAGCACCTCCACTGAGAATGTTTTGTGCAGCCTGGATTTGGGGCTTTGAACAAACTGGAGTTTTTGTGTGAGACCTGTCTTTTTATATTGACTCTGAAAGGAATGAGGGACTTGTCTTTACAAACAAACTGTGGGTCTGCTGGTGAATAAAGCTAGATACTGAGAGATAAAAGACACAGTGGGAAGGATTCCACTGATTGATAAATGGGATGAGAGATGTGTCTTTACAAACTGTAGGTCTGCTGATAAATAAAATTGGATTCTAGGAGATGAAAGAAGCAATGAGAAGAACCATAAATTCCATAAAGAATTCCACTGAATGACACAAGGAAAAGACAAAGGGGGAGTTATACATTATAAAGGGGTCTTAGATACTAGATTTTTCAGGGAATCTCAAGTACCTCAGCCAAGAGAGAAAGAGAGAGGGACATGCAGCCAGGAAATTAGGATAAAAAGGAGGCTGTGTCCTCCAAAAATTTGAGAGACCCAAGGTGAAATGCCCCATGGCCTCTCCCTTTATTCAGATAAATGTCAGGACTCCTTTGTCTCCTTTTTGGACATAAACCTCTGGTGTTTGTGGATTAATTTTCCTGACAAGTCCTTTGGTTAAAATGACAACCTCTGTCACAGAGTGCTGGAGAGATGTTCAGTACTGCATTTGGATCCCTCCCAGAGGAGCAAACCACAAGTAAATGGTTTCTTTAAAGAATCCAGCTTCTCTTCATTCATATTCAATTCCATGGTCATTTTCCTGTGGTAGAGACAGGAAAATTAGGGTTATCTCAGCTGCTGGGCTGGCTGCTTGTAGAGCAGGCTTTAATTCTGTCTGGGTTTAGCTGGAGCCTCTCTAACTGGGCCAGGGAGCCACTCGCTCACCCCTGAGCAGGAGATTTGCCCTTTGAGATGATGCATCTGAGGACTCATTTTTCATCATGGAAAGATCCAGCCTCTCATTGTGGTTGGGAGAATTTGCCAAGCAGCTGGACTTGGCTGTGCTCTCGTTGGAGAGCACTTAGGTGTGACTGAGATTCTGGAATAAAGGCTGCATGGGAAGAGAGGAACATCCTCCTGACAGATGGGAGCATGATGCTGCCAGGCTGGGGGTACAGTGTGACCTGGTCTGTGTGAGAGAGGAAAAGCACCACTGGCAGTGCTTTTTCTCCCAAAACCAGGAGTTCCCTCTTTTGTGCTGTGGGCTGGCACTCAGCACGTGGATGTGGGTGTGGATCTGGGCACCTTCCATTGCTGATGAAGTCAGAACAATATTTCTGATCTCCCCATGCCATTTCCATCCAAAGGTGCTACTCCAAGACCTTGCCACCCATCTGCTTTTGTTTTTTTTTTGTTGTCTTTTTTAATCATGATATCAGAGAACCATTAATGTTGGAAAAGACCTCCAGGATCATCCAGTCCAACCTTGGACTGATTCATGTCCATGATCCATTCTTAGTGCTCTTTCTTGCTCACGCCTGCCTTTTATCCTTTTATTTTCATGTTAGACTTTTTTCCTCTTTTTTTTTTTTAACATTTCCTTCTCCTTTCTGGAGAAGGAAGAGTGCCATCACCAAAACAGATTTCTCCCAGAAGAAAGATTCCTCCAGTCTCTGCAAACCCCCTCCAAAATGAGTCCCCACATTATACAGAGAGCTGCATGTCAGATGATAGCAGAGATCTGTAGAACAGATGAGAACGAAATGATTTTGTTTCATTCCATTCTGAGCATGAATAGCATTGTCCCAATTTTTCATTCCTACAGGCTTTCACTCTGGGACTCTTCAGCAACTCTGCCAGAGTATGAGGAAGGCTCAGAAGTCCATGTGAGTGTTTACCTTAACAAACGCGGGTTACAAAAGCAGCCATTAGCTCTCCATCCCTTTTTAAATCCGAGGGAAGCGATACAATAGGGAACACTGATGGCAAAGAGAGAAAAACCATGGCAGGGGGAGGAAAAAAACTAAAAACATCAGAAAGGAGATGAAAAAGTGCAGCAGGTAAGAGTGAATTGTCAGTGTCTGACTCCTCGGGAGCAGGAGCAATTTATAAGGCGGTGACTCAGCCGGAGTCTGGAAGGAGGAGAGCGCAGCGCTGCCTCCCGGCTTTGATCCCTGCATCCCGGAGGGCTGGGATGCAGCAGGGACCGCTGAGTCACCGCGGCGCCGGGCACATCCCAGTTCTGCACCCCAGCAGCTCCACACCGCCGGGCCTCTCCCTATTTACCCCTGGCATCACCCAACACACACATTTTCCAGCCCTGTTTCGCTGCCTTCCCGGTGGTTTTGCAGGTCTAATCTGCATTCCAGAGATAAACGGGGCATTAAGGGAGGTGTGGAGAGCTCTGCCTGTGGTAATTGCAGAGCCTGTTTTGGAATCGCACGAGGTTTACAAAGCTGGGAGAAGTTCCTACAGCAGGGCTGAAATGAGGTGATCATAAGCAGCCGTGCTGTATTGATTAATGCTCTCATGTGCAAGATAAGGCCAAGGATCCTGTACCTGCTGTACTGCTTTTATCTGCTGTGCCTAATTGGAGTTTTACCCTGGATTTTACGTATTCCATCAGTAATGAGTTAATTGTATATGCCAAATGGATAATGAAGTTATTAGCAGTGTGCCTGAAAACCACAGAGGAATTATCCAGGAGGCTGCTTTCTGCTCTGGGTCCTGGCTGGTTTGATGTTCAATTGATATTAATTTGAACACTGATGTCACTCTGTTGTATATTGTGTAAACACCCAGCTTTGCTCAGCTGTATTTTCACTGTTCCTTGGTTTAATGTGGCTTTCTGAGGAGGAAGGGGAAGCCTTGCTTGCCCATGAGGACCATGGCAGTGGAAGGGCCAGCTGCACATTTTAGCTTAGGTACAAGATTCCTGTTGGGAGGGAAAAAAAAAAGGTGAATCCCAAGGGTAGAGCTCTGCTGTAAAGCCTGTCAGTGCAATCTGCCAGAGAGCCTGGGATTTGGGCTTGGAAAAATCCCATTGCAGTAATCCATTAATCCATGGAATTACCTGTAAGCTTTTCAATATGAGGAAGTCCTTCCATGAGATGCCTTTTTTTTTATTTTATTTTTTTTTTAAATTTGTATTTAACATTTATGGCTCCTCCTGGTGCTTCATTTTCTTTTATCCACTGCCCTCTACAGGTCTCATGGATAGAGTGAGGGAGATGAGGTTGCAGCAGTGGCTGGCTCTGGCTTTATAAGAACTGCAGAGATGCTCTCAGAGCTGTTTTCTCTGGGAAGGGAAAAAACATTTACAGTGAGAAAAGTTCGGGTTTTAGTACAGTGATGGGAAATTCCAGCTTTTATGGGTACAAAAGCAGGATACAGCATTCCTTCCTAAAAGCCTCCCTGCTTTATTCCAGGTGATAAAAGCTATGCCACAACACTATCAGTGCATCAAATGTTTATCTGTTTATCCCTTCTTAGTGTACTCCTGTTAAAAACCATTTCCAGGGAGAGATCATCCTTGAGAAATGTTGCTGAATCTAAAAGTCTTGCTCTGAGTAAAAGGAGGGGTGAATTCCAGGCTCCTTGTGGTTCCCATCTCCTCACTGGGCTCTGGGGGCCTTTCCTTCTCTTGGAGACTGAGAAAAACTGGTTTTCCATGGATTTTCCTTACATTTAGTGCACAGGAAGTGAAACTGCAGCATGTTCCCTCATAGGGATGTTTGGGAATTGCTCTATTCTATCTTGGCTGCAGCTTTCCTGAAGTGATTTGCATCTTAATAGCTTTGATGCTGCTATCAAAGGATTTTGGGGGAAGGACAAAAAGGCAGCAGCGTGGAATGATTATGTGAACCTCTCTTCCCAGAGAAACTCGGCAGAAAATAGAAATATTGGCTTTAAATCATGCCAAGGCTTCAGTTCAGGCTTTGCTGTGCCCGCTGGTGCTTGGCGTCACTCTGAGAAATGGATATGAATTCAGATGTAGCTCCTTAGTGGGCACCACTCAGCAGAACTGCTGCCATCCCAGGGCTTGGGCAGTCAGGGCAAAGGCAATGTGTTGGTGTTGAGTTAGGAGAGCTATCCCAAACTTCTCTGGGCACCCTTCTGTGAGGTGTTTTTAAGATGTTGTGGTTTATCTTTGAAGTTAAATCCAAGCTGGCTGGAGCACAGGGGCTTCTCCTGAGCCAGTATCCAGTGAGGAGCCCCCTGGAGGAATTTTTGGGTGGACTAAAGTGTGGTGTAGGTGGGAGCAGTTCTTGCTGGGGATCCCACTGTCTGCAGCCTGGGGCTGGAGTGGCTGCTGGAACAGCCACACCATTCCTGGATTTGGTGGTTCCATCCTCCAGGAATAGTTTCCATGCTCCCAAAGCTCCCTGCAGTGCAGAGCAGTGTGAGGGGACAACAAGGACAGTCCTTCAGAAGTGACCTGAACTGGAGCACTCTCCCATATCAGTGTCTCCATCCTCACCAGGAGAACAGGATTAATCCCAGATCTCTGGTGCACTAATTAGGGAGCCTCTGTAGATTTATATATCATCCTTATCTCTGTGATTTGTCTCTCCCATGCACACCCTTTAATTTATTCTCCCTGTTCAATAGATAGAGTTATAGATAATTTTAAAGGCTCTGTGGTTGGAGCTTTGGTTGAATTGTATCTCAGCACTGGGGCATTCCTCCCCAAAGTGGATTTGTTCCTAAATCATTCTCCCTATAGGACTCTCCCTAAAGTTCCTGCAGCTGTGCAGTGATAAAAGAAAGGGCTCAGAGGTAACCAGAGCTGGCTCTGCTCACCATGGAACCCAGAATGTGTCAGCTGGATTTGAAACTTAGCTGGGCATCATGGAGGGGGAAAAGGAATTTTCATTGCTCTGCAGCTTTGCATTCTTCTTAATTTCCCAGTTGATTGAGGATTTGGGGTGTCACAGAAGAATTTGTCTGGTATCAAAATCTTGAAGCACAAATAAGCCACTGCAAGTTGTCACTTAGAGCAAAATGTTCTATTATGGTGAGGTCTGTGAGATTTAAACAGAAAAGAGGCTGGAAACATTGCCCACTTTGCAGGAGTTGTGACCACAGAAATGAGGGTAAGGAAAGGGTAAAATACCCAGGGAGTATCAATCCAAATAACTACAGGTCCCAGTAGGACAGAAAAGGCCAGGTGGGTACATTTAGGATGCAGGCAGGTACAGGACAGAGGTCTGTGCTCATGAGTTACAGACCCTCTGAGAGAATGGGAAAAGAATGTTCCTTCCTTGGACTCCAGGAGGAATTTCTCCATGGAAAAGGTGCTCAGGCATTGGCAGGGAGGTTTGGAGTGCCCATCCCTGGAGGTGTCCAAGGAGGTGGCACTCAGTGCTCTGGGCTGAGGACAAAGTGGGCACTGGGCACAGCTGGGACTCCATGGGCTGGCAGGGATTTTCCAAGATGAAGGATTCTATAATTCCATGATTCTTTTCTCTGGTGTTTTCCCAGACAGCAGCTCTTGTCCTCAGCAGATGCTGTTGGAAACTCCTGACTGGCTCTGTCCTCTCCTTGGCTGCTCCTCTGCCTGTCCCTGTGCTTTGGGATGTGCCAGGGATGATCAGCTCTGAAATTCTGGTGGTGCTTTACATTGGCCTCAAGCCCAGTTTGTATTCCTGGGCTTCCCACTGGCCCTTGGGATTGCACTGCCTTCACCCAGATCGTGACCATCCCAATATCTGGGGAGAAATGGCCAGGGGTTTTATTGCTGCTCTAACAGAGCCAAGTTTTCTGAGGGCAGATGTTGAGAGGTTGATAATTTAGGTGTCAGCATCAGCCTGCAAGGCTCTGCCAAGAACACATCAGCTTTAAGCCAGAGCAGGACAAAATGTGTAGAATCTGTTAATTGCAGGCTGTTGGATTTTTTGGATCAGAACTGACTTTTACAGGGAAGAGAGTCGGGTCTAATTTTGCTCTCGTTTTCCCCAGGTAATTGTGTCAGTCAGGATACACCTCCCACAAATACATTGCTCTTTCCATTAATTCTGCCCACAGATGGCTTTGCTGTGTAACTCCCTCCCTGCACGCCTTTATGTGGTGACAGGCTGGTATAAATCCTAATGTTCTCCTTCTAAGATACAACAGAGGTGGATTAAAAGCAGTTCCTCTTGGCTGAGCACTCAGCTCATGGAATTCTTCTGCCTTCACATGAGTAGAAGGTACCCAGAAACACAGAAAAGGACATTGCTGCCCACCCAGCCAGGCACTAACAGATCCCTCAGGATGCTGTCAAGTGTCTACACCTTCATTTATCACTTCCTTGACATACCCTTGAACAAGATTTACAACTGGCAAAGCCCTAGGTTCACATAAATGTATTTATGAAATAAAATGCAGCAGGGAAATACAGTTCTCCTTAATTCCTGATCCCTTGGCACTGTGATTGCTTCCTGAGCCTCTGTTCAGGATGAAAACAGAGAGCTGCCCAGCTCCAGCAGTGCCTGGCTCACTTGGCCATTGCTGCATAATTTTGTTTGGGTATGTAATTGCTGCTTAAGGCGGTAATTAATTCAAAAATATGCAATTTGCCACATCTCAGCTGAGGCTATTCACGCTGGGGAGCAGAGGATCTGGAGAGGAGGAATAGGATCTGGGCTGGGTGGGAAAGATGGCTACAGGGACATCGGCTTGGGCTCTCTGTTCTCAGCAGCACAGCCAGAAAGAAAAACCTCCCAGCCTGGAGCTGACCCATGATGGGCTCAGATCTGCATCACCTCTTTCTCTTTCATCACCATTTGAAAGCTCTGTCATCTCTGCTTAAAAAGGCTCCTGAGTTGTTTACCTTGATGGAGACCAAGATAATCCTCAGGCTACTCCAACCACTCAGGTACCCTCAGAGCCCAGTGTTGGCTGAATTGATTTGTCTGGAATCAAATAGAATTTTTAGTTTTGGGGTTTGTTTTTTTTTTTTTTGTTGTTGTTGTTTTTGTTTTGTTTTGGGGTTTTTTGTTTTTATCTAATGGGAGCAGAATTCTGGCCAGGTTGATTTTCTCCCAAATTAGCTTTTCTGCTCCCTGGTTTAATCTCTCCTTCACATGGCTCCCATGAAGGCAGCACTAGCACTCCCTGGTGTCTCTTCCCCCCAGATCAGAGCCATGGCTGTGATTCCCAAAGGAAATTGCCCCTCTGCACTTGCAGTAGTGGAAACTTAAGGTCACAAACAATTCAGAGATTTCCAAACTGGAATTGAATATTTCCTGGAATTTGGGAATCTCAAAATGTTCTCTCCTTTGGGAACAATTATATTAAAGGCAACCAAAAGAAACTATTATTAAGTAGGGATTGATGTAACTCAGCCAAACCAATTCTTGTGGGCAGATCTTTTCCTTTTGTCCTGGATTTCCCTGGGGGACATCCCTAAAACCCAGGGGAGGAACCTCCACATACTCCAAGGGAAATAACCTGCTGTTTGAAAGGGAGAATGGAATTTACTACCAGTCCTGTATCTCCAGGTCAGTTTAGCAGCTTCTCTGCCAAGTCCTGGCCTCACTCTCAGGGTGTTAAGTCAGGTTTAGTCACCAGACTGGATTTGGCACAGTTCACACCAAAACCAGCAAATGGCCCCCCCTGGCAGCTTGCAAATAGAACATTGTGCCAGTTCCTTGACCACATTGCAAGGGCAGAAATGAGTCTCCTGCCCCACTGGCCATGGCCCAGCTGTCTCCAGAGCCCCTGGAGCTGTTGGACACCTGCACCCAGCAGAGCCCAGGCCAGCACAGCACCAAGAGCTGCTTTCTGCAGAGGCCCTGTGCTCATCAGCAAGGTGACATTCCAGCTCCTGTGGAGCTCAGAAATAATTCCAGCTGGATTTTGGCCAGGCTGGGGACTGCACAGAGACCTGTGCCTTGCTCCTATTCCTTGTTCCAGCAGCAGATCTGGAGGGGTTGGGCAGGAAATGAAGGACAGTGGGATGAAATGGTTGAGGTGGTCTTGGATTATTTCATCTCTAGGATGAAAATGCCACAGATGTTCCAAGATCCATAATTCACTTGGGCTATTTATTCTGCAACCCTTTTTTTTGGGTTCAGGCCAACATTAGATGGGGAAGTGCTGAAATCCCAGGCTGTGCTTAGCTCAGGAGCTCTGCATTTCAGTTTGGGGTTGGATATTATATATTTGGCTGTGAGGTGGAGCAGGTAGCTCAGGAGGGGCACAGGCATCTGCTGCTGTGCTTCTGTCCCTTGATTTGGAAGTGCCAGGGTGACCTACCCCAAGAAGATCACCTGGATACACATTGATAACTCCAGGTCATCCCCAGGGGGCAACATAACCTTGGAAGTGTGATTTGGCAGAAATTGGTGCTCTCCACTAATAAGTTGGGTTGGTTTTTAATGTTCTAGGAACAACCCAGAGCATTCAGAAATTCTGGCATGCAGTTTCAAGGTATAAATCAGACAGAATAATTTCCTTACATGACCTGAAAGAGATTCTGAGCAACCATTCTTTTTTAAATGGTATTGAAATGAAAGGTGTTGTCAGTGACACTTTCTGGGTGCTGGAGTGGCAGAGAACTGGGCTAAAAAGGCCAAATGTTTCTCCAGCACTGTTCTGCTGCTGCTGGAAGGGACCTTAAAACCCATCCCATTCCCACCCCTGCCAAGGCCAGGGACACCTTCCATTATCCCAGGCTGCTCCAAGCCCCATCCAACCTGACCTGGAACACTTCCAGGGCTGGGGAACCTTCAGGTCTCTGGGCAAGTTTCTCAACCTTCCCCAGTTTCCCAGTAACACAAAGAGATTTCTGCACTCAGCCTTCCAGGCTCTGAGGGAAATTCAGGAAATTATTCTTGATATTGCAGAAATGTATCAGGAAAATCAGACTGTCCCAGAGGCTTCTGATTTTGGGGAACCAAGAGCCCTGAGGCCCTGCTGGAAATGCCCCCAGGGTGGCCAGGGAGGTGAGCTGGACTGGAGGATGTCACTTGCAGAGGAGCCATAGCAGCAACAGAGAGTGAAGGCTCACCCAGCTAGGACAGGGCAGACAAGAGGACAGATTGTTGGGATCAGAAGAAGAGTAAAGTGGAATTAAGGCTCTGTCTGAGTGGAAATGAGAGGAGTGAATGCATCTCTGCCTCGTTCTGCAGGAACAGATGGCTGGGGGTGTGTGCAGCCCAGGGTGACTAACAGGGGACACTGAGATGTCTCCCCTGTCCAGAATGAGGCTCCCCCAGCATTGCCTCACATCCAGATAATTCCAAAAGTGTGACCAAATGGGCATGGACAGGATGGACAATGGACAGAAACAGGGACTGGAAGGGGAGCACTTGCAGCCTGAGTTCATCCCAGGTCTGTCCTGCCTGTGGTTCTTCTGCAGCCAAGATCCTCCAGCTCACCTCCCTGCCCAGCCCTGGGTACACTTCCAGCAGCACATCAGGGCTGGTTTTTGTCCCCAGAATCTTTCCAGGGCTGTTGCTACCCCGAAATCTTTCCACAGAGGCCTCTGGGGTAGTCCATTTGACTTTCCTGCTACACTTCTGCAATATCAAGAATAATATTCTCCCCAGCCTGCAGTGTCTTTGAATTTCCCTCAGAGCCTGGAAGGCTGAGTGCAGAATTCTTTGTGTTGCTGGGAAACTGGGGGAAATTGAGAGCCTCACCCAGAGAGGTGTGAATTCCCAAACTCTGCAAGTATTCCAGGCCAGGCTGGACAGGGCTTGGAGCAGCCTGGGACAGTGGAAGGGGTCCCTGCTCCTGGCAGGGGTGGCAGTGGGTGGGATTTAAGGTCTCTTCCAACCCTAATCACTTTGGGATTCTGTGATTCTATGAAGAGAAGGTGTTCAGGGAATTGGAATACTAAAAGGCTTTTGCTGCATTTGGTTTTGCTGTCCAAGAGGAATGGTGCTGAAATGCACACAGCACTGTTTGCTGCAAATTGAGGGACAGGGACCAAGGCACAGGACACTTTTTCTCTGTCCCTTGCTGTGTGATTTGGCAGCTGAAGCACAAAATATTCCTTCACTGGCATCTTTTGTCCCCCCCTCTGAGTTTTGGAATCTTGAGTTTAAGCAAAGAAATAGCAATGAGAGGTTTTTAAAGAAGAAGCTTGAAAAACAAATGGATGAAATTCAGATCTCTGTGGAGGTTATCACCCTTCCCATTTTATTTTGTGGTGCTGCTTAGATTTTATAAACTCAGTGTGAATAAACAGGAGAGTCTCTGCAGGTGGATGAGCCAGGGAAGATGGGATTAGGGATAAAAGAGCTGAGCCAGCTCGCTGTTCCCTGCCCCTTTTGCCACCTCTTGTTCTCCAGCACTCCTGTGGAGTCCTGCCATTATAGCTATCCCAACTTTTTATTTCTCCAGCAAAGTCAAAGAATTTCAACCTGGATATACTTGGAAGTGAATCTTAAAGGAGTCTTAAAGCATTTAGATTTTGCAGGCAGAAGGATCTGAAAGAAGTTTAAGTGTCATTGGCTTAGTCTGTCATCAAATCAGAGTCTGGGAGGTTTTCTTTGGATGAAGCTGGAAAAGCCATTGCTGTGAGGGGGGATCAAAGGCAGCAGCATGTGCAGGGGGCTTTGGCTGTTGGCTTCATGTTTACTGCTGTGTTTGGGCTGTTGGATGTGTTTAGCTGCTTTAATTACCAGGATAAACAAAGCCATGGGATAATGAACCCATCGTTAGATGCTGATTAAGGAATAATCTTTGTCAGAATTTTCAGTGCAACGAGGCAGTGGCATTGTGACATTCTAAGTGGTCTGTGCAGCATTTGAAAAAATCTTTCCAGAACAGGACTGGGAGGTGGCATCAGACACCAACCCTGGGATGGGGCCAGCTGCTTGAGCAGAGAATGGATTTTAAACCATGGAATTCTGGAATGGTTTGGGTCGGAAGGGATTTCAAAGCCCATCCCATTCCACCCCTGCCATGGCAGGGACACCTCCCACTGTCCCAGGCTGCTCCAAGCCCTGTCCAACCTGGCCTTGGGCACTGCCAGGGATCCAGGGGCAGCCCCAGCTGCCAGGGCCTCACCACCCTCCCAGGAAAGGATTTCTTCCCCATATGTCCTAAATTTCCTAAATTTCCTAAATTTCCTAAATTTCCATTACCTAAATTTCCCCTCTTTCAGTTGGATCCCATTCCTCCTTGTCCTGTCCCAGCAGTTCCTCACGATGATTTAACTTTAAAAAACTTTGATCCCCGCATTTTTTAACTTTAAAAAATTAAATAATTTAATAAGTGCAGGAGATTGGAGGACTTGGCCAAAAAGAAAGAAAAATAAGAGAGCTTGTAGTAGATCTGGAAACAAATAAATGCATTCAGAACAGTCCTTGGAGTGAAACTTCTGCCTCCCTGAATTTAATAAAGAACTCAAAAAGCTGTGACTGTGGTGCTGTACTGCACAATTCACTGGCCAGAGAACTTAATATGTATTCAGTCTATTCATTTTTGCACCTGTGAGCCACCAAAGTGTGTGGTTTGTGACAGCTATGAAAGCACCTCTCCATTTCTCCCCAGGAGAACATTTGTCTCAGTAATTATTACAAGGCAGGCAGGAGTTTCAGAGGGCAACTTTCAATTTATTTCTTTTTTCTTAGTTGCTTTTCTGCATTGTTTGCATTCCTTTAAAACAAGGGGTGGTAGGGGGAAACTGCTGAATGCAGCAAAATCAGGTTATGAGAGATGTAGTAAAAGATTTTGTGCCTGTGGAATAATTTTTCCAAATATTTTTCTCAGGGTTGGATGGGATATGGGCTGTATTTTAACAAATTAAACAACCTTGTCTCCCCCAGCCCTCCCTGCTCTAAAAGCCTGGCTATTTTAATCCAACCAGTGGAAGTCACGTAGGAAAATGAAAATAAAATAAAATTTAGTGGTTTCTCTTTTAGGTGTAGACATGGGGATTTCTCCCTAATCTCAGCTTTGAAATTGTACCCTGGTGCCAGGAACCTTTCACAGTGAAATAATATTTCACTGCTTCCTCTTCCATTGTCTGACTCTTGCTGAGACCAAAGTTTGGGCCTGCACCAGGTGAGGTTCTTATTCTGAAGCTCAGTATGAATGAAAGAAGTGCCAAGAGTCAGAGCTACCAAACCCTTCCACTCAGAAAACCCAAGAGTGCTATCTTTGATATTTAATTTGATAAATAAAACCCAAGGTTTACCCACTGTCATGCTCAATGCAGCTCCAAAATTGCTCATAAACTCTTTTCTTTTGGTAAATAAGCCACTGCTGCTGATATTAGTTAATCTTGCCCATAGAAAGTTGGCTTTTGGGTTTTGTTTTTTTTTTTTGGTTTTGTTTTTAAAGTTATGAAACAAGACATCAAAGAGGCACGAATCAGAGTTTTCCTTCCTTGAAAAATAAATACCAAATTTCTCTTTGAAGTGGAATCAAAGCCAGGGAGTCTGCAGCTGATTTGAGAACCAAGACAGGTATCCTGTGAGAGAGGCAAATCCCAGGTTTGGTGGTGACAGAGACATCTTTTTTTAAATACTTGTGTTTCTTGTGATTTTCCCCTGACTTGAGGCAGTTTTAGTCACCAAGAGTCTGCAGCTCGTGGATTTCTGTGTTTACATTGCAAAGGAAATGCAAGCAGAGCAAGGAAAGATTGGATCTGCTCTACCATATCATCTTTAAGACATAAAGGAAAAAATAATGTAAATAATAGAACCACAGGCTTCTAAAAATACCTTGAGAAGTGTTTGAGTGACCCCCCTTGGATTTGAAGGGAAAGGAGGCATCAGGAAAATCCATCTTATTTCACTGCTTGGGGGACTGGCAGCTTGGTGCTGTTTTGGTGAATGGAACTGAGCATTAATGAGTGATCAAAAATATGCAACACATCTGCATATAATTCTGAATACTGAAAAGTAGATTCATATTTCCTTGGGGGCTTCCCAAATCTTTGCCTTAGCAATGTTGTTTCATAGAATCACAGAGTCCCAGAATTATTTGGGTTGGAAGGGACCTTAAATCCCATCCCATCCCATCCCACCCCTGCCATGGCAGGGACACCTTCCACTGTCCCAGGCTGCTCCAGCCCTGTCCTGCCAGGGATCCAGGGGCAGCCCCAGCTGCTCTGGGCACCCTGTGCCAGGGCCTGCCCACCCTGCAAGGGAACAATTCCTCATTCCCAATATCCCACCTGAATTTCTGGCCTTTCTGTTTGAAGCCCTCCCTCCTTGTCCTGGCCATACAGCTCCTGATGAAAAATCCCTCTCTGGCTTCCCCCCTTTGAATATGGGCAGGATTTCTTTCAGGTACTGGAAGGAAATTTAATCCCAAGCTCTCCAGATGCAAAAGAGAAAGATAAACTGCTCTTTTTTTCCTGTTAGCTGTCATCCTTGAAACTGCACCAGCTTCCTGCTGCTTTATTGTCTGGTGGGGTTTATATTTCTTAGGGTTCTGGTGGGTTTTATGCTTCAATTTTTGCCTCAGATTCCCAAGTCCTCCTTCCTTTTAGCCCTAATTTTGGCTGTCAGTCGTTGAATGAAGATAAAATCTAACTGCAGGTTTTCTTGGATAATTGCAGTAATTTTTTTGGCTTGTTATGGCCATGTTTTGTCTTTCATAGGGTTAAGAGTCATTGTCACCTCTTCTCTATCTCTTCCAAAAAGCAGAGATTTGATAAAACCCTTTCAGAAGTGGGATCCAGGCAGGGAGCAGCACTGTGGGAGATGCAGCTTCCCCTCACCTCTCACTTCCCATCTTCCCATGTGTCCCTGATCTGTGACAACAGATAGAAAGAGGCAGCAATTAGTGGGAGTTGTGCCAAAAAAATGGGTGGATTTATGGCAGCAGAGCAAGTCAAGTTAATCAGGAGAACCCCACAACCTCTATTCCCCCCCCCACCAAGTGTGTGTCTTGTTCCAGGGCTGGTTAAGGTGGGTAATTTCTATTTTAAGGGAAAGAGAGACAATTTTTAAAACACTTTTTCTATCTTATTTAAGTGCTATTTTATTTATTTGGAGTGAAATTTAAGTTCCTTTCCAACCAATTGATTTCTGATGTATGAATATTAATTTTGGAGAAAGACAAAAATACGAATGAGGCACAGACAGATGTCCCGACAAATGGGGAAAGCGTAGCAGAGAAAACAGGAAACAGTGGAAGGAAAAAATACAGTCTGAAGCAGTTAATTAAAATCTGGCTCCAAGGCAGTAGCAGGGTGATGGATCATGATGATCAGCAGAGCAGATCCAACCTATGAATATTCATTGTGAGAGCTCTCTCCTGCTGATCTCTTGGCTCCAGAGAAGGTCAGGCCCTCCCTGCTTTTCTCCAGGAAATTGAGAAAACAGGTGTGGGTAAAGGAGCTGGAGCAGGATTTGAGATGGAAAACATTTTATGATGAAAGGTGGCTGAGCTCTTGGACCAAGAACAGGCAGATGTTGCAGGGATAATGGGATGCAGCCTGGCACTGGCACATCACAGGCTGAGTGTCCAGCTGCAGGATTGGAATGTAGCTGCCTTTTTGCTGGGCTTTAATTAACAAAACAGAGCAAAGTTAGGCACTAACAGAAGTTGTTTGCACTGACAAGGGGATGCTTTGGGAAGCAATGCTCACAACCACTGGAGAAAGGAGCCCAAGATGTGGAAATTTCAGAGTGGTGCCCTGCTGCTGTGACCTGCAGGGAGGGGACACAGGGGACATGGGGCACTTGGGGACACAAAGCAGCTGTTAAAAGGCAGAAAGGGAGAGTTGGAATAGCAATTCTCAGTTCCCTGTGGATTCCCATGGGAGCTCATGCTCCTCAGAAGTTTGTTGGTGATGAGGGTTTGAGTTTTGCTGGGTGATGCCTGCTAGGCTTCAATCCACAAAAAGAAGATTCCCAGTCTCTGAGAGTTTAACTTCTCCAGGTTGGGAGTAGCAAAAAGATACAGAGGAGATAAGTGGACCATAACTGAACTAGATGGGGAATAATCTTTTAGGATAGGGATTGAAGGAGAAGTTTTTGGTCCTGGATGACTCTGTGAGGAAACACTGCATGCTGTGGTGTTCAGTGCAGGTCAAACAGTGAAGCCCTGCCACCCTGAAATAACCTGAGGGTTATGATGGGTATTTTTGTTCTAGCTAAAAATTATGGCTGTTTTATTATTATAAGTGTAATTTGATAGTCAAGAGAGTAAAATTAAAAATGGGAGCCATTGGGAACAGCACAGAATTTGAAATGGAAAGTGTAATGTCAGTCAGAGGTGCACGTGGTGCAGGTGGGTCACTCAAAGGGGGGACCTTGGTGACCTGCTGAAGGTGGAGAGCTGGGACAACAGAGATGATCAGAGGGATGGAAGGGCTTACAAGGAATGAGAGCAGAGGCTGGACAAGGGAAAAATGAACTCTGTATGACAGAAAATAATAAAATCCTGAATATAGGAGGAGAGGGAGAGGTCATCCCTTCTACCTGTGTGTGGTTACTTTGCAGAGCTCCTTGCCTTTCAATCCACAAAAAGAAGATTCCCAGACCCTGAGAGTTTAACATCTCCAGGCTGGGAGTAGCAAGAAGATACAGGGGAGATAAGTGGACATAAACAGACTTCACCCCCTGGTCTGGGAAAAGATTGATAAGAGAAACAAAGAATGAGGATCACATCAGCATTGAAGGTGAAGGGATCAATAACGAATAGGAAATCAAGTGCTAAGAACTGTGCAATGTAGAACCAATGAATGAGAATTTCTTTGTGGTTTTTATGTACAAATATGGGGAAAGTCTGGTAAAGAATGATGTGTGATGGAATAATTTCTGCTGCACACCCTGGCTGTGTGGATGGGATGATTTCCATGGTGCATCCTGGCCACAATGAAGTAATGCCTGATTCTCTAACACTTAAAAGATGGTGTGGAGAGTTTCTCTTAATCCTGCAGTTTTGGTGACAGGGTCAAACTGGAGAGAAGCTGCTGGGGAGTGAGAAGTGGATTGATGAGAATTAGCTGCCTGCACTTGACATGTGGAGGTGACAAGGAATGGGCTAAGATGAGGAGCAGAGGCTCTGCTGATGTGTTTTGGGCATGAAAACCAATTAGCAGCATGGGTGAGGAGATGAGCTGGAGTCAGGGTGTGAAGGAAATACAGATAATCAGCTTGGGAGAGAGATCTTCACGTGTCACACTTGAGTCTGCAGGAGATGGGGATTAATGTGCTGCTCAGGTGGTGATTTGTGCTACTTGACTCCTTAAGGACGTGTCTTTATGGAATTTTCTGTGCTTGTCATTTCTCACCTGCCTGGGCCACACTTCTGAGCTTTGGCTCTTCCAGCACTCTTATTAAGAAGCACCTCAGGTTGTTCTAGGAGCTATAGATGAGCAGCTTAATCAGGAAGCTGTTTTTTATCAGCTTTATCACTGGGCTGGTGCATTCCCCCCACTCCACCCTTTTTCCATATAGTCTGGAAGTTCCTTCATTGGGTAGAGACCAACTGGCAGAGAACAGGACAAATCTATGCATCAAAATCATCCACCACTTAATTAGTGAAATGCATTTAATTAGTCCTAGAGACTAGCAAACAGAATAAAATTATCATAATATAAAAATAGGCTTTTGCTGCTTTGATAAACTCCACCAGGAACGTGCAGAACAGCAAAATATTATTTTCATCAAATATCCAATAGCACAGGAGTATTCCTTGTTGGTTTTAAATCATTTCACTTTTATGTCTCCAACAGAACAATCCAGGTTTTGATGGGACCTTAATTTATTAGTACAATGAAAAAAAGACCAACTTTCTGAATAGTAGTGAAATGTGTCCTGGAGCTAAAAGTTTTCTAGCTAAATATTTGAGTTTCTTACAAAAAGTGGTGTAATCTTGGTTGAAATTTGAGTTAGCACTACTAGGAATGTTTAAATATGCACAGGACTCCTCACTCCTCTGGCCAGGGCTTCCCACATCTTCTCTTGCTTTGCCTGGCCAAATTTGAGTTCCAGCTGATAGCAACAGTGGCTGTATCCTTGGCAGAGCTGTTGAGCAGGATTTATAGAGAGCAAGGCATTACTTGGCAGAATGAAAAAGGGAAAAATAAAAGGCAGATTTCTGGGGGAGGATGGCTCTGCTCAGGAGCTGTGTCAGTGACATCCATTCCAAACAAGTAAAAGCAGAAGAATTTTCAGGAGAAATGTCTGTATCAACAGCTACAAAACTATTTCTTATTACTTAGTCCTGGACTTTTTTGTGGGCTTAGAGATATTGAAAAGACAGAATTCTTTGCCTTTGCACACTCTAAGTATTTTAATTAATTTCTGAAGACTTATTTAATGATGCTGAGATTTGGCACCTGTGGATGGTGCTGATCATTTTGAATAAGGTACAAGATGGTTCTATTTTTCAATATTGTCTTGGACTAATTAATGCCTCATTTAAATTCTCAGGCAATGAAGCCCTGATATTATTTTAGCTATTTCCCTTAATTGCCTTGGTATTGCAATTTGACTTTAATTTTATAATTTCAAAAAAAAAAAAAAAAAAAGCTGTTAAACCTCTGTATCTAAAAAGTTAGTTAATGTTAATTTTGCTTTATGAAAATAATTGAATGTGGAGTTTCTAAGTCACTGTTTCCAGGCATGGAGTTTTTTATCAGTTTGGGATTGGAAATGAAGGATTGTGGATGGGTGAGACAGCAAAACATCTTTGCTTAGTGAGTTTGTGCTCATCAACAGCTACAGGAGGTTGTAGGCTACCAATTTCAGTAGGGATTTTGGAAATGTCCTGTAGTTGTACCTGTTACCCAATTTCTGTGGATAAATAGAATTGGAACACACTGGAAATGGGAGATCCCAAGAACAAGAGGATCTTCTCTATAAAGCCTGCCCCTTGGTTGAGATTTTAGTCTTGGTTGCTTAAATTTGGTTGTGTGAATCTCAGGCACTGCCAGCAGGGGGAAAAGAAGCTTTAAATCCATGTTTATTTATTATTTGTGCTCATACACTGTCCATCAAAAACCAGGAACTGGTTTTTAAGGGAAGACATCCTGTAAATGCACAAAGGTTTCTTACACTCTGGAATTTAGTGAGCTCTTGACCTAAATGCAGAGTTTTTATGTTCTCCATGATGTTCTGAATACAAACCTTAGGCTGCACAGTAAGAACTTGGAAAGGGTTTCCCATTAAAATCCCCTAAAACCAGGAATGCTGGTTTCCTTCTGGCTGTCAGGAGCTGGAAAGGGCTGCCCAGGGAAGTGGTGGAGTCTCCACCCCTGGCAATGTTGTAAAGCCCTATGGATGTGTCACCTGGGGACATGGGTTAGTGGTGACCACAGTTGTGCTGGCTGACTGCTGGACTTGTCACTCTTAGAGGGCTTTTCCCACCTTAACCTTTATGGGGTTCCATGAACTGAATAAAAGGAAACAATTTTGTCTTTAACTGAGTTAGGACAACTCTCAATTCGAATACTTGCAGATGGCAGGGATAGAGTTTGTCCTGTGGGGTGTTCTGGACATGCTGAGTATCAAAAGAGAAAGCAGAGAATCCAGAAGGAACCTTCCCTGGCTGGAAGCAGGGAATTGATGGTTGCTACAAATACAAGAGGGCTGCAGAGAGCTGAGGCTGTGTCCAAGAGAAGAAAATGGAAAAGAACAATATGTGGAAGATGAAACAGTAAGGTGCCAGGAGAACAATTTGAGCAGGGCAGGAGAATGAAGGAATTCTTTCACAAGCACACCAGGTGCAAAAATCTGGCTACAGAGTTTGGCAGATGACTAATAGAGACACAAAAGGAACAGCCAGAGGAAATAAGGCTGGAATAGGAAAGCAGGATGAATATTTTGCATCTGTATGACCACAGAGAAGTTGGAGCAGGATGCCAAGCTCCTGTTTGGAAGGTGAGTCCTTCCTTACAGCCACGCTGTGCTTCCTTGGAGCTGTCCCCAAGTATGAGGGCAAAGAAATGCCTTTCCAAAAGCCCTGGCTGGGGATGCTGACCAAAGGCTCCCAGGGAAACTGAGCTGCCATGGGATGGAAAGTGAGGTGTCCCCATGGGGAGATGATGGATAAACGAGAGGAATTTGGCAGCTGTTGCCTTTGTCAAACACCTTCTGGGAAATCAGAAATCTTGGATCATTGATTGCTCTGCTGAGCACCACAGTTTGCTGCTCTTCACCTTCCAGCTGCCTTGGAGCTGAATCCCTGGGATTCTGCTTTCCAGCAAAGGCTCTTTTGGAATTTTCTCTCCTTTGCACACTTAACAATGAGTTCCCTCCAAGTTGTTTGTAAATCCAGCAGCACTGGGGGTTTTTACTGCTCACAAAGATGACACAAATTTAGCACTGCACAACCTGCTTGCCAGTTGTTCTTATGACTCTGTCACTGAGTCTTAAATACTTAGTGCAAAATGGGAAAAATATTGTGTGATCTTTTGCATGTAAGGAGAAAAAGCAGATTTTAAAAATTTACTTGCAGTGTAGTGTTTGCTTTGGAATCCCTGGAAGCATTTTGAAAAGTGGAGTGATGGGCAGTGTAGCGCAGCTGATATTTTTAAAACATGGAGAAAATTTGGGGGAATTTTTTTATATTAAGTTCTACTTTATGCTAATTCTTGCATAGCTCTTGCCACAGAATCATGGAATGGTTTGTGTTGAAAGGGACCTTAAAGCCCATGCAGTGCCACCCTGTGCCATGGGCAGGGACACCTCCCACCATCCCAGGCTGCTCCAAGCCCTGTCCAGCCTGGCCTTGGGCACTGCCAGGGATGTAGGGGCAGCCCCAGCTGCTCTGGGAAGCCTGTACATTCTGTGCTGTTATATGCACAGATGTGCAAGCACAGAGCTCTTTTCCTCTCCTTAAACTCTCCGTGTGCCTTGAAACCCTTTGCCAGCTCCAGGGGGAAACGGCTGAACACTGGCACGGAGAGTCAGCCTTTTCCACACCTCCCATAAATCCCCATAAACACCTTTTCTCATAATGAATGTAAAGCATAGCATAGGCCTCCAGATCTCCTGCTACAGTAGGAATGGGAATATTTTCACCTGGAGGCCTGGCAGGGTGAGGCTGGCTGGGTTTTAGCCTCCCCTGTTAGCACATGATGGAGGAGCCGGCGTCGCGCACATCCGAGCACGATGCCAATTATTTTCCCTGGCAAGCTGTCACCTGGCAGGCTGGCTCTGCTTCTGCAATTTCCCCTGAAGTATCTGAGATTAAACCATGCACAAACAAGGCAGGCCATGATTTATTTGGAACGATTGGTTCAGGTGCTGATTCTTGGGGGAAGGCTGCCGTAGGCGCTACATATTTAAATATGCAGAGGAAATTCTGGTTTGGGATGGAGTAAGTGTTCAAGTCAAATTGTTGTGTTATCTTGGCTTTCCTGTGCTGCCTAATTTCCCAGCTGATGCTTTCTGTATGTCCTGCATATTCCTTGTCATCTCTGTAGTTTTCTAAGTGGCAAAAAATGTGTTACAAAAAACTATTTGGATTTAACCCCCTGGCAGGAGATATTGTCTCCCAGGAATAACTGATATGAGCCATGGAAATGTTGTATTTCTAACTCAGTTCATTGAAAAGCTCATTCTTCTTTTCTGATCACTCTACAGTGATGTGGGACCCTCCCATTGCATTTGCTTTTATAAATATCTGTAAATACGTTTTCCATCATCTGCTGCTTTAAGGTGAGGTTTTGATAAAAGGCTATGGAAGGAACTTGATTTACAAAGAGTGCATTCAGTGCTCACACCTTCATGGCAGACTAATACACAGACAACTCCTGGTTCTCCTGCTCTTTGGAATTTCCCAATAATTTACTCATGTGCTCTTAATTCCAGAAAGTTTAATTTCCCCCACTGAAAAACAAGGAATGATCCATGTTTATGTCTTGTGAAATGGTATTAACTTTGTTCTTGTTGAGGGAGGGAAGGAGAGGAGAGGAAGAGGAGGAAATGCTCCTATGGTATTTTTCTCTGACCCTGATTTATTAATTTCCTTGACACACCGTGAGTTAATAATTTAAAGTAGGACTTGATCAGTGTGTGAGACCCGTTTTTGCAGTTTATCTTGTCTTGTTCCAAGATTATTTTTTTTTTTTTTTGCATTTTGAATTATTTGCAAGGCAGCCTCAGCTGCACAAATCCACCCAACACCACTCTGTTGTAATGGCTGTAGTAAGAAATGAGAACCAAGTTTCTTGTCCTGTAAATATATCTGCAGTTGGTTTAGATAGCAATAAACCATCAGTATTTAAAGTGTGGAATTGGGAAATGTGGCTGCAGCAGGAAAGGAGTGTGGAGACCATCAAAAGCATTGGACAGAGATGAGTGTATTGCTGAATTTGGATATGGACATGAGGAAAGTTGAGACAGCTTGGAAAATGTACTGTTTTTATGCTTGTTCTTATATAAATCCTCCCTTTTGTGGGGTACCAGGGGCTCTTTAGAAATTATTTGTGGAAAAATAGTAATGATCCTTCCCCCTCAGGAGCTTTCAGCAATCTGAAACATTAAAAACTCAGAAGCAGTAAGATCCAGCCAGCCCTAGCCCAGATTCAAAGTTTAATTGTTGATGTTTGTCATTCACAATGTAATCTACAAGCAGCAGGCATTAGTATATTTAGAAAATCAGTTTTTCTGTCGAAAAAAAGTATTTTAAAGTGAAAAGAATGCCTGACTGAAGGATTGCTTGTGGAAGAGTTCCTTATTTTCTCATTTGTCTTAATTTAATTAAGACAAATATCAAAGTAGGGAATTGGTAATCTCCTGGAAGAGAAGTGGAGAAAAAGTAAACCTAAATTAACATTGCATTGTTTTCTTGTCTCTTTAGAGAAGATCTCTTTAGATCTCAAAACACCTGCATTCATAGGGATTTCAAAATGCTTTGTCAATTAGTTGGGATGTGAATCACCCTTTCCCTAAATTAGTCAGGCTGCATAATGAATATGAGAGGAAAATCCAGCTGAAATCCCAGGTGTGCATGGAACCAGTTTATCTGAGGGACACAGGCTGAACTTTAAGCACCTAATCCATTTAGGTACATATCAATTACCCTGTAATGGTTAATTATCCATGATCCCGTTAGGGGAGCAATCAAGCAATCGCACATGTTACCCTTTTCTGCAATCATCACACATTGGAGGCCACCTTGTAGGAAATATTTGACCTAAATTTTCAGTAATTACTAAAAAAAATATTCAGATTATTTGCAGATTAATGAGAACAAGGCAGGAAATCGGCGTTCATTTTCAGGGATGGGAGTTCAGGAGTTTGGGAGCATTTTCAGAGTTTGTTTTGGTGGGGTTTTAAAGGTAGGGGTTCGAGCCCTCAGGCTTATCTCAGCATCTTGAGGTGTTTCTGAGAAAGTGCCGGAGCCCTCTCTGTGCCCCAGGGCCATCCCTGAGGTGGGCACAGCACTAGAATGTGCCTCTGCAGGGATGGACTGCTGGGAAATTCCAAATTCTGGAACATTTGAACTGGACTAAGGTGAGAGCACCCACTGCATCACGTGAAAATGATGGACAACAAAAAGGTGCTCCTGTTGCACGTCCGTTTTTAAGCTGGTGCCAAAATCCTGCCCTAACTCAATCCAGGGAACCATCCTGGGGCTTCAAATAAAATTACAGCAGTTAACATTCAGTTTGCTGAGTGTAAAGATTAAATTATAGCAGTATTGTTTGGTTTATTTTTATTTTTGCTATGTAGATGGGAGGTTGTTCCTCAAGCAGATATGTAAGGGAAGAAATCCCTGGGCATCACAATGTTTTTCCCCAATTGTGAGTTTGTTTTTCAGAGCCTGATTCCCTTGGGGAGCCTGTGGAATTAAAGGCTCTGTTTTGTTTTGTTTGTTTCTTTGGACAGGTACTAAGAGCTAATAATAGCAGTTAAAGTATCCTCCTCCTTCTCTTTCATTAAGAGAAGATTGAGGCCAGGCTTAGATCACTTAACAGGGGACATGAGCAGATGTCTTGGTGCAGAAGGGCCACGTTAAAGGGTTTTGCTGCTGAGATGTCCTGCAGCAAGTTTGGGATTGAGCTGGGCAAAGGGAACACAACATTCTAAAAGGCAGATGAGGTTTCTTTGTTCAAGGAGCTCCTCAGTAATCCTGTGTTCCTGGGGGTTGGGGTGTGTTTAGGAATCACTGCTGAGGCTTCTAAAGCAAATATAAAAGCCAAGGAAGAAATTGGCCCTGCTGGAGTCTGTAACCCCTGAGCCTGGGTGGGACATTGATGCTCACTGCTTTGGGTATGGAGAGAAGTGAGGAACATGAAACTCTGCACTTCCATTCTGCTGATCCTTATTCACTGGCCTCCAAAATGCAGAGCTCTCTCTCAAATACCTCCACACCCTTCTCATTCTGGTCGAACTTCAGAAGAAAGAAGTGTCACCTGTGTGCTAAGGGACTAAAGAAACACACGTGGGGTGAATCAGGAGCGCCCTTGGGTGCTCTCATTATTGTGAGAGGCCCTGGGTTGCCTCAGGTGTTGGATCTGCTCTGGGCTGGAGGCTATAAAAGCTGTGGAATTCTAGGACTGGGGTAGAGGTTGCTGCCCTAATGTGAGGGTCAAAAACCACTGGGGTCGCCTGTTGCTGAGTTGAGTTTGGCCAGGGCTGAAGAAGGCAGCAGCATATTCAGCTCTGCATGTGGAAATACCTGTGTGCTCTTTTTGGGTCTGCTCCAAGTACAAGGAATGTCTGATTTTGTAAGTAAAGAGGTGGCATAAACAGCTCCTTAGTGTGTGAGGCTTTGCAAGGTCTTCAAAGCTGTAGCTTTTCAAGAAAGAAACAGTAATTATAAATCACAAAAACTGTCTTGTATGCTGATATTTCAGGGTAAAAGGTACCTTGGAGTCTGTGCTCTGCATGAATATTTGTGGCACTGACTGCTCAGCTGTTTGTAGGGAATTTTCCCTATGATCTAGGTGTTGGAAACCCCCATTTAACCCATCCTTGGGTGACTATAGCTTGGTGCTAAAGGTGCTCAAGCACATCTGATTCTCAGCTGAAGATGGTCCCAAAAGCTGAGGCACACTCAACTCTCTGCTGAAGATGGTCCCAAAAGCTGAGGCACACTCAACTCTCTTATGGCCTCCTGGCAGGTGAAGCTAAACAAGCTCTAAAATGGAGACACCTCAGGAAATTTTCAGTGCCACATGGATTTTGTCAAAAAAGTGAGTGTTCACTGGCTGAAGAGAAATAAAATTCCCAAGTGAACACAGTCTCCTGGCAAACCTCAGCAGCCATGGAGCTACTCTTGTCCCTTTCTCAAATCCTCAAGAGGGTTATCAGTGTGCCTTGCTCTTGTGGGTGCACCATCTGATCAAAGCTCTCCTTGTCTGTCCTGTTCTTAAGCACCTTCTTTTCTCATTGCTGTATTTAATCCCAGAATAGAGGCTCCACTGTTACTTGCTGGGTGTTTGCCATGGTCTCCTGAAAAGCACCTGCCCCCAAATTCCTTCTCTGCCAGCTGACATGGAACTCCACCCCAGGGCTCATTGCAAGACAAGACAGTGACTCATTCTTCCCTCTCAGAAATAGCATCCAGAAAGCTCAACAGAGGAAGCCAACAATGAACACAAGGATTACAAAAATGCTCCCATTCTCCACGAGTTAATTTTAGAGTAAAATCAACATTTGTTCATGGTTTAGAAAGATCTCCATCCTCATTATTACAGTTGTTATTGTCACTGGGACTATTTTTACATGGCCTCTTCGATTTGCAAGGGGGTGTTTTTGACCAAATGGAAAGTGTTCATGGTAATGAACAGAGGATTGGGTCAAAATCCTTGCACTGGGAGGGTGAATTTAAAATCCCTACACTGGGAGGGTGAATTTCTTTACAAACACAAAGGATTTCTGGGAGGTTTGGTTTCTTTGCTTTTCTTTTGGAGCAGATGGTGGTGAGAGTGACTTCATCATCCAATTCCTGTTGCCTGTTAGGACCTAAAAAATAGTTCATACATAGAGATGCTGGGGAGAAAAAGGAGATTTCATTTCTGCAGCATCTCCAATGTGAGAGTTGTGGTCAGCTCTGAGGGGATTCCCACCACTCCAGTCTCACTGTAACTTACTCTTTTCCAAGTTTTTTTTGTCCTGGTTTTGATCTCATTTGACTTTGCTGGACACCATTTCTGCCTGTTTCAGTCCACTGGTATTTTGTGTTGTGAAGACAGAAGTTTTGAATTCTCCCAAAGACAACTTGTTATTTTGTAGGGAGGAAAAAAAGTTGGCTTTCATCCTTTATTTTGACTATCTTTGATTTGTGAAATGGAGTATTCCAGGAAACAGTCCTGTGGAGGAAAATCTGCTGGGTTTCTGTACTGAACAGCAAAGCTATGAGCAAGTTAAGTGATGATAGGGAATATAAATCATGCACTCAAAACAGCCAGAGGTTTTGGTGGAGGCAGGAAGGCAACAGATCACCACTGGGCAAAGCTGATGGCTCTTGCAAAGGAAAGAAAACACTTCTTTCCTTTTTTTTTTTTTTATAGGGGTAAAAATCTTAATGATGGTAATTGTTCAAAGATTCATAGCTGTGTGTGGGAGAGAGAAGTTCTCTGTTAAAAGTGCTGCTCTGACCAAGGTAATGCCCAGGGGAAGGGGAGAGGATGGAAAATCAGCCTTTGTCATGTTGTATTCTAGGGAGGAAATGAGGATTGTCACAGTAAAGTTTAAAAGCTCAAAGCAACACAAGATGTAATGCGAGTTCGGTTCTAGTAAAAATGAGATGCTGGTCTTTGGTGGAGTGTCTTCAGGGCTTATTGTCCCAAAAGTTCCCTTTCCCATTGAAATTTTTTCATTACTCAGCCTGAAAGTGAATTTCAGTGGAGAGGTTGTTGTAGTGTTTATTGAATTACCAGAATAGTTTCTCTCCCCAGTATAAACAAATGTCCCTAAGCAAAGCCAGGTATTGCTTGGCAAAGAAAATGCTCATGTGTAACTTACCACTGTAAGAGTTTCCTGCTGCTTTTAAATAAATGAAATATTTCCTTGCTCTCCCCAAGAATATGTGGCTATTTAGAAATAGAGGCTTCTATAATGAATGGATGTATGTTTACACTGCCTTTATATTTCTTATTTCTATCTTGTTCTACTCAGCAGGATGTTCACTTCCTAATATTATTCAGACTTAGAATTAATTCAGTTCAGTTGTACTGAGTATAAATGTATAAATCAAAAAATGAAGTGCTGTTCTCCCTGGAAAATAATAATTGGGTATAGATCTAATGCTCCACTTCACAACTAAATTTCCCTGAGGGGTCAAAAAGGTGACGTCACATTTTAGCCCACAGGTTGAGAGGGAAGATTTGCAGTTTAAGATGTAAATTTTGCTGCTGAATGTGGAACAATAGAGGATTTATTATTTATTTTTTATTATTCATAGAGCCTTGACAGCTTGGAGAGATGGGCAGAGAAAAACTGTTTGAAACTCAACAAGGGAAATCGAAACTCAACAAGGGAAATGCAGGTCCTGAACCTGGGAAGGGACAGTCATGGGCAGCAGCACGGGCTGGGGGTCCCTGCTGGAGCAGCTCTGTGGGGAAGGACCTGGGGGACACCTGGTCAGAGCTGTCCCCGAACCAGCAGAGTGTCCTGGGGGACACTGAGCTGTCCCTGAGCCAGCAGAGTGTCCTGGGGGACACCGAGCTGTCCCTGAGCCAGCAGAGTGTCCTGGGGGACACCGAGCTGTCCCTGAGCCAGCAGAGTGTCCTGGGGGACACCGAGCTGTCCCTGTACCCTCAGAGTGTCCTGGGGACACCGAGCTGTCCCCTGTGCCAGCAGAGTGTCCTGGGGACACCGAGCTGTCCCTGAGCCAGCAGAGTGTCCTGGCCCAAGGAGGCCAATGGAGCCTGGGGCAGCAGCAGAGCATTGGCAGCAGGGCAGGGAGGGATCCTGGCCCCGGGGCAGCCCTGCAGGCACCTCTGGAGTGCTGTGTCCAGCTCTGGATGCTGAGCACAGCAGGGCCAGGAGCTGCTGGAGCTGAGCAAGGGCCTGGAGGCTGTGGGTGCCCAGGCAAGGCTGAGGGAGCTGGGGCTGCTCCGCCTGGAGAGGAGCCCCAGCTGAGAGGGGCCCTCAGGCCTGGCTGGCCCTGGCTGCAGGGAGGGGCAGAGCAGGGCCCAGGCTCTGCTCCGGGGCCCAGCAATGGCCCCAGAGCCACGGGCAGGGCCTGAGCCCAGCAATTGCCCTGCACAGGAGGCACAACTTCTGCCCTGGGCACTGCCCAGCCCTGAGCACATTGCCCACACAGCCTGGGGGCTCTCCTCCCTGGGGCTGGGCCACAGCTGGGTGCACACAATGCTGTGCCCTGGCCTCTGGGATGGCCCTGCTGGAGCAGGGAGGGGACACCAGGTGCCCACTGAGCTCCTGCAGCCTCACACACCCTGGCATCCTGTGATAATCCATGATAAAACGCAAACAAAATCTCAGTATTTGTCCCTTAATAAGCTGCTGTTTTATTACACAAAGATTGCTACCAACCTGATGCTTGAGATCTGTTACAGTTATCATTGAGAATGCAAAATGGTCCCAGTGATTCCCTCTTGTAGCTTATTGAACACCATTTATTGTCAATCTGGTGCCAGACAGGACAGAGCAGCCCAGGAATGGGCAGGATCATCAGTATTCCTGTGCTGTGGGCTGCTTTTGCTGTTCTGTGTTTGATGTTGGCCTGCTCATGTCATGGCCATTGTAGTCCCTTCCTTAGATAAATTCCCTTTGTTTGAGCTGCTTTTTGAGGGCATTACTGTGATCACCATTTAGCCCCAGGCTGACTTTACTCCAAGGTTACTCTTAGGTTTAGCTGGGGCAAATACCCAGGTGTAGTTTTGCATAGGGACTGCCAACCTTCTGACTACTATGCCTTAGGATTTCTGCTTTTCAACCTCAGTTCATCTTGTGCTCAAGTGGGTTACTCCTTATTCTCCCTGTTATTTCTTTTAATTTGGAGACAAAGGAGGTGGGACAGGAGGAATCCAGAATCAGCCAGACTGTGAGCATTACTTCTTTTATTCCAGCATCCCATCTGATCCAGGCTGGCTCAGTAGAGGGGAATGAAGTGTGAAGTTAACGCTAGGAGTAAATCTGAGTTTCCTACCAGCAGCCAAAGCTCTCCATAGCAAAACACCTGGATTAAGTGCTGGAAAAAGCGATGTGGGATCCTTGATCTCCCTCAGACAACTACATGGCTGCTTCCAGATGCTGGCACACCTGAGGCAGGAGTTCAGTCTCCATGGATTCTTCTGCTCAGTAGATGTAAATCCCAAGAGGTGGAAGTGCACCAGCAGTGAAATAGGTGAGAACAGCACACCTTGAAGGATTGGGGATATCTGCCTGTGAAAAAACATGGAAGTAGGAAAACTAACATCCAGCTGAGGGTTGTGTTTGGAAATTCTGAAAGCTTGGGGAAAGCTGATTATTGCAGATCATACTGGGGAGTACTGGTGGAGAGGTAAGGAGAGATATGCCACGGGGTGGAAGTGGACTCCATGGAATTCAGGATGTGGCCACTGTGACCTTGGCAGCTGGAAGAATCCCCCAGGAGCCCCTCAAAACAGCCACTGAGAGGAGCTGGGGACAGCCAAGAGGATGACAGAGAAAAGAAGGTGGGAGCAGAAGAAGTGGATCATCCAAGTACATGAGAAGGAAACAGCACAGAAGAAAAGGAAGAGGTCCCAAGGAGGTGCTCCAGAGGCATGTGGAGGGAAAAGGGAATGGTAGGAACTGAGGCAGGCATGGAGGGAATAAAGGCAGGAGCTGGAGAGCTGAGATGGCAAGGAAGGATGAACACAGATTCACCACTGAATTTTGGAACTAGCTGAAGGTTTAGTGAAGATATACAAAGGATGGAGAATGAAGAGTTTACAAGATGGGGAAGTACCAGGAGAGTTGGGAAGAAAGAGGAGAATAGGGATAAGAAGGGATTAGCTTAAAGCAAGGGAGCTATTTTGATCAAGACAATGTACACAGGCATAATTAACATTTAGCAGGGAGAGAGAAAAGGCATTTTGTGGTCTGGACCATGTTTTATTTTCCCAACAAAATATAAATATGAGTCAAAGGAACGTATTACAAAAATGTTCTCTGTGTATCCACTTGGATCTGGCAATTACAGCAGAAGAGTGCAGGAGAGGTTTCAAGAGGGCTCTGTAGTGGTTCTGAAAGAAGTGGCTTCATACGTGTGGTGATACGAGAGAGAGCAAAAATAAGGGCACAGGGATGATGGAAAGTGCCAGGAGAGCACAGGTTTCTTCCTTGTTTTTGCTGTCCCACCCAGAAGAGCCTGGCAAGGATAATTCTAAACAGTTACTCTGTTGGCACGATCTGTGTAAGGGTTTGTAGGTATGGAGGTTTGAGATGGGAAAAGGCCAAAGTATGAGGAGAAACCACCTTCCTCTTTCTCCAGCAGATACATGGAGGCCTGGATACCTGGAGATGGCCTAACTCTTGCTTGGTTCAGCCAAACACCGATGGGGCTTGTAGCTGTGTTTTTCTCTGGGAACATTTCATCCAGCTCTGGAATATTCCAGTATAAAAACTAGAAATGTGAGAGAGAGCAATGGAGATGGAAAAGGGATAAGGGGGGGTTATCTGCAGAAGATTTTAAACTGGAATGTTAATGACTTCAGTCTTTTCTGTACAATTCTCAATGCCCCCTCAGGTCTGTCTGAAGTATTTTATCATATTTCCTGTAAGACTGGAATCAACATAAAGATGAATTTGGGGAATACTAAAAGGTATTTTTAATCCACCTTTGTTCTTTTCAATATGCTTTAAACATGTTTCCATTAGCTTTCCCAATACTGCATAGTGTTCCTACTTCTGAGAGCTGCTTGACCCTTGCTCAAAGTCTATCACATAATGACACATTAACATAGAAAGGACTCTGGGAGGCGAAGGTGAAGGCATCAAGTGTTTCCAATCTTCCCACCTCAGCTGGATAAGAAATGAGAGGGAAAATCTGTTAAATACACATTGTACATTTTCCCTGCTGCCCCATGTTCATCCAATCAAGAATTTTCCAGCAGTGAATAAGTACAAGCTATGCAGAGCATTTTAAGAAGCAAAACCTGTCAGCTTTAGGAAAGAGGCAGGGAAGCTGGAAATTCAGCGCTCTGGGATTTGCCGTGGGCACTGTGGAAAAGCAGGGATCCTTCCTGCATCCTTCCTGCTCCTGGAAATCTGCTCCAGCCATGTGTCCAATAAACTCCTTGGCACTGGAAAGGTGATTATTGCCTCCATGCTCACCTGTGTACAAGACTCAGTGTCGGGAAAAACAGCAGCGCTGCTGTCATGTTGGACTGATGGCAAAGTCTCTGCTGGAATTTAATCTCTAAGTGTCTTAGGAGAAGCTCAGAACTGCACAACTGTGAACTCCTGGTCATATTTTAAGACACTCATCCTAAATATTCCCATTCACTCGGAGAATAAAAGGGAAATCATGGAATCATAAGATTGTTAAGGTTGGAAAAGACCTGTAAGATCTTCAGGTCCAGCCATCAACTGCTGTGCTCACCATGTCCTCAAGTGCCACATGCCACATGTCCACGTTCCTTGGACACTTCCAGGGAGAGGGAGTTCATCCCTGCCCAGGGCAGCCTGTTCCTGTGATCCAAAGGCCTCCACCTTTGATCCAAAGGAACTGCAAAAGAACAGCCTCAGAGCTGTGCCAGTTGGTGATTTTTTGATGAAAGGGCATTGAAACTCACTTTTATCCAAAACTGAGAAAAAGAGGGTTTGGAGCACAGTGGGGAATTCTTCTCTCCTGCAGGTTCTCCTGTGAGACTGTGGCTGATCCATCCCTGGAAGTGCCCAAGGCCAGGTTGGATGGGGCTTGGAGCAGTCTGGGACAGTGGAAGGTGGCACTGGATGAGCTTTAAGGTCCCTTCCAACCCAAAGCATCCTGGGATTCCATGATTCCCTGGCAGCTGTGTCTGCTGGGCTGTTTGCAGGTGCTGTGTGGGATTTGAGTTGAACAACAGAGCTCTTCTTTGCCATTGTCTTTATTTGGAAGCTCTCAGTGATAATTTAAGACTCCTCTGTCTCCAGAGGGAGAAAGGGACTTGGAGAAGAGGAAGAACTCATCAATGCACACAGGGTGGGATTGCTGGGGTGTCTGTGCAGGGCCAGGGCTTGGACTGAATGATCTCTGCGGGTGCCTTCCAGCTCAGAATATTCTGTGATTCCATGAACTGGAGAAGGTGTGGAGAAAATCTAAAAGAGCTCAGTTCAAGTAAGAGAAAGGATCTCTCTTGCCAAGTGATACCCACAGCCCTCAACTAGAGGCACCAAGGAACCAGGAGGGCAAATGCTCCTCTGGATCCAGGGAAAGTCTTCAATTTGTGGTGAAAGACAACAGAATGAACTCAGTTTTCTGTCAGAATGAACTCAGTTTTCTGTCTCTGTCTTCCACAGTGATTCAAACCCTCCTATTCAGAGTAACAGTGCTCAGCATTCCTCAGAGACCAGTTGTCTGAGGACACCAGGGAAGCAGAGGGGAGGGATTTGTGGTTGTGGGGTTGTTACTGACAACAATAACTGCGGGATCGTGATGTTATTCGGGGTGAACGCACTCGGTGTCGGGAGTGGGTGATCTGGGAACTGACATACAGCCAAGCATTGGTGCTCTTGGTTCATCTCCTCTGATACTTTGGGTGCAGATAGCAATAATTCATGGGCATTTTTTTATTTTTTTTTAATCCAGAAGATGATTTGGGAAGGAAAAAAATTCTCTTCTCTTAGCAGTAGGGTTTAGGACCTGGGGAACTGTAAGGATTTCCTTCTCTAATCTGTGGGAATTAGCTCTGACTGACAGGGAGCCAGCATGCAGTTGACTTACAGTCCTCAGCTAACTTGCAGCTCTGTAGAATTCCAGGAATAAAAGGCTTCTTGTCCAAAGTGGAATTCCTATGAGGATCCAACCAGAAGGGTCAATGCCGGAACGGAGGCTGCCATTGTGTCCTGGGGGAGAATCCATGCAGGTTGGAGAGCAAAAAGTTCTTTTTTGGGGGTAAATTTTCAGTGTGTGGTAACTCCTGATGGGGGCTGTGGGTGTGAAAAGAGTAATAATATGAACTATAATAATATAATATAAACCATAGGGATTCTGTTGAAAGGAAATTCAGTGGATTGTTGTACTGTGTAGGACTGCATGTGTTATGCTGTGGTGCTTTAAAGCTGCAACTCCAAAGAGAGCCTTTTACCTTTCCAAAAATTTAATTGTGAGCAATAAACCATTAAAGAATTGCCATTTGAAGACTAAAATTCCAGGTAGTGAAAAGCAGATAATCAAATGAATGCCTTGAATGTGCTGGTGGAAAGTGAGCAGAGTGTGAGAGAAGGTACCAGAGAGAGAAACAAAAATATTGAAAACCCCTGGTGCAGTGTTTGCTTTATTGCTGGAGCAGTTAGGGAAATCTCCCAGACAGGATTACAGCTTTTCCAAAATTATTGGATGAGGAGATATCAAATCTCTCATAAGAATATTTGGATTTAAAATACCCCTTTGCTCCAAAGAGCATTTCATTTTGTGTGGTGCCTTTCTCTGCCCTTTTATTGCTGAAGGATGAGCAAATAATTGAAGTGGGGTTTGTGTATTTCCCCTGCTGCCTCTGCCAGCTCACCTGGGGAGAAGGAGGCGGGCTACAACTCCAAACGAGCTGGGTTCAAGCAGGGCAGGAATAAAATGTTCTTTATCCACAGCTCAGCCTGTGACGTCCTCGTTGCTGTAGTAGGGAGTGAAGCCAGGCCATGGCCGTGGAGCTCTTGGGTTCCTGCCTTGCTGAGCAGCTCTGCACAGAAAAAAACCTCTTTTTAAGGATGATTTTTTCACTTGCTTGTGGACAGTGCCTGCAGGACAGAGGCATATGAACTCTGTCTCTAGGACCAGGCTGTGGTGTTTGGATGTGGCAGTGGGATGGCACTGCCCTGGTACCTAGGACAGCTCTCACAGCCTCTGCATCCAGAGGAAGAAAGGACAGGGAAAATTACAATTCCTATGTTTTGTGTGATTTTGACTTCAGTTTATTATGCTTGAAGTGCTTGTTTAGGGTTCCAGCCTTGGGTGAGTTTAAAATGGTGGAAAGGGGGTAGGAGCTGCTGATCTTTTACAGCCCCAAGGAAAATCTACCCATTTACCAGGCACTGTGTAAGTTTTACTTTTTATATATGAGCGTGTATATATACAAAAGAAGTGTATTTTTAATATTTGTATTTATATGTGCATGTGCATTTGCTTTATGTGCTACATTGCTCTGGCCCTTTCCAAACCCTGAGTGAACTTTCACAACCCTGCTGCATCTTTCGGGGTCCCTGAATCCTCACCAGTGCCTCTCACTGGGACATGCTGGTTTTACAAGAGCCAGGCAGCCTCAGGATTCCACCACACATCCTGGGCACCCTGCTCAGCTCCAGAGCCTGTGCCATGCCCTGCACTGCAAACATGACACGTGCCACACACCCTGTGACCCCGGGCAGGAGGAGCACCAGGTGACATCCTTTGCCTGGGGGCTGCTGAGAGCTCTGTGCCACCCACCCGAGTGGGGTTTCACAGATGGATTTTTATCCTTTTTCTTCCAAGGGTTAAGCAGAGCTTGTGTTTTCTGTGTCCAGCATGGCAGCAGAAGGGGGATTCTGTCCCAGGACTTTCCCTGCATTTTTTATGGACCAGCCTAGCAAGGAGTTATTTCTTAATCTGGCTTTGCAGCCCAGTATAACCTGCTTTGCTGGCAGGGATTCAGCAGCCAGGTGAGGAGTGGCTCTCCCAAAACTCTTGCTGTCCTGATGCTTGAAGTATTTTCCTGCTGAACAGAAGTGCTGTGGGCTCCTTCTGGTTCTGAGGGGCTGGAGTTTGGATTCATTTCCCTTGTGGAGAATGAGGAAATCCTGCTCAATCCTGGAAATCTCCATCCCTGCTCCAGCTGAGTGAGTGCTTGTAGAAAGCTGGAGTAGTAATTCCCTGGAGGGCTTGGGATGTGGGAGTGAGGCCATAGGAGGTGAAGTATGAGGAAGCCTATTTGGACATCTTAGCCTCTGGATTTCACCTGGCTTAAGGTGTGAAATGTGGTTCTCAGCCTCTGCAGCACCAAGTTCTGCACGTGCACGGAGTCACAGCTGGGAAATGAGGAGGCAAAACTGCAGCAGCACCTGTGCTCTGCCAGCAGCACAGAGCTCCCCTATCAGGGAGCAGCATTTCCAGCCTAGGCTCTGGTTTGAAAATTCCATGTATTTCCCTGAAATCTTGGCTCAGCTCAGGGCTGCCAGGGGGGCTGCACTCTGCAATGTTGCACTGAGGACTTCTCCTCTTGCCCTGCCCCAAAGCCTCCCAGCTGGGATAGAGTCTGGTCATCCCTGGGAGCATCCCTTGGCCAAATCCCAGACTGTGCACAGCTCCCCCACCATGCTTGCAGTCCTTGCCCTGCTGGCTTTGTGCAGGTATTTTCAGGACCTGCCCCAAAGGTGCTCCTGGCACATCCAGCATCATTTCCAAGGCAGGATAGGACCCAAAGTGTTGTGTTTGCAGTGAGAATTCCAGGTTACACCTTCATTAGCTACCCTGTGCTTTAGATGAGAAGTTACTGTGTGAGTTCCATCCACTTAAACCTCCTGGTTCTTTAAATAGGTGTCCTTGGCCAGCTTTTCTCACTCTGTTAATCCCAGCACAGATGAACTGGCATGAATAGAAATGTTTATGGCAGCTGCATATGGAATATATCTGATTGTTGCACATAGGCAGAGCTCTGGGCTTGTCATTTGCTGCTCTATAAAGAGTCTTGGATAATCTTTCTGAAAGGAGCTGTGTAAATGCAGATATAATTAGCTTTTTTTTCTATCTTTTTTTTTTTATTTTTTTGGAAATAGATATCTCTTAATAAAGCACTGGAGCACAGAATAGCCATTTCCTGTGATTTTCATTCACATAATATTTATAGTGCTGCAGAACAAATGAGCCATAGGAAAGGCAGAGAAATGAATGCCGTGGATGAACTTGCCTTGAGAGGAGTTTGTGATCAAATTATGAATCTAACAAACTACAGTAAGCCAATTACTGCTCCTCCTGGATTTGTCAGCGTGCAGGCTCAGTGGGATTTGGTGTAATCCCTCCCTGTGAACAGATGGGCAGATTGCAGGGCTCTGCCCAGACTTCCAGAGGGCTGGGATTGTCTTTCCTTACCCCCTTTTGCCTCTCAGTGACAAAAATACTCAGAAAAGGATGCACAAAATCAATGAGGACGTTTCTGACGTATCCCTGTGCAAATTGTCTTTAAATTTTTACCATTTTCTCCTCCCCTGCAGGTTTTTTTTTGCCTGCCCAGGGGCACATTGTGGCATAGGGCTATAGTTCAGAGGTGGTCAGCATTTTACTGTGAGCTCTTGTTTGCAGGGAATTACAGAACACCCCAACCTCTCCTCCAAGGTCAAACCAACTGAAATGACAGGAAATAAACAGGAATCATTATTAGTCCTCCCTGAAATCATTTTCATCACAGTCACTGAGTTGCCATCTGCGTCTTTGGCCTTCTAGGGCTGCAAACTTTCTGCTTTACAGGAAGAAAATAAAAATGTTGCATCATCAGGTGGGAGATCAAAAGATTCTGTATTTTGTCTGCTGCAATTCCAAGAGCTTCCCTGTGTTCCTTGTGTTGCTCCTTACACAAACCAGACACCTATACAGCAGAAAGCTGTCAGTACGGTCTTTGCCTCAACTAAACTACAGAAAATTCTTTAAGATTTTTGACTTTATTGCCCAGCTGTAGTCCTGCTTTTAACTGGAAATACATGCTGGTAACTTCTAGACTCGATCCAATATTTGTTTCCTAAGCAGTAGCTTCAACTTCCCAAGTCTATTTAGCAAGTACTCAGTAAGGAAAGAAATTGCTGTAAAATGCAATGAAATAAAATCATTGGTCCCACCAAGGCTGAGCAGGGCCAGTTTTGTGTTCAGACCAGGTTCTCCAAGGCTTTGTCCAGAAAAAAAACCTGTAAGGATGGAGACTCCAAAGCCCCTGCTGCACCTCTTACCTGTCCTTGAGAGGAAATGCTACACCTTATTATCCTCACTGATTGCTTCAGCTTATGAGTCATGGGACATCCTGAGCTGGGAGCGACCCACAGGGATCATCCAGTCCAGCTCCTGGTTTGCCCAGGACAACACCCCAACACTCCCACCCTGTGCATCCCTGGAGCTCTGGCAGCCTTGGGGCTGTTCCCATTCCCTGGGGAGCCTGTTCAGTGCCCCAACACTTGTTTCCTAAAGGAAAAGCTCTCCTGTTGTGTCTCCTCCTGCCACATGTAAGCCCTGTCCTTTAACCAGGTTTTGAGTTCACCCATTTTTCACTTGTCCACTCTTCAGACCACGCTGTCCTCGCTTGGATACAAAAATATCATGGGAGACAGTGCTGAAAGTCTGGGAAAGTCAAGGGAAATTATAAGTGCTGTGTCCTCATCCACGTTCCATCCCTTTATTATTTCTGTCACTGTATCCTAGACAGGTTGGTCAGGCATGATTTAGCTTTGGTAAATCCAGACTGACTGATCCCAGTCACCTTCTTCTCCTCTGCATGCCCAGAGACGTGTTTTGGGAGGACAAGCTCCATAATTACCAAAGATCTCAGTGTCATCTGAGGTGTTTAAAAGAGTTGGAAGATGAAAAGGGACTTTATGCAAGTTTTAAAAAAGACTGGACTAAAGAACCTGTTGTACTGACATATAAGAGAATCAGAGCTCTGTCTGGGACAGCTGGGTTGCATTCCTAGGACAGCTTGGAATTGGCAGGTGGGGATAACGTTGGTGAAAAACACACAAGGCTCTAACAGAACCTTGGCTCCTGCTTTTTACAAAACCAGAATTTATTTCCCAGGCATCCTCTCCCCGAGTGCAGAGAAATGCACCTGAGTCTGGCTGAAGTGAGTGGAATTTAGTCTTCCCCATGCTGCACTCTGTGCAAATGCATCCCAAGGAGAGTCCAGCTCATCCAGGAAAACCCTCAGTGAGAGGCTGGCCCTGGCTGTGCTTGGGTCAGATTGCTGGGGACAGGTAGGATGCTCACAGAGGAGAGGGAACCTTTCCTGAGCACCTTTGCTGCCAATCATCATTATTCCTGTCAGATCCTCCAGAACTCCCTCCTGCCAAGCACTCCCAGATCATCACAAGGTGAATTACTTCCTTTTGATGATGTTCTGAGGGAATGGGAAGCTACCAACAATAACATTCTTGGAGCATATCACATATTGAATGCACATGTCTGGCAGCAAGAAGCCTTTTCTCTCCTTCAGAGGCAGCTTCTCCTGGGTTGTCCTTTCTGCCTGGAGGGATTCTTCATTCCTGGGGGACAAATCCTGCCTTGAAAATCTCATACTGATGATTTCATGGGAGCTGGCTCTAGTGTTTTGGGAACACTTGAGGAATGAACACTGTAACAGAAATACAGGTCTGTGTGAGGGACAGGTGGATCTCACAGCACAGATAAATCTTAATAATAAATGGTAGAAAAACTAAATATAGCACACAGCTACTGTATATATGCATATGTATATATATGTGTATCTATCTATATATGTATATATATAATCTAGCACAGGAAAGAGGAGTTAGCCTAGGTAACTCCTACTTACTATAGATATTAGATTTTTAATTTTCATTTGTTTTGGTGCTCAGGTATAAATAATATATTCCAGATCTCATAACACAAATATAATACTTATTCTGATTTTTTTTTAATTTTATGAGGTTTTTGGAAGGAAATTAAGGTTTTAAGTCATACTGGTAATTGGGGCTTGTGGGTGAGAAGCAGTAGCATTAGGTAAGTTTGCAACAACCTTGGTACTTATTTTTTGAAGGACTTAGGAACAATTTTAGTCCTGGTAGAGGTTTTCAAGAATTGAAGTGCTCTGGTGTTATAGTGGTTACATGGCCATATAAACCTTGTGTTAGGAGCTCCCCTTTACTAAGATAAAAAAGAAAAAAAAAAAGAGCCTTATTTTGAAAAAAAAAATAACTTTTTTTTTTGTAATAGGGACAGCAATGGCAACCATACAATAGGAAATACAAGCTGTGGCTGCCCCTGGATCCCTGGCAGTGCCCAAGGCCAGGCTGGACATTGGGGCTTGGAGCAGCCTGGGACAGTGGAAGGTGTGGAAGGGGGTGGGACTGGCTGGGCTTTAAATGAAATGGGATGCAGTAATCACTAAAATTCCCCTTTTTAAAAAAAAATCGTAAGTACTGGCAGCATAGCAATCAACACCAGTCAAGGAAAATGCAGGATATTCCATGAACAGTAATTACTAAAGTAATACCAAATTACCAGACAGCCCAAACCACGACTCTGATTTAAATGAGCTCCATCAGATGCCGGGGTGGTCTCCCATGAGTTGCACGGCGAGTCCGTGATGTTCCCAGGAATTACAAAGGGGATTTTCAGGGAATGCTGCTTCAATTCCTCGAAGGTGAGTAAGAGCCTGCTTTAGGCACCTGTATCCCGGGGGATGAGAGCATCAACCAGCAGCATCGCTGTGCCCAGCCGGGCTCCAGCGGCATTCCTGCTGTCCTGGCAAATGATCTGCCGAAAGCAGCGGGAGCTGCCGCTTCCCCGACAGACAGACAGACAGACGGACTCCGGAGCGGGGGAGCGGCTGGGGAGCTTCGGGGAGTTCGGTACCCAGCGCTCCGAGCCGGGGGGAGCCGAGAGAGAAAAAGAAAGGGAGAGAGGGGGAAAGAGAGAGAGGGGAGCTGGGAGCGGGGGAGTGCCCGGAGCCAAGAGGGGCTGGGAAGCCGGGCTGGGTTAGGGGCAGTGCCCGAGAAGCCGGGAAGCCGGGCTGGGTTAGGGGCAGTGCCCGGGAAGCCGGGCTGGGTTAGGGGCAGTGCCCGGGAAGCCGGGCTGGGTTAGGGGCAGTGCCAGGAGGGGCCGGGAAGCCGGGCTGGGTTAGGGGCAGTGCCCGGGAAGCCGGCAAGGGGCAGGCGCATCCCTGCCCATCGCAGCAGCGGCAGCCGGCGGGATGCGGAGCCGCCGGTGGGGAATGGCCGGGCGCCTCCTGCTCTGACATGCCGAGGTATTTTTGTGTCGGGTTGCTCGATGCTGGGCTCGCTGCTGCTCTCTTGCAGCGCTGGGATTGCACGGGAAGCGGAGAGTAGGGTGCAGGTGTGTTCTTGCTGTTCTTGCTCCCGGGGGAACTTGCTGCATCAGCCAGCACTGCAAACTTTGAGCTGCCAACTCGGGCTGGGGGGGTCTTGGGTTTGATTTCCTTTGGAATTCAGGTAAAAGTAAGCCCAGGACTGATATTTTAGTCACCTCTTTAAAAGAATCATGAGTCTCGTGTTAGATTTGGAATGGGGGGAGTCAGTAAAAACCATGGGGCTTTAATGTCCTCAGTCAAACTGAGGTCTGTGTCTTTCCATCAGCGTGGTTTCCCTGCAGTGAGACAGGAAAGACCTGAGCACTCGCTTTTCTGTTGTTTGGACTGGGAATTCATGGTGGTGGCACAGTGGAGGTCCCACAGCTCCTCTCCTCTTCCTCAGAGGAATCCCTTTGCAGCACTCCCATGCCCAGCAGCATTCTGCCTGGGTTTTGCAGTTTTTAGGGTTGAGGGTTAGGAAACTTAAGGGCTTGTACCTGGCTAATTTCTTGATAATCCTCTACACTTAGCAGTAAGTGCTCTGTTAGTTCTTTCTGTCAGCTTCTCTCCCCTTCTTTTCATACCACAGTTAACCCTAATTAAAAAAAAAAAAAAAAACAAACAAAGAACCACTTCTTTTGGTCATATCTTGAATTCCTTCATGTTTAACTCTTCTTACTGTATACCTTTGTTTTGTTGTTTTGGGGTTTTTTTTGGAGGGTTTTTGTTGTGGGTTTTTTTTTTGTTTTGTTTTTGTTGTTTGCTTGGTTGTTTTTTGAGTCTTGGGATTTTTTTACTTGTTCCTTATCTGTTAATTTGGTATTACTTTAGTAATTACTGTTCGTGGAATCCTGCATTTTCCTTGCCTGGTGTCGATTGCCATGCTGCCACTACTTACGATTTTTTTTAAAAAGGGGGAATTTTAGTGATTACTGCATCCCATTTAATCTGGAGAACTGTAAACAAGTGCAAATGAGTAAACAAGTAAACTCGATGTAGCATTTGAAGGCAGAGGGGAGGTGTGTGTTTGTATTTCTCCACACCAAGGGAGGTGCTGTTTAAGGTGCTGTGCTGTCACAGGAGCACAACATTCCCTGTGGAGGGTAACCCCAAGCCCACATCTCCTTCCTTCCCTTAAAGCCAGCTGATTGGTGGAGCTGGCAAGCTGATATTATAGGAGATATGGTAAATAATTAATAATATTAATGGCCCGGACTTTCACATGGTAGAGTTTTGCTTTGGAGAGCTGCAGGCTTTGCCTGTGAATTCTCAGTTCCTCTTATCAGAATTTCAGGGTGGCTTTGGGGTTTTCTTTGCCAGGAGAGGCAGCAGAACGGTGAGCCGGGGGTTATTTGATGCATTTTATCTGCTTGTGGTAGCACTCAGGTTTCAGGAACATGATCCCTGTGGCTTGGCAGGTGCACCCCTAAGAAACAAGAGTGGAATTTAAGGAGAGGACAGCTCTGCTCAAGGATGAAGCCTCCGCTCCCAGCTCTTGTCTGGAGCTGCTGAGGCAAGAAAGTTCCTCCCAGGTGCTGTGTTTCACACCTTACCCTTGGAGAGGCAATGTGCAGGCTGTGGAGAAGTTTGGGGCTCGATATCTTCTTTATGGTGTTCTACTTGTGCTAAATCACTGCTTGGAATAATTGTATTGTCACCTTGTGTCATATTTGCTCAGGTGTAATGGCTCTGCCACAAAGGCAGTCGCCTGGAAAATTGTGCTGCAAAATTTTTTAATGTTCCTTGGAAAGGTGGGAAGGCTTTAGAGCCTCTTTTTTCCCCTTCTGGTTTAAAAGTGGGGATTTAGAATTTTTTTCTTTTTCTCTCATTTTTCTTTTTATGAGCATCCTGGTTTCTTAGTGTCTGGGATTGTCTGGTAATTTCTTCTTTTAGGAATAGGAGATGGGTCTTTATACTGAAGAACATTTTCCTCACAACTACTTTCAAATAATATGAAATGAACTAAATTTAAGCTCTTTAGATGAAAAATAAAACTAAGTGGCCATGCTGTATTCTGTCATAGCTTGCTGTACAGCTAAATTGTTGTAAGGGTCAAAGGTGTAATGTGCAAATTAATTCTTTTTGTGCTGCAGGCTGTGGTTTGAGAAGTCCAGTTTTAACTTGCTTTTTAAATTGTGGATTAGTATTTTTGTGTCTTTATGAAAGGCTCTTATTCACAATAATTAGTTTTATTAAAAAAAAAAAAGAAAAATTTTCATAAAGAGTGGACTTGTGAAGGGCATTAGTGTAGTTTAATAGCACCAGTGAACTTTTGGGGCTGAGAGGTGGCAACGCTGATGTTTGCAGCCAGTTTTAGCACCACTGCTTCTGAATTCATCATTTTAAATGTGCATTAGGAGCCTCAGACAGGGAAAGACCATCTGCATCTGCAGCTGTGGGGCTGGTACCACTGCCTTGATGCCAGATCCCTCCTGGTGTCATCACTGAGCCCTTGCAAAAGCAAGGATGGGGTTGGACTGTTGGTCTTTAGAATGCCAGGGTGGTTTGGATTGGAAGGGACCTTAAATCCCATCCATTCCCACCCCTTGTCATGGGCAGGGACACCTTCCCCTGTCCCAGGCTGCTCCAAGCTCCAATGTCCAGCCTGGCCTTGGGCACTGCCAGGGATCCAGGGGCAGCCCCAGCTGCTCTGGGCACCCTGTGCCAGGGCCTGCCCACCCTGCCAGGGAACAATTCCTCATTCCCAATATCCCATCCAGCCCTGCCCTCTGGCCATGGTAATCTGTTCCCTCTTGTCACTCCATGGAAAAAAAAAAATGGAAGTTTTATAATTGCACTGGAATTAACTCACACTCCTGCTCCTCCTCTGTGGTTTCCACCGGGCTCTTCACAGCCCTCCAGGAAATGTCTTGCACTCCCTGAGTACCTGACCCTGAGCTGGGCCTCTTTGAATTTATTCTGCTTCAGCTCCATCAGCCCTTCAGAGCCTCCAGTTATTTCTGGGTGCTGTCCATGGTCCCTCCTCCACACCCTGTGTCCCCGCTGTGTCACACGGGATCAACCTGTTCCTGCCATCAGTGACACAGTTGCTGCTGAAAAGTTTAATGGGATCACTTCCAAGCCTGAATTTTAAGACCCTCTAATAATCACTTAAGTTTTCAGGGGTTCTGCTGTTGTCTCCCCATGAACCAGATGCTCACCTGCCCCTAAATGCCTCTGCTGGTGGCAGCTTAACTCCCATTTCCCTGTATGACACTGCTGAATACTCAGCTAAACCCCAGGTTAATGGGATCTCCAGCATTTGGGGAATGTTATCTGGTGAATAATCTCTTAGTTAGTCTCTTATGAGCTACTTTGAGCTGAATAATAAGAAATTTGGTCATGTTTCCCAGTGCTTTCATGTCTTTGGAAGGAAATTTGAAGGGAAGAGCACTTGGGTCTCTGTGCCACTAAAGGAAGTGATGTAGGCTTGGAGAGAATTATTCTCTTAAGCATGAATAATTAATTCCCTGCTCTTTAACTGTCTGCAGTATCCCAGTTAAAGGAAATGTTGGAGTGGTGTTCAATTTTGTGTGCTGTTTGCTTCCAAACTCTGCCTTTGACTTTAATGGCCCCTACAGCTTTTATTCCCTTTGCGATGATTTCTTCTTTTGTACCCTTGCGTTTCTTGATATTTTATTTCATTTCTTTTTTCATTTTCATTTCTTCACCACTCACCCCCTCCCTCTCGTCCCATGGTAAATATGAACACCCTTACTGAAAACAAGGTCAAAAATTTCCTTTGTACTTAGACTCGCTGGATTTGATGACCTTGGAGGTCTTTTCCAACCTTAATGATTTGGTGATTAGCCTTCCCAAAATACCCATTTTGCTGCAGAGAAACCCACATGGTTCTTTTCCTGACCTCTGCCTTCATAGAGCACCCAAAAATCTTCACAAAGTTCTCAAAACCAGGAAAATACTACATTCTTGGAGATCTTCCTGACATTCTGTTACATCAATTTTCCCTAGATTTTCTTTTAACTTCTTCATTGTGTCTGCTTTGAGGGTTTTTAAAATTTCAGAGGTTTCTATGAAAAACCTTCTAATGTTGGAGGTAGCTCCCTGTTAGCTGTGCTCCCATACAGAGTCCTTCATCTTGAGAATCTTTCCCTCTCTCTTTTATCTTTGGAATATTTGGCACCTGGCATTTAAAGATTTCTTGACCTCCTTCAAATGAATACCTGAGATTCTCATTTCAGTTGATTTTTCTAGTTACTTCCCTTAATTTCTTTTCTTTTTCCCAAATAAATGCTGATAACCCTTAATTACAACCCCTTTTTCTTTTGTTTTTCCATCTTGTTTAATCATCTGATTATCATTCAAATCCAGTTTATTTTCTGTCAGTGAATCCTCTCCAAACTGAGAATGAATTAACCTTATTTCTCCCAGATACAAAGGTTTCCTGCTGGATCAATCCTCTATGAGAGCAAACAAATTAAGCTGCTATTTGTAATTTTTGTTCTTTGTATCTGGAAAATGAGATTCCCCAACAGTGGCCCAATTTCTGGAGAGTTCTTAATTCTCTTAAGGACACCACAGCCACCCATGTGTTGTTTCCAGTTTAAGGCATTACTGCCCCCCAATGCAATTTACCTGGATCAGCCTTTCCCAGAAGGATTTTGGTCACAGCCAATATTGAAATTTAACATATGGCTCTTTTCTGGCTCCCTGTCTCTGTCTCCAAGGGAAAATCCTTTGGAAAATCTTGTCTGGAGAAGCAGTAAGATCAAGTTCATTGGTTGCTCCAATGGTTTTGCCTTTCTGGCAGCTCTTGTAGGGAACCAAAATGGAAAAATTCTGCCCCAGATTAGGACAGACATGGGAACAACATTGATGTTTCCATCCTGCCATTAACTGTGGCTCCCACAAAACGGAATAATCAGAGTTTATTTCATCTGGGGAGCGCAAGGGATGTGTTTGCTCTGTCCTAATGGAGCAAAGATATTCCTTAGAACACATCCCTTCAAATGCTGCTGCTCTGATCCCTCTGTACAGAAGATATTTCAGATTTTATTTCCTCCAGTGTAAGGTGGTCCCAAGTTTATGCACACATAGATCCAAACTGTTGGTTTGATGGAGGGAGGGAGAGCTGCAAGGTTCCAGTACAAAAATCCAGGCTTTTAAGAAGAAAACTTTTCACAATATCAAAAAATAATTGTGTGCTCTATTAAAGCACAAAATGTCTACTGAAATTTTATAATGGTTTTTATTATCACACCCACCTTTCATAAAGTGAAATTCTGTAGTGGCTTTTCCTCCTGGAACTGATCAGTCTCTGGGATATCACCAGAGCTTTGCATTTGAAATTCTGTAGTGGCTTTTCCTCCTGGAACTGATCAGTCTCTGGGATATCACCAGAGCTTTGCATTTGAAATTCTGTCGTGGTTTTTCCTTCTAGAACTGTTCAGTCACTGGGATATCATCATACCTTTGGATTTGAAATTCTGTTGTGGCTTTTACTCCTGGAACTGTTCTGTCTCTGGGATATCACCAGAGCTTTGAAGCCATGGCAGCTGAACCTACTTCCTCTGTGACACTCAAGATGCTGCAACACCTTTTGCATTTCCAAAAATTATCATTTCTTGGGAGTGCTCTTTTCCCTCCCATCATGCAAGCACATGCTAGGTTCTGAGTTAAACAAATGTTATCATTTTTAAGCACTTCCACTATCTTAGCTCAAAATGAGGCCTGAATAAAGCAGGATTGTGACAATCCATGAGCAATTGGAGCTGTAATTTTGGGTGATTCACTGGGACAAAAATGGTTTGGTACAGACTGAGTGTGCTGAGACCAAGATGCTTCTGGGATGTGGAGGAATTTAGGTTCCCCCAGTGAGAGTTCCTGATCCTGCCGTGGTCTGCAGGTCCTATGCATTCCTTGATCCCACCTGTGAGATTTGTAGAATCCTTGTTTATCCTCTGGTAGAAGTGCTCGGCAGGGGAAAGGTTTAGGGAGGGCAGTTGAATGGTTTTGGTCCCCTCCTGGTGTCAGTGTAAAGTTTTGAGCTGTGGAAGTGAGTGCTGGACCTGCTGCACTGCTGGTCCCAGGAAATGGGCTCTGAATCCATGTCAAAAACTGGAAAATCCCTGCATTCCCACCTTGGGCACAGCCAGCAGCAGAGCTCTCCCAGCCCAGGGAGCAGCCAAATCAAACAGCTGCTATCTGACACAAAGGTTGGGAGCTTTGTTCTTGGTCCATAAATTTACATCCCTGGTTCTTAAATTACAACTTAATTTTAATTTGGTGAGGTATTCTCACACCATGTCCTTCCTTTAAAAGCTTTGTCATGAGTTTACCCCACACTTGGTGCTTTGGGGGCTCTGTTTCAGAAGTTCCCTGACCATTTGCTTTACAAATGCTGTGTATTGCAAGTAATACTGTATTATAATACTATTACATTTATTATATATAATATATAATATTATAATACTCTGTGTTCAGCACAACTTATGTGGCTCAGCTTTTGTTTCTCCTTGCTTTGGTGCAGGCTGGGCAGGGATGAAATCACTGTGAACCAGGTAAGGTCATCACAGCATTCTTTGGAAACCAGTTAAGGAACTGGTCAGGGCTGTTGTTGCTGAGTGGTCACTGTGTTTCAAACCTTATTTAAGGTATTTAAGAATTATTATTAAAATCCACATTCATCACACAACTTTCACTTAAAACAACCAAAACACCCAAACCAACCAACCAACCAAATTTCCAACACCAAACCCAACACAGCACAGGACAAAAATGAACAATTTACATAAAATCCACCCTTCATCACAATTACAACAAAAAATCCCCCACCATCATTCTACTCTGTAACACTTAACACTGTTCAGAACTTGATTCTGCAGTCCCAAAAGGAGCAGGATTACAGCATACTTGACCTACCTCTGAAGTTAGGAATGTTGTAGGAAACAAGCTACACAAAATCCTCTGTTTCCCTACTTCTGGCCTGAAGATGCAGTGAAGCTGGTGCTGGTGGTGGGGCTGACTCTTCCCAGGGCAGGCCTGGAGAAAAACAGTGTTAATTCATCCTTTGCAGGGCATTGGAGTGTGGATGTAGAAGATTTTTCTTCTCCAGAGCTTCTGCTTGCCCAAGGGGTGGATATTGTGAGGCCCTGGCAGAGGGGATGCTGTGTGTGATGTACTCCCAGCAAAGTGACACTCGAGGGGATGAGGGGGGCTGGAGGGTGCCATGGAATGCTGTGGGGTTTGCATCAAGCATGGATGGGGCTCTGAGTTGGTTAGAGCATGGTGCTAATATCACTGAGCTTGTGGGTTCAGTCCCACAACCATTGGTTGGACCATTCATTTAAGAGTTGGGCTTGATGATCCTTGTGGGTCCCTTCCAGCTAAGAATATTCTGAGGTGTCCCTGCCTATGGGAGAGGGTTTGGGGCCGGATGCTCTTTAATGTCCCTCCCAACCCACACCACTCCATGATTCTTTGATAGACAGCTCTCTCTTTGGCAGATCTAGAGGAGTTTGAGCTGGCTGGACACCCAGTGCTGTGCCTGGTGGGAGCAGGATGTGGATGGCCCTGTCTGCTTCTGCTGCACCATTAAAACCTGGTTTAATTGGTGCTGCCATGACCTTTTAGACCCATGTAGCGTCCTGTTTGTTTTCCACAGAGCTAAGATGGGCCTTGGTGTTGCTTTTGCAGTCTTTGTGCTCCATGAACTGCTTGAAATGCAGCCAAAAGTCTCGAGCAGACTGTGCTTGTCCCAGGTGTGCCAGGAAACGAGCAGTGAGGACGTGCTTCTCCCTTAACCTTGACTCCTGTCCTCTGCTCCCGGGTGGATCTGATTTACTTGCATGTTGAGCACACCATGGGCAATGCTCTCCTTTAATGCAGGGAGCAGGATGAGAAGTTATGGCCCTGTACCTTCCAGTTTAATAGCTTGGAATTGCCCTGATTCCCAGCCTCAGCTGGAGAATGGAGCCCACATTGCTGCAATTTATGAGCCGTGGGAGAGCGCAGGAATTGCTGCAATTGTCTCAGCTGACACCAGACACAGCTGAGGGCTGCTGCCACTGCTTTCAGAGCTTTCCAGGGCTTGATCCGAGGCCTATCACAATCTTGGCCTCAGCTCAGTGCCAGGCAACTGAGAAGCAGCACAGAGCATTGTGTGGGTGGAACCTGTTGCTTCTGTTTAGGGAGAATGTCTTTGTTTTTCCCTGCTCACAAAGACTTAGTGCCAGGGAATTCCGTGAGGGATAGCTTGGAGATGTCTCTGTGAACAGAGATAGGTGAACCCTCCCAGTTCCTGTCCTAATTGTTCTTCTTCCTCTCCTAAAAGTGGGAGAAAAGCTTCATATTCTTTTTCTGTCTTTGCTGCTCTTCCTCCTCTCCTAAAAGTGGGAGAAAACCCTCATGTTCTTTTCCCTGTGGCCTTTTCTTGGAGAGCTTTTGGAGATGGTCCCTCTCAGTCATGGATATCAGCAGTGTCTGCTGTTCTTCCTTGTGCTGAGGGACACATGGAGCTGCTTGTTCTTCCCACCAAGGCCCCTCCCTGTCTTTCCAAGAGCCGTTCTCCCTGGCAGGGATGCTCACCCTCTTTGGAGTGGGATTGCTCCTCATCCCAGCATGTTGGCAGCTCTGCCTGCACCCTCTTCAGCCCAACACTGTCTCTTTTAGACCCCTGCTCTGGGTCTTCACAGCTTTGCTGAGGGAATCTGCCTTTTCCTCCCTGGGTTGGGAGTGGCAGCTCTTTGATATCCATGTGGGAACACTGGGAGTTTTGAGCCCTGGCTTGGCCCTACTGCCTGTAGCAGACCCAAAGGGAATTTGATTGAATCCCAGACTGGTTTGGGTTGGGCAGGGTTTTTGCCCATGCCATTCCACCCCTGCCATGGCAGGGACACCTTCCACTGTCCCAGGCTGCTCCAGGCCCCAAAGTCCAGCCTGGCCTTGGGCACTGCCAGGGATCCAGGGGCAGCCACAGCTTCTCTGGGAATTCCATTCCAGCCCCTTCCTGCCCTGCCAGGGAACAATTCCTTCCCAATGTCCCCTCCATCCTTGCCCTCTGGCAGTGGGAATCCATTCCCTGTGTCCTGTCCCTCCATCCCTTGTCCCCAGTCCCTCTCCAGCTCTCCTGGAGCCCCTTTAGCCACTGAAAGGGGCTCTGACCCCTCCCTGGAACCTTTTCCAGGCTGAACAATCCCAACCCAGTCTGTCTTCAGAGCAGAGAAGCTTCAGCCCTTTAAGCATCAATGCCAGGCAACTGAACTGCTCTGTGTGGGTGCAAGGTTTATAGGATTATTTTTGCCTTTGGCATCCCTGCTCAGGACTGCCTTGAATGTACCTTGCTCCTCGCCTTGTTTTTTTCTCTCAGACCCTATAAGTATATATATATATATAAATATTACATCTAATCCCTGAAAACTGTGCTTTTCCTTGTGTGAATATCAACCCAGTGAGCAGTGGCAGTGCAGATCCATCCTTTAGATCCCAATCTGAGAGTCTGGTGGGGGATGAAGAGAGGCTTCTGTGCTCCCCATCTCCGCACCCCACCCACACGGCTGGGATGAAATGAAGTGATGAGAGAGATGACTTCTCCCCCCATCATTAGGATGCAAGTGTTTGCTGAATGTGCCAGATGTTTGGCTTTCATTTATCTGGAGGTTTTTTCCTTTCCAGCTCTAGTGAAAGGGAAGCCTGAGCAGGTCCAGCAGAATTCTAAACAGTTTCCTGTGTGAACGGAGAAAGCAGCATCCTTAATGAACTGCACAGGGTGACAGTGAGTCCAGCTAATGAATGCTGTGTCCCTGCTATTTTAGAGAGATGGCCAAGTGACATTTTTTTTTTTATTTAGGATTGCTGAATCTGTATGGATTATCCAAATCAGAAAGGCTTTCTTCTATTTTCATAGTTTATTTTGAATATCTTCTGCTTTACAGTCATATTTCTGAGCTATTCAGAACATCCTACAGTTCTCTATGTGTTAACAGTTGAAGGAAATGTCTTTACAAACAATTCTTGTAATTACTCTGGAGAAATCCAGTGAACACCTTCTCATAGCACTGGAATCTCAGAATCTTCTGGGTTGGAAAATCCCTGCCAGCCCATGGAGTGCCAGCTGTGCCCAGTGCCCACCTTGTCCCCAGCCCAGAGCACTGACTGCCACCTCCAGCCCTTGCTGGGACACCTGCAGGGCTGGGCACTGCAAAGCTCCCTGGGCAGCCCCTGCCAAGGCCTGAGCACCCTTTGCATGCAGGAATTGCTGCTGCTGTCCAAGCTGAGCCTCCCCTGGCCCAGCTTGAGGCCCTTTGCCCTTGTCCTGTCCCTGTTCCCTGGCAGCACAGCCCGACCCCCCCTGGCTGTCCCCTCCTGGCAGGGAGTTGTGCAGAGCCACAAGGGCCCCCCTGAGCCTCCTTTGCTCCAGGCTCAGCCCCTTCCCAGCTCCCTCAGCCCCTCCTGGGGCTCCAGCCCCTTCCCCAGCTCCGTTCCCTGCCCTGGACACGCTCCAGCCCCTCCAGGGCTCTCTGGATGGGAGAACTGGACACAGGACATGGGTTTGATCTCACCAGTGCCGAATCCAGGGGGACAATCACCTCCCTCTGGTAAGGTTTTATTAAAAACTCTGGTTTGTGTAGACGGAGGAGTTGCTGAACTCGGTGGTAACCATTTAGAACTTGCATGTTCAGCTGGATTGTGTGAGAAGTGAGTTACTGTGTCACCCATGCCTTGAGCCAAGAACCTACTGGAAGTAGGAATGACCAGAGAAGATTGCCTCAATTCAATTAAAAGTTGCATCTTGCAAGAGATGAACCTTTAGACCTGTCCCGTTGTTCTTCAGGATTCTGCTCTTCCAAGCTCCAGGTGAGAGAGTGGCCAAAGCTGCTTCCTGGTGCTGGAATCAAGGAGATTATCATTAGTGAGGCTATGGAATGGTTTTGTTTGGAAGCAACCTTAAAGCCTGTCCCATGGCAGGGACACCTTCCACTATCCCAGCTCCTTACAAGCCCATCCAGCCTGGCCTTGGACACTTCCAGGGATCCAGGGACAGCCACAGCTCTTTGCCACAGCCTCCCCTCCTCACAGGGAGGAATTTTTTCCATCCACCTACTTCACACAAGCTTGGTGAAGAGCAAGACACCACATGTGTTCCTTGAACAGGATATGGTGCCTTTCCAACAGGAGGAGAGCGTGGCACTTCAAATTCTCTTTAAAAGCATTTTCCCCTGTTGTACCAGCATGGCTTTGTCTGTGTGGGTCTTTAGAGAGCTGCTTCTCTCCCAGGAGCAGGGAAAACTGTGATATTTTTGTGTTGTTGTGCAGTACTGCTGTGTGGGGAGGTGCTCTCACCGCCTGTGATTTCTCCCCGTGCGTTCCACAGTGGCAAAGGGAACTCAGTGGTGGCAGATTGATGCCTCAGAAAGCAAACTCCAGGGGATCAGTGTTCCCATTCAGTGCATCCTTTAGGGAGGGCTGCCTGGAATCACTGCAGTGCGGCACCATTTCTCCCCAAATAACTGGAGGAAATTAAGAGCACTTTGAAATATAACGTGTCAGAAAATGATGAGGCCTCCAGCAGTGTGAGTGCAGGAATCTTATCTGTGCCTGTCTCATAAGTCAGAGCTCCTGGAACAGCTCTCTGCAGTGTCCAGCTCAGCTCCTCACTCTCCCAGACCAGCTTCATTAGGAACATGACATTTTAATGCACTCCAGTGGGTTTCCATAACTCGGATCAGATTGGGTATGAAATAGCAAATCAATGAAGGTCACTCCGGTGTAGAGGTGACATTGCCAGGCCTGGATGTGATCCTGTGTGTCCCATGGCCTCACTGTGCTCCTCAGAAGCTCCTTAGCTTGGGTTAGGTAGGACCTCCAATCCTTTTTGTTGGGAAGCTGCAGCTTCGGGAAAGGTTTGACTCGATAATCTCGGAGGTGTTTCCCAACCTGTGGTTCCATGAAGAGAATTTGGTCCTTCAGATTTTCTCCAAGACAAGTGTTTGGATCGAACAAAAGCAGGAGGACACAAAGGGAAGGGCAATAAATATGAAAAGAATGGGAAGAGAGGCAGATCTTGGAGGATGAGGGGAGAAAGAGAAGTTAAACCTGTGAATAAACACAAAAGAAGACTGGGCTGCACGGATGAGTTTTATTCCTCCACAGGTACATTGTGAGGGGCACAGCATGTGGCTGCTGGAAGCCAGATGGGAATTGCCTGGAATTGGAATGATTTTGTTTCATCATCTGTTTTGGAAATGACAGGAAAGCCATGGAGTTCACCCCATGCTCACAGCAATCCATTAGCCATTTAATGCCATGTTTTGGAGTGTGTTGACTGTATCCAGATAAGAAGTGGAAAGAAAATTCAGTGTTTAGTGTCCAATATATGTAAGAAATACTGGAGTATTTACTCTTGTCTGAGGGGAACTGAAAGAGGGTTTATTTAATGCTTTGAAATCCATCTCTGCTATTGACCCAAATCAGCTGACTTGGAGTCCTCAAGTGCTTTTTAAGTGTTAGAGTTAAAATATCAGATACAAAACCTTTCAGAAACAGCAAATGTTTTGTAAAATATGATAATTTTACATACATAATCTTTATTGCCGTGTGATGTGCTTCTTACTTTGAGCAGCTTCTTCTTGTGGTGCTCACCCCTCTCTCAAAAATAATTTGGGAACTGGAGGGTTCTTTTTGTTTGGTGGAAGGAGAACTTTATTACTGATATTGGTTTCATGTCCCAGCTGCAAACCCCAGGAAATCAGGGTTCATGTGTTCTCACAGGAATTTGGGAAAAAGGAGGATGGGATTTTGCATTTTGGAACTAATTAGTCCTATAAAATTAATGGAAAACCATGTTTCTTGAAAAATGTGTATTATAGGAAGCACCATAACATCTGTTGCTCTCCATAAGAGGATTTTGGAGCAATTACTGCCATTTCTTTAAAAAATTATTCCCCTTCTGCTCAATTACTAACAGTGAAGTATCATTAAATAGACAAATTTCTTGAAATACAACTCAATGATTTTTAGTGATATTGAGGGTTTGAGAATATATAAGAATAAGGATGAGCTTAAGGGAAAGAAAAAGCCAATAAAACTGCAGTTTATTCTTACATGCCTCACACTTGTTATAAATTTCTGGCTTGCAGTTAATTCATCATATTCAGTGATCAATATTTTATAAAATAAACGGAGAAAAGCTGGAGCTTGGGCAACTTTTGGAGAGGCCAACTAAATTTAAGGACAGAAATTGAGCATTTATTGCAGGAATAGTTGCAGTATTTCAGAGCTCACTGTCGAGAAGGGACGTAGAGCTTTTTTTTTTCTGAGATGTTTTACATTAATAGAGGCCATGAGTACATTTAAATTATTGATTTAATATTACATCTTATGTACCTTGAAATGGAGTTATTTCTGTGATGAGTGCTCTTGATTCCTGCTGCATGGATTATTCCCAAGGTATTGGTGGGTTTTGGGCAGGGAGGGAAGGGCTGGAGGCTCCTGTTGTTGTTTTAAGGGTACGTCTAGGGTAAGTGCTGGCCCAGGGAGCATTGCAGAGCTCTTCCCCTGCTTTCTGCTCTCCAAGGCTTTGCTTTGCTCCCCAAGGTTTTGTTATTGCAGCTGTTGGTGTTTTGTGTCATCCAGCCAGGAGAACTGCAGGGTAACCCTCCTCTAGGGCAGGTGGGAGTGCAGGTGGCTCCATGTTCTGTGCAATTGTTTTCAATGGCAATACATTCAAAATACCCAGAGAAATGAGGAACTCCAGGCTGCTGGGCCCAAGGTTTTGTAGAGCCTCTGCCCTCCTTATAGGAGTAGCAGTCCTTCACCTTGAAAACATTTCCCTTCTCAGCCTTTAAAGGCATTAGGCACTGATGGATTCTGTGCCCCAGCATTCCTATTGTCTCATCCAAACCCAGAGTAGTGCTGATGGAACTCCTGGTGTGATTCTTCCTCTTGCATCTCAGCATTTTTTATCCATTACTTTTATTTCTTTTGTGTCTCTTAAAAAGTTTTGAAATGAAAGTAAATACTGCATCCTCCAGAGGAATGGGAATGTTTCCTTGCTGATTCCCTGCTTATTGTTAGCTCCCATCCAGAGAGCCCTGGAGGGGCTGGAGCGTGTCCAGGGCAGGGAACGGAGCTGGGGAAGGGTCTGGAGCCCCAGGAGGGGCTGAGGGAGCTGGGAAGGGGCTGAGCCTGGAGCAAAGGAGGCTCAGGGGGCCCTTGTGGCTCTGCACAACTCCCTGCCAGGAGGGGACAGCCAGGGGGGGCCGGGCTGTGCTGCCAGGGAACAGGGACAGGACAAGGGCAAAGGGCCTCAAGCTGGGCCAGGGCAGGCTCAGCTTGGACAGCAGCAGCAATTTCTGCATGCAAAGGGTGCTCAGGCCTTGGCAGGGGCTGCCCAGGGAGCTTTGCAGTGCCCAGCCCTGCAGGTGTCCCAGCAAGGGCTGGAGGTGGCACTGTAGGCACAGAGTTTGTGGTAATTGGGAGTGGGGCTGGGGCTGAGCCTCATCCCCAATGGGCTGCAGCTGTGCAGGACAGGTGAGTGATATTGAAATTAATGAGCCAGTAATGAGCCCAGGGGCACTGACCAATCACACAGGAACAGAGGGCACACAGGTGCAGTGCATCAGCACGAGGGGATAAAAGGTTGGGCTGAAGAGCAGGAAGGGCAGTTGCTAGCAGCCTGGTGAGGTTGTGGGGTGCTAGTCTGTGTGAGCAGATGCCTGAAGCCTTCTGAGCTGGTGAGTTGTTGCTCTGGTTGGGGTGAAGCTTTCTAAAATTGTTTGGTGATACTCTGTGTATTGTGGCCATCTCAGTTGTGACGTGTGGCATATGCTGTGACAGGCACTCAGGGCTCTGGGCTGGGTACAAGGTGGGCATTGGGCACAGGTTGGACTCAATGGGCCGGGAGGGATTTTCCAGCCTAAAAGATTCTGTGATTCTGGGGTCAGTATATGAAGTTTCAACTATCAGCATGGTTGTAGACATCTGTAATGTTTGTGGAGATCTTACAGAGGACTTAGTCTGAGCTCATCCAAAATTCCCACCCCTGCCATGGGCAGGGACACCTTCCACCATCCCAGGCTGCTCCAGCCTGGCCTTGGGCACTGCCAGGGATCCAGGGGCAGCCCCAGCTGCTCTGGGCACCCTGTGCCAGGGCCTGCCCACCCTGCCAGGGAGTAATTCCTAATTCCCAATAGCCTATCCAGCCCTGCCCTCTGGCAGCAAGAGGCCTTTTAATGTAAGGGCAATAAATCATTGCTTTGCAAAAACACCTTTTCAGGCCAATTTCAAGGACTTTAAGCCAGCCCTGTGTTAAAAGTGCACCTCCCATTGGTTCCTTAGCTTTGAGTGATGGAGCTTTCTCACTGGAAGAACGTTCCACTGGAGCATTCTTGTTACAAACAAGAGGAATGTGGACTCTTGCTGTAAATGACAAGCTTCATCAATCTGAGTATGCAATTTATCTAATTACAACTGGAGCTTATTAGGTTTTTTAGGTAATCCTTTAAATTAGGTCAGAAATAATTTTGGTGATGTGTTTCAAATGGAATTTTGTTTCCTTGCCTAGAAAAACGAGGGGTTCAGTAGTCCCATGAGCAGCTCTCAGATATTCCTGTTGCATTTCCATGTGTTGAAGCTCCTGAGAAAATTTAATACATTTATTTTTAAGGCAGTATGTGTTGTTTCAAGCACTATGCCCTGTATTTACATGAAGTTATGGAGCAAATCTTCGATCTGGATGTTGCCAGGTGGCTTTGAGGCTCACAGTGGAAGCAGGTGGTTAAATCCTTGTTCTATATCTGTGAACAGCAATCTGAGAAGCTCATTTGGTAACCCTTCTGTTCCTGAGCTCTCTCTTTGTTATTTTTCCTTCCAAGGGGTTTCTAATTTTGTAGGATAATTATTTGGATGAATTTAGTAGGGTCTCATCCAAGGGGGGGGGGGAGTGAGGAGGGCACAGCAAGGATGGCAGCAGCCATGCTGCCTCCCCCTTCACCTTGTGCTCCCCTCTCTTCCCTTTCCCCAAATTCTCTCCCTGAGGTGGTTTTAGGCTCCAACAACAGCTTTTGCTTCCTTCCAGCACCTCAGTGCAGTTCATGCAATATACAGCAGACTCCTTTTTATAGCCATGCCTTTTTTCCTGGCTGGATCTGAGTGCAGATTTCCCATTTCAGCACTTTGGATCCCCTGCTCCCCTTCTGCCTCTCTAGGAGCTGATTTTGGTGTTGCTGAGTCCTGTCTTGGGCTCCCACTTGAGAGCTGGCTGCAGTCATGGGAATACAACATTTAAACCCTGCTGCAGATGCTCCTTCCTTTGCTTACTTTTAGTCATATTTGTGTTTAACCCAATTTATTTTGGTTTTTTTCCCCCCAAAGTGAGTCTGCAGATGCTAATCACAACATCCTGCAGTAGTGAATCCTCCCCTGGGGTACAGACACTCTCATCCTCCCTCGAATTGGTTCTGGAATTCAAATAGTGCTGTAAGAAGCCGTGGCTGGGGTTACCACCAGCTCACCTTTCCCTGTGTGTAACTTAGACAGTAGGGTTTGCATTTAAAGGAGAGGAAAAAAAATAAAGGAAAATGAAATAAACCCTATGGATGCTGCTGCTCCAGCATCTTGTCTGTGAAATTATGATGGTTGCACATCTTTTGGGTCTTATTCAATCTGTTGGTAAGAAATTGAACATTTTTATCTGTCCTGTCACTTGTTAAATTTAGGAATTTTTGGGGTTTTTTTGGTCAGGTGTTGATGTCACATAGGAAACAGGTGTTTCAGTAAATCCTGCTTTGGCAGGAATTTCTCTTAAAGATCCAGCCATGTGGAGTTGTCTTTATTTTGGTGTTTCTGAGACCACTGAGCACTTAAGTACCAACTGATTTTGGGCTGGGTGCTCCAAGATCTCTTCTCAGAGAGATGGCTGCACATTCCCTGGAGTTTTTGCAGTAGGTGATCTATGAATTCTTAAATTTCCTTGTCATTTTGTAGCCTGGGATTAGCACAAGACCTGGGTCACCTCTATGAGGTCCCTTTGCTTCCTCTGCTAGGACTGCTTTGGTTGTGAAAACCAATTTCCACAGGTAGGGGTGGGGTATTGATTCCCCAAAGGGAACTAATTGCAGCCTGAGCCTCAGGTGCTGCCCAGCTCTTCCCAGTTGGATGATTGGAGTTGTTGCTGGGAAGAGCTTTGGAGCTGGGAGTGAACCAAACATTTGTGGTGCCATTCATATCAAAATATCCGGACTGCCTGCCCTATCAGGACTAATACAAATTACACTTTGCAATCCATTGCTTTGGGGACTGTCAGAGTCTTCCTCACAAAACATCACCTGCAGTTTTTCCAGCTCTCATCTCCTGTGGATCACTGCCCAGTAGGTGGTGATGCAGTTGCAAACTGGGTTAATTCCAAATTTTTCCAAGGTTACCACTTTGGAGGGGTGTTTTTTTTAAATGAGAGTTATTTAACAGCCTGTTAAATGTTAGTTTTAGTCTGCAGAGCAGCAATATTGCTTAATCAGTTGCTCTATAAATTAATGAAGGCTTGATCTTTTCCCATTCTTGATACGTTGCTTTTAGTAATCCCATTAATTCCCAAAGGCTGGGAAGAAACAAATTACAGCTTTTCAGGATTTATGGGTTTGACATTTTGCAAATCCTGCTTTGTGTTCTTGTATTTTTGGACAGAAGTTTTGACTTCTGGGAAACTCCATGATTCACTGACAAATTGCAAATAAACCCCAAGTCACCCTGGGGTTGTGGTGAGGACTCCTTTGGTTTTTGAACTCTTCAGGTGCTCAGCAGCTTCTAATAATTGGTTAGTGAGAATAAAGAAAATATCAGCATTTTCATTGAAGTCCAGGTTTCCAGAACTCCTTGCTTTTAGGGACTGGGCCTGACTCCCATGCAGACAGCTAAAAAAAAAAAAAGAGAAGCTGCTGCATGAATATGATGAAGGAAAATCCAGGTTAAATTGCTTTGTCTATGTTTTCCACTGGAACAAATATGAGCTTTACTGGGAGAATTCACCTGCTGAACTCTAGGAATGTTTTGCAGCATGAGTTAGGTCAGGAATACACCAAAGTTAAGCAGGGAATGCTTGGGGAGTTTTATAGGGGAAATGTGGCAGAGAAAATTGCTCCCTCAGCCTTTTGCCAGGGTGAGGCAGGAGCTAAATACAAAGGTTTAACAAGGCTGGGCTTAAATCCCAGCTCTTTAAGGCCTCAGTCTTGGTTGTGGGAGTGAAGTGGCAGACAGGTGATGTGCTCAGAAGTGAATTAATGTCCCAAATGTAAATGTTGCCATTTGTCAGAGTGATTATCTTGTCTTCTCCTTGTAAAACCAACAAGATGCTTTAAAAGGCTTTGGGGACAAGCCCAGAGGGGGAGTCTAAAGGCAAACTTGCCATCCATGCTTTTCAGTGCTGTCAAAGCAGCATCTGAGCTTCACAGCCACCCTTCAGTCTTTTTGGGGCATCTGACTCCTCTGGTTTTATCTGCTGAGAGTTGATTCATCTATCTCCTAATTTTCTTGGTGAGTTCCTGCAGGTTTTAAAATGTATTTTAAAGGAAAGGTACTGAGCAGGGAATAAAATGAGTGACTGTGAAGGGCAGGTTTGTATCCTTGGAGAGAAACCTGATGGGCCAGGGGAGAATGGAATGACAGAAACCTGTGGCAGCTTCACTCTCCTCCTCTCCCCCAAAAACCCCAACCAGCTGGAATGTGCTAGAAAGTTTGGTAGGGCTCTGTCTGTTCAGCTGTGGGAGAAGGGAGGACAAAGTCTCATGTCTTAATATTAAAAGAAAGATGCTTAAAGCATGAGTTGAAAACCTGAATTCCTTCTGCTGGGAAGGAATTTTTAAAAACTCTGGAAGTTTGGGTTCCTCTTTAAGTGTGGGGTTTGCTCTAATTGGTAAGAGAAAGAAGTGGTAGCCTTTTTTAAAAGAGGTTTTGCCTCTTGATTTTATGGTGCATAATAAAATTGGGGAATGAGAAGTGTTTAAGCGATGTTTGAAACACTGTTGTGCTTATCTGAGCTGAAATTTTAAGGGAAGAGTACAATTTCTACTTAGAGTAGTTCCTACTCCTGTGAAAAGTGATAAGTTACCAGTTTCTGTATTCAAATCTTCTTGGGGCTTTTAATTTTTGTGTGCGTGATGGTGTGAACAGGATCTAATTCAAGTCTTAGAAATGTAGGTCTGTGTTATCTGCTGTTTTCCTAAGATCTCCTGTGTTATTTGTTACTCTAGCATGTGGCAATCAGCCTTTGGAATACAAATGCAGAATTAAGCCCAGCTTAATTTGCATTTAGAATTGATAAATGTTGCTCAAGATGCTGCTTAAAAAATAAAAAGGAAACAAACCCTTTTTAGTCTTTCCCCTCCCATCCTGAAATTGTAGAGCTCAAACTTCAAAGCAGTTTGGACTCAACTTCTAATGAGTAAAATGAGATTGTTTCCAAACTTGTTTTTTCCTTCAGTTGCAAGTATGTGTTTGTGTAGTTTTTTTTGGGTTTTTTTTGTTTTTTATTTTTTTTAATTGGAGAAATGCAGAAGCAATTAATCAGTACCTTTTCTCTGGTTTTTGATGTTCCTATCTCATGCAGCTGAAATTTGGGTCTCAGAGCAGGTTTATTGTGGATGTAACTTAACAGAGCTTGTACAAACTATTTGGGAAAAAATAAGAAAAAAAAATTGAAGTGAGTCCCCTAGTTAGTGCTTTTTCTGTTTGCAGTTTAATTAATTAAAAAATTGGTTTCAAGCCAAATCACTGTGTCCTGTGAAAAGTATTTTCTCCAGTCTTAGTGGATTTAAAAATAGTTCTTCCCCACACATACACATTTGAGGGGGACAGATGTGGCTTTGATGGGTTTTTAATGACATTAATTGAAATGTTTTTATTTGGGATGGGTTAAGTTTCCCTCTTGCTGGGCTGGAGCAGCCCTGGTCCTCAAGCTTCACTTGTGTGGATGTGAGGAGCATGGAGACAGGTGTTTTTGGAAGCATCAGTGTGTAGGTGGGTTCTAGTGGCATTTCATGTGGATCTGAAATATTGGGGTAGCCCAGCCATGGTCACTGTGGTTGCAGATGGAATCAACAGCAAAGACTTGGAGTGCAGTGACTTGGAGATTTTTAGGGGTTGCAGTGGCACCCTGGTTGCTTCAAGTCCTTGAAAAGAAGAACAACTTGAGCTGACCATGGTGGGAATATGGGGATACAGAGGAAGAGGAACTTCCAGCACTTCTCTGGGAATGCTGGAGGCTGCAGAAGTTGAATAGCAACATGTAGAACTCTGTAAAACCCCCATGTGTATAAATCTCCCCAAAGCACAGCAGGGCAATTCAGCAGTGTTGAGTTTGCTCAGAGAGCACCATGAGACTGTTAGAAATGTGTGTTCATGAGAGGAGAGAGCTGCAGGAATGTCTCTAGGTAATTAGGTGAGTCTCAGACAACCCACACATGAACTGACACCAAAATGTGTTCAGTGAGTGCTTTTCAGACCTGCAGCTCTCAGACAACAGCACCAGATGGTGAGGTAATAGGAGAAAATCTGGCCTTGTGTTCCTTGTGTGCCTGGAAGGCTGGATTGTGTCCTGAAGGAAGTGCAGTCTGCTCAGTGCAGCATATGTGTGTTTATAAACATCACCCAGGCTGTGCCTGATGGCAGGGCTCCTTCCCAGCTCCAGCCCAAGTGCCTCCTCTGGGAAGGGTTCAGGCAGCTGAAGGTTTGCTTTAAAAATGAAAAAAAAAAAAAAACCAAATTCCTTGCTTGCTTTGGCAGTGTGCTGTCTGCTGGCTTATCATCATGTACCAAAGGGTTAATTGGTGTTCTAAGTCTTGAGTGGGTGATGCACCTGCTTTCCTCCTCAAGTGCCATAAACATGAGCCCAAATCTGTTGAGCACATTAAAAGAAACAGCAATGAATTAATCCAGAATTAATATTCTTGTTGTGAACAGAGCTTTATTTTGCTCTTGTGGGCTTCTTAAGTGTGTGCACCCTGATTTCTCCAAACAATAACCGCATTTATACTCCTCATTTTTCATGCACGGGTTATTGCTTTGTTGTAGCCAAACTTTATTAGTCATATTAATAAGAGAACAGTTTTGAAAAGGACATGAAACTTATTGAACCGATTTGTTTGTTCTGGGTTTTTTTGTTTTTGGATTGTATTTTAAGGTATTGACTTGCAGTTATACTGTGTTTTTATTTGTTTGCCCTTTACTTAATAGTTTGGCATTAGCATCAGCATTGCCAAAGTCAGCAGCTGGGTGGATTTAACCCTTGGCTTCAGGCTTTTGGAGTTTTCACCTTGTTGGCCTCCTGTTTTATTTTTATTTTTTAAAATAAAACCCCAAACCCCTGGTTGGTCCCTTCTTTCTGCACCTTCTTCAGCTGGGTTGTGATCTTCATTACAACATAACCTTTGAGGTCAGCTAAGAATGTCTCATCCCTTTCTGGAGACAAGGAACAGGTCTGGGACCTTTTCACAGAGGGGAGGAGGCTGCTCTGCTGATCCACACCACCAGAGGTGTGTGCTTGCCTCCTGGATCTCACTGATTCCCTCAGGTTTCTCCTGGTGTCTGGGCTGTGGGGTTTTTTCCCCTCCTCACTTTCTGTCCCTCCATTGCTTCCTGAAAATAGATTTGGGCTTTCCTGCTCTTCTGTCAGACTTCTCTGAAGTCAAAACTCGCATTAAGGCCTTGCAGGTGCTGCTCTCAAACCCAATTTTTGCAGGATTTTTTTGCAGTTTTGAGGACTTGGCCAGTCGTTGCTCTTCTCAGGCTCAGTCTGTGGACTGGACATGTTTGTCTCAAATATGGAAATTCAGGAACATGAAGATTGCTGGGCAAACTCAGGAATCCTACCTCACACGTCCATGATTTTTGGAGGAGGGAAGGTGGTTAGGGTTTGTCCTGCTCTTGCAGGGTTTTCCAAGCTAATTTAGGCTTGGAGCATCTGCAGCAGCACAGGCTCAGCCACCAATGCTTCAGGTGGGGTTCCTTCTGCCTCTTGCTTTGCTTACAATAATTGTCACCCTGGGATATCCCTGCCACTGAAGGGTTCCCTGTTTTCCCCACAAATTCCCACCATTGGTTTGGAGCTGGAGCTTCCAATGTGCCGGCTTTGGTTAATGGCTAAAAAAGAGATTGAAATATTGTTCTCTAATGAGATAAATTGGGATTTGGCTGAGGTTGGAAATGAACTGTGAAATCCGTGTAGATTGGATGGGTTCATCCATCCCCCTCCAGCATTCCACAGAAACCTAATTAGTGCCTTGAAAAAGGAACATAATTTCCTCTGTTACTTTAATCAGGGGGTTGGGATTTTTTGCTTTTACTGGGAATAACAGGTTGTGAAAAGGAAATACCCATACCAGCGTTGTCTTGGATTTTATTTTGCACAAACCTAATTGAATCTGCTAATTTAAATCTCATGCAAGGAGGCTGGGGTAATAATAGTCCTCCTGCAAACTGTGTGGCAGAGCCAGCTAGGATTTGTGGATTTGTTGTTTGGATCTTGGTCCTTGTGGAAATAAGGTGCTGTTCCAGGGAAGGCAGAACCAAAAAACCATTTTTTTTTTCCAGCTCCCATCTGTTGGTTTTTAACATGGTTTTATTGATGCACTTCTTCAAATAGCATCTTGTGTTTGCAGTATGAAGTTGAGTCACCATCCCTGCAGGGATTTAAAAGCAGTGTGGATGTGGCCTTGGCAGTGCTGGGGGAAAGGTTGGGCATGATGGTCTCTGAGGTCTTCTTCAAACTGAGCCATTCTGGGATGTGATGCTGTAAGAATGCTGAAAACTCATGGTTATTTGAAAGAAAAGATCATTTCAGGGGAAACCTTTGGAGCGGCTGTTCCTCCCACCTGTAGAAATGGATGCCATGCCTCTTTCTCATCACAGATCCTGCTTTTCAGGAGTTTTCTTACAGTTGTTCAGGTTGTTGTTACTTTCTTCTTCTTATTTTGTAGTTCTCAGACCCAGCTGCTGTTTCCTTACAGAATGTTTTCCATCTACCTTAATTTTCCTATAAATACTGGTTCTTCAAGTTGCATCTCTTCTTGAATTCTGGTCCTTTTTTTTTTTTTTTTTTTTTTTTGTGGAGAGTGTCTGCCTAATGCACAGCTGGGTTACTGCACTTCTGGATATGTCCCTGTGTCTCTGGGAGCTCTCAGCCATGGGGACATTTCTTGCTTCAGATTTTGGGTTGAAGTGGTTTTGGGGCTCTCTGCCCTGATTGCAAAGTTTCTCTTGTTTTAAGGCTCCTGGCTTTTGTAACTTTGCCATTAAGGTGACTATTAATAAATGGGAGGGGAGGAAAATACAGGGATTTTTTTTAGAAATCCCTTGGAAAAGCAGCTGTCCATCAACGTACAATCACGTGCTTTAACCTCAGATTCATCCAGATTTGTTTCCCATGGATTCACCACCCGTAGCAGTGGCCAAGGCCAGGCTGGATGGGGCTTGGAGCAACCTGGGATTGTGCAAGGTGTCCCTGGAGTGGAACTGGATGAGTTTTTAGGTCCCTCCAAGCCAATCCAATGAGTTTCCATAATATGTGTCTTAGATAAGAGGAACAACTGCATTTTTGAGTGGAACTGATGTTCCCTGCACAAAGAGCAGAGGCAGATGGCAAGTCCAAACTTTTCAGTGTTTTCAGGAAAGGGAATGCAAATGCCACACTCTGTGCTGTCTCTGAGGGCTCGTTTGCTGGTTCTGTAGATAATGCTCAAATTATCTACAGAAATCTAATGATCATTCTTAGCACAAGCAAATGCATACGCCAGCCACTGCAGTGCAGGAGAATTTGGCAGGAGGGGACTTTTTTGTGTTCATCAAAAGCACATCTCTTCCAGAAGGACAATAGTTTGTGGATGAAATGGGTTGGTGCTTGTGGAGGGGTGTAAGATGTGTTCCTCTCTGCTATGTCTGCTCTTGGCTTGGTGTGAGTCTACAGAGTGGGTCTGAACCTGTACCTTGTATTTAATCAGAAAACCCAACCATCAGCTGCTTTATAGCTCTCATTTCCAGTTAATGTTTTGGGATAGATGTATCACCTGGTAAATCTGCAAATAAAGCAAAGCTGCTCCTTCTGCAGATGGGGAAAGCTCAACTAAACCTAAACACAATGTTTCAGATTATTGTGTTAAAAGAACCCTTTGGGCGATGATCCACATCCCCAAATCCACAAACATTTGCTGCCAAGAGAAAACTTTAGCTTTGAAATTTTGCTGGTTGAAAATGCTGCATCTCCTCTCTCAATAATACTTATGAATGTAAGATTGATAAATACAGTAGGTGCATATTAGAGGAGAATAGTTGAAACTAGAGATGAAATGGAAGGGATTATCCTTTAACATGGTCTGTGTGTAATTTATGCGTGTAACTCTTTTGGGGAGGGAGAGACAGATTTCCAGCAACCAAGACATTTATTAATTTCAGTGGTTATTTTTTTTCCTTGCAGCCTTTGGAGGTTTGATTTGGTGCAGTGGTGACAGTGTTGTGTTGCTCATATTCATGAGGTGCCTCACTGGGAACATGTTCAGACAGCCTGAATTATCTTCTCTCTGAGCATTGTGTTGTGTTGTGGCCTTCTCTAAAGCCCTCACTCCTTAATGCTCACCAGGAGAGTCATGTTCCTTCCTCACACCCAGGATGCCAGGGTGTGTGAGGCTGCAGGGGCTCAGTGGGCACCTGGTGTCCCCTCCCTGCTCCAGCAGGGCCATCCCAGAGGCCAGGGCACAGCATTGTGTGCACCCAGCTGTGGCCCAGCCCCAGGGAGGAGAGCCCCCAGGCTGTGTGGGCAATGTGCTCAGGGCTGGGCAGTGCCCAGGGCAGAAGTTGTGCCTCCTGTGCAGAGCAATTGCTGGGCTCAGGCCCTGCCCGTGGCTCTGGGGCCATTGCTGGGCCCCGGAGCAGAGCCTGGGCCCTGCTCTGCCCCTCCCTGCAGCCAGGGCCAGCCAGGCCTGAGGGCCCCTCTCAGCTGGGGCTCCTCTCCAGGCTGAGCAGCCCCAGCTCCCTCAGCCTTGCCTGGGCACCCACAGCCTCCAGGCCCTTGCTCAGCTCCAGCAGCTCCTGGCCCTGCTGTGCTCAGCATCCAGAGCTGGACACAGCACTCCAGAGGTGCCTCCAGGGCTGCCCCAGGGCCGGGATCCCTCCCTGCCCTGCTGCCAATGCTCTGCTGCTGCCCCAGGCTCCATTGGCCTCCTTGGGCCAGGACACTCTGAAGGTACAGGGACAGCTCGGTGTCCCCCAGGACACTCTGAGGGTACAGGGACAGCTCGGTGTCCCCAGGACACTCTGAGGGTACAGGGACAGCTCGGTGTCCCCAGGACACTCTGCTGGCTCAGGGACAGCTCGGTGTCCCCAGGACACTCTGAGGGCACAGGGACAGCTCGGTGTCCCCCAGGACACTCTGCTGGCTCAGGGACAGCTCGGTGTCCCCCAGGTCCTGCCCCACAGAGCTGCTCCAGCAGCTGCCCCAGTCTGTGCTGCTACCTAGGGCTGTCCCTGCCCATCTCCAAGACTTTTCCTTCTGCTCCTTCTCTTCCTCAAGCCTCCTGCACCCTGATGGGAATAACCTCTACATAGGAATGCAGGCTGCAGGATCCACAACTATGACTAATGGCTAAGCAACAACAAACCAATGAAGAAAACACAACCTTATGATACACTTCACTTTCATCTCTGTTTTCCTGTACCTATATTTTGGATTTCTTAGTGTCATTTTTTATCTGTGGAAACCCAGAAAATAGCTCACTTTGCCTGAATACTCAGAATATTGCCTTTATCTGAAAAAGCTCTTTTGGATCTTTCTTCTTTCATGCATCCAGTGTTGGGATTTATACTGAGTCTGAATGTGCTGAGTTTTCCTTTTGGTTTCTGGCTTTTTTTTTTGGTTTTGGTTTTTTTTGTTTGTTTGTTTTTGTCTTTTTTTGTCCCTTTAGTCTTTTGCTTTACAATGCAGAACTAAAACACCTGGGATATTTTCCCTCTCTGAGGCTTTTGTTTTCCCCCAGTGTGTTTTGCTATTCTGTGTATATTTGGGAAAAACTGGATCGTAGTAGCAGAGACCTGTAGTTCCAACAACTTCAGCTGGGACAGTTTCAGTGAAAATGCTCCTGGACAGAGATATTTACTGCTGTAAGAGTTGTAGCTGTAGCTTGATGTGGGTTTATGAAGCAAAGTTGTATGTGCCAGTAGTTAGTAAATAAAGAGTAGCAGTGTATTGGGTGGAATACATAAAGAAAAGCACGAATTTTGGCCACTGGGTAACAGCTGCTGAGAGCATTTTCCCTTTTCTTTTTAGCTATGTCAAAGGTTTGTGTGATATTAGGGGTTTTTTTTTTGCTCTCTTCCTTCTGGTTTGTTGTTTTATCATTCCTTTTTATTTTTATATTGGCAACTTCAATGCCAGAGGAAATAGCAAAATCTTCCCAAGGCTTCCCTGTAGAACCCTGTATTAATGCATAACAGAGGCAGCAATTTGTTGGTAGTTTTTATTACCAACAGACAGGTTCTGCTCAAAACTGGGCCTTGGTTTTCTACCCTTTACCCCTCCTAGAGATGAACCCTCAGCACATTATTCCTGGACTATAATTAAGGAAGAGCAGAATCCTGATGGCTGTTCCAGGCTTCCTTCAGAGCTAACCAGGCTTTTATTCCTGGTTGGAATCACTGATTGCCTGTCATTTATCTGCCTCCAGCAGTGCTGGTGGCAATTCTTTGCTATTTCAGGATTCCCTAAATGTCCTTCAGGTCAGGTAAACTTCCAATAATTGGGAAGATGGAGTGGGTTTGCTGCAGTCCTTGTTTGCCAGGCTCATCTGGGCTGTTGAGGTGAGGAGGAACTGGAAATTGGGCTACCTAAATTAGAGGGCTGATGGATATGAAAAGGGTGAAGAACCAGGTGGAAGAGGCAAATGGGAATGCTGGAAGCTCCTTGTGAACACCTGAGTGTTTTACAGCGTTGTTGCTCTTATTCAAAGCTAAAATGATATTTCAATAATAAAGCTTTAACAAGAAGAGCTGTGGATCTCCAACACACTTTACACAAGCAGAAAAAGTAATTAGCAGGATGATCTTTTTGGTGCAGGTTGGATTATTTTTTATGTGTGTGCTTGAGGGCCTCATTCTTGCAGTCAAATGTGGAACAAAATCAAATGACTGCAAGTCAAAATTGTTGATGTTGAAATTGTAAACAAGCTGTAAATATTTGACTGAAGGTAATCAACTGTTGACAAAAATTAACAAGGGATGTTATCAATTTTCCCTTGCTTTGAAACTATTTTTACTATAAATCTTTGTCAAACATCTTGTGCTTGGGCCACAGGAGTTATTGTGGGCATTGCTTCAGCAATAGGTTTGGGATTTGTATTTTTTAAATTGTTTTGTGGTGTTTTTTCTGTTGGTTGGTTTTTTTGTGTTGATGGGTGGATCATATTTTGATGAGATGAGGAAAACAAAGATTTAGATGAGGTATTAAATTATGAGGGTGCTGTGAGGGCTGAGAAGCTAGAGGGTAAATAAGGTTTGTAGGGCTGTGCATGATAAATCAAATATGATAATGAATTCTAGATTCAGAAGGGAAAAATAATACACAGTTTGCATGATAATGCAGGTCACAAGCAGTACTTTTACTTTCAAATGTTGGTTAGTTAAGCAGTTTTTAAAAATGATGTTGCATCCGTGTTTGGGAACAGCTTGTCAGCATCTGTTTAGGGTTTGTTTCATAATTTCTCCAAAGGGATGTCACATGGAGGAATTCTGTTGACTAAATTACTGCAGGCTATTAGTTATGCTCTTGAAATATATTATTACAAATGTAAATAATAGTCATCAGCTACAAGTGGATTGCTCCTCTTACAGGCTGGTTTATTAAATAAAAACAAGATTGTGGAACTGCTCTGAATTTAGAGCAGAAAAATTGAGCTGGTTTTGTGTTTTCTGTGGGGAGGTGGGACATGGTCAATGATTGTGTTGGAGGACATGAGGAGGGACCTGCATTTTTCCCTTCATGGCTCTAATTCTTCCTTCCTTTTCCTGCACTGAAGCAAAATTCCCCTCATGAAACATTCCAACCTTCTCCACTCTCTGGGTTCAGCCACTTTCCTTCTGTTTTCTGGCAGGCTGAGTGGGAGGCTGTTCTGGTGGCTGAAGTTTGAGGAGTGAACATGGAATAAGAGGGGTTTTGTCCTGACATGGACCAGTCTGACTTAGGAATTCACCTGAGCCTTGTTGGGCTTCATCTTCAGTCACAGCTGCTCTGGCAAGGGTGAGGGCCCCATGAGCAGACCCAGGTGGCACTGGGTGAACTGGCTGGCGTGGTGTCCCTGTGGTTCCTGCTGCTGGCAGGCACAGCACAGCTCTCTCCTCCAGCTGAGGAGAGAGCTCAGGGAGCAGATGTGCCTCAAGTGCAACCGCTCAGTTTGTCCCCTTTGGCCAAGCTTTCCTTGGCTGTTTTCCTTCCTGGAGCATGACCAGGAGAAGGGATGGATTTGGACACCCTGTCCTGCATTTTCCCTCACCACTGGACACCTTGGTGTGTATGGGATGTGCAGATCAGGGCCAGGGAGGGGGATGAGATCCATTGCTGGGAAAGGTCCTTCTGTTACAGCTGTGATTGTCACCAATCTCCTTGATGAAAATAAACCAAGCCACATTTGCTGACTCTCCAGCCTTTCCAGACAGTTCTTTCTGAATCATCAGCTTTCAAAAAGAGCAATGGAAATTGTGCCAAGTTCTTGCTTTCACAAATAATCATCTTCAAGGGGGACAGTTGTCATCTCTATTCCTTCACGGAATCGCAGAGCAGTTGGCAGTGGAAGGGACTTTGAATTCCATCCCATCCCACCCTGTGCCATGGGCAGGGACACCTTCCACTATCCAGGTTGCTCCAAGAACCTTTATCTTTGAGGATAGCTAAAGATGTGTCTGCATTGTTGGCTTTTCTATTGCTCTTGAAAGGATTTCTGGCCAGAACTGGAAGCAGGTTATTTAATTTTGTGTATTGCTTGTTGTGGAAATTGTACATTACAACTTCTTGGCCTGCAGTTGGTTCATGGGAAGACGTCAGAGCAACCTGGACCATGGAATTGGACCCAACTTCTTGGGAGTCAGATCATCTCAGTGTGGTTCTTTCACACACTCTTGTGCCACTGTGAGAGGAAAACCTCTTGGTTTTTCACTTCCTACTGCTCAGTGGAGCCTGCTCTGCATGGAAAATCTTCTTTATAGTGCCTGTTAAAAAAATTAATGTAGTATTCCATGTCTGCTCAGAAGAAACTGGTGTGTCTCATCTCTCTGCCTCTCTCCAAGGTTTTCAAAGAATCATGACTCACAAGGATCATCCAAGTCTGGCTCCTGGCCCTTATTGCCTATGATAAATTTCTATTTTTTTTGTTGTTGTTGTTAATATCCAGTGTGAAACAACTGAATGCAGAAAAGGGATTTTTTTGTTTGTTTGTTTCACTTTGTTTCAGATCTGTCATTCAGTGCCTGCTCATCTCCAAGACAGATTGAAAACTAAAGAAATCCAGAAGTGTTCACCGTCAGGTTGCTTTGGGAATGCCTGGATGGCTTTTACTTAAGCCTGAAAATCCCCTTTTGAGTTCCTAGCAATTGCAAACACTAAAAATGTGTTTCCAACTTAGAGCAATATTACTTTAAATTGTTTTGTTACTAGACTAACAAAAAAAATATTGTTGATGTCATCTGAATCTTCAGTAGAAGAATTGAACTGGTTTTGTATTTTTTGTGTGAGGGCAAGCTGGAGGTGGCACCTGCTCAGTGATTCTGATGGAGGGCAGAGGAGGGACCTGCATTTTTCTCCTCATGGCTCTCATTCTTTATTCCTTTTCCCTCACTGAAGCAACATTCCCCTCATTAAACCTTCTGGATTAATCTTCATAACCATAACTGCAAAATACAGTAAATTCTCTTTTCTCTCTGCCCTCACTTGGTGATTCCACTCTTTTAACCTCTCAGTATTTTACCAACACATGGCATTGGGGAGATTCTTGGGTTTGGGGAGACAAGGGAGGAGCCACTCATTTTTGGAGCACTGAACACTTCTCTTGTCCTTCTCAAGTGTCTGCAGGGACTCAGGGCAAGATCTTTGCATCAGGTGGTGGGTGGTACTTAGGCAAAGTCAGGGACTTAAGTTTTCTTAATTGCTTCTGATGATTCAGCCTGGAACATGAATCACCCTGGACAGAGAGCTGGATGTTTCCAGGGTAGTAAGAGCCAAGTAATTTTAGTTTGCCCCAGAGGCTAAATTGATGTCCAGATCAAGTTCAATTCTTAATTTTATTTTTTTTTCATGCTCCCAATTGTTCATTTTTCTTGTTCTGACAGTTTTATTTACTGGGAGCCTGAAAGGTCTGTCAGCATGGACTGCCTGGGCATCCTGTCAGAGCCTGGAGGCAGCACCTCCTCAACACATGCTCTGTGTGAAAATGTCTGCCTGGGTCATTGGCTTTTTGATTTACTTAAATGAGAAGATGTTTCTGGTGTCCCCAGGAAGTGGCTTGGTCCCAAACATGAGATCGGAACTTGGTGGCTTTTCAGGGAGAGATTTCTCACGGTGTCCCAGCTTTTGCCTGCGTTGGTTTCTGTCTATTGGGGCACAAAGCTGGGCAAGATGCCTCAGAAATAAAATGTTTTTGGCTTTTTTTAAATCATCTTGATGGTTAAAACTTTCAGGAGGCATTTCTGCATGGAAGGGGTGCTCAGGCCTTGGCAGGGGCTGCCCAGGGAGCTTTGCAGTGCCCAGCCCTGCAGGTGTCCCAGCAAGGGCTGGAGGGTGGCACTCAGTGCTCTGGGCTAGGGACAAGGTGGGCATCCAAGTTGGGCTCAAAGATCTTGTAGGGCTTTTCCAGCCTAAATAATTCTGTGATTAAAAACCTCATTTTCAAAATTTTCTAGTGTTCATTTCAGTAGGAAAACTTGCTTTGTGTTGAACACAGGTGGACTTCTCACTTTGGAGATTTTTTTCCTTGTTTGTCCTGTTGATGGTTGAACTGTGTGGAAGGTCTGCTGCAGGATTTCTTGGTTTGTTTTGCACACCTGAAATTTCTGCCAGGGTAGAGATGTTCTCTTGATCCTGTGCAGCTCTTAGGTGCGCAGGGCCTGGCACAGATTCCCAGAGAAGCTGTAGCTGCCCCTGGATCCCCGCGAGAGTCCAAGGTCAGGCTGGGATGGGGCTTGGAGCCACCTGGGATAGTGGAAGGTGTCTCCTTTTCCATCATTGATTGTTTGAGAATTTTGTAATTTCTCATGTTGTTTCACATTTATTTTTTTCTAATGAAGTATCTTTCAAGTGAGGCAAAGTTTGGAGGTGTTCTCACAATTCAAAGCTTTGTTTGACCTGTTGTTCTTGTGTTAGTTAAAATTCAGGGGCTGGTTTTTTTATCAAGTGAGGTGGAGAGTTTAGTTGAGCCTTCCATTGCACCCTTCCAAATGTGAGTGCGTGCTCTGGAGATTAAAATGCACTATTAGGGACTGATTAAAACATAAAATTAAATTGTGTATCATAATTTTAGCTCCAAGTTTAGATTAATTAAAAACTAAATTGCCTATAACACTTCCACTTTGATACTTTGGTGCCTTCCCGTATGATCAGGTGGAACTGGGAAGTTTAAACAGTCAACTGAACACACTTTTCCATGAACAATGAGAATTAAATAGCCAGGTTTGGGTACTGCACCATTAGGATTACAGGAGACACTGGTTATGAGAAATATATTAGTTTTTTTAAAAGTTCAGTTTTAAAAGTTAATGTAACTGAAAGTTAATTTGAAGGGGAAAGAAGCATCCAGAATGAAGAATTTTAAGGAATTGTTATGTCTTAACCAGTAAAATTGGGTGTGGAAAACTCTTTTAGAAGTGGTTCTATGTCGTTTTAGAGACTCAAAATCAAAATATCATTTTAATACTGCATTGTCTTTCTTATTTTCTGGTAAGCTTAAAGTTGTAATCGAAATTTTAAAATGTCAGATAGTAGAGATTATTAGAGGGATTATTAAATAGTTTTCAGGGTGCTAAGTGCTCTTGAAAAGGAGGATTGAGGGTTGTACAGCTGATTTTTCTGGGGTGAAGGTGTGTATGTACATAAAAGGTGTTGCATGTGCTGCCAGAGATACACTGAGCATGTTTTCCTCACTTGTGCTTTATTCTAATTTATTTGGTGCTTTATGTCATCTCATTAAAGACCTTGGGTAAAATCTGGATGGATCTGGAGCTTTGTGTCAGGTGGTTTTTCCAGTGCTGGTCTTTATTGTAATAATTCAGTCTGCAGGGAGGAGGACACTGTCCCTTGTGGCTCTTTGCTTCAGATCTATTAATTTTAACATAATTAATCTGTTTACTGAAATTTGTCCCTCTCATGCCCTGATTTTCTTCCTCCTTAGAATATGCACTTGGCAAGCTGTTCTGCAGCTTTATCACATGTGCTTCAAATGGGCTGAGGAACAAAATGAAGACATTTTTCCTTAAATGCCTGTCTGTCCTTGAAGCCTGGGGCTTTGCAGCAGACAGCCCTGAGTGGAAATGGATGAGGAGTTTTTCCTCTGCTCTGGCTTTCAGCAAACTTCCATTTTCTTGCCCTTCAGGTAGGAAATGGGGTGTATCCTACTATGAGGTGCAAAAGAGTAGCAAAACCAGAGCAGAGAGTGCTGAAAAGCATTTGAAGGGGGATATTTTATTCTTTTTTTTTTTAGCCACTCAAGTATTCCAAATACTCTATTTTGTTTTCTTTTTTTTTTTGGAAACAGGCCTGCTCACCGAAATGCTGGAGTTCTGAAATGCTGCTACTTCCCTTTGTCCCTAGGGAAGAAACTGCTTTTGTATTGCAAACTCAGTGGAGCAGAAATTTATGAGCAGCCTGATTTATGCCCTTCTGTTGGGGAGGAGGGATTCAAATAATTGGGAACCTCTGGATGTAGAAACACTCATTTTGTTTCTTCTGTACATTGTGTGAGATGACTGTGAAATGATCTCCCAAACATCCAGGGGGACCTGCACAAGCTCCAGAAGTGGCCCATGGGGATTTCAGGGGTTTAACAAGGCCAGGTGCTGGTGCTGCCCCTGGGTCAGGACAACCCCTGGGATGGATCCAGGCTGGGGATGAGCAGCTGGAGCAGCCCTGGGGAAGGCCCTGGGGGTGCTGGGGGTGAGAGCTGGGAGCCAGAACCCCCCCGTGCCCTGGGCTGAGCCCCAGCGTGGGCAGCAGGGGAGGGGGGGATTCTGCCCCTGTGCCCCTGGGCTCAGGTGAGACCCCACCTGCAGAGCTGCCCCAGCCCTGGGGCCAGCACAGGAGGGGCCTGGAGCTGCTGCAGAGAGCCCAGGGCAGGCACCAGGATGGGCAGAGGGATGGAGCAGCTCTGCTGGGAGGAAAGGCTGGCACAGCTGGGGCTGCTCACCTGGAGAGGAGAAGGCTCCAGGGAGAGCTCAGAGCCCCTTGCAGGGCCTAAAGGGGCTCCAGGAGAGCTGGAGAGGGACTGGGGACAAGGGATGGAGGGACAGGACACAGGGAATGGCTCCCACTGCTGGAGGATCCCCTGGATCCCTGGCAGTGTCCAAGGCCAGGCTGAATTAGAAACCAGTTTGTAACAGACAATAATGATTCTTCCTCCTGACGTAACAGACGTTTCCTTTACTGGTGCTGTAAATTCCCTTCTGCTGTTCCTTTAGGAAGTGTGGCCTGACAGTAATTAAGCAGTAATTGGTGTATGAAGGCAGGAGCTGTTCCCAGTAGCTAAGTATTGTTAGAAAATAATTTCATTTATCCAATGGTATTTCAGCAGTTCTAACCAATTTCGGGTTTATTATGTGCCATATGTCTGCCCAGCAGGACTTGGGATTGGGTTTAGCAAATGCAGTTGTTGTCTTTTATTGAATACTGGTTTTAAGAACACCTTTTTTTTTTTTTTTTGCTTGCCAGGCTATATAAATATTTTTCTTTCCCTCCCATGTATGTTGCTCTTTCCCAGCGTTCTGCATAGCTTTTGGTTCATCATCTTTTGTGAAATCATGGGATTTTTGAGGAGAGGGCAGGCTGAGGTTGCTGGGGTTTTTTTTCATTGTTTTTTTTTTTTTTTCCCTGAAGAGTGGGTTTTGGTCAGAACTCAGGCCTAAGGAATAACAGCAATGGCAGAGCTTAGCTGAGCATGGTTTTAGAGGTGTCTTAACTCCCTGTCACCAACTTGGCACACAAATGAGTTACAACCACATAGATCCATGGACCGATCTGATGCAATATTTTGGTTTTCCTTTCTTTTTTGTGCTTTCTGCCTCTTTTTTTCCTGTGGTTTAATTTAAGAAAGCCAGTCTTGATGATGTTTGCACTCAACTCTTACCATGAACTTCACTGAAGTGGGGAATCCAGGGGTTCTGCTCTTGTTTGGGAGCACAGGAGTTGAAATGACTTCTCTGTGGGGAAGACAAATGATTTGTGTTCATTGAGGAATATCCTGATAGCCTTTAACTGTTAAAAGCTGACTTAAAAAATCTCTTTCTACCCAAGAACCTTTTGCTCTTGTTGCATCCCAGTGATGTATGAGGCTGATAGAGAGATCTAGCTCTTGGAGCTATTAGACAGGGACATAATCCATTGTGGTTGGTTTGTCCTCAGCATTCCTGCTGGGATTTCTGTCCTCTTTTGGTGGGTGGTGAGGAGAGAAACTGCTGTTCCCATCTCTGAGAGGTGCAGGGCACTGCCTGTGCTGTAGCAAGACAAGAGGAAATTCAGGAATCGTTTCCCAGAGAAAGCTCAAAGAGGTGAGTTCATGAAGAGATGAGCCTGAAGCAGTGATGATGAAGTGTTGAGAGTTTCTCTTTTCCTTAAACATTTGGACTGCATTGAAAGATTTTTCAATTTCTCCACAGAAACACAGGAGGTGGAAAAATATTTTGTTCATTTTCTCTGGGAATTAGTCCCACACTTTCCACCATTGTTAAGATGTCATGAAATGCAGGTGAAATTCAGCAGAGATTTAATTACAGGACTGTAAATAATTCCTCTCTGAAGAATAACTAAGGGATTTCAGGACTCTCAGCATGGAAAAGGAAGGAGAGAAGAGGAGGTCATGGAGCTATGTAGTGACTGAGGGGAAAGGGGAGCAAGGATAGATAATTCCCACCTTTTCCAATGCAAGCACTGGGCTAACAACACATTAAATAAGTTGTTACTGGAGTTTTATTGTTATTCTTTTTTTTTTTTCAACTTTGTTTTGCATTCCTAATGATCTCTCTTTGTTTAGATGCCTGATCAGCCATAGCTTTGTCTTGACTGAAGATCCTTTTGTCTTTATAAGAATGAAAAAAGATTTCATGGGTAATTTCATTCTTTGAAGGTGGCTTCTTTTTTTTTTTTTTCTTTTTCTTTTCATACAGCTGGTATGAAAACTTCTCTTACAGATCTCAGAACAAGGCTATTGTTTCCTGTCCTATTGTACGATCAGTAATGGGGTGTGGAAACGAAAACCTGAGTTTTCTGCCTCTGTCCCTATTCTTATTTCCAACACAGGTGAAGTCAACAACTTTTTGGAAATAAAGCCAAAATTTTTCTGTATTGCAATTTTTTTTCAAATGTAAGAGGCTCTTATTTATGGAAGGAAGTTCAAAGTAGCCAACTGATTCTAGAATCTTTATTTTTCTTTGCCTCTTCTGAAGTAAGAATTAAGTTTCCATTGTTTTTCAGAGATCCCACCTTCTGTTTTGCAATTCATCCATTTGTTAGGCTTTTTAAAATGGTGAAGAGAATTTAGTTTTAGTACCAGATTTATGGTCAGATGGGCCATTTAATTAACTTTAGACAAAACTTTCATATGAAATAGGAATGGGTTTGGTGTCCTGCCACAAACCAACATTGCTCTGTGTTTTGGGACACTCTGAATTGGAGTTCAGCAGTGTTGTGCTGAATTATGCCATGGAATGAGGGGAAGTGGCAGTGTAAGATGATTTTTAAACAGCAGTGGCACAAGTGATTGGAATGATGAGTGTTGGAGTATTTATGTCAAGTTTTTTTGCATAATGAGAAGGGAGTGAGTTATTGGGGGAGAGATAGCAATGATCCAGCTCATAAAAGCTGTGCTCAGGAGAATAATTTCATTAAATACTCCAGCAGATCAGTAAATCCTTCAGCTGCCTATCGTAGAACAGTCAGAGCTGATGTTCTTCTGGGAGGAATTCACCTCCTGTTTCTTGCCTCCTCCCTCCACCCTGCCATTTTGCTAAATCAATTTATTGCCTGGCAAAGCCTGCAAACAAAGCCTTCCAAGGCAGTAAAGATCCCATCCACTTAGAGGCCTTTTCTGTTAATGTCCTAAAAATGCTGTCACCGATCCTTGGGTTGGAGTGCAGCCTGTCCTGCCCAATCTCCTGTGGCCAGCCCAGCTCCCTGGGCTTCCCTGCTATTCCCTTGACCTTAACAAGGATTTGCTGTGCTCTGCTTCCCATTTTCACCAGCAATCCACTGATTTTACTTGGACTTTGTGCCAGGTCTCCATGACTTTGGGTTCTTTGGTCTCAGAAGCCTTCTGTGTCATCTCCAAGAAGGGGAAAAAAATTCCTTTAATAAAGACCCATTTCTATAGAATTCAGCGTGAGGAACAGAAGGAAAGGGAGGAACAAATATTAATTGATTCCAGTTTATACAAGTGGGTCAAGGATTTGATGTTTTGGTGAAAATTAGAGGGAAGATGGGATGAATTCAGCAGTGTTGGAAACTTTGGTGCTCTTCAACTTCTTTGGATTATCCAGGAAAGCTTTAATTCTCAATTTTGTACCAAATAAATATTCTTGGAGAGTGATTCTGGTCATTCCTTACATGAGCCCAAATTGTGAATTTGAAGTGGCTGAAAACCTGGTGTTGGGATTAGATGATATCAAAGATTTTTCCCAGCCCATTGTATGATTTTGTAATTACCGTTAAGAAAGCAAGATAGCAACCCTGAGATCTTTGAGCACTGCTTCCTCCTTTCAAGAATTTAGGAGAATTTATTAATTTAGAGGGATAATTATTAATTTGAGCTGGACAGAAATCTAGGGCATATGCAAAGAAATAGAGCACTTAGGTCATTTTGTGTTCCTAATGAATTTGAAGATTCCAAGTCTTGTTAAACTTCCAGTTTGGAGCAGAGCTGGTAAAATATCCTGAGCAGAATACTTTGATTCAAGTCTTGATTAACATTTTTGGCTGATATTTTCCATATTGGGCAGCCTGGTCTTCAGGAGACTTTTGGGAATATTTATGTTCGGGACAAAAAAAGACAAACATTTAAATGTATCTTTTAGAAATCGGTTCAATCTCAAATTCTTTGAGTAATTCCAATGCTGCTGGAAGTGGAGCACAGTTCCAAAGAGCAGCTCTGTGACATTGATGAATTTCCTGGTGTTCTGTTATAAAATGGTGGGTTTGGGATGAGCTTCACTCTACCTGTAGAAGACTTAACATGTCTTGTGGTTAAAAGTCATAAATGTGGTAAAAATTTGCAGTGCTTAGCTGGGCAAAGGCCTTTCCCTGTGAGAGTCTGTTCAAAAACAAGACTTATATTGAAGGGCACGAAACAGAAACATCAGAATTTTATTCTTAAAAGAAGATTTGAGCACAGAAACCCAACATTCACTTCCATAACTTCCCAGTGCCCTGAGGGTTTCCTGGTGGGACATCTGCTGAGCCAGATTTTGCAATCTGCCTGCATCAGCTGTGTTTGTAGCCACGTGGGGTGTTGATTGCACACTAAGTGATAACTCAAGATGTAGGCTTGTGTTTCTGCCTCTCTGCATTTGTTCTGGAAAGGTGTAAACGATGATTAAAGCATCAGGGAAATGGTTCATGCATAACAGATTTGAGGAGGAACTCAACAGAACTTGGAAAACACTTTCAATTCCAAGAGTGGAGAAGGCTCCTGTGAGGATGGATCCAGAGATTAATTTCAATACAAGGATAATGTCCTTTGGAGCCATGATTGAGGTCTCCTGTGCTGAGGTGACTTATGGTCACCTTGTTAACAGGAGGTGGAAGTCGTGTTCCGGGATAAATCCAGGTCTTGTTCTGGGGTAAATCTGCCTCTTGAGGGGAGTTTGGAAGAGCTGCTGCCCTCCCATCCATCTAAGTGGCCTCTGAGGATGTTTATTCAAAGCTGGTTTTTCATAAACTCTTTTCACAGCCTTGCTCTCATTCTTACGTTGATTTCTTCCCTTCCCCCTCGACCTCTTCAAGTGGTAAAACAGATTCCAAACTCCTGGCATGTGGTGCTGTAGGTCTTAAAGAAATCTGCTCCTACCAAGTTTAAAACCGTCTGATTCCCTCAAGATGCAATTAATGACGAAGCACTGAACATTTAAACTTCAGAATCAGGGTAAGGCATTGATGTCATTACTGTGATGTTCTCTACTTCTTTGTGTCTCCTCAGACTGTGTCCTCAGGTCAAGTGGCACTGCTTCTGTCTGGATCCTATTTTGGATAATTTCCCAAAGGTCTCTTTACAGATTTTGCCTTGATTTTGATGGCTTCCCTCCAAGGCTAAACATCCTATTGTTATTAGGATATTTTGTCTTGAAAGATTTTTCTCCCCAGTTTTTTCCCTTGGGAAGGAATGCCTTGCATCAGTTGTGTGAATCAGGAGCCAGCTCCAGGAAAAAAGCTTTTTTCACTTCTGTAACATATCCCAGGATCCTTGAGGCTGGAAAATCCCTGTCAGCCCATGGAGTGCCAGCTGTGCCCAGTGCCCACCTTGTGCCCAGCCCAGAGCCCTGAGTGCCACCTCCAGCCCTTGCTGGGACACCTGCAGGGCTGGGCACTGCAAAGCTCCCTGGGCAGCCCCTGCCAAGGCCTGAGCACCCTTTGCATGCAGAAATTGCTGCTGCTGTCCAAGCTGAGCCTGCCCTGGCCCAGCTTGAGGCCCTTTGCCCTTGTCCTGTCCCTGTTCCCTGGCAGCACAGCCCGGCCCCCCCTGGCTGTCCCCTCCTGGCAGGGAGTTGTGCAGAGCCACAGGGTCTCTCCTGGGATGTGTTGTCACTTTTGGAATCAGGACATTGTTGAAACAGCTGGATTGAAACCCAAATTTTGCAAAATCTGACTGCCTTACGCTCAGGGGTAGAACTTTCCCTCTTCTCAGTTGTGTGCTGAGGACCAAAGTGATGGCAAAGGAGTAAAATTCAGATTAGACAAAGTAAACTTCTTACTCCAGACAGTTTCTTTAGCTTGGAACAAGTGTAGAGAGAATTGTGAGCAAACCCACACTTCATTTATGGGCTTTTATATTTTTTGCTCAGTTTATATCACACAGCTGGGGGGCAAAATAGAACATATCAATTAGCAACTGAATTAAGCCATTAATCTGTTCTGTTCAGCAGATATTCCTCTGATTCACTTCATGTTTTGGAGAGAGGAAATGTGTCCCTGAACCCTCTACCTGAGGTGAGGTGCACAGCAGTACCTGGGGCTTCCCCTGTGGCTCCTGCAGGCAGTTTGCAAAAGCCCTGAAGCATGGGATGTCCTTGTTTTAATCTGCATAATTAAATCTATTGTTGTTTGGAGAGGAAACAACTGGGACTAGAGTGTTTTCTCAGTTCTGATGATTTCCTGAACAAGCCTGAGTGTTTAGCTGGTATGAGAGAGATTTCTTTGTGTGTGTTCTTGCTTTTATTCCTGTCTGTATTCCTCTAGGACAGAAATATTACAGTGTCATGGGAAATATTTGTTGCTACAGCAGCTTTGCTGATCAAGATTTCACTTGATGTCTGTAATGTCTCTTTCTTGCAGCAAGGAATCATTGGGAATTTGTCTTTTCCATGTTTTAAACTGCTGGAGGTCAGGGCTGGATGGGATATTGGGAATGAGGAATTGTTCCCTGGCAGGGTGGGCAGGCCCTGGCACAGGGTGCCCAGAGCAGCTGGGGCTGCCCCTGGATCCCTGGCAGTGCCCAAGGCCAGGCTGGACACTGGGGCTGGGAGCAGTCTGGGACAGTGGAAAGTGGAACTGGATGGGTTTTGATATCCCTTCCAGTCCAAACCAGGCTGATTTCTGAGGTAGGGTTGGAATTTTTTTGAGTTTCTTGTGTTAGACAGAGGAGTGCAAGGTCACCCAAGTGTCCTTCCTGAGCCCTTGTCCTTCTCTGGTGTCTCTTTTTTGAAATGATGGCAGCAAACCCTTTGTTTAATGCTCCAGGGGTTTCCTATTGTCCTATATAATGTCATTCTAATTTAGTCCCTCTTCCTCTCCCTCCTAATGCTCCCCAGCATTTTGTTTACTTCAGCTCTGTACCCACAGCCTCTCCCTGTGCCTCCTCCTCAGAGGGGAAAATAGCTGAAAAGCTGACAAATTCCCAATTCCTCTCTGCATACATGAATATCTTATTTGTCCCAGCGTGCCTTTTTAGCCAAATGAAGATTCCTTTCCCGAGCTGCCCAGGTATTGAGTGCATTTAGATCCTCACAGAGCTGCTGACAACCCTCTGTTTGTAGCCAGGGCTGAACTCTGGAGCTGGCAGACTTTCACCTGGCACTTAATTCCACACTCTGACACCTTCCCCTCCTCACCCAGCCGTAGTAAAGTGCGTGGGCCAGCTCATCTGGCCTCTTAGCTCCTAGTTTTCTCTTGTTTTTACAACTGAATTGCACTAAAGTGGTGTTTCCTGCAGTTCAGCCTTTTATTTTTGGACAGCCAACCTCACACCCCACAGGGCTTTCCTTTCTCTTCCATCTCTCTTTACACATTTGAGGAGAAGAGCCACAGAAACTGAGGGAACAGATTCAAAGTACCCCTAATCTCAGGTCTGCTGCCAATCCCATGGAATATATGCCTGGTTTGAAAGGCATCTCTTCTGACATTGAATCAAAACTCATTTTACCTTCTCATTTTATCTTTAGAATGAATGTTTCTTTCTAACATTATGTTCTTGCTGCCAGGGCCTTTTATGTCCCTCCCTGTGATGGTGTTCACAGGGATCCGAGGGTGAGGGAAGAGATGAGGATCTGACTCCATGTTTCAGAAGGCTTGATTTATTATTTTATGATATATATTATATTGAAACTATACTAAAATAATAGAAGAAAGGATTTCATCAGAAGGCTGGCTAAGAACAGAAAAAGAATGATAACAAAGGCTTGTGTGTCAGACAGAGAGTCTGAGCCAGCTGGGCTGTGATTGGCCATTAATTAGAAACAACTCTATGAGACCAATCCCAGATGCACCTGTTGTATTCCATAACAGCAGAGAATCATTGTTTACATTTTGTTCCTGAGGCCTCTCAGCTTCTCAGGAGGAAAAATCCTAAAGAAAGGGTTTTTCATAAAATGTGTCTGTGACACCTCCCCATCCTGGCAGCATCAGGACACTGTGGACACAGCCCCAGGAGGGGATGAATCACTGAGCACTGCTTACCTGTAGTTACCTTTCTGCTGCAAGCCACAGGAAAGCCTCTCCCCCTTTCTTCAGAGGAGCTGTCTCAGGATCGTGTCCAGAACTCCACCCCCTCTCCTGTAGGAATATCATGACTTCCAAGTGTGCTCCCCTTCCCTGAGTTCAGCAGTGAGCAGGAATCTGTGCTGGGTGTCACCTGTTTGGTGGCATGAACAGCCACACTGGCATCTCACAGGTTCACCCCTGTGCTAAAATTCCTTCTTGAAGTGTTGTGGACTGAGCAGCTTCCAGGATGAATTGGCGTTGCTCATTCTTCTGTGGAAAAGGAAAGCCATGAGAAGGCTGACCTAGAACAGAGGCTGGACAGAGTTAAGGAATAAAGCAGGGATTTATTCAAAGGCCTCCATGGATCCACCTTGGGCAGCACAAGAGCCCAGCCAGGGCTGCACCCAAGGTGAACCAAAATGGGCACAAAATGGACACCTGGTCACAGGGTCTGTCACTGTGATCAGTTCTGCTCCATTTGCATCTTGGAGTTCATTGTCCAATTACAGCTTTAGCCCATGAAGTCCCAAACTTCTTGCTTCTTGGTTTTCTCTCTTCAACCAATGTTGTTTGTGCTCTTGGGCCTGAGATTTGGATCATTTGTCCTTGGTCCTCAGCTGGAGCAGGAATTGTTTTGTCTCCCTGCTCTGTGCACAGAGCTCACCATCCCTCAATGGGAAGCTCAGACCCACACACCAAAGCAGCACAGAGTCTGAAAAATATAAAAGCTAAGACTTAGGGCATCACAGCCCGACTGCCCATCTTGGACTTTGTCTTCTGTGTTTTCCTTCCCCCTGAGTGCCTTGGGTACCCTCTCCTCTGTGCTCCTGTCTGATGGTGAGGGATTTTTATCCTGGTGTCTCTGCTTCTGAGCCTTGGGACAGTTTATATTGCTGCAGGTAAAAGAGGTTTCTTTCCTCCTTTGGGAAGCTTGGTTTATCATCACAGGATCCCAGAATGGTTTGGATTGGGAGGGACCTTGAATCCCATCCAGTGCCACCCCTGCCATGGCAGGGACACCTTCCACTGTCCCAGGCTGCTCCCAGCCCCAGTGTCCAGCCTGGCCTTGGGCACTGCCAGGGATCCAGGGGCAGCCCCAGCTGCTCTGGGCACCCTGTCCCAGGGCCTGCCCACCCTGCTATTCCTTCCCAATATCCCATCCAGCCCTGCTCTCTTTCAGTTTAAAGCCATTCTGCCTCATCCTGGCATTCCAGGCCTTTATCCAAGCTCCTTCTCCAGCCTCAGAGGTTCAGTTCTGATGCCTGAACTTGTGATAATGCCCTGGCAGGAATGTGGTGCCTCACTGATGTGCCATCGGGAGCTCCCTGTGTGTCCATGTTGTGCTGGCTGTTTCCAGCCTATTCAACTTCACCAGCTCAACCTAATGTCTTCTCAACACCAGGGTTTTTAATGGAATTCATGGAAATGTCAGCTCAGTACCAATGAAAATATCAAGTGGGATGATGAAAAGTGAGTGGAAGAGGGGGAGAATGTTATCAGGAACCTGTGGCTGTGTGCAGGCTGTCCATTCTTGGAGTGATCTCTGCATCTTAGAGTACATTTCCTTGTTTGTTTTGCCCAGTCTCCCACATCTGGCCTCTGTCAGAGACAAACTTGTGACCTTATGTGAGTGTAAGGGTGCTGTTCATTCAAGGACTGTCAGAAAGCAATGTTGTTTTTTTCCTTTATGAGATGTTACAGGAAATTGGTGAAACAATCTTAGTTACTTTGACAGCTTTTGATATTTGAGAATAGCCCACTTGTAAAACATTCCTTTGAGTGATGTGTTATTGCTGGCTTGTTATCTCTGGTTTTGGTGATATTCCTGGATTTCCTTCAATGATCTGACTGTTACTTGGATATCTTAATAGTTCCTTAAATACAAACATTTTAAACCCATTTTGGCTGATCTTTTAGAAATAACTAACAGCACAAGCCCTATGAGTAAAGTATCGAAATAAACAATGAAATGTTTCATGTCCAACAAAACTGCTTACCCCATTCCAAGGGATGTGCTGCATTTGCACTCAGGAAATTTGCTGGAGCCATTTGAAATGTAGGATTGAGGTTCTTGTTGTCAATCACTTCCCTGTGGCTGCTCCCTCCAGCTCAAAGTTTGCTGGTGCTGGTGTGGAATTGTCTCTGTTGCACAGCACTGGGGTGAGGTGCAGTGCTTTTCCCTGGATTTCCCTGTTTCTTAACCCAATCCAGGGCTGAGCCCCAGCGTGGGCAGCAGGGGAGGGGGGGATTCTGCCCCTGTGCCCCTGGGCTCAGGTGAGACCCCACCTGCAGAGCTGCCCCAGCCCTGGGGCCAGCACAGGAGGGACCTGGAGCTGCTGCAGAGAGCCCAGGGCAGGCACCAGGATGGGCAGAGGGATGGAGCAGCTCTGCTGGGAGGAAAGGCTGGCACAGCTGGGGCTGCTCACCTGGAGAGGAGAAGCTCTGGGGTCACCAAACTGGGGCCTTGCAGTGCCTGAAGGAGCCACAGGAAACGTGGAGAGAGATTTTGGACAAGGGCCTGGAGTGCCAGGACAAGGGGCAATGGCTGTCCCACTGCCAGAGGGGAAATCTTGGTGAAATATGTGCAAGAAATTCCTCCCTGGCAGGGTGGGCAGGCCCTGGCACAGGGTGCCCAGAGCAGCTGTGGCTGCCCCTGGATCCCTGGCAGTGCCCAAGGCCAGGTTGGACTTTGGGGCTTCGAGCAGCCTGGGACAGTGGAAGGTGTCCCCTTCAGGGGTGGCACTGGATGGGCTTTAAGGTCCCTTCTAACCCAAACCAGTCTGGGATTTACACCCAGAGCTGAGTTGAACAAGATGTGAATTTTGTGGGCTGAATTTTGGCCCAGCTCAGCAGGGCCTGAGCAGGGAGGAGCAGTTGTCCCTGCCCATGGATGGGGGGGATGGATGAGAGGATCTGCAAGGTCTCTGCCAACCCAAACCATTTCTATACCAGAAATCCCTGGCATGTGTAGCCTACCTGCAGCCTGAAAACCCTCCCTGTAGCAGCCAGGAACAATCTGAAAATCCCTGTGCTTGCATTTCTCCTTCCAAAATAATCTCCATAATTTTCCCATCTCCATAATGTCTTCCAAGATCCTATCTTCATCTCTCTTCTGTTCCTCAGAAGCCATTTCTTGCTGGATATTTGGCCAAGGAGATACTCAAGCAGATCAAACCCCACCTGTGGGTGTTTAAATCCATCCCCAGCAACTCTGGTGGGCACTTGGTGCCAGCTGTCCCTGGATGAGTGCCCTGTGCCCATCCCAGCACGTGGGCACACCCCAGCTCTGAACACCTCAATCACCCACAGATCCAGCAGCACAAAAAAAGCTGGGAATGCTACATCAGTTCTTGCATTCGGCAGTGGGCAGGAGCATTTCTGAGAGTCTGGAAGGGTGGGAGACAAGGATTTGTTTGGGAGATTTGGAGGCCAAGTGTCTTGGAATAGCCAGCCTGGGTGGATGAGAGCCCTTGGGTGTTCTATGTTGTAAGGAAAGCAGGGATCCACAAAATCCAGGGACTTTCAGAGAGGTTTTACCCCTTGGATTCTCTCCTTTGTGTTATGTAATCCCAGGAGAGGATCCTTGGAGAGAAAATGCTCTGGCAAGGGAGAAATGGAGAAGGTTTTGGGATGGAATCCAATACCTGTCTTGCAGTAAAAGCAAGGAAACTAATCTTTGGACATTGCTATTGAATTATATTTTTATTATTAGCACTTTAATGTGTAACTTTAGCTGTGTGGGCATATTTTGTGAAGGCAAAGGTTATTGAAGAATGAACTGAGCTGCTCCTGCCTAATATGGGTTGTATTTCTTTTAATTTTTTATGTTAATGTTATTTTTCAGCTGAAGTCTCCTGGCTCTGATATCAGGTTTAGGATATCTTTGCTTTTTCTTCTTTCTGGAGGTACTATCTGCACAGCAGGAATTTCAAATGAACAGTGGCACAGCCAAACAGCTTTTTTGACTCAAAACCTTCTGTGGAAACAACATTTCATAGGTGAAGTCCCTACAGAGGGGCTGGAAACAAGAATAAATAAATTCACAATGTATGGAAAAAAGGATTTTGTGGACAGGAATGAATGATGAAGAGCTGTAATCCTGTTAATCCTTCCAACAGCTGCATTGCTTGTTGAAAACACAAGAAAAAAAATCACTGCTAGTGGTGGAAGCAGGAAACAAAAGTGCTTCTCTCTCCCTTCCTCAGTTATCCCATAAAACTTTTCTATTTCTGTGAGTTTAGTTGAGTTTTCTCTGTGCAAACCTTCCATCTATTTATCAGTCTTCTTTGTTCAGTGGCAATCAGCAGCATTACATAGTTTTAATCCTTTTAAATCAGCATCTGTAGGATGTTCTGCTGGCAGGAGGGTGGAAAAGGACCCTTGGAGTGTCTGGAAGGTTTCCCTGCCCACAGCAGGAGTGGAATGAAATGAGATTTAAGGTCCCTTCCAGCCCAAACCATTCTGGGATTCTCTGGCCACCACTGGTACACAGAGATGGGGAATAAAGAACTTTATAATTGACCTTTACAATTGTACAATATAATTGATTATGATTACAATTATAATTGTAGGAAAATGGCTGTTTTGGAGGTTTTGGGGGTGCAAAATGGAAATAAGCATAGAGATTTCTGCATTGAAGTAAAAATGGCTTATTAATTGAGTTTTACACTGGCTTTTTCCCAGCCAGGCCTAGGAACAGCTGTGGTGTTCTCAATGAAGTTTGAAATTACTTTTTTGAGCTATTTTGAGGCTTTACTTGGGCCTTGCAGTGGCATCTCATTGACTCTTAGAGAGTCATTTCTGCCAGAAAGGCACAGAAAATAACAGGCTTAAAGAGTGGGGCACGAAAGGCATAAACTCAGTAGTCCTTAGAAGAATGGGGGCAAGCAGGAATATTTGAAGATGAATTATTTGAATGTAGATACAGAGAAAATGCTGAGGAATTTCAAGTTGCTGGTGAGATTTTACTCAGATCCTCACATAAATTGCATTTTTTTTCCCCTGGTTCTTGTGTCTTTGCTTTCTAAAAATTTTGCCTCCAAGTGAGGGTAAAAACTCAAGAGGTTGATTACACAAGGCAAAGGGAGAGATGCAGCTTCAATATTCCACTTTTTTAATGTGTTTACTTATGTGGAACTGACCCAGCAGCTGGGAAAAGAAAATTGAGGTGGGAGCAGGTTTGATCTTGAAATTTCATCTCAAAAATCTTCACATTCCTGAAAGGTCTCATCCAAGGAGATGAGGATGATAAAATCCAACTCAATTGTGCCAGTCCCAGAGCATGAGAGCACTTGAACAGGATTGAGTAAATGCAAGAGTCCAGAGGCTGAAATACTCATGTGTTAATTGCTCATGGAGTGTCAGTGAAATAAAACCTGGAGTAGTGTTTGGATTTTTGGAACCTCCAAAGCTGGAGAAAAAGGGCTGGATTTGCACTGTAAATTATTCACTGTAGCACCAGCACAGCCAAATATTTGCTTATGCTCGAATGATTCTTCAGGAAAGCATTTAAGCAGATATTTGACTTCAGCAAACAGAGTCAGTCACACTTGCAGCTGAATCAGAGCCAGAACTGGTTTTAACTCAAAGGTGAAATCTTCCTTCCCTGGCTTTTCTCCTGCTTGGAGGGGGCTGTGGGATCTGGGACTGGGCATGGGAGGGAGCCTGTGGGCTGACATTCACCCTTCCAGGATGCTCCAAGCTACCAGAGGTGATGGCTGAGCTCCTGAGCTGGAATTAGGGTTTATTTTTGTGGTTAAGCCCAGCTGAGGCTGGTCTCCAGCCTGGCAGGTGTGCTCTGGATGTGCCTCACTAGTGAGAGATGCTCAGGGTCTGGGTGGAGGATCTTGTGGGATGAGATTTGCCTTTCCAGGATGTCCTGAACTATCAGAGGTGAGCCCTGAGCTGGAATTCAGGTTTGGTTTTGTGGTTAAGCCCAGCTGGGGCTGTTCTTCAGCCTGGCAGGTGTGCTCTGGATGTGCCCCACCAGTGAGGAGGGGCTCAGGGCATGGGAGGGGGGCTGTGGGCTGATCTTCAGCCTTCCAGCATGTCCCAAACTGCCAGAGGTGATCCTTGAGCTGGAACTAGTGTGGTTTTGTGGGTAAGCCTTAGGGGAGGGTGTTTTCCAGCAGATGTGCCCCACCAATGAGAGGAGCTCAGGGCTTGGGTCTGGGAGGGACCTTGTGGGATGAGATTTGCTTTTCCAGGATGTCCTGAACTATCAGATGTGAGCCTTGAGCTGGAATTTGGGTTTGGTTTTGTGGGTAAGGCCAGCTGGGGCTGTTCTCCAGCCTGGCAGATGTGCTCTGGATGTGCCCCACCAGTGAGGGAGGCCCTGGCCATGGGAAGGGAGGCTGTGGGCTGATCTTCAGCCTTCCAGGATGTCCCAAGCTGCCAGAGAGGTTCCTTGAGCTGGATTTTGGGTTTATTTTTGTGGTTAAGCCCCATCTTAAGGCTATTCTCCATCCTAGTGGGTGTGCTCTGCATGTGCCCCACCAGTGAGAGGAGCTCAGGGCATGGGAGGAGGGCTATGGGCTGATCTTCAGCCTTCCAGGATGTCCCATGCCGCCAAAGGTGATCCCTGAGCTGGAATTAAAGTTTCTTTTTCTGCTTAAGCCCCAGGTGAGGGTGTTTTCCAGCAGATGTGCCCCACCAGTGAAAGGGTGGGGGTGTGGGAGGGACCTTGTGGGATAAGTTTCACCTTTCCAGGATGTCCTGAGCTGGAGTTGGGGTGTGGTTCTGTGGGTAAGCCTCAGGTGAGGGTGTTTTCCAGCCCCAGTGAGAGGGGCTCAGGAGCTGCTCATCGGAAGGGACCCCCCTGAGATACTCCATGGAATTAATGGAGTTGAATTCCATCCCAGGTGAGGTGATTGAGTGTTGATCAGCAGCACTGTGAGGCAAAACAGATTTTGGGGCGTTTTTTTGGTGTGTGTGTCTGTTCTGTGGTTAAATAATGTTCTGGAAGCTTTTTGGTCGCGCTGGCACTTCAACAGAATTGTTGAGGTGGCAAAAATCAAACATTTGGGACACAGAGTTTTTAATGAACTGTAGCTTTAACCCAGGAGCACTGTCAGACTCTAAAGCAAGTTCCTCTCCTTTCTAGCTTCTCCAAGAGGCTTTTTCCTGCTGTTTTACTGGCATTTCTGATTTATTATGGCACCAGTTCTCCAGAATAAGCACTTGCACTCCCTGCTTTATGTCTATAAACTTTAAGAGAGTTCAGCTCATCAGTAATAATGATGAATCTTATAAAAAAAACCAGTCCACTATAATTTTTTTGCTGTTTTAAAGCAATTCAGTTGCATCAACCTTTAAAAAATAAATACTTTTAAAGATTTATCACAATTGTAGGGTGCAAAGAGCATCCCCACTAAACAAAATGGGTCACTCCTGATGCTTGAAGGAGTTCAGGCTTGTTGAGTAAATAACAGCACAGATATAAATGGCTGTTCAATTCCTTTTTAAATGCTGAGTTACTCATCCAGCCACAGCAGTGTCTCAGGAACCACTGTTTTGGACAAATACATTAAATAGCAAATATTTGTTGACGTGTCTAATGAATTAATAATGCTCACTTAGTGATTGCTGTTGAAGTTTGTCAGGGTTTTGAACCCACTGCAGGAGCAAGAACTGCAAAGTGTTTGCCTCCAAATTGTCTTCAGATTTGCTGCTTGAGGAGAACACTCAGAAGTTGTTGCTGGTGGCAGTTTGGGTGGTGTGGGCACTCCCACAGTCCATGTTTCCCATGGAGTTGGGTGGGGATGTGGCAGTTCTGGTGTGAGGGAGCCAATGGCTCTGGCTTGTGGCAAACCTGGCCCAAAATTTAGATTTTCTTGCCTTTTTTTCTTTTTCTTTCCCACTGAATTATTTCAAGTAGACAAGAAAGATGTGGAGCTGTTGGAATGAGTCCAGGGGAGGTCATGGAGCTGCTCCAGGGCTGGAGCCAGGCTGGGAGAGCTGGGGCTGCTCACCTGGAGAGGAGAAGGCTCCAGGGAGAGCTCAGAGCCCCTGCCAGGGCCTAAAGGGGCTCCAGGAGAGCTGGAGAGGGACTGGGGACAAGGGATGGAGGGACAGGACACAGGGAATGGCTTCCCAGTGCCAGAGGGCAGGGCTGGATGGGATATTGGGAATTGTTCCCTGGCAGGGTGGGCAGGCCCTGGCACAGGGTGCTCAGAAAATGGTTATTTATTTTGGCCAAGGCCATGTTCCCCCTTGCTCCAGCTTCTAATGAATGGCAAGTTTGAAATCCTGTAATAACACCAGATCTAAAAGGAAATAATTATTGGAAATTACTTATTATTCTTCCTCTACTATATGTCATGTTATTTTTCCTCTAAAGATATTCAAAATGCTTGGATGTCATAACTAATATTTAGATCAATTTACCTTCATCATCTCTTAAAACTTAATATTAGAGTATTTTTCAGGAAAATGCTGAGTCTTGTAGACATTTTGTGTGTCTTTTCTTTACAGATCTTCCTTCTCTCATCAATTCATAGTTTTTTCTTTGCCCTGGCTGGCGTTCAACCTTATTTCTTAGAGGTTGTCAACCTTTTGACACTTTGTGGTAAATTATGATTTGTTCTGAGCTATTTCCAAGTTAACAGACTCATTTGAACTTAATAGTGTCATTTTCTGTACTTTATACTCCTGGCTTTTGGGAGTTTTATTTGTTTTGGGGTTTTTTGTAATTTGATTGTTTTTTTTCTGGTACGAATTGAAGGAAAAAAACCAGGATTTTTCTTGTGTTGTAGTCCAGTTGCATAGAGTTGCTTATTCTGGGAGCATCGGTGTTGCTAATCTTGTGGTTTAACTTGACATTTCATCAAAATCAAAAATAAATCTGTCAAGATTCCATCCTAAAAATCTCTCAGGAGCAGACTCCACTCAAGGGTGTCAGCTGAGCTCTGAATAACTTTCTAAAATAGAACATTGTGATTGGCGAGCTGGAATTATTTTGTTTTTCAAGGTTGTAAAATCAAATATCAGAAGCCTCAGAAGTGAGTTTGTGCACTTCTTTGTAGGTGTGACAACACCTCAAATCTCCGTTTGGATGGGATTTCTTCCTTAGACTGACCTGAAGACACCATGAATCTCCTGAACTTCTGTATTCTGGGATTTGAGGTGTAAAAGGCTGGAGGCAAATACCACCTAATGGAATTACACTGCTTCAAGTAGAAAAGCAGCTGAGCCCAGTTCCTTCAGGAAATTCTGTTAACAGGGGAGCAAACAGTGGTGAAATACTGAGAAATTCCCATCCCCAAAATGCCCAGGAGGTGTGATAATGATGATTAACCGGAATCTACTTGGGTAATGTGGAAACAGCCTTGATTTCCAAGTAGTCAGCAGGAATGTATCATGGTAAAAGTCATTTTGGGGGTGTTTTTGAAGGTGCTGTTGCAAATTCCAGAATGACTGTGGAATGTGCTAGGTTTGCATGACAGTAACCAAATGAACATTTTTGGGAAGGAGAAGGGAGAGAAAAGGCCCCTTTGAGCAGTTCTGGTCTCCTCTCACATGGGAATAACAGTTCCTTTGGGAAGAGTCTGGAATTCTCCTGTGAGCTGCCTCTAACTTCCCAGTTGAGCTCACAGGGTTGCTGTCTCTTCTCTGAGATTGTTCCCTACGATTCCCTGAGAGAAGCTGATAGTGAGGAGAGAGGAGCTTGGTCTCTTCTCCTAGGGAATAAGTGAGAGGATGAGAGGAAATGGCCTGAAGTTGTGCTGGGGGAGGTTCAAATGGGATATTGGGGACAGATTCTTCACGGGAAGGGTTGTAGGCTCCTTCATGGAAAGGGTCCTTCATGGAAAGGGTTCTCAAGCACTGGAAAGGGCTGCCCTGGGGCAGTGGTGGAATCTCATCCTTGGAAGTGTTCAAGGCACGTGTGGATGTGGCATCTGAGGATATGGGTTAGTGGTGACCACGGTGCTGGTGCTGCTTGGACTTGCTGACCTGAATGGTCTTTTCCAACCTGAAGAGTTCTGTGACTCCACAATTCCCTGCTGGAATTTGGTCATAAACAGCTGTAGAAGGGCAAGGGAAGAGAAGGAGGAAGGGAGGGTGCTTTGCATGGCTTGAATTCCTGGGTTCTGTCACCTGGAGCTGCTCTGTCAAGACAAACGTTGGTCTGAAATGGGACTGAACAGTCCCATGAGATCTGTGCTGGGGCTTCACTTCTTTCATGGCCCATATTGAAGTTCTTCCTGGAATTGCTGCCTGTTGCAGCCTGCACCAACCTCCTGCTGCTGGACAGCTTGGGAAGAGTCCAGCCTGGGGGGAGGTGGAGCTTGGAAAGGCCTCTCTCCATCCTCCACCCCTGGATGAGGAGTGGAGCAATGGGTTCAGTGTAGAATTTGAAATGGCTTTGCTGCTGCCCTTGATTTCTCCAGCACGTTGCTATTAAAATCCAATAAAGTCACCTGCAATCCATGGCTTTACAAAGGGAAAAGAGGCTGTGCTTGCTGTGAGGGAGCCTCATAAATCACAGGATAGAATCATAGAATTTGAGAATAACCTCAGATGTCCTGGTGATCCCACCCATGTGAGCTGTCCTGCAAGCAAACTCAAGATATATTTTATTTATATTATCAACCACCTAGGAACTTTAAATACTTGAGTAAATATGGGCCACTCCATCTGGTTTATTACATTTCCCTACTTGCTCTCCTTCTGTGGAAAAAACCTAGAGGTTTTCCTCAAACTCTCAGCACGCAATTGTTTTGTAGGTTTGTTTGATTGTTAATAAATGCAGCTATTTTTTTATACAATAACTTGGCTTGTATTGCTGAAAATCTCTCTTCATTCCACACTCCTTGTATTTAACCCCAACATTTTAAATTTGAAGGAATATTTTCAAATAATTCAGTTCTGGGCTGCAGAATTGTGCTAATTCTTTTTATTGGAACCATGAACCAGAATTGTCTAATGTTCTGCACTCCAGGTACACTCTGGAGTTCAGCCAGACCTGTCTTGGGGATTTTGGTGGGGGATTTTTTGTTCATTTGGGTGGGGTTTGTTTGTTTTGGAGGCCTGAACGGGAGGGAAGGGAGAGCATTGTGGGGTTTTGTTTTGGGTTTTTATTTTTCTTGGGGGGGGGGGGGGGGTATCTTTGTTTTGTGGGTTTGGCTTGTTTTTTGGGGTTTTTTCTTTTTTTTTTTTTTTTTTGTTTGCTTGATTTGGGTTTTTGTTTGTTTATTTTGTGGGGGTTTTATGTTTGTTTTTCTTTATTTTTCATTTTACTTTGTTGATTGTTTTTTCTGGTGTGGTGTTAGTGGTGGTTTGTTTTTTTTCATTTTCCTGAATACAACCCAACAGCCTCTATCCTTAAAGAAGGCCACCCTCAGGGATCATTGCCCATTTTTCCCAGGCAATGCCTTTGAATCCTGAGTCCCTCTGGCCTTTTGCAGTGAGCCCTCATTTTAATCAGTGCAATTTCCCTGCTACAGTTGCTCCTCCAAAGTGCCTGAACGCAGGAAGGATACCATGAATACTTTATTGCTGGGAAATTATGGAAATCAGACCTGATTTAAGCCAGAACCTTGCATTTTCATGACTTGGAGGGCTGTGCATGCACAGTTATTGAGTTGATGAGTACACACATTAATGCTAATTAGAGGTTCTCTCCTTATTTATTTATTTCTGTGACTGAAACAATACCATGCTCTTAGAGTCTGTGTAACCCCTGTGAAAAAGTTTGTAGTGCCTCAGCTTTGTGCAGGTTGAGTAACAAATGTGTCAAATCCCTCTCTTCCAGCTCTGCCTTGAGTGAAGTTTGACAGAAAATGGTCCAGCAGCTTTGTCTCTGGAAATGGTTCACAGTGGGGACGGCACTCGCTGCTGTCCTGGCATGGGCTCTGGCCCAGAATGATGAAGGTAAGGGTTTGGCTGAGGGGTGGAGCTCTGGGAGGGCTGGGATGCCTCTGGAATTTCACTGGAATGGGTTTTTTTCCCCAAAAAAAATTAATATTTGATGAAGTAGTTGGGTAGGAAAAGAGGTTCCAAGAAAGAAAGGTCTGGGTGTGTTTTGTGTTTCGTGGCTGCTGCAGCATCCAGTGATGATTGCATTTCCTGAAGCTGTTGATTTAGCAGGCAAGATAAAATCTTCAGTTGTGGTTATTCAGTGTTGGACTCGAGCATCAAATGGGTTTGTCTTATTCCTTGTACAAGCTTTAACAGTAAACTTTACTTTGTTCATAAATCAGCAGTTGTGGTTGGAACTGGAGATGGAGAGAATGGTTAATGACCAAAAACTTGGGGAAGAAATCCACAGTGAGGGTGTTCTAGAGAAACAATACTTCAGGAACCCTGAAACATGGCACCAGTAGCCTGTGTTCCTCCTCTGAGCATCTTGGTTGAATTTAATTGAAAGACAGCAGAAATGTGTCCTGCCAGTGATCTCTGGTAATTAAAAATTACAGGCCTGGATAACTGATTAGGGTTCATTCTTTTGAACAATTTAACAGCTTTGAAGGGCAAATTTTGTCAGAGTTGTTCCTGAATACACCTGGGAATAATGAGTGGGATAAGTGAAAACTGAGTGTGGCTTCAGAATGTCTGTAATGAAGTTGCTCATTATCCATGGCACTCCATGTGGGTAGAGCTGTAATTGTACAAATTTATGACTTTGGCATCTGGGTTTTGGTTTAAAAACCTCTATTTTGTCAGCTAGGAAGTCAAGTAATTTTGCTTTCATGGGAAGTATTCAGTCCTGCTTGAATTATGCTTTGTTTTTTGCTATCCAGTTGAAAGTCTCTGTTTCTTGTTCTACTAATTGCTCTCCAAATGTCCTTTTATTCCCTTCCATCCCCCAGCCCCACCCTCCCCATAATGTACAAGAAAGCTAATTTAATTTTCTCCATTTTTACACCCTGTCATAATCACTGTCACTCCTGACACTGAAGTGGACGAGCTGCTCACATTTCACATATTTGCTCTGTGCTGGGCTACACCTAACTGGGTTTTAATGATTTATTGCAGGGGAGGAGTGGGGCCATCAGGTTGACCTTGGTGGTGGCTTGAGGAGCAAAATGCTGGTTTGGGTGGAGGAGAGGGGGCAGGATGGCCTCTGGCATGTCCAGCAGCACAGGAGGACATGGGAGAGCAGTGGGAATAGTGGTGGGAAGCAAAGCCAGGATCATGGGGCTGTGGAGAACCCTCAGGGCAGGCTGAGAAAAAACAGCAAAAAAAAAGCAGCACTTTTCCGTGGTAATTTTTTTGTGCTCGCACTGGCAGCATCACCCATCTCCAAAAAGGCATTTTTGAGGAGAATAAAATGGGGATTTTTGGTTGGGGAGCCATTTCTACTTAGGCTTGAGTGATGATGAAGTGTGCAAAACACAGACGGCCCAGGCAGGACAGGGGCAATTTGATCTCCTGGAGAGGAAAAAGGGATCCCTCAGGTTTCCATTTCCTTTACACTCATAGGACCAATTCTCATCTCTGTGTCCTTATCCCAAGGTTGTTCAGAATCCTTTGTCTTGCAGGTGATTTAGAGAAAGGGAAGGGCCACCACTCTTTAATGGCAGTGTCCTGTGACTGAGTGAATACAGCAACTCCCTTACTTCAAAGGGGTCTGAACATAATTTTTGGATGGATTTTTTTAGCCTGGCTTGTGCCAATTTATTTTTCACTGAAACCATGCTTGTTTTTATCCTCGGTACTGGTCTCTTACATGGCCTGAACAGGACAGCTTTGTTATAATGAGTACAAGTGTGCTGGCTGTAGCCAAAATTCTTGCTGCTTTTTTCAGGGGGACAGTTCAGAAATGCTGTTTCTTGAGGAATCTGCAGCACCCTGATACAAACTGAACTGATTTCCTCCCCCATACTGTGTTCAGGAAAGGGTAAATGTAGCTAAAAGCACTTTGGATAAATTTCACAGGGGTGTAATAGAGAAAAAATGAGCTGGAAATGGATTTAAGCCAAGGTGGGGGACTGGTGACTCAGCAAATGGCACCCAGCTAATGAGGCAATGCTTACAGGCATAATTACTTGGAAATATGTTTCTTACAGCTAAATAGAAAACTCTGTGTAGGGCTGGGCCTGGAGGAGTTCTGATGTGCAGGAGCAGAATTTGTAACCTGAAATACAACATAGAAAAGATGTGTTCTTCTGGCAATTGCCATTCCCAACCAGTGTAGTTCTCTTAACAGCAAAATAATAAATGTAAATAAATAAAAAATCAACTCTGGCAGGAATAATGGTAATTGCCATTTCCAACCAGTATAGTTCTCTTAACAGCAGGCTAATAAATATAAATAAATAAAAAATGAGCTCTGGCAGGAATTATGGGCTATTTCTTTGCAGCTAGCATGCCAATCCTCCATTTTCCTGGCGGGAGTTGTGGATGTTGACTCAGTTTCTTGCCCTTCTTGCTGCCTTTTGCTTCATTAGCTTATAATTTCTCTGTTCCACATGTTTTACTTGACCTCCTGTGTCACCAAATCCTCCCCAGCCACAGCAATTAATGATGGCCCAAAGTAACTTCATCCAGGAGTGCCTTGGGCAGGCTGCTTTCTTCCTAGACTTCAGTAGAATTTTCCCCAGGATCCCATCTGCTCCTGGTGAAATTCAAGTACCTCCCATCTACTGTAGTCCCTTTGTATTCAAACCCACCCCCCTAATTATTAAAAAAACCCAAGACTTTTGTTACAGAGCCACGCCATCAGTCCTAATTTATTGTTGATGAGCCCATTCCGTGTTTAATTTCAATTCTTTCATGCTGTAATCCTTTTGTTCAATCCTGTGGTGCACCAGAATAAATGTTAGGCTTGAGTGTGGATGGGGAATATTGTAGTTTTGGTTTGGTTTTCTGAAAGGAAGAGATCTGGTTTTACAATTTCTGCTGTTGTTTCTCTTCCAAACAGGAGAAATACTGCAAAGGTTGGATTTTTTTTCCATAATATTTTAACTTAAGTAAAAGTAGAAATGTCACTTGTAGCTGTGCAATATATGAAATTAGGTCAGCTGAAATCTCTTTTATTTTTCCAGTGCTGCTTTATTGAATTCAGAGGCAAACTCTGAGGCTAAAGGAATCAGGGAGGAGGAAGGTGGAAACACAGGATCAAATTTCTCCCTTTTTCTTTTCCTCTCTAATCTAATGTCTATGGCTCAAAGAAAAAAAAAATAGCAGCAATTTTTGGCCAGCCAAGAAGGCTGCTGAATTCAAAACTTTCTGCACTTTTATGACAGACCAAACCAATCCAGCAGCAATTATTTGCCAATTAACATATTTAATTATGTTGAGTCAACACCATTCACGAAAATACTAATGTAAGCTGGGGGGGCACAAATAATTTCTTCTTCACTCTTAAAAGATGAATAGAAGGCAAAAATCATTCTGGTTCCTTTTAAAAACCAAAAGCAAATGTGGAGATCCACCCACAAAATTTGCCAAGGATCTGTTGTTGGGGTTTTCAGAAGTAGTGGAATGGGGCTGTGACTTGTGGGGATCTGTTTCATACCATGGAATCTTTGAAGGGTTTTTGAAGATTTTTGGGGCCTGCTTTTGACCTAAAGTGGTTTTGCACTTTTTTGTACGTGAATGAAAAGAACACTTGAAGGTCCTTGTATTTCTCCTGAAGATCTATAGCTTTAAAAGAAGAATAGTAACAAAAATCCTGAATTCATCCGCTCAGAGATGAGCCCATCCTGGTGCTTTTGTTACCTTGTAAATTTGGGTTGTGTTTGAGGGGGTTGATGTCACCTGTCCCCCAAATCCCCCTGACCCAGGGGCCTGTCACACCCCAAAAATGTCAATACTCAAGTCCCTGCCTGTGTTTGGTGTGGAGCCAGTGGAACCACAGGACCATTTTGTTTGGAAAAGACCTTGAAGAGCAGCAAGTCCAATAATGCTGGGGATGAGGATTTCTGGAAGAGCCTCCAATCTCCTGGAGCTGTTCCATGAAATCATCCCTTCTGACTCACTTGAGGAATAATGCTTGTTTATCCCAGAGGAGATGCAAACAGGATGTTGGATGTATTTCTCTTGGCATGTATGGCTAAGAAGGAATGCTCTCTTGATTATTTAATGTTGGTTTTTTCAACTCTATTTGGACTTATCACTGTAGTTCTTCCAATCTTCTGGTTTCAGACTCATTTCCTTCCTTTTCCTTCCTTTCTGCTTGACTGTGGAACAAGAGATGAGCCATGGACACCTGCACTGTGGGGTATGGATCTCACTGCTGGCTCAGTGGTTTTGTTTCATTCTGAAACAAAATTTCACAAAATAAAACTAAGGCTAATCAGAAGATTTGCTCATCCAAATATGGGTTTCCTATCCTAACTGTTCAGCAGATGGGTGTTTTTTATCAGAAAGTAACAAAAAAAAAAAAAACCCATTTAAATGGTCTTTGCCACTTCCCTGAGTGGGGATGACTTTTTAAGTTTTTTTTTTTTTTCTGTGAAAACCATAACTGTTCACTTTTACCACCAGGACTGTTGAGCCCCAAACCCCTTCATCTGGTTTTCAAGGCCCCCTTTATTAGTTAATGTCTTTTTATTCAGTCTAACAATCTTCTGCTACAAAAATTAAATCACTGAGGGGCCTTACAAATCACCTGAAGAGGATATTTTAGAAAGAAAAAGTTTCAGATCTTGATCTATTACTGTAGGCAGGAAATTAACTGGGGAAAATGCATATTTGAGTACCTGGAGCTCATTGATCATTCCCTGAGCCCTGCACTGTACAGATGCAGGGAGAGCAGAGAAATGCCACCAGGTTCTTGCCTGAGGGAACGTGTCTGTTCCTGGGAACAGGAGTCATTTGTGTGTTTTAGGGGCACTTGGTGCTTTTGGCTGGGAGCTGTGCCCTTGTTCCTACAGGGAAAAGAGCTCTTCTTGATGTTGGGGAGTTGTAGTGGAGCCATTAAGCTCCTCTGAAGGGTTTAGTTCTTCAAAGTGTCTTTGAGTGCCACCAGCAGCACTTTGAGGTGACAGAAGATGAATTCCCCTGTGGTGAGAAAGGAGTTATTCACAAAATAGGGGCACTGAAACGAGGTTCATCTCAGTTAATGTACAGATTGTAGCCCTGGTAAAAGGGACTGAGTATCCTGGGATCTCCCTGTGGCTGTGCAGGCAGGGATGAGGCAGGAAGCTGCTTCTGGAGAAGGAGGAAATCCCAGATCCCAACAGCCTTGGAACCACCAGACTGTGGGACCTGGCTGGGAATGAGCCTCTTCCAGGCACTGGACTCTGAAGGGTTTTTTTTTTCTGCTACCAAGTTGAGCAAGGGCCTGGAGCATCTGGGTGCCCAGGAAAGGCTGAGGGGGCTGGGAGGTGCCACCAGGTGCCCACTGAGCTCCTTCAACCTCAGCCACCTTGGCATCCTGTGTTTGTCCTGTCTGTGTGTTGGATTGTTCGGATTTCAGGCTACCAAACATCCATGCTCTTGGATTCTTTAAAATTGAACTGTCCTGAGCCATTGGTGAGGGAAGGCTTTGAGAACGCTTTTCCTCCAAGGGCTGGGTTCCTCAAGGTGCTACTCACACCTGGGAAGGGAACTCTGATGCAGGAAAAGCAGAAACCCTCCTAAAAGTGGCCCTGGCACACTTTGTGTCCCCTCCAGAAGAGTTGCTCTCACTTTGGGACTTGCAGCTTTAACTCCAGTGATGTTTTTAGGGCTGAACTCCTAAAAATCATCAACCACTGTGTCTGTGCACTCATATGTTGGTTTGTAGCACTCATATGTTGGTTTGTAGCACTCATATGTTGGTTTGTAGCCATGTGTGTGAGCAGAGCCACTGCAGCTCCTCAGTCATCAACTTTCTGGTTTATCCTTCACTCATGAAGACATTTTGTCTGTTTCTGAAGACTTGGAAGGCCAGGACCTTTCCTTTCTGGTTTTTTCTTCAACAGAAACACATTTGCAGTGTAGTCGGGCTGCTAGATTTTAGTACTAAGGCAGCTCATATAAATGGAATCTGTTTCTTTACTAGGAAGCCTAAAATGTAAATATTTTAACTTTGGAAGGAAATCAGGCTTTGAAATTCTATTTGAAGGGCAATAATTTAATTAGTTTGACTTTCAAAGAACTAAGTGTGACACTACAACTGGCAGGATTTAAAATCTGCCTCAGTGTCATGTCTTGCATTTCATACTCCACCAGTAATTTATGTTGCCTGTTCAATTTTAGATTTTATTGGCAATATTGTATTTGTAGCAACAGTTTGGAAGCACAGAATTCCTGTTTCTTGGTGATATGGAAGGTCAGGAATCCTTTCTTTACCTGCTGCCCCTGTCATGTTACTTTCCAAACCTCCTTCTCATTTCTCCTTGCCTCTACCACTAAGAATCATTTTCTGCATCCTTATTTGTTGACTGTCACATGTGGACAGATAAACTGTGTTAGAAATTACAGAAACCCTCTTGCTGTGGTTTAATATTATTTTTCTCTTTTTTTTTTAATGAGAAGTAGCTGTTTAAAACAAGGCACAGGAACTTCAGCTTGATCAAAACTGATTTTTGTCGGATTTGATTTTCACATAACAGGAACAGACTCAGGGTTTTATCCCTCAGGACATGAGGTTTGTGTGTTCTGAATCACTTCCAGTGCCCGGAAACTTCCTTGTGGATGGTGATTATGGACTCTTCCTTTAGAAGGCTTTAAACAGGGATATGGATTTTCCAGAGCCTCTGGAAAGTCTGGACTTCTGCAGGGGCTGAGTTCCTGCCCAGGCCAGCAGGATCTGTGTCCAGAGAGCCCTGGAGGAGCTGGGGAAGGGGCTGAGGGAGCTGGGCAGGGGCTGAGCCTGGAGCAAAGGAGGCTCAGGGGGCCCTTGTGGCTCTGCACAACTCCCTGCCAGGAGGGGACAGCCAGGGGGGGCCGGGCTGTGCTGCCAGGGAACAGGGACAGGACAAGGGCAAAGGGCCTCAAGCTGGGCCAGGGGAGGCTCAGCTTGGACAGCAGCAGCAATTTCTGCATGCAAAGGGTGCTCAGGCCTTGGCAGGGGCTGCCCAGGGAGCTTTGCAGTGCCCAGCCCTGCAGGTGTCCCAGCAAGGGCTGGAGGTGGCACTCAGTGCTCTGGGCTGGGCACAAGGTGGGGGAACCAAGTTGGGCTCAGAGATCTTGGAGGGCTTTTCCAGCTTCAGGGATCCCAGGATTTCTGCTGTTGTGTGCACCTGGAGCCTTCTCCTGTGGCTGGGCAGTGGCCATGAGGGCTGAGCTGTCCCAGTTCATTTTGCAGTGATCATTTTCACATTAGGGCATTGTCACTGCTGAGCTGCTGTCTGCCATTAAACACTGGCAGGGCTTTTTCTGACTGAAGCTCATGGAAACTCTGGGATTTTACATGGAATGCCCATGGTGAGGAAATATGTGGGGATTTGAACCAAAAATCCTAAAATACCCCCAAACACCCCAAACCAAACTCTCTCCCCCACACCTTTTCCACAGACACTGTGTAATTTTTGCATACCCAGGTGTAACCACTCCCAGCCAAACACTTTCTTCTGGAGACCTCTCTTGGAAGACAATTTTCCTTTTTCTTTTTTCCCCTCATTTTTTTACATGCTGAAAAGGCAACTTTTGGGTTAGGTTGGGAAAAAATAGTAAGAACAAAAAACTACCTCTGTGCTTTGCAGTATTTATTAGACAGTGTATTGAGGCATGGCGAGTTTTAAATTGGCAGGGAGATGAACAGCTGATATATGTAAGCAGAAATCAAATGTTTAAATAATGCCAAATTATCCTGCTGCACATTGTTTAACAGGACTGCAATGGGAAGAGCCAAGGAGGTAGGGAAGGAAGCAAGGAGAGAAAAATGTGGTTTTCAATTGGATTAGACAGAAATGGGATTTCTCTGCAATTGAAGGTTTAGGTCTAGTCTGAATTATCTTGGAAAGCTGATTTGCACAGGAAGGGGGTTGTGGTGTCAGTTTGTGTTTGCCTTCTATATTGTTTCAGTTCCTTTTTGTGAATTTAATGGTGCTCCATGATCACTTCTCATTTCAGAAACATTCTAATGGGGTTTAAGTTCAAGGAATTGCAAACTCTTGGGCACCTTTAAATGTTCAGAGCAGGAGACCATAGAATCCCAGAATTATTTAGGCTGGAAAGGACCTCTACACCTGGGACTGGTCCCCACCTTGTCCCCAGCCCAGGGCACTGAGTGCCACTTCCAGCCCTTCCTTGGGCACCTCCAGGGATGGGCACTGCCAGGCTCCCTGGGCAGCCCATGGCGTGTCAGACATTTTTTGGTTTTGTACCAGAATATCTTCATTTTAGTCTCTTATTTAGAAACTTCTGATTTTGCCAGCGATATTGATGTAACATAAAATATTGGATTTATTTCTCCCTTTTAACAGGATTTCTAAAGGGACAGGAGTTAAAAGTTTGACCTGCTGGGCAAGTCTGCCATGGGATAATTTCACAGCTTATTTCTAAGCAGAACTGTTTGAATTGGGAATTGTTTGGTCCTAGAGGGGAACACAGAATGTTAAATATCTTGGGGCTCCCTCATTTAAACATTTAATTTGATCTCCCAGCTGGTCTTAACTTAAACCAAGGTTTCTGGTGTTGCCTGGTGTCACTTTTCTCTGTGACCAGTTGGCCAGTGCAGCCTAATTGTGTTTCTTGAGAAGTGGCCAGGCTTTTGATTCAATTCTAAATAACACAGCACAAAAATTGATTACTGCAAAATCATAGGGAATTTTGAAAAAACTTAGAGTTAAAAAAAAATCAAAGAAAACAGAGTGGAGTAGTTTTTTTATTCCACATAGTGGTGCTGGGTGAAAGTTTCTGGTGTTTGAAATTCTATTTTGCTGTCTTCTAACCTAAGAACCAACGGATTTTACTATTACTTTATTTTACTACTGTTAAGATATTTTACTCTTTGAAAAAATTTCTTGACTCCTCAGACTTTTTGCTTGATAAAATGGTTGGGATCTTGCCATTTGAACTATTATGAAGCTCAATGTGCTGCTGTTTTCTTTGGAAGCTGAAGTTTCACATCCACAAGTCAAAAACTTGAGCTTTGCTCCTTCTTCAATGTTTTTTTTTTTTGCCTTCCAAGTTTTCCTTTACTGTTTTTTATTGCCAAGTTAATTGAACAAATCTGGGCAGTGTTCTTGGTGACTTTCTGACAAGTTGAATGGCTTTGTGCTAAATATAAAACAAAAGTGTTTTGTGGAGAGGGACTTTTCATGAGGATGTACAGTGACAGGACAAGGGGGAATGACTTCAAACTGGATGAGGGCAGGGATGGATGGGATATTCGGAATTATTTGTTCCCTGGAGGGTGGGCAGGCTCTGGATTCTTGGAAGTGCCCAAGGCCAGGTTGGACATTGGGGCTTGGAGCATCCTGGGACAGTGGAAGGTGTCCCTGCCCATGGCAGGGGTGGGACTAAAAATAACCCTTAAAATGTCCCTTTTCACTGAAATTATTCCATGATTCTGAGCAGGTACTCTGCTGTTAGACAACAGAAACACAAAGGAAGGAGGTTCTTCAATGCTTTGGGGCGTTTTTAAAATTTATTTTGGATTTTTTTGTTGTTATTGTTGTATTTATAGAAAACATACAGAGAATTCCAAGTTAATGCTCCTAATCCATCTATCAAACAAAAGCCTCTTCTCACTCTGCAGTTCTGTGCTCCACAGGATTCACTGCTGCCCCATTTAATTGGGATAGATTTCCTACCAGGACAAAGGTACTTTGTGAGTTTATCCTAAGAAGCAGATCTTATAGAATATGGTGTTTCAGTGAAGGGGGAACTATAAACAAAATCTCTATCAACAAAGCCAGCAAAATAACATCTCTGAGTGATTGATGGCTGCTGTGGAAATAAATTCAAGGCTGTGAAAACTTCCTGCAGTTGCATATGTTAGAAGAGATAAGATATATGGGATGTTCAAATACAAATGATGTGCAAGTGCACTTTTTGTATTATTTATAGAAGGAAAGGGGAAAAAAAAACTAGTAAGGGGTGAAACTGTAACTTAGAGGATGGGCTACACCCAGCCTGGCCTTGGGCACTGCCAGGGATCCAGGGGCAGCCCCAGCTGCTCTGGGCACCCTGTGCCAGGGCCTGCCCACCCTGCCAGGGAACAATTCCTCATTCCCAATATCCCATCTGGAATATTCAGGGAATCTTCCCCCTCTGTTTTCAGTTAATGATCTCAGGCACAGGAGCAATTAAGAATTTGTAATCAAATGGAGCTAATCAGGATGACACAGCCTCGTCTTCTCCAGTCAACTGCTCCTCATCTCTCCAATTTGATCTGTTTAGATAAGAAAATCAGGGGGGAGAGTGGCACAGGCAGTGCTTTTCCAGCTCCAAGGGCTGAGCACTTGGGTTTCCAATGTTTGGTGTTTTTATTCTGCTCAGGAGATGGTGATTAACAGGTGAGGAGAGGCTCTGCTTGTGCAAGAAACCTGATGGTACCAGAGCATTTTAAATATCATTAAACTGCTCAGTATCCAAACTCCTTCCACAGAATCACTGACCCCACTCTTGTCTGCTAATTAAAATAGTTACAAACAAACTGCCAGGGAAAGGCAAACTGTGAACAGCTTCAGGTAAACCACTGCTTTCTTCTTTATCCAGAACTAAACCCATCATGAAGCAGAATCTTGCCCCCAGCCAAAAACAACACTTAATTTTAAACTTAAAGAACATGAACAGTCACACATAGAAAATAATAAAGAGCTCCCAGAGCTGTGCTCAGTTGTTTTCTCACCAACCCTGTGGATAGAACCTTTGTATAATTAAATACTGGAGGTCTGCAAAGAAAATACCTTATCTGCTTGTTCTTCCCTTGTAATCAGTGGCTTGGGATTTATTGTGCAGCTGGCTAATACAAAATTAATCAAGCTCTCCATTTCAGCCAGCCTGGAGCTGGAGCAGAGGCTGAGAAGCTCCGTGTCAGGTGTGCTGCCTCTTTATCAGTGGCTGTAGGTGAGATAAAATCAAAAAATAGGGCTTCAAAAACTGAAGGGAATTAGGAGGGGAAGAATTTGGGCATTGCTGAACGCTAAGAAGACTTTAAATCCTACAGAAATACCCATGCAATTGCTGTCTCATCTGCAGGATTATTTTCTGTGCTATCTCTGAGGGGAAAACCTTACAGGAAGGATTTCAAAGCTGCCCTGAATCCTTTTATTTCCAGCTATCGGAAATTAAGCTGAGTCCAGCTTTAGGCATCACTTTGTCCTCCTGCTGGTGGCCTCTGTGTAGCCTATGGGCCCAAATTACTCATGTGTTTTTTATGAATTATACTTTGTACAACTATGAAAAAACACGTTCTTTTTGCTGCCCATCCTTGCTGATGGAAAACTTCTCTGGGTGTGCACCTGGATTGGGCTGACCTAGGAAGGACAGCTCCTAATCCTGTCCTTTCCAGGCAGGTGCTGCTTGGAGAAGGGTTTTATGTGTCCTTAGGTCTTGGGAAACATCACTGATAGGCAGAGGCTGAGATTCCTTTGGCACTTGCCATTTTCCATAGGAGCCAAAACACTGAGCAGAGTTGTATCCTTCCAAGGAGGGGTGATCAGTCTTAATTTCTGCCAGGAAACATCCTCCTTATTTATTATTATTTTTTTAATTAATTGTCTTTGCAACGTGGAGCTGAGTTGCATTTTTTGCTAATTTACATGTGTAAATTAAAATAAAATTAATGTACATAGGTAAACAAACACAAAATGCAAGTTCAGCTTCTTTCCAGCACCAGGAGCAGAATTTGATTTTTTTTTTCCTACCATTTCATAGAGTCATTGAGGTTGGAAAAGCCCTCCAAGAAAAGGGAATCCAACCTGTGCCCAATCCCCACCTTGTCCCAGCCCAGAGCATTGAGTGTCATATCCAGGCCTTCCTTGGACACCTCCAGGGATGGGGACTCTACTGCTGCCTTTTAGGGAATGATATTTGTTCCATGCCTTCGACTCTCCTGAGAGTGGAGCCAGACAGAGAGATTTTGATGGTAATCAGGTTGTCCTGTAAGGTGTTTATTTTTGAAAGTGTTTTCTAAGGAGGGAAAAATGGAGAAGTAAATATTTTCAGGCTCTGGAGTCAATATTGCAAGGGATATGAAATGTCTTTTCCAATGTAGCAGAAACCCAGCAGCTCTCTCCTTGTGATTTATCAGTTGGTTGATGATAAAGGTTTCAGACAGCAGGTGAACCATGCTTGCATTTTATTTTCACCATGTTATTAAAGAAAAAAATAAGCCACAAAAAAATCATCCTGACTCAAGTTTCTGGAAGGAGTCTCTTAGTGTTTAGAGGGTGGAGAGTCCACTCAGCAGCAGCTGTGATAGGACAATGGGGAATGGCTCCTGGTGCCAGAGGGCAGGGCTGGATGGGATATTGGGAATGAGGAATTGTTCCCTGGCAGGGTGGGCAGGCCCTGGCACAGGGTGCCCAGAGCAGCTGGGGCTGCCCCTGGATCCCTGGCAGTGCCCAAGGCCAGGCTGGACTCTGGGGCTTGGAGCAGCCTGGGATGGTGAAAGTTGTCCCTGCCCTGGATGGCATTTCAGGTCCCTTTCAACCCAAACCATTCTGGGATTCCATAATTCCTGTGTGATTCTAACATCGTTTTTCGGGAATCCTCCTCAGGTGGATGCTTGGGAGCACTGTGAACTGACAGGTGCTGAGTCCAACAGTCCTTTGTCCCATCCCATAATTCCTCCCTCACAGAGGTGCTTTACAGAGGAGATATCTGTGAACCTTCCATTCATTAAAACAAATCCTAAATTGGTTCAAAGGCAATCAAAGGCTCTCACCATTTTGCCATTTCCAGACAGTTTTGGATTAATAGGGCCCAAACTTTCCAAAGACAAGGATAAGGAGATTGTGGCAGGAGTAAGACAAGATGCCAGAGATCTGTCCTTCCATCTCAGGATATGCTTTGCTTATTAAATAGGCACTTAAACCTTTTTTTCTTAATTTCCCCCTTCATGTTTTTCATCAAAAGGTTTTTCTAACATAAAATTTGAAGACAGTACTTTGCATTCCCCCTTTCTCATCCTGCTGTTTTCTGGGTTGGGTTGGTTTTTGTCCTTTTTTTTTGGTTGGGGTTTTTTGTTTGTTTGTTTTTGGTTTTGGTTTTTGTTGTTGTTGGTTGGTTTTTTGTTTTGTTTTTATGGTTTGTTTTGTTTTTTTTTTTTCAAATTTGTAGATATTTTGTGAATTCACCTGAAAATGTGAATGATAAACTGTGGGACAGGAAGCCAAAGCACACCTCCTGTAACCCATTGTGGACTGGGAACAATTTTCATTATAAAACCAAGATGACTTTGGTTTTTACCCAACAAATTAGATCTCCAAAGTGCGCAGCTCACCAGGAGAGCCACAAATAACTCTCTGTAGCTCTCCAGCACTGCAGTCCTCATTGCCTTCCTAATTAACTCAGGCTGTTTGAGCACAGGCTGGCTCTAGGATGGCCAGAAATCAGCTCAGGCTTCAATTATTGAACCCATTGGACCATAATTCATTAAGAGACACTTCCAAGGGTGTCACTTATTGGGAAGTCTCCTTATTCCATGTTATTCCTGCATGGGGGACATGCAAGTAGCTGGGGTTCAGGGGCTGCACAATGTCTTAGGTGCCATCACCTTTTTTTGAGGGGGAGAAAGGACCTTCTGCCTGTGACTTTGGGGCCTGTTTCCCTCTCACACTCTGGGAGGGCAGCACTTTCCATGTCCTTGGCTGGGCAACTTTTCCATCTCTTTGTGTCAGAATTGTCTGTGCGAAGTGAGGGAGTTTTGTGAAGCCTCCAGTGTAAGTAGAAGTTCGTTCCCTTCCATTTCCTGGGTTCTGCCACTGCATGTCTGCCTGGAAATGGGCTTAAAACCAACATTTTTGGCCCTGTTGGGGCTTTTCTGGTTGCTGATTTTAGATACTTAAAATCTATAAGCCTTTCCAAAGCACAGCTCCCTGTCTTAGCTCATGGCAGCGTTCAGTGGGAATTAAATATTGGTTTAGTTAAGCCACAGTACCAAAGTTCAGCACTTTCCATGTCCTTGGCTGGGCAACTTTTCCATCCCTGACTTTGTGTCAGAATTCTCTGTGCAAAATGAGGTAATTTTATCAAGCCTCCAGTGTAAGTAGAAAGTTTATTCCCTGCCATTTCCCAGGTTTTGCCACTGCTTGCTTGCCTGGAAATGGGCTTAAAACCAAAATTTTTGGCCTTGGTGGGGCTTTTTTTGATTGCTAATTTTGGGTACTTAAAATCTATAACCTTTCCAAAGATTATAGATTCCAAAATCTAAAATCTTTCCAAAGCACAGCGCCCTGTCTTAGCTCATGGCAGCATTCAGTGGGAATTAAATCATGCTTTAGTTAAGCCAACAGTACCAAGGTCCAGCCTTTAAACATCCAGGTGAGTCCTCAGTGGTGAAAATGGTTGTTCCTGCAGGGATAGAATAAAGAATTCCCTGCTTTCAGGTGGATAATTCAGGGCCGTGCCATGACTGTAGGATGTGTTCATCCAGAACAGGTTTACATTTTTGGGGAAAGATGGAGAAAATTGCATTGTTTTAATTAAGATGCACTTGTGGCCATCTCTTTGTCTGGGTATTTTTAGCAGTGTCTAAGGGAGAGTTTGAGGAGCTGAGGGAATTGAGTGCCTTTGAAGACCAGGGGATGTCTTGGGATGGCAAAGCCACGTCCTCACCTTCTGGAATTAAGAATTCCCGGCTTTCAGTTGGATAATTCAGGGCAGTCCCATGACTGTAGGATGTGTTCCTCCAGAACAGAGTTGCATTTTTGGGGAAAGATGGAGAAAATTGCATTGTTTTAATTAAGATGTGCTTGTGGCAATCTGGGTTTTTTTGGGTATTTTTAGCAGTGTCTAAGGGAGAGTTTGAGGAGCTGAGGGAATTGAGTGCCTTTGAAGACAAGGGGATGTCTTGGGATGGCAAAGCCACATCCTCACCTTCTGCCACTGCTGCTCGAGGTCCTGATTAAATTGCAGGAAGATGTTGATCAACATTGCCTTCATTAGAGATGTCAGGAGAGAGCTATTTATAGGCACAATATGTAAATCTCCCAAATAGGTGGTTAATTCTCTGGAACACAAACAATCCTAGGAGTGGCAGCTTAATTAGCACCCGTTTTCCTGGATTACCTGCTGGAGACTGGCACCAAGGGGAAGGTTCTGGAATTATTGGAATATTTATAGGTGACTTTAGTGCAGCAAAGTTGTTCTACCAGACACTGACAGTTTGATTAATTTTTTAATAACCTGTATGTTGCTAATTTTTTTAGGTTGAGGGGAAGGGTTTAGAATTTTAAAACCCCAAAGTTGGAGGTTTCATGTCTGTGTAATTCTTTCTTATCCCAATTTATAAAGTGGTGCTTTTTAAAGGAAGCCACTGTAATCACAGCCCCAAAAATACATTCAATGGTATTGATACATTCAATGGTCAATTGATCTATTCAGTGATTCCTGTGGTATTGAAATACTCTAAAATTTGACATCTGTTTTTACAGAGAATCATATTTCTGTGTACATATCAAAATTCCATAGAGGGTTTTTTTTTTTCCCTAAAATTAGTTTAAAAATTATTTTTAATGCTTCTTTCTCTCAGCTCATTGCCATCAGTTCTGTGGAACACAAACTGAGGTTTTCCTGTGCCTGTTTTAGACATAAAAAAATCTGGACTGAAGTAGGAGAAATTCTTCAAGGCAAGACGAGAAGCCTGGTTATTAAATATGATTTTCAACCTCAATATTTAACCTAAGATGTAAAACTGACAAATTTACTTTTTAGGAATATGGCAAGAATGAATATTATTGGCTCATCTCATGTTTCTGTTAATAAATGCCAATTTAGTTGATTTCGAAGAAATTCCAACAATATGAAATGTTAGGAGTATCTCCAACTGCTTTTCCCAAGTTGCTTTTATTACTGGTACTACAGCAGTCAAAATTTACTTTAAAAGTTGCTTATAGTACCAAGAATGAGTTGAAGTTCCAATATTAGAAATTTTTCATCCTCCTCTACGAGAGCTCTGTCTTAAATGCATTACAGGCATAATAGGGAAAATGCAATCTCAACAAATATTGAAAATGAGATGAAATTTGAATGCTGGGGGCATAGGAATGGTTAAAAGCAGGTTTAATCAATTTTTGAAAGCACTCCTGAAGATATTGCCGCTTCTCTTGACTCATCCAGTGCTTTTTAATGGTCTTAAAAATGACTTTTGGTAATGGTAATTTTAGCTGCTGCTTGGCATAGTATCATGTTTTTATGTGCTTTGCAGTGTTTTCAGGCACAAGTATGATTTTTAAAGACTCCTCTCAACTCCAAAACTGCTTGTAAAATGGGGAGTTATTTCAATCTAAAAGCTCAATGTCTGAAAGAGGGATGGCTCTGCATTCATCTCAAAGCTGTAAAAATAAAATAACAAAGCACAGCACTGGCAGGGCAATTTGCAGGTCCCAAACCCTTTAGAGATACTATATCTGTAAATAAAATAAAGAAAAAAAAAGAATGGCAGAATAAAGCCATGAGATAAATTAGCTGATCAGATTGTGTGTCCTGAAATGGAACAGGAGCTTTTCGTAATGGTCTTTATTTGCTTTTTGTCCTTTTTTTTTTGCACTGGATTGTCACCCAGCCTCACTTTTTGTCCACTTTAAACCAAACCCAACCCCAAATTCGCCTCTCCCTCGTGCTTTGGAATGCCTAAGCTCCAATTTTTAGAGCAGGGCTCAACTCTGATCAAAGCACCCAAACTCTGGGAGGTTTAAGCAGGATCTCAAATGGGTCTGAATCAAGCTCAGGTTTGCTGGGGTGCCTTCCCAGCCTCTGCAATTAGGGATTTCTCTCAGGAAGAGCTGCAAATAGCCCGTGAAAGCCCTTCTTATGCCATTGTCAATGCAGAGCCATGGCAGCACAAGCCAGCTAATGTAAAAGGTTATGCCAAGCTCCTCTGAAACTGCCCAGCTGTGGAGCTGAATGGCCACACAGGAAACGAGGCGGGGCATTTTCCCCTGCTCTGGGGTTGCTTGGTTACTCACTTTAAATGTATGGCTCTATGTGGCTCTTTATGAGGACCCTCCGTTTGTAAATGGAGTTTTAGAGACTCTTTCATGGCTGTGGTTTTCCCCCCTGGAGTGTTCCCTGCTGAATGGAAGTGGAGGTGAGGACAAAGCACTGCTTCCTTCAGGAGCAGATGGGGTGTTTTGGAGAATCAAGTGCAGCTGGGAACAGAAATACCTGTTCAGGCAGAGAGAAATGTGAGGTGCTTTATGTCAGCCTGCAAGAATTGCACTCCTGGCCTCTCCAGGTTGGAAAAGCTGCTCTTGTTTTCCCAGGCATTGCCAGCTCCCAGGAGCTTTGCTGGGGTTTTCAATCCATAAAAGACCCCAGGCTGGGGTTGTGAAAGATGGAGATTTCTTGAATTGTGCTCTCTGAGCAGCTTGTCCCATCACCAGCCACCTCAGGGGCACAGCTGCCCTCGTGGCACTCGTTGTGCTGGCAGTGTTTTAGTGAATCACTGGCCTTCAGTTCTGGGCTTGTTCCATCCTGGATCTTGTGGGTGCCACACGCACAAACTCTTAATTTCTAGCTGGTGGTCAGGCAGAAATCAAGTGTCTGTTTCCTCATTAATAATTTAATTCCTTATTTAAAATGGCCACAGTATTATTGGTGACTCAGGCTTGAAGATGGGACTTTGTGTTTCTCACTTTGTATCTCCAAGACTTCTCTAATTGTTTGATGGGCTTAACCATGTAGAGGAAATGGGGAGAAAAGCCTTTAAATACTTTAAAACTGGAGAATGTTTGGGTTGGAAGGGACACTGAAGTTCCAAAATGCCCACCCCTGCCATGGCAGGGACACCTTCCACTGTCCCAGGCTGCTCCAAACCCCAGTGTCCAGCCTGGCCTTGGGCACTGCCAGGGATCCAGGGGCAGCCCCAGCTGCTCTGGGCACCCTGTGCCAGGGCCTGCCCACCCTGCCAGGGAACAATTCCTTCCTGATATCCATCTGAATTTCCCCTGTGCCAGTCTGAACCCATTCCCTGTGTTCTGTCCCTCCAGTCGCTGTTGCAGGGTCCCTCTCCAGCTTCCCTGTGTCCCATCAGGCCCTGGAAGGAGCTGTGAGGTGCCCACACACCCTTCTCCAGGCTGAAGAGCCCCAGCTTTCTCAGCCTCTCTTCATCTCTGACTCTCCAAGCTCTGTTCACAATCTCTATTCTGCCCTTCTCCACAATGGGAAGAGTCATGGTTGAAGAAAAGAGTGTCCATGAAACTAAAACTGGTGAATGTTGAGAGTTGGCTTTGTTTAATTCTCTCTAGAGCTAAATTAAAATGCTTATAAACACAGAGGGGAAAAAAAAAACAACAAATCCAACCTTTTAGCTCCCTTCTAGGTCCTAGCAAAGTCCCCTCTGCTTTTTTTGAACTCTGCTCCCTCTCAGTGGGAGATAATTTGGACTTGCTTGCTGGGTCAGGCTTTTTGTAGTATCAAAGTTGTCATTGCCTCCTTCCCACAGAAATGTTCTGTGTGTTGGATGTTGTGCTATCCAAGGTGTTTTCTTTCACATGCATATCAAAGAAAGTGGCTTTTAGTGGCTCCTTGAAGAATTTTTCATTTTGCCATTTGTCTTATTGACAGCACACAGTCACTGAAGCGGATCAGAGCCCTGAACTCACCATAAATTCTTGTTTGCTGCAGTGTTTGGCGATGGTACAGTGGTTTATTGGAGCCATGGGGGGAATAGAAGGTCAGGAGGGAATGGCTGGATGCTGCTTCTTCCTGCACTGTGATGGGGTGGTACCATGTGAACAAGCCATGACTTGTTCAAATTAAACTTGCTCCAACATGTTCTGGATGCTGCACACTCTCATGGATTCAGGAAGAGTTTGGGAAGATGAACAAAAAAAGCAAATTTTAGAGTTAATACTTTGTCCTTTCCTGTCTTGTGAGCAGCCCTAGGAAATAAGGGATTGATGCTGAGGAGCCTTCCACAATTACTGACAAGGTTTAGAGTCTGATCCTCGTTTCAGTCAAAAATAAAAAATAAACCTTTCTTCTGCCAACAAATAAAATAATTTCCTTCGACAGTTACTGGGTAGAACTTTATTAAATGGAAAATCTTTTCAATTGGGCTGAGTATCTGTAAGGAACTGAGTCAGGGGTTTGAAATTGCCCATTGCACTCCCTGTGACTGTTTAAATAAAAACAAATGGAACGATTTATCTGACTAAATAAAAGCAAACTTGAATATAAGACAAATAATGAAATAATTCAGAGTAATGATTGAGTGTTTCTGCAGCAGCTGGAAGAAGAGTTGGTGATTAGCATAAGGAAGTGGATTTTTTTTTTCCCAGTTTTATTTTAGGAGTGCTCAGGAGGAGATTACAGTTACTTCTAGAATTGTGTCCCAGGAAGGTTCAGGTTGGCTGTTTGTTTTCCAGATGATGATTGTGCTGTTCTCCCTGAAGAGCTCCTCACTTATTTTTTGTGCCAAGGTGAAACTCCTTTTGTCTTTGGAGGTCTAAGACTAGGTTAGGGAACTTTTTTTCTCACAGCTGTGCTCTGTTAATGCAAATACAAATCCCTTCTTGGGTCTTGTGGGAGACTTTTGGTACTTGAAGTCACTTAAATTTTTAGGGCTTTGTGGGCCAAGCTATTTTTTCTTAATAAACTTGGAAGCCATGTGACACCAAGAACAGAGTAACCCTTTCCTGACACTGCTCCCACCTCATTCAAATGTTTTATTGAGCTGGAGTTTAGAGGTATAGGAAGTATGAATGGTTCTTTGGGGTTTCCAAGTGATTCTATTTGGTAGGGGGGAGTATGAATGTAATTTTGGATGGCTGTGACTCTTCTACCTTGATGCCTGCATTGTCAGTGTGTGTGAGGTTCAGCTGTCCCTGTGAGGGTGAGCATGGGGGCTCTCAGAAGTGTGACTGTGAGGAGAGATTTGCAAAATCTGCTGCAGCCTGGCGACCTCCACACACAGAGAGTGGTGTAGGAGCTCAGGTGTCTCCAGCTACTCCTCAACCTGTTGTTCATAGAGGAGGATGTCCCTGCCCATGGCAGGGGTTGGAACTGGAGGATCCCAAAGGTTCTTTCCAGCCCAAACCATCTTGTGAGTCCCTCCAGTGACTGGGAGCAGGAGACCAGTGTGGAAAATCCTGTGAAAGCCCTTTCTGGAGGAGCTGGTGCCTTTGGAGGTGGCACAGAGGCTGTGGGGATGCAGGTGGCCTTTAGGATGGTGGCAATGAAGAGAAGAGCTCAGGAGGAGAAAGGGAGCTGCTGGGAACTGCAAACCCCCATAGTTTGTGGGGCAGGGGTGTTGGAGGGGACATTTGGCTGTCAGACAAACCCCAGCTTGTGTGGCCAGAGTCACAGGGTGGTCTGGGTTGGAAGGAACCTCTGAGATCATCAATTTTTTGCCACCTCCCACTGGAGACTCTCTCCTCTTGGGTGTCTGCAGAGCTCTGGCCATTACCTGTTGGTTCCACACACTGGGAGTTTGTTATTAGGTGGTTCATTAACCATTGTTTTATTTTTTATAGATTATTTTCTGTTTTTAGCTGTAAAACAGAGAGAAGTCCTCCAAGGAATAGGAATGCTGGATGGGAAAGAGATTTGAAGGGGTTTCAGAGGTGAAAGGAAGATGATCCAGGAGGTGTCTGCTGGGAAAATACCTGATTATTCCAGTTGTTGTGTTTGTCTGTGCTCAGGCTGTTTGACCTTGCTGAGTGTCTCACCTAGGACAGTGATTGAGGGTTTCCCCTGAGCCATCTCATTAAAAATAATTAGAAATTAAAATAATGAAAATTAGCCAGCAGAAACCAAATAGAGCTGAGCCTTGACACGGTTACATGGAGAGCTTGCTAAAGAGGTTCTCACTTTGCTCCCAAGGAGAGAGGCCCTTTGTTCATCCCCTTCTCTTGATTAAAGAAGGGCAAAGCAGAAGTACTGTTAGGAAAAACAGTCAAGTTAACAACAGGAACAGAAATTATTTGCTGCAAGGTCTTAGGAAAGCCTTCAGAGCTTGCTGTTTTATTTAGTAAGTTCTATTTGCCTTTCCTGTGAGGAGTTTGGGGCAGGGGCACTGCTGCCTCAGGATTCCATTTACCAGCATTGCTGCCTAAACATAAAATGCATCATGAAAACTGTAGGGAGGGAAGCTCATTTATGGAATGCTTTTCCTTTTTAAAGTGTGTTTGATTTATCATGATTTGACTTCAAAAACTACTCCATTATGCCCAGGAATTTCAAGGACAACTTGTTTTTTTGTTGAGAAAATTGGAACAGAGGCATGTTCTGGTAATACATTCTGGTAATAAACTGCAGTGTAAAATTGGAAGAGGTAAAATAATGGCTAAAGAGTTCTACCAAGGCCCATACAGTGACACGGGGCACCTTTCTGCTCTTTGGGTTTAAAGTCTTGTGGAAATATTTCCTTCCTAAGTCACCTTTGGGGCTGCAGTTATTCTGTGCATTTTTGGGTTGAATAAAGCAGTCTTAGTGCTGAAATAATTTCTGTTGAGGATAATTTCAACAAAATACTGGAGAAAAAAATTGATAGAAGCAGAGTGAGTCCTGAGGAGGCCTTGGAGATGCTCTGAGGGCAGAAGCCCCTCTGCTCTGGAGCCAGGCTGGGGCAGCTGGGGAGAAGAAGGCTCCAGGGAGAGCTCAGAGCCCCTGCCAGGGCCTAAAGGGGCTCCAGGAGAGCTGGAGAGGGACTGGGGACAAGGGATGGAGGGACAGGACACAGGGAATGGCTCCCAGTGCCAGAGGGCAGGGCTGGATGGGACATTGGGAATGAGGAATTGTTCCCTGGCAGGGTGGGCAGGCCCTGGCACAGGGTGCCCAGAGCAGCTGGGGCTGCCCCTGCATCCCTGGCAGTGCCCAAGGCCAGGCTGGAGCAGCCTGGGACAGTGGGAGGTGGCCCTGCCATGGCAGGGGGTGGCACTGGAGGAACTTTAAGATCCCTTCTAGCCCAAACATTATGGGATTCTCCTAAAAACAGAGCCTCTTTCATGTAACAGCACTGAGGACCATTTCCTCAGGGACACTGCTTATTGGTGTTGCTCTTTAGCTTTAGGAACTTATTTTTTCCTACTTGCTCATTTACCCAAGTATATTTCCGGAGAGTTTCCATTTTCCTAGATTAAATATATTCCAGCTTCTGTCATCTTTATAAGACAGACTCTCCATCCTCCTGATGATGGCAATAACTTTTCTCTGCACCTGGCTCAGTCCAAAGATGTTTTTTTACTTCCACAGGAATTCCCACCATCTCTGGCTGGTGCCTGTTGGTACAGACAGTGCTTGAGCTTAGGTTTTTGGACCCCATTGATTTTGTGAGGGGGGAAAAAAGGGATCCCCCATATGTATATTTACAACATATGTCTTGTCTTCAAGGTTTTTCATTAAAATTGTTGTCTCTGAATTGGAAATCTGTGTCAGACTGCAGTTTTAGATTTATCTGTTCAGGGCATGGTGATGGATGTGGAACTGAGTCTGTGGCTTTGTAAGGTTTGATCCTGCAGAAGGGAAGGGTGAGGTGACAACAACTGAAAAAGAAGGTTTGGGTAGTGCTGGCATGGTGAAGTGATGTGAAATAATTTGTAAATTTTTGTCTATGCAATAAAACTTCTTCAGAAATCTCTTACTGGTGCCGTGGGTTAATCCAGAAGTTTCCTACTCCCATCCTGCTTGTTTGGTTGGTTTTTTTATCCTTCCATACTTCTGGCTCTTGCTCTAATCTCTTCTTTTCACTGAAATTTATCTCATGATAAATTTTCTTGCTTCACCTGCTCACACTTGCAATAAATCCTCTGTAAATTGCTGCATTTCACTGTCCAGCCCTGCCTTTTCTCTGAGACTTCCAAGATCCACACTGGATTGGTGGACATTCCTTTTAAATGCTAAACACTCCTTTTAAATGCACTGTACAATGTTTTGTTTATCATTCTGGAAATTCAGGTGTGTTTGATGGAAAAGTTAATGTGGACATGTGATTTGGCTTGTAATTTTGATAATTTTTTTAATTGAATATAAGCTAGAAGCTGGCCTGATTTGGCTGAAACTTTCACTGGTACACCTAGCAGGGAAAAAATATCATGGAAACAGAGAAGATAGGGAAAAGCTCCATGGAGTTTTTTAAAAAAAATGTTGATTGTTATTTTACTAAGATACATGCAACTTTTAGACTTAAAAATTGTCCCCGCTTTGTGTTTTTATTTGGATATTTAGTTTGGTTTTTACTTTTATTTTTACTTTTTTTTTAGTCACTGTTGCATGGGGTATAGCAGGGCTATTCCTGAAAACAAAGTCGCAGTAAAAGTTTCTATTGTTGAGCTTCTTTGCCTTAATTAAGAGTTTGTTGAAGGGTCCTTCAGTTCCCCAAATCCTGAACCTCTAGAAAATTATAACATACATCTCTAGAAAAAAGTTAAAGTTGGTTTTGTTATGGCCCTGGAAGGTTTCTTGTATGCAGTAAATAAAATGAGGGCAGGGAAAAAAAAATAAAAGGCCATATTTCATATAGATAATGCAAACATTTCTTATCTGCCCACACAATGTGCTCATAGGAAACTACAGTGGAATGAAAGATGTGGTTTTACAGGTGATTTATTTGCTCTGTTAGTGCCTGCAAAACAAAAAAGCTTTAAAATAATAGTTAATTTAATTCTTAAAACCGAAACAAACTGGAAATTTTCAATTGTCATGTATCAAAGTAGAGCTTATAAGAATGAAAGGAATAGGGAGGGAGAGACTTCTTGCATTAGTGATTTTATTTATGCTTTAAAGTGGTGAAGTGGGCACAGAGGTGTTTGGTCACAGGTTGGGCTTGGTGGTCTTGGAGGTCTTTTTTCAGGGGCAACACAAAGCTGCTGCTGCTGCTGGAGGAAAACCCAGTGTTGTAGAGGTGTCCTTTAGGGGCTTCACCTAAATGGAGATCTGAGCAAACGTTTCACTGTTCGCACCTCCCTTTGTAGGTCTTGTCTGTGCTGGGGTAATTAGAGGCTGTAAGGAGCTGCAGTTTGGGTCCTTTGAAGTCCACAAATGTGTAATTTTTACCATAAGATGAGAAACAGAATTTACCTCAGGTTGTCCTTCTGTTTAATTTACAGATGATTTTCTGTTGGGATTTGTGTGTAAAAAATACATCTCAAAAAACCAAAACAAACCATTAATACCTGAGTATTTCTTTCCTATTTTGAGCCCAGAGCTTGATTGGAAGGTATCATTTCCCACAAATGGAGTTTGGTTGAGCTGTGCATCAGAGGAGCCTCATCAAGCCTATAAAATCATAGGCAAACTCACATAGTCCTGAGTGGTGAATTGGGAAGGAGAATGGTTGTCTCTTTTCTCACTGAGTCAATGATGCTCTTGGAAAATTAAAAGCTCTTCCTAATGAACTTTTATTTTCATGTGCTTTAAAGGGGATATTGGTTTTCTGCTGTTTAATGTAGAAAACCTGATTGGTCCTAAAACAGCCATCACATGTGGTGATCATGCTTTTATGTATTTTAAGGCTACACTTATGCGTTTGCTAGCTCTGCATGTACTGCTTGATATCTTTGAACCTCTCTTTTGAGTAAACCAACAAACTCTTACTTATTTTCTTTCGTTATTCTGCTCTGCTTCCATTGATGACTCTAAACTTTTGACTCCAGACTGGCAATATGAGGGTAAGATGGCAAAATATGACTTCCTGAACATTGCTCGTCTGCTTTTCATTTGTGTTCTCCTTAGAGTTACTAAAATTCCATTCACTAAGTAGATCCTTTTTGTTGCAGTTAAATACAAATTTTGTTTGTTTCTGTTGTGAAGCTTTAATTATGATTTATACCTTTTAATCATTCCTTTGTTATTTCTTTGGGTTAAATTGCCATCGTATTCCCTGTGTCCTGACACACATTGAGATTGTTGGTGGGATCTCTAGAGCAAAACACAAACAGATTCATTAGTGTAGCCATCCAGCTGGATCATGGTGGAATGTGACAACAATCCCTCCCTGGCACAGGGTGCCCAGAGCAGCTGGGGCTGCCCCTGGATCCCTGGCAGTGCCCAAGGCCAGGCTGGACAGCCTGGGACAGTGGGAGGTGTCCCTGCCCATGGCAGGGGTGGCACTGGATGGGTTTTGAGGCCCTTCCATCCCAAACCAATCCATGATTCTGTGATTTGAGGGGTGTTGTTCATGACATGCAAAGGAAGAGGAAAAACCATGTTTTTGCTGTTCAGGGTTTTTAAATATGGAGTATACCTGAGATCATTTGTCATCACATCCTCCCTTGCTTTACAAAGTTTCTCTGAGTAAGGGAGAAGCAAACAGCTCTGTTTTGAACCTTTGTGAGTGTAACTTTATAATCAGTTGTAGCTCATACCTGCATCACATTTAAGGGAATACTTGCCTTCAGCATGCCAAATATGCTGACTTTAAAAAAAACCCCAACAACAAAACCCCAGAGATCCTACTTTTGGAATGAGAAATAACTCTTTTTTTTTCATCTTTATAGATTGCAAGTTGGCCAGAACAGGTCCTCCAGCCACAATAGTTCCCATTGACGAGGAGAGTCGCAACGGTGAGTGCCCCACAGTTATTGATAGCACAAATTATTCATAACCACTCTTTAAGGTCCTTGTGGCAAATAGACCTTCTTAATTTTTCTGAAGTCAGTGGGACGGTACCAGAGGACAAAGTTGTGGTCAGTATTTGGTTTTGTTTGGGTAAAGCTGAAGTTTTACTCTGCAGCATGAAAGGAGCATTAATAACATGAACTTGTGGGTTTCCCACGTGGCTTCTGGGAAGTTGTTTGTTGGTTCCCTCTAAGTTTAGGAACTTGAGTTGATGAACACCTCTGAAATGGAAGAACTTGGTTGTAGTCATGGAAATTTCAAAAGAAAATCAATGTCCCTTTTTTTCAATATTTTAATTCTCCTGACAAACAGAGTTCTCAGATTGTTAATTTGTGGTCTGAGCATTGCAGTTGTGTAGCATATGTTGATGGGATGAAGTGCTTTACCCTGTTACAATCAGCTGTTACTCCTGAGAGTAAGTTACTACTCTTTCCTGCTTTTTATTCTGTATATTTAGGGGTTTTTTTGGTTTCTTTTTTTTAACCTTGCAAGCTGGGTCTGTTTTTGTGCTTTGTGTGGCTGTGGTTTATCAGATATAGGTGCTTGAGTTGGTGAATAAAGCCAGGTGATGCTGGTGGAACCTCTCTGCTGTTATTCTGGGAGGATTTCCTTGTTGGAATTGCTCAAAGTCAAATGAATAAATGCATTTATCAGTAAAACTCCTCAATAAACCAATTTTTAATACACCTGTGTGCTGAAAAAGCTCTGGTGGGGTTGCTGTTAAAACCAGGGTCTTTTCCCTGCTCCTGGGGTGGTTTTCCCTGCAGTCAGGAGAGTCCAAAGGAGGGTTCTGAAGATGGATGTGCTCTTTGAATTGGATGTGTTGGTTCTTGACAAGCTGCTGTTGAATCCTGATGTGTTCCAGCTGTGGTCTGCTCAGTTTTGGTGGAATGACCCCCTCAGCTGAAATGGTTTGGCTGCCATAGCTCATCTCTCTTAGCCTTTCATCCTCCCTACTCATTAGAAATAAACCTGTGCTAACAGCAAGGGGTTATAAATAAATCCAAACCAACTTTACCATGAAAAAAACTTTGTGAGAGCCTTTAAAAAGAGAGGTTGAAGTTGTGGACTCTCCATCCCTGCAAGTGTCCAAGGCCAGGCTTGGCAGGGCTTGGAGCCACCTGGTCTAGTGGGAGGGGTCCCTTCCCACAGCAAGGGAGTTGGAATGAGCTTGGAGGCATCTTCCAACCCAGCTCAGTCTGAGATACAAAACTTGATAAGGAATGCATGGTGTTGTACATTCCTAGTGACAAAACTTTATACTGGGATTTCCAAGAGATGCAGGAATAAAAATCCACCTAATTTTGTTCTTGCAAGTCAAGACAAACAAGTCTCTAGCTCACTTAAAGTGTGAAATCTCATCCTTATTTTAGTTCTTCCATGGCACTGTTGCTTCCAAGGGTCTTTTGTTGGGGTTGGAATGGCTTCTCTAAGGATTGAGATCTCAAAACAGTGGCTGGGACATTTTATTCCATCAGTGCACATGGCCATTGTGTTCTGGCAATAAACAGAAAATCCTGCTCTTTAGAAATAGGTATTTAGTTCCATTGTGCCATGGCACATTGAGCTCAATCATTCCTAATTCACAGGAAGTCAGAGACCAGCAAATCTCATAGAATAAAAACATTTTCCCAAATAACTCTTGCTTGTTTTCACAGTCAGGCACACAGGTACCGTTCCTGACCTTTAAAGATGTTCTTGAAGTCAGCAGAGATGTTAGGATTTGACAGTTTCCTGCCATGGGATGGATATCTCTTTATATCAAGTAATTTAGGTACAATAGTAAATTACATTATAATTGTGCTCATGTGAGCAATCCTGGAAGGAGTGAACTTGACCTTTCTAAAGGAATAAATGAATTATTTTATCATTTCCCCTGTGTGGAAGTGAATTGGGTGATAGTATTTCAGATCATATTAAGAGCAAAACTGAATTTTTCCGGATGATTTTTATAGGCAGAGAGTTATTTTCGCCCATTGATTTCTTTTTATTTAATAACTGGATTTGAGACTTGGTTTTAATGTGTTTTAAGGACTGAATGAGCCTTATTCCTAGGTCAGAATTTCTCATTGCCAGTGTACCCCAAGTTTTTTGAGGCCTCCATGTGGAGCAGCCCTTCACATGAGCAGCCTGAAATTCTCAAGGGCTTTGAATCTTTGGGCAGGGTTTTTGATGGAAAGTATACTCTTGGGAAAAGATTTCTACAAGGCAAGATTTAAAGTTTTAGAGATTAAATTAGAATTTGGAAGAGAAAGCAGAAGTTGGGGTAGAGGAAACAAGCAGACCGAAGTCAATTCCCCTAATGTGAGGACAAATAGGAACTGGTATCTTGGTGCTCCATCCAGAACAAAAAAATTCCACAGTTAGGAATGCTTTGTGTTCTTTCCCATCCTAGAAAAATCAGTCAGTGTTGGTGTGGTTTGATTTTATTTTGGTGGGTTTTTTTCTCCCTGCTTTCCTTATGATGGTGTGAATGCTCTAATGAATAATGGGGAGCAAGTCCCAAACCTCCTGCTCTCTTCCATGTTCCTTGGGCATGTCTGACACATGGAAGTGCAGCTTTCATGGCTGTAGGTGGGTCAAGTGTTATTTTTCCACGTTTTCATCTTCCTGCTCTCTCAGCAGCAACCTTTCTTCAGCCAGACTTCCAGGGGAGGCAGAGGATGTGTGATCCTGCTACAAATCCCCTTCCGTAACCCCTTGCACGGAGGCACTCACGGGAAATAGGGCACAAAAATGCAGGAAACAAAGATGTGGGGTTTCTTCCCCCTGATTCTCTTGCACCAATTTATTTTCAGTTTTATTATATTGTAATCCTGGAAGAATGGATGTGATGACATTGATGTTTTCCATGCTGGTCCGAACTGGCTTAATTTGGTTTTCAGGGACAATCCACAGGGATTGAAGGAAATGTCCCCAGAGGCACAAAATCTGTAGCCTCCCTCCAGAGATGGGCTTAGGTGTGCTGATGAGGACTGGGAGTGGTGCCTCTGAATATTCATTACTCAATTAAATGTTCAGTGACCACCAGGGCTGGAATTGAACTAATTAGCCATAAAGAAGAAAGAGTCCTGCTATCCCAGGCATTTTGGTTAAGGGGAAAAGTTGTTTAGTAAAATCAATTTGGAAGGTTGCTGTGGCTGAGCACAGGTCTATGAAGAAATGCATTCCTTAAGAGCTGTGGCTCAATGTTCATTTCCTACTCTTTCCTCTTGTTTCAAGAAAAAGGATGAATTAATGACTTGAAGGTGCTTCAGCCTTGGAGGGCTTTTCCAGCCTAAATGATTCCATGATATTCTTGTATTGCCTTCATGAGCATCTCACTCTTTAATTTTAAATAAAAATACTTTTGCCTATTGCTTCCTATCATTCAAAAGTCAGCTATATGAAGGAAAGTCATCTTAGTTTTACCATTTCAAGGGATTCTGAAAACCGCATTTGCCAAGTTTGCAGTGTATGTGTAGATGTGGAAAGGCACCAAACTGTGATTTTTATCTTGATTTTTCTTATTTTTCCCATAAAGGCACTTTGAGTACTCTTTGCATTTTACTTTTACTTGGTGCACTATTTTTTTGTAGTATTTCTATAACGGAAAAAATTCAAGTTATTAGGTTACATGTTATCATTCCTGTGAAATGTTTCCAGGGAGAAAGTGCTTCAGTTGATTTTTAAACTAGCTCATGCCATTGTTTTTATGTCTCCCTGCCCACAGATAGATTTTTCCCACATCTTTAGACAATCTTAGAGCTCCCTAATGTGTTTATGAATGATTTTGACCAGTCTTTGACCATCTTTTTCAAATTTATCTTCATCAACCTGGAACCTGGTTTGTCCGGCAATGGAGATGTGGTGTGCAGATCTAAGTTAAGGTATTGCGGCAAATAAATAAAGCTTGGAATTAAAGCTGACCATTTTTAGGCTGAGTGTTTAAGCCCAGTCTGGCCATTTTTAGGCTGAATGTCTAGGCACAGTCTGGCCATTTTTAGGCTGAGTGTCTAGGCCCAGTCTGACCAGTTTTAGGCTGAGTGTCTAGGCCCAGTCTGGCCAATTTTACGCTGAGTGTCTAGGCCCAGTTTGGCCATTTTTAGGTTGAGTGTCTAGGCCCAGTCTGGCCATTTTTAGGTTGAGTGTCTAGGCCCAGTCTGGCCATTTTTAGGTTGAGTGTCTAGGCCCAGTCTGGCCATTTTTAGGTTGAGTGTCTAGGCCCAGTCTGGCCAATTTTACGCTGAGTGTCTCAGCCCAGTCTGGCCGATTTTAGGCTGAGTGTCTAGGCCCAGTGTGGCCGTTTTTAGGCTGAGTGTCTCAGCCCAGTCTGGCCATTTTTAGGCTGAGTGTCTAGGCCCAGTCTGGCCATTCTAGCTCAGGGTGCAGTCGAGATGGATGATGAGATTTTGGTGATGAGTCTCAGCAGTGTTTTGCTGATTCTCTAGGTGCTGATGCTGTTCTGGTGATCATTAATCCCAGGTCTAAGACATTAGATTAGCCAGCAGTACAAATCTGAGCTGGATCAGGCCCAGGCACATGTAATAACATCTGCTCAAATTAGGCCTCGCTCTGTGGAGTTTATTTCAAATTTGTGTTTTCATATGGGAAGAGAGGTGATCCATTAGATCCAATAGCTGCCAGATTGAGTAACTTCTGTCAGAAGTTGTTACCCTTGTGGAATGTTCTGGACAAATTCTAACAGGAGGAGTGGATTTGTATTGATTCCTGCACCCCACGTGGCTGAACACTGACTGTGCCACAGGGCTGGGCAGCTCTGCTCCATCTGGAGCTCATTTGGAGCCTGGGGGTTTCTTGTGGGTGCTGCTCTAAAAGGAGAAGGACCTGGGGGTGCTGGGGGTGAGAGCTATGGGGGGATTCTGTCCCTGGGCTCAGGTGAGACCCCACCTGCAGAGCTGGCCCAGCACAGGAGGGACCTGGAGCTGCTGCAGAGAGCCCAGGGCAGGCACCAGGATGGGCAGAGGGATGGAGCAGCTCTGCTGGGAGGAAAGGCTGGCACAGCTGGGGCTGCTCACCTGCAGAGGAGAAGCTCTGGGGTGACCAAACTGGGGCCTGAAGGAGCTGATGGGAAAGATGGAGAGACACTCTGTACAAGGGATGGAGTGACAAGGGGGAATGGCTTCCTAGTGCCAGATGGGAAATGTTAGATGGGATATTGGGAAGGACCTGGGAGGGTGGGCAGGCCCTGGCACAGGGTGCCCAGAGCAGCTGGGGCTGCCCCTGCATCCCTGGCAGTGCCCAAGGCCAGGCTGGAGCAGCCTGGGACAGTGGAAGGTGTCCCTGCCATGGCAGGGCTGGCACTAAATGGGATTTCAGGTGCCTTCCGGCCCAGACTCTGTGGAGCTGTGAGAAGTTCTGGCTCTAGTTCTGGGTTCTTCAAAGCATTCCTGAGCTGTTTACGAGTATGGTGATTAGACTTGGAAAAAGAGGTTGGATTGGGCCGTAGAAATCCCCTGGCAACCATGAACATGCCAGGAAAACTTCTGCAAAAGGACCTCCTGTTCCTGCCTCCCTGGCTGGGGGTGGGAAGGCTGTGACAGGGCCCAGGAATCAAGAGGCACCCAGCTGTAGCTCACTTGCTTTATTTTTCTAAATGTTCCTGTCCAAGAACTGGCCACAATTTCCTCCATAATTCACTCAGCTAATAAACTGCTTCAGTGAGATGAAATATGGAATATTTTTCATTTTTTTATAGCTTGTATTTATGCTTTTTCCCCATTTTTCATGTCAGCAGTTGGCTCATAGGTGTTGCTTCTCAACTCTGCCTGCAGGTTACTTCATTCAAAATGTTCACCAGGAAATATCACTTCTTTCCTGACAATTTGATTTAGTTTATAAATTCATGAGATGGAAAAAGAGGATGAAATTTATGGAGATTATTTTTGTTTCATTCCATCCTGTTTGTTCATTTCTGTTCCGAAATGATGTGTTCTCCAGATTTGGGTATTAAGGATTTCATTGAGAAGTAATGAATCAATTTGGTGTCTAATGCTGGTTTTATGCCTTGGATTTAAATTCTCATGTTTTTCGTGTAGGACAAATGTGTAAAGACTGAGGAAGCTATAAAATGGATCAGTTTATTCTTCTACATCTATTTATCAGCACATCAGCAGTGGTTAGGACTTAAGCAGAGCTGTTGCTAAAGATCTTTGCAATTCTCCTTTTTCAGTTTTTTTTTTTAAATTATGTTTTAAAAAAAATTAAAGTTCAGAAAAGCAGGAGATAATTTAGGGTGAAAGTAATAGAGAAAAGTTGTCCTTTAAGAAACTGATTAATTCTTAAGGGTAGGAAATAGGGATAGAGTTGGATATATTTAATTGGTTTTGTACTGTCAACTGGACAAATATCCTAACCTGGTGTTGGTGTTCTTGGTAGAGCTGGAACAGAGGTCCTTGAATTACCTTCAGGGATATGAGAGAGAAATGATGTTTCAATGGCAAAAACTAGGAATTAAACTCCATTTTGAGGTGGGAGTAATTTTTGTGGATTACAATTCTGCTCTGTAATGCCGAGGCCTTTTCAAAATGTGTTTGGGATTTCCTTTTTTACTGGAAATTCTCCTCAGAGTGACTGGATTTTTTCTGAACAGTTCATCTATGACAGTTTAAGTAGTCAGAATAAATTATTCAAATTATGGGGTGTGATCCATTCACATTCCCAGGGTGTCCCTTTACCTTTGCCAATGAAGAACTGCGTGTTTCCCCTAATTATTTCTTCCATATAGTTTTGCAACAGCAAATGTTGTTTCAGTAGCAATGCTCTCTGATTGTCTTCTCCTGATTGATTGTCACAGTCCCAGTAAAGCAGTGCAAGAATCAGAGGATTTGATACATTTTGAGGCTTTTTAAAATCAGTTTTGCTTCAGGGAGTGGGAGGTGATGGTTGCGATTGGTGTCCAGAACTGCAATGTGCTTTCCAAGTGTTTTGGTGTCTCTTTAATTTTGGAGTGTAAACCAGAGCCCAGAGCAGGGTAAATTCAATTCAATTCATGGTAAATCTGGGAGAGGCTGCTCCAAACCAGCTCCCAGGGAAGGTCAGCCTGGCTCTGTTGTCCCATGGAGCTGTCCCAGTCCTGAGAGCTCAGCTTTCCTCTTGTTCCACCAGCAAAGGTGAGACACTGATGTCAGCGAAAATGGATCTTCTGCTTTCTGAGGAGTGGGCTTTTATGTGAGTTCTTTGTCAAATGATGGAGTTCCTGCCCTGCAGCTCAGAATCCATTTGTCCTTCTGCCCTCAGCTCTGGTGAGCTCTCTGGGCAGGTGCTCCCTTCCCAAAATCCCCAGCTCCATTGGTTCTTGGGTGCTGGAGCTGCTCAGTCTGGAATCAGCTTTTTGGACCTGCTGGGGCTCTGCTGAGCCAACTCAACTCTCAAAATTCACCTTTGTTCAGCTGAACCCTGTGTAGGAATCCCAGACTGGTTTAGTTTGAAGGGACCTTAAATCCCATCCAGTGCCACCCCTGCCATGGCAGGGACACCTTCCACTGTCCCAGGCTGCTCCAAGCCCCAAAGTCCAGCCTGGCCTTGGCACTGCCAGGGATCCAGGGGCAGCCCCAGCTGCTCTGGGCACCCTGTGCCAGGGCCTGCCCACCCTGCCAGGGAGGATTTTCATTCCAGTGTCCCACCTGAATAGTTGGAGCCATGTAATTTCTTTCCCAAGTCCAGTTAACACCAGGAGAGATGTTCAGCAGTGTGATGGGGCCCCAGACTGATCTCCTTCTGAGTCTCCTGTGGCAAAAGAATTCCCCACCATACCTTGTTGGGAAATGAAGTGTTTTATTAAAATGGACAAAACTGCACTAAAAATGAGAGCTCACAGTGCCCAAGGGCTGTGGAGGTGCTGAGAAGGGAAGGTTTGCACACAGACCTCGTTGCAGTACCCAGTGAGCAGGAGGTACAGGGTGGTGTCCAGGCACAGGGCCCCTCCCTGCTGCCAGGTGTAACTGTGTAGTGGGGCTTGGTGGAAGGTGTCCCTGCCCATGGCAGTGGGGTGGAAAGAGAAGAGGGTCTTTGAGGTGCCTTCCAGCCCAAACCATTCTGGGATTCTGGGATTTAAACCTCTCTAAAATAGTTGTCTGTATTGTTTCTCGTCTTATCAAATGTGGTGTTGTAGTCGAGGGGAGGAAAAGCCCCCCAGATTCTTGAAAGTAACCCATGAGCTTTGTTCTGATAGTCCTTGATCAAGAGCTGGAAAGAGAAAACTTGCTTTTGGAGACTGTAACATGTTTCTTAAAGAAATGCAGTTTTGCTGTTGCTGGGTTTTACAGCTGACTCACCCAAACCAGGGGAGCAAATCTCGAGTGGGGCGGATGTCCTGGTGATGTTTCCTTTGTGTGCTGCTGCAGTCCTGCTCTGCTGCCCAATTACACATCCATAATCAAAGAAAACCACTAATAAATCCTTATTGGGAAAGCATCTTGCTAGCTTTTCCCTGATTTGCCTATTTGCTTAGATTTAAATGCACAACAAAATAAATCTCCCTCTGTTTAGAGCCCATGACTCTAACACTTCTCTCTGACTTGCCAGCCTGGTCTGCCTTGTGTCTCCCTGATTTTGAAACTGCTCGAAGGCAGCTTTTTCTGTTTAAATGGAACTAAAGCAAAGCATATTGCCAGTTGGGGAAAAAAAAGGTCCAGGTGGAACTTCCTGGGCATCAGTTGCTGCCTGTTCCTGTGGTGCCGTTGCTGGTCAGAGCAGAGCCTGGTCCATGCCCAGGGAGAAGCTGTGGGCTCTCCTCCCTGGGCGTATTCCAGACCCATCTGCACACAATGCTGTGCCCTGGGCAATGGGATGGCCCTGCTGGAGCAGGGAGGGGACACCAGGTGCCCACTGAGCTCCTTTCAGCTTTGACCCATCCTGGAATCCTGTGTCTCTTCAGGAGGCACCTGAGAATCTTGGCAAGTCTGTCCCCCAGGACAAAATTCCCATTACTTTTTTGAGATGTTTCTGTAATCCAGGCAGGCTTTTGAAAAATTACTTCCTTCCAAGGAAACCTCACCTAAATTTCCATTTAAAGTGATGATATAACCCCAGTCCCTTTTCACACCCGGCTGAGCAGGTATGGCTTTGCATTTCCCATTCTTCAAGGTGTGTCTGGATGTGGCACTGGGAGCATGGATCTGGACCAGATGAGTAATGAGCTGTCCTCAATGTTTTCATAACCCTTCGAACTCTTTCCCCCAAAAAGGGGGAGGGGAAGCAGAAAACATGACTTTATAATGGTCATTTCCAGCTTCCTTTATTTGTACTAATTTTATTTTGATCTTAAAATGGTGGCTAACTGCTTAGTAATTCATGGAGCATATGTTTCTCCTTCATATTCCCTCTGTTTTTAAGCAGATGGCTCCAAAACATCAGAATTTTTCCCTTTATTCCAACTTTGAATCACTAATAAGGATCACACTTAAGTTATTGCTTGTTTTGAACAGCAGAGTGCTTGGAACACTAAATGATTCAATAAATGATGGATTTCAAAGCCCTGCTTAGCTCAAACATAAATTTCATTTGTTGGTTTATTTTGTTACACAGTCTCATGTGAAAGCTCCTTGTATCCTTTCAGATTTTCAAAGTCATGCTAATCAAGCCAAATGTTCTGCTCTGTGGCTCTGAGAGATTTTTCCTCCTTTATTCAAGCATCATTTTTCATCATTACTCTGCCTTTCCACATTTTTATCCTATTGACACAATTGTTTAGGAACACAGAGCCTGATTAAAATAAATCATTAAGTCTGGACCTCCTGGCTATCTCAAAGTTATACCATTACCCCAATCCTAGGGATCATTTTCTCCTTCTGTTAAGCCCATTTTTTTTTTCTTGAGGTGTTTGGGGGAGTTGTTGGAGGCACAAGAATCTCAGAGGGTTTAACAAGGCCGGGTGCTGATGCTCCACCTGGGATGGATCCAGGCTGGGGATGAGCAGCTGGAGCAGCCCTGGGGAAGGCCCTGGGGGTGCTGGGGGTGAGAGCTGGGAGCCAGAACCCCCCCGTGTCCTGGGCTGAGCCCCAGCGTGGGCAGCAGGGGAGGGGGGGATTCTGCCCCTGTGCCCCTGGGCTCAGGTGAGACCCCACCTGCAGAGCTGCCCCAGCCCTGGGGCCAGCACAGGAGGGACCTGGAGCTGCTGCACAGAGCCCAGGGCAGGCACCAGGATGGGCAGAGGGATGGAGCAGCTCTGCTGGGAGGAAAGGCTGGCACAGCTGGGGCTGCTCACCTGGAGAGGAGAAGGCTCCAGGAGAGCTCAGAGCCCCTTGCAGGGCCTAAAGGGGCTCCAGGAGAGCTGGAGAGGGACTGGGGACAAGGGATGGAGGGACAGGACACAGGGAATGGCTCCCACTGCCAGAGGGGAAATTTAGATGGGATATTGGGAAGGAATTGTTCCTTTTGAGGGAGGTGAGGCCCTGGCACAGGGTGCCCAGAGCAGCTGGGGCTGCCCCTGGATCCCTGGCAGTGCCCAAGGCCAGGCTGGAGCAGCCTGGGACAGTGGAAGGTGTCCCTGCCCATGGAGGTACATAATCTCTGAGTTCCTTTCCAACCCAAACCATTCCATGATCTGTGAACACTTTACTAAGTTTTTGCCCAAATATATCTCAGTTCTGTTCAGAAGAATAATTATGCGTTTCTGCTACCAGGCATAAAATTTTATTTCTCAGGATGGTTTATGAACCCAATGAAAAGCCTGGCACATGTTGCTTCTGAAATGCACTGCTGAGCATTCATGTTGGGCCCATTATTTTGTCACTTTCACAACAGGGTGAAGTTTAAAAGAGCAGTTCTGTGACAAATTATCTTCCATGCAAGGAATTAATAGTTTTTAGAAAGGCCATCCCAGAGGAAAGCAGCAGCAGAGAGAACCACCTCACTTTTCAAGTGTGGCTGCGTGTTTTGAGAGTTTTTGTTTCTTTTCCTTTTATTTTTCTTTTTTTTTTTTTTTTTTTGGTTACTGATCCTGTTTCCCCTCACGTGCAGCTCCACACCCTCTGTTTGATGCATCCAAGTTTTTCCATTAGTTCCTCCCTGCATACAAAGGGCTGGGAGAGAGGATGCAGTGCTGGCCTGAGATGGGGCCCATGGGCTCAATCTTCCCCCATCTGGGGTTTTTGGTGGATAATCCTCAAGTCTGATGAGGAGAAGAAAGCTCAGGGTGGCCTTTCTGGTTCTCCACAGCTCCCTGACATGAGGAGGCAGCTGTGGGGACAGAACAAGGGGAAATGGCCTCAGTCTGTGCCAGTGCTGAGTTTGAATATTGGGGAAATTCCTCCCTGAAAGGGTTGTTCAGCCCTGGCACAGCTGCCCAGGGTGGTGGCAAATCCACCCATCCCTGGAGGAATGTCACAGCCAGGTGGATGTGACACTTGGGGACGTGGGTCAGTGGTGGCCTTGGCAGTGCTGAGTTAACAGTTGAGCTCAATGGTCCCAGAGGTCTCTTGCAGCATTAATGATCTGTGATTTGTTGTTGCTCCCTCTGTTAACACCTTTGTGTCTCATTCCTTTTACAAACAAAAATCTTAGTCCCTTTGGGGACTTTTTTGGGAATGATGATCCCTCACTGCAATTAACTGTTGAATGTCCTAATTCCTTTCTAAGTTTTGTGGCCTGGGAGGTGCTCTTCCTATCTGTCAAAGGTCACTTTTTCTCTATTTCCCTTTCAGAATTAGCTCTGCTTGCCCCACAGGTCAGAGATCCCTGGGGAATCCCTTTCTGGCTTTCTCTGGGTCTCCTGGGGGGCTCCCCAGCCCTGGAAGTGTCCAAGGCCAGGTTGGATGGGGCTTGGAGCAACCTGGGACAGTGGAAGGTGTCCATGGAAGAGGGTGGAACAAGAGGAGGGTCCTTTCCAACCCAAACCACTCCATGATGTGGTTGCTGTACAGAACAAGAGGCATATCCCTTCTTCCAGATCCTTCAGGAACTAATTTGAGGCAAAATTTGAATTGTCTGTCTTTTAGGTTTAGATTCTTTTGTAAACTATATCTCACCAGATAGTAAAAAGTTTCCCAGTGAGGAAAGAAAGAGGGTCACCAAATGGTTGATATTTATGGTGTAATTTTCTACACACCCAAGTTGCCCCCCCCCATTGGCTTTATGTGGGAAAGAAAAGGTTTAGTTTTTTGTTTGGCTTTCTAAGTCAGGTAAGTGAAAGCCCATTTGTTGTTACATATTTACTAAAGGAATTTTCTGGTGTTTATTTTTACCCTTGACATTTTTAGAGTATACATTAAGCCTAGTGTGTGTGTATGTGTATATATATGTGTATATATATATATGTGTGTATATATATATATATAAATATATATATATATAATGACCTTTTTAGAATATTTAACATTGAACATCGAGCCTGTTTGAACAGGCTAATATTGAACATTAAACCTATTTCTCTGTGGGACCCCACACCCCCAATGGGCTGTCAGCATCCATCTCTCCAAGGGGAATGTCCTTGGAACCATTCCTTCCCTTCCCTTGTCCTTGCCTTCCCTTGGCCATGAAGGATTGCAGTTCATTTTTCCCACTCCTCTGTTAAAAGCAAAGCTCTGGTCAAGAAAATCTTGTGGTTCCAGCTGGATTTTTCCAGCCTGGGCATACCAGGATGTGCATTTCCCTCTAAGCTGTGTGTGCAGCAGGACAGGGGAGCTCTTTGCTGGGGATCCACAGGCTGGGCTCATCCCTCCAGGATTTTGGGAGGGATTTCCTGCTCCACCTCCACCTGCCATGAGATGCTGAGGGGCTCCCTGGGTTATTAGAACCCTTTCAAATCCCATCAGTATCAGCTCATAATGTTTTAAGGTGTTAAATTTGTCAAGTGACCATCTGGGGTTTGTTTCATGCTTTTGTTCAGCATTAATGCTCCTGCTGAAGCCCCTCCAGGCTCTTAATTAATCTCACCAGTGAGAAACCATTTCTCCTGAAGGTGAGTTGTCACCATGGGTGTTTATTCCTCCCACCTTTGCCACAGGGGGCTCTGGTTTTTTAAGGATCTCTGGCTGAGAGGAGCTGAAAGGGAAGGATATGCTGCTTTTCTTTGGTGGTGTAGCTTGAGGGTGGGCCTGAAGGATGATGCTGTCTATTAAAAAAAAAAAAAGGACAAAAAAAAAAAGAAGAAAGGACAAAAAATTAAATAAAAAAGCTTGGTAACAGTGGAATGAAAAATGAAAAATGTATTTACATAAGAAGAATTCCTAGAATCATTAAGATGGAGGAATAGCTCCTTGTTTAATCAGTGTTCTCACAGAGCTCTCAGGTTATTGAGATATTATTTTTCCCCCTTGGAATGTCATATGAGACCAGTTCAAACAGCTTCCTGCTATTCCATTTATTTTATTAACAACATCTCAGGCAAACCATGGGTTTTGATCTGTGGAACTCCGTAAAAGGCACTTGTAAAGCACCTTTCTTTGCCCAGGCTCTGCCCCTGGAGCACTGGCTCTTTGTTCAGGTCCCTGGGGACCAGGGCTGGTTGGATATTAAGTGTTAAAGATCTGGCAGTGCTATTTCTTGCCTGTTGTTAAGCTCTCTCATGCATTATTTATCAAACAGCAGGTGAAGACTTCAACCTTTTTATGATAATTGATAGTGGTTAGAATACAAGATTACAAACAGCTCCTGAGCACCAGTAAATGCCAGCACGGGAGGTGGATTGGCAGGACGTGCTTTTCATCGTTAATTCAAAATATATGAACTTTGTTGGGCCTCACTGGGTCAGTGTGGAGGGGGAGAGGAGAAACAGGTGATAAAATTGGACATAAATAGCTTTGTGTGGGTTTCTGCCTGCTTGGGTCGTGCAGTGCTCATGCAAGCTTCAGTGTGGGGTGACAGAATTAAAGACACCTCCTGTGAGCTCACACCCTGTTCTGGATGATTCTTGTGCTTCCCTGGACCCCAGGATCCTCAGGAAACTGTTCCCTCCATCACCAGGGGGGGTTTAGGTTGTTTTAACTTGGGGTACAAGTAGAATTATCCCTATAATTAGAATTAATTCTAATAAGCCAGCTGCTCTGGGCACTTGCTTTGCTTGTGCCAGGTTTTCCCCAAGTCCTTGGCATGGTTGATGCCTGCTTGGAGTTCAGGTGAGTTCCAAAAAAGGTGCTGGAAAGTTGTACTCCTGGTTTAGTAAGGTTAAGCCCAACTTAAGTTAGTAAATTTTACCTGTTATAACCAGACAAGCAATTGGGTGGTTGAGAAGTGTGAAATTTAGGATTTTTGCCTTTTAGTATCAACTGGATTAAAAAATAACAAACAGAGAGGAGACAGAGGCAAGGAAAAAAAAATAAACCATGAGTTGTTAATTCAGTTTGATAGAGCTGAAGCAGCTCCATATTGATGGCTCATTATTTTTAAATTGACTAAGGGTTTCCTTTCATTAATTCTTTATTCTGCAGACAGATGGGAAACAGTGGCTGCTTTTTTTCAAGGGCAATTTCACCCAACTGACAGCACATTGGAGCTTTGGGTTGGGATTTTTTTTACTGTTGAAATATGACATGGCATAGATTAAAAAAAAAAACAACAAAAGGGAAGATTCTTTAATTAAAATGTGCTGCCTCGGTTTTGTTTAATTGTTTTTATAATTAGTGCCATGATCTCTGTTAATTTTCAGCTATCTGAAAACATGCCTGGTGGGTGTCAGATGTCTCTGCTGGGTTAGTAAACATTAAAATACATTAAAACCACACATTTGCTCTCCCTTCAGTACTGATTTGCACCATCCTTCTCATTCAGCAGCCAGGCAGAGCCCTGAACGTTTTGATATTATTTTTATCAGCTCTAATTAGCCCTTAAGCATAACGAGCATCCATGGAGTAGCTCTGTGAATTCTGAGTTTTAGATGTTGGGCTAATTTTGGGTTGTGAGTGCTGTCTGTGAGGCTAAACCCAGAAATGGAGAAGGAGGGAAAAGCTGTGAGCCGAGCTAAGCCTCCCACCCTTCCCTGCCTCATCCCATCAAAGCCATCAGGGACTCAGGGAAGCAGAACACGCTCCCAGCTCCAGCCAAAATACAAACCTTGCTGTTAGGTGGGTGCAGGGATGAGCCTGAAAAGTGCTGAATAAATGATCAAGTTGCTGAAACCTCGCAGTGTTCATTGCCCCAGTCATCACCAGCATTATTAACGAACAGTCCTACCCCATTGTTGGTACAGCACTTCTAAAGTTGAATATCCCACTTCTAAAAGAATATATTTTATGGGGATTTTTGAAGGAATGTGAGCTGGGACATCTGAGTGGTTTTAGATAATGCAATTTATTTTTCTTATCTTCTACATAGGCAGGAAGGGTGAGTTCAGCTCACATCTTCACCACATCGCTCAGAAGGTCACAAGACTTCTACTTTCAAGACCTTTAAGGATTTATTGACCAATAAAACACTGCCAACAAGGATATTTATGTTTTTGACCCAGTCCTTAAATATTTCATCTTATGGACCCATGCTAGTGTAAGATTTCTTAGCCAATCATGTTATGACACACAAACCTACAGTACTGAATTCTAAACTGCTTGTTTACCTCTGTACTTGCTTTTATTTTTCTATATATTTAACTCTAAACCTCTAAACTTTCCTCTTCTTAGTGTAACATGTCTCTGCTTTAAACTATAAATCCACATTCTCACTTCTAGCACCTAAGGTTTGGAAGCCTTTTCCAAGGTCTCAGATCAAATCCTGTGTTTAATTCTAAGCTTTGGCTTGCAGGTCTAAAGTTCTGAGAGTTCCCTGCATTTTGGATTCCAACAACATTTGACTTGTAAAGGAAGTATCCTGCTTTTAAAGGAGAATATTCCCCTTCTGAAAGAAAGCTTGGGTTCCTTCTCCCCGTGGTGGGAATCCAGGCATGCTGGGCTGCTGTTCTCCACAGTGAGAGCAGATTTTCCCTGAGACCTTAAGGCAGCACAAGCCTGGACATCTCATTTCTCAGCCTCTGCTTGATGAAACAGAAAAGCGGAGTTTCAGAGCATTTCTGATTAAATCAGAGGTTGTAGGTGATGGTCATTGGGCTGAACTCCTCTCCAGGACTTGGATTAATTTGACTTTCTGAGTTTTGGCCCACAGGACCATGCAGGTGTTCCCCACTGCTCTGCTAATGCCAGGCACACCCTTGTTATCCCATGGCACCCTGTGTCAGTGCTCCTGAACAACATCCCACTTCTAGCAGGGATGCAGGGAGGTACTGGAGGAAAACTGGGCCTGCCATGAGCCTCAGTGTTTGCCCTGATTATGCTCAATGCCTGCAAAGCTTTTCATCTCTAGAGGAAAGAGGGGCTCTGCAGCATATAGGTGATAATAATGTATAATTTATATAATCTAGGTGGTGTCCAGCCCCTTCCCAGTCAAGGACACTGCGTTTCCAACCCATTCCCAGGCCTGGATCTGTGTGTTTACACGTGGCTGATGCAGGGATTTCTTCCTGGTTGCATTTTGAGACCTGAGCTCACTCGCTCTTAATCCATTTAATGTTCATCCAGCTTATTTTCATAGTTTCATAATCAGCTTATGTGATACGAGGCCATGGATATTTAAACTTAGGAAGTTGCATTCCCTCTGCTCTCCAGGCTTGTAATTTCATTACAAATAACCAATTTCATGTACTTTTTTCCCCATTGTCCCACGTTAATAGGTGTATTTTACTCCTGTAGCATGCATTTGGTCTCCTCTGTCTGCTTGCATTGTTTTGCCTGGGATCAGCCTCCAGCTGATGTGTGTATTTACTGGGATTAAAGAATGGCACAGTGTTTGCTTTCCCTGTTTCAGGACTGTTGCCAAGGGATCTGAGCACTCTTGGCTCTTCCAGGAGACATCCACGTGCTGCGACCAGAGGCACAGAACTGTCAACACTGGTTTGGCTTGTCCTCTGTTGCAGTGCCAGTAACCAGGGTTTCAGCAGCATCTTGTGGCTTAAATCACCTTTTTCCTGCTGGAAAATGGATGTTTTTATAATCAGTGCTTCTGACCTTTCTGTCCTTTGGACAGAGATGTTTTGCTATGCCAGCTCTGATTTTTGGGTCTCTATGAAACATAACAATGGAGGATCTTAGAGCAGCTTCCAGGGACTTGACTTGGTCAGTCACAGGTTTCTCCTCAGGCCTTTTGTTTCTCTGGTGTTATCAACTTTCCCTCTGTCTCACACCTGGGAGACCCCACCTGCAGAGCTGCCCCAGCCCTGGGGCCAGCACAGGAGGGACCTGGAGCTGCTGCAGAGAGCCCAGGGCAGGCACCAGGATGGGCAGAGGGATGGAGCAGCTCTGCTGGGAGGAAAGGCTGGCACAGCTGGGGCTGCTCACCTGGAGAGGAGAAGCTCTGGGATGACCAAACTGGGGCCTTGCAGGGCCTGAAGGGGCTGACAGGAAAGATGGAGAGGGACTTGGGACAAAGGGTGGAGGGACAGGACACAGGGAATGGCTCCCAGTGCCAGAGGGACAGGGTTAGGTTGGATACTGGGAAGGAATTGTTCCCTGTGATGAGGATGATGGGGCAGTGGCACAGATTTCCCAGAGAGGCTGTGGCTGCCCCTGGATATGTCCAAGACCAGGATGGGGCTTGGAGCTGCCTGAGACAGTGGAAGGTGTCCCTGCCCATGGCAAGGATTGGCACTGGATGGTTCTTTCCAACCCAAAGTTATGATTCTATAATTTCTGTTAGTGTTCAATGGCTTCTCTTTCTGGAATGTTTGCTTTGCCTGATCAAATTATTTTGTTTGAGGTTTTTTTTTGGTTGGTATCTCCATTGAGAGTTACATGCCTGTGTAACCTTAAAATTAATGGAAAATATATCGTAGTCTCTTGATGAGGGGAAACTTAATTACCCCCCTATAACACTTTTTTTTTTTTTTTCTGTTAAGAACATCATGACAACCTTAGCAGGTGTCATCATTTCCCTGTGGTGAGGCCTTGCTTCATCTCATTTATCCCCAGAAACCACTGATTGAAGCCAGTGTGTTAGAGTGGTGTTACAGCTGATGGGAAAGAGGAACCAAACTGCCCCAGGGTCTGATCCAGGGGCTGTGTGCCAGGGTATCCTGGCCAGGAGTGGGCACATGCAGAGGGAGCAGGCAGGACAGTCAGTGGGTGTGATGGATGGAGCTGCAGCAGTGGCACAGGATGTATATCATGGGAAAACCTTTGAGCTGTGGAATTGTTGTTTTTTTCCTTAATGGTTTCCACTGCGGTTCTTGTTTGGTTTGGTTTTGGGTTTTTCGTAAAAATGTGAAATGCTGGACTGGTGCTTTCATAGAATGTGATGGCAGTTCCAGGTGGGAATGGCTTTCTTGGAGCCCAGCATATTTCCATGATGGTTGAGCTGCCCACCCCAGGAGGTGTCTGTGTTTTAGGTGCTGACCCTGCAGAAGATTCTTCTCCCTTTTCTTCCGCTATCTGGGAACTGGCATCCCTTGGCACTGCTTCAGCCAGAGTGACAGGGGTTTGGGGTTCTGTCACATCTGGGGCTCTTCCAAAGGTAGTGGTGGTTTTCCCTCTCTCTGACAGAGGAATCTTTCAAACACTTTGTAGTGCATTAATGTTTTAGTGATCCCCATGTTAATCAGTCTTTTTAGGAGTCTTCCATAGAGTTTATTTTGAGTAGAGGTGGACTTCCAGATGTTAGCAAACAGCCAAGTGAAGGATTGCTGGAGCTGGTTCTGCTCAGGAAGCAGCATGGGGTGGTGCTTCTTCCCAGGGATTTGCAGCACAGATGTTGCCTCATTCCTTTATCCTTGGCCTATTCTCAAAGCCCCAATTTGAGAGGCGCATTTGAAATGCTCTTCCTCACCCTGAGGAGCAATCCAGGCTGTGCTGAAGGTCAGATGAGGTTTGAGGGTGCATCTTCTGTGGGTGCTTAAGGAAGACCTTCCCAGTCATCAGGGAAGGGACAGCCATGTAGTCAAGCGTGTTGATTCCTGACAAAACACTGCCCCATCTCCAGCTGTGTTCATGCAGGTAATTTCCACCTGGAGACAAGGAAAAACTTCTGGTTTTGGCCAGCAAGCCCTCAGAATGACCTCAGTGGTCATTCATTTAACACCTGAATACCCAAAAGAGGGGGCAAAAAAGAGAGAAAAATTAAAAGAAATAAAGAAAGGGTGTAGCACACTTTTTGATGTTAAATTAATAATCATGATGGGGGAAACAAACGAAAAAGAGAACTTGTACTTTGAATTCAAAGCAAGATCATCAATACAGAAATGGACATTTTGCAGCTGAAATCAAGAGCTGTGCCTGGAACTCAGAGTTGACAGGTCATTAGTATGGCAGTAGGAAGTTGGTGATGTTCCAGCCTTTAAATCCCTGCTGTGCTAAGTGGGTCTTTCTGCCCTCTTGGAAAAACTCCTCTTCCTTTCTGATTTGTACATGCTTGAAGGCTGAGAGACCTTTGGTGTTGTTTCATGCCTGCAAGGACAAAGTTCATTCCCAGCTGCTTGTAATACAGTTCACTTTCTCTCTATTAATCTAAATCAATCAATTACCCTAACTTCCTTTATGAGAAATATTTATGCCTACTCAGAGCAGAATCAGTTAAAATTGATTGCATTGTAATTGGATCCAGCATGAAATATTTTGTTTCTTCCTGGTAAGAGCATGGGGGGAAATGTTGTCTGTGGCAGTATTTAAATATCATTTCAGGTAGAGAAGAACAATTTTGGAGCTGCTGACTGTACTGGTTGTCTTGAGCCCCTTTTCTTAGAGAAATGGGGTGGTTTGGCACAGAGGACTTGGGTTCAAGCCTGAAATTGCTACCTTTGTGTGACCTATCTACTATTCCAGCAGAGAACTGGGCATTACTGCTTGGAAGCTGTTTAGCCCAAGATTTGTCTGGTTGGAAATATTCTCTTGGTGAATTGTGAGGGGTGTTGGGTGCGGGACACACTGGAATGAGAGTTACCTGTGGGATCTTCAAAACTGCTCTTACTGAGCTCCCAAAAATCAGTGAGGCTGCTGAGGGGACAGCCAGCTTGTTGTGTGAGGAGAGACACCTTATTGCTCTTTAACTCTCTGAAAGATGGGGGTCAATCTCTTCCCTTAAGAAACTGGAGATGGGATGAGAGGAAATGGCCTCAACTTGTGCCACGGGAGGCTCAGATTGGATATCAAGGAAAATTTCTACATGGAGAGAGTGGTCAAGCATTGGAATGGGCTGTTCAGGGAGGTGGCAGAGTCCCCATCCCTGGAAATGTTCAAAAAACTTGTGGATGTGGCACTTATGGATGTGGACTAGTGGTGATAGTGGTGGTGCTGGTTCTTGGCTGGATTTCAGTTTATTAGAAGTCTTTTCCAACTGTCTTCTGCTTTCTTTTTCCCTTTTTCATCTCTCTAAAGTTGCCAGGCAAATTATTGGCCAGCTTGATGTAGCTTGTTGTGTGAGGAGAGACACCTTATTGCTCTTTAACTCTCTGAAAGGAAAGGGGAACCAGATGGGGTTCATCTCTTCCCTTAAGAAACTGGAGACAGGGTGAGAGGAAATGGCCTCAACTTGTGCCAACTTGTGGGAGGCTCAGATTGGATATCAAGGAAAATTTCTACATGGAGAGAGTGGTCAAGCATTGGAATGGGCTGTTCAGGGAGGTGGTGGAGTCCCCATCCCTGGAAATGTTCAAAAAACTTGTGGATGTGGCACTTGTGGACATGGACTAGTGGTGACAGTGGTGCTGCTGGTTCTTGGTTGGATTTCAGTTAATTAAAAGTCTTTTCCAACCCTATTTTTTTCCCTTTTTCATCTCTGTAAAGTTGCCAGGCAAATTATTGGTCAGCTTGATGTAGTTTGAAGATTACATGTGGTATTGTTCCCACTGAAGTCTGTTTTCCCAAATAAAACAGGGTGAGAAGCAGAAGGTGAATAACCTGCTTAGCGGTGCCTCCAAGGTTTTTTATGGAGTTTCATGTCTCCTTTTAATAGCTGCTGTTTCAGATGTATTTCACTTCAGCCAAAATGGCATTTATGGTTAGAAGTCTGGAGGGAACCTGAGGAATGAATGCTTTCGACAAATGAGCAATTTGAGGGAATTCATCTTCTGTGGAGGAAATACAGGGATAGGGTAGAATTGGATTAACTTCAGGTAGAAAACAAGGAAGAAGTGCTGTGGGATGTAAGATATTATTCCAATTAGACCAGCCAAGCAACCAGACCAAGACCAAATATGCAGATTTTTGTACTAATGCTTGAATTCTTGAAAACTACGGCAGCGTGGTGAGATCTGTGTGCTGTGGACATCTGGAGCTCTTGTTGGAACAGATGCATCACAGATGTGCTGGAAGGCAGGGAACCAGTGGGAACTGTACAGCAGCAGCAAATGAGAGTAACGAGGGTTGTTTGCACTAAAGCCCTAAAGGAAGCACAGATTTATAAAAGGACAAGAATCACAGAAGCCCAGACTGGTTTGGGTTGGAAGGGATCTTAAAAGCCATGTTGTTCCACCCCCTGCCATGGGCTGGGACACCTTCCACTATCCCAGGCTGCTCCAAGCCTTGTCCAGCCCGGGCTTGGACTCTTCCAGGCATGGGGCAAAGAAGACAGAAATGTCTCTGTTATCTCCATAGGCAGAAGGGTCATGTCTGAAAGGGACAAATTGGATATTTGAGCCCTCCCTGCCAGTTGGGCAGCCAAGGCTTGGTGTCTAATTCAAGTGGAAATTATTGATATGTCATGTTTTAACACTGATTTAAATGAACTCTTTCATGGTGCCCTTGCAGAAGCAAATACTGAATGAGGTCTGTATGGTAATAAGTGGTAAGAAAAGCTCTGGCTTTTGGGGTGACCTAATTGTTGCCATCTAGGACTTGAAGGAGCCAACAAGAAACATGGAGAGGGATTATTTCCAAGGGCCTGGAATGCCAGCACACAGGAAATGGCTTCCCACTGCCAGAGGGCAGGGATAAATGGGATATTTTGGGAAGGAATTCCTCCCTGTGAGGGTGGGCAGGCCCTGGCACAGGGTGCTCAGAGCAGCTGTGGCTGCCCCTGGATCCCTGGCAGTGCCCAAGGCCAGGCTGGACAGGATTGGAACCTTCCAGTAAAGAGGGAAAGCTTGGAGCTGATGGAAGCTGATGGCTCCCTTAGAGCTGTTAAATGCACCACACAAAAAATATCTTCAGCCTCCTTGGAAAGAGGTAGAGAAGGAAGAAAGCTGGAAGGAATAGAGAGAGACTCTACTCAGCTTGGAAAATAAAACCAGCTCATGATTGAGTTTGATGCTGCTGGGATGGATTTTAAAAGTATCTTACAAGAAGAAGGCTCCTAACTCTCAGAGGATGCAAATGTACTGAAATAAAACTCTAAGTAGGAGCAGTTGTAGTGCATGGGAGTATGTATGGGAAATTTCTGCTGGGATTGAGCAGAGTGTCGCAGCAAGTTTGTAGCAATAACAAGATAAAGCCAAATAATCCTAGGTGCCATAGCCAGGCCTGAGGATTACACCAATAAATGTATAAATCCAGGATAATTGTGCCCCAGAACCACCTGCCAGTCCCTTCCTTATGGTGAAATCAATGCTTCTGGCAAGCTTCCTTCTTCCTTTCTGCCTGCCACGAAAATGAACTGGTTGTTGGATCAGAACAAGCACCCTGCTGTCTTTGGGGACAATGTGGGGAGCTGCCACAGCTGGTACTCAGTTTTTAGCTCTGAATAAACAACAAGCAATTGGCTGTTAAATATATAAAATATCCAAGTGTCTACAGTATCTTTTAACTTGACAAAGAGTGTGGAGTTGGAGTCATTAGCTGAGCATCTCTGGTGCAATAATGGAATTTGTGTTAGGGTTTGATATTCTTTACTGTCTGGGTAAAATAACTGCATCTGTAGGGCATTAGTTTATTCATTAATAGGAGAGCAAAGGTGCTCTGCACACTTTACAGCTGCTTATTTCCAGGGATTTCCCTGCAGTGAGCCCTGGCCACAGTGTTCTGGGTGGATTCCAGACCCAAGGTGGGGCAGATTTTGTGTTTTCCACGAGGAACACCCCTGTACTTGAGCAAAAATAAGGTTATGGGAATTCAGGGCCAGGTTTGATGGGGCTTGGAGCATGCTTGGATAGTGGAAGATGCTCTTGATCATGGCAGGGGGTGGAACTGGATGGAATTTAAGGTTCCTTCCAATCCAAACCAGTCTGGGATTAAAGTAAAATGTATTAATAATTCTAATAATGAAGAAGAAAAAGTGAGAGAGGAATAACCCCCAAGTCTTGTTAATATTTTTTAATTCCCATGTTCTCATAATGATTGCCAAACCCAAATTGCTCTTTAGAGATATCATCTCCCAGCAAGCCTGATAGAATTCCCCTGGATAACAGAGCTGGCCACTCCAGCAGACTCCAGAGTGCCACTGCCACCAAATCCCCCCTTTCTGTGCCTTTATTTTCATTATTTGTTATAAATGGCCTGGAGTCAGAGTAGCTCTGCTTCAGCCCAGCCTGCAGGAGCTGTGGAATTTCAGCAGTTCATTATTTCAATTAACATATTCAAGCATTCCTTCCTTCAGTTTACTCTAGCAGAGGTCTCAGATGATGAGATTACCAGTCAGAAACTGTATTATAACTTCCTCATGTGCCATTCAATCAAATTATGGAACTTTATTTGCTTAAACGTTGATTTTTCTTCTTCTTCTGGAATGTATTTTTCAGGTCAGTTCTAAATTGAGCAAATCCTTTCAGCTTTGCAGAGCTGATTGAGAGTTTTTCTGTCCAACATCTGCATGTGGAAGCAACTTTGTGCCCAAATCCCCAAATGTCCATTAGGAAAATAGCTTTTCATGGCACATTACGAGTGCTACTCCACCACCAGGCTGTTTTCATTATTCAATATTTATATGAATTTGTGTTTGAAGTGTTGTATCCAGTGCACTGAAAAGCCAGCTTGAGAGTTTTTGCCCACTTCTTATCACATCCCATCCCTCTTTTCTGAAAATCAGGCTGACTCTGTTGTTCTAAATGGTGATGTCTTCCCAAGCTGGAGGCATGATTGCCTTCCATTACTAGGAAAATGTTTGGGAGTGAAGACACTGATTTATCTTAGAAGGAATCAAGCTTGTTCCTAGCTCCATTTGGGATATGACAGGTATCTGTCACCAGCAGCAGGGCTTGTGAATGCTTCAGCTGAAACCCATTTTTTATTTGCACTTCCCACCATTTAGCTGCTCCCTTGTGCCCCGAGCTGGAATTGCTGTCGTTAAGGGTTCATTAAAGGCTCCTCGCAGCTGAATTGTTTGGGGGTGTGCAAAGATCAGTTTGACTGCTGCGGTTCACTTCCATTAAATCAGGCTTCAGGAGGAAAAATGCCCAGGTCAGAAGGGAAGTGTGGGTTGGGATGATGTCAGAACAGCAGTGATGGGAGAGGATGAGGTTGGAGAGCAGCAGAGCATCAGCAGGAGTTGGCACCAAGAGGCCCAGGGTTGATGCCACAGTGGGAGCCCATGAAGAGGCCAGGAGCAGTCCAGGGACACCCTGGGAAGCCCAGGCAAGGGCCTCAGTGGTGTTTCCATCACCCCTGCTGGCATCTCCCTCAAATTGAGCTGTGTTTAATGTCCCAAATCCCACAGATTCAACCATCCAGGAAAGGCAAAGAGGAAAGCTTCAAGTTAGGTAAGAGAGATCCACAATATCTGTGGAAGGGAATGTGAAGAAGGAAGTTTGATGTGCTGGCACAGGGGGAGCAGCAGCAAGACCAGGAATGGCACAACCAAATTGTCTTTGTACCCTCAGTATATGGACAGAAGAGGCAAAATCTTGAGCCTAAGAAAATTTTTGTTCCTAAATCCTTTTGCTAATTATATGTTTAGAGAATAATTGATTTCCACTGCCAGGTCCCAGCATGGCCCAGCCTTGGTAGATTGCATGGGAAATAGTCTGGAGAAAAGGAGGAAGTTGGGAATTAGCCTGGAGCAAAGGAGGCTCAGGGGGCCCTTGTGGCTCTGCACAACTCCCTGCCAGGAGGGGACAGCCAGGGGGGGCCGGGCTGTGCTGCCAGGGAACAGGGACAGGACAAGGGCAAAGGGCCTCAAGCTGGGCCAGGGGAGGCTCAGCTTGGACAGCAGCAGCAATTTCTGCATGCAAAGGGTGCTCAGGCCTTGGCAGGGGCTGCCCAGGGAGCTTTGCAGTGCCCAGCCCTGCAGGTGTCCCAGCAAGGGCTGGAGGTGGCACTCAGTGCTCTGGGCTGGGGACAAGGTGGGCACTGGGCACAGGGTGGACTCTGTGATCCTGCAGGGATTTTCCAGCCTCAGGGGTTCTGGGAATTTGTGTGAACAGCCCCTTCCTCTCTCTGTCCATGCAGACCATCCCTGCAGTGCCTGGAGCAGAATCTGAAATGGAACAGGATCAAACCAGATTTTAATGTATAATTTGTCTCACAAGCTAAAAAAGACGGATGGAACAAAGTTAACACTCAATATTGACTGTGGCTCATGTTTGGTCCCTGAGGTCAGGTCTTAATTTCCAGTAATGGAGTGGGTTTTTCCACAGTCAGATGCATCTCAACAAATCACCAGTTAGTTTTTCAGCCTTTCTATTTTATTGCAAGAATGTACTGGAAATGACAGGACTCTTTATAACGAAAAGATAAAATGAAAAGGCAAAGGGTTTGAATGTCCAAGAGGAATTGCTTCCAACATTGTTTATTGGCCTGTGTAATGGGCTGTTATTGTGCCTCTCAAATGACACCAGATTTCCCTTGGGATGCTCTGACCTCTTCAAGGAGAGTCTTATGCAAACTGAGAAAAAAATCAAACACTGTGTTTGGCAGCAACCTGTCAAAATGGAAACCAGCTCTGAATGTTCAGCTGTGACTGCCAGGGGTCAGCAAATTCATTTAGATGATGTGGCAGTGATGTTGCAGGAAAGAAAACCTGGGGAGCAGGGCAGCTTTGGGGCTGTCTTAGAAGTTTAAAATTTTTGGCTGAGTACTTTTCTCAGAGGATCCTGGAATGGTTTGGCTTAGAAGGGACCTTAAATCGCATCCATTCCACCCCTGCCATGGGCAGGGACACCTTCCACTGTCCCAGGCTGCTCCAGCCTGGCCTTGGGCACTGCCAGGGATGCAGGGGCAGCCCCAGCTGCTCTGGGCACCCTGTGCCAGGGCCTGCCCACCCTGCCAGGGAACAATTCCTCATTCCCAATGTCCCACCCATCCCTGCCCTCTGGCACTGGGAAGACATTCCCTCTCGTCCTGGCATTCCAAGCCCTTCTAAAGAGTCTCTCTCCGTGTTTCTTGTTGCCACTTCAGGTCCTGGAAGGTCACAGTCAGGTCACCCTCAGCTTGGTGTCACCTGCAGCCCTCCTGAGGGTGCCCTCCATCCCTTTGTCTCATTAATGAAGAGATTAAGCAATACCTGTCCCCCAAAGGGTACCACTGTCACCCTGAGCCACTGGCCACTGTTTTCCTCTCAGAAAAAAAAAAATAGACTTTATTTTGTAAATTAGTTCCTTTTCTTGGTGTTTATTTTATGTGCTTGGGAGGCAAGCAAGAGGGAAGGAGTGCAGTTTATTAAGAGCCAGTTTAATACACTGTACACCAGTGGAGTTTATGGAGAGAAACATTATAGATTTATGATACTGTTCCTGCAGTAAAGCCATCACAGAGGTGCTCCATCAGTGCATCTTTCTTAGCAGAGAAACTGTTCTGGCCTGGTGCCAGCTCCTTCCCAGGGTTTCCTTTAGATTCTCCAGGTTTCCTCCATTTCCCAGGGCTGGTTTTGGGAACAATCACTACCCCCCTCCAAAAAAAAAAAGCCATAAACAAGAAGGTGAATTTATCAGGCTACTTAGAAATTTTAGGTCTTCTTTTGACACTGTAGCAGCATTTAAAAAGAAAGTTATTAATAGACTTTCACAAGGCAAACAAACTGCTCCTGTGGTATTAAATCTTACAAGAAAATATTTCCCATGTAAAGTTATACCTCTGCTCATCTTCAGATATAAAATATCTGATTTTATTCCAACTCCAGCCTATTAAGCCCCATACATTCCAATAACACATTTTTGGTGCTTCCTCACCATGGGATGGAGAACTGGTAATAGATTAGATTAGAGAGGTGTTTTTAAACAGTAAATTCTCTGAGCAGCTCCTAACTCCTGTCTGGAAGAATCCAAATATTAAGCTTGCAAATTTTTCACAGGAAGCAGCTCCTGAGGAGTCAAAGGCTTCTTGATACAAGTGGAAATGATCTCAAACAATGGGAGATGGAGGCTGAAGTTACAAAAGGAGATGTTCTTTGGAGTGTGTCACTGGTGAAATATATTCACAAATCACTGTGGACAAGCTCCTCTGCCTGTCCTCTCTAACAGTAAATCAAAACTCCCTATCCTTAGACACTTTGCCAGGAGAAAGGACAGGAGGAACAGGGATGTCACACCCACATGGCACTGCTCCACCTCAGAGTGCAAAATGGAGGGTGGTTCTCACCTCTGTGTGCTGAAAGACTGGGAAGTGGGAAAGGATCCAGTGAAGGCAAAAGGAAATGTGAGTGTAAAATGAACACTGCACAGGATTGTGGTGAGTGATCTGAATCAGGCTCAGTATGGAAAAGCCAAACAGGAACTCACCTGATCCCTCTGGCTGAGTAGGGGATGTGCAAGGCAGAGTTAGAATCGTAAGGTATGAATAGAATCCTGGAATCATAGAATGGTTGGTTGGAATCATGGAATCATGGAATGGTTGGGTTGGAAAGGACCTTAAAACCATCCATTCCCACCCCATCCCATGGGCAGGGACACCTCCCACTGTCCCAGGCTGCTCCCAGCCCCAGTGTCCAGCCTGGCCTTGAGCACTGCCAGGGATCCAGGGGCAGCCCCAGCTGCTCTGGGCACCCTGTGCCAGGGCCTGCCCACCCTGCCAGGGAAGAAAACAATCCAGCCTGCAGTTCATTTAAAACCTTAAACCATCCTGGTCCCATGGAGAATATTCCAGCAGGTGGTTCCAGGTACTGACCTCAGCCACCAGGGACTGAGTGATGAGGCCTGGAAGCAATTTGGCTGCTGAAGCCAAAGTTTTAATTGTAGAATCCCAGAAATGTTTGGGCTGGAGGAGATCAAGATCATCTCATTCCAACCCATAGGATGGAAATTCCTGTTTTCCCCTGGATTGTTGTTAGCTCTGAGCCCTTGTGGACAGATCTGTACCGTGAATTATGCAGCACCAGGGTCTTTTCTGTGTTTCTGAAGCCAACTGGTGTGGGCTGAGTGTGTCTGTTCAATTAACACCCTTGGCCTCTATTAAGAGCTGATTAGTGAGAGATTCCTCTGCCTGAATTAAGGTGCAAACGAGTTCATGTGCTGAAGTCAATAATATGGTATTTATGTAGCAATGAATGTGAGGTAGAGAGATAGGAAGGACTAGAAAAGAGAGGGAGACAGATGCAGCAGAAGATTGTCACCATCCCTGGATCCAGCAGTGTCCTGCTGGTGTTTCCTCATCCAGTGCTGGAGGGTCCCAAATTCCTCTGGAATTTTTCCCTTTTTATACACTTTAGCAAGCAAGGAATTAATGCTCATGGGCATCACAGGTCTCTTACACTACTGGTTAAATAATTCCCTTGTTTCTAATGCTAATTAGTGCCAGCTGAAAGTTTCCTTTCTTTTGAGTTGGTGATTTCTGGGATGGTGGTCACAATCTGTCCCTGCCAGAATTCCCTTTGTCCCATTTGGACTGGCTTTCCTTGTGTCTCATAAATTCTGCTTTTTTTGTGTTCATCCTCAGCAATCCCTTCTCCCCAGCTTTGTTAACCTCCCCCTAAGCTGGGGATAACCCCCAGACAATCATTTTGCCTTGATCTTATCTCAAGTTCCTGCTGTGGGGGTTCTCTGCAGCTCAGGTTCCAGGTGTCCACAGAGGAATGAATATTCTGAGGGGCTCTGGTGGTCACTGGTGGTGGCAGCTGCCATCTGTCCCTAGCCTGGGGTGGGCTTTGGGTGATGTGTCTATGGCAGTTGCTTCTCTACACACTTTGCCGCAGTGGGAATTTTTCTGGGGATGGATTTCCCAGGATATGCTGACAGGATCTCACATTCACCAGGCCTGCAGTTAATTCCATCCTGTTGCTCTCTTCTGTCCTTCTCTCATGGATTTAGGAGTGCTTGAGACAGGGAACTGTTCTCTTTAATCCTCTAAAACCAATAGTGGCACCCAAACCTGGGTGGTGGCACCTCCCAAGCTGTTCCCAGCTGTTATTTGGGCAAGAACCAATCTGCCAGGACCAAAAGTGTCCTGAAGTCTGCAAAGCAGGGCAGGTCTTCCTGCCTTCCCTCACTTTTGCTGTTGTCAGAGTAATTTGCCTTCCAGTAATTTCCTTGGCAAATAAACACAATGCTTCATTAGCATTTGAGATACTTATTTTCATCCTTATTAGATAGCAGACACTTACAAAGCAGCTTGACATGTATTTTATTTTTTTTTCTATGCAAACAGGGAACTTGTACAACAAAATAAAGGAGATGCAAATGATCTGTTGCTAAAGTTGACAGGGTTTTCCATTTAATATGGTTAGGCTCCATGTTCCTATTTACAATTAGCTCTGAAACCTGCTCACACTCTCTGCTGTGGACTATTCTTGTAAAAAGCAAGGGATGTGTTCAGGAGAGACACAGCCAGGAAATACTGAGAGAAAGAATCAACAGCACAAATAATTTGCTGTTTACAGTGTCTTGATGGAATTCCTCAGTGTAAAGATAAAAGCCTTGAGCTTGAGAGAGCCCTTGAAAACTTCACTCAGTTCCTGACATTCTTTTGGTCCCCTATTGGAAGGTCTTGTTTCGGATGGTGTAAGAATCTTGTTTTGGATGATGTTTGTGTAAGAAACTTGTCAAAAAATGTAGATTATTTCTTTTCATGGTTCAGCAGGAGGGATCCTGGCCCTGGGGGCTGCACTGGAGGCACCTCTGGGTGCTGTGTCCAGCTCTGGATGCTGAGCACAGCAGGGCCAGGAGCTGCTGGAGCAGCCCTGAGCAGATTGCCCCAAGAGCCTGGGGGCTCTCCTCCCTGTGAAAGATTATAACTCGAATGCAGAACAAAACATTTAGTAGAAATAATAGTTGCCAGTTACTCCCAGTTTTCTGTGTGACTTTTAGGTTGGTTCTACTTTTAAGAATTGTTACTTCTCTTTTTCTTGTCCCTTCTTTTGTAGGTTTTTGTGAAAAGTCATATTAAATGTACTTCTCTCTCCAGGAGAGCTGAAGAGGGACTGGGGACAAGGGATGGAGGGCTGGGACACAGGGAATGGCTTCCCAGTGCCAGAGGGCAGGGCTGGATGGGATATTGGGAATTAGGAATTGATCCCTGGCAGGGTGGGCAGGCCCTGGCACAGGGTGCCCAGAGAAGTTGTTATTTTAAGTCATTAAGACATCAGCCCAGCACCATTATGTTCACCACTATCCCAGGTCCTCAAGGTTTTTGAATGCTTCCAGAGATGGTGAATTCCCTGGGCAGCCCATTCAGTGCTTGGGAACCCTTTCTGTGTAGGAAATTTCCCTTATATCCAATCCAAACCTCCCCTGGTGCAACCTGAGGCCATTTCCTTCCACCCTCTCCTTTGTTACCTGGAAAAAGAGACTGCCACTCACTTCCATGTCCATTTTCATTTCCACAGGGAAATAGAACAACACAAATTTAGTTAATCACATCTAATATTCTTTCTGATTCAGATTTTAGTTTTTAGAAGAGCTTTCCGACCACAGGTGTAGTGGAGTGCTGTGAGTTCTTAGCAACCTCCTCCAAGTGTTTGGTTTCATTTCCCTCAACTTTGTCTTTATGCTGGGAAATGCTCAAAGAACTTTTGCTGAGGGTGATTTCCCTGTGGAAAAGGAGCAGGTCTGGCTGAAAGGGAAAATTAAATCAATCATAGTTTGCAGGTCAGGTGATGAAAAGTTTAAAAGCCTGCTCCTCAGGTAACACTTTGATGCTGGTTATATCCTTGCTGCCTCCCTGACAGCCAGGTCAGCAAAGGGTGAAATAATTGACTGGCTCTGGGGAACAGTGTGGCTTTTACAGGTTTGCTTTTCCCCCTGATAACTGCAAAACTGCTGCTGAAAATTGGTTTTTGATGATGGCACTTCAGTGGCATTAGGGACTTGGGATTTGAGTTAGGAGGAATCACATAATCATGGAGTGGTTTGGATTGGAAGGGATCTTAAAAGTCATCCTTGTTCCACCCCTGACATGGGCAGGGCCACCTTCCACTTGTCCAAGCCTGTTCCTGAACACTTCCAGAGACAGGAAAGTGTGGAGAAGAAGGCAGTGCTTGATTGCAAAAGCAACAAAACTGCTTAGGAAAAGCTTTTCTTAATGGAAAATGAAGTTTTTCCAGGCAGGTTGTAGTGCCAAGTATTCCTAGTTTTCCTATATGTTTCTATTGGTATGTTTGCAAACACAACCAGGAGCTGGGGCAGATTTATTGACACTAAAACTGGGAGGAAAATCTGATAGAAGTATGTCAGACTGGTGTTTGTACTAGTTCTGGTCCCTGTTATCCATCCCTCTGTTGGCTCCCAAAATCTCCTAATCTGGGATTCTGCTCCTAAACTTGGTGTGCTCCTCACTCAGCCACTTCCTTATCAGTTGTTTGGAATTCTGACTCCTTGACAGCAGTGTGATCAGAGGCTGATGCACAGCTGTAGGTTAGAAAGGGTGCTGTAGAGTTTGTGGATAACAAAGGCCTTTTTTACACTTTTTAGTTCTGTGATAAAGCAATTTTCAGGAAAAGAAAGGATTTGCTCTTTCCTGTGCATGAGGATGCTTCCCTGTTCTCATAGAAGGTGAAATGGATAGGAAATTGGGCATGTTCCTCAATCTGTTATAAAATCCAGCTTGCTCTTCCTCTGTAGTGCTCCACTCCTTACCTCAAGGATTCCTTTGGCCTTCTGGGCAAAAATAGGAGGGATCTCACAGCAGGACTATTGTAAGGTTGAATTATTGCTTAACAAGACTTGTATCCAAATGTAGTTGAAGATGGAAATTTTGGTTTGTGATAGTTTTTTGTGTTTGATGGATCCAGGGGTGGCACCAGGATGGGCAGAGGGATGGAGCAGCTCTGCTGGGAGAGCTGGGATTGTTCACCTGGGGTGGAGAAGATTTGGGGTGACCAAATTGTGGCCTTGCAGAGCCTGAAGAAACCAAGAGAAAACATGGGGAGAGGCAATTTCCAAGAGCCTGGAGTGCCAGGACAAGGGGGAATGACTTCCCAGTGCCAGAGGGCAGGGCTGGGTGGGATATTGGGAATGAGGAATTGTTCCCTGGCAGGGTGGGCAGGCCCTGGCACAGGGTGCCCAGAGCAGCTGGGGCTGCCCCTGGATCCCTGGCAGTGCCCAAGGCCAGGCTGGACTCTGGGCTTGGAGCAGCCTGGGATGTGGAAGGTGTCCCTGCCATGGCAGGAGTAAAAGATAAACTTTAAAGATGTTCCCTTCCAGCCCAGGCCATTCTGTGATTCCAGGATTCTGTGATCACTGGGGGTCCCTCCCTACATTTCCCCCAAACTCTTCTTTTCATTCCCTTTTTCTGAGCCTCAGGTTACAGGGTCTTTCACCTTTCCAACATCTGGAAACATCTGGGAGACTGGAGCCAACTTCAGACTAAACACATTGGGGCACATGTTTGGAAAGTAAGTTTTAATGGCTCTGCTCTGGGTTGCACCAAGAAAATCCAGGTCTGCTGGCACTGCTCAATTTTTTTCCCCAGGGATGCTTTCCTGCAGGAAAACCAGTGTGAACAGATAAAGAGGACAGAAAAGCATCAGTAAATTGTCCTTCTTTTGCCTCCTTTATAAAAGAAAACAGCTGCATGTGGTGCACAAAAGATGTCAAGGGAATTTTAAGAAAAATTATGCAAATCTGTGAGCAATGTTTAGACAGGCTCTAATAATTTTAATAATTCAGGGTTAGAGCAGAGTAGTGCAGGCTCCTGCTGCTCCTCTCCAAATGGTTTGCAAACAGACCCCAGGATGGCTCCAAATTAAGGTGAAAACATTCAAGTCATTTAATTCACACCTTCAGCAGCCACTGCTGATCACGGTGCTCCCAAAGAACTGCTGCATCTGATTCATTATTTAGGAGTCCTTGTGTGTTTAAAGTGTAAATGAGGCTTTTCTAAACAGAGAGCAAATAAACCTCATTGCTGATGGGCTTGAGAAGTGGCTCAAGGAATTGGAAAGCAAACAGAATTTACAAAGCCAGTTTTAAGTATTTATTTGAGACCTGGCACAGCCCCAGACTGTGTCCAGGACCTCCAAAAGGGATTACCTGGATATGTGGGGTGTGAGGGAAGTGAGATGGATCTTCATCTCTGTGGGTTTTGTGCAGAAGCATTTGTTTGGAGGAAAGTTTCCATCAGAATTTCCTTGTCCAAGGCCATGCTCCACTCACAATTCCTGCCTCCTCATTATCAATCCTGTATTGAGAGATGAGTCCCCCCCATTCCTCAAGCCCAGAGATGGATTTAAGGTTAATTCTGAAAAATAGGTTCCTATTTTGAGACACAAACCCAGCAAAGCTTGGCATCCCATCGGTAGCATAAAACTGTACTTCCAAAGATGTCATATTCCTAGAATCAGAATGAAAACTACATCTTTTTCCATTTTCTGTTGAACAGGAATGGAAGTATGGCACCCTCAGGAAAATGTGAATAAAACAGAACAACCAGGGGCTCCAGTTCATGGGGATCTTGTGCATAAAGGACCATCAAGGAAGAGGCACCAAAGGCCCTTTGCCTCACATCCAAAACTTCCAAAATCCTGGGCTTACGTGGGGGAAAAGAGCCAAGAAAGCCTCATTGCTCCAGCTTTCTCTTTCTTCCTACACTGAGTTCTGGGGATTTGCAGGTTTTCCCATTTGGCAGGAGGACCTCACAAGCCTGCAGACCCTTTCCCTCGTCACCTTGTTGCAGAGCAAAAATCCTGGGGGATTTTTTGGGTCACATTTGGCATTTGAGGTGGTTGGAGGTGACACCAGCACCGGCGTTGGCTCAGGCTGCTCCCTGGTTTTGGGGTGGTGGGCACCCATAGCCTGGCCTTGTCTTCCCAACAACTACTGACACACCAAAGGAGGCAGATCTCTGATGAAAACCAGTTTGTGCTGCTGCACATTTGTCAAACCTGACAGGGAATATTCCCAGGGACTTAAAACCAGTGCTATTGGAAAATGATCCATGAGGGATTTCAGGAGGGAATGGAGGGACTGCAAACACCAATGATATCCCACAGTCTGCAGTTGCCTCCAAAATAAATCACTGCAGTGGGCACTGAATTAATTCTAATTTTCAACAGCAGTGTTTTTGGGAGCTGTGCTTTTCAAGCTCTGGGTGTGAATTTCTGTCCCATTTAAGGACTGGTCATTGTACATTTTGCAGGTTGCAGTTTCTGGTTTAAATCTGCCCCATTTGGCCTCAATAGGACAGGTTGGAGCAATGGTTTCGGTGCATTCAACCCATGAATTTGAGGAAGATTTTAGGAAAAGAAATCCCAAAGTTAGCAAAGATGAAAATACATTTAAAGGAAAGTGCTTGGGCTTTTGAGTTGAGCAGATTTGAGTTAGGTGAACAAAAATAAACTGGATAAAATTTGGTTTGCTTTGGCTTGGGACCTATTGAGCAGGCAAAGAATAAATACAACATTTATTAACACAGTCTCAATAAAATAAACCAGGTCTGAAATAGAACTAAGATTGGGTTTGTGATAACATATTCAAATGGGAAAACTTGGATATCCCTGGGAGCGTGGATTCTTCCAAGACTTCTCCTTTTAAGTGCAAATCATTCTGGTTGCAGGTACCAAACTCCATAATCAATGTACATAATCAGAGGATTTGTGTTTCCAAGAGCTCAGCCCTGCCTGGGAATATGCACAAACTTTGTTAATATACATATTTTCTCCCCAAAGTAGCAAAATAAACTCTGGAGCTTTCATCAGGGGAAGGTGTAAGGAACTTGTTCTCAGGAGTGGGAAAACTCTCAGGGTGAAAAGTGGTTGCAGAATGGAGTGCTGTGACAGGAACCAGCCTTTGCTTTGGGAATGTCATCCCATAAGGTGGGATTGTGTAAAGTTTCATGATCCTGAGCTCCTTTGTGCTCCAAGCTTTCCCTGTACTGGTTCTCCCTCCTCTCTGAGTGTTTCGTTCCCCAGTATTCCATAATACATTGGTTGAAGGTTGGACTTGATGATCTCGGTGGTCTCTTCCAATCTTAATGATTTCATGTGGATGGAACTAAAACTTGCTGAGGTTTCTGCTCTGTCTCAAAATATCAGGACCATAGAATAAAGACCCATCAGTCCACTCAGCAGGATCCAAGGAGAAGATGTTTTCCTCAGAAGGTTTGGTCTGAAGACATCCAGTGCTGAAGGTCCCCTTATTTACAGAGTCTCATGGTTTTTCCTGGATTTTCATGAGGATCTGGATGTTTGGCTCTTATCCCAGTGCCTGGATCCAGTCTCTGGCCAGTTTGGGTGTTCATTTGCATTGCTTTTGGGTGAGGCCACAAACCTGGGTTTGCTCTGGTTTTGCTGCACCAGCAGCATTTTTCTTCTTCGTTTGGACTTGAGTCATTCTGAAAGCATTTTCCCTCATTGTCTGACCTTGATGGAATGCAGGGATGACTCCTGGGATCATTCCCTAGGACTATTCAGTGATGATGCTGGTTTTTTATTTCCCACAGAGGAGTTTGCCTATCTATGTACAGGAAAAAATCCACAGGAAGCTTCCTGGTGCTAATGTGCTTATAGACTCATGGAATCTCCTGGTTTGGAAGATCCCCACAAGGATCATCCAGACCCACACTTGGCTGTGCCCAGGACACCTCAACAATCCCACCTGGAGCATTGTAGAAGCTCTCCTGGAGCTCTGGCAGCCTTGGTGCCATGTCCATTCCCTGGGCAGCCTTTTCAGTGTCCCAGCACCCTCTGGGTGGTCAAGCTCCTTTGACCAAAGGCTGTGGCACTGGAAGAAATTTCCATAATTTCCTGAAACTCCCTCCCTGGAAAACCTGCAGAGTGGTTGTGTTGAGCCTGTTTATTCAGAATGTTGTTGTTGTTTTGTCCTAAAAATTCTAAATCACCTTCAAAGTTGCCAAAGTCTTCTGGGAAGGAAGGCAAGAAACAAAGACAAGGCTGGAATAGCCTGGAGAGGTTTTATCTCACCACTGGCTGTGGGATGTGCATTGTTATTACTTATCTGCTGTCTGGTACAAAGAGGAATATTCTTCAAATGCTCCCAGAAATTTTCGCCTGTGGTTTGGTTTGTTGTTGTTGTTTTGTTTGCATTTTTTTTGTTTTGATTTTCTTTTTTTTGTTTATTTTTGTTTATTTGGTTGGTTTTTTGTTGAAAACCTTTTCATTGTGTATAGTGTGCTTTATAAAGTACCAGTTTTGTTCATGGCCATTTTTTGTGTCTGGTATGAGAGCACCAGCCTGGGAATGTTTTTTATCAAGAACCAGTAGGTTTTGTGTAGATAATGGACAATCTTATGTCAACCTTATCAATCTGTTTCTGGTCCCACTGGCTAAACTAAAAACCAAAAAAGAAACCTTTTTTTAGAATTTCATTTCAAGGGATATTTTACCCTTGTGGGGTTTTTCAGGGACTCAACCAATCAATACCAATATTGAGCATCTTCCAACTGATCAATTTTTATCCATTTAGTTTTTGTCATCTCTTGCACCTTGTTGTACCAAGAGGTCTGTAAGGCTTTATCACCAGCCCCCTGGGCAGATGAGCAGGGTTAATGTTGCTGCCTTCTCAGTGTGTGAGCTTTTAAAACCCCTTAAAGAAGAGCCTGTGTGGTTTGCAAATACCTCAAACATCTTTTATTTTCACCTGTAAAGCCAGTAAGAGCATGGACAAAGTTATTCTGGAGCTAAGGAGCTTGTGGAAGAGGGAGCTGGAATTCAATTTCAGATCTGGATCTGTCCTGAGCACCCAGGACACCAGGTTAGGTGGGTCTTTGGGCTGATCTTGGACAGGTATTTCCATGTGCAATAGATGCTTTTTATTTCAATTATGAAGCAGGGTGCAGTTTTTTTCGTCCTAAAAGCAATCCTTTGTAAATTATGTTTTACAGAGATTGGATTTTGAGTAGCAATTGAGTGTAAACAGATTTTGGAGAGAGGGATTTGCATTTGCCTTCTGTGTCATTCAGAGTTAGAGCACGTTCAAAAGAGTTTGGAATGTTAAGGAAAATAGAAAATATTCCCAGAAGGAGATGTTTTTGAAGACTGAAATGTAGAAAATGATCCCCTGGAGGGGGAACCTCAGTTCTCCAATCTTCTGCAGATTCATTTTGCTTTAACACTTGGGATACAGAGTATTGCTGGACATTGAAAGACTTTGCAGGCCACAGCCCAATCCCATAAGTACATTCTTGTGTTGCAAAAATTGATCTAAATGCAGAGAAAAGCCTTGCTTGATGTTCAGAGACTTTTCAACCACATTGGTGCCTTCCAGCCCAAACCACTTCATGATTCAATTAGGTTTATTCCCAGACCAGTGATAATTCCTCACACTTTACAAAAGGGTTCTGCCAAAACATTCAACTAAAATAATCCCAGGATGACTGTCAGAATCCTTCAGGAAGTGCCTACTAACAAGGCACTGCCAGGCTCCTGTCTTTAGCAGAGCATGACCAGCAGATCCCACATTCCATGGCTTTTTGCACCTGAGTCCAATGCCCTTCCCACAGAATGTTCACCTGAGATTGGGCTGTAAAATCAAAACCTTCCCTTTTATTTCAACCTAATGAAGATTTTCAGCTCCTGGATTCCAAAATTGTTAAAATACCTTACAGCACTTGATAGTTTTTCATTTTGTTGTCCTGTTTTGCAGCCATTTTTGAATAATTGCAACAAGCTCAGAAAAATGATGTTCCCTCTGGCAATAAAGCATCTTTCCTCTCTTGTCCAGCCTGTTGGGTTCTGGCTGTTTTTGTTGCTTTTTTAGCCAACAGCTTCCTTGATTTTGATTCCTTGAAGCTTATCCTGTACTAATCCCTTGGAAATCTGTATGGTCATTCCACAAGGTGCCTCAGTCATCAATCAGGGAAAAGCAGCCAGATTGTGTGGTTTCCATGGAAGATGGAAAGCTGTTCTTAAGATCTGCTTGTGGTGATGGGCAATCAAAATTTTCTATCAGTATTTTTTTTTCTTTTTTATTAGCTGGGAAAAATATCCCTAATGGTAGTCCTGGGTGTCCTTTGCAGTGGTTTGTGCACAAAGGACAGAAGGGCTGGCCCTGCTGAGGGACCTTCAGGGCTGTGTCCAGTTCTAGGTCCCCAATCCAGGAAGGACCTGGAGGGGCTGGAGCGTGTCCAGGGCAGGGGCTGGAGCCCCAGGAGGGGCTGAGGGAGCTGGGCAGGGGCTGAGCCTGGAGCAAAGGAGGCTCAGGGGGCCCTTGTGGCTCTGCACAACTCCCTGCCAGGAGGGGACAGCCAGGGGGGGCCGGGCTGTGCTGCCAGGGAACAGGGACAGGACAAGGGCAAAGGGCCTCAAGCTGGGCCAGGGCAGGCTCAGCTTGGACAGCAGCAGCAATTTCTGCATGCAAAGGGTGCTCAGGCCTTGGCAGGGGCTGCCCAGGGAGCTTTGCAGTGCCCAGCCCTGCAGGTGTCCCAGCAAGGGCTGGAGGTGGCACTCAGGGCTCTGGGCTGGGGCACAAGGTGGGCACTGAGCACAGCTGGCACTCCATGGGCTGGCAGGGATTTTCCAGCCTCAGGGATAATGTGATTGTTTGAATTTTTGCTTGTGCAGTAAAATTTCAAAGCAGATTTTCTGTAAACTCATTGCATCAGTGAGTTACAAATACCACCAGACTGGTTTGCTTTATTGCTGTTATTTATGGAAAAACTGGTGGTGCAGACACATCAGATTTGTCATTAGGATGTTCCCTCCCTGGTATTTTAGGCAGGATGTAAGGAAAAACTTAGAGATCTCTAAGGGGGAATGGAAAGGCCTCTGAAATATCAGAGACTTCATAAAGTAGAAAAATAAAACTTTAAGGATGGCTATTAAAAGGCTGATTTGCAAACTGCTGTCTCTCAGAGACAGAATACAGGTGCTTCATGAATATCTGAGGAAAATCCAGCCCGTTTTAAGAAGAAAAGAATCCCTGGATCAAACCAAAGCAAACACAAGTGCTTTGTGAAACCAAGTAGAGAGTGAAGCAGAGCAGGGTCCAACGAGATGCAGAATCAAGGCAGTGATTTCAGTGAAGTGATGGTGGTTGACTGCAGACTGTGAAATTCATCATCACAGATTTTAAATTGCTTAGATGTTTTTATAAGGGAATTTGGATTACCAACCCTTCTTTGCATTGTCATTGGGGCACACTAATGAGGGCAGTGCACAAACTGGTGGATTTTATAGATTTGACAGGACTTGTTGAGTAGACATCAACACTTGGCAGGATCACAGGGTTCAAAATGAGCTGGATTTTCCTGGTGAAATATCCTCTTCTTGTTAAAACTAGTGCTTGTCTCCCAAAGTTTCCAGGCCAAGCTCCTGGAGCAAAGTAGAACTGTACAGATGTTATTGAACAGGAAATTGTGCCAAGAGCCATAAAATGCCTGGGTAAAAACAATGTTTCTTATGTGGCTAAAAAGCTGTTGCTCCTTGAACTTGAAACCAGTCTTTGGTGCAAAGTTTTGCTGTTCTATTCCCAAATATTTGGCAATTTCCTTCCTGTCATCTCTATTGTGTCAGAAAAAAAAAAAAAAGTCGTTTGAAAATAAATGATTGAAAAGACCTTGCTGTGGTGTTTTCCCCCACAGGACTATAAACCAGTTTGCTGGGGTCAAGATCAGTGATTATTTTGCTGTTTTAGCAAAAAAAGCATCAGCCCCTTTTAGATGAATATTTTTATACACAGTCACTGTTATAAAGTGAAGGTGTAAAGAAACTTCATGCTACACTTTGGAATAAATTATTTGGGCCCTTAATAACAGGAGGTTGCATGGTAAATATTTTAACCTAATTTAAATCTTCTGCAGCCACTGACATTCACAGGTTTTCCTCGTAACTGCTGGTGAACTTCCACAAAGATAATTCCTGTTAATATTTTGGTGTGAAGCAAACTGGGGAGTGTTAATTTTGCAGAAGAAGGACATTTTTCAGAGGAGTGGTTATAAATGCTGTGCGTGCAAATCCGAGGCACCAGAAGGGCAATGCTTGGGGTGGTTTGTGATGGTTGATGTTTGGGAAGTGAGCTGGGAGTGTTTTCCACAGGAAACTCTGTACAATGTGGGGGCTGACTGCTGAAAGGGGGCAGGATGGGACAGGATGGTCTCTTGTGAGACCCCACCTGGAATTCTGTGCACTGTTCTGCAGAGGAGGGCATGGAGCTGCTGGAGCAGGTCCAGAGGAGGCCATGGAGTTGCTGAGGGGTCTGGAGCATCTTCCCTGTGGAGCCGGGCTGGGAGAGCTGGGAATGCTCAGCCTGGAGAAGGGAAGGGTGTGTGGAGACCTCACAGCTCCTTCCGGGGCCTGAAGGGACACAGGGGAGCTGGAGAGGGACCCTGCAACAGGAACTGGAGGGACAGGACACAGGGAATGGGTTCAGACTGACAGAAGGAAAATTTAGGTTACATTTAAGGAATTCTTCACTGTCACAGGGTGCCCAGAGCAGCTGTGGCTGCCCCTGGATCCCTGGCGGTGCCCATGGCCAGGTTGGACAGGGCTTGGAGCAGCCTGGGACAGTGGGAGGTGTCCCTGCCCATGGCACAGGGTGGAATTTTGGATTTATAGGATCCCTCCCAACCCAAACCATTCTGAGTTCCTGTGATTCCATGGAAAGACCCACGCTAGGAGCTGGCTGCTCCTCTCAGTACCACCTTTGTCTTGTGGCTGCCATCCTTGTGCTGCAATTCAGTTTCTATTGCAGAGCAACTCCAGGTACAAACCCTCTTTTTTCCTGGAGAGCTTTATGTAACTGTGCTTTTTTTCCTCCCCTCATCACCTTGATGTGTCGCTCTCGCTGCAGAAAATTTATTCGGAGTTTGGTTGTTACTTCTGTGCTTTCATTTGTTTGAAGGGAGATTGGGGGATGATTGCTCAATGAAGAAAAAGCTCATCTTGTTAAGTAGATAGCTGGATGTGGCAGGTCTCATTGTCAATTTAAGTCATTGTGCATTGCAAGTGCTTCTCCTGGCATTGTCTGATACAGCTGCAGTGTCACGGGCAGTTTTTTATTACAGATAATAAGGTTCAGACTCTTTAAACATCACTCAAAACATAAAACACCACAAAGCTGAGGTAGAAAACAGCATTTTCAGTGTCGCAGTGCTTGCAGAAATACACAGAAATGTGGATTCCCTATAAATTCCTCCCTGGGCTGTTCACTGTTGTTGCAGGCACTATCCTGGTTGACAACATGCTGATCAAAGGGACAGCAGGAGGGCCTGACCCCACCATCGAGCTCTCCCTGAAGGACAACGTGGATTACTGGGTGATCCTGGACCCCATCAAGCAGACCTTGTACCTGAACAGCACCGGCCGCGTGCTGGACAGAGATGTGAGTTGGGCCTTGCTTTTCTCCTCCACAAACACGTTCACCTCTAATTAACCATGCACACAACTCCTGCTAGGATATAATCCCTGCATCTGTCTTGTCCCCACATGGATGGGAACAGAGTTCATCTGATCCTTTGTTTAGGATTTATTGGGAGGACACAGGAACTTGACCTTATGTGCAAATATTATTGTGAACAAACATAACAATGAAGACCAAAATAACCTGATGTTAAGAGTTTTATATCTGACCAAACTTGACTCGTTTGTTGAATTGGATTTTTATTCTGTTTTGCTGGCTGCTTACCCCGTGCCCTGTGACATTTATTAGCAGCCTGCTTTTCCCTGTGTACACTGAATTATGAGCTGTGAGAAGTGACGAGTCGTGACTGCCACAATTCACTCACAAAGCTTTGCATGTTCCATTGAGAACGTGCTGGTTCACATTCTTTTTTTTAAGGCAGCCTAAAACATATTTGCTGTGCTCATTCCTGTTGGTGTTAAGGAAATATTGTCAGGGTAGGTTTGATTTTTATAAAAAGAAAGGCGAAAAACACAAAAATAAAATCTCGTTCCATTGAGAACATGCTGGTTCACATTCTTTTTTTAAGGCAGCCTAAAACATATTTGCTGTGCTTGTTCCTGTTGGTGTTAAGGAAATATTGCCAGGGTAGGTTTGATTTTTATAAAAAGATGAAAAGCATAAAATAAATAGGGGTGTTCTCATCTAGGCTAATTTCATTGAGGAGAAAACACTCTAAAAATAGAGACATTTCCTCACAGTGTTGCAACCTTGCGACAGAACCTGAAAGTAAAATTGACTTGCTAGTGCTTTAATCAATATGGCAAGAGTGCTGTAAAACTCAGGAGCTCTCCTTGGAGTGCAGGGAAGTTTGTTTTGTATTAGCTTGATTGATTAATTTGTCTTCTCCATGTGTTTTGAGATAAATTCATAAGTACCAAAAACAACATGCAAATTTCCCCTCATTTCCATTTGCTGGTGAAAGGCACTAATTGAACTCAGCTGTTCTTAATTTTGTTTTAATTCACAAACTGTTTTCCCATGCAAAGCACAAAGTGTGGCAGAGTGGTCATGGTGGCAGAAGACTTTCTGGGAGAGTTGGCACTTCTTCAAGTGCCATCCAGCACCTGCTGGAGCAGCTTTGGCCTCTCAGATTTAATTTTAAGCCAGAGCAAAAAATGAGAGCCTGGAATGGAAGGTAAGGCTTGAGAATCACTCTAAGAAATGTGGGGTCAATTTTTATCAGCCCACACCCATCCACAGGGAGTTAGGAACTAAAATCCCTGTTGGATCAGTGCTAATTCTTCTTTTCAAGGCCATTTGTTGATGCTTTTTTGTCACCTTAACATGAATCAAAGTCAATGCTTTACCCAAAGAACCTCATAAGATTGCTTGAGTTTCAATATTAGTCACAGTCTAAACCAATTCCCATTCCTGTGAGTTCCTAGACACTTTACAGGGATGTTCTTTGCCAGAGGTAGACTCAAGTCCCCTGGAAACAAGTGAAATGTGTACATTTCTTAATTAAATTCAGGTAATAACGTGTTTACATTGGTATTTAAGGTATTAATTCCTCATTTTTTACTATGAACTGGAGCAATTCTTGCCTCTAATACTGTGTCCAATCATTCATCTCTGGCTATTTAAGTTCAGTGGGCTGTGAGAAGGAGATGTGGGCTTTAAGGTGGTTCAGATTTTGGGTGTGATGCCCCCTGTGCCTCTCTCGCATGGCCTCAGGGTAGTGCAGTCACTCACAACCCAAAGAAAAGGAGAGCAACCCTGAGTAAAAATATGAAATGTGTGTCATGGGCGTTATCAATATGGCTCTTCTGGGGACATGGGTTAGTGCTGGGTCAACAGCTGAACTCCATGGTCTTGGAAGTCTTTTCCAGCCTTATGGATTCTCCTAAGGGACATTTCCAGCCTTCAGAACCAGGGCTGTGCTACCCCAGCACCACAGAACCATGCAGTGTGGGAGGGTTTCTTTTTGTTAACAAAAATCCCAACCTATTTTTCCCATCCTTCCACTCAAATCCACTTGAAGCTTTCCAGGACCAATGAAACCGGGAGTTTTATTAAGTTGAACATTTAGATTCAGCTTTTTTTATTACAGAGCAAAAATTGGAGTCTCTGATTCACAAATTGCATGTATTTGGATACCCTTCCCATTTTTCTCTCCCTGCTGATTCAGTCAGCCTGATCCTGTCCTTTTATTTATTTCTTGCCTTTCTTGACAACAAATCTTCCTAGATTGATTGTTACGAAGAATGGCAGTGTGCTTTCCAAATAAAATCAGATAAAAAGAAAATTCCACGCTTTTCTTCTAAAACTTTAAGAAGAATGACCAGTGATAAATCAGAACTGAAGCTGCTGAAAGGTGCTGGGATGATTTGTCCCTGGTTTCATAAAGAAACTTTGCCATTGTGCCATTGCTTATTTACATATTTTTGTAAACTCAGAATATCAAATATTGATCAAATATCTGTCATTTCAAATAATTATATTATTCTTGGGCTTGGCTAATTAATCCAGATATACTTAGTAGTGACTGCAGCTTATTAAAGGCAGTCTAAAAACTCTTGATCTTACTAAAATGAGTAGTAAAAGCCATTCCAGCCTAAATTTCTTGGTCCATTCATCAGTTTGGGAGTTTTAGAGCACTGCTGTGTTCACTGCAGAGAGAAAAACAGGATTGGCCACACTGGAAGTAGTTTCTGAATATTTGCAAATGTAAGTGGTAGCAGATGTGATTTATTTCAGACTTGACCTTTCAATTCAAGACAAGAAAGAAACAACAGAAGCTTTGGGGAGTGTCCAGAGGAGGTCTTGGAGATGCTCAAGGGCTGGAGCCCCTCTGCTCTGGAGCCAGGCTGGGAGAGCTGGGGGTGCTCACCTGGAGAGGAGAAGGCTCCAGGGGGAGCTCAGAGCCCCTGCCAGGGCCTAAAGGGGCTCCAGGAGAGCTGGAGAGGGACTGGGGACAAGGGATGGAGGGACAGGACACAGGGAATGGCTTCCCAGTGCCAGAGGGCAGGGCTGGATGGGACATTGGGAATTAGGAATTGTTCCCTGGCAGGGTGGGCAGGCCCTGGCACATAACAGTGGAGGATCTTAGAGCAGCTTCCAAGACCTTGACTTGGTCAGTCACAGGTTTCTCCTCAAGTCTTTTGTTTCTCTGGTGTTATCAACTTTCCCTCTGTCTCACATCTGGGAGACCCCACCTGCAGAGCTGGCCCCAGCCCTGGGGCCAGCACAGGAGGGACCTGGAGCTGCTGCAGAGAGCCCAGGGCAGGCACCAGGATGGGCAGAGGGATGGAGCAGCTCTGCTGGGAGGAAAGGCTGGCACAGCTGGGGCTGCTCACCTGGAGAGGAGAAGCTCTGGGGTCACCAAACTGGGACCTTGCAGGGCCTGAAGGGGCTCACAGGAGAGCTGGAGAGTGACTTGGGATAAGGGATGGAGGGACAGGACAAGGGGAATGGCTTCCCAGTGCCAGAGGACAGGGTTAGGTTGGATACTGGGAAGGAATCGTTCCCTGTGATGAGGATGGTGGGTCACTGGGACAGATTTCCCAGAGCAGCTGTGGCTGCCCCTGGATCCCTGGCAGTGCCCAAGGCCAGGTTGGACAGGGCTCTGAGCACCCTGGGACAGTGGAAGGTGTAGGGAGGGAAGGAGATGATCTTGAAGGTCCCTTCCCACCCAAGCCCTTCTGGGATCTGTTGAATTCCAATAACAATTAACCAAGGGCTCAGAGAGGTGCCATTTTCCAGGTCCCTTTCCCACACTGTCTCTTTCCCCTTGCAGCCCCCCGTGTCCATCCAGTCCATCGTGGTGCAGGTGCAGTGTGTGAACAGGAAGGTGGGCACCATCATCAACCACGAGGTGCGCATCGTGGTGCGCGACCGCAACGACAACTCCCCGCAGTTCCAGCAGCAACGCTACTACGTGGCCGTCAACGAGGTCAGAGCTTCCTCCTCCTCCTCTTCCTCCTCCTCCTTTGGGTGGGGTCACTGCCGAATTCCAGCTTTCACTGCCTCCTCCTTGAAAACCAAAAAAATACGGTTGTTTCTTGTTGTGCTCGTCGCTTCGGTAGGCTTCATCTAATATCTTATCCTGCATCTTTTCCTTAAGGAATACAAAGACCCAGCAGAGTTTTCAGCAGGAATTTTGCAGAAGGCACCCAAATTTAAAGCAGTGTCTTCATGAATGAAGCGTTGTTTTCTGTTAAATTAAAGCACTTTTAACAACAAACCTATGTGTGAGGAAAAGAAAGTTAAAAAACAGTTTAAAAAGGTTTATTAACAATGTTGAAGCTTGGCAAAGTGCAGATGTGGTTTATTGATGATGCTCTGATGCCTGTGAAGTGAATTATTTTATTTTCTATTATTTATTATGTTATGGTTTGTTTGTTTGGTTTTTTTTTTTTTAATAGAGAACTGTGGATTGGACCACTGTATCATTTGAAGAAAAAAAAATTATTTTCTTCTTGAGCTGGTGCAACTTCATTTCATTTTCCAGTGAAGTTTTTCATTCTGTTAGGGACTGAATAATCTGCCAATAAGCAGTACAAAAACCCCTGTGTTTTTAGGATTAGCATGTCAGGGCTTTAGTAATGAGTAGAAACAGGGACTTACATGAAGTAATGGAAATTAGGAGGCCTGAAACTATGTGGAAAATGGAAAGATGGGTCAGTTTTGTGCAGATGAAGAGTGAAAGAAGTAGAATTATATTTAAAAAATAAATTATATTAAATATGCAGCCTGGGTTTGCAGGATGGGGGGGTCTGTGAAAGAGCGTGGCTGCTTTGATTTTAATAGACTTGATTTGGGGAAATTTCCTATTTTGTTGTGTTTGGGAGATTCAGCTTTTCAACATGTCCTTTTGTTGTCTCTGGTCTCAATGACCACACATGTGCCTTGGGAAAAGAGTGGGCCATTGATGAGGTGAGGCATAATTAACCCAAAAGTATGGAAGAAACCCCTCCCCAAAACCACACATCATATTGGACCTGCAACTGACATAAAGATAAGCAAGGTTTTTCAAACTTCCTGGTTTTAAATTAAATTAAATTTAAATTAAATTAAAATATTTTTGGCACTCCAGCTGCCTGTGTGACTTCCCACTGGAATCTGGGAGCACTGGGAAGGTCCTCCATGGCCTTGTCCATGGTTTTCACATTGGCTTTCACATGGCCATGGAATTTCTCTGTTTCTACAGACCCAGTGCAGGAACGTTTCTGGTCCTGAGTAAAGGCAACATCAGCACAGGCCTGAAGTGCTTGTGTGGGTTGTGCTTCAGGGCCCAGATCACTTCCAAAACCTGCACCATTTCTGCAGGGAAACCAAAGACAGGCAGTATGGCCATGCTAAGAAAACAAGGATTTTCCATAATTAGCAAGAAGTCCAAAATGCAGAGTGCAAAATGCACCATTCCCAATTATTTGTGTTCAGAAGTTGAGCAAGCTTCTGAGGACACCAAGCATTTATTGGAATTATTGCTGGGCAAAATGCACTGTTGCTCTTTCCACCAGCTGCACCCTGATTTAATTAATTTCTTCTTTTTATTTTATCTCTGTTCCATGGATAACATCTGATGTGGCACCACTGTGCCCTTGAGCAGCACCCTGTGAGTTCATGCTCTCATTAATTAATTAACAAAAAAATAATTCACAAAGCATCTCAGACTCTCTCAAAGGTTTTAATGAGTGATTAAATGTTTTAATGCTCATTTATTCTGCTCATAATTGGTGCTGCCTCTGGTGAATTTAGCAACAGGAATGCACTGGGACGAAAGGTTTGTGGTTAATTTTTGCTTCTGTTTTCTGGTTGCTTGTAAACCGAAAAGTACAGAAATTTCTCTTGCGTAAGGAACATAAAACAACTCAATGAAGGAGTAGATTTTATTGTGTTTTGGAGAAATTGAATGGTTTTTATGTACCTATAGAAGACCTATGGGTAAAGGTGATCCTGAATTAAAATGTGCAGAGAAATTCATGTGAGTGGTTTGAAAATGTGGCTTTTGCAGCTAAGAATCAAAATCTTCATTGCCTGTTTATTGAGGAATACTTTTTTGGTCAGATTTTAATTCTTCTGTTAAAAGTATGGAGCTGGGCTTGTCCTTGTCAGTGTTGATGGAGGCTGGAATGTTTGTTGGATGAGGTGGCTGAGCTGGGAATGACAGTGCTGGGATCCACATGAAGTTACAAATAAAATTGATTTCTTTAAAGTCTTAGTTGAAAACAGATTTTCTGTTTCCCCACCATTTTGGAGCCAGTTTTCCTTTTCCCTTCCTGGTGCTTTTACAAGTCCAAGTATCTCAGCCAACTCCAACTGCTCTCCCAAGCATTAGGAATCTCCACATGGAAGCAAAAACAAGTGAAGGTTGATGTCACCATTTTTATGATAATGAGAAATCCTCTGCAGACCAAGTTTGTCTTCCCCAGTTTCACGTGGACATGGATATGGTGGCCCCTCCTTTCCTTCCTTCCACTCCTCCAGGTGTTTTGTAGCCTTTTTTTCCAGCGTGTTTTGCCTTGTGCCATAATTCATCACTCTACTGCTTCAAACACCTTCATCTGGGCCCTCAGAACCCTGGCACATCTCAAGACATAAAGAGTGTCTCTGGAACATTCTGTCTATTGTCCAACAGTCCTTAGGGATTTGTTTCCTACCATCATTCCCACACTTGTACCTATAGAAGACCCTTGGGTAAAGTTGATCCCGAATTAAAATGTGCAGAGAAATTAATGTGAGCGGATTGAAAACGTGCCTTTTGCAGCTAAGAATCAAAATCTTCATTGCCTGTTTATTGAGGAATACTTTTTTGGTCAGGATTTTAATTCTTCTAAGTATGAGGCTTGTCACATGGAGCTGGGCTTGTCCTTGTCAGTGTTGATGGAGGCTGGAATGTTTGTTGGATGAGGTGGCTGAGCTGGGAATAACAGTGCTGGGATCCACATCAAGTTACAAATAAAATTGATTTCTTTAAAGTCTTAGTTAAAACAGATTTTCTGTTTCCCCACCATTTTGGAGCCAGTTTTCCTTTTCCCTTCCTGGTGCTTTTACAAGTCCAAGTATCTCAGCCAACTCCAACTGCTCTCCCAAGCATTAGGAATCTCCACATGGAAGCAAAAACAAGTGAAGGTTGATGTCACCATTTTTATGATAATGAGAAATCCTCTGCAGAGTTATTCCCTTGTTTTTTTGCATGACATATTTTTATTTATATAAAAATATCCCATTGTTATTCAGTTAGGAAAAACTCCTGACAATGACATTAGCCTGGGGCTAAATTTGACCGTACTGGTGACTTGAAGATTTGAGTTATTACCATACTAAACCCAAGTTCTGCAGCTAAGTTAAAATTCAGAAGAATTATGCAGCTCAGTTAATATTCTGCAGGCAAATATATGGCATTGCCACAAGGGGTTTAAATTTATGGAGCTTAATACAGGGATTAGGAAGAAAAATCTTGTACTGCTGAGGCCCAGTGGTGGTGTCTGTGTTTTGTGTTCAACACAACTTATCTGATCATTTTTATCTGAGCTAAATGCAGCTCCAGTTTTGCATTCCCTGGGTTTTATAAAACTGACTTTCTTTGCTCTTAGTTTTTCACTTTCCTGAGTCCTACAGAGCAAGTCAGGAGTGTTTGATAGCAGATTCTGTTTGGAAATAGAGGTGGAGCCCCTAGAACACTGTTGAAGTCAGTATTTATTAAATGCATGTAACCTTAGAGCTGCTTTGGGGTTGGTTCATTTATTTAGTTCGGGACTTTTTGTTTTCCTCCTTTAATTTATCAGACATTGGAATCCTTGGCAAAATAAGAACCTTTCTTGAACTTCAGCCATCTCAGAACTTTGGATTTGGGCTGTTGAGAATTAGAACTTGCGCTGAATTTTCATTTCTGGTGGTGTAATTATTCCTTTTTCCTTGTGGTATCGAAATAATTAATCTCTGCAGGTAGACATCATCAAAAGAGTGTTAGCTCAGAATGATTAACTGTAAATCTGGCTTTGCTCTGCTCTTTTGAGCCACTCTGAAAAATTATTCATTTTTAACTTTGTAAATAGGCAATAATAGGGAAATTCATTGTCCAAATGTTTTATGGAAGAGCTGAATGCTTCTGTCTGCGTCTTGACTTCTAATAGCCATTAATCACGCTGAAGGAAGTTTTTAAGTGCTACAGCTGTAGACTGTGCAAGAGGAAGATTTATTGTGTGCATCTCCTCTCTGTTTGTTTAATTGCATTCTTTTTGCAATCTTCCTTGTTTCGTGTCATCATGATTCTTTTCCACTGGATTGAGTTCCCAAGGAGATGATTATCCTCAGGCTGTCACAGACACTCCTGCAATTGTCTCTTTGCAATCCCTAAAGTTTTGTTGTCATAAGGTGAAACACTTTGATGGTTAAACCCTTTGATGCACAACTTCAAGCCCTTTTCCTAGGACATACCAAAGGCTCCTATGGAGAAACAAAATTCCACTCTTTAGTGAAGGAATTTTTCCCAATATCCAAGCTGAGCCTCCCCTGGCCCAGCTTGAGGCCCTTTCCCCTTGTCCTGTCTCTGTTCCCTGGCAGCACAGCCTGACCCTCCCTGAGCCTCCTTTTCTCCAGGCTAAAGTTGTATTTTATTAGGGGAACTGAGCTTCTCCTTGTTGTTCCAACAAGGAGGTGGCAGCAGTCTCTCAGAAATCCCTCACAAATTGTGGGAAAATGTATTATGACTGGCTAATGGTAAATATCATAGTAAAAATCAGCACAATGCTGAGATCTCTGTGTAAAAGGTTTGTGAGGCTTGGAGTGCTGAGGGCCTCTCCCAGATGATTGGAAGTGGATTTGAAGTATTGAGTTAAGAGCTCATCTAATTTTTTTCTAAAGGCTGCAGGAATCTCTAATGTGAGATCTTGAGTAGGCTGGAAGTCACAGAATCATGGAATATTCTGAGCTGGGAGGGACCCACCAGGATCATCCACTCCAACCCCTGGCCCTGCACTGACACTCCAAAAATCCCACCCTGAGAGCATTGTCCAAATGCTGCTGGAGCTCTGTCATGAAGGAGTGGAGAGGATTTTTTTCCCCAGTGTTCTTTTCTAGTATAATTTGTGTTGCAGGAAAGAAAACTTGGATGAAATGGAAACGTGGGTGTCCTGAAGGTCTGCACATCTGCAGTCAGTTATTTTGGGTGCAATAGATCAAATGCAAGACTTCAGCTTTTGACTTTTACTGTTAGAGCATGGAATTGGAGTTCTGGTGTTTACTGATGTGTCATTTTTGCAACTGTCTCCTTTGTTATCGCTTATTAATGTGCTTTATGGTGCTGGAGCCTTTTTATGTTGGCCACTATTTATCTGCACGCTGTCAGAAAGGGCTGGTGGGAGCTGTGCCAGCAGCTCCAGGGTGTCTGTCATCTCCTGGGCTGCCTGGATGTGACAGCATTTTTACAATATTTAATTTTAATAGTGTAAAGTATATGATTTTGGGTTTGGTTTTGTTTTTTGTTTTTTTTTTTAATGGGACACCATCTGCAGTACGGTGTCCAGCACTGGGATCCCAAATACAAGAAAGGTGTGGATCTGTTGAAATGAGTCCAGAGGAGGCCATGGAGGGGCTGGAGCCCCTCTGCTCTGGAGACAGCTGGGGGTGCTCACCTGGAGAGGAGAAGGCTCCAGGGAGAGCTCAGAGCCCCTGCCAGGGCCTGAAGGGGCTCCAGGAGAGCTGGAGAGGGACTGGGGACAAGGCATGGAGGGACAGGAGCACAGGGAATGGCTCCCAGTGACAGAGTGGAAAGGGCTGGATGGGATATTGGGAATGAGGAATTGTTCCCTGGCAGGGTGGGCAGGCCCTGGCACAGGGTGCCCAGAGCAGCTGGGGCTGCCCCTGCATCCCTGGCAGTGCCCAAGGCCAGGCTGGAGCAGCCCTGGGACAGTGGAAGGTGTCCCTGCCCATGGAAGGGATTGGGATTAGATGATCTTTAATGTCTTTTCCCACCCAAACCATTCTGGCATTCTACATGTCTGATGTCTCCAGAGCTGCTCCTCTCAGATCTCGGAGCACCAGGACTTTGTCCTGTTTGGCCAGCAGAAACCTGGGAGATTTCCATCCCATGCCACCCCATGACCAGCCAGCACCATGCCTGGCTCTTCCCACTAATGGAACCATTGTTTAAACGGGGATTAATTGGTTAAACTCTCTTATTTTGAGTTACAGGGTGTCGGTGCCCAGGTAGGACATGAGGAGTCTCTGGGAGGAGAGGTGGGAGCTGCCCTGGAGTGAGGCATCCACAGGCTCCAGCACTGGGCACATCCCAGCCCTCAGCCAGCCCCATGGAACTTAGGAAAACTGGGTTAAGAGAGGGGAAAAGGGGTTAAGAGGGGGGAAAAGGGTTTTAAGAGAGAGGAAAAGGGGTTTAAGAGAGGGGGAAAGGGGTTAAGAAAGGGGAAAAGGGCATTAAGAGAGGAGAAAAGGGGTTAAGAGAGGGGGAAAGGGGTTTAAGAGAGGGGAAAAGGGGTTAAGAGGGGCAAAAGTGGTTTAAGAGAGGAGAAAAGGGGTTAAGAGAGAGGAGAAGGTGTTTAAGAGAGGAGAAAAGGGGTTAAGAGAGGGGAAAATGTGGTTAAGAGAGGAGAAAAGGATTTAAGAGAGGGGAAAATGGGTTAAGAGAGGGGGAAAAGGTGTTTAAGAGAGGAGAAAAGGGGTTAAGAGGGGCAAAAGGGGTTTAAGAGAGGGGGAAAGGTGGTTAAGAGAGGGGAAAATGGGTTAAGAGAGAGGGAAAAGGTGTTTAAGAGAGGAGAAAAGGGGTTAAGAGAGGAGAAAAGGCGTTTAAGAGAGGGGAAAAGGGGTTAAGAGAGGGGAAAAGGGGTTAAGAGAGGGGGAAAGGGGTTAAGAGAGGGGAAAAGGGGTTAAGAGAGGAGAAAAGGGGTTGAGAGAGGGGAAAAGGGGTTGAGAGAGGGGAAAAGGGGTTAAGAGAGAGGAAAAGGGCATTTAGAGAGGGGAAAAGGGGTTTAAGAGAGGGGGAAAGGGGTTTAAGAGAGGGGAGAAGGGGTTAAGAGAGGGGGAAAGGGGTTTAAGAGAGGGGAAAAGGGGTTTAAGAGAGGGGAAAAGGGGTTTAAGAGAGGAGAAACTGCCATGTGGCAGCAGGGAGTGAGGAGAAAATGGTGAGGAGGAGCTGGGAGTTAAGGAGTGATGCTGAGCCTGGGATAGGGGACAGTGCTGCTGGTTTGTGTCCCTCTGTCCCCATCCCAGGGTATTTTTTGCTGGCAGGATGTTTAATCAATGTTCCCCACAGGCCTCTGTCCTGCCTGGTGGTGTGGGACAGAGGCCACCACCAGGCAGAGGGTGCCTGGTCTCCCTCTTTTCCCTCAAGAACACGGGATTTTCCTCTCCTGAGCTGTTGAGGAGGCAGCAGGGGGGTGCCTGAGTGGATATCAAGGAGCAGCCCATCCCCAGTGCTGGGAAAACCCCCTGCAAACCATCCTGGAACTTTGCCCAGCTGATTTTCAGGTTACTTTGGTCTTCTGTCCCCTTCTCCCATACACATCCCAACCCATTAGGGCACATTCAACTTCCTGCACCCACGTGTGACACTTCTGCTGCCTGCTCCAGAAGTAAATAAGCCAAGTTAGTAGCAAAACATGAACATAAAGAGTCGTGGTGTAAGTGTGTATAGTGGTGGTATTATAAATTAAACCCCACTTGTTTTACCATAAAAAGGCTTTGAATTGGTGGCTTTTATTTCAAAGATTCAGTATTGTCAGCCCTGAAAATGTTTCCCAGAGAAGTCTGCCAACCATTACACCCTAATTAGCAGCTTTATAAATAAAACAGGAACTATGAGTGCAGGAGGAAATGGGGAGTTAAGTCTTTGCTTTATTGTGAGCACTACAAAACAGGAACGTGAAATAACACCCACATCTGCACCAAATGCTGGAATCACTCTGTCCTTTGCCTCCTGCTCTTCTTCCAATACTTCAAACCTTTTTAGGCCCTCTAGGTTTAAATATGTGCAGCAGCTTTGGGTAAGCTCTGGAAGGAAGAAGAGGGGCCAGTGGGACTCTGGGAATTGAAGGGCCACAAATCTGGGGAGCACCAGGGAGCAAAGGTTGTGCTGAATCCACAAGTGTTTGTTCATTTGTTCCTCCCTTTCAGGTTGATTACTTGCAAAGTTTCCTGAATATTTAAATTCAGAAGCGATGACTCCCAAGAAATCTTCTGTCTTTGCTCTCAATGGGCCTTGATTTCGTGCTGTTTATCTGCGTGAGGATAATTATAAATTGATTCATTTTCAAACCATCATTTAATGGGTATTCAATTGCTGCCAAGGCAATATTGGAGCAACAGCATCACTCCTGTGTTTGCTCAAAGCCATGGAGCTCTATGGGTGTTTGTGTTTGCATGTAACAATATTAATCTGGCTCTGTTCACGTTGCTATGAAGATGCTGTCAAATAAGTTCTGTTTACATTTGCAGCTCGTCCTTGTTTTCCTTCCTGAGTCTGAAAAAGGAGCTTTTATTTGGTTTAATCTATATTTATTTCATGGGCTCTTTCAGGTTTTAAAAGTGTTTTTCTCATTTTTTGTGTTTTTTGGGTTTTTTTTAAAGATGAAATTCTGTCTTGATGCTTTATAGGCCAGAGCTAGGAGGAAAAATAAGGTTAAAATTAACTTTAAAACCCCAAGGTTTTAATAGGGATCTCTTGCTGTTCTTGCAGTTAACTCCAGTTGGAACAACCATCTTCACAGGATTTTCTGGAAATAATGGTGCTATTGACATTGATGATGGTCCCAATGGCCAGATAGAATATGTCATCCAGTACAATCCTAATGACAAGGTACAGCCACTCACATTTTTTCCCTCCATTCATTTATATTTATATTTATATTTATATTTATATTTATATTTATATTTATATTTATATTTATATTTATATTTATATTTATATTTATATTTATATTTATATTTATATTTATATTTATATTTATATCGTGAAGTAGTAAATGAACAAGAGGTTGCTGTTGGATATAAAGAAATGTTTTCCTTCATATCAAGTATTTTCTCTGCACATGAGCTCTGTAACCACAGATGAATTTACCTTCCCTCTGATTGCCTTCCTGTCAGCAGCTGGATCATTTCACTTTCAGTAATGCCCAGAGAAATTGTGTCTATCCCAGTCCTGGAGGTGTCCAAGGCAGGTTGGATTTTGAGGCTTGGAGGAACCTGGAATAGTGGAAGGTGTCCCTGCCCATGGCAGGGCTGTCTCTGGATGGGGTTTAAGATCTCTTCCAACCCGAATCATTCTGGGATTCCATGATTTCTGTTTTGCCTCAGTATAAATCCCCTTGTTGATTTCCCCCCTTGGGATAAAATACTTTATCCCAAAAGATGAGTGTCAAACTCAGACTATCTCCAGTTATTTATCAGTCTGGGATGCATTCCCAATCCTGTTTTCCTGCCCACCACGGATTCCCCATGCTGCATAGAGAACTTAACACTCATTCTCATTTATTTACTGAAAAAAACCTTTCATTTTTAGTTATTTAGGCTCTTCAAGGAAAAGGCCTTGCTCTGTGATGTAAAGAAACAACATTCCTGTGTGCCTCTGCTGTTGGAATCTTGTATTGCTGTTGCCTGTTCAAAATACTTAAATACTGACTATCTTCAGCACCAAGAGATTGAAGCATGGAAAGATGGGGTTTTTTTTTAATTAGATTAATTTGATAATGAAATTGCAATTGGATCTCAGGTCAGAAATGTGTGCCCTCCTGCCAGGTTTTCCCCCAGCTTTGTCACCTGAGTCGGGGGAAGCAAATAGATGGAACAAATTGTATTTCACTCCATTTAACATCTGCATTTACCCTGAAATGTGAATTTCCTCGGATAGGAACGTATGCATGAACTGGCACCTAAACGCTGATGTTCTCTGCTTGTTTAGCACTTCATTGCCCTCATGAAAGGCAGAATAAAGAGCAGATAAGTACAATGATGTGGATTTCTTATCTCTGCTGCTTGAGCACTTGATTTGAATGCACCACTGCAAATTCAGGATGGCAAAGGGGAAAGAAGCAGATTCAGTCAGACTTCTGTGGTTGGAAGTAGTAACAGATAGGTGAAGAACCCAGGAGAGTTCTGTTCTGTACAAATTCATTACTGGGGGATTCTTCAGGAGGGAACTGGGTGGGGAGAAAACATAGAAAGTTGTATAATCTCTGATCTGAAGGGCAGATGCAGCCTTGGAATACCAGCCAAAGGATCATCCCATTGTGGCCCAGCTACAACACAACTTTGAGGCATGTTCAATGTTATTGTGTCGTTTTCTCATTTGCAGACTTCCAACAGGACCTTTGATATTCCTCTCACTTTGTCCGGAGCAGTAGTTCTGAGGGAAAGACTAAATTATGAAGAAAAGACTCGTTATTTTGTCATTGTTCAAGCAAATGTGAGTATAAATCTCTTGAAGGCTATTTGTGGCCCTGACTTAGGTTTGAGTTTAGCTTCCTTCCCAAGGAAAGGCAGAGCCTTGTTGAAATAGCAGCTCTGATAAATCCTCTTCTGCTGAAGATCTAATTTAAGATTTATCCAGGCTGTTGAAAGCTCAGGCATATTATTACTGCTTAAAAAAGCTTGCTCAGTGTGTGACAAGCCAACCTTTTTGGCACAAGGAGCAACTTGCAAATGTGCAGTGCAGCCCATGCAGAAAAGTGCAGCCTCATGGCACTAAATGTCCCATTTTCCAACAAATCTGGCAAGGCTAATTGTCACTCAGATGAGTTTAATGGACACAATTTCTTTGTATTCTTCAGGCTGGAAATGCATTTTGTTATAAAGAGGTGATTTTTCCTTCAAGTCATACTGCAAGTGTACAGAGAGGTTTTTCCAGAGTGGCTGGCAATGGATAACTGAAAAGAAAAGTGATGTATAAACTGTATCTCAGATATCTGTCATCAGAGTGGGGTTTTGATGCCCTTGAGGGCTGTGAAAGGTTTTTTTCCCTTTTTGTCCTTCTGATAACAACTGAAATGAAAACTTCTCTTCTGTTGTTCACTGCTGTGATACGTCTTTGTTCATGGGAAATGATATTTGAATGATATTTGCTCTGAAGCAACAGGAGATCCTGAATCCACACCTCCACATTCCTGTCATCTCTCTAGCACAGAAGTGCAGATACATTTTGCAGTCTCTTTTCTTACTTATTCTGTGGCATGTTCAGCATTCTGCCAGCAGAAGCCAGGCTCCAAGGGTGGCTCAATGCTCCTTGTCCCTGTGCCCCTGGGCTCAGGTGAGACCCCACCTGCAGAGCTGCCCCAGCCCTGGGGCCAGCACAGGAGGGACCTGGAGCTGCTGCAGAGAGCCCAGGGCAGGCACCAGGATGGGCAGAGGGATGGAGCAGCTCTGCTGGGAGGAAAGGCTGGCACAGCTGGGGCTGCTCAGCTTTGGGGTGACCTCACTGTGGCCTTCCAGGATCTGAAGGAGCTGGCAAGAAGGATGGAGACAGACTTTTCCAAGGGATGGAGTGCCAGGACAGGGGGGAATGGCTTCAAACTGACAGAAAGCAGGGTTATATGGGATATTGGGAAGGAATTCCTTCCTGTGAGCATGGGCAGGCCCTGGCACAGGGTGCCCAGAGCAGCTGGGGCTGCCCCTGGATCCCTGGCAGTGCCCAAGGCCAGGCTGGACACTGGGGCTTGGAGCAGCCTGGGACAGTGGAAGGTGTCCCTGCCATGGCAGGGGTGGCTCTGGATGGGATTTAAGTCCCTCCCAACCCAAATCATTCTGGGATTCTATAACCCCACAGGCTGCAGTGAATTTTCTCTGGTGTGTACTGTGCAATCCCATTCCTCTGATTACACTGCCAGTGCTTTGTTGTCCTTGCATCCTGAAGATACTGCTGGAAATTAATTACTCTCTATGTGCTTTGATCCAGAATTACTCAAAGGCACTTATGGAGGAATGGAGAAATGGTTTAGTTGATGATGAAAGCTGCTCCTTGTAGCTGGGATTGTTTTTCATCACTGACCATGAAGAAAGCTGAATGCAGAAATTCCCATATTTACTCTAAATGTGAAGCTGGTGCAAGAACTGATTGAACTGCAAAATAAGAAAAAAACAATATGCATTTCCATATTCAATCCAATTTAGAGCAATGGGCTCTTCATCTTACATAGATGATGTTATTCAACAGCATAAATTAAAAAAAACAAATTTAAAAATTCCTTTTTTTCTTTCAGTGTTACATTAGAATAGGAGGGAAAGATGTAATTCATGGCACATATTCCCTCCCAAGGTTTTAGCTCTGCAAAGGAAAGCTCATGCAGCAGTTCCTCTGTGAAAATGGGAATATTTTTGAGTATTTTAAACAAAATATTAGCTAGCCATGATGTTTCTTCACTAAAGGAAGAAAGAAGACTTGAACTGTTGCTAATGTGTACTTTGGGTATAACCACAACAATTTCTGATTATAAATAAGGCACGGGGCCTTTTTATGTTCTACAAACACGCTGCACTATTGTAGTTTTAGAAAAGCTGTAGTTTTCCCAGGCTGTATTATTTCTGAGCTCTAGATGTCTTGCAGTATTGCTTCAATTTTTCCCCTAATTTTACTTGTGAGCCTTTCAGGCTGCAGGTCTGAGGCTGAAGTTCCTGTAATCACTCCTGGAACATGGATAATTCTCACACTTACATGTTTTATCCTCAGCCTTGCTTAAAACCTTTGAGGTGGTTCTTTTTAGGAGGTTTTTTTTTCCAGGAGATTCTGAGTTCAGGGAGTCTCACCAGCTGGACCTGCTTTGCTCCACAGGACCGAGCCCAGAACCTGAACGAGCGGAGGACGAGCACGACCACGCTGACCGTGGACGTGCTGGATGGGGATGATTTGGGACCAATGTTCCTGCCCTGTGTGCTGGTGAACAACACCCGGGACTGCAGACCCCTCACCTACCAAGCCAGCCTGCCAGAGCTCACAGACCCTGTAAGTCCTCTGGGATCTTTCCAGGGTTTTATCTGTTTTGCCTGTCATCTTCTCCTGTGAGCTAGAAGGTGCTCGATGCCGTGTTTTGTGTGCCAAGCAAGAGGAAGCCAAGGTGAGATGCATGGGGGGATGATGGTGAAATTCCAGCTTGGATCCAGTGCCAAACTGCCCGTTGGCTTCAAGGGCTGAGTCTTGTAGAAATTTGGTACAATTTAGAATTGCCTTTCCTGATCTGTCTCCCTTTGCTCTCAAAATATCCCCAAGAAGCACTTTTGGGAGGGGACTTGATGTTACTCCATTGAGGGTTGTTATAAACCATAGGAGAAAGATTTTTGGGAACAGGAAGCATTAGTCACTGACCCCTGAAAGGATTTTTGTTGCAATTACAAGGTTCTGATCAAGAGGCAGTGAAGAGCAGTGGGGGTTTATCCCATGTAGGTCCTTGTGCTAAGTCTCTCAGTTAATCCATCCATAGGGTCGGGTAAAGGTGAGTATAAGGCTCATTTCACACTCCATGCACACATGAATCCCAAAATGAGGTGATAACTTTTTCATTTCTTCTTGCAACTTGGTGCCAAGTGCCATTCCTTACAGCAGAGCTGCTGCTTGGAGATCTGCACCTCTGGTGGGAGGAACAGAAACAGGGGTTGCTGAACTAATACTGATATGTGACCTTTGACTCATATAATTAAGAATAAAAAAAGGCAGAACCAATCGAATCACTAGGTATTGCCCCACCTGATTAACTCTGACATTAAGATGGCATTAAAATAATGTTAAGCTTTGGCATTACGGTGTGTAACTTGGGTTTGTTGTCACAGCACACACTCTGTGTCCTGCTGCCTCCAGCCAAAGGCAGGTTGAGGGTGGAAGTTGTCTTGGTTTGAAATGGTTTGCTAAGGAAGGTAGGAGCCTCCCCTGAAATGGAAAATGCAAAGCCACTCCCTCCGAATTATTATAATTTTGAAATTAAGGGGCTCTCAGGCAAAGATATGGGAATGGGAATAACAGTTCTTTATTAGGGAAGAAAAAAAAAATCAAAAAACCCCAATGCATTAATAGAAAACAACACTGAGTCAGACCATGCTCTGTCCCCCTGTGTGTCAGGAGGTGGCACAGCCCCATCCCATGGGGGCTCAGCCCTCCTGCAGTGCCAGCTGTGGCTCTGCTGGAGCAGGGATCCTGCACAAGGGGGGAGTTTTCCTCTGCAGCTCCAGGGCTGCTGCAGATGGGCCTGGGCTCCCTCTGGCAATGCAGGGCAGCAGAAGCTGCTCCTCTGGCAATGCACTGGGCAAAGGCTGCTGGGCTGTCCCAAAGCTCAGATTGGATCCAGGTAGGAATGCTTGGCTCCTCCCCTGGGCGCAGCATCTCCCCATGGGATGATGGAATTGGATCAGCCACGCAGGGACACTCACTGCCCATTAAAAGGAGATAATTAATGGCACATGAACAGAAGATAATTAATGGCCCATGAACAGAAGAGATCTCCTGGAGGGAGGGTTGGTTGTGGAAGAGAGAAAGAAAACTGCCCAGTTAACAGAAGAGAACTGCCCCACCTCTGACAGATAGGAATGGAATACACACCCCCATTTCCAACCTCAGACAGAATTGTGGAGATTCCTGCTCTTCCCTGCCTTGTCTCCCTGCCTGTCCTGTGCCTCACAGTCTTTTCCCATCCCACACATTTTGGTGTCGTGCTTGGTGTGGCCTCAGGACTCCTGCTGCAATTATCCTTGGGATGGGTCAGTGGAAGGGAGAGATGATCCCTGTTTAACCTTGGAGCATTGATTTCCACATCTGCCCCACACACACTTCTACACCTTGGTGTACTTAAAGACCCTTTGTAGCTGTGTTGTGCTTGGGACTTGGAGAACTGTCTTGAGATTAAATTCTGCTTTAATTTGCTTTGGGCTTGGTGGCATTTTAAGGAGAGGGGCAGCTCCCTGTCCGGCTGAGTGTGGGACCTCCTCAGGGTGAGCACCCAGACTGTGCAGGATGAGGGATGTGACCCCATTTCACCTGCACAGATCTGTTATAATCGCCAGTGTGGGAGCAGATGAGGCAGAATTACAAATAACTGGTGTTTTTATGGGTTTTCATCTGCTTATCTGAAGGTGTAACACACACCAGGCAGTTTGTGTGGTGCTGTCTCTCAGTCAGATGATTCCAGCTCTGCTCCTGCCCTGGGCCAGGCACGTTCCCCACTGGAAGACAAAGCAGTGTCTGCTGGGGAGAGAGGCTGGGCCAGGAACAATCTGACCTGGGATTTAGGTACTGAGCTGAAAACTCATTTATTTAAACTTCCTGAGCTGCAGCGTGCTCAGGGCCAGCTGCTTTTGTTTGTTTTTTAACGTTTCTTGTGTCAAGCTGCCCCTCATCTATTAAAAGAGCCCTGGGTTCTGTTGATGAACCACGAACTCTTCACTGTTTATCTCTTTGCAGCACTTTTGATAAACCTGAGTGGAAGAAGTTATACCTTGAACCTCAAATATTTACTTGGCTTTTAAGAGATAATTCCTTTGGAAGATATGAATGATACCTGGATTCAGCTAGGAAATATTTATATTGCATTTATCCTTTACATTTTTATGTATTATATTTATTCTTTACTAAGCATCTCCATAGCTACCATCACCCTACTCCCTAGGCTAAAGGACTATTTTTAGTTTAACACCACCTTTTTAAAATTATTTTTAATTTGCGTTTTAATTTTTCAATGAAGATGAGAAAGAATATTAATCAATGAGGAACAAAGTTGAAGTATGAATTATTCAGAGGCAGTAGCTGGAAAGAGGTCTTGCTTTACTGGGCAAGATGTCCACTCAGCTGACCCCTAAAATAAAGCATTTAATGTCACTGGTAAGAGTAATATTTTGGTCCAGCGTAGTTGGAATCTACCTATGAATTTACTGAGGTAAAAAGTTGTGAATTAATTACTTGTTGTTGGCTGAATTTCAATTTCCAAGAAAACCTGTGTTGGTTGTTGATTAGGTTTGGGGATTTTTGTTGTTGTTGTTACATTGCTTTATATTTATATCATATTTTAGTGTTTCTGTATCTGATCAGCTCTGGTAATTAATTTTTTCCCCCTCTTGTGTCAGGAAGACTTGAATAAGTTAGCATTTATTATCAGGATGTGTGAGTCATCACGTGGAGTTAAAAAGTACAACCTCATGAATATCTCATAACATGGCCAAGATAATTTCTCCTTCTTTTTTCCCCCCTTCAGTCCATTCCCATCACACTCACAATGTGAAGGTTTCCTCCACTTCTACACTCTGAATTTTCCAGCACCATGCAAAGAAGAAAAGCCTGTTAGGCAGCAAAATATGGATTAGATTTATTTAATTAATTGCTGGGCCAGATTTGCAACCATGGGATTTATTATGGGGTTCCATGGAGTTATTATGGGGAGTTCCATGGGGTAATTATGGGGTTCCATGGGGTTATTATGGGGTTATTATGGGTTCCCTGGGGTAATTATGAGTCCCCATGGGCACTAAGATGCTCCATGACACCAAAGATTTTGTACTCAGTCCAGATTGGACCTCACTCTTCTACAAGTTCCTTGTTCTTTCACCTCTGATGGATCTTCCTGCATGGAAGGGGTTTAGGTTTGTACTGATTATGGCCAGAATCCTCAGGAATTTTGCCTGAAGGGACCTCACAGGGTTTGTGGGGCTTAGGTGACCTCATGGAGCTGGGCCTGAGCAGAGCATGGAGAGATGAAAAGCCAAAAAATAATAAATAAAACCTTCTCAAACAACAGTGAAGTTGAGGGAGGTGGAATAAGACAATGGAGAGCAGAGGTGCCCCTGGAAGTCTTTATTAGTGAGAAGGACCTCTTCAGTTCCATCAGTTTGGATTCAGAGAGAGAAATCTGCATCTTTCTGAGGAGATGGTGTAATCCCACTGAGTGAGGTGGGATTGGGAGCACAGGACACTCCCAGAGGGTGTTAATCAGCTCTGGACAAATCAATTTTATGCTAATTATTGGTAATTAATTAGCACTGTACAGGATGTGCTAATTAATTACCAGTAATCAGCATAAAATTGCACTTGAATTGGTTTTTGGACTTGAATTGGCTTTGGACTTGATGACCTCCGAGGTCTTCTCCAGCCTAGTTAATTCTGTGATTAATTCTGGGTTTGGGTACCTCTGTGCTTGAGGATGACAAACACCTGACAGTTCCTTCCAACTGAATTCCCTTGCAGTTCCTTCCTTTGGCCCTGCAAATCCCAATTTCTCCCAGACACAAAACCTCCTGGAATTTTGTCCCAGAGACACATTAATATAAAACTTCCAGCAGCAGCTGAACCAACAAGTGAAAATTCTGGAAACCGCATCTCCCCATCTTGGTTATAGTAATCAAAGAGACAAGTTCAGCAAAATGTTCTGGGTTTCCTCCAGTGGTCATTAAATTAATTAATTAATTGTTACCTTATTTTGCTGTGGGAAGGGCTGGTACAAAAGACATTTGATCCAGGGATCTGCCGTGGAATGAGCACCAAGTAACCGCCCTGAAGTGGGAGAGATTTGCTGGTTCGCCTGGAACTCTCATGCAGCTGCCAAGGGAGATTTTTGGGGCACTGAAAGACACAGCCCTCAGATTTTGGGCTGAGTTGGAGTGGCTGTGTGTGGCTAAATACACTATAATAGAAGCTTTCAGCAGATGAGGAGTGCCTCTCTTACCTGTGTGAGTATGGGTAAAATCCCACAGTATAATTGGTTTTTTTTCTTGATGACTTCTAAACCTGATTGCTTAAAGACAATTCACAGGGAGGGAATCACCCCTAATAACAATCAAACTGCCTAAAACTAGAAAATCATCTTCAGTTGCCATTTTGTCTGGTCTTTTTTGGTTTTTTTTTTGGTGTTTGTTTGTCAGATATGGGACATTTTAAACTGCAAATGTTCACATTTAATATAGGGAGTTGTTGGTCTCTGGAGCAGTTCAATCTCAATCTGACTTTATTTTCTTTGCCTTATTTGTACCAAGATTTGGCTTTTAAAATCAAACATGATAGAAAAGCTTTGCCAGGCTTTGGCCTGTCGAGACTTACGAGCTGCATTTGTGTTCAGTGGCATCCAGCCTCAGGAAATGATTTGGGATTTGATTTGTTTCTAATTATTCCTTTCCCAGCTGAAGAGGCTCTGTCCAGTTTTTGGGAGTGCTGCTAAATGCTTTGTAGGGGGTGGAATTGACACTTCCTGCTGGAATTAGCCCATGACTGACTGCAGTTGTGTCTGCTGGCAAAACCAAATGTTCAAAGTCTGTCTTCCAGAGAAAACAGAGTTTTCATCATTAGGAGAATTGTTTCTCTTTATACAAATCACTTTGGGCAAGAAAAAAAGTGATTTTATGTTTTGAATAGGCAGCATCCAGCCCTGCTCTTAATTAGACTGAAATCTTTGGTGCAAGATAATTAGTGCTGGGCTGAAATGAATGGGAGTTCCTGGATATTTTCATTCCAAAAATTATTTGATGGACAGGGCATTGGTGTCACTTCAGGAAATAACCAGAGAAATATTTAAAGAAATGGCTGTGTCTCTACACTCTTGTTCTTAATTGGACAAGAACTTCATGACTGGGGCTCTGAACAGTCCCTCTACCACTGAAAGATGAGCAAATTGTCCCCATTTTTGCAGGGATTATTTTCAGTAGCGATTTAGGTAAATGCTGTGACTCAGACGAGTGGAGGGGAAATGCAGATTGACTTCCCTGACACCTCTGCAGCTGTCAGGGTGCTTTTTGTGGAAGAAGGCAGAGTTGTGGCCAAGCTGCTTGCCACTGGAGACAGATAGCAATTTTTCTAATTAAATTTCAGCAGAGATGCAAGATGAACAGATAGGTGGTTATGAAGTGCTTTGGAAAGGGGAAACAAGGCAAAACCAGTGATAAAATCCTCTGGTGGCTGCAGCCACCCTGTTTATTCCAGACAAACCTTTCATTTGTGTTGCTGAAATGGTTTTTGAGGTATTAAAAAGTCTTTTTTCTTAGCTTTGTGACTGAAGAAGTTGAGATTTTTTGCTTTGGTTTTCAAGGTTGTTTATTTTTTTTATTTAATACATTTTTTTTGACTCACTGAGGTCTGTTTAGCAGATTGGGTTGAGGCACACTGACTGCCCTCAGGGCACTGTTATTTTTTTATAAAAACTATGTGTCCTTTATTCACAGTAATTTTTTAATACTTATCACTTATGTTAGACAGTCTGTTTCTACTTTAAACTAATTTAGAAGTGTTACTATTATAGCAGAAGATGGAGGACAAGAAGAAGAAAGACAGGACATGCTTAGAGTCATTCATCTTGCTTCTTGAACTTCTATTTTAAATCTTAAAAATTTTACTTTTTCACTTTGTGAGAAATTCACTAACATTTAACTTAAACTTTTGTGGCTTGTAAATCTTTACACAAAGTTGGTAACTCTTTTATGGGTTAAGATGGAAGGCACAGGTGTTTTTGACTTTGTGTTAAGGTCTTTGAGCTTTTTGCTAGGGCCTTGAGTCTTCTAGGGTAGCTAGAGGAATGTCTTGGGTTCTGACAATTTGCATTTCCCCCCTTTCTCCACTCTAATTGCAGCCTACAGAGATGACCAGATTGATGGGGACTTCAAGGTAATGGATCAAATTCACAATATTGGGCTGGTTTTTAACCTGGTTTGGTGATTTTGAATGAATAACTCAGCAAAGTCAAAATGGACAGCTTTGATAAGCTATTGATTATCTGCTAGTACCTGAGAGGGAGCTATAAAAGGTGTTTTGAAGTCTGCTGATGTGATTTTCTCTTTTCTTCCCATTTTTAGGATTGCCTGTTTGTCTCCCACATGCCATCTCTTGATAGGTAGGGTCTTTTTTATTAAGGAAAATGTCACTGAAAAGTAGCGAAGCATGAAAAGGTTAAAATCCCAAAGATGTGATGTTACAGATAATTAAATTTTATGTATTTGGGAGGATACTAGGATGGCTAATTAAAAAGAATTGTCACTAAAATTGTCAGGAACTTTAATATGTGAATGCATAAACCTGAGAATAATCTCCCTTAGCAGCCAGGCAAGCTCTTCCCTTGGCTGATGTATTGATCAGGCAGGACAGTCCCTGTTAATCTAAAATTAACCTGTAACTTTAAATATGGATATTTTTCAGATAGAGGAGAGGTTCATTTGCCTGGTTTGCCCTTCAAAATCAAACAGAACCATGATTTAACTTCCAAAATGCAATGATTGTCTAAAGAACCAGGTGTTTCAAACAACACTCTGGTTGAGAAAATTATAGCAAGGCTGCAGAATAAAGGAATAAAGTTTGAAAGGCACTTTACTTCAGGGGATTTTAACCCAGTTGTGGTTCAGAAGTTGAGTTTCTGTCTGTGGGTAAAAAAAAATATATATATATTTATATATATAGTAGTTCTAATCCTTAAAAGTGGAGATTTTAAGGGGAAAAGGATCAAGCTTGCCTAGAAAGTGAGAAGATTTTGGCCAAAAAAATGAAACAGGTAAAGAAAAATGTACCTGCAGATCATCTTTGAAGCTGGTTTTGGGTTGAGAGAAGAATATTTTGGGTATTGCTGGGGCTGGGTTGTGGACACAGAGGCCCTGGGGCTCCCTGGGTGGCACAGGAGCAGCTCTGGGAGCTCTCCAGGGGCTCAGGCTGGGCTGGAAATTTGGCTGCTGCTGAAAACAGGGTCATTTTCTAGCTATTTATCAAGCTGTAAAGTTAAATCTCAAATCTGATTTGCTATCAAGGCAGCAATAAACTGGTAAAAATGACTGATTTTATAATTTAAAATTAAGGGATTTGTTTTGGTAATCGAATCTGGGAATGTTTCATCAATCGCCTGTTACTTCTCATCATGCTTAGGAACTTAGAGGTGAGAAAATGTTCAGTTTTTCTGGCTTTGCCAGGAGCTGAGAAGGAAAAGGGTCCTGAGCTTGCTTGGAAGGAGAAACAGTGGTTCTGAAGTGAGAAGCAATTTCCTTTAGGAAGGAAGAGGAGCTGCTTTGATTCCACCTTTGGTCACAGCCACAGCAATCCAATCCATCCAAGGCTGGAGAGGGATCTCCAGGGCTTTGGTGTGGGCAGCAGGGCAGGTTCAGGAGCACAAAGCAGCTTTTTGTGCGGCAAAACTGAGGCTAAAAATCCAGTTAATGACTTAATCAACACCCAAGGGTTGATTGAGGAGCTCCTGTAAGATTCAATTCTGTTTTCTCTCCCATAGATCTGTGTTTGTTACAGCACCAAGAGGAGCTGCTGTCACAGAGGAAACACATGTAGCAATTTATTTGATCCTTAAATGTCACTTGGAAGCATTTGAAGGCTTTAAATGTTGACATTTAAACAAAATATTCTTGCAGTGATGCTTTATTAGCCGACTTCACTCCAGAAAAATTCTCATCTCTGTCACATCCCTGGGCCTTGCAGAGAGAATTATTTCAGTGCCCACATTGTCCCATTGAACTGTAGCTGATCATTAGGGGTCAGGAGGAATTATTTCTCTTTTCAGCTTGTTGTCACAATTCAGAGGATGCAGATTAATTCCTCAATTAATCAAACATGGACTGCAAAACCTTAATCGGTGAATATTTGTGAATAGGCGTTAAAATGAAATCACCCTTGGAAATGAAATGAAAGGAAAATCCCCATTCCCAGGACAGTCACGTTTGCTCTGCTCCACGCTTTTGATAATTGTTTTGTGGAAAACATTCCTTGAATCCTAAAGGTCTTTCCTGTGGAGAACATGGAAATTCCTGCTGAGTGGAACTTCCTCTCCTGAAAGGAGAAAATGGGATCCATCTCCATTTGGTTCTGGATCCATACTCTGGGCAGCACAGCAGTGCTGGGGAGGAAGGGATGTGCTTGCTAAATAATTCCTGCTTTTTTTTCCCTGGGATTGGAAAATAAAAGCATTTGATAAAATGCAAACTTTCCCTGCTTCACCCTAAAAAGATGTGAGGATGAGCCTAAGGATGAAGGATGTGAGTGTTACAGGTGAGGTGTGTACACACACACACACACACACATGTAAATTTGCACAAATTTGTTGAAAATACATCCAAAATTTAGCTGGCAAACCCCGTTTTCCCCTATAACCTTCAGCCTAAAAGTGCCACTTTTAAAATTATCATTAAAATCAGTGTAATAAAATAGATTTAATAATGGTGAGGCAGAATTTGTAGCTGGCTCTGGCCAGCAAAATTTCTCCCTGAAATTCTTTTTCGGATAGGGTGGCAGACTTTAATGAGGAGAGGTGAGGAGAGGACAGGACAGTGGTGGATACAGCTGGGATTAAGTAGTGAGGTAGTTCCAGATGACATTCCCACTCCTGAACTGGAGAAGTGCTCGTTGAGTAGCCAAAAGAGAGGAAAATCAGTATATAAAGAGAGTCAGCCAAAGGGCCTGGGTAAAATACTGACCTGCTCATCATGATTTGTTTTTTTTTTTTTTCAATTTGGATTTCAAATGAATTATTCTCTGGGATTTTTTTTGGCTTTTGTCTAGTTCCATTCAGCTGAAATTAAGAAAGATTCCACCATTGGTACTGGTTATCTTTTCCCACCAAATCTTTCTCCTCTTTTATCGTATGCTTGTAAATTCTTGTGCCTTTTGTGGTGTATTATTGTGTGGCTGATTTTTCTAAAGGCATAGAGAGGCCATTAGTCTGTTGTCTTTAGGAAGAGAAATATAAATATCAATATATATCTATTTATATCTATAAACATATACGTATGATATAGATATAGATAGATATAGATATGTATGATATAGATATAGGTAGATATAGATATTTATAGATATATGATAGAGAGAATTATCCCTCCATGAGAAATAGCATTTCTAAGGAAAGAAAATTGGGTTAATATTGCATTTTTTTAATTGCAAAGAAATTACTCTTAGAAATTTAAATAAAAGTAATCTGGAAGTCATTATAGTGGTGCTATATGTTTGTTGAATATTTTCTGATTTTTGGGGAGATGTAGGTGCCTGTCTTAGGCTTCACAGTTTGCTCCCCTGCACAGAAATCAGGATAATAAGAAATCCACATCAAGAGTTTGAGGGATAATCAAGGAAATAGACTTCATAGTTGTATGGGAAAAAAGCCAAATGTCAAAAAAGAAATGTTTATTGTTCTTTAGTGCCAGTCATCACCTTGGAAGGAGGAGAAGCTCTGGCCTGAATTGTGGTTGTGCTGAGGCAGGAAGCCCATTGCATAATGCATTTCATTCAGTCGCCTGCACAGACACTGCTGGGGACACTTCTTATCAAGCATGTCAGATACAGAAAAAGCAATTTAGTAAGCACTGTGATCAGATCCTGATGAAATTGAATTCTTTTTTGGTCCTGCTGTTCCTGGGAGACATCATTGATAAAAATAGTCTCTGTTTTCCTCCGTGCTCGGGTTCATTATGCTCTCTTGCTGCTCCTTCAAAATGTTGAGTTTTTTTTCCTCTCAAAGGTTGCTTTTTTTTTTACAAATGAATGGAAGGAATTGTGTTCTCTGACAGCTTACTCTGTTAACAACCCAAGCTGCCAGGATATTAGAATTTTACAGTTTTCATTTCAAGAAATTGCATAAACATAGGGCATGACAGAAACCCAGGGACTCAGAGCCATGGGTTGTATAGAGGAGCTAAATCAGGTGCTAAAAGCTATTTGATAATTTAGTGCTGAGTTTAGAAAGAAGGTGAACTGAACAATTAATCCTGTGTCTTAATTTTTCCTATTGCTTAATAAAACACTTTTTTACCCCCAGAGAAGACAGGAGAGGCCAGGTCACCATCAGCACAAATTACCCACTGTGGCTTTTTAGCTGTGGCTCTGGAAATGAAGGAGGGGAGATTTCTGAAAAATAATTAAAGAGAAAAGTTAGTTTAGTTTTAAATTTGCAGATCACTTCTGGGGCCCAGCACAGGAGGGACCTGGAGCTGCTGCAGAGAGCCCTGGGCAGGCACCAGGATGGGCAGAGGGATGGAGCAGCTCTGCTGGGAGGAAAGGCTGGCGCAGCTGGGGCTGCTCAGCTGGAGAGGAGAAGCTCTGGGGTGACCAAACTGCGGCCTTGCAGGGCCTGAAGGAGCTACAGGAAACATGGAGAGAGACTTTTCCAAGGGATGGAGGGCCAGGACAAAGGGAATGGCTTCCCAGTACCAGAGAGCAGGTTTAGATTGGATATTAGAACATTCCTCCCTGTGAGGGTGGGCAGGCCCTGGCACAGCTTTGCCCAGAGAAGCTGTGGCTGCCCCATCATTTCCCTGGAGGGGTTAAATAAAAGGTGTGGATGTGGCACTTGAGGATGTGGATTAATGGTGGTGGATTGATGGTTGGACTGGATGATCTAAAACTCTTTTTCAACCTTACTGATTTCTGTAATTCTAAGAAGTATAAATGGGTTGAATCAGCTCTAAATCTCTGAGGTTTAGCAATGTAGATTTGGTTTCCTCAAGCTGTTGTGCCCTTTTTTTGGGAGGTTTCCAGGCCCAGAATTTTTGCTAAGTAAACCTCCTTTTAGCTCCTGTGACAACTTGATCTAACAATTTTTTGCAGAGAATTTATTCTCTTTCAGCTTCAGAGTGTGTGTTAAATCCGTGCTTGGGGTTTGCTTCCAAACTCTCGAAGCATTCAGGTGAGGTTTTGTCCCACGGTTTGGGTTCCTGTGCTGTGGCAATGTGAAGGGTCAGAAGATCCCATTCCCCCTGGATTCCTGTACATCTGTGTGTCACATCAGCCTTCAGAGAGCAGCACAGGAATTCCTGCAGGCTCCTGATGTGAGGCTCTGCCTCCCCTGGCTCTGATCAAAGGCAGGAACGTGTAGCTGCCAGTGGGAAGGCAAGAAAAGAGGGAGAACGGTGAGACCCTACAAATGGGAGATTTGATGTGGCATGGCTTGACTCACAGTGAGATTTTGGTGGTACCTCCTACACGTGTAGCACGATTCCTGCTTTTTGGATTGACTTCTTTTGTGGTCGGATAGCTCCGCTGAAACGTTGCCTGCGTTTTGCTGACATGCAAGCGCTCTGTGATGGATTTGTGCTCATTAGTGTTTTGTCACAGCCCTTGTTGTGCTGGCAGAGCAGCTGAGGCAGCAGCAAGGAGTGATGTTGGAATGGTTCTGCAGCTCTCCCTGCTGTTTTAGTGCCGAGTGTGTTGGCAAAGTCACAGGCAGTTCTGCACAGCATGGAGAGAACTCAGCTCATTTCCCACTTAAAACTCATATCCCAACCTCAGGAAAGCACAAGGAGAAGCAGTGTCACCATACTGATTCATCAATTCATCAAGAGCTTTGTTGGTTTAATAGTGCAGGGCTCCCTGGGAAGGGGTTCTGGATGGCACCAGGGGCAATGTGTGTTGCTTTAGTGATATTTTCCATCTGGAGAAAAGCTCCTCAGCCTTGTTTTCCAGAGGGATGAGAGTCCAGCAGCAAATTCCTCAGCTGAGCTGTGAGAATGATGCAGGTGGAAGGTCCTGAGACTTTATCTGACGAGCACTGGCCACAGTTAGAGCTGTCTGTAAAAATAAAAATTTTCAGGTTATCAAATATTGGTGTGAGATGTCCAGTGGGAACTGATTGTGCTAATAGAGAATCCCAGGGTGGCCCAGGCTGAATCCCAGGTGTCCCCACTCCAGGAGCTCCAGGTTCCTCTGGTTTAGGTTTCTGGCCACCTTAAGTGCTTTAACAACTCAGTTTTCAGTGGGACTCATGGGTAGAAAATGTCTTGCTGTGTTTGGCTCAATAATCAAGTGACAGTGTAGGTTTTTGTGCCTTCTCTCAGTGGGTTTCTTGAGCTCACCTTGGTGAATCCAAACAAAACTTTGGGAACTCTTGCTTTCCGTGCAGTTTTATCCTTTGCGGTATTTTCCACCTGTGTGGTGGCCCTGGATCCTGAGCCCCAGGGATGTCTCTGGTGGGAGCTCAAGTGGTTGTGAATCATCAGTGCAGCATCACCAGAGTGAAATCTGGGGCTGGTTCATGGTCTGGTGGCTTCAGTTGTACAGAAAGCACCTCTCAGGAATGTATTATCTGCTCAGAAAAGAACCTTCTAGTTGGGGGATGTTGGCTTCAGTTGGCTTTCAGTTTCATGAAATACAATGATTTTTATTGTAACAAGCAAAAAAAACCCCAAAATAGACCACAAACCTCCCCACAAATGGAAAAGGCAGCTCTGAGCAGAAAATTGGGTTAATCCAACTCCTAAAACGTGCCATTTCCTCTCTCTTCCTTTTCATCATCCCAAAGGAAGTTTTCCTTAAGTACTACAGTTGGCAAATTCAGCTTTGCATCTCAGGTAGAGGGAAGAAATAGAAAATCTGAGTTTTTAAATCCTTGTTATCAGCTGTGTAACAATTATTGTTGTACCCTGGCTTCAAAAAGAATTCCACACTGTCCACATCCTCTTATTGGAAGCCTGGCATTCCTGGACATCTTAAAATAATTTAAAATATATATATAAATATTTAAAAATATATTACTTTTATTTTAAAATCATGTTGATTTTGGGGTGTTGTTTCTTTTGTTCTTGAAAGCTCCAAATGCATATTCTGCACCTCGGTTTTAAATTCCCTCATAATTATTCCCTGGGATCATGGGATGGTGAAATCATCATAGGCAGGTGCCCAAAAATCCTGTTTGGATTTTTGAATGCAACTGTACTCTGAATTATTATTAAGCATGATTTAAATACATTAATTAAAAATATAAGCTGTTTCTTTTATTCACAGTCCTCAGTAGGAGCCTAAAATCCCCTGGCACAAATGGGACTCTTAAATTTGCCTTGTTCCATACATAAAATCTCTGAAGATTTTTGCAGGTCCTGCTGGACATTCCTCATGGAGAAGGTGCTGCTGTCCTTCCATGGTGAACACAAAAATAGAAGAGAGGAAAATGAGGGTTTTGCTGCTACCTTATTCTCTCTGAGCTTTTTTTAAAGTATTTTTTTGCCTTGATCATCTCGTGGCCCTGCAGGCTCCCTGTCAGGCTCCCCATCACAGCTCTGTTTGAAGGAAGATTTTTTAAAAAATTTATTAATATTTGTGCTAAAAGTTGCAAGGTGGGGTTGGGGTTCTGCTTTTTGGCCTACCCAGTTCTGCTATGCTGAACACCTAAAAGTCAATTAATCACCCCACCAATGACTGAGGGAGCTTTTCCCTAACGAGGAAAATAAATGACTGCGTATTCCACCCTCAGATGGGCAAGATCTTGTTTGTTTTTTAATCACCTGCCAGAGCTTGGGCAGCTTTTCGTGTTCCCCATGGCAGAGCTTGGGATTTGAAGGCCAGCTGTTTATTCTGAGTGATCTCCCTGCCCTGCTGTGGCTCCGTGCTGACTTTCCTGGCACTTTTTCCAGCCTTTCCCTGCCAAACCACCTGGTGCTCTTGTTTTGCCTCCAGTTGGCACCCATGGGCACCTCAGACACTTCACTCCTTCATTAATCTGTCTCCCCTTCCTTTTAATGAGCTTCCATCTCCTCATGAAGCTCCTGAGAAGGAGCCTGGTAGGGGATTTTTCAGCCTCTTTCAGGGATGTTGGATGCCTATGGAAGACTCCTACTTTGATTCCTCACTTATAAAACAATTATTTCTGATTTAAAGCATATACACACTTTCTTAAGCTCCCTATGTGTGCTTTGATTAATTTCTTAATGTGCTATTACCCATTTATTAATGTAATGGCTGCTTTATTGTTTTATGGTTTTTTAGTTCAAATTTCTAAATTTGAATGAAAAAGATACTGCATTGTCTGAGGATTATTAAAGCAATATGAAAGCACCTTGAGTTTTGCTTCAAGGCACATTAGCCAATTTAATTCAAAACAGTTTTAAATTATAAAAGTTGGGGCTGTTCAGCCTGGAGAAGAGAAACTTGTGGGCAGACCCCACAGGGTCTGAAGGGATCCAGGGAAGCTGGAGAGGGACCCTGCAACAGGAACTGGAGTGACAGGACACAAGGAATGGGTTCAGACTGACAGGGGGGAGATTTAGATGGGTTTGGATTGGAAGGGACCTTAAAGCCCATCCAGTGCCACCCCTGCCATGGGCAAGGACACCTTCCACTGTCCCAGGCTGCTCCAAGCCCCAAAGTCCAGCCTGGCCTTGGGCACTGCCAGGGATCCAGGGGCAGCCACAGCTGCTCTGGGCGTTAATACTGAATTTAAACCCAGAGCAACAGATGGGATTGGTTTTGTTGTGGTTGTGTTTCTAACTCAAATGTGGAGTTTTCTGAGAGGGCTCCAACTAATCTGTGGATTTAAAAATAGCATTTTAGTCTTGGTCAGTTTTCTGCATAATCTTTCTTCCCATGCAACTTCTGTGCCATCCTAAAGCCTTTTAAAAATTCAAGCAGATGTCAAATATATCTTCTTCTCTCTTTCTTTCTGCCTATTTTGAGCTCGTCTCCCTCATTATACTTTTAAGAGTTTAATTTTTCAGAGAATCCCAAATGGAATTGGGTGATGACAAAGGACCTGGCCAGTGAGACAGGGACAGCAGCCACGAGCAGGAGTGGAGTGAGGAGCTTCCCAGTCCCAGTTTGGGAGGCCAGGAGCATCCATCCTCACTTTTTAAATGTGCCTATCCCTGACATGTCTCTACTTTAAATTAATTTGGTGTGGAAAAGGCTGGAAGAGCCTCTGGATTTGAGAAACCTGCTGGAAACACCTGGGGGGACACACCTTGGGGTGTGATGGCAGGTGACCATGGGGCTGCCCACAAGGGGTCAATGAACTGCCTTTGCTCCATCCCTGGCTCCTTCTCCTCCTGGCTCATCCCTTTTCCCTCTAAGTTTACCCTGAGCAGTGCCAAAGCTCTCCCAGCTCCCTTCCAGCTCTCAGCAGGATGATTTCTGACAGCTGTGCCAAAACTTGGCCGAGCGTGGACTCGTCTCATTCCTGTTCCCATGCTAAATTTCAAGTCCCCTCTTGCAGAACACAGAGCTTTCCAAAGGAAAGGCTGCCAGGACCAGTTGTATGTGGGGAAAAAAAGGGGTGTCTGGCATTTCACAGGGCTTATGAAGGGTTTTTGTCATGCAGGGAAATGTTCCAAGGGGAGGGGAAAGCCTGGTGTGCACACATCCATGTGTGGCACATTTGTGGTTGGTTGAGCAGCCAAGGTCACTGAAACTGTGGGACTTGGGAGTGGCAGCTCTGGAGTTGCCACTGGAGGCTGGATTGACACAGATGAAAGCTGGCACCAGTTTTGGGGTGACCTCACTGTGATCTTCCAGGACCTGAAGGAGCTTCAAGCAAGATGGAGAGAGACTCTTTACAAGGGATGGAGGGGCAGGACATGGGGCAATGGCTTCCTAGTGCTAGAGGGCAGGGCTGGATGGGATATTGGGAATTAGGAATTGTTCCCTGGCAGGGTGGGCAGGCCCTGTGAGATTCCCAGAGAAGCTGGGGCTGCCCCTGGATCCCTGGAAGTGTCCAAGGCCAGGCTGGACAGGGCTTCGAGCAGCCTGGGATAGTGGAAGGTGTCCTTGCCCATGGCAGGGGGTGGAATTTTGGATCTTTAAGGTCCTTTCCAACCCAAACCATTCCATGATTCTACAGTTCTATCTCATGTTAAACATTTGAATTCACTTCCAAATAATGGTGAATTGTTCCCACACCCATGACACTTGTCCAGTGTAGATATCCCTGCAATGTCTGTGTAGGTACAGAGTTTGTGGTAACTGGGAGTGGGGCTGTGGCTGAGCCTCATCCTTAATGGGCTACAGCTGTGAAAAGCAGATGAACAATATTGAAATTAATGAGCCAGTAATGAGCCCAGGGGCACTGACCAATCACACAGGAACAGAGGGCACACAGGTGCAGTGCATCAGCACGAGGGGATAAAAGGCTGGGCTGAAGAACAACCAAGTGCTGATGCCTGAAACTTTTCTCTGTGTGAGTCACACCTTTGCTGTCAGTGGTGAGTTTTGTATCCCATGGAAGAGGGCTGGAGTTCATGTCCAGGGCCCTGTGGCCCTGCTGGGCTGCTGCAATTCCAGATGGTGCAGGATGTGTCCCCAGCCTGCCACCACCCACACCTCGGGCTGCCCTGGCAGTGCCAGCACCTCCTGCAAACGGGGCTGGTGCGTGGGCACAGGGTTTGTGGGCATTGGGAGCGGGGCTGAGCCTCATCCCTAACGAGCTGCAGCTGTGAGAAGCAGGTGAATGATATTGAAATTAATGAGAGGTTAATGAGCCCAGGGGCACTGACCAATCACACAGGAGCAGAGGGCACACAGGTGCAGTGCATCAACACGAGGGGATAAAAGGCTGGGCTGAGGCACAGCAAGGGCAGTTGCTGGCAGTGTTAGGGTGTTGCTCTGTGTGAGCAGATACCTGAAGCCTTCTGAGCTGGTGAGGTGTTGCTCTGTGTGGTCTGAAGCTTTCTGATACTCTGTGTATTGTGGTCCTCTCAACTGTGGTATGTCTGCACCTTAAGTTTGTTTTCCAGTGTGTATTTGTGCATCACAGCCACCCCAGCTCCTGACGATGCTCCAGTTCAATTTGCTGTTTTCCTATTTTCAGGCATTTGCTGTGTTTCACTGTGTGATGGCTGAAACCCCTGATTTGAGGGACTATTTATAGAAATGCAGTGAAGTATTTGTGAGCTTCCTTTATCAAGTGTTTACTATCAGCTTCTAAGCTGATGAGGGGGCTGGAGCACTTTCCCTGTGGAGTCAGGCTGGGAGGGTTGGGGCTGGAGAAGAGAAGGTTGTGCAGAGACCTCACAGCTTATTCCAGGGTCTGAAGGAATACAGGGAAGGCAGAGGGGGACTTTTCATCAGGAACTGGAGTGACAGGACAACGGGGAATGGGTTCAGACTGACAAAGGGGAAATTTAGGTGATATATAAGGAAGGAATCCTCCCCTGGCAGGGTGGGCAGGCCCTGGCACAGGGTGCCCAGAGCAGCTGGAGCTGCCCCTGGATCCCTGGCAGTGCCCAAGGCCAGGCTGGACACTGGGGCTGGGAGCAGCCTGGGACAGTGGAAAGTGCCATGGCAGGAGTGGCACTGGATGGGCTTTAAAGTCCCTTCCATACAAGCCATTCTGGGTTTTTTGTGATTCCTTTCCTCCAGGATCTGTCCTAAGGCTGTATGTCACAGAAAGGAGGCTGCTATAGAAATGTTCATGTTGCTTTGTTAATTTGGATTTAAAGGGGCCATGAGCTGTAAATCCTCTTTTCATTCTGAAGGCTTTTCCTCGTCCAATACCCTTCCCAGTGAGATGTTATTGTGCTAAACTCCAGATCTCCCTGCTGGCTTTCTAATTGTTCTTTTTCCAATGTGTTTTTTCATTTCAGGCCCATGTGAATCCCATCAGTGTCACTCCACCCATCCAAGCCATAGACCAGGACAGAAACATCCAGCCTCCTTCAGATCGACCTGGCATCCTCTACTCCATCCTAGTTGGTTGGTGTCTGCTACTTTTCCTAACCTTCCCAATCTCTTTATGAGCAGCCAGGAAAAGATTGCCTGGGAGAGTGGAACCCTGATTAAAAATTGCTCTTGTTGTCAGTGGGATGTTTGGAGTTGTTTTTCTGCCTGTTGGTGTTTAATTGCCACGTGGAAGTTGATTTCATGTGGTTGTTTATTAGTGTTTATTCAGATGAAATCCAGAATTGTTGTCTGGTTTAGTGAATGGAACAACACAGGGAAGGAAAGGAGAGCTCTGCTGGCATGTGCTTTCCATTGACTAAAAAAGAGGCTGAAAAAAGGGAATTAGAGCAGATTTCATCCTAAAAATCACATGGCACAGAGCAGCTCCAAGGATCTTAGCACATCCACCTCCAGTTTTGCTCCCTGTGAGCTTTCCTTTGTAATTTCAAGTTGATTTAGTTGGTTATGCTGTTCTCTTCTTTTTCCTTTTGCTTCCTGTATTTGGCATTTGTTTCTGGGTTTGGAGGATGTGCAGGGTTCCACCTGCCTGGCTGTTCCCAAAATCCACCCAGGGACCTTTCTGTGGGATTTGGAAAGGGGGAATTTTGTAGAATCCCATCTTTCCCTGTCTTCCCTGTGTTGAGCTCCATGGTTTTCCCAGCCAGGGAGAGAGGCAAGTGAGGGTTTTGAGGGCCACGTTGTGGAGGTTTAGCTCTGCAAATGGGCTTTTCTATAAATGTCCTAAATTGGTTTTATTCCTAACTTCTGCAGGGACAGCTCCACCCCAAGGCCAAGTTTTTAAGGTTTTTTTCATAATTGATGAAGTTCTTCAGGAGTGAAATTATTAAAGATTGTGTGTCACTAACTTGGGATGTTTGGAATATTGGAGTGGCTGTTCTGACCTTCAAGAAATAATTCAGAAAGGTGTGGTGGTGCAGCAATTTAGGTTGGTTTGGGGACTTTTTGTTTCTTCCTTTTTCCCCCTTTCTTTTTCCTTCTTTCCTTTATCTTTTTGTCCTTTTTTATTTCTTTACATTTTTTTTCATCCTCTATTCCTTGTTTTTTTCTTCTCTTTTCCATCTCTCTTCCTTCATTCTTCCTTTGTTTTTTCCTTTCTTTATTTCTTCTTCCATTTTCTTTCACTCTTCTCATTCTCCTTCTTTCCCCCTTGTTTTCCTTCTTTTTCCCTCCCTCTTTTTTTCCTTCTTTTTCCCTTCCTCCCTAACCTTTTGATCTTTTAGCTTCCTTTTTTATTCTTTTCTTTACACATAGTTTTTTCCCCTCGTTTCTTTTTTCTCATTTCCCCCTCACATTTTCCTTTTTTCTACTTTTTCTTTTCACCTTTTCCTTTCTATTCTTTCTGTTTTCATTTTTTGCCTTCTTTTTTCCTTATTTTCTCCTTCCTATTTTCCTTCTCTTTTCTTCTTCTCCCCTTATATTTTCCTTGTCCTTTCCTTTTTTCTTTTTTCCTTCTTTCCCCTTCCCCTATATTTTCATTTTTTCATATTTTTTCGTTTTTCATCCTTTTTTCCTCTTTCTAATTTTCCCATCTTTTTTCCTCATTTCTTTTTCCTTGCTTGTTTTTTCTACTTTCTATCATCTTTATTTTAAAATTAATTTTGTCCTTTTTTCCTCTGTTTGCTTCTTTGTACTTTCTTTTTTTCCTCCTTTTCCCCCCTCCCTTTGCTCTTTTTTTTTTTTTCCACTCGTGTCTGGTTTTCTCTCTGTATTTTCCTTATTTTTCCTCCCCCATGCTCTTCCTAAGGATTTCTTTTTGGATTTTAAGTCTGCCTTCATCTCTTCCAGGATTTGCTATTTCTGTTTTAGCCTCAGAAAATATTAAGCAGTTTCACAGAAAACAGCCCTTGCAGATATGTCTTGTTATGTGGATTTTCTCCCCCCTTTCCTTTAGATCTCAACCTTCTTCTCCTTTATATATTTGGGAATGTCCTTTTTTGAACACAGGGAGGTTTGAACCTGTGCAATGAGGGTTATTAGAATGATTTTAAGTTTATTAAATTTGACTCTTTTGTTTGCTTCTTTTTTTGCCCACCTGTGCAAGGCACATGCTCTGGGCACTGTGGATATTTGATATATTTAAGGTTTGGGAATGGGATATTTGGGGGTGGGGGTTTTTTTTGGTTTTTGTGGTTTTGGGGTTTTTTTGTTTGTCTTTTTTTTTTTTTTTTTGTGGGTTTTTTTTGTTTTTTTTTTGTTTGTTTGTTTTTTGTTTGGGTTTTTTTTTTGTATTTTTGTTTTTGGTTTGGTTTTTTTTTGGTAATGCACTAATTTTTCTAGTCCTTGGCTTTTGGAAATGTTTATTTCTTTGGTCTTTGCAATGCATCCACATTCCCTGGACTTATCCAGGCATGAAGCAAGGCCCTTCCATTTATTTCCTTTAGTTTTTATTACCAGTGCTATTGATTCTATTGGTAAATTTTATTATTTTGACTAGGAATTTTTTTTTTAATAGTAAAATGTATTATCTTTTATAGTAAATTACTAGGGAAATCTTCTTTTTAGGAGCAATTTGAAGCCTTCATTTTCTCTGGGGTCAATCCTTGAGAAAAGCTAAGTTTTCCTTTCAATCATAGGCGTTTTTAGCCCTTGGAACTGGCTCTGTGATTTCTGCTGCCACTTTTGGTTGATATTTTAAAGAAAGAGCCAAAAATGCCCAATAACTTTTGGGAAGGGGTATGGAGGATCCTCTCCAGTCCTGTATCCATTTCAAGCCCCACAAAACCTCTGGGTCTGGGAAATGCAAATTGAGGAGTCCTTTCCTTCTCCCCTTGCTGTCCCTCACATTTTGATCCCTCAGCCTTTCCAAACACATGGAATTTCTTGGAGCCAGGAGCTCATCCCTGGATTTCAGCACAGGCAGAGCTGGGCTGAGGGCTGCTCTGTGCTGTCAAAATGGGAATTATTTTGTACATGCAGAAGCAGATATCCCTGCTCCTGGGAAAGCTGGTCCCCAGAGCTTAAAAATCCAGGAATTTCTTCCTGAGGTGGGCAGGAACTGAGCAGGAATCCCCAGTCAGGATTTTGGGCATCCACCTGTGTTATCCCTATCTTTTTTTTATTTTTCTATCATCCACCTTGCTGCCTTTTCCTCCTTTACCTGCTGAGGTTGGTTTGGTTGTTGGTGGAGTTTTTTGGGTTGGTTTTTTCCCATTTTTTTTTCCCCTGGATCTTTGCTGACATCCTCACCCAATATCAACCTCATCTTCCCTTCTCTAGACCCCTTTGTGACTCTTACCCTCCTCCCCTATGTATTTGTTCTCCTTTAGGGCACTTCTTTTTCCTCCTTTCTCAGAATTTTTGCATTTAGTCCCTAATTCTGTGACACTTTTTAGCTTCAGCAGCAGCCCTGCTGATGTGCAGCCTTTAACACCAGCAATCTGTTTCCTGCCAAAGTTTTGGATCTCCTACTGGGTGTCTTGAGCTCTTCAAAGATTAGATTAATTAATTAGAACTTGAAATTAAAAGGCAAGGCAAGGAGATACTGGACCTGGAGCTTGAAACTCTGAATTTGTGCTGGTGGTCTAAGAGAAAAAATAATCCATGGTGGTTCTTTTGCTGCTTTTTGGGCTGATGATATCGGTGTAGATTAGGAGAGTCACAGGAAAAAAATAATATATAAGGAGAAAGATATGAATATATAATATAGATAATATAATATGTAATATCTTGTATATAATTATAATATATATTCTATAAAATAGATTAATAAATAAAATATTAATTATATATAATCTATATTGTGTATATAAAATTATGTGTATAATTTATTTATCTAGAGGTTGGTTGTCATTGGAGGATTTCAAATTAAATTATTACAGTAATTTATCTCCTGGGTTTCTGAAAGTACCTTCTAACCATTGCACTTGTAAAGGGAACAAAAACCAGCAGCGTTTATTAGGAAAATTATCTTCCTTTGTGTTCAATTTACATTTCAGCCCTGGCTGGGTGCAGGGTTTGGCAGGGCCAGGTTTGTGCTGCTGCCAGGGCAGATTTAGGGGCTCAGGGATTTTTTTGGGGGGCTCTTACTCCTTGAGCCAGGAGTCCCTTCTGCCCTCAGCTGCTGTCAGGGCTGCTCCCAGACCTAAACCCCTCAAGATTTTCGGATTCTTATAATCAGAATTTTGGCTCCTTGGGATGCTCTCACAGTGTTGCTGAGCTGGGAGTGCTGGAGTTCACTCTGTGTGGAACACTTGGGATTTCTGGGCCCTTCTGCACCATTTCTTTGAGTGTCCCAGGGCTCAGAATTGCTGTTGCTGGGATTTTTCCCACCTCCTGTGCCAGGCTGTGGTGCTGGAACCTGTTGGCTTTAGGCACAGGTGCATTTTTGGGCTGCAGCTGCCAGGCACAGCCCTTCCTCCATCTCCACGGGCTCCCAAATCCATTCAAGCTCTGAGGCTTCCGGAGGATATCCTGGAAATCCACAGCCAAGAAAACACCACTTAAAACTGACAGTAAATTGAGCTTTCATCTGATGCTTCCTCCCTGAGCAGAGACTTTTCCCAGAATGATTTCTAAAATAACTTGTTGTTACCATATTGTTATTACTTATATCTATTTTTTATGTGCTGTTAATAGTATTCCTGTTGTTATCAAGTACTTAGGGAGTGCCACTTGAGAGGAATCTTTGTGGTTTTGGAGAGTAAGGAAATAATAATATTAAGCACATGACTTCATAGTATCCTTAAGCTCCATGTGCACATAAGGCAGTATTTTATCCTTCCAATAACAGAATGAGGCTTTGTTCATTTGATTAATGAGCAAAATAAACACACTGCTGAACTAAACCTTTCAGAGCTGTTCAAACCTCAATGTCTTTTTTTGCAGGTACTCCTGAGGATTATCCCCAGTATTTCCATATGAATCTCACAACGGCTGAACTGACGCTCCTCAAGCCAATAAATAGGGATTTACACCAGAAGTTTGACTTGGTTATTAAGGTAATTTGGGCTGAATTTTTTCAGTGTTTTTATATCCTTTGGAAAACAAAAAGCTCTGAGAAAATGTAGGGAGGGCCTGCTTGTCTTTTCTGTGATTTTTCTCTTCCTTTTTTGCCTTTTCCTTTTTTACCTGCTGAGGTTGGTTTGGTTGTTTGTGGAGTTTTTTGGGTTGGTTTTTTCCTTTTTTTTTTCCTGGCTTCTTTCCTGATATCCTTGCACACTCTTAGCTTCATCTTCCCTTCTCTAGATCCCTTTGTGTGTCTTAGCCTGTCAGGCATCACTTAGCTCCATGGGGGGAAGAAGGGTGTGAAGCATTTATGGAAATGGAATGAACCCTGACAGAGTTGTAACATTTCACTTTACATTGTGTGAACAAGCTCAGCATCACTTGTCCCCTTGCTTTTTATGAGCCCTCTTGTCCTAAAATGCAGCTGGTTTCTGTTTCATGTGTTCAGTTCACAGCCCATTTTGGAACATAGTGATACAGATAATTCTGTGTGTGTTCACAGAATCCCAGTCATGTCTTGTGAATGCTGCCCTAGAACAGAGGCCAGATAGGGTTAAAGAATAAAGCAGGGATTTATTAAAAAGCCCCATGAACCCATACTGGGCAGCACAAGAGCCCAGCCAGGGCTGCACCCAAGGTGAACCAAAATGGTCACTAAATAGACACCTGGTCACAGGGTCTGTCACTGTGATCAGTTCTGCTCCATTTGCATCTTGGAGTTCATTGTCCAATTCCAGCTTTAGCCCATGCCGTCCCATCCTTGTTTTTCTCTCTTCAGCCCATGTTGTTTGTGCTCTTGGGCTGAGATTTGGATCATTTGTCCTTGGTCCCAGCTAGAGAAGGAATTGTTTTCGTCTCCCTGCTCTGTGCAGAGAGCTCACCATCCCTTAATGTGAAGCCCAGACCCACACACTAAAGCAGCACAGAATCTGAAAAATACAAAAGCTAAAACCTGAGGCATCATTAGCACAGGTCAGGTTGGGGTAGCAGTGAATAATTCATATCTAAGTAGTGAATATTCACAGGATGCCAGGGTGTGTGAGGCTGCAGGAGCTCAGTGGGCACCTGGTGTCCCCTCCCTGCTCCAGCAGGGCCATCCCAGAGGCCAGGGCACAGCATTGTGTGCACCCAGCTGTGGCCCAGCCCCAGGGAGGAGAGCCCCCAGGCTGTGTGGGCAATGTGCTCAGGGCTGGGCAGTGCCCAGGGCAGAAGTTGTGCCTCCTGTGCAGGGCAATTGCTGGGCTCAGGCCCTGCCCGTGGCTCTGGGGCCATTGCTGGGCCCCGGAGCAGAGCCTGGGCCCTGCTCTGCCCCTCCCTGCAGCCAGGGCCAGCCAGGCCTGAGGGCCCCTCTCAGCTGGGGCTCCTCTCCAGGCTGAGCAGCCCCAGCTCCCTCAGCCTTGCCTGGGCACCCACAGCCTCCAGGCCCTTGCTCAGCTCCAGCAGCTCCTGGCCCTGCTGTGCTCAGCATCCAGAGCCGGACACAGCACTCCAGAGGTGCCTGCAGGGCTGCCCCAGGGGCCAGGATCCCTCCCTGCCCTGCTGCCCATCCAGCTCCTAGCACTGGGAAAAGCTCTAAAGCACAGCCCATCCCTGGAAGAGTGTCAAGGCCAGGTTGGACACTGGGGCTTGGAGCAGCCTGGGACAGTGGAAGGTGTCCCTGCCCATGGTAGGGGTGGTACTGGATGGGCTTTGAGGTCCCTTCCAACCCCAACCATTCCATGACTCTCCATATCCTTAAGGAGTTACAGCTTAAAGCCCTGTAGCTCTTTCTTCCCAAACCTTGACTGCACAATATGTCAATTAAAAAATCAATTAACTGGTGGGAGAGGGTATTTTCTGTGCCTAAATAGCAACTCCAATCTTTAATGGCCATGTTTATAGGGTTTAGGAGGTTCCTGTTGCTGTGGTAAATGTGCAGTGAGGGAAAATAAGCAAACGGTAAGGAAAAGGATCACTCTGTAAGAATGATTATGTGCCACTTGCTAAAACAATAAAAGGTTTTATGCTGTATCCTTTAGGGACTATTGGAATAATGGCTCAGGCTTGTACCAAATCAAACCTTCAGCTTCTTGTGTTGCACATTTCTCATTTCTTGCAGTTGTAGGATCTGATGCTGTTTTATCTGGAGGGGTGCAAGGTGTGATGTTTCCCTTCAAACAGAAAATATGCTATTTTTGCAGCATGTGCTCAGTTTAGTCTTTAAAATATTCCCTCTGATATGCGAAGATCAATTTTTTTTTCTTTTTTTCTTCTGTTAAGATATTATGGAAAACTGTAAAATGGAAAAGGTGGTTAAGTCAATACAGGAATATTTGAATGCAGGAAAGAAGGTGGGCAGGAAATGGGGGCACTCACCTGCATTGCTGATAAATGTTGAATTCTCAAAGAGGGAGACAATGAAAAAAACTAAACATCCTAATCAGAAATGCTGGATTTCAGCTTGTCTTTACCTCTGGAATATATTAGATGAGAAGCAAGGAGAAAACCAATTTTGCCCTCCTATGGAAGTTCTTAGCACTTCCATTCCCTGCCAAGCATCCATGGGCATTATTACAACTTCCTTACAAAAAAAAGTGGAGTTTTGGGGGGGTTCCCATTGAAATTTCAATGGGGTAACAGCATATATGCCATAATAGGTCGATTAAACCTTTAAACTGAAAGGGCCTAATTAAAATTAGTGACATGACCACTGCACTGTGGACATGAGATTGTTCTTGTTACCAGCTCTAAAAAGTGCCAGACAGGTTTTATTTTTATTTTTTTTTAAGCATGAAGCAAATGGGAGAATTAATCAAATTGATGCACTTTGCTCCTTTCCTATTTGAGCAGGGGTTATTTATCAATCAGCCAGAATCTAAGCTGGCACTTCCATTATGATCCATTTGCAAAGAGGATGGGCTGTGGGAGGTTGGATGTGCTGGCACAGGCGGGGAAGTGCTCATGGATGGAATTCCTGTGCTTTAGAGACTTCACCACACCTGAGGAAGAGCCAATTTTGATCAGCTTGCTGGAGTTTGAAAGCATGAAGAGCTGGAGTTTCTCCTCAGTGTTTGCAGTGGGTTGATACCCAGTAATTAGGGAAAAATCATTACATTTGTCCACTCACAGTTGCTATAAAACCTGTAGGAGTTGCAACAGCAAAAAAAAAAAAAAAAAAAAAAAAAAAAAGACCTGGAAATATTTTGATTCTAATGAAGGGCAGAGAATCCCAAACTGGTTTGGGTTGGAAGGGACCTTAAAGTCCCATCCAGTTCCACCCCTGTCATGGGCAGGGACACATTCCCCTGTCCCAGCTGCTCCAAGCTCTGTCTAATCTGGTCTTGAGCACTGCCAGGGATCCAGGGGCAGCCCCAGCTTCTCTGGCAATCTGTGCCAGAACCTCCCCACCCTCACAGACCTTTCCCATTTCTGGTTTTACCACTCTGGTCTATGCTACTTATCCAGGACTACATTAGGTTTTCTCTCCTTTAAAGAAAATGTGTCTTTGTCAGACCCAAAATCAAGGAAAGCATTTTATTTCTCCTACAGAAATTGATTTTCCTTTTCTAATGACATTGTATTAGTGACTAAAAATGCTTTGATTTTTAGAACATCAGGTGGAAGAATAGGGGAGTGTTTTGGTGATCTCATGTGGGCACCTGTGTACTGGTGAAATTACATTGATTGCTTTAGAGTAGTTTAGATAATTAACTAAATCAATTTAGCTATCAATTTAACTAAATTGGTAGTTCTAGAGTGGATTTTCATCCAGCCTGGCTGGTCAATTCATAAACCATTGTCTGTTGCATTTGATTGTATTTGGGAAATTAGGGAGGATTTATGTGACTTGGGCATCTCAATAAAAATTTAAGTTACATTATTAAAAAAAATAGGGGGGGGAAGAGGGAAAAGGTAAGATAAGATTCCCAGATTCAAGTAACATTTGTAGTCTGACTTTTATTAATAAAAGACTTTTCCTTGAATGTAAGAGCTTTATGGCTCATAGTGGATACAGTCTCACAGCCTGGGCCAGTGGAACTGGCTGAGCTTTAAGGCCCTTCCAACCCAAATCAGTCTGGAATTCTGTGACAAAGAATTGGTTTGTATCCCTTGGGTTGTTTTGGTGCCTTCTCCACAGAAATGTGCTTCAACACCATGGCAGGGCAACACAGAGGATTTTGAAGAAGATTCTTGCGTGGCATTTTCTGGATCCCTTGGATGTATCCCTGTGGTTCCCAGGAGGAACCCAGTGACAGAGAATTCCTCAGAAACAGCTCTACAGTGGGGCTGTGTATCCCTGTTGTTTAGAAGGTCAGAGTGGAGCAGGGTGCTTGCAATTCCAGTGTTAGAGGGGAAATTGGTTTGGGATGCCATTGTGCAAGAGGTGATGGAGGACATTGCTGCTGTAGTGTCTACTCTGGAATTTCTCCTGGCTGGAGTTTTTGAACTGAGTGGCATTTCCAGCCAAACTGGGAAGCACAGGCAGCTCCAACTCTGCTCCCTGTGAGCAGGGACAGACCCAGGGAATGGATGGAGCAGTGCTTGAGTGCCAGGGGAGGTTTGGGTTGGATTTCAGGGCAAGGTTCTTCCCCCAGAGGGTGCTGGCACTGCCCAGGCTGCCCAGGGAATGGGTACGGCCCTGAGAATGCCAGAGCTCCAGGGGCATTTGGAAACCTCTCCAGGGATGCCCGGGGTGGGATTGTTGGCAATCTGGGCAGGGCCAGGGGTTGGATCCATGATTCTTGTGGGTCCTTCCAGCTCAGGGTATTTTGTGGTTCTCTATTCCTTTCTCATGGAGGTGCTTTGGATCAGAGAGATGCCCCCAGCTGTCCCAGTGTAGTTCTATATCAGAATAAATCACACAGGACTCCATTTTCTTCATGCAGGAAAAAGCCCATTCTTTATTCACATCACTCCTTTTTATACAATTTTACAGACCTCAAATGTAACTCCAATTGGCCAGGAGCTTTCTTGCCAATTATTATATTGATTAGTAAAAGGTATTTTACTTGTCCATCAAATCTCTCTAAATCTATCCCATGAGAATCAGTGAAGAAAATATGTGAACAATTTAACATTAATGTTTATACAGGTGCTGGTTGTTTTTTGCCCAGGAATAGATTTTTATGTTAACAAACTCTTCACACCAGGCTTGTTCTCACTTGGGAACTTGCAAAGTGCTACCTTTGCTTGGAAGAAATGACAGGCCAGCCATCCATATAACAGAGCAAGCCTGATGTTATGTGGCCTTTATCTTATAATTTTTCTACTTGACTGCAACAGTTCAACTCTTCCCAATGTCCATGATCCTCCTGATATGGATCTCAGCAGAAACAATAGGAGGTGATGCTCTCCTGGAGGTTGTTTGGTTTCTCTCATCCCATTGGGAGCTCCATTGATCCCTCCTGTCTGTTGGTCTCAGAGTTGTAAAAAAAATTCTAGCATTACAGGGAAAAATGCATGGTTTCAGAATCAGCCTCAGGATCAAACTGTGGGCAAAGCTTGGAAGGCAGGAAATAGGGATTTTTCTGTGCCATGTTTGGTGTGATTGCACGGGGCTGTTTCCCGTTCTAAGGGGAAATACAAGGAGACTGGGAGAGGGTGTTTGCCAGCCTCTGGTAAGGGCAAAAAATGATCAGGTTTGAAACACAGGGTGGTTGAGGAGGAGAGCTCTAGGCTAGAGGATCTTGGGAATGATCTCAATGGTTGAATTCCTGAAGCAATAGCTAATTCTGGTTATGAGGTATTACAGAATCATCATATATATACAATATATGTAAAGTATTCTGGTTGTAGAGCCAAAGGTATAATCATAGAATCATTTAGGTTGGAAAAACCCTCTGAAATCATCAATTCCAACTGTGAACCCAGCCAATCCCACCACTACTCCAGGCCCCCATGTCTTCCAAACACTTCCTGGGATGGAACTTCAGGGATTGACAGCAGAAATACAGAAGCATTTTGCAAGACCAAGTGAGTCGGTGATAAAATGGCTGATAAAATTAGGCATGGCTTAAAAATAAAGTGGAACATGCCAGAAAGGATCACCCTGAACTTTTATATAAAATGATGGGTTCTGACCTGACTTGGGAATGAGATCTTGGTGTTGGAACTGGGAACAGAGTGTGAAGGTTGGCTCGGTGATCCAAAGAAAAAATAGAATATAAAATGGAAATGGAACATTAGAAATCATCAGTGAAAATAGAGAAAAGAACAGGGAGCAAAGCACTGCAGCTCTGAACAGATCCAGGTGTCCTGAGCACAGTGTCCCAAAAAGGACAGAGCAGGACAGAGGCTCCTGCAGGTGAGGAAGAAGCTGGGACAGACACCTGTAGAATCCAGTGCTGGTGGGAGTGATGAGGAAGCAGCAGTGCAGCCTCTCCTGCAGTGCCAGGTTGAGGAGCTCTTAACTGAGACAAGGAGGTGGCAGGGTTAAAAGAGACAAAACGGGTTCTTCTCTGGAAAAAAAGTTTGGGGGGAGACCTCACAGCACCTTCCAGGATCTCAGGGAAGCTGGAGAGGGACCCTGCAACAGGAACTGGAGGGACAGAGCAAGGGGAACTGGGTTCAGGCTGACAGAGAGGAAATCAAGATGGGATATTGGGAAGAAATTATTCCCTGTGAGGGTGGGGAGGGGCTGAGATGGAATTCCCAGAGAGGTTGTGTCTTTCCCTGCATCCCTGGAAGAGTCCAAGTCCAAGGTGGACAGGGCTTGGAGCAGCCTGGGACAATGGAAGGCGTCCCTGGCCATGGCAGGGGTGGAGTGGGGTGGTTTTCCAATTCCCTTCCCACCCAAACTGGGATTCCTGCTATGACTCAAATTTGACAGGCAGTGCTGTGGGGCTGGATGCTGACCTGGGCTAAAGGAGAGGCCAGGCTGGCTCATGGAAGACAAATTTAGTAATAAAAAGAGAAATCCAGGGAGATCTGAGCTGCTTCTGTAGGCTCCTGTGTTTGGCTGCAGCCTCAAGCAGGATTTTGGAATTGTTCTTCTTATCACGGTCACCAGGGGAGGTTCTGATTGGGCATCAAAAATTTCTTTTTCCCTTAAAAAGTGGTCAGGATTTGGAAAAGGTTGCCCAGGGTAGGGTTGGAGTCATTCTCTCTGGAAATGCTCAGGAGACATCAGGACATGGCCCTTGGGGACACAGTTTAGGGGTGATGCTGGGCTTGGACTTGACCTTGAAGGCCTCTCCCAGCCTTGGTGATTCTGTGGCTGTTTTATTCTGAATTTCAGACAGCACAATTCCAGCAGGCAATGAGGAGATGTCCATCAGTTGAGGCTCACTGGACTGGAAGTTCTTGAAATAGAGAAATGCTCCATAGGTTTTAAGACTTAAAAAGTCCTGAAATATCTAATTTTTTGTTGTTGTTGTTGTTTTCACTCCTTCAGAAACTTCATATCTGCAAGGTTACGTTGATTTTTGCAAGAATTTCAGCCTTTCTCTCTTCCCAGCCTGTTCTGATCCCCTGGCTCCATCAACTATTCACCTTTGTCACCTTTGTTTGGGTAGCTCCAAATTTCCCCTCTTCCCATGTCTTTAATTTTCTTGCATTTTAGAGGATTTGTGCTTATTCTTCAATCCTCTAAATTTTGGGGTTTGTACTCAGGGTGACAGATTAGGAAAAGAATGGAAGAAATTCATTTTCATTAAGAGTTGGTCCCTCCTCTTCCTGTCAAGGCTGAGATTTTCCAAATCATTCCTTTGGCTGTGCATCTCCTGTAGGTGCTAAGGACAATAAGTGGTTTTTTAAATTAGTTTTTCAAAGGTTCAGCCCTTAGGTGAACTCAGAATTCAGTTAATTTTCTTTGAGACAGCTTTTTTTTTTCCCCCTCTCTTGTGTTTAATTCAGTGATGGGATTTGATGTAGAATTAAAAATCTGAGTGCAGGGACAGGGCTTGTCTTTGTGATGAAGGAAAAAAATGGTCCAGGACACCCAAACTTTTTCTTTAAATCATTAAAATGTTTTTTTCAGATGAGTAAGATTGACCCTAAATTTCATGTCAGAACTCTCAGAGCAATGAAATCATTAAAATCAATAATTGGGACGTCCTGTAATGCTTTTATTATCAGAAATTTCCTTTCTGCAAGAAAAAACAATCCCTTTCTGTATAAATTTTAAACATTCAGCAATTAAAACTTGGCTTAATGGCTTCATATGTGGTGGGTTTTTTTAAGAGAAGAAGGAAGAGCTGTAATATTTGGAAAACAATCTAATTAATAATTATTATTAGCAGTAATTACTGTTCACTGCCCTGCAGCATTGCTAGTCTTGCTGGTACTGAAGTCACCCTTTACCCATGGCCCTAAAATGGATGTTTTGGGGTATTTTTATTTTTGTCTTTTTTTTTTTTTTAAAGCCCAGGGTCCAGACACCCTTTGTGCTGATTTAATTTCCTGCCACAGTGACAGCAGTCACTTTTCTCCTGTGTTCTGAAGACATTCTGTGCTCCTTGTCCTTAAGCCAAGTTTTAATCCAGTTCAGTGCTTCATTCCTCGTGCTGTGCATGCTGACCTTGGGAATTATAACCCAATCCTCAAGTTTAGCCTAAATCTGGATAAATGATGTTCTTCTTTTCACCCTGCCTGCCCTGTTCAGTTTTACTGAGTGATCTCCCCTTTCAAAGGAGCCCCTTTGTCACCCTGCCCATCCTTCCCTCTCTCCCTGCTCCTGATTTTAATCCCATCCATTTAAATAATAGATCACAGAATCCCAGGATGGTTTGGCTTGGAAGGGACACTAAAGCCTATCTGGTTCCACCCTCTGCTGCCTCATTTGACTTTCCTTAAATCTGAGATCTTCTTGGAGCTCAGTTTGCAGCTCCCCCTGCTCTTCTTCCACATGGATTTGTGCATAGCTCCTCACCAGGACTAAATTCTGACATACCAGTTTTTTTGGGGATGTGTGAAGCTCCCATTTTTCCCCATGCACCACTCTCCCCTCAGCTCCACTTGCTCATCTTCCTGTTGGGATTGGAGGGGACAGAGACCTTTTTGGAATTTTTTTTGTTCATTTGTTTGGGGTTCATTATTAATTTGGTTTGGGTTTACTTTTTGGTTTTTTTCTTCTTTGTTGTGTTTTCTTTGCTTCCAGTGATGGACTTTCCTATTTTTATCAAATAAAAGATCTGGCATGAAGACAAACCCCTCCATTTGGTGGTGGAGGTTTTTTGGGTGTTTTTTTTTTTTTTTTTGTTGGGTTTTTTTTGTTTGTTTGTTTGTTTTTTTAATTTATTCTTAATTAGCCTGTTTCACACTTCAGATAATTCTGTAGTCGTGGAGAAAAGGAGCAGCATGGACGTGTCTTAGCTAAAACAATTCCGTTTCCTTGCACCTTAGGACAGATTTTTTGGATGAAGGATTGCTCAAGTGGATTCTGGGATTCCATGGAGAAATGGGAACTCTGAGGTTTTTTTAAAGAGCCACATTTTGCTCTCTTTTAGATGTTTTTCTCGGACAGAACCTGCTGCTTTGGCAGTGATAGGGGACACTGGGAACTGGCTGGAGAAGATTCCAGCTCTGGATTGTGCTGAGGGCCTGGAGTGATCCCTGTGGCTTCTTTCCAGCTTGGAATTCCGCTTGATGATCCCTGTAGGTCATTTCCAGCTTGGAATTGCACTCAATGATATCTATGGGTCCTTTCCAGCTTGGAATTCTCTGTGCTTCCAAAAGGGAGCCTTTTGCATTGCTCCAATTTCTCATTTTTTGGGGGAGCTGTTTCATCTGCTGCTTTTCAAGGAGTGAATTTCCTGGTGGTCCTGTTAATTCCCACAGCCTCCCATTCACTGCTTGCATCCCTCCTGGAACTGCTTTCCTGCTATCTCCCATCAGGATAAAATTATGGACGCTACAGATACAAGCAGACTCAGCACAGATGATGTAATAAAATCAGTTAAATATCTGTCAGAATTAATACATTTCACTTTTTTTTTCCCTTACTGCTCTTAACTACCAGAATCTAATCCTGTGCTGCTTTTTTTTTTTTTTTTTTTTTTTTATCTTGGTTGAAGTTTGAAGAGTTATTTGTGAGATCCTCCATTATTTTGACACTAAAACATTTTCTTTGAAGGACTGGAACTCAAATGTTTTATGGCTTAGATATCAGTGGCTTTCTGGGTGAAGAAAATGTAAGTTGTTTGCTGTTTGTGCTCCAAAATATGTGTTAGGAAATGACCTTTGGCCAGCAAGTCCAGGCAAGCGCTTAACAGGGCAATGTGAGGGAAAAGGGTTTGCACTCTCAATAGAGGACTCAGTGTCTGGAACAACTCTCATGAGGTATAACTTCAGCTCTTACAATAAAAAAATACAACAAAACCAAAACCAGCAGCAAAACCACCCCCAAACCACCACAAAACAAAATTGAAAAAAAACCCCCAACCCCCAAACTAAGAAAAAACCCAAGAAATGGGGCACTGGAGCAAAAAATTGTCCATGTTACCACTTTTTTATATTTTTGGAGCATTATGAGGGGGCAGTGTTGTGCTCTGCTTGTAATCAGGTGCTGCTTCTAGGACTGATTTCATGGAACATTTGAAAGCAAATCAATTCTTCACATTGTAATATGAAATTCTTTGTTTTAAACAAAAGGCAAAAAGAAGTGGCTGTTTGCAAAGCTTCCTTTTTTTCCTTAAATAGTGGTGTCTTTGGAAACAAAAAAGTTAAAATTAATCCATCATTTTGACTGGTGAACACGAAGGAAAGCTGAAGTGATTTTGAGTGGAAGTGCTCAGTGAGGAAGAACTCCTTTGCTTCTTTATTTTGGGCTCCAGGGTTTCAAATTTGAAGTCCAATTTTGGGAGCAAACAACTCTCTTTGTGTTTGGCCATGTGCAATTCCCAGCACTTCAACAAAGCCTGCAACACCTTCCTGGGTGTTTATTCCTGCTTTTATCCCAGAATGAGCTCTGGGCTCACTTGGACTTTAAAGCAAGGCCATTATTGTGGTGTTTCAAGCTGTTCAGAAGATTGAGACCCTCTGTTTGCCTTTTCCTCTTTTTAGGATCTCTTTATAGCAAGGAACATTAAGTGTTCCTATAGAGTAACTCACAGGGGTTGTATGGAAACTTTGGGCTATGAAGGGACTGATTTTACTTGGAAAAGGAGAAGAAAAGAGAATTTAATGATGGACAATCATTGTTAGTCCTGTGGGGAGGAATGCTTGAGGAGAGCCCTGGAGGGGCTGGAGGGCAGGGAACGGAGCTGGGGAAGGGGCTGGAGCCCCAGGAGGGGCTGAGGGAGCTGGGCAGGGGCTGAGCCTGGAGCAAAGGAGGCTCAGGGGGCCCTTGTGGCTCTGCACAACTCCCTGCCAGGAGGGGACAGCCAGGGGGGGCCGGGCTGTGCTGCCAGGGAACAGGGACAGGACAAGGGCAAAGGGCCTCAAGCTGGGCCAGGGGAGGCTCAGCTTGGACAGCAGCAGCAATTTCTGCATGCAAAGGGTGCTCAGGCCTTGGCAGGGGCTGCCCAGGGAGCTTTGCAGTGCCCATCTTTTGGACTAAATCATACAGGGCTCCATTTTCTTCTTGGTGGAAAAAGCTCATTCTTTATTCACATAACTCCTTTTTATATAATTTTGCAGACCTCGTGTGGGACTCCAATTGGTCAGGAGCTTTCTTGCCAATTACTTTATTGGTTATTAACAAGCTGTTATACTGTATTGATTGGTCACTCAAACTCTCAGTGTGTACAAGTTGTTTGTAAAAAATAGTTTTCATTTCTCTATCTAAAGATGTAAAAACAGTTTATACAGGTGCTGGTTGTTTTTTACCCAGGAAAAGATTGTTATGCTAAGGAACTGCTCACACCAGGATTGCTTTCACATGGGAACTTGCAAAGGGCTGGCTTGACAAGGCCAGCCACTGATTTTAGGAGAGCAGGCTGATTTTATGAAGCCTTTCATTACGATTTTTCTGCCTTACTGTGGCACCCATCCCTGCAGGTGTCCCAGCAAGGGCTGGAGGTGGCACTCAGTGCTCTGGGCTGGGGACAAGGTGGGCACTGGGCACAGCTGGCACTCCATGACCCTGGGAGTCTTCCCATCCTAAAAGATTGCAGGATTCTGTGATACCATGATGCATCTGCTTACAAAACAGAATCCCAGCTGTGTGAGTTGCTTGAGGAGCAGACTTCTCCTGGGATTTTCTCTCATGCTTTCAGTACTTTGGGGCAAAACTTCTATCTCCAGATGTTTTTGGAGTTTCACCTTCCTGGGGTCAGGAGCCAGAGTCCTGCCAGGTAATTTTGGTTATGTTGATTTTGACACATGTAGTTTATTTTCATTCAGAGGTGCATCACCTGGACTGGGCATTTTTCCCTGTTGTTCAGGTGTAATCCAGCTTTATTTTAAAAAGAAAAATCTGTTTTTTCTTAAAAACTAAGACTGAGTTTTTTATGGATTCCTAAAGGTGTCATCACCTCCTTTGAAGAAAATAACAATTATTATGCTTATATTTGTTTTTATTTGAAATAGAAGGTTTTAATATTCCTTTTTCTTTAATAGACTTTTTATCATCAAATTATTGCTGTTTTATAAGCAAAGAGAATTAACATTTTTCAGACCAAGAAAATATTTAAATAGTCTAAATAAGAAATATTTTGTTTAAAATAATGGTTTAAATAAGAGAATTTTAAATAAGAAATTTTTTAAAACTATGATGATGTCAAAGGGATTTTTCCAGACCAAGATTCCTTGGACTCTCGATTTGAAAAATGAGCAATTATCTGTTTGAAATGGGGGAAATACCAGATTAGAAGTAAAACCTCTGCAAACAGAAAGTCCTGTTAACAACAGGAATTTAGGAATCTCTGTGTTGTGATCCAGGGTCTGTGTGCATTCAGATTTTGGTAATAAAAATTTTGGCCATAGGAACAGGAAACTCTTTCAATGCCCTAACTGTTGTCTTGCTGCAGTTGTCATGTTCAGGACTGTAATTAAAGCTGGTTTGCTCTTTATAAACTGGAGACCAAATTACTTTTTATCTCCTAATTCCCTTGTTTCTTTGCTTTAATTAGTTGTTGGTTGGGAGGTTACAGGAAAAGAAAGTAGGGTTGTAGGTTTTTATAGGATTAGCACCCTGGAATGGGCAATTAGTGCTTTTATCTTTAGGAAGTTTGAGAATAAGAATAAATTAGGTGAAAAATATGGGGGAGTGACTCCTGGGTGGTGCAGGGCTGCCATTGAGATGTGGGGGTCATTCATGGAAGTAAAGAATTTTGCTGGACACATCCACAACTCCCCTGGCACAGGGTGCCCAGAGCAGCTGGGGCTGCCCCTGGATCCCTGGAAGCATCCAAGGCCAGGCTGGATGGGACTTGGAGCACCCTGGAATAGTGGAAAGAGTCCCTCCCTATGCAGGGGTGGAATGGGATGAGTTTTAAGGTCCCTTCCAACCCCAACTGGTCTGGAATTTAAAAACAGACAAAATGCAAATGAAAATCCCACTCATGTAATGCTGAAGAGATGGATTTAGGGAAAGAAGAAGCAAATGTGTCCATGTGTGCTGTTCCCACCTTTTGGGTTTAACTCTCTTGCTGTTGCTGTGCAATCAGCACTCCTAGTTTTCTTTCATTCCTCAGAACTTTTTCCAAAAGTTTCAATCCTGAGAGTTTAAGGAGCTGTGTTTGCACAAGGTTTGGGTTTCTTGTGACTGTGATGGAAGGTGATCCTGTTCTTGTCTCCTAGCTAATTTTTAATTGGTATTTCTCTTTTCATGATGTTGTGTTCCACAGTAGGGGGACCTAAAAAAAAAAAAGGCCATTTTTTAACTGACTTATGACTCTTAAATAGAACCATCCCCAGTCAATGTTCATAACTGGGAACCTTTGACCAATGAGGTGATTTTTTATTTTTTTTTTTAGGCTGAACAAGACAATGGCCATCCTCTCCCTGCCTTTGCCAATCTCCACATCGAGATCCTGGATGAGAACAACCAGAAGCCTTATTTCACAAGGTCTACCTACGAGGGCTTCATCCTGGAATCGTCCCCGGTGGGAACGACCATCTCGGATAACCGGAACCTGACCTCCCCCCTGCAGCTCGTGGTGCTGGACAATGACGTGGAGGAGGTACAGCTGCTTCTTTGGGGCTGCTTGCAGTTTTATTCTTTTCAGGATTCTTTCTTTTTGTTTGTTTTTTTTTGTTATTGAGACAAACCTATTTAGATCAATGAACACCAAAAAATTCATTTAATTGTGGTTTTCTGTTTGTTTGCGTTCTGAGTTGGGATAGATTTGGAAGTGGGTTTTTTCTGATTTGTTGTGCTCACATCTCTGGAAGACTCTTTTCTGTTCAAGGTGGTGAATGTTCAGTGCACAGAGGAATCAAAATGCATTTTGTGACAGGGATCAGCCTGCCCCATCCCATGGAAATGGGAGAGGGGAGCTCAGAGAGAAAGGAATTCCTCATTTGAGCCAAAAACAGGAGGAGTAGGAGGAACAGCAAGAGGCTCAAAGTTCATTGTGTTCTTTTTCTGCAGATTTTGTTGTAACACTGCTTAGAGTGGAACTTGGCATCTCCAGAGGAGCAGTAACCAAGTAGTAGCATCTATTTGGGGGATTTCTTCTTGCTGTGGAGTTCTGCTGTCACTGGGAGAGAGAAAGAAATTCAGGAGTATTAACATCTAAATGAATGGAGCGAGGCTTTTTCCAAGGGTGTGCAGTGATGCAAGGAATGGCTCCCAGTGCCAGAGGGCAGGGCTGGATGGGATATTGGGAATGAGGAATTGTTCCCTGGCAGGGTGGGCAGGCCCTGGCACAGGGTGCCCAGAGCAGCTGGGGCTGCCCCTGGATCCCTGGCAGTGCCCAAGGCCAGGCTGGAGCAGCCTGGGACAGTGGCAGGGGTCCCTGCCATGGCAGGGGTGGCACTGGATGGGCTTTAAGGTCCCTTCCAAATCAAACCATTCTGGGATTCTCTGATACAGCCAGAGGGGATGAACTTCATCCTTGGGTGGAAATATTCCATGTTCCTGTTGCTTTGGCATCACCTGGTTCATGCACAGCCCTTTCCAAAGCTGTGGCATGATGCAGGTGCAACATGGATGTGAGAGAACCAGATGAAAGTGCCTGTGCTTCAGTTCAGTGCTAGGGATTTGTAGAGTCCTTCTAACCTGCTGTGGGCAGGAGAATTCCCAGAATTCCAACTGGGAGTGCAGCAGTTGCACAGAGCTCCCATATAAAATGGCCAAACACTAAAATTGCTCCTCATGAAGCTGGATGGGAACTCAGGGTGGGATTGTTGGCATAGGGAATGGTCATTAACTTCTGCAGGTTTCAGTGTCTTGATGGTTTCATTGTACCTCTGTCAATTAATGTATTTAGGAGTATATTTAAATTTAAAGATTGCTGATGAGACACTGAGAGAAGCCCCCTCTGCGCTGGTGCATCCCAGTTCCCAATGGTGACCCTGTTCAAACATAATGAATTCTGCCTGTTAATTGAAATATTAAAATGACTCCATGTCCTCAGGTAAATGCTGAAAGAGAGTGCTCACTTAACTGGGTGTCTGAGGAAAAAAATGAACAAAACCCACTCTAAATTGAAACCCTGTGGGAACATAACAGAGTCCTGCTATAAAGCTTGCAGAAATTAATTTATAGATGGGACATTGCAAACAGACCTTTCAGCAGAGCAGCACTGCCAAGTGCTGATCTAATTAAGTGCTCTGTTTAAATGGCATAAATTAAATTAAGCTACAGGAGTACCTTAAGACCTGAGCAAACTAAAGCTGAGATGAGGAACTTAAACTGTGTGAGCTGAGAGCTCTTTACATAAGGCTTCCCAAGCCTCTTTTTTCCTTCCTCTTTGGTTTTCATGGGAGAGGATTCATTTATCCAGTGGTTAGGGTTAGTGGTAAAGCTGCACTGAATAACAGTCATGGAATGGATTGGGATCTTAAAGCCCATCCAGTGCCACCCCTGCCGTGGGCAGGGACACCTCCCACTGTCCCAGGCTGCTCCAAGCCCTGTCCAGCCTGGCCTTGGCATTCCTGGGTTACCTCATGCAGGACCAGGAGTTGGACCCGATGATCTTTGTGGCTCCCTTCCACCTCAGGGTGTTCTGTGATTCTCTGGATTTTTTTAATTTTTTTTTTTTTTTTTCTGAGAACTTGTGGGAAATTTGAAACAATTTTACTTCAGATGTCTTGGCAGCAATGTGAGCAGACAGAGCAAGTAATGGATAAAATAAGTTTTAAATGCAGCTACAAGAGCAAGTTATGAATTTTCAATAGTATAAATATAGAAGGAAAAAGACTAGTTTTTTTTTAACCAGGAAAACTGAAGCATTTTAAATACCAAAGTATTTTTCTCTGATATTTGCCTGATTGCTTCTTTCACTCTCAGCTTTTGTTTGCAATTGTTTTGCAGTCAGTGCTCTCTCAAGGAAACAGTTCTGCTGCCCTTGGGCAGTCCTGCTGTGACACTCCAACAGTTGTAATAACTCAGGAAATATCCTTACCAGAACTAAACAGACCATTAATATAATTATTAAAACAAACAGAAGATCAAGGCTAAGATAAAAAGCTGCTTTCATTCCTTTAGGATTTATAAAGATAGGGGTTAATTTTTTTTTATCTTTACACTCAAGGAAAACTAGAAATACTAACACTGAATTGCTCTTGTAGCACTGTGTGTCTTCCTTGATTATTTCAGGATGAATATCTCATGTTTTCTGCCTCCTGACACTCCCAGGGAACAATTCCTAATTCCCAATATCCCATCCAGCCCTGCCCTCTGGCACTGGGAGCCACTCCCTGTGTCCTGTCCCTCCATCCCTTGTCCCCAGTCCCTCTCCAGCTCTCCTGGAGCCCCTTTAGGCCCTGGCAGGGGCTCTGAGCTCTCCCTGGAGCCTTCTCCTCTCCAGGTGAGCACCCCAGAGCAGAGGGGCTCCAGCCCCTCCATGGCCTCCTCTGGACTCATTCCAACAAATCCACATCATTTTGTGTTGTGATCACAGAATTTCCCCTGCTTCACCTCTGTAAGGCTCTGGATCTCACATTCTCCAGGTGAACATGGGGAAAGATTTTTCTCCTTTCACCCAGAAAAAAGAAGGACAGATGCTGGAAACAGCTTTCCAAAAAAACAATTTTTTCTTGAACATTTCAGTGCTGATCATTCTCCACTTGAACATGTTGGAAAAATCAGCTGTGTCATCAAAGTGTCTCTGTTGCCACTGCACCTTTTAGAGGATGAGTCTGTGCTGTAAATTAGGAAGTCTGAGCAGTTTGGGTACTCTTGGAACTTCTTCTGGCTGCCCTGGAGAACTTCACAGCCAAATTGATCCTGTCCAAAAACTTTTGGGATTGTTGAAACACACAGAGAATCAATACCCCTGTGTGATGGTGTTCACAGGGGTCTGAGGATGAGGGGAGAGATGAGAATGTTGACTCCATGTTTCAGAAGGCTTGATTTATTATTTTATTATATATATTATATTAAAACTATACTAAAAGAATAGAAGAAAGGATTTCATCAGAAGGCTGGCTAAGAATAGAAAAAGCAAGAATGATAACAAAGGCTTGTGTCTTGGACAGAGAGTCCGAGCCAGCTGGGCTGTGATTGGCCATTAATTAGAAACAACCACGTGAGACCACTCCCAGATGCACCTGTTGCATTCCACAGCAGCAGAAAATCATTGTTTGCATTTTGTTCCTGAGACCTCTCTGTTTTTCAGGAGAAAAAATCCTAAGGAAAGGATTTCTCATAAAACGTGTCTGTGACACCCCTGGCTGCTCAGTCTCATAATTATCCCAAATAATTTTGGTTTCATCTTCATCAGTTTTAGAAAACTCTTTGCTTTGGGCAGAGTTGTAACCAAACCCTGGTGGGATTTGGGGAGCAGCAGGAGTGGAACATCCCCATCCATGCAGGAGTTTCTCCAGAGATTTTTTTCAAGCAGAACACACTCAAGCCCAGGCTTTGTTTATTGGCTGCAGCATTTTGTGTGTCTCATTTTGTTGGGTTATTTTTGTCTGTAACCGTGAATCCCCCACATGCTCTGCTGTCCCTCAGTCCCAGGTTTGTGCTTCCCCAAGTGTTCATTTTGTGTTTTCCTTTGTAGGTCCCACCAGGTGCCTTCCCTGTAGGTATTGGGTGTTATGTGTGCAAAACACCTTTTTTGGGTTTAATTGTGTGATTTCTTCCTTTCTTTCCTCCCTCATTTCTCCCTGCCCTGCTGCTGTTTGAGGCTGGGACTCTCTCTTGGTTTGTGAAGCCTGCAAAGAGCCCTTTAAACACATTGGACCCAATTTAGGGCATAAAGTCATACATTGTGGTTGCTTAATGTTCATTAAATTATTACAAATCTTCAAAGACATCCTGAGTATTATAAAAGTGCTTTTTTAAATTCAAAAATACCTCAGGTTTGAGCTGTGTGCTTGAAATGCTCTTTGCAGGTTGCATGTGAACTCTTTTGTGGACTGTGATAATTTTCTACTTAAAATTCCACATTAAACAATTTATCAGAGATCAGCCTTGTCTCCATGACCCAGTAATGTCACCAGAAATTACAATGCTGAATTCCACGCTGCAAAATAAAATTATTTAAAAAATAAATTATTGAAAATTGTGTTGGCAGTGTAGCTGGGGCTGTTCTCTCTCACATGAAATGTTCAGTTAAGCCAAGCTGGCTTTTCAGGCAGCATAAAATGGGATAATAATGTCCCAGATCCCTGACAATAATGTCAAATATCCCTGGTAATAATGTCCAAGCATAACAATGCCTTTCCAGATGAAGGGAATAAATTGCTCTGTGGCTCTGACATGCCTGGAAGGTGGTAAAATAGGCATTGATTGCTGTAAAGGCAATTACCTTCCATATTAGGAGAACATTTCTAAGAAAAAGATAGCAAAGGAATAGGACACAGTACTCCAGGAGGGTTTGGGATCTCCATCATTGGTTTTTTGGTTTTTTTTTTTTTCAGGAATAAATTAGGAAAGAAGTGCTGTTTATTAGTGTTCAAAAGGACACGAAAGCAAGAACTGCAACACTAACTAGGGGTTTTGTAAATTAAATTCTTAACGGGCTTTGTAATGTCTACAAAGTGAGCAATTATGGGCAATTACCTTCCCTAAGTTTTCTGGGAATGAAGAGGTTGCTGTTTGCCTTGCTGGCTGTAAACTGAATTTTCATTTTCCTGGGAGCTGCGGTTGCAGCTTTGGGCACTGAGGAGCCACTGGTGTGGAACACTCGGATAATTCTTTCCCACGGCTTCCTGGAATGTTTTCTCATTTCAATCATGGAATATTTGCTGTTTGGGGGTTTTATTTGGGCTCATTTAAAGCAGTTCATGTCTGTCCTGGTGTTGTGCTGCTCTGTCCTGGTGCCACCTGGTGCAGGTCAGGGTTGGCTGGGGGCTGAGGACCTGTGCTGTGCTCCCAAGGGTTTTAATCCTCCAGGAATGCCTCTAATAGGACCCTTCCAGAAGAGCTTTGGATTCAGAAAGAGTTCAGAGAAGTAATGCTCCTGTGGGGATTTTTTGCTGAATTCAGCTTTTCTCCTTTTGGGACTGTTCCTGGGATTCAGATGGTTCTCCCTATGGCCCTCTCTGTAGGGCTGGGATTTGTGGAATGACCTTGGAAAGCAGCTGGTGAAATCCTGGATTTTCTGTCATGGCTGGGACCACTCCTCTGATTTCTCACCTCCACATTCCTGGGGGCAGTTTAAAATAGTTTTTATAGGACTTGTCCCCCAGCCTTTTGCATTTTCCTGGAGTTTGCTTTCTCCTGCCAACAGAAATAAATTCTGTAACTCACAAGCAAGAGCAGCAGGAAGTCAGGTTAAATCAACCAGATTGTGGAAAAATAGTTGTCCATACAATTCCAGCAGGAAAGTTGTTGGAATACTGTGGGCAACAAAAAAGAAATGTATTTTGTTTGAAAATTTAAGTCATGTAGAGTTAAATAACTCAAAAACACCTCAAAAGAGGTGGAAATCAGGAGTGACCCAAGTACTCAAGAAGCTATGAGTAAATTTACAAGGCTTTTTACCTTAAAATATTACTTTTCAGTTCATTTATGGTGTTTTCACCCCGTCAACTGAGAGGTTCCTAATTCTGCATCAATATTTTTTGGATTCTTTCTGGCACCTAAAGAAGACCCCCTGAGCTACCTCTGTTTCCTGAAATACTTCACATGTCATTCTCTTTCTTCAGTGCACTAACCCAGCTGTTTTATTGCTCTGTTAATCAAGTTCAGCTTCTTTTGGGTTTTAATATGAAGATAAATGCTTCAATCTGGTTTTTTATATTAAGTTGTGTCTGCTTATTTAATGGGGGGGGGGGGGGGGGAAAGACATACATTTAAAACCAGCATACCATACAGGTATTTGTTTACAACTGGATTTTCTTACTCTAGTAGTTTTTAATACATTTTTCATCAAGAGATTAGATTTTTAGGCCGGCAGTGAGGGGTTTTTTTACCTTTTTATTTTACAGTTTTTTAGCTTTTAGTCACAGCATTTGTGCTTATTTAGGTTTCAACTAAAACAAGCACTTGCAGTGAGTTGGAGACTTAATTATATGTTTAATATCCCTCTGAATTGATAACAAAGTGCTCTTTTTCCCCCTTGATATTGTTGAAAGACCAAGGATCCACAGCTCCATCTCTTCCTGAACGACTACACCACGTTTTTCACTGTGACCCAGAGTGGCATCACCCGCTACCTCACCCTGCTGCAGCCCGTGGACAGGGAGGTCCAGCAGCTCTACACCTTCTCTGTAAGTTCAAAGAATACAACTCTCTCACTTCCAAAAGCTGTTTATCTCCAGGATTCAGAGCAAAATTGAAAGGTCTGCTCGTTATAGTGGCAATTGTTATCTGTAGGGTGTAAATTTCCATCAGACGTCAGCGCCGTATCTTTTATTTTTTTTGCAAATGGAAAAATGATGATTCCTGACACAAAAATCTTGCTCAGACATAAAACAGCAAGGTCAGAGATTAATAGAAACACAAATGGAAGGAAAATACAAGAAAACAATGCGTAATTTCTGTCACTTGGACTGCTATCCAGAGCTTTAGGGTTGGATATTAGGAAAAATGTCTTCACTGAAAGGGTTGGACTCAGTCTTGGAGATCTTCCCCAACCTAAAGGAGTTTATGATTCTATGCTGATCAACTCAAGGCTCTTCTTTACAGTATAACTGCTGCAAAACATTAAAATATATTACAATAACTATATTATAGATAATGTAATTTATTATTTATCATTAATTAACCATTAATTATAGTTAATAATAATTATAATTAATTCTATATAATTAATACCATCATATTAATTAATTAATTATATAGAATTATAATTCTATAATTAATTAATATTAATAAGCAATTTATTATTAATTGCTTATTAATATTATAATATAGATATTGCAATATGATATTAAAATATAGTTTGCTACAAAACAAACTCTGCATCCATAGAGCTACAAGTAAATAAAATCCTCTGCCTTCTGCTTTGTTAACAAAATACTACCCTGCCTTAAGGATGTTGTCTGGGGTTTTGCCCCCACAAAAATGGAATTGCTTAATCTTTCTTATCCAGTCAGCACAGTGCTTATCACCCAGAAAAGGGAGTGCAGTGAAGCATGAGTTGGTTGAGAGCAGCATTTTAGATTCCCCTGCCAGCACCTTCTCCATGGCCCCAGGATTGGTGCCTGCTCCTCATCCCACAGCAGCACCTGAGCCCTCTTTTTTATTCTCAGCCTTGCTTTTCTTATTGCCTTTTCACTGGAGCCAGGAACATGAGCCTTGTCTTGGGATTTTGCTTTAATTTTGGCCCAAATTGAAATAAATAGATGGACAGAAAGCACAGCCAGCAGTATTTTTAGAGAAAATAATAAATAAAGAAGGGGAAAAAAGCTGAAATGGATTTAATATTCCCTCAGGTTGTGGGTGAACCCCTTTACAGCCCCACAGCGATTTGGAAATGGGCTGTGGGTAAACCCAGTTCTTCTGCAGGGGTTCCCAGTCTGTGCCTCCCTATTTTCTGTCCATTTTCAATGGAAGGAAGAGCTCAAATTTCCTCTGTAGAATAAGAAGAGCCCCCAGCTCTGTAATTTCCACCTCAAAATGTTGTCTGGGAGGCCTGATGCCTTGAGAAGGCTGGCCTAGGACAGAGTTAAAGAATAAAGCAGGGATTTATTAAAAGGATCTCCTCCATGGATCCACCTTGGGCAGCACAAGAGCCCAGCCAGGGCTGTACCCAGGATGAACCAAAATGGGCACAAAATGGACACCTGGTCACAGGGTCTGTCACTGTGATCAGTTCTGCTCCATTTGCATCTTGGAGTTCATTGTCCAATTCCAGCTTTAGCCTATGCAGTCCCATCCTTGTTTTTCTCCCTCCAGCCCACGTTGTTTGTGCTCTTGGGGCTGAGATTTGGATCATTTGTCCTTGGTCCCCAGCTGGAGCAGGAATTGTTTTGTCTCCCTGCTCTGTGCACAGAGCTCACCATCCCTTAGTGTGAAGCTCAGACCCACACACTAAAGCAGCACAGAGTCTGAAAAATATAAAAGCTAAACCTGAGGCATCAGGTTTAACAGAGCTCCTGGGTGTGGTGATACCCAGGTGAAACCCCATGAACTCAACAGCTCCAATCCCAGCCCCATCCCTGGGAAATTCCAAGTTATTCCCTCTCACTTCTGTACTGGAAAGGTTTGGATGTGTTTGCTTTGTTTTTGCCCTGAGTCTCACACATGCTGAATCCTCCTGTAACTGTAACTGCAGAGAGAAACAAAATGCTGATTTTGGGTTGTTAGGCTGTATTTTCTCCTGTTGGGATTGGATTTCTCTTGGAATTGTATTGAGAACACACCATTAAAATACATTCCTGTCCTGCTTTTTCTGTCCTTCTGAAGATGACAGCTTCTGATGGAGTCCAGGAGAGTGTCCCAGTGACTGTCAACATCGTGGTGATCGATGCAAATGACAATTCCCCAACCTTCTCCAACATTTCCTACAGTGTCAAGATCTATACGGATATGCAGCCTGGGGAAGGTGTTATAAAGGTAATTTCAGGGCTTTTATTACCTTTGGTAACTCACTTTTTGTTAGCAGTGCATGGCCTTGTTCATCTCAATTGGAAATGCACTGAAACCAGGTGGAAACAAAGTTTGGGTGTCTGCATCCACTTAATTAAATATCTATTCAAAATTGCTAATACTAAATGTCAGGCCTGTTCTAGCTGTAGAGCAGCTTCCTCTGAGTTTCCACAAAAAATTTTCAGCTGAACAATCTCAGAAGACAAAGAAAATTCTCCTTTATTAGCAGGACATTGAGATAAAACATTTTGGGGGAACAGGTAAGCAGTGGAGTAGGACATAACCAGGAATGTTTTCCTATGCCAGAAAACCTGCTGGTTTTTACAAGTTTGTTTGTAGAGAAAATGAGCAATGAAAAATGGGTTGAACACAGGCCCAGAGAGAAGCAGTTTCAATTAAATTTTGGCAGCACTGATTTATGTTTTAGTGCAGGACTGGAGGTGAATCCTGGTGGGACTGAAATGAAAGGGAAAAGTCTCTTTTTGTGTAATTCTTCCAAGATCTCAGCCCTGCTCTGAGTGCTGCCACTCCAGATGGATGAACAGACAAGATGCCATTGGTGGCTTTCCAGAGTGATTGAAGGCAGTGGAAATACTGGGAAAATAAAATTAATCAGCTGACTTAAGTATAAAATACCATTTTCTGAACAGTAATCAGGAATTGAGTGTAGCAGTGATGAGGAGATGGTTCAGAAAATGGCATTTTCTGTCCCTCTTGAGCTGTACTTGTGCCTTTACATCTTCAGCTCTTCTTTGTGGTGTTTTGTCCCTTCATCAGTTTGGGCCATGAGTGTCCCCATCAGGGACAGCCACAGGGGCATTTCCAGCAAAATTTGAGGGAAAGAGAAAAAATGGAAGCATAGTTAAATTCCTTAAGATGCTGCACAAGGCTGGGTGGGAACACGACAGCAAATACTGTTGTCCTGAAAGAGCCAGGGAGCATGAGGCAGAAAATGTTGCTAAACGAGATTTCTGCTGGGGAAAAAGAATGTTTTCTTCTCAAGGTTGGCCTTGAGGGTGCTCTGAGCTGCCTGAAGTGTGTTAATGGTACCTGGGATGAAGCAGAGCAGCTCCTGGGGTTGTTTGAAACTGCTGAAGTGTTTCTGTGCTCAGAGGGAAGGTGCTGCTCTCCAGCTCCTCAAACACGTCCTGGTCTTGCAGCTGCAAACATATTCCAAGCCTGGAGGCTTTCAAAGAGCAGGAGGACACATTTCTTAGGAAAATTGGGCCTGGACTGGTTATTTGGGGAAGGAATAATGGGGAAGTTGGGCCTTTAACTCACCTCTGCTGAAAATTTAAATTGCAAGGATGAGATTTTCCCAAATCCATGCTTCTGTCTGCACAGTCAGTACATGGATACTTGCAGGTTTTCTGAGTGTATAATCTGGTCAGAGGGGGAAGGTAGAAAATTCTGGCTGGTTTGGGAGAAGAGTTGTTTTTCAACTCATCCCACAGTACCAGATGATCTGAGTTTCTCAATTACCCATCTTACAAAAACAAAAAACCAAAAACCAAAGCAACAAAATCTAAGGGTTAGGTCGTAGGATTTCACAGGACTGGTGATGATGCCAGAAATAGAGAGGGGCCAGCACAGAAGGGACCTGGAGCTGCTGCAGAGAGCCCAGGGCAGGCACCAGGATGGGCAGAGGGATGGAGCAGCTCTGCTGGGAGGAAAGGCTGGCACAGCTGGGGGTGCCCACCTGGAGAGGAGAAGCTCTGGGGTCACCAAACTGGGGCCTGAAGGAGCTGCAAGAAACATGGAGAGAGACTTTTCCAAGGGATGGAGTGACAAGGGGGAATGGCTTCCCAGTGCCAGAGGGCAGGGCTGGATGGGATATTGGGAATGAGGAATTGTTCCCTGGCAGGGTGGGCAGGCCCTGGCACAGGGTGCCCAGAGCAGCTGGGGCTGCCCCTGGATCCCTGGCAGTGCCCAAGGCCAGGCTGGAGCAGCCTGGGACAGTGGAAGGTGTCCCAGCCATGGCAGGAGTGGGAATGGATGGGATTTAAGTTTTCTTCCCACCCAAACCATGATTCCCTGATCAGGATTTTGGGCAGCTGCACTCTTTGGTAGGTTGCTCAATCTTTAGGTATAAAATACCTATATATAGATATATATATAGATATATATATAGATATATATATAGATATATACACACACTTCATATATGTAAAGGCTTTATAAAGATTTTCTCAAAGGCCAAACTGACTTTTCTTTCCCATTTTTTTGAACCCTGACACAGTGATTTTGAGGGCTGCTCATTTTATTGTCTCCATGAGGAGCAAAGTCACCTTTTACCCCACCCTCCCTCCTGGGGTCTGGATCCTCTGCTGGGAGAGGATTCTCATCTCTTATAGCTCCCAGAGCAAAGTCAGTTCATAAAACCACTTTGTCTGATCAGAGAAAAGCAGGTTAGAAAAAGAACAGTGACCTCAGAGTGTCTGGACAGTCTCATAACCATCTATAATAATCAGAATGATTTTCAGCCACTTGGTTTTATTATCCTTAAGGTAATATTCTTACATCTCTTACATTTTTTTCCAGAGTCAGTTGCAGGAAAATGTACAAATAAAATGGACAAATAGCCCCAGTTTGTGCTTTCTTGCTGCCTCATTTTGTGGGACATTGTTTTGATTTTACTCCTGACAATAGCCCCAAAACATAATAGCTTTTAAGTTGCTTGTGTTTGCTGTCTGGTACACTCTTAAAAAAGAAAGAAAATTTAAAAATTTTTAAGTTCTGCTTGAAAATAACCACAAATAGCAGGAAAATATATTCATTACAAGCAGAATTCAATTTTTCCCCCATTTTTTCCTTTCTGCCTCAATGGCTACACAAAGGACTTTTCCTTCTTTCCCTGTTGCCTTTCAGAGAAGTGACAAAAACACGTTTTATTTTTATTTCAGTTGTCTCCTCGGTACTTGGGAAATTGTTTCAGGCCTTGGTTGAGAAGAGTTAAGTTTAAATCTCTTTGTGTTTTGTTCCTTTCAGCCTGAAAATTTCTCATTTTTCCTTCTCCTTTCTTAGGTATTTTATTGTGCTCCCTGAGAGTTTCTCAACTGAGAAATCTGTACTTTAAAACAGTTAAATGTGGTAAATTATAACTGTCAGCAGAAAGACTATTAACAGTAAACCTAGTCAAGTACTTAATTCCATCTTTTTTATGTTATTATATTTTTCTGCCCGGTTTCCCATTTTTTCACTGCTGTGACTCAGATATTGAAATGAGTTGCACGTTGATGGGTGGAGTTTGCAGCAGCGGTGCAACAAAATTTCATCTCAATAATTTAAATCCACTGTTTTTCTTTAGCCATCTCTCATTTTTATATTCAGGATGCAGGGAATAAGGAATATTGAGCAGGAAAATGAGAGAGCTGGGAAGGGACAGAGGGTGGCAAAAAGTATTATTCACCTAAATCTTGGCCCATGACGAGATTTTTTTGTGTTTTGTCTTTAGAGGAAAACTTGTGGACTGGCCATAAATGTAATTCATGGAATCATGGAATGGTTTGGGTGGGAAGGGACCTTAAATCCCATCTAGTGTCACCTCATCCCATGGGCAGGGACACCTCCCACTGTCCCAGGCTGCTCCAGCCTGGCCTTGGGCACTGCCAGGGATCCAGGGGCAGCCCCAGCTGCTCTGGGCACCCTGTGCCAGGGCCTGCCCACCCTGCCAGGGAACAATTCCTCATTCCCAATGTCCCATCCAGCCCTGCCCTCTGGCACTGGGAAGCTGTTCGCCGTCCCTCCATCCTTTGTGCAGGGTCTCTATCCATCTTTCCTGTAGCTCCTTCAGGTCCTGGAAGGTCACAATTTGGTCACCCTGAAGCTTCTCTTCCCTAGGCTGAAAAATCCCAGTTTTGCTCTCCCTACATCCTACCTCAAATTATCCACATATCTTAATTTCTCCCTCATTTCCTATTGCAGTGGCATGACTCAGGTTCAAGGGCTCTCTTCCAAGAATAATTAAATCATTCCCTGATGAGAAATGCAGAATAAAATACACAGGGGATCAGTGCCCTGTTCCCCACTGAAACAATTTTGTCTGATAGCACCAGTACAAACTAATTTTTAAGGTCATTCCCTAGCTTAGCCCAAGTTCTTGATTTACAACTCTTAAATGTGCATTGTGCCATAAAAGAGCAGGACAGTTTAGTGGAAATCTTAAGATCATGGAATATCCACAGCTGGAAGGGACCCACAGGGGTCATGGATCCATCTTGGCCCATGAGGAGATTTTTTGTGTTTGGTCTTTAGAGGAAAACTTGTGAACTGGCCTTAAATGTAGTTAATGGAATTACATTTCCATTGCAGGGGCTCCAACCCCTGGCCCTGCCCAGGCTCCCCAACAATCCCACCCTGTGCACCCCTGGGAATGTTGTCCAAACTCTCCTTGAGCAGCCCTGGGGCTGTGACCTGTTCCATGCCTGAGCACTCCTCAATGTTTCCCTAAAGCAATCCTCACAGAAGTCATCTCCAAACCCCACCTCATCTTTTATTTACGTGTTTATTTGCAACCTTTTGCCTTCTGCCCATCAGGTAATTAATTCCCATCTCCAAAGCAAACCTGATTAGCAGAGAGAGAAAACAAAACTGGGCTTTGTTTGCATTGCTCAGCCAACGTCCCTCCACAGTCAAGGAAAAAATAATGGATGGAATGCCTGGAGGAGATAATGAAAAAATATTTTAACCTACTCAGAGATCATTATGTGGGGTTGACTCAAGGTCAGGAATATCTCCACAACAATCCTGGAATTTTTCCTTCACACTGAATCTGGTGAAAGCTGCTGGGAATGTTGGTCATCACTTTATCTGTCCAGGGCCAGGTGACCCCAAATGTTGCTCTGAGAAGGTTCCATGTCAAACATTGAAACCCACTTTCCTCTAGTAATGAACCGAGTCTGAGCAGGTTTTATATCATATCCAATATGTCTTTGTAAGCTTAAGGCTACCCTCCGAAACCTCCTTTTCCTCTACTCCTAAGTCTCCTTTTCCTCCCAAGAAAAGCATTCCCAAACCTCCTTTTCCTCCCAAGAAAACCACTCCTAAACCTCCTTTTCCTCCCAACAAAACCACTCCTAAATCTCCTTTTTTCCCCCAAGAAAATTTTTCCCAAACCTCCTTTTCCTCCTCAGAAAAACACTCCTAAATCTCCTTTTCCTCCTAACAAAACCACTCCTAAATCTCCTTTTCCTCCCAAGAAAACCACTCCTAAATCTCCTTTTCCTCCCAAGAAAACCACTTCTTGCTGCAGCAGAATCCACACCTATTTTGCCAAACTTTTAGTACATCAAATGTTGATGCAATGGAGCTGATCCTGCTGGATGAAAATTTCTCAGCAGAGTAAATGAAACATTGTTTTGTTCTTTTCCCTTTACATTTTAGCCCCTGTTTCTTAAATCTTGTTAACTATGGAGCTCTATCGGGCTGGGACAGCTGGAGATGGGATTTCTGGAATCATATATTATGGCAGCAGCTAAACCTTAATTCTCTTTAATCCCAGGTTTGATTCTTGGTTTTGCCCCCAAAATGTTTTTCAAATTACTTATCTTTCCAAGCATTTGTAGGTTTAATTAACCTCCTAAATCTCTGTGCTTGTGTAGTCAATTAATTTTCCTTTTTAATGTTGTCCCAGTAAAAACTGGCCTGGATCCAAATCCTGCCATTAAATCCTCAGGACCCTGTATTTTGCATAAAGGCTTTATCTTTTTTTTTTTTTTTGTGTGTGTGTATGTATTACTTTTGAAGTTCAGCAGACAAGGTTTTTACAGCTCTGTCAGTTGGGTAGATAATTATTCTCTACAAGGTTAATTAACACACCCAGGTATGTATAGAAGCTATAGAAGGAGTGATTAAATTGCAGTTTTCATAGCATAGATTCCTTCAGAATTCCTAAGAGAATAAGACAATGAGGTAGATTTAAAAAAAAACAAAAACCCACACAAATATTAATTTGTTTTTTTTTAATTTTTAAGAGGAGATGGCCTCTGTTCCATGATTTTTGGGGCATTTTAAGCCTTTATCCTATGTTCACTATACAATGTGTCCCAAAAAGCTGTAGGAGATGAACTAAGATTTGTTTTTAAAGCTATTGTGGGCTTAGTTCTTGGTTTTCAGAATATTTATGACTTTCTAAATGAAATTTTGTATTTCACTGAGCCTTTGTGCATGAAGGATCAAGGATTCAAGATCTTAGAAGCCAGTAGAAACCCTGAGTTTTTCCCTGGAGGTGTCCAAGGCAGGCTGGATGGGTCTCTGAGCAGCCTGGTCTACTGGACAGTGTTCTGGCCCATGGAACTGGATGAGCTTTAAGGTCCTTTCCAACCCAAACCATTCTGTGATTCCATGAATTCACATCCTCCCCTTGGTGCTCAGAATTGTGTGCAAATGGGATTTATTCAGATATTGCAGCTTTGGGGTTTACTCTTGTTGTACTGGCAAGGTTTGGTTTCTGCTGTTCTGAATCTTCAGACATCCTTGGGCAAAGGTGGGTTGGCAGTTTTGGGCAAAGGTGGGTTGGCAGTTTTGGGCAAAGGTGGGTTGGCAGTTTTGGGCAAAGGTGGGTTGGCAGTTTGGGGCGGTGGTTTGGCAGTTCTAGGTGATGGTTTGCAGCTATAGGTGGTGTTTTGGCACCTTAAGGTGTTCTTTGGCAGTTTTGGCTGGTGGTTTGGCAGTTCTAGGTGATGGTTGGCAGCTTTAGGTGGTGATTTGGTAGTTTGGGGTGCTGGTTTGGCAGTTGTAGGTGGTGATTTGGCAGTTTTGAGTGCTGGTTTGCCAGCCTTGGGTAGTGCTGTGGGAGGCTGTGAGCTGCTGAAGTTGATGTTGTGTTGCACTGTTCAGTAGATGATTTTCCATCACAGCATGGCAGGGCCATCAGGGAGTTCCTGTCCCTTACTCCAGGTGTCACAAGGTGACAAGGGCCCAGAGGCAGAAGCTGAGGCTGCTGTCTGGCTGGCCTTGCCTCAGGGACTGGCTGTTGATCCTGCCTTTGGCCTCACAGTGGGTGCTGAGGTTTTCCATCACTGCTGACATCCAGCATTCCCCTCCTCCGTCCCTGCTGCCCCAGGGCAGGAGTGTTTGTGTCAGGAAAGCCAACGCAGAATTTTCATCCTCACATTGGGATCCCTGCAGGGATCTTTCCTGAGGCTGGGATTATTTTGGACATCCCAGGAAAGCTCTGCTGTCACCCCTGCTGGTGCCCTTTCCCATTCCCCACCTCCCACTGCTTGCCTGGAGCTGGGAGCAGCAGAGGACACCATGGTGCCATCATTCCCTGTAAGTTCCACTGCCAGCTGGATGCACAGCTGGGTGCTGTGACCTCCTGGATGTTCCAGTGCTGCTCAGACCACTTTATGTCATTCCTTGTGCTGTTTGAGGGAGTGTTGTCCTACAGAATGAAAAGACAGTTGAGGAAGCTGTGTATCAGCAAAATAACTCCTAAAGGAGGAAGGGACAACAAGGCCAGGTTGAACAGGGCTTGGAACAACCTGGGATAGGGGAAGGTGTCCCTGCCCATGGCAGGGGGTGGAATGGGATGAGCTCCAAGGCCCATTCCAACCAAAACCACTCTGGAATTTTTTTCCATGATTGACTAAAAGCAAATATATTCCCTGGGCTCTAATTCATGGCTGAGTGTGTGTTTGATTTAGCGTGGCTCACTACAGAAACAGGATAAATCTACTGCCTTTCCCAGGGGGGAGAGAAGAAACCCCTCATTTCATTATGGTCACCGTTAGAATTTGGGTCTAATACCAGGATTTAGATTTTTCTCAAGGGAATTAAAGACAATGTGGCACTTGGGAACATGGGTTAGTGATGGCATTGGCAGTGCTGGGTTAGCAGTTGGACTTGACTACCTTAGAGGGCTTTTCCCACCTGAATGATTCCATGATTGCAGGTGTGTATCCATATGGGAACAGCTGCCATTTCCCTTCCCCTTGGCTGCCACAGCCATAGGTGCATATGAGCACAAACATTGCTCCCCAGCTCTGCACGAGGAGGGCTTGGAATGCCAGGCCTGGACGTGAGACTTCTTGGCACTACCAGGGCTGTCACCTGGAAAAGTGGAGATAGGATGGGAAATAAATAAATACAAACCTCTCATTACTATTGAAAGACAAAAGGTTGTCAAAGAAGACAAAAAATGTCTTCTCACATGAGAAAGTCTTATATATTCCAACCCACAGGGAATAAGCTTGGTCTAAGTAAGTTTCTTAATTTGTATCTTAAAATAATTGTCTTGCAGACTTTAGCAAGGAGTTTTTCTCTGCATCATGATGTTTTTACACCTATTACTGTACATTTCAGCTGTATCTTCGTTAGAAATTCCCGTGCGTGTTCCAGATGTCCGAGCTCCCTTCTCCTCCTCTGGAATCACCTTCCCAGAGCCTGTGGAATTGTTAGCTGTCTCTTTGTTAGAAATTGGAATTGTTAGAAATTAGAATTTAGAAATTAGAATTGTATCTTTGTTAGAAACGCTTACTACTGTACATTTCAGCTGTATCTTTGTTAGAAGTTCCTGTGTGCATTCCAGATGTCCGAGCTCCTCTGGAATCACCTTCCCCTGCTGACCCTGTGGTTTTTGCCTTGCAGCTGACGGCCGTGGATGCAGATGAGGGAGCCAATGGGCAGATAGTGTATGAAATCCTGGCTGGGGCTCAGGGGGACTTCACCATCAACGAGCACACAGGCCTGATCACCATCGCTCCAGGGGTGCTGCTGGCCGTGGGGCGCTCCTACGCCCTCACTGTCCGAGCATCTGACTGTGCCCCCCCTGCACAGAGAAGGTAATTAATGCACCCCCTCATTACTCCAGCAGCTCAGCCATAACACCTGGGCCACACTCCCATGTTCTCTAGTCCATGCCTCTGTTCTGGAAAAGTGGCACACGCAGTAGAATTCTTGCCCTTTGTGTGTGGGGTTCGCATTCTCTCAACCTGGGAGAAGCGGAGAAAAGAACGATCAAAACAATTCTTATCTCATTTGCTGTGCCTGTGTTTTGCCAAACTAGAATGGAGATGGTCTCCAAATATGGAGATTGTTTACCCAAAGTGTTGGTGTTTTGTTTCCTTGGCCTATCAGGGCCAAGTGTGTGTGTGTGTCAAGATTGTTGGCTGACAGTCATGAGATGTTGTGTGTGGTGTTTGTGAGGTCCCCAGGATGAGGTGAGAGATGAGAATTTGACTCCATGTTCTCAGAAGGCTGATTTATTGTTTTAATATATTATATTAAAAAAATGCTATACTAAACTCTACTAAAGGAAGAGGATACATCAGAAGGTTTCACAAGAATGATAATGAAAGCTTATGACTGACTCAGAGTCTGACACAGTTGATGGTGATTGGTCATTAATTAAAAACAATTCACATGGAACCAATCAAAGATGCACCTGTTGGTAAATGATCTCCTGACCACATTCTCTGAACCTGGCAGAAGCAGAAAAAAGAATGATCAAAACAATTCATTTGCTGTGCCTGTGATTGTACAAAAGTGGAATGCAATATGGAGATTTTTTACCCAGAGTGATGGGGTTTTGTTTCCTTGGTGTGTCGGGGTCAAGTGTGTGTGTGTCAGGACTGTTGGCTGACAGTCATGAGATGTTGTGTGTGATGGTTGTGAGGGTTGTCAGGACAAGGTGAGAGATGAGAGTTTGACTCCATGTTCTTAGAGGGCTGATTTATTATTTTATGTACTTATATTATAAAAAAGAATACTAAACTAAAACTATACTAAAGAAAGAGAAAGGATACATCAGAAAGCTTAACAAGAATGATAATGAAAGGTCATGACTGACTCAGAGAGTCTGATACAGCTGGCTGTGATTGGTCATTAAGTTAGAACAATTCACATAGAAACAATCAAAGATGCACCTGTTGGTAAACAATCTCCAGACCACATTCCAAAGCAATCAGATAATTAGTGTTTTCATTCTTTTCTGAGGCTTCCAAGCTTCCCAGGAGAAGAAATCCTGGTGAAGGGATTTTTCAGGAAATATCATGGTGACGTTGTGCAGTTGAGTGCACGGCAGATTCAGTTTAGATGTAATATAATACAGTATAGAATAATATAGCCTAATCAAGTAATTAATTATAAATTAATTAATTATAAAGTCATTAATTAGCCCTCTGATATCAATGGAGTCCTCCTCATCATTCCTCCCAGACGCTGGGCAAAAATATCACCGATATTTGTGGTCCTTAATGATGTGTCCCTTACAGCATTGGGTTTTCATGATTTCATTTGCGTGCCTTGGTCTGCTGTTTAAAAGTTCCCAGTTGTGCTGTCACTGTGCATGTCTGTCCATTCATTGAGGTGAAGGGGTGGAAAGAAGAAAGCAAGTGAGAAGGGAGATGGTTTTTGTTCAGAAGATGCAAAAAGGATCCCAAAGAATGGTGTGGCTGAGCTGGAGAGCCTCTCCGGGTGTAGGGTGTGCAGCATCCCCACTAAGACCAAAATTCTTAAGGGCAAAATTATCTCTGTTGTACCCCAGCTGAAAAAGAGCAGACTGCAAATTTAGGATTTAGGCAGGGAGGGGAGCATCATCATCTTTAAGGTCCTTTTTTACCCAAACCATTCTATGATCTATATGTTCAAAAACCAGCAAAGTATCAAGGCCTGCTTACCTGTTTGAGTAGAGTTTGTGTTCTAAATGTGCCAAAATGTCATTTCATGAAGGTGTGGAGGGAACAAAAAATATCTCTTGTATTCTGAGCCTGGTATTGATAATGTGCAACCTCCTTGTCCAAAGAGCATGAAGGGAGGAACAGGAGGTTCCAGCATCCAAACCTCCCACAGCTGTAACGTGAAAACCTCTCCTTCAAATGGGAAATTTAAGAAGGAAATAAAATACAAGAGTAGGATTTCAGTAATTGGATTTTCCTCAGGACCTGCTGCTTCTGTCGTGTCTCCAAGAAAGCAGCTTGTGCTGTTGTGCACATATTTTATAATTACTGTCCATTCAACTTGTTAAGTTGTTCATAAAATTAACATCTGGTAGCAGTCCCTGGGCTGAATTTCACTCTCTTTTTCCTCCTGCTTGCTTTTTTGATAAACCCTCTTGAGCTGGCAGCAGGCTGCTGGTACTGCTGAGGAGAAGACTGAGGACAATTATGTATTTATTTTCTGTAGTGCTTCAGAGAGAAGGCCAAAAATCAGTAATTCCCCTTCAGAGAGTCTGAGATCCCCATGGTGTGTCTCCACGCTACAGCTCTGATTGCCATCAGCTCCTTTTGTGCTGGAGAAATCTTTGTGTTGCCTAAACACATGTATTTCTGAGGATGGATGTTGGGAGCCTGGACTTCCTCCTCTGAAAATGCCTTCAAGGCAAATAAGAAGTGGAAAGCTCTGCCAGGATAACCAAAGTCACCTGGAAAGTGGCTGGATTTCAGTCTCCCCCTTGCTTATGCACAAAGCAAAACCCAGCCACCGAACCTGGCTCAGGAACTGTAGCTCTGCAGCCTTTGTGAACACAAATTTAAATTGGAATTGGGAATTCTGTATAGGTTTGTGGGTTGTTTTTTTTTCATGGAATGACATTTAAAAATGTTGGTGAGTGGCTGTGTCCCAGCTGAGATATGGGGTTTGAGTATTATTAATTATAATTATTCATGTAAGTTATTGAGATATCATGGAATTGTTGAGGTGGGAAAAGACCTCCAAGATCATCAAGTTCAGCCTTGTCAACTAAACCACAGCAAGTGCCACATCCAGCTGTTACTTGAAACCTTCCAGGGCTGGAGAATTCACCCCTTCCCTGCACAGCCCACTTCTATATTGAAGCACAACAATTTCTGGTTTTGGAAAAAAAAATAACAACATTTGTAAAATTCAAGAGTTTCAGGTCAGACTTTAAACTTTTCACAGTCCCTCGGATTCCTGGACATGGGATTCATATCACTTGGCGATACAGGGTTCTGCTGGAGCAAGTCAAGATAGGTTGGTTCACATGGATGGAAATTCATTGATCCTGGATTTTATAATTGTCCACAGCAGCTGGGGCTGCCCCTGGATCCCTGGCAGTGCCCAAGGCCAGGTTGGACACTGGGGCTGGGAGCAGCCTGGGACAGTGGAAGGTGTCCCTGCCCATGGCAGGGGTGGCACTGGATGAGTTTAAGGTCCTTTCCAACCCAAACCATTCCATGATTCCATGTGGAGATGATTTAAGCAGAGATAGGGATGCAGTTGACTTTCAATCAGGTGGTGGGGCACAAAAGCTGTTTTTCCATGCTGGAATGTTTTGGGAGCTCTCTGCAGTTCCCAAAGTGTGGGAACTGTGCTGGTCTCTGGGTATTCACCTGCAGACACCAGCTGCAGTGCTTGCCTCAGCTCCATCTCCTTACCCTTCCCATGCCAAAGGAGAACTTGCCAGCTCCTTAACTGGGCTATAACCCACACAAAAGACACAGAGGGAAAAAATGCAAGGTGTTAATAAAAAAAATGGATTGGAATTGCAAAAAAAGCCATTTCATATTAGAGTGCTTTTAGTTTGCAGACTGTTAGTGCTTTACTTCTGTGGTTTTGCCTTAAATATTTGAAGAAAATTTGCTTCCTATTCCTAGAATCCCAGAATGGTTTGGGCTGGGAGAGTCCTTAAGTCCCATCCAGTCCCATGGCAGGGACCCCTGCCACTGTCCCAGGCTGCTCCAGCCTGGCCTTGGGCACTGCCAGGGATCCAGGGGCAGCCCCAGCTGCTCTGGGCACCCTGTGCCAGGGCCTGCCCACCCTGCCAGGGAACAATTCCTAATTCCAATATCCCATCCAGCCCTGCCCTCTGGCACTGGGAAACCATTCCCTGTGTCCTGGCAGTTAATCCTGTCACTGTGTGTGTGGATGTGCCCTGAGGGGCAGAATCCCTTCCCTGGGGTTGTGATCTGCCCTTCTGGAGAGCAGTTTGTTATCCTGGAGCATGGCCAGGGGGTGTGGGACAGTCTCCAACAGTTCCTCTCAGCCCTGGCATTGCTCTGCCCAGCTCCCTCAATGATCCAGACCTCCAAGACCTGCTGGGAAAGGGCAGTGGGGAGCACCAACAGCACGGTGGTGACTCTGCTCAGCCGCAATTTTGGGCAGCTCATAAAGAATATTGATCAGTAATGTGTTGTTTTCATATTCAGTGAGTTGTCTCAGTTAGTACAGCAGCTGTTTCAAGAATAAATGTCTGGTAATTTTGGGTAGGACCCTCTAAAAAAGCTCTGGAGTTTGCTAGCCCTGCAAGAAGCAGCTCTTTGGGTTCATGATTTTCTTCTCTCTCCCTCTTCCTGCCCCACCTTCAGAAAACTGGGACAAATCCCTTTGTTTTCTTTCCTGCAGCTCTAAAACCTGAGATTTATCAACATAAATCCAAGGATTTATGAGGGGAAAAGCTACACCTGCAGCACAGCACTTGCTCTTCTCAGGAGTTTGTTCTGGGGTGGGGATGCTGTGCTGACATCCAGGAGGGAAGGCAGGAGGGAGGGAGGCAAGAGAAGATCCTTTAAAGTCACATTTTTAATCTCCCATCTCCAGGGGGACTCCTGGCTCCCTTTCTCAAGTTGAAGCTGTGGGATATCAAGTGGGTTTACAGGATGGTCTGTGCAGGGTCCTCAGTGTCAGTGTCCCAAAAAACCTTCAATATTCCATCTGGAATGCTGTTTGCAGTCTGTCTGGGACAGGGATTCAGTGCAGCTCAAGGGTTTGCAGCCTCCTGCATTGCCACTGCTCTGAAATGGGATTTATTGTTCTGAAATGGCGATTACTGACCCACAGCATCGCAGCAGAGTTGTGTGCTCCACTTCTCCCAGCATCTCCCTCTCTGCCAGCATTCCCTGCTCCCTCTTTTCCAAGCTGGCTGCCAGCTGGGATGCTCCAGGGCTGGCTGTTGTATGTGGCAGGAGCAGTTCCCAGCCTGGAGTTTGAGCTGCTCCTGCAGAGGACCCAGCACATCTGGAGCTGTTTGTTTGTGGAGCATGCACTGATATCTCACTGCTCTGTTTTTGAAATTACACCACTTTGGGCTGCTTTGGGGGAAATGATTGAGCTTTTCTTCCTGTTCAGAGTTCCTCCACAGCTCCTGGAAGGTGCCTGTGCTCAGCTGGGGCTGGGCTCTTTTTCCAGGCAGCACTGACAGATCCAGAGGACACAGCCTCAAGCTGCACCTAGGGAAATGTAGGTTGGATATTAGGAAAAAGTTTTTTACAGAAAGGGTGATAAAGTTCTGGAATGGTCTGCCTGGGAGGTGGTGGAGTCACCATCCCTGGGTGTGTTTAAAACCAGCCTGGATGTGGCACTGGGTGCCCGGGTTTAGCTGAGGTGCTGGGGCTGGGTTGGGCTCAATGATCTTGGAGGTCTCTTCCAACCCAGTGATTCTGTGAATGTGGCAGCCTGCTTTCCTTTTGATCCAGAAGGAAAAATATGTCCTGAAGCTTTTAGAGGAGCAAAGGGAGGCTGTTAGAGCTCAAGAACACACAATGTGTAAATCAACCACTGTAGGTTGCCTTGTGGATTGGATTTATTGATTCTGACTGGTTTTAACTGGTTTTCTCCCCTTGCACTGCAGGAGCTCCATCACCACTGTTTACATCGAGGTGCTGCCTCCCAACAACCAGAGCCCCCCACGCTTCCCACAGCTGATGTACAGCCTGGAAGTCAGCGAGGCCATGAGGATCGGCGCTGTTCTCCTGAACCTGCAGGTACACAGGGGCCTTCCCTGGATGGGGGGCTCTGTACAAATCACAGACTCCAGGTACACAGGGGCCTTCCCTGCATGGGGGGCTATGTACAAATCACAGACTCCAGGTACACAGGGGCCTTCCCTGGATGGGGGCTCTGTACAAATCACAGACTCCAGGTACACAGGGGCCTTCCCTGGATGGGGGGCTCTGTACAAATCACAGACTCCAGGTACACAGGGGGGCTTCCCTGGACGGGGGGCTCTGTACAAATCACAGACTCCAGGTACACAGGGGAGCTTCCCTGGCTGGGGGCTCTGTACAAATCACAAACAGGATGGGGCTGCTGAGAACGTGCCTTGAGCTGTTTGATTTTCCAGCATCAGTCTCATTCCATGGTTATGACAGTGGGAAGATGCCATCAGCTCACATCCCAGGCAGCACACTAAGAACTTAATGTTACAATTCACTTTAAAAGTTGTTTGACCAATCACACAAAGCAAAAGCACATTGACAGTAGTTCTGTCCAACCACTACAAGAACATGTACCTTTGATTAAACAATGCTTGCCTATTTCAAATACAATACCTGCTTGTAAGCCTTAAAAAAAAATGCACAGAGCTCCATTATTTAGCTTAGAACTCCCTAGTATCTCACTAGATAAACTCTTCTGCAGCTTAGGGAGTTATTCTAGACAAGCATTAATACACAGACCATTGTTCTATTTGTCCTTACTTTTCTACTTCTTACGTAATTTTTCTGCTGACCAATCTCATGGCTGCTGCTTGGCTCTGATCACAGTTCTGCTGTCTCTGGGGCCTGCCTTTTGCAGCTTTCCCAAAACCCTCTGATTTTAAGGATTCCCACACCCTGGCACGCCCTGAGGCTGCTGAAACCCTCTCCACCTTCCTGCCCTCTGTGTCATGCCTTGCACAAGCCATTCCTTGCATCCAGGGGGGAAAAGGGGCACTTCAAAAGGATTGAAAATAGTTTCATTTTGATCAGCAGCCCCTTTTACATGGACTGCAGAGGAAAAGGGCTCACTTGGCTGTTTCTATTACTTCTTTGTTTGATTTAAATATTGTAAAAGATGCTGTAGGCTGCAGATGGCACTGCTCAGAGAAGCTGGGGCTGCCCCTGCATCCCTGGAAGTGTCCAAGGCCAGGGTGGATGGGATTTGGAGCAGCCTGGGATAATGGAAGGTGTCCCTGCCCATGGCAGGGAGTGGAATGAGTTGATTTTCAAGGTCCCTTCCAATCTAAACCATTCTGGGATTCTATGATAGTTATATTAGAAAAAATTCTATGAGTGGCTGGGAGCTTGAAAGGAATGTGATTTATTATGTTAGAATGTCTCTCTGTATTTGCCAACAGATCAGAGGATTCTGATCACTGCTTCAGCACCTCATTCATGGGGAATTTTAGTAAGATTTTGAGCAATTGCTTTCCCTAGCCTGTCATTTTTGAAAAATGCCTGAAGATATTTCTACCCCTTGGTGTGTGTAGCAACAGGCTGAGAGGGAGCAGAGATCCCAGTGCTGCCAGGCCCAGGATTAGTGGGACCTTGTGCCCTGGGATCAGGGATCATGCAACAGCTCCTGGCCAGGTCAAGCAGCAGGAGCATCCCTCATCCTCATGCACCAGGACCAGACCCCCCCTTGATGCACTAATAGTTAAAACATCAGTTCTCTCCTGACTTATTTACTGTTTCTTATCTACTGCATTGTTTTGTGCCTCAAAACCAGCTGTGCAAAATAGGGAAAGAAATGGCAAATCTTTATTGAGGTTTTTTTTTAAAGGATCAGAAACTTACTTAATGCTGTGTTTAGCAGTAGTGAAATAAAGGAGCTCTAATTAACTCACTGCAGCAGGTGGATGGGAAAGCTCCTGCTACAGTGGTTTCCTGCTGAAAGGCTGGGATTATTCTGGCTGGTTAAGCTCAGACAGTCACCTGTGCTGAGGGAGGATGACTAATTTAGCTCAGTGCTGCCAATTAACTCCTGGCACATCTGTGGTGCCTGCAGGGAGGGAGGAGTGTGAAGGGCCAGGCTGTTCAGGAGCCTTCTCCTCCCTGGTGAGAGACACTTGGGGTTGGAAGCCCCAAAGAGGAACAGGAGCCAGGAACTTGATGAGAAACAGAAACATTTGTGTTTCCTTGACAGGTGCTGGAATCTGTGGCCTGAGGGATCTTTGGAGGCAGAAAAAAAAACTGTTGGCAGGTTTTAGTATGGAAGGATTTGATGGGATTTAAATGTGATTGGAAAGTGAAGCTCCAATGGAATAATTTGTTTTAATGTTTCACTAAACCCCAAGCAGCCCATTCTGGGCTGGCCCTGTTCAGGGACCCCCAGGGCTGTGTCCAGTTCTGGTCCCCAGTCCAGGAAGGGCATGGAGGGGCTGGAGCCCCAGGAGGGGCTGAGGGAGCTGGGAAGGGGCTGAGCCTGGAGCTAAGGAGGCTCAGGGGGCCCTTGTGGCTCTGCACAACTCCCTGCCAGGAGGGGACAGCCAGGGGGGGCCGGGCTGTGCTGCCAGGGAACAGGGACAGGACAAGGGCAAAGGGCCTCAAGCTGGGCCAGGGGAGGCTCAGCTTGGACAGCAGCAGCAATTTCTGCATGCAAAGGGTGCTCAGGCCTTGGCAGGGGCTGCCCAGGGAGCTTTGCAGTGCCCAGCCCTGCAGGTGTCCCAGCAAGGGCTGGAGGTGGCACTCAGTGCTCTGGGCTGGGCACAAGGTGGGCACTGGGCACAGCTGGCACTCCATGGGCTGGCAGGGATTTTCCAGCCTCAGAGATCCTGCATTTTATGAAGAATATTTAATTGTTAAATCCCAAATATGCTTGGCTTTAGCTTTGGTGGTTAGTCCAGGACTGTATCTCTTGTAGGTCTGGTAGTCCTCAACCTGAAATGTGGAAGATGGAGGGGGTCTTCTTACAAGGGTCTGGAGTGCCAGCACACAGGGAATGGTTTCCCAGTGCCAGAGGGCAGGGCTGGATGGGATATTGGGAATGAGGAATTGTTCCCTGGCAGGGTGGGCAGGCCCTGGCACAGGGTGCCCAGAGCAGCTGGGGCTGCCCCTGGATCCCTGGCAGTGCCCAAGGCCAGGCTGGAGCAGCCTGGGACAGTGGAAGGTATCCCTGCCATGGCAGGGGTGGCACTGGGTGGGCTTGAATGATCCCTCCAACCCAAGGCCAAGTCCAGCTCCCTTATCCTGCATTAAAACCTCCAACTGCATTAAAGGACTCCTCCTGTGGGCAGCATATTTCTGTTTTCATCTTCCTTTATTCCCTCCTGTGTAAAATCCACCAGGATATTTTAAAAATTCATTAACTGAATATTTAAACTTCTGAAATCCTGTGCTGCCTTTTCCAGGCAACACAAAGTTCTCTGTTAGGCACCTTGGCTTGGTTTTTATTACCTGTGTTCCATTGATGATTTAGAATATTATCAGGTCTCAAATACTGCAGAAGTGTTTTCCTGTGTAAATTTTCACAGTGATATTTCTTTTCCTGTGTCTCATCAATCCAATCAGTGTTTGGGCTGGTGCAGGTTTAGAAATTATGCTTTTATGGCTCTCTTTAGTAATAATTTGGTTGTTCTGCATACAGCAGGAGGGTTACAAAATCCTGTAGAGAGCCAACAAAACTTTTCAAGTATTCCCAAATTATCAAATCTGAAGATCTGCATAACATTAGGGTGAGTAACAATGTAAATGTAGCTGCTTTAAATTTGCCCTTTAGACTTTGGAAAAATAAAATTCACTTTTTTCTTGTCCATTAAAATTTCTTATGCTGATGATGGAGAGCTTTATTTCTTTCTTATCCCCTTATTTATTTTCTAATGCACCCGGCTGGTCTTGACTGGTGTTTTAATTAACAACATTTGAGATTAATGCAATATTAAATGATCTCCACTGCATTAATTTGTAAATAAACCTCAGAGTTTATTGCATGCCTGGGAGGCGTTTATGGCTTCATGTTCTGCCAGCCATTATTAATTAAAATATGCAAATGCTGTCATTTTTCTGGGAGCCTGCAGAACAAATAGGGCTGTTAGCAGGGTCCAGTTATGTGCTGAACAAGGAGCTAACATGGAATTGTTGTGTCCAATTTATGGAATCACTCTGTGCCATTGATCTGGAAAAAATCAGGAATAAGTTGCTCTTCTCCCTTGCCTTTGTTGGTTTTCTTCTGTACACAAGAACTTTGTGTTCTTTGCTTTTAAAGAAAGCAAAGCAGGAGTTTTTCAAAGCAACTTTTCCCCTTTTAAATTATTTTCTGTGGGGATAAGGAGCAAATTAAATCAATGACAGCCAGTCTGATTTTCTGGCTTTCTGAGAGCCCCTGACTTGCTATGAGAGAATGCAGAGCATAATGATACCCCTGAGACAACTTAATGTGAAGGGAGGGCAGGATGCCCTGCAGGGAAGGTAAAAGGAGGACAAAGGGCTAAAGACAGGAGCAACCGTGGGATTGTGGTGATTCAGGACCAAGGACAGCCCTCAGAGATGCCAGCTCCTCGCATGGTCTGCCCCCAGTGCTTGCAGCATTTTGTGTTCTTGGCTCAGGTCCTGACTGTTCATGTCCTCAGGCCAAGGAGATCCACATTCCACCCACACTTCCTGTCACTCACTGCCACCCATGGAGTTTATAAACAATTTTCCCAGTCTGTCATTGGTGTTGTGGATGGGAATATTGATCAGTGCTGGGAGAGCTGTACAAATCCATGCAGAGCTGAGTCAGTACTAGCACCACTCACTATTGCCTGGCCTTCATTTTGATAATGGGTTTAATTCTTTCTTAATCCCACCCTCCACTTGGAGACTGCTGTTGGAATTCTTTTGTGAAAATATCCCAACAAACAATAGGAAAAGCTTGCACCATGGCTCAGCTACTTTAATGAGCCACAGTTTCTGCCCTGTTCAGGGGACTTGTTGTCCTGTTGGAAAATCAGATTAAATTTTGCTTCAGCCTCCCTGTGTGCTGGAGAAATTCAGTTCTGTGTCATCCATCTTACAAATAATTTGGCTATTTGTGGGTTTCTGGGAATTGCACTCCACCTGCTTGGTCTGTGATTTCCTGGCTCATTCCTCATGAAGGATAGACCTTGGATTTGCCTTCCAGCATTTTAGTTCTCTGGGAGTGCCCAAAAAAAATAAAATCTCTGGTGGCTTTGAGGTTGCTCTAGCCCTTGTATACACCAGGATGGACTTCACCAGGCTTGAATTCCAGCAGCAGACTCAAAGATGGTCTGTTCATGAACATCTTCCCTGCCTGACTCTTGCCCAGCTCTCAGCTGAAGTTTTGCCCCAGTTAATTTGGTTTGGAGCTGGAATGGGGCAGTTTTACCTCTCTGACCTTCTCAACATCATCCCTTCTGCTTTTCAAACCACTCCTCAGGTTCCTTCTGTAGTTTAAACATTTCTTTGTTGTCCTTTGTGTTCTCTCCTGTTTGTGTTCCAGTTTTGCCTTGACTTCTTCTGACTGTGTCCCCATCCAGTTTTTCTTGCTCTTTCTTTGTGCTTATCCTTTCTATCTGACTTAGCCCCTGTTTTTTATTTGGCTAAGCCAAGTTGTTTTCTTACTGCATTCCCTTCTCTGCCTGCACATTTAAATGGTTTGTGCTTCTGCTCTTAATTTTGGGGGGGGCATTTGAGTTGGGTTTTTTTTGTTATTTTTCTTGGGTTTTATCTCAAAAACTGGTGGTCAGCTCAAAGCTGTGCAGCCTTTGATTGTGGTCCACAGCAACAACTTGACAGGAGCAAGGGGGGGGGTTGGCCTCTTCTCTTCTAGACCAGAGGAAATGGCCTCGGGTGGCACCAGGAGAGGCATCAAAAGTGGTTTATTCAACTTTTGAAAGATTTTTTTCCCACTTAATAGGTGGAATATCCTCATTTTGGTGCTATTAATGTCTGTTCTTAAAGGCCTTACCCTGATCTTCAACCCCCAAAAAGCAAATTATTGGGGAGGGTGAGTGCTGCAGTTGGAACTCACTGGAGCATCAGCCAAAGATTGGGGTTCTAATAAAATAACAGAAAGAGGGATCTTGATAAAAAGTGGAAAATGGGAAGAAAGGAAACTGAAAGTTCAGTCTAATCAGCGTGGAGCTGCAGAAAAATAGAAGTAAATTATTAAAGCCTGAATTTCATACTCATGCTGCTGGATGTAGCTGTAATTTGATAATCAGATGGTTACTAATAATTAATAGCAATTATTATCCTACATTCAGGATATTGTCATTTCTGTACAGCATAGGAATTCTGATGTGCTCCAGCTTTATCTTGAGTAGCCCATCAATAACCAAAGTTGCCTTAGAAACAGGGATTGGTGTCATCCCCTTGGGAAACTTTCCTAAAACTTAATTCCCAAGTTTCTGCATAGAAAGGAAGAGAGGAAACCTTTGTCACTGACTGATTTTATCCTTTTTTCTCCTTCCCTAAAGGCTTTTGATAGAGAGGGCGACCCCATCAAATACCTCATTCAGAATGGAGATCCTCAGCAAGTTTTTAATCTCTCTCAGAGGTAAGTGGAAAACCCTTGGAAAACAGGCTTGGGACTTGTCAGCCCAGGAAATGAGGAGCTGAGAGAAAAGGGTTGTGCTCAGACACCTTCAGCTGCTCCTTCCAGGGGCTGTCAGCCATTCATGAGAGCTCTCTGAGCCAAATTCCACTCTGGGCTTTGTCACTGGCCACTGTTTATTTATTTTAAACACTTTGGGTAAGAGAAACTCACTGAGGTGGAAAGATTCCATTTAAAAGAGTGGCCAGGGATTAATTAAAACCCTTTTACCTGTCAGCTCCTGACTAATGGCAGGGACAATTTTTGCTTTAATTTCCTGACCTGTTATGGTTTAGCCTATAGTGAAAAGCCTTTTGAGCATTGTTTAAGAACTGTATTTTCCTTAAATTGAATTCCAACTTAAATAGAGTGAGAAAGAGAGAGTTAATTATGAAGTGTAAGCACCAGATTGGTGTGTGCCTGGCCCACCACCCTCTATTTTACCTATTATTACCTATTAATTATTATTTGCAATCCAAAGTATTCTTTTCCTTGCAGGAGGAAGGGAGGGGGCAGTGACCCGACTTCCCACAATAAATGATGGGACAGAAGTAACCTGAGGCTTATTAATTCCTGGTGCAAAAGAATTCTAATTTGGTGTGAGGGAAACGTTGTGACTCTAAATACCCAAACCTCCTGAGACAGGCTGATGTTTTAATCCAGGATTATTCCTGTATCCGAGTGGAAGGCATTAGGAATTGGCTCCAGGCTTTTCTTGGCTTTCACCCACAGAAAGCCTAAAAGCTCCTACAAAGAGGAGCTTTGGTGTCAGCAAGGTGGTGGAGCTCAGGTGCTCACAGACCTCTCCCAGGTGTCCTGCTAACGTGTCCTGGTGTTGTTTCATTGCCAGCTCTGGCCTGCTGTCCTTGGGAAAGCCTCTGGACAGAGAGAGCACTGACCGCTACATCCTCATCGTCACGGCCTCGGACGGCAGACCCGACGGGGTGAGTGTCCTGGTGGGGCCTTGGGAAGGCTGACCTAGACCAGAATTAAAGAATAAAGCAGGGATTTATCAAAAGGTCTCCATGGATCCACCTTGGGCAGCACAAGAGCCCAGCCAGGGCTGCACCCAAGGGGAACCAAAATGGGCACAAAATGGACACCTGGTCACGGGGTCTGTCACTTTGGTCAGTTCTGCTCCATTTGCATATTGGAGTTCATTGTCCAATTCCAGCTTTAGCCCATGCAGTCCCATCCTTGTTTTTCTCTCTCCAGCCCACGTTGTTTGTGCTCTTGGGCCTGAGATTTGGATCATTTGTCCTTGGTCCCCAGCTGGAGCAGGAATTGTTTTGTCTCCTTGCTCTGTGCAGAGATCTCACCATCCCTTAATGTGAAGCCCAGACCCACACACTAAAGCGGCACAGAGTCTGAAAAATACAAAAGCTAAAACCTGAGGCATCTGAGTGTGAAGGGGCTGGACAGCACTGGCCACCTCCATGTGGTCTGACTGTGTGTTTTCCATGGATCTTGACCAAACCTATCTGAAATCTGGGAGTTTTCCCTTTGGTTGGTGTGGGTGAAGCCTGTGTGTCTCTGCCTTGATGATGGACAAAGGGATTTTGCTGCTGCTTTGTGTTATTCTTTAATAGCCAAGGGTTTTTGTATTTACAGATGTTCATCTTCTGTTTCTTTGTGCTATTCAATACCTGGTCCTCTTCTTCCTTTCTCCCAGATGTGGAAGTTTTATTGGTGATTTGTACTTTATCCAGCCCTGTTCCACAACTGACTGTCCAGATCTCCAGAAAAATCTGGGAAAATCCCACTTCTCTTTCAAAAATAACAAATTTTTGTCAAGAGCTATCTCCAGGTCTTGTATGTTTGCACCAATCTATGACCCCACAACCAGCCCCACCAGCTGCTGCTCACACTTGTGTTTAATATAACAAAATGGTGATTTTTTTCGATTTTCATATTATAAAATGGTGGACTATTTAAGGATATGTGTTTATTGATCAGACAGAGGCAATGGAATTATTTTTCCTGAAAGTTTGCAGCTGGATTGTGCTGCTGGGAATGCAGCAGTTCTGCCATGGAATAGTAGCACAGGTGGGGGAGATATCTCTGTACATCTGACCTTCTGTATAAGGGCAGATCTAAAATAATATCAATAATAATTAATAAATAACAAGAATGGGCTGTTGTAGAAGGATTTGAGATTGAAACAGAGCTGTCTCTGTTTCACACATTGCTATAGAGTGATCATGAAAATTCTGGGATTTGAACCTGTTCTCATTGTGACAGAAGAAAATCTCATTCATTTTTTCTATCTCATGCTCTTTTTGGCTTCTTTACCTTACCATCTTTACTTTCCTACTCAGATTTACTCAGAATTTCCACACACACCCAAAAGTATCAAGGAAGCCTTTATACAATTCAGTGACAACATGGAGTAATTATCAGAGTCTCCACCTTTTCCATGAAAAATCTGGTTACAGCTTTTGTGGGTTTGTTCTTCGTGAACTGCTCTCACAGCTGCGAGTTTGGTGGTTTTGATCTCAAACTCTCAGCTGGGAAATCTGAAGATGTAAATTAAAGACTTGCAAGTTGGTTCAGGCTGTGTTATGCTCCTGAAATACTCTCAGGGATGTGAAAAAAAAGGGGACTGAAAAGCTCATTCCTTTTCCTTTCATCTAGAGAGAGATTCATTCGCTTTGCCCCGGGATTAAGTGGCCAGCTTATTAATTCTAACATTCTGAAGGTGATAGTTGGGGTTTTGAAAGGAAATCCTGTTAATCATGGCACAGTGCTTAGCAGAAAATAGTTGTATGTGAGCTGAGATATGGTGTTTGAAGCTCAGCTCTGGAAAAACCACCCAAAATATACCATGGAGGGCTCCTTTAGAGCTGGCCCTGGACTGTGCTGTTGAACACCTCTTGAAGTTCTTGTTACTGGTTGTAACAACAAAATCCACTTTAAGAACTCCATCCGCTGATATCTCATCTCCTCTCCTCCCTCAATCCCATTGGCAGGGGTTGCCCAGCAGCAGTGCCCATCCCTGGAGGTGTCCAAGGAAGGGCTGGAGGTGGCACTCAGTGCTCTGGCATGAGGATCAGTCACAGAGCAGATCTGATAATCCTGGAGATCTTTTCCAGCTGTGTTGATTCCATGACTCTGTGATTTCATACCAGATGTTTTGCCCTGGAATGTTGCAGCTGTGTGTGCATTGCTCTCAGGGTGAAACATGGGCACGCTCTGTAGCTTGAGCATTTTCCCTCTGCCTGGTTGGGGTTTTTTGTCACTGTCCCTTCCCTGCCTGTAGCTGCTTTCTGTGGTTCATATTTTCTGTCAGTGGTGGGGCACCTTTCTTCTCAAGATTGCCCAGCAATAGGACTCAGTTGACCAAAGCTCCTGATGCCAGCAGCTGGAAAGGGTTAAGAGCTGGGCTTGCCAGGATTATAAAAAAGGCTGGATAAGCTCCTTGGCTTTCATTTTGCAAACAAATGGATGAAACAAGGCAGCTCAACCAAGCCATTAAATCTCCAGGCCTTTTCCATGCCAGGAAACAGTGGGTGTGACTGATTTGCCAGGCTTCCTTGTGTCTTTACAATTCCCTCGATTTGCAGCTCGTCTGGATGTGCTCCTGCTGTTTGACAGGCTTCTCCTGGAGGAGGGTCAGGACTCCCTCATAGTTCCTGGTTGGTACCATGCCAAAGCCTTCTGAGGACACAAATCCTTAGTCCAAGTGGTTCCATTTCATGGACTAATTTTGCTTTTAAACTAGTTTTTAGCAGGAAGCAACAGTGTCTTTCTAGGAAAAAAAAATTCTAAAATTACAAAACCACTGCTCCCCAAGCCCATTCACCTGCTGCTTGTCATCCAGCTCTGCTTTTTGTGAACAGTTCCATTAATGCCTACAGAAAACTGATGATGTCACCAGATGCCTTGTTGCAGTTTGCCTGAAATCCCAAAATTAATTCCCCAGGCAGGTACAATGTCATTTAAATCCCATTAACATATTTTAGCTGGTAACATATCCAACCTGATCCCTTTCCATCCAACATGAAACCAGCTATTAGAGTCAAACCTACTTAAAGTCAGCTTTTGGATTTTATTTCCTGTATTTGCTTGGGTTTTTTTTTAAATTTGAAAGGTATTCAAAGGAAAATACTTTACTGGTGTGCGGGGAGTTTTGTTGCATTTGTTGTGGTTTTTTTTTCAGTGAGATGTGATGGCTTGACCTTGTTCTGCCTCTGCACTCCTCAGCTGGACAGGGAAGAAAAATATGAGCAAAGATTCAGGAGTCTTATAACCCCCCACTATCAGAACCTTGCCACACAAACCCAGTGCAGCAGAACTTTCCTCCACAGTTGCACCATGGATAATTGGCATTTGTACATTTTTACAGCTTGGTTTTGTGAACAGCAGTCATAGGATCCCCAGATAAGTTCCAGTTGCACAGGAGGTCTCAGGAGCTGATGTTCCTCAGGCACTGACAATTTAAATGTGGTTATTTAATCCATACCTTTCAAGCATAAAGATGACCAAAAAGTCCTCACAGAGTGGGGGAAAAGGGAACATTTGTATTGGTCTTTCATACTCACTTGAGTAAGTTCAGTGTTCATAGCTTCACCCGGTGATACTGGTTCAGAAACTGGGGCCAGCACTCCAGAATTTCAATATCCACAATATTTCCCAGCCAATCTCTGTGTGAACAAAGATTTTTAGCCACTATGACATGAAAGCAAAGGGGCAAAACTTCTGCTCATGAGTTTTTAAATAATAGTGTATAAAATCCTGGAATACCTCAGCTGGGAAAGGTTGCTATGCTTGAAAATTGTTGATGCTTACAGGAAGAAATCTATCCCAGACTGCTTTGGAAGCTTTCTGTCTCAACATGATGGCTCTCTTGTTCTCAGAAAACCAGGGATGTTTTTCTCCATGGAGCTGAGCAAGGCTCAGGTATCCCCAGCCCTGACAGCATCTTTCTTGGCTCAGGGAGACCCATTAAAATGGATTTTTCTTCCCACTCTGGTATCTCCAGGAGTTTGGAGGACAGCAGGACACCTCCCACATGAGCTTGTGGGTCCAGGAGCCCCAGCCTCATGCTTGTGAGGAGCAGTGTTTCTTCAGGATATGCCTTTCCCATAGTTAGGCATGTCCCAGAATCCTTAAAGTTGGAAAAGACCTCTGAGATCATCAAACCCAACCATCAGCCAGCTCTACCATGTCCTCAAGTGCCACATCCACACGTGTCTTGAACACTTCCTTCCAGGGATGAGGACTCCACCACTTCCTCAGAAGCTGTTCCAGTATTTCATAGTGCTTTTGGTGAAGATATTTTCTTTCATATCTAAGCTAAACATCCTCTGGCACAACTCCAGGTCATTTCCTCCCATACTGGAGAAGACATCTTGCTCTTTCCTTTCCAATTCCTGGATTTTTCATCTTGGACCTCCTTCTTCCACAGCTGCCACCAGGGCAGGCCAATGCTCTGTGCCTGCCCTAAAATCCACTGGAATTTAGGGTAGGATACAATGTGGTATTGGCTCTCCTTTTGATCCCTGATATTCTTTAAAGAAACCCCCATCATCATCCATGCTGTTGAGCTCATTTTTGCATTTGCAAAGTCTGTGGTCCCACACACCTGAATTTCTGGGGGATTTTAAGAGTCTTAGATTTTTTTCTTGCTCATTTTTCTGTGTCATTACCAAAGGGCCTAAGAGAGCTTTGTCAAGACTGCTGTGGCATGGAGTAATTGAGGTTTCTCTTTTCTAAGCCCCAAGGCTGATTTAACTGCTTAATGTGGTGTGGTGGCAGTCGTGGTGACACCACTTGACTTTGGGGGACTGTTAATTCCATCAAAATTAATCCAGAGTCACTGATGCCCTCACCCAGCACCTTGGCTTTCCATGGAATGGGGTGGCCTGGCTGCCACCTTTCCATTACTCTTCCCTGGAATGCTCCTGATTGTTTAAAATGCTCAGCTGTGCTTCCCATATTATTGTTGTTCTGAGTTATGACCTGGAGCATTAACAGGATTGTGGGTTTTCCCTGGAAAACACAACCTGTCACCGTTAACAGTCCGACACAACAAACAATTAAGGATGCATTAATTGGGCAGGCAGGAAAATGCTTTTATTTCCCAAGTAATGAGCTTTTAGTTGTAGGTGGGCAAAGTGGAATGTGAAGGAAAAACCACATTCCAAGCTCAGTTTGTGTTCACAAATTGAGGTGTGTTTGGAGGCAATTCCAAAGCAAGAATTCCCATCTTTAGCTTTCAGAGGGAGAAGTTTGAAATAAATACACATGGCTTTTGTTAGAAGAAAGAGAAAGCTCTCTATTTGTCAAGGATGTTCCTTAAATGACCATGATTTTCTCTTCCTTTCCATATTTTCTGTTCTCTTTTGTGATGTATGAGGTTTTCATTTTGGGAGCTTTCCCTTTGGGCTTTATTTTGGAGTTTTGACAGTTTTTCTCTTTGTCTCATCTCCAGGCTTATTGGGATTTTTTCTCATTAGTGTAATTATTGACAAGCTACAGAATAACACTTCCCTTCCCCTCAGGGTCTTCTCTTCAAAATTTCTTTGCAGTCCAGCTGGCAATTTCCTCTTTATAGCTTGGAGAGGGTGGGGAGATAGTTCTTTTAAACTTCTCATGGAAGGAAAGAAGGTCTGAAAATGGAATCATAGAATGGCTAATTCTGTCCCCACTCAAATATGGTTTTCTTTAGATGAATATCAATAAATCCTGATATGGATATCAGCAGAATTATTTACCATTTCTTTTTTGATCAAATAAAGGCTTTGCCTCCAATTGTATTATTTGCAAACTGCTGATCTCTGAACATGACAGGTTTGTCTGAGAGTTTGTCCAAATTACTAAACTTGCTTGGCATCAGAGCCGAGAATGTTTCCTCTCCAAGGCATAGAATGCTCTCATCAATTCCCAACTTCAATTTAAATGACAGGGTACAAATAAAATAAAAACAAAGTGGAATTTCCTTCAGATTTATCATCCATAACATTTATCAGGGCCTGGCATCCTTGGAATTTGTGCAGCTGATGTAAATTTTACAATTATTGCTTAGGGAAGAATTATCTATGTAAGAAATATTTGAGGGCCCCTAAGAAAGATATGAACTGCTGCTCTGGATCTTTTATTTATGTTCATTATAAAAGAGAAGTTAGCAGGGTTTCTCCAGTAATGAATAGGAAATGCCTGATATGAGGCTGAGATGGCTTTTTCCCTGGTTAAATTTCCAGGAATAGCTTTAGCATTCCTTCCCAAACTGTGCTTGATGATTCTGGTGTAGAAAAGCCTCATTTTTAACCAGGCAAAGCAGTTTTCAAACTTTCCTGTGCTGCATTTGCATGAAGAGTATCCCTGGAAAACCAGTTGTGAATTAGGTGTATCTCATTATTTTAGGGAACCAATTCTTTAAAGAATTTTAGGGGTATTTAATTATTTGTGAAGACCTTTTTTTGTTGCTTCTCTGCCTCTTTTAGCATCCTCTACAAAACCTCAGTGATTTTTCATAATTCTTTAAGAAATTTCTGAATTCACTTTGCAGGAAAGGTGGAGAGATCCTCTGTACAAGGGACAGGACACAGGGAATGGCTCCCAGTGCTAGAGGGCAGGGCTGGATGGGATATTGGGAATGAGGAATTGTTCCCTGGCAGGGTGGGCAGGCCCTGGCACAGGGTGCCCAGAGCAGCTGGGGCTGCCCCTGGATCCCTGGCAGTGCCCAAGGCCAGGCTGGACACTGGGGCTTGGAGCAGCCTGGGACAGTGGAAGGTGTCCCTGCCATGGCAGGGCTGGGAATGGGTGGGATTTAAGGTCCTTTCCAACCCAAACTGTGATTCCATGGTTTTTATGTGACCTCAAAGCCCACCCAATCTCACCTCCTGCCATAAGCAGGGACACCTTCCACTATCCCAGGTTGCTCCAAATCTCATCCAGCCTGGCCTTGGACACTTCCAGGGGCAGCCACAGCTGCTCTGGGCACCCTGTGGCAGGGTCTCCACATTTTTCCATATGTTCTGATCCAGTGTCAGGCTGGCAACAGGCTCTGCTTTATCCCTGAATATGGGCAGTGATTATTTAGTCAGTGGGATTTGAGTGTCTGGTGACTTTTTCATGACTCCCAGCAGGGTTGATGAAGTTGTTCCCAACCCTGCTCCGTGCTGCAGTTCAGGAGGAGCCTCTGTAATTCATTCTGGTTTGTCAAATAAGGGCTTTTTTCAGCACAGCCCATCAATCTGAGGTTGGCGCTTCAACAAATCTTTGGAGCCATCTAATGGGGATGTAAAAACGTTGGTTTTGGTCAATAATCTTTGATCACGGCACTTTCTGCTGTTAATGAGAGAAGTGCTGCCTCAAAGACACACAGGTGCGTCTCACTTCATGGTAAAGGTGGGCATTGCTGAGACAGCAGTGAGATAACAAATGTCTCCTGTATTTGGGTGAAATAGGGAGATTTTGAAGCATTTTTCTCAGTTTCAGGGTCTGTTACTGATTTTAAGGAAGAGAAGCCGGGGGTTGCTTCTAACCCAGTCTGCTTTGAATGCTCCTTGTGATTTCACCCACTGTTGGTCATTTGCTAGATTGTGGTTAATAAAAAAGAAGATTATTTGAAATATTGGTCTTATTACAGTGATTTCTGAATTCATTCACAGCTGATAATTTTCTAAGCTATGACTCATATAAAAACAGGGATTACTTGAAATGTTGGTCCTCTTACAGAATCTTATTTTAACAAGCACAAGTTTAGAGACAGGAGCATTTGATAAAATTTCTCAAATTAATTCTACTATTTGGTATCTCATTAAGGTGGTGGGGTGTTTTTTTTGTTTTTTTTTTTTTTCCTTGCAAAATATTATTTCTTTGCAAAAATCTTGCCTTTTAAATTCAGAAGTGAAAATTTAAATATGACAAGTGGAGCACTGACCTGCATGTGTTGGCTGACAGGGAGGGTGCTTAAGATGAGTAAAAAATGGCCAGGAATGTGAAAAATACTGAAAATCCTTAGGCAAGAGTTGGGAAAAAAAAATCTCAGAAGTTTCTTTTCCTTCCTCCTTTCTCCTTATAAAATCCTCTCAAAGAGAACAAAATGCTGCAGATGATCAACCACAGCCCGTGAAAATTACCTGGAATGAAAAGAAATCTTTTCCTAATGGGAATTCCTCCCTTAAGCCACTGTTATTTAACACCATGTTGCCTCAGTTTATTAAATGTGAGGGTGTTTATTTCCCTGAATTTCATGGAGCTGAGTTACCTTTGGAAAAGCTGATTTACATTCAGTGTGCATCACAGCAGAGCAAACGTTCTGGAGTGGTTTTTGCCTGGACAAGAAGGCAGAAAGTGCATTTTCCTTTTAGAAATGGAATGTGGGAATGGCAGGAACAATTAGCAAATAACTGGGGCCTCAGTAAACAGAAGGTGCCAGCCTGGGAGCACCTTGTGCTGTCTTGGTTCAAAATCCTCTGGATTTTTGAATTTTTTAAGTGGTGAGGAGTTATTTTATGCAGATGTTGAGAGCTTTTGGGACACTGAAAGCGCACCAGCTGCATCTGGAGCTGGGAATTGCTGATTGTGATGCCAGTAGAGCACCAGATGATGCAGGTCTCCATTCAGACTTTTTGGTTAGGGTTTTGTTTGGTTTTGGTTTTTTTGGTTTTTTTTCTCTATTTTGCTGTTTTGGGGTTTTTGTTAAGGGACGATGGTTGCAGGTTTCCCTATGAAGCCTGTGAGGTGCCACTTTTAAACAGGTTTGTTCTTCCTAAAGCAAAGGGATTTCTTCTGGGTTCACATCTGCACAGCGTAATCCCTGTGAGTGTCCTGTCATAAACATTTCATGGAATCATGGAATTTTTATGGTTGGAAATGACCTCCAAGTTCATCAAGTCCAACCTGTGACCAGGCACCACCTTGTAACTAAACCACAACTGTAAAGTGCCACATCCTCTCACTTTTTAAACACTTCCAGGTGTGGGGGCTCCAAACCTCCCCTTTTAAACCTATCCCAAGGCCTGAGCACCCTTTGCATGCAGAAATTGCTGCTGCTGTCCAAGCTGAGCCTGCCCTGGCCCAGCTTGAGGCCCTTTGCCCTTGTCCTGTCCCTGTTCCCTGGCAGCACAGCCCGGCCCCCCCTGGCTGTCCCCTCCTGGCAGGGAGTTGTGCAGAGCCACAAGGGCCCCCTGAGCCTCCTTTGCTCCAGGCTCAGCCCCTGCCCAGCTCCCTCAGCCCCTCCTGGGGCTCCAGACCCTTCCCAGCTCCTCAGCCCCTCCTGGGGCTCCAGCCCTTCCCAGCTCCGTTCCCTGCCCTGGACACGCTCCAGGCCTCCCAAGAGGGTCCAAATTTCCGTCACAGGAATTTGATGCAAAACATTAGAACACACAAGATTAGAGCTTTAAGACACTGAGTTGGATGATTTGATTTAAAATTCAATATATTGGACTCAATAAAATAAATACAACAAAGTGGTGTTTTGATCTGGAGCTCTCAGTCTATGGGAGCAGAGAAAGGGGATGTGACTCAAGCCAACGCCTCTCCACCTTTTGGATTGGGAGAGAAAACTTCCATAGGTAGCACAGACATATTTTGTTGACATTTCATATCAAATACAGTTAATTCTGCTGTCCCCTCCTCCTGGGATGTTAAAATTGGGTTGCAAAATAGAACATCAGGGTGGGGTGGGAGGAGGATGATGCAGGAGGATGATTGTGCCACTTCATCAGCTTAGTTAATCATCACTGTGGTGTGTTTTGGTTGATAAATAGCTAATTTTCTTTTCACATTCTGGCAAATTTTGGTATTTCCAGATTTTTCCCTCTACTCAAAACAAATACTCCTTAAATTGTTAAAGTACTGTATAAAAACTAAAAGATAACTGATTTTCATGCATCTCTAATATATTATATATATATAATAATATATATAGTATTAATATAATAATATATATTTATAATATTTATATTATATCATATTATATAATTATATTATAATATTTATATATTTTATATAATATTTATATATTATATATTAACTATATAATAATTATATAATAATATAATAATAGTTTTCATGCATCTCTAATATATGAGTCAGTCTGGGGCTTGTTTTGTCTTCCAAAAATTCAAAATAAACACTTGAAACACTTCTCTTTTCACAAAAACATGTTTAAAAAATTGATTATCTGCTTACCTGTGATTCTGCCCAATAGGTAACAGCAGGGTTCTCACCTGGGAAGCTGTAAAATAAAGAGAATTTCTTCAAAATGTTCTTTTTCTGCCTAGACTTCGACTGCTACTGTCAATATAGTGGTGACAGATGTCAATGACAACGGACCAGTTTTTGACATGTTTCTCCCCAAAAACCTCTCTGTGCAGGAAGAGGAAGCCAATGCTTTTGTTGGTCAAGTAAGGGTAAGTCAATAAAATTGTGTATTTTATTATCCAAGCTGTGCAGATGATGAGGAAGGAGCACAAAATAATTGTGCCTCAGACAAAAACCCATCCAAATATCTTCAGCTGAAATGCAAACTCTCCATTTCTGGCTACAAAGTCGCATTTGGGGGTTTAAAAATATTGGAATTGTTTTCTTCCCTGTGCTAAATATTGAACACACTTTGTCACTTAAAAATAGCACATTAAAAAGCTTGCTTTTTTGGGAAATTCCACTGTAAATCTTGCTGGTAACAGATTTACAGGGTCAAAACAGTGTTGCCACATTTAAAAATGATTTGTTTTGAGATAGAATTCAAACGTGCTGAGCAAGTGACACCCGGGTGTAGGAAATTGTCACACCTAGAGGAAATTTTGAGGCCATTAAGGGGAAAATCAGTTAAATTCTTGAGTGAAATAATTGCTGACCTGGCATAAAAATAGGGGATAATGTAAATTTGAGGGTTTGAAGTTGTAAATTTTTATAACACATGGGGGTGTTCTGGATGAGGATTTAGTCTCTTGAAGAAAACATCACTTTTTTTTTTTTGTAATGTTTGTTTCTCCTGACTCAAGAGAAAGAAGAAAATATTAATTAGAGGGGTTTTCAATCCAGAAGTTGAATATAATGTCTCGTATCTGCTGCACTAAGGTTGGATCCAGCAGGAACTGTAGGTAAAAGAGGAATTGGGAAGCATTTTTCAGGAATTTAGGTGGAAAATGAACCTTTTTTTTTTTCCCCAGCAGCAACCATATCAAAAGAAAATGGGAGCTCCTTAAGTAGAAGCTTCAGAAATCAGGACATTTTGGGTACCATGGGAACCCAAATACCCATAATAATCATGTTCCTTCCAATCCTTATTTTATTTCATAGGAAATCAGAGCTGGTCTTGGACAAAGTTTGGATCCCTTGGTGCAATTAAGTCAGTTTTGAAAAATGGTTAAATTATTGCTCTGCTTTTTGTCATTGCTTTCCTGTGTGGTTGTTTTTCATTTTGCATCCTAAAAGGCACAGGTGGAACATTTCAAATCAGTCCCAAATATCCTTCAAATCCATTTTGTGCTTTGCTGGGGCCCTCAAGGCTCAATCATCTTCTCAAACACGAGCCTGCCTCTATTTTTAGCTGTGACTGAACTGTAAAATACAACAAATAATTGCCACAAGAAGCTCCCTGGCTTCTAAATGACTGCAATTTCTAAGTTGTGTGGAAATGAAAATATTTATTGTGGTCTTGGGATAGTTTATTCCTACTTGGAGTGACAGAAAGTGCTTCTGTCATTTCCTGTCCTGTTTATCCCTGGATGGAGAAAGCTCTTTCTTTATAGCCCAAATATTGGGTGTATTTCTCCTCTCTCATGTTCACAACTGCAAATTGATGTAGGGATATCCATTGGAAATGCCATTCTGGGGTGTAGAAAAGAGAAATTGGGGCATTTGGATTTTTTTTTTCTGGCTCCAGTGAGGTTATTGAAATAATGGTGATGAGAGTTTGGGTGTAGCTGTGTTGTTTGAGGATATTCCTTAAAAACTGAAACAGCTTTTGGTGTGTTGTGCTTCACTGTAGATAAAACCACAGCGGGTATGGGAGAGGTGTTAATGGGAATAAATTTTGTATGGAAGCTTTAATGTGGATAAAATGTACATAAAGGGCTATTTTAGGTGGGAATAGCCTGGTAAAAGAAGAATTCCTTATAGTGCTGTGTGTTTTCCCTACCAAGAATTACCCCACTGATTAACAAAGCTGCTTTTCAGAAAAATTTTTACTCATTTCAAACAGAAACCTAAAATCCACCAGAGCAAGCAGTCATACAGAGAATTTGAAACAAAAAGACAGATTTTGTGATGTCCCTTTCCCTTTGGAATGCCACCTTCCCATTTTACCTGGGGGAAAAATAAAAAATTAGCAAGAGATTTTTACCTTAAAACCCAAGATCTGTCCCTGCTGCTCATGGGAGCAGAGAACCTGGTGAGGAAGAACATGGAAAAGGTGCTCAACCACTTTGATCCCTCAGGATTTTTGACTCAGGACGTTTGGTATCAGGATTGGGTGCCTGGGCCCATTGTCAGAGTGGTTTGGGTTGGGAGGGATCGTAAATCTCATCCCATTCCAGCCCTGCCATGGGCAGGGAAGCCTTCCACCATCCCAGCTTGCTCTGAGCCCTGTCCAGGCTGGCCCTGGACACTTGCAGGGATGGGGATTTTAAGCAGTTTGGGGCATAAATCAATGTGAACACCCCCAGGAATAACTCCTGCCACAGCCCAGAGATTTCCATGCTCTGCTTTGTTTTCAGTGGGAAAGCTGGACTTTGAAATGCATTCCCATAAGGACTGGGATAATATTTGGGGTGCTTTCCTAAGGAGGTGTAGCAGGAGGGCAGGGAGAGGGAGGAGGGTTTGGTATTGAATTTGCTGGGAATGTCCTGACCAAGGCAGGAATGATGTATTTGACTCCATGTTCTCAGAAGGCTAATTTATTACTTTATTATACTATATAATATAAAAGAATACTATACTATCTATACTAAAGAATACAGAAAAGACATTTACTGAATGCTAAAAAGATAATAATGAAAACTTGTGACTCTTTCCTGAGTCCTGACACAGCTTGGCCCTGATTGGCCAAAGAGTGAAAACAACTCACAGCAGAATGCAATGAAACCATCTCCAAACACATTCCACATGTGAGCACAACACAGGAGAAGCAAATGAGATAAGAATTGTTTTCCTTTTCTCTGAGGCTTCTCAGCTCCCCAGGAGAAAAATCCTGGGCAAAGGGATTTTTTCAGAGAATGGGAATGCCACAATTTGGAGCATTTATTCCATGCAGGAAGGCAACATCCACCCTTGGGAGTGCTCTCCCTCTCCAGCTGCTCTGCTGCCAGCTGGAGCTGCCGGAGGCACTGGCACAGGAGTGCTGCCTGTGGGCGCTCCAGGAGCCTCCTGAAGATGAAAAGAACAAAAAGCCAGAGAGGATAATGCTGCCAGTGGAGCAGATGTGTTTCCAGTCCTTTTATTTCACACTGTGTTCTCTAAATTGGGGCAGTCAGAGGTGGGTTGGATTCCCTCCTGCTGCTGCTTCCCCTCTGATCCTGGGGATCCCCAGCAAGGCAGGAGCACAGCTGCTGCTGGGTGGAAGTCTCCACAAAGGGCCCCCAGGAATCCAAAAAGCTCCAGCTGGAAACTCCACAGTGAAATTCAGGCACTTTCTTGCCGTCTAAACCAGCTGGAGATGGGGCATCAGGATGTTCTGCATTGTACACTGCACTTTAATCAATCCCGGGGCATGGGAGGCAGAAAAGATGGAATGACACTTGGGAAAGGGATCAATATATTGATCTGCAGGCATGTTCACAGCCTTGGGCAGGGGGAGACAGTCCCCAGCAGTTTGGTTGCAGACTCTAAAAGAGCAGCCTGGGGTTAAATAAAAAACTGTTGAGCTGATAGGGCCCTGGAGAGCAAAGGCATCCCTTGACAGAAGTTTTTATTCAGTTGGGGTTTTATTTATATCCAGATTCTTTCACCCAAGCCCATAATTCACTTGTTGTTGGATATTTTGGTGTCATTGATCAGCACTGTGTGAAAACTCCAGCATGAATGTGTTGCTATCAAGGAGAGAGAGCAACAGGGATGGAAGTGAGATGGGAAATGGGGATAAAGAATTATGTGCTCAAGTATCACTGGCCCTTGGATGGTCCCTAAAATGGAAACAGGATAAATTAATTCCAGTAATGAGAGCAGTTTGCAGGTGTGTGATGTCTCTATCACCTGCTTGGTTTTAAGTTACAAAAGAAATGCCTTAAGAAAGTTGATTTTTAGCCTGGACCTCTTCTTCCTCCTGGAAAAAAATGGGAACATTTGGGGGAATATATTTGGTTGTACTGTACCAGCCCTCCTGAATGCTGATGAAATGTAATTATTCCCCAACAAAGCTTTCTGTCCATGAGTATCAGTGAATTCCTACGTGCTCCTGTTTTTATTTAATAAATTCATAAGGTGATAAACCCTGGATCTAAAGCCCAATTTAAATTTCATGGCTGTTGGGTAAATCTTGTTGTGTTGGACTAAATGACCTCTGGAGATCTCCCACAAGCAGCTCCTCCTGTGTTTCTACAAGCAGAAAATACTCCTAAAATGCTGGTGAGGAATTATTGCCCATGCACATGGAATGGTTGGGATGAGATGAGCTTTAAGGTCCTTTCCATCCCAAAGCATCTGTGATTCTATGATTTTATTACATTACAGTATCTTGTGAAAAAGTCTAGAAAGGAATCTGAGTTTTCCTAAATCCCCACTGCTTTGTTTTTGGTGTGAAGGGTGTGATTTCCCAAAACCTGCACTGCAGATTGCACTTTGTTTGTGTTTAAGGTACAGGCTCCTGAAATTAAATTCCCAAATTTCCTGGACTTCAAAGCAACTTCAAGGAAAATTGGAGGTGGAGGAAAAAGGAGAAGACCAGGAAAAAAGGGAGATTTACTGGTAGGAGAGGACAATCCAGGAGGAAAAGGAATTAAAATTAGAGGTGGAAGAGATAGGAAAAATCCAGGAAAAAAGGGGATTTAATGGCAGGAGAGGACAATACAGAAAGAAAAGGACCTAAGCCTTTGGGGAAGAGCAAAATCACAGGCTCTGAAGTAAATCTCAAATACCCAGAGTGAGTCCAGGACCCCTGCTCACTGCATGACCCAGTGGCTAACAATGCAGTTTGAATTCATCTCATAGATGTTAAACCAACAGGAGCAGCTGGGATTTGAGTCAGAATCCATAAAAAAGCAAATCTGACCCCAAAATCAGAGAATCAGAATGTGGCAGGTGAACTCCAAGCAGAGAAAGTTCAGACTTCATTTCTTATAAGTGGTCAGATGATCACAAGATCATTGGGAGGGAACCTTGGTGTTATAATTTCCTTCAGTTTATTAAGGAATTTGTCCCCAGGGAGGATAAAAAGGACTTTGATAAGGCTTTTCAGCACCGTCTCTCTCAAAATCCTCATGGAGATGCTGGTCACAAAAGAATTTCATGTGCTTCTAGCTGGATTTTCATGTTTGTTAACAGGCAAATTCCCCTTACAAGATTGATGTCTCAAGTCCAAAGCTGTGGCATCAGGAGAAAGAGGTGGGCTAATAGATTTGGGCTGCTTATTTCCATTCTAGAGCATCAGTGCTGGACAAAATTACCTCTTCCTGCTGGCACCAGGGAATTCCTGGAGGATATTTGGCAGCAGTGGCTGCAGCCACAGTTGCTCATCTTTTTCCACTGTTCCTTGAACTTAGGTCAGCTTGGGCACAGCTCAAAGAGGTTAAGAAAGCTCCTTGCCACCCATAACGTGGCCTCTTAAGCAAAAGGGATTTCAAAAGCTGTGATCTTGTCTTCCCTGTTCCCAAAATTTATTATATTTGTGCATTCATCTGCATCTTTGCCCTCCAGATAATATTTGTGCTTTAGTGCAGTGGGAATATTGATATTTGTTATCAGCATGTTCATGGCAGTTGATTGTTGAGAGTCCAAGGATTTTCCATGAAAGGAATTCTTGGTTTTGTCTGCTGACACTTTACATTTTGGGATGCCTTTAAGCCCTGTTATCTCTTTCGGCTTGACACCAAACAAAATCTTCTGAATCAGTGATTTCATGTTTCTGGTTCATGCCCTTTTAGGATTTTGATGCCTGATTCCCATCCCTGGAAGTGTCCAAGGCTAGGTTGGATGGGGCTTGGAGCAGCCTGGGACAGTGGAAGGTGTCCCTGCCCATGGCAGGGGTGCCACTGGATGGGCTTTAAAGTTGCTTCCAACTCAAAGTCAAGAGAAATTCCAAACAATAACTTCAGATAAATATTTGGGAGCCCAGCTAAATGTGCAGAGTTTAAACAGTATTTTCCATCTGTGATTTAGAAAGTTTTTGTTTTGGGAGGGCTTTTTGGTGTTTTGGTTTTTTCTAGTGTGCAAATGCATTGGTTTAATCTCTTGATGGTATCATTGCCAAAGAACACACTCATCAAACCCCCAAATTTTTAATCATCCTTTAAGGACAACCTGGTCTCCAAGGTTAGGATTTTGTTGTGTGCCAGCCTGAAGAAAGCTGGGCTGGTTGAAGCTGTGAAGCATTAAAATGTGATTAACTCATGTAGGGGGTTCACCGGCCCATCCAGTGATAGGTTTGCAGCCATGAGCTTTTGGATTTTCATTTCTTTTCATTTATATTTGCTCTTAGGGTTTAACTGCTCTTAATGTGCAGTTTCGTTTGGAAGCACATTTAATTGGTTTTGGAATTAACCCTCCAGGTGCTCTGGAATTGGCAGAGACCATGGAAGTAATCACCCAGGGTTCTTCTGGCTTGTGGAATGCCTAAAAATAGGACAGTGTTTGAAAATTATGCCAGTATTTGAAAATTTACAGGGTTTTTCCTTTATCCTACTCTGAGTGGAGTGAAGGATAAGCTGCCATGACCTGGGAATTCAGTAGGATGATGAAGTTCCTGGAGATATCCACAAAACCTGCAGGGTTTTTCCAAAGGATATGTGTGCACTTGGGTCACAAAGAAGCAGAATTTGCCTTGAAATAGCAAGACAGCCAAAATCAAAGATTGGTTTGCGTGGGAAGGGACATTAAAGCCCATCCATTCCCACCCCAGCCAAGGCAGGGACACCTTCCACTGTCCCAGGGGTCTCCAGCCTGGCCTTGGGCACTGCCAGGGATGCAGGGGCAGCCCCAGCTGCTCTGGGCACCCTGTGCCAGGGCCTGCCCACCCTGCCAGGGAACAATTCCTCATTCCCAATATCCCATCCAGCCCTGCCCTCTGGCACTGGGAGCCATTCCCTGGGTCCTGGCACTCCAGGCCCTTGTCCCCAGTCCCTCTCCATGTTTCCTGCAGCTCCTTCAGCACTGCAAGGCCACAATTTGGTCACCCCAGAGCTTCTCCTACCCAGGCTGAATAATCCCAGTTTTGCCCAGCCTTTCCTCCCAAAAGAGCTGCTTCATCCATCTAAGAAAATTTAAAAAGTGAAAGGCTGTGTAAAAGCTGGCAAGAAGCAGCAAAAGAGAGGAAAAGCCTTTCTGAACTTTAGGAAAGAAGGAAAGTCCAACCTTTTATGGATGACTGATGTTCCCTCCTTAAAATACTCACAGATATTTGGTTTATGACAAAGAGGTCAGGCACATTTCAGATATCTGTGGCCTCTGACTGCATCTGGGAGATGTTAATTTTGTCCTGTGGGCACAAACTGTAATCTCCCTGCAAAACAAGTCCAAAATCCAATCTAACACTCCCACCCACACTTGATTTGCTGTTTAACACAAATGAGGGGCTTGGGAATACTTCCAACCCAGAGTAATAAACCCATTAAACCCTCAATAATAAACCTATTAAACCCCTAGTATAAAAGAATCATGTTATCTGCCACGAGAACTATAATTCTCACCAACAGCATCACTTGGATCCTCCAGCACAATTCCTGCCTTGAGCTGTGGAATACCGGGGGAGCTGTCCAAAATCAGGAGTTTGATTGGCTTGGGTAGGGATTGTGGGGAACTTTGGCCCCTGAAGAAGGGAAATTTCAACTGAAGGAAGCTGGTTTTGTGGCAGAGTGGTCCCTAAGAAATGTTGCAGCCTTCAGGAAAGGGGGATACCAGAAATAGTGAATTGCTCAATGAGAACTTTTTGGCTCCTGTCCAATTAGCTGTTCTTAAATTTGAAGTGAAGTTCCCCAAGCCTATGAAATGCCTTTTTCACCTAATCAAAGAATAAACTTCTGAGCTTATTTCCTTTTTAAAAAGACAAAAGTTAGTTTTGTCACTCTGTCAACAAAAAGCTCATTCCTACAGATACCCACCATGCTTGTCTCTGATTTGGAGTAGTCACCTTTGGAGTAGTAACCTTGTTTTGCTGTTTTCCAGCTCCAAAATTTCAGGCACAAATCCTCAATTAACCTGCCTAAATCCTGTCACCATCATAAGCAAGAGTTGAGGGTACAATAGGAGGGTTTTTTTTGCAAAGGATGATAATGATATAATGAATATTGTTGACATTCAAGCCCTTGTCATTATATTTCAGAGTTAATGGTCCTTCAGAGGTGTCTTAGTCATTCCCATCTCCCAGGACTGTGTTTTCCTGCTGTTTGAGATGGAGGGAGAGGATTTGTTACTCTGGAACACTGTTGGTTTATATTCCTGAGGGTTTGCTGGTGATGTGGAAGCAGAGCTGGTAATACAAATCTGAATTTACCACATCAGGTAAAGTCTGTCACCTTGTAGGTGCTGGCATCTCTAATAAATGTGGGATGGATTTTCTGGAAAATAAAGTAGTGAGCCATTCATACTCCTAGGTTTCCATGTTTGTTTTGTCATGCAGTACTTCATGAATTAGAGATGGAAATAAGAGTCCTCCTGGAGATCTGAGCAGTCACCAGAATATCAGCAGTACTTGCTCTGTCTCTTTGCATGGACACATTTTTCCTGATTCTGGATAAACAGCAGGAGAAGTGTCCCGGGCTGATCCCACAGTGTGGAGGGAGGGGATGCTCCCCCTCTCTTCTCCTCAGGTGAGGCCTCACCTGCAATTCTGTGCACAGCGCTGGTGCCTCCAGCATAAGGAGGGCATGGAGCTGTTGGAGCAGGTCCAGAGGAGGCCATGGAGTTGCTGAGGGGGCTGGAGCAGCTTCCCTGTGGAGCCAGGCTGGGAGAGCTGGGAATGCTCAGCCTGGAGAAGGGAAGGGTGTGTGGAGACCTCAGAGCTCCTTCCAGGGCCTGAAGGGACACAGGGGAGCTGGAGAGGGACCCTGCAACAGGGACTGGAGGGACAGGGCACAGGGAATGGGTTCAGATTGACAGAGGGCAGGGCTGGGTGGGATATTGGGAATGAGGAATTGTTCCCTGGCAGGGTGGGCAGGCCCTGGCACAGGGTGCCCAGAGCAGCTGGGGCTGCCCCTGGATCCCTGGCAGTGCCCAAGGCCAGGCTGGAGCAGCCTGGGACAGTGGAAGGTGTCCCTGCCATGGCAGGGGGTGGCACTGGATGGGATTTAAGGTCCTTCCAACTCAAATCAGTCTGGGATTCTATGGTTCAGTGAGATGGACAAGGTAGAAATGGGCCAGCATTTGAGATGCAATGACACTAATGGCCCTGTCTTGGAATCTCTTCTATTGCTTTTGTAATTTATCTCTTTTTGTTAGTTCTCTCCTGTTGTTTGGGGGTTTTTTATTCTGGTTTGGGATTTTTGGTCTCAGTTTCTGTGGTGCCTGTGTCCCCAGTGGCCTTTGAGGATTGTGTTGCCTCCAGCAATCACAGCTGCTGCTTCTGCTGCCTCGTGTCAGGTAGGAGCAACCTCTGTAAGGCTGTGCAGTCTTCTGCCTGTGAATACATCTGCAGCTCCTTTTAGGGTCTGCTGTCATCTGGTGGCCCTTTACCTACCAAAACTTCAGGTCTCTCACCATATTTTTGTGCAGATCACTGGGGATGAGTTGTGGTGGAAAGCCTTTAGTGAGCACAGGAATCTGTTCTTGCCTCTTTGTAGTCCTCCTATTTTCTCCTTGGCTTTGGGACTTTCTTTAGGGTTCAGGTGATATGGGAATGAACTGTTTCCTGGCTTCCCCCCACTTCTGTACCTGTTCACTTAGAGAATTCAGCCCAGTGTTGGTAATGACCAAATGGGATTAAATTTATTGGGATGTTACTGGTTCATGTTGTCAGGGTCTGGATAAATTCAACCAGGGCTGGTTTTTTGAAGCAAAACTTCCTGAAAGCTCCCCATTTTCCACATCTCCTCACTTCCTGGCAATTCTTGTACCTGTTGGTGACAGATCTGGGGATGAAATTGGGGTTAAAGTTGTCCATTTTGGTACAAAGTGATGACTAAAAGAGGGACAGAGAGTGTCCTCACCAACACCAAGTCCTTGTCTAAGGAGCTGCTTCCCACAGGCTCTGACAGGCTCTGGGAAATTATTTCCATGTGGGAACAGCTGTGCACCCTTGAGACAGGATTCTTTTAGGAAACAGATTAAACTCTTTTTCTTTCTTATCCATAGAGAGAACATAATCTCCTTTCAAGTTTAGAGTGATAAAAATGTTAATTCTTCACCAGTGTTTTAGTGGTATAATCCCAGTTAGATAATTGGATTGTATTGAATTATCCATTTCTGCATGCAAAGGGTGCTCAGGCCTTGGCAGGGGCTGCCCAGGGAGCTTTGCAGTGCCCAGCCCTGCAGGTGTCCCAGCAAGGGCTGGAGGTGGCACTCAGTGCTCTGGGCTGGGCACAAGGTGGGCACTGGGCACAGCTGGCACTCCATGGGCTGGCAGGGATTTTCCAGCCTCAATCATTCTGGAATTCTGTGAGCCAAATCAGTCCTGCAGAACATGGCCAAGGTGTTTCTGCCTAAGGATGTCCACAAATGAGTTCACAGCATTCACAGTCATGTTTTATGGAACCCAGTTGCAAAGCCTGCCATGTATTTGAAAGTAATTTTAATTTCCTTTCCTAAACAAGAAGTTTATCTATTCTAAAACATGCTTCCAAACTAACCTGATGCAAAACTGTTGCCTCATGAGAATTTTTTGTCACTGTTTCCAATTATAGGCGTATTTCAGATTACTCTTGGAGATTCCTCTGGGGCTTTTTGGTTTGTTTGTTTGGTTGGGTTTTTTTAGATCTGTTATTTCTACAGAGGAAATGGAATTGATTGAAAATTAAGCAAATCCAGCTGGCAGATGTGGATTAGAAGGATGCTATATACCAATGGACCAGTCAGAATGAAGTTGTAGCAAACCCTCCTTAGCACATGGGCACGATGCAGGGAAGAAACACAGTGATTGTTTTCCTTATTAGCAATTTTAATTAACTTTTAATTGATTTCTAGCAAGATAAATGGTTTCATTACCAAGCCTTACAATGAACACCGTCACCAGAATTAAGCATTCCAGGCAACTGTTCTGAAAACAAAATGTGAAAATCTCTTATGATCTTCACAGATGTCATTCATAAAGGCAAATAAATGAGAATAGAGTAGGGCAGAGTGCCCTTTGTATAATTTACATAACCTTGTTCATCACACCCTAATTTAATTAAGAGGATGCAAAATAACAGGTCAGCATTTCATGCTGAGAGCTCTATGAAACCTATTAATTTTGTCCATCCCTATAATTATGTGATAACAAGAATTATTTGGCTGACACTGAAATCTGAGGCTTGCTTCAGTGTGTGAGAACAAAGATGCCAACTAAAGAAATCGAGGTGGTTTTCTGTGGCAATCATCGGCCTGTTGTGAGCACAGAAGAATAAGGATGAAATGTGATAATGTTTGGGTTTGAAGAACAGGAAGAGGAGCAAAACAGAAATTTAAGTAGTTCTTCAGAGAGTAGCAATGAAAATATCACTGAGTGTGACAAATGTGTTAAGTGGAAAGAAAATTTCTAACTCACGTGTCCCTTCTGTCTGTCTGCATCCATCCTTCATCTAAATTCATATTCCATAAGGATTTGGGCAGCAATGAAACACTGCTTCAGTGTTAAATAAAAATTCCTCTCAGACACCACCCAGTCCTGAAAATCCTTCAGCCTTAAAATTATCTGAGGGCTTGGCTTCACAAGCATGAAATTCATCCTCTGTTGAAGTTCAGAGAATCATAAGATAGAATCCCAGAATTATTTAGGATAGGAAAACTTCCAGGATTGAGTCCAGCCTGTGCCTGTCCCCAGCCCAGAGCCCTGAGTGCCACCTCCAGCCCTTGCTGGGACACCTGCAGGGCTGGGCACTGCAAAGCTCCCTGGGCAGCCCCTGCCAAGGCCTGAGCACCCTTTGCATGTAGAAATTGCTGCTGCTGTCCAAGCTGAGCCTCCCCTGGCACAACTTCAGGCTGTGTCCTCTTGTCCTATCAAAAATCACGAGGCTGAGCAGCTAAATGTGCCTTTTCTCCTCAAGGGATCAGGTTAGCCTGGCTTCTGTCGCTGGGAATGCAGCCATTTGTTTCTCTGGGACCTTTTATCTTCAGTCAAAGCTCAGACAGAGGCAGGCTGCCCCAGACAGGCCCTCCTGGACACCACAGATTTGGCAGAATCCTTCCCTGCCTCACCTGGTTTCTCTCCTGTGGGCGTCTCCCTCAGAGGTTTGCCATTTGTGCATTAACCCATGGTTTTCCTGCTGTCTCTTCAGGCTACAGATGCAGATGCTGGGGTTAACGGGCAGGTCCACTACAGTCTGGCCAACTTCAACAACCTGTTCAGGATCACCTCCAACGGCAGCATTTACACGGCAGTGAAGCTGAACAGGGAGCTGAGGGATCACTACGAGCTCGTGGTGGAGGCGACCGATGGCGCCGTGGACCCGCGGCGCTCCACGCTCACCCTGTCCATCAAGGTGCTGGATATTGATGACAACAGCCCCGTGTTCACCAACGCCTCCTACACTGTCTGTGTGCCAGAGAATCTCCCACCAGGAACTGTCTTCCTGCAGCTGGAGGTGAGGAGGTGGTGAGTGAAGGTGGAGCGTGGTTGTTCTGTGATATTCAGGGTTCTTGTTTAGCTCGGCAGTGAGGCTGCAGTAAAAGATTGTGAACTGGAGCGTGGGGGTATGTTCTTTTGCCCAGAGAAGCTGTGGCTGCCCCTGGATCCCTGGAAATGTCCAAAGCCAGCTTGGATGGAGCTTGGAGCAACCTCAGATAGTGGAAGGTGTCCCTGCCCATGGCAGGGGTGGCACTGGATGGGCTTTGATGTCCCTTTCAACCCAAACCCTGCTGGGATTCTATGATTCTGAAAAATGCTTGGCCTTTAGCTAGGTACCAAAAAAACCCTTTAAATATAAGGTTATTTAGGAAATAATAGTAATTAATAAAAACAATGAAACAGCAAAACGTACACTGCCACCATCTACACAGGCAGACAGCTAAAAGCCAAGGGGAAGAGTTTTACGCTAAGAGAGGAGAAATATAAATTAGATGTTAGGAAGTAATTTTTCCCTGGGAGGGTGGGCAGGTACAGGGTACCCAGAGCAGCTGTGGCTGCCCCTGGATCCCTGGCAGTGCCCAAGGCCAGGTTGGACAGGGCTTGGAGCAGCCTGGGACAGTGGAAGGTGTCCCTGCCATGGCAGGGGTGGCACTGGATGGGCTTTGAGGTCCCTTTCAACCCGAACCATCCTGGGATTTTGTGATCCTGGCCGTGGCCAATAGCAGGTGCCCAGGGAGGAGAGCTAAAACCAGCTTCAGTTTCTACTGCCATTTTCCCAGAACACTGTGTTCATTTCCCACAGCTTGAACCTTCAGAGAATTCTTCATTCCTTGTGTCTGTTCACATGGAATACAATTACAACAACACAGGGAAACTCAAGATGTCCTCAAAAGTTTGCCCTTTAAATTTCAGAGGGATATTTTGTGAGGATGTGTGGGGTTCCCAGTTGCCAGGGTACTGTTCTTCAGTTTCTCTGGGTCTCCATTGAAGGCACTTGAGACAGTAATTCATGTTCAGACTCAGATGTTTATTATTTCTTATCAGTAAAACAGCCTCACTACTGTGAGTTCAGCAGCTTTTCATTAGAAGGCACAAAATGGCAACAATCTCTTGATACAAGGTCTTTTAAAACTAAACTATCCAATTAAGAGCTGACACCTGGATTATTTTCCCTTTTAACCCACTAACTGATCCCACAGAGCTGCAATGGGGACTTTTCTGCCCAATTACAAAATGCCACCCAAACCCATGGAGAAGGAGGAAGAAGCAGCATGAAGAAGGAACCCAGGGTGACACCCTGTGCCCTCCATCTTGCTTCCATCCACAGCACACTAAAAATCCCAAAACCTCAATTTCTCACCCAGTGATACACCTACACTGCTCTCTATAATCTATTGCACACTTTTGTGGGTTCATGTCATTATAGAGCATGACACAGCACAAAGTACCACAACTCCATCAGAAGGGTTCAAGAGAGATTTATTACAGCAACATGTTGCTTTTGTACTTTTTCAAGATATTTACATTCACATAACATATACATTCACTGCCCATTGGTTATAAGAAAGAAACAAAGTTCTCAGTGGGTGATCAAGGAGCCACATCACTCTGTGAGCCAGCTAGAGTCCATATCTTTTAACTTTCCCTCCTTCATCACATAGCCATGGTGACAACCTTGGAGTCTTCCTCAGGAGAGATACAGGACTTTCCTTATCATCAGGAAGCCTTTGCTGGCTCACAAGAGCAGCACAGAACACCTTTCCTACAGGTTCTTGAAGTCTGGGAAACTTTCTCCATGTCAAAGTCAGTGCTCCCCTGGAGGTCAGGGCACCCCAGATCAGACAGAGAAATATTCCCGGTGCCCTGGGTTTCCACAGGGATGGATTTTGTGTGATGCCCTCTGTTCCCTGCAGGCCAAGGACGTGGACCTGGGAGCAGATGTGAACTATCGGATCCGCACTGAGGAAGCCCGGCAGCATTTTGCCCTGAACAAGCACACGGGAGAGCTGTCGCTCCGGAAATCCTTGGATTATGAGTCCTTCTCTGACACAGAGGCAACCTTCACCTTCCTCGTGGAAGCCTTTGACAGCAAGGGCACCATGCCACCTGGGCTGGCCACTGTCACTGTCAGAGTCAAGGTAAAGGGGTCACTCCTCAGCCAGCAGTGTCCTCTCCCCGAATATTCCACCACCATGCAGGTGAAACACCAGCACTCTCTGCTCTCCTGCACTTCACTTATACCAGTCTTATTCTGTTCACACTTTGTAACAGCTGTAATTGTTCTCCCCATGTGCAGTTCCATAGTTAAATCCTGAATTTATGAAACCAAAGAACACCAGACACAAATACCAACGTTTTGTCCTCTAGAATCTCTAAAACTAATCTCTAATCTGAAATAAACCCCTCATGGAATTGTTTGCTGTGGTGGTGTTCACAGGGGTTTTAGGATGAGGGAAGAGATGAGAATGTTAACTCCATGTTTCAGAAGGCTTGATTTATTATTTTATGATATATATTATATTAAAACTATACTAAAAGAATAGAAGAAAGGATTTCATCAGAAGGCCAGCTAAGAATAGAAAAAGAATGATAAGAAAGGCTTGTGACTGACTAAGACAGTCTGGACAGCTGGACTGTGATTGGCCATGAATTAAAACAACCTCATAAGACCAATCCCAGATGCCCCTGTTGCATTCCACAGCGGCAGGTAACCATTGTTTACATTTTGTTCCTGAGGCCTCTCTGTTTCTCAGGAGAAAAAATCCTAAGGAAAGAATTTTTCAGAAAATATCATGGCTACAGTTTTTTGCAAAAGTGACACGATCACTTTTCAGCCGCTAAATTGTGATTTTAAGACCCACTGGGGTGTGTTGAGTGCTGGTGTGGCACAGTACACCCTGGATTCCAGATTCTGCTGCTGGAAAATCCAGCTCTGCAAAGGAGCAGCCTGATTTAGTGTCTTGCACCATGAGTTGCAGTGAGCTACAGCCTCACCTCAGGGTTTCAAGGACCTCCCCAGGGGTGCTGGAGTCTGTTTGGGAATGATCCACTGATGGAAAATGTTTTATCTGTGATTAAAATACATCCCCATCTTCATTTGCCTGTGTCCTGGAGGAGATGAGAGCTCAGGTGCAGCTCTGTCAGTCATTCTGTCCTTTGGAGCAGTTGCTTGAGTTTCTGTGAACTGTGGGAGAAAAGAGACCTTAATTGCTCAGATTTTAGTGAAGGAGCAAAAATTGTAGCAGGACCAAAAGCACAGCTCACAGATATTCAGTTTAAATGGGTCTGTGAAAAGCATTTGCCAGTCATAAGGGTTCAGCCTGTTCTGTATCTGCAGGTGCTTGAATTACCACTTGGTTTTGAGTAATTCTGTTTGTCAGTCTCTACTGAGCTCACAATTCTTTTAGGACAGTAAATGTCTCCCATTAGTAGCTCTGGTGACAATGCCAGAAGGCTTCTATGATGCCTCTCTGTCTTCAAAATGTCTCAGTGTGAGGTGCAGGTCACCTGTTCCTGACTAATCCGTGCTTTTCCCCAGCACATTCCACGTCATTGACAGGAAACAGCTTTTCCAGCATTCCCTGAGCTGCTTCTGTAGGACTTCTACAGAGCAAGTTGCTCAAATGTTGGTTTTTTTTCATAAAATAAACCTTTTTCCAGCACACTGAATTTTTGAAAGAATGGTTTGGGTTGGTTTGAGTGGGTTTTAGGGGTTTTTTTAAAGGTTTTCATGTAGGATTGTGTTCAGAGAAAAGCTGTTGCCTGTTTGATTGTGTGGTTGATTGTATTAATTAATGTCAGGGAAAATTGCAGTTCAGCTCAGTGGCCTCAGTACCAGCAGCTTGTACACATTCAAAGGAAGGAATAGGGGATTTAAGGAGGGGATTAATAGGATCAAAAAATCAGTTCATGATCTCTTGGAAACTCTTCCCACACACGAGCAACAAAATGGGAGCATGTGGATGCTTTGGAGAGGCTGGAATACCAGGCTGGAGCCAGAAGTAACAATTTTGGAGTAAAAGGTGTTTGGCTGATGGCAGAACAGGGCCTGGGAGGGAGGTCAAGCAGGGGGTACTTTAAGTGAGAAAGAAAATAAATCAAATTTTTTTTCATACTCAGTGACAGGCTGAGTTTTGCAACAGATCAGGGGACATAATCAAATATTATTTAAATGCTTGAGATGAAGATGGTGCTGGAGTGAGAGGTAGGACAGGGGAATTTTGAGTGGCACTTGAGAGAACGGAGGAGGACTTGTGGAAAAGCCAGATTTCATATCTCAATGTGTTGGGCAGATGTCATTAGCAGGCTTTATGTCAGGTGGCAGATATTTTGAGCATTGGTCATGAGAGGTGTCTGGATGGTTTAAATTTAGCTTGAAGATGAACTTCCCAGATACTGGAATTCACAGGGGTGAAGGGGGAAGGTGGAGGCAGAGCCCTGTGCTGTCCCTGTTTGAGATGGGAAGGATCCTCAAGACACCTCAGAAGGCTGATCCAAGAGTCAGAGCAGCAGGAGCAGGGTGCAGAGTCCTGAAACCAAGTGAGAACAAGAACAGGCCACCCTTTCCCTCCCCCTCAGCATCTTCTGCTCCTGCTGCAGGAACTGGGTGTGTTTCCTCTGAGTAGTTCCTGAGCTTTCCCTTTATTTACAGGCCGGGCTTTGAGTAATTACTTTAATACAGGGTTTGAGAGCCCAAATAGGAGCTCAACCAAGTGCAGATGCCCCACAGCCCCCAGCATAAGAACACAAAATTGAACTAGAGGGAAGCAGAGGCAGTGCTGGGGCCAAGCTCATGTCACCGTCACAGATCCAGCCCCTCCAACCCTGAGGACTTTATTTGTGTTATTACTGAGTTCTCCAGCCCCCTGGGGCTCCCACTGCTCTGCTCACATTTGTCATTTCTCCCAGCCCAGCTCTTCACTGCAAGCACTGTAATTTTTCCTGGGTAATGGAATTGTGTTAAGCAGCTATGGATGTCTGATGGTGTCGTCCATCATTTGTGAGATATCCAATGGAATGAGCACAGCCAGAGCCCCCTGCTCCCTGTGGCTGCAGGAGAGGGATGCACACTGGGCTGTTCTTTGGGCTCTCAGCCCTTGGAATGACAAGTTACAAATAGTTTGTATTAACCTGCCCTGAACTATGTCGAGGCACAGATTGCAGAGCGGGGCTTTCAGTGCAGGAGGAATAACTTCATCTGTACCCTTAGGTGGGGATGGAGCAAGTTATTGGCCTCTGCTGCAGCCAAAAGGCTCCTTGCATTGTGAGGATGTCCTGGGACTCCTTTGGCAGAGAAAGCCAGAGGTGAATCCATGAATTCATGGAATCATATAATTGGAAGTGACCTCTGCGATCCCTGAGTGAAACCATTAACGTCGCACCGCTAAACTGTGTCCCCATGTGCCACATCCACACATCTTCTGAGGCCTTCATCCACACTTCTTCCAGGGATTGTAACGCCTCCTCTGCCCTGGGCAGCCCCTCCCAATATCTGGCCACCCTTTGGGTGAAGAAACCTTTCCTAATATCCAATCTGAACCTCCCCTGGAACAGCTTGGAAGTTGTTTCCTTCTGTCCTGTCGTTGTTTTCTGGGAGAAGAACCCGATCCCCCCCTGACTCCAACCCCTCAGGGAGTCAGAACAATAATCATTGCATCCATTCAAGTATTTCCAAGGAGGAATAGTCTAAGTGGCCTTGATTTCTTCCCACCACTTCAAACAGACCAAGATTTTTCTCTTTTCCCCATTCTCAGATTCCTTTGACTGCTTTCTTAACATTTCCCCTGTAGCTGCAGGAAGCCATGGGGTGTCTGTGAGGGCTGAGTTGGTTTTGCTTCTTGTTGTACACACAAGCATCCCCTCACAATCCAGATGATTCCCAGTACTGGAAAAAGCAAAATCCTTGCAGTTCAAATTATTAGGATTTAGCATTTGGAAGGAGCTGTTGTGGTAAAAGGGTTTGATAACAGAAACAGTTGCTCTTAAGTGAGTATTGCATTCTTAAACATGAATAATGAGAATTTCTGTATCATGGGAACCTGTAAAACCTCTGCATATTTTGTGCTGTATCCTTCTCTTCTTATTACCAGCAGTTTTTTATTATTTTTCCTTTTCTTGTTTGTAAAAGTGCTTTTCTTTTCTTTGTGGGTTGGGGATTGGTTTGCTTTGGAGTTTTTCAAGGACATTGTGTGGTGGAATGAAGCCATTGTCACAGGTGAAGGATTCAAAATTGAGAGAGCAACAAGAATGAATAAAAACCAGAGGGTTTCAGTTCTGACAATGCAAAAACAAATGAGGATGAGGAGGCAGTGAGGTGATTGAGAACTGGCTGATCACAGGGGTCGTGGTCAGTGGCACAGGGTGTGGTTGGTGGCTGTCACTGCAGGTGTCCCCAGGGCTCAGTGCTGATCCCAGGATTATTTAAATTGTTCATCAATGATTGTGGAGGAACAGCCCGAGGCACCAGCACAGGCTGGGGGAGCAGCTCTGTGGGGAAGGACCCTGGGGGACACCGAGCTGTGCCCAGGCCAGCAGGGTGTCCTGGGGCCAAGGAGGCCAATGGGACCCTGGGGCAGCAGGAATAGCCACACAATAAACATATTTTCCCATTTAAAGAGCAGAGCAGCCTCATAAAACTTACAGGAAGGTGAAAAAAAATCAGCTGGATTACCTCCAAAATATTTCTCATTTCTGGTGACACTAATGGAATAACAAGCCTGAGGTTGGGCTACACTGATGGTAAACAGATTTATTTCTTTCATTCCATCTCAAGTGATCAGTTCAATCATTTGCCAGTCATTTATTACCTCGTGTATTCCATCATGTGTATTATCCCTTAATTTATAGGATGAGCTACTTTAGGGCCTGCTGAGCACTAAATGGGGAAGAGATGCAGTTGTGCCATGTGAGCAAGGCCCTGCTCTGTGCAGTTTCAGACAGAGCCCTGTGTAAAGCAGCTTGCACCCACTCACAGACAAAATTCAAGGGGCCACTTTGGCCATATCAGCATCACCACAAGGGTTTGAACTTGGTGTCATTAAGCTGTGATCATTATGAGAGGCCAAGAGGATGGGAAGGACCTTGAAGTTCTTGATACTCCAGTGTCTGGTGAAATCAGGTATTTCATGGAATCCCAGAGTGGTTGGGTTGGAAAGGACCTTAAAACTCATCCTGTTCCATCCCCTGCCATGGCAGGGACACCTTCCACTGTCCCAGGCTGCTCCAAGCCCCAATGTCCAGCCTGGCCTTGGACACTGCCAGGGATCCAGGGGCAGCCCCAGCTGCTCTGGGCACCCTGTGCCAGGGCCTGCCCACCCTGCCAGGGAACAATTCCTCATTCCCAATATCCCATCCAGCCCTGCCCTCTGTCAATCTGAACCCATTCCCTGTCTCCTGTCACTCCAGGCCCTTGTAAATTCTCTCTCTGCAAGGTCCTCAATCCAATCGTTGCTGTCAAAGAGAAATTAATGCTGGACAGATGCAGAGAGGGAGTTTTCAGGTTTTCAGAGAGACTTTGGACAACAAATATTTGGAGCAAGTCCTGGGCTTTGTTCTGAGCAGAGCCCAAAGGCCCAGATGTGTTTTGCTTGTAAATAATTGAAGATTACATCTGATGGCTTCTTAAAAAACACCTCTAACCCTTGCACAGAAGTGGGTGCAGAACATGAGTGCAATCCCCAAGCAAAGGTTCAGGAATGGGGCAGTAAACCTCCCACAAAGAGGTTGTAAGAATTCATGAAATCACCTTTTAAATGTGAGACACAATCCCACAAGTGGGGCCATCTTAAAACCTTCCCCAGTTCACTGCTCCAGCCACATAAATCCAGGCTGCCATTAACTCAAATCCAGGCTCTTATTAATGATCAGACATGCTCCAAAATATGGAAATGGGAAATATGGGAAACAGATTCTCCATATTTCTCACTTTCAAGTACCAGGCTGCCTATTTTGACAGTAAGGTAATAACAGATTTACTTATATAATACCTAATAACATATTTACAGATAACTACCAAGCAGCCTTTGTGTCACTGCTTCTCTGGCTGCAGACTTATTCTAGTTTTATACAGATTTATTTACAAAACAGAGCAAAAGGCAGAGGATAACACCCTCAAAGCTGTCTCTCTACCATAGATACTCTCTATCTACTACTTTTTTGTTGGTTTTGTTCGTCTTTGCTCCCATGGGGCAGCAGAAAAGCACTACAGGATTGTGACATCCCTCCCCTGCACAAAGATCAACGATGAAGTGCAGAAAAACCACAATTTGGGAGGGATCCCACTTCCCCACCACATTCCTCCTTCTCTGAGCAGGACACAGCTCATTCCCAGGGCTGGTATTTAGGAAAAAAGATTGGTAGGAAACAAACACCGCCCTGCCTGCAAGGAGTATGAAAATGCTGAACAAAAATGTTGGGAAGTGAAACTGTCATCTGGGAATGGCAGAGAGGAGAAACAAAGCAGGAGGGGAGGGGAGGCACAAAGGAGGAATCAATATGTAATTTAAAACTCATTAGGGCAGTCACTTGCTGTAATGCACTGATACTAACCCAGGTGCTCCCAGACAGGTGGGGACAGGCCAAACACAGGAAAATCCCTGAGGTGCAGCATTCCCAGCATAAAATAGCCTTGGGAATGTCACTGTACACAGGGAGATTAATGGCTTTTTGGTTTATGGGGACACCAAGGGACCTTTCATGCTCGTGCTCCACTAAGTCTGTAAATGTAAATATTTAATACCTGGGTGTTAAACCCCCTCTTCCTCCTCCTTCACTGCTCTGGGAAAAGCACTCCTTGGATTCCAATCTCTGCCTCTAGATTCCCATGGAATCATGGAATGGTTGGTGTTAGAAGGGACATTAAAGCCCATCCCCTTCCACCATTGCCATGGGCAGGGAGACCTTCCACTGGACCAAGTGACATCTCCCAATTAATAACACACAACATTAAATGAGGGACAGACTGGTCTGATTTGAATATGCTACAAACCTAAAGAGTTTCTACTGGAGAAAACACTTTAATTGGAAGAAGTGTTTTGGTAAACATCTTGTTTTATAAAAGGAAAAATGAAAAATAGAGTTTCTTTTTAATCTCCACACAAAGAGAAGCAACTGTGGATGACCCGCATAATATTTGAGATATGTTTAGGTGTATACAAATATATACATATATTTATGTATCCTTGCCTATCTCAGGCACAAGAATTTGTGCAAATGTCCTTTTGTCTTTCAAAGGATATCTTATTGCTCCTTAATTTATTGGATATTAGAGGTTACAAACACCATCAAGCCAGAGCAGCTCATTCCTTTTGGAAAATGAGGCAAGCCTGCTGCCACAGGAGCAGGTGCTGTGGAATTCTCAGCTCTTTTCTCTTGTGGGGCTGTGTTTTCCTGCAGAATTCCCTTCAGCTCAGCAGTCCCACATCCATTCTTCTGTGACTCTTCAGCACCTTCCCCCCTCATTTGTGCAGCGTTAATGGAATTGGGAGAGCCTGGGAATGGCAATCCCTACAGAGGGAGGGAGAGACTCAACAAAACCACTTGTGAATGCATCTGGAATTTTGCTGGAACTCCAGGACCAAACTCTGTCTTGTACAAAATGCACATTGAATCCTTTGGCATCCCTGGGGCAGGACTAGAATGGGATCCTGGGCCCAGGGCAGGAGCTGTGGTCTGGGGGAGGCTCCTCTAGGTTTTTCACAGCTGTGGCTGTCCTGATACCTTGTAGCCTTATAGAGGTTCCATTCTGGTTTTTTTTAGCAATAAAATAGCTTGGATTTTTGTTTTTGGAATCAGGTGTTGAGGGAGAACTTTCTGTGGTTAAAGGTTTTACCAGAGGAACAGGAATTTTCCAGTTCATTGATAGCAAACCACCCCTTTGCTTTCCCTAGAAAGGAGTTTCACAATTACAGGAATGTTCAATGTGCCCCTGCAAGTCCCCAGACAGCAGGGAACTCTTAAACACTCCAGAACAAAGCTCTGCCTTGTGTTTTTTGCAGGATATGAATGATTACTCACCAGAGTTCAGCCAGAAGCTCTACAGGGGAATGGTTGCTCCTGATGCAGTCAAGGGCACCGTTATCACCACGGTCTCAGCTGAGGATCGGGATCCCCCGGTAAGGAAAAACTTCTCTCAGTATTCCACACCCAAAAGGCAGCAAAATCCAAGCCTCTGAAGTGCCCCTGCTCTCTCATCAACTCAGAGTATGGGGAGCTTGACAGAGGAGTAGCTGCTACCTTTGTTTCATGTCAGCCTGGCTTTGCTGCCCAGGACAGGCTGCATTTCCAAGGCTGCCTGCTGGAGCTGGAAAATCAGTGCTGCAGCTCCTGGCTGTCAGGGAGGCTTTGGGAAAGCTCTTTATCCAGCTTCAGAGAGTGAGAGGAGCAGGCAGGAAGGGGAGCTGTGCCTGTCTTTGGGGTAGTGCAAGAGGAAAGAACCCACAGTTTGGTGAGGTTGGCTCTGTTTGATGTCACAGTCACAGTGCACTTCCCAGCTGAGCCATCCCACATTGGTGTGGGACTGCAGAGCTCCCCAGCTGCACACTCCATGGGCAATATTTGTGCCCAGGGCATTTAGTTTGGGGATAAAGTTTATTTTTGTCCCTGTTTTTTGTTGGTTTTTTTTTTCCTGCTGCTCCCTGGTGAAGCCCTCAAGTGACACAACTGGGCACACACCTCTGACTCATGGCCTGTTCTGAAGTTTGATGTCAATTTTTGTCATCAGAGCCTGATGAACATCAGTGGCCAGATGATCCTCTGAGGACAGGAAAAGGCAGAGCTGTTCTACCAGCCAGGTTTAATTCTTAATTGCCAGAGTTTGGCATAAGAAGGAGAAAAATCCTCAGGGGGAACAGTTCAGGGGGAATGTGCCCTGCACATTAAAAGCTGATGAAGTGCTTGGACACAAATCAGGTACAGCTTAGCTAAATGTGGTGTGATTAGGGCTTGGGCAGCTTTTATTTAATATTAAATAGATGTTGTTGCCTTAAAATGAGATATTTTGGGCTCTCTTTGCCCATTCTGATAAAAGCTCCATTTTATAATTGCTGTGTCTAAGTTTTGAAGACTAGGAGATCACTGAGGGGAAACAAAATAATTCTGATTAGGGGCATTTATAATCCTCAGTCCTGTGCAATCAGCATTTCCACTGCAAAGTTATTTCATTTTTCATTTAACAACCCCAAACCCCACTGAACCATGTTGTAACATTTTTGTCACTATCACATGAACACCTGTTGAAGTTTATGAAGATTTAAAAATGAAGTTACCCTGAAGCCTCTAATAAATGCAAGGGCCATAAAAGTCAGCCAGCTACAGAGGGAAGCTTTTAGAGGAGGTTTGGAGAGGGTTTGTTATTTTAAAATAATGGCTGGTAGTTGTGTCCCTCATCTTTTTTTATTTTAAAAATTACCAGGCATAAATGGCTGTGTTTCTTTTTCTGCCTGAGCCAGCCTGTGCCACTGGAAAAATCTCTATTTATTTGAAGCTGGCTTTGACATTAAATGATGTCACAAAATATTTGATGTGAACTCACTGGAAATTTGCTTTAAAAGGCACACAGTCTTTTCTCTGCTCAGCAAGGGGACCTTGCTCTAAACTTGCCTTAAGGGATGGAATATTCTTAGTTATCATCAATACTTTACTTGTGTAGGTTTGGGGGTTTTAAACCTGTTGGAATCTTATTTGCAGGTTACTAATACGTTTATTTTATCAGTTGAGGGAAAGAAATAAGTATCTATTAAAAAATAATTGTAGCTTTAAAATATGCCTGTTTATAAGAGCCCAACTAATTTGAAGTCTCCAAGCTTAACTTTTCCTGTTGTCATTTTGCAAGTAATATATGTGATTCCCATATCCAGAATAAAAGCCCAGCCAGATTTTTCCATCATCTGCAATAAAAGCTTTTCAGACCTAATCAGCTCCTCAGAGACAAGCATTGTTTTCAGCAAATCCCAACGTTGTCAAATGAATATGGATGCTGTGAGGATCCAGCTGGAAAGGCCCAGCACCTGTGTGGGATTTCTCTGCAGATAAGGCAAATTTGAATTTTTCCAGGAGCAGAAGGGCAGCTCTGGGGGAAGGAGGAGGAGCTGGGAATGATGGCAGTGGAGGTGGGCTCCCCATTTCAATAAACAAGGATTAATTTAGGTGAAGGACAAGAGGGTGAAAGACACCTGGGACATCGTTTTCTGTGTGTATTTCCTAAATTATTTAGGAATTTATGGCATATAGGGGTAAGAGTGAGCTTTTGCTATTAAATTAATCCAACAGAACTTCATTTATTGGAGATGGAGATGAAAGCATCACTTGGTTGTATTTTAAAAAATCCTCCCATCAAACTTCCACACACTGAGTTATTTACAACTCCGTGTATCTTCCATGTGTATCCATATGAACAAATCTGAGGGTGAAAATGTGGGATTTTCTTAATTTAACTGGTGCCTAAAACCTTAGGCTATCATTAGAATGTACTGTTGATGAGAGGATGGGTTTTGCTGCAAAAACCTCGCAGATTTCTGATTATTATGAAGAGTTGCTCAGTTAAAACACTTTGTGGCAGAGTCAAGCACTTCCTCAGAGATACTTTGTAATGTTTTTATTTCGACCTGTGGATTTCAAAGTGGTCAAAACCTCTTGGCCTGGAGGCATCAGAGACCTCTGATAGTTATTCTTCAGGTCCTTGGTGAAATGTCAATTAAAACATAAAACCCAGAGCCTTTCTCTAAAGGCCACAGCAAGATTTGCAGGGCTCTTTTGAGTAAATGTCACTTTAAATTCTTACCAGTTGCTCCTTTCTTTTCTAGTTTTAATTCTCTTTTCATTTGCAGCGACTGAGAATGTAAATTATGTTTAATAGCTACTTTTACATGTGTTATAAACTTGAAACATCCTTCTGGTCATTGAAATTTAGGAAATGTTGCCTGAAAACTTGGATTTCATGAAATTTGGTGAACCAACATTTTGTCCTTTGGCTGTTTGGAACAACCAACATTAGATTTTTCTACATTTTCAAAGTAGTAACAATTTATATAAATACATAAATAATTTTTCAAATTACTTGGTGCATCCTCAAGTTGCTCACTCTGTCTTTCCCAGAGGAGCTTCTACCTAATTCCAGGTACAAGCAGGAAATATTAAGCAAAAACCAACAAAATTAGGCCAGAGGGAATGATGAGGATAAAGTAGAGCCATGGCTGCCATGGAAAAACTTGGAGACAGCTTAAAGTCTTTCTAAATAACAGGTAAACCTTATAAGAATAAAAAGCCTTGATTTTAAGCACATTGAAGCTGGAATTGTTGAGGCAGCTGAGCATTTTTTCCATGTGAACAATCCCTTTAATTGTGAGTTGTCCCTCACACATCAGCTTGAGCTTCCTTTCCAGAGGTGGTGTCCAGCTGCAGCCTAAGGAATTTTCCAGTTTTTGGGGATTTTTAGTCCCTTGGAGTGGGTAAGTTGAGGCTGTTGGATACTGTGAGCAGGACAAGTGGTGACCTGTGCAGGGAAGCTCTGCCTCTGGAGCAGCCCTGGAATTCCAGGTGGGCGGGAGCACCCACACAGCCTTGGCTGGATTTGTGCTCCCAGAGCCATCCCCAGCTGGCTTTGCCTGGCTGCCCACAGTGGGAACAGAAATGGGATAAAACTGAGCCACAGAGACCTGGGGCAGGTGTCCCTGCCTGTGGGAGGGCTTGGAAGGAGATGATCTTCAAGGTCCCAGGCTGCTCCAAGCCCGTGTCCAGCCTGGCCTTGGGCACTGCCAGGGATCCAGGGGCAGCCCCAGCTGCTCTGGGCACCCTGTGCCAGGGCCTGCCCACCCTGCAGGGAACAATTCCTCATTCCCAATATCCCATCCAGCCCTGCCCTCTGGCACTGGGAACCACTCCCTGTGTCCTGTCCCTCCATCCCTTGTACAGAATCTCTCTCCATGTTTCTTGCAGCTCCTTCAGGCCCCAATTTGGTCACCCCAGCGCTTCTCTTCTCTGGGTGAGCAGCCCCAGCTGTGCCAGCCTTTCCTCCCAGCAGAGCTGCTCCATCCCTCTGCCCATCCTGGTGCCTCTCTCCAACAATTTCATGACCTTCCTATGTTGGAGGCACCAGATCTCCAGCTGGGGTCTCACCTGAGCAGAGTAAAGGGGGAGAAGCACCTCTATGAAAATATTTCAAGTCCTGCTTTGCTTTAGTTAACACAAATGTACTCAGATTTGGGTTCTCTTAGATATTTCCCAGCCTTTTCAGGGAAAAATTCCAAAGGCTGGACAAAGCCAGTGCCTGGCTCAGTCACCTGCACTTCTGGATGTTCCTGGCACAGGCTCTAGCCAGCACCTACTGCCAAGCATCTCTTTTTTGGGCATTTAGATCATCCTTTTTAGCTGAAGAAATCGTCAGCCTGGATTAGTGTTGGATAAATCCCTTGGAGACAAGGAGAGTTTTCTTCCTGTTGAAGATTTTATGCCTCACTGAAGTGGCCTGGTAATGAGAGATGAAAAAATGGTTCTGAGTGGTCTCAAAGCTCTTAATCTTCCAAAAATGTGGGCAGGAGAGCACAAGGAGCTGTTTGATAAATGCTCAGTTTATTTACCAGAGGGAATTCCCAAGACTGACATAAAAAGAAGTGTTTGTTTTTCCTGTATATCCCTTTTTTGATATGGGTTATCACTGTAAAAGCTGGGATATTTCTGCCATAGGCAATTCCCTTCCATATCCTGCCTTTTTTTTCTGGATTGGAAATGTTAATAGAAACAGATGCAGAACACTAATTTTAATGAGCAGCCAGCTTCCAGAGCTACAGAACATCCCATTTAATGCTTTATCCATCTCCTAACACCTCCTGAGGCTTTCCTTCAGTGGAGCCCTTTTGTCAAATTGGGAGTAATTGTCCTTTTTGTCTTCCATGCACTCACTAAAAGTAACAGGCTATGAGATATTCAATTAAAGATTTCACTGCATTTTAATTGGAAGTAAAACCATTTTCAGCTCTGGCCAGACCTTGGTATTTCAAAAGTGGAATTTCAGTGATATGGGACACATGCTGCAAATTCCAGGAGTTCCTCAAGTAATTTTATCTCGAGCCTTTAAAAGTTGGTGGGTTCTTCTGTGAGAGTTAAAAATTTAGAATTTCCAGCTTTAGCAATTCAGAATTTCAGGTTCTCATGTTGAGTTACCTACTATAAAGAGTAAAATCCTTCAAATTTTAGGGTTTATATGAATGAAATTAAGATGAATTTACACAAGTGCACCATTCCCAGCCCTGAACTGGTGTAAGACCCACCAAACTCATCATCCACCTGCTCTGGGCTGCCCCATCTTCCATGGTTGCTTTGAGTAAGTTACAAAAACCAGTAAAAAGTTACAAAAGTAAGTTACAGAAACCTGTAAGTGTGGGGGTTTAGCACCACTTTCTAATTTTTTCCATGGAACTAGCTTTACAAAATTTTCCTTATTGAATTCCTTATTATACAAATTGCTCAGGTTTGAGTTGAAATCTACATGTAGAGATAATATATGGAGATTTACATGGAAAATAACTCTGTGTTCATGATGCTGCTATTCCAATACTGGTCCTTAGGGGTGAAATCCAGGCACACCTGGGATCTTCATCTGTCAGCTTCAAATGAAAGTGAAACCCATTTTTCCCCATTCTTTCCTGGACCAAGAAATGTTGTGTCTGTAACCAGTTTGAGTCCCAGAGTGGTTTGGGTTGGGAGGGACCTTAATTTCTGTGTCAGAAATAAATGGCATTTTCCCCTGAGCAAATGGAATTTTAAGGAATCATGCAGCCATGGAAGAAATAATTGGAGCTGGATGAGCTTTTTTTAAAGTTTTATGTTAGTCCTGAATCTCAGGGAAACTTTGGAGAGAATGAATGTGGTTCCTGCCAAGCACAATCCTTACTCTGTGGTTTATTTGGGAATATTATCAGCTAGATTCAAGTTTTGCTGCAGACATAATAATGCATCTAAATTAATTTAGAACAGAGGCAAAAGATGATTAATATTTCAGATAATTAAAATTCGCTTCTAAATAGATTTCCCTGGGAAATCTCTCTGGAGATTTTTCTAATTACATCAGTGCCAAAATGCCATAAATAAAAAATAAATCCTGGTTTTGTTATTCTTCTGAAGTGACAGGAGCAAAGTGTACTTGATAATCACATCAGGAACAACAATAACCTGATGAGATTTTTGTTTATTTAATCACAAATTACCTGGTGTGAGGAGCTTTAATGATGATGAGGATTCTTAGTCTTCCAAGCAAGTTTAAGGCCATTACTCCAAGCCCAAACAGGCTGGATTTCAGCAGGTAATTTGCTCTTAATTATAACATTGAAGAAAAATGACTGAAGCAGGGAATGCCAGGGGGAAAGTTGATAATGAACTCTGCTATGCCATGATCCCAGAAATTTCTCACTTTTTCCAGGATTTGCCCTCTGTAGCATGTGTGAAGTGCTTTTAACTATGAACACAATCATTTATTAATTTGCTAACTGCTGGAACATGCCTGGCAGACCCATTTGGGATGATTAAAGTTGCTGATGGCCTCATAAACCCTGCCCAGGCTGGAATTCCTTGGAGAGCTCCAGGAGGCAATGCTCAAATGACTTCTGTTGGATCAGCAAAACATTGATAGCATTTAGTGAGCTCAAATCACTTTTGTAGCCATTTCCATTGCTGTTTACAAAAGGAAATGTTCTGTTTCCATGTAGTTTGTGGCTGGCATGGGACAAGGAATATATTCCCAATCCCAACAAGGCACATTATTGAATACAGGTAAAAATCAGCCATCCACCATTAATGATGTTTTGGCTGTTTAAACACAACATAAAGGTCAAAGCCTGATCTGAGCTTGAAACTCAGAGGCATTCAGAAAATTAAATCATGCTGTTGCTAGGACAGAAGTGTTTCTCTGAATCTACTCCCAAATATATTTGGGAAAAAAATTTAGTTGGAATTTTGTAAAATGTCCCAAATCTCTGCATATCCAGACTTTGGCATGGAATGGAAAGTCATTATTCAATAATGGAAAATATTGAATAATGGAAAACCATTATTCAAACATTAGTGTGCAAAGAGGGAATCTGTCCTAGGGTGGATGAAGAGGCAGATGAGACATCCTACAAGTAGCTGGGAGAAGTCTTCCCATTGCAAACTCTGGTTCTCATGAGGGACTTCACCCTACTAGGTGTCTGCTGGAAATGAAACCCTGCAGAGACAAAACCCTACAGGAGAGACAGAGAGAAAACATCCAGGAGATCCAGTTCCCCTGGAGTTTGTGGAAAGAAAAGGCCAAAAGCCCATCCAGGTTTTCTTTGGCTACAGCCATAAAAGACAATAGAAAATGTTTCCATAAATGTACCAGCAATAAGAAGTGGGCTAAGGACAATCTCCATCATTTATTAGATTCCAGCAGGCCCAGGGCAGGGCCCATCCCCCTGTGCTGGCACCTCAAATTTTGGGCTCCTCCTGGCCAGAGAGCCCTGGAGGAGCTGGGGAAGGGGCTGGAGCCCCAGGAGGGGCTGAGGGAGCTGGGAAGGGGCTGAGCCTGGAGCAAAGGAGGCTCAGGGGGCCCTTGTGGCTCTGCACAACTCCCTGCCAGGAGGGGACAGCCAGGGGGGGCCGGGCTGTGCTGCCAGGGAACAGGGACAGGACAAGGGCAAAGGGCCTCAAGCTGGGCCAGGGGAGGCTCAGCTTGGACAGCAGCAGCAATTTCTGCATGCAAAGGGTGCTCAGGCCTTGGCAGGGGCTGCCCAGGGAGCTTTGCAGTGCCCAGCCCTGCAGGTGTTCAATAAAGACCTGGCTAGTGGGACATGGGGACACTTTGTGACACACCCAGGGGTGCCTGGGTTTGGTCCTTGTCACCAAGAGTCTGAACCATGGGGAGGGTTCCTTATGGAGCTGTTTAAAATCCATCTGCAAAACAGCATTTTCTTTAGCCACTGCTAAGTTCCTTAACCTTTAAACAAGTTTTATACCAAGTCAAAATATTTTTGAAAGGTGTTTTAACCAGCCTTAAGCCATGCCCATCTTGTGTTTAAAAATTTCAGTTTTTATAAAACACTTCTGGGTTTAAGAAGGTGGGAGTTCAGCCCTTTTCTTTCCAAACCTCTGGTGATTTTTCGTCCTGGACCTCTCAGGTGTCATGGAAGGTGTTTGGGGGGGGATTGAAGGGGTTGCTCAGGTTTGAGGAAGACAAACAGCATGTTTTGCTTGATGGCTTTAGCAATGTTACATTTTAATCCTTCAGGAGGTGTGCAAAACCCCAAAAATTTCCAATTTGCCTCTTTTGCTTTCCAGGGCACCCCAGCGAGTCGGGTTCGCTACAAGGTGGATGTTGTCCAGTTTCCCTACAGTGCCAGCATTTTTGATGTGGAGGAAGACTCTGGACGTGTCGTCACCCGAGTGAACCTCAATGAAGAGCCCAGCACAGTGTTCAAGGTACAAATTCAGCTGCAGTGCCACAAAATTCCCTAGATTTGCTGGGATTCCTTTCACCATCATGGTTCTCCTTTGTTTCTTCTGTTGCATAGAATGATTCCAGAATCATTAAGGCTGGAAAAGACCTCCAAGATCAAATCCAACCTTTCATTGGATTTCCATGCAAAATTTCCATTCTGTTTGTTCCTTTGTTTCTATCTTTTTCTTCTGGCATGCGTTTTGTGCCTTTGTGATTTCAGGAATGTCTTGAAGGGATGTCTTGAGGGTTGCATCTGTTGGGAGGGTGGGGAAAACAGGGAGGCAGCTTGGGGAACCCTCATTTTTCCCAAGTTCACTTTCAACAGGGCTTTTGGGGAGTATTTGGGGAGAACTTTGTAAGAAGAGCTAGATGTCTTGTAAATGAAGCTACTGCACAGCTGGGTAGTTCAGGAGTTCTTGTTCATAAGTGTTTTGATGTAAAAACGTTGATTTTTAAGGAAACCTAAATTCCCATTTTGTTGTCACTGGTCCTAAAGATTCTGGGGTGAATGAGTGTGGATTAAGGTGTGATTTCAACCTAAAGCAGTAGAGCATCTGCCCTTTAAGATCCATGGGGTAGTAAAAAATGAAAATAGAAGTGGGTCAGTAAGGAAAAAAAATAATCTCCATAATATCTTGGGTTGGATATAATTTCCTACTTGGAAACTTCCTTACACTCATTAAGGTGTTCTTTTCTTCTTTCAGTTATTTATTTCTGAAACAAGGGTTAAAGAGAGGTTTATTTGCTCACCTTCCATTGTGAGGAATAAAGCTGTCCACTGTTTTCCACTCCTGAGTGTCCCATCAAGGGCTACTTGAGCTGGAGCTGTCCCTGGTTTAGGACAGTGCTAATTTAACTCCTTTTAAGTTTCTAATTAATATAATAAAACCCAAGGGAGGAGAGGATTTTTTTCTTGGTTAACATCACCAGAGTGGAACTTTTCTTTTGCTGCACTTGCTGTTTTTACTTCTGAGTACTTATTTTACTTCTAGTACTTATTTCCAAAACTAGGATCTCTCCCACACTGTTTCATATCAGGGCAGTAAATGGGACATTCAGCAGGGAATTACTTTCCAGAAAATGTGGATTCTTGGGAAAAAAAACACAGAGAAGACTCCAGAAACCAGTGATGGGAACACTTGGAGTTGGTATTTACTTCAAGACCACTGGGCTTGTGTCTGCTGCTGAATCCTCTGGGAATTTTTCCAGTCACTATTTAACATCTGGGTAATTTCTACAATTATATCTTGTACTGAAACAAAAAGGGTTATTGTGGAGTAGCTCGGACTGGCAGAAATGAGTTGAAAATGAGGTACAGACCTGCCTCAGGTAGCAACCTCCAGAAATAAGGAAAAGATTTAGGGAGAAAACTGGAAAAATGCCCATCGTTCCTTCTCCGGTGGGCTGGAGTCCACACACAAGAACACTTCATGGGAAGCTAAAAACAAATTAACCTGCTTGTGCCAGCACAAAATCATGAATTAAATCATCAAATAGACATGACAAAAGGTTTTTAAAAATCAAAATATTTATAACAGGTCTCATTTAAGAGAAGGTAGTTTGGTCTTGTCCATGTCTTTGAGCTTAGAGCATCTCTTTTCTGAGGAGGACTTTTAGGAGGGGGTTGGAAATACTGTTAATTTTTTTTATTCTAAGACAAGCCCTTGGTTCTAGATATTAATGTCAGCAACAGACAATTGTCACCCAGGGCTTTTCCTGCTTGTTTTATTGGGAATTATAGAATCACTGAGGTTGGAAAAGCCCTCCAGGATCATCAAGTCCAACCTGTGACCAATCCCCACCAGAGCACTGAGTGCCACAACCAGCAGTTTCTTGGACACCTCCAGGGATGGGGACTCCACACCTCCTGAGCAGCCCATTCCAATGTTTAACAACCCTTTCCAGGAAGAAATTCCTCAAATTTACTGTGTTTCTGTAAATTTTCCAGCAGAAGTTCAACCTGAGGATGGCTGTCACCTTTTCCCTCCATGTTTTGTTCTTACACCGCATGTGATTTTGCAGCAAAAGAAAGTCACATCTGATTTCTTAAACCCTGCAAGTACCAGAATTGCTGGAAGTCAGGATGAAAAATGTTCTTCTGTGTAGTCAGAGCCTGATTTTCTGTGTTGTTTGTAGCTGGTGGTCATTGCCTACGATGATGGGGACCCAGTGAAGTTTAACACCACCACGGTGGAAATTGCAGTGCTGCAGCCCTCAGTCATCCCACGCTTCACACAGGATGAATACAGGTAAGGAGTTCGTTCTTTCACCCTAAAACTGATGTTTTTCAAGTCAAAATTAAGTCCTCCTTGAAGGCTAGTCTGAAACAGAGCTACAAAAATACTCTGTTGTGGTGGAATTTTACTGTCTGAGCAGGTTGTCACCAGCTGGAAAGATCTGGGCTGATGGTGATGGAAGGTTTGCTTGAAATTTTCCCCTCAGAATTTGTTGACAATATCAGTCGTTTGGATAAACAAATTTCATGTGCTGGAACTGGGACTAGGATCACCAGGGCTCTAGGTTAAGTTTTCTGGAGTTGTTTTGACCCTCTGCATCATTTGTGGGAGGCACGGGAAGACTCAGACCCGACCTCTTCAATGTTAGAAGTGCAGGTGATGGTTATTATCACCAGAGAGACATGATTTCATAATTTTACCCTCTGACAGTTCATTATCATCGACCTCAGTATCTTAAAGTTGATCAAAAGCAAACCAAAAAATGGGCTGATTAGTTTGATAATTTTGTAGCAGAGAATGTGCTCATAAATTTGACATCTGTACAATAATAGGAAGTGATAAGATCAGGGCAAGCAGCTTCAAGATATCAAGAAGTTGCAATGTGTTCTCTCTATGCCACTCTAGTGACATAATCAGCAGCAGAACGTAGTGGGGTTTGTACAGATATTTCCAAATCCAAGGACTGCAGGGAATCAGAAAGCAGAAATTGAACACAAATTCCCTTCAGTAAGCCCTAAAGGATGGGCTTGTTCAGCTATTTAAACAAGTTTAGACAAACAAACATTATCTGTGCTGTATTTGTCCTTATGATTTGAGTATTAGCATATTTCCCACTTAAAGAAATGAAAAACAGCAAAAACATGCCTCTCTTCTCCTAATTTTATATTTAACTTGGAACAAATATGAAATCTGAAGGACCAGTGCAAAATGACAAACTTTGCATTTGATAATAATCCTTGGCTGAAGGATTTTTCGAGAGAGAGATAAAGTGTTCCTGCTGCTCCCTGCAGTTCCTTAGGTATCTCCAGAGGTGTGCAGTGTTTGCTGCATTATTTTGGGTAATGTAGCAAATAAAAACATGTTCATTTGTGACTGGAATTTCAGATCAGGGCAGGCAGGTCTCTGTTGGAGCAAACTTGCTGTGGAGAAGGTCCAGAGAGGGCTCAGAAATCGCTGAGGGGTCTGGAGCAGCTTCCGCTCTGGAGCCAGGCTGGGAGAGCTGGGAATGCTCAGCCTGGAGAAGGGAAGGGTGTGGGGAGACCTCACAGCTCCTGCCAGGGCCTGAAGGGACACAGAGGAGCTGGAGAGGGACCCTGCAACAGGGACTGGAGGGACAGGACACAGGGAATGGGTTCCCAGTGCCAGAGGGCAGGGCTGGATGGGATATTGGGAATGAGGAATTGTTCCCTGGCAGGGTGGGCAGGCCCTGGCACAGGGTGCCCAGAGCAGCTGGGGCTGCCCCTGGATCCCTGGCAGTGCCCAAGGCCAGGCTGGACTCTGGGGCTGGAGCCTGGGACAGTGGAAGGTGTCCCTGCCATGGCAGGGGTGGCACTGGATGGGATTTGAGGTTCCTTCCAACCCATACCAGTCTGGGATTATGAGATTTCTGAGCCTGTTTTGATCTCCAGTTTTATCCCAGGAGCTGGGAATGTTTTTTCACTACAGTGACTTGTAGCCCATAATACCTTTTGATGACAACACCTGAATAAGCCAGGTTATCTTTGTGTCCCTGTGAACCCTTCAGGATTATCTGGACAGCCTGTCTTCCCTTTCCAAAGCACAGCTCCATTCCTGGGAAGTTCTTTGCACAGTGCTAAGAAGCTCTTAAAACCTTTTGGGGACAGCAAAGGCAGTTATTCATTTTCCTCCATGTCAAAAATGAAATCAAAACAACCCCAGAAGTTTCTGATTCAGCTCTGAGACTCTGAAACATTTGGGAGCAGGACTGGTGTTGATTCCTAAGGTTTTCAGGGACTGTCACACTCTGCAGGCTGTGCTTTGTGTTTGGTTTGTTGGCCGTGGTGCAAGCTGGAGCAGGCAGGTGTCACAGGCCCTCATTTTCCAGGGACATGGGATATCTTTAGGGCGAAAGGCAGCACGGAGCAATGGTGCCCCTTGCAAAACAGAAAACTGCTGGATGTGAGTGCTTGAATTTCAGATGGATTGTGAATTAGTGGCTTTAGAGTGGATTAGTATTGATCTTTGTTTGTCTAATTATCATAATCTGGGTGATTCCAGCGCTGTTCTTGAGCTGGTTTACAAACCTCCTCCCTGTGTATTTAGGGAAAGGTCAGAGTTGAACAGTTTTACCAAATAAAGCTGCAGCCTGTGCTACAAAATCAAAAACAAATACAAAATAGAGAGAGAGCAGGTGGCACGAGCAGAAAGGGAGATGAAAGTGCCACTCTGCCTTGAGCTGGCCTGCAGAGCCTGGCAGCTCTGCCAAAGCAACACCAGCACTGCTTGGAGCCCTCTTCACACCCAGGGAGACCTTGATTGATCATTATCTGTGTTCAGAGTCACTTCCAGAGGAGACACCAGTCAAGTGCAGGAAGGCAGAGTGGTATTTATTCACTGGCTCTCCCTCTGCATTATTGCATCATTTAGGGCAAATTAATTGGTCTCTTTTCCCCCCCACCTTCTTTGTTTGGATTGTAAATTATTCTGGAGACTTCTAAACGCTGCTGTGCTCTCCATATTGAACAGCAAAGGGCAGCTGAGGGCTCTGAGATCCAGAAAATATAGAATGCAGCAGTTGATTAATCATAAGTTGGGAATAAAGTACAGTTCCTTTGTGAGGAACTGTGGGAGATCCCACCTTAAGTCCATCAGATGGGATCTTCTGTATCCTTGGCTCCTCTGGAGGGGACTGGTAAGAGAAAGCCAGGTGGGATTTGGGGTGTTTCTCACCCCAGCATTCACTCCCTCTGAGAAGCAGAGCAGCAGCAGGGCAATCTTCTCACTCTCTTCAGCTGCCTGGAAAAAGGTTGGAGCCAGGATGGGGTCGGGCTGTGCTGCCAGGGAACAGGGACAGGACAAGGGCAAAGGGCCTCAAGCTGGGCCAGGGGAGGCTCAGCTTGGACAGCAGCAGCAATTTCTGCATGCAAAGGGTGCTCAGGCCTTGGCAGGGGCTGCCCAGGGCAAGCCTGGTGTCCCCATCCTTGGAAGAGCTCACACAGGTGTCATGTGGCACTTGGGGACCTGGTTGACTGAGGATGACTCAGAGAGCTGATGGCAGCAGTGCCTGACAAACAAAGTGATTTCCAAGCCAGGCACTGTTCCACAAAAACACACTGGGGAGAAAATAGGCAAAAATCCCAAAGAATTGAAGTGCTGGGGCGTGTGGACATTTAGATGGAGATGGCTGGGCTCAGCTGACCTTTGGTGCCAGGGAAGGACACTGCTGATGCTGCTTCTGTCGCCACATCTCCCTCAGGGTGTTGGCTGTCAGATTCCAGGGGTTTTCTGCAGAGCTGGTGGAAGACATGGACACGTCCAGTGTCTCCAGCCCCGGGTTGGTGGGGACAGGGAGATTTTCTACATCCCTGCCCCAAACAGGGTGAGACATTTCACACAAATTATTAAATGGTTTTAAGGCTGGCTTTGGTCTCTGCTTTGTGCCAGCAAAGTGGTCTCTGGATAAAGAGCTGTGGAATTCCAGAGTGGGTTAGGTTGGGTTGGGTTGGGAGGGACCTTAAAGTTCATCTTGTTCCACCCCTGCCATGGGCAGGGCCACCTTCCACTATCCCAGGTTGCTCCAAGCCTGTCCAGCATCCTTTGGATACTTCCTGCCACAGCTCCTCTGGGCAATACAATAAAAAAACCCCAATAAACCAAATAAATCAATTTTTTGAGATGCCATACAGGGCCCCTTTCCCAAGCTCTTCTTTCTTTTGTCCTGACTTCACCCAGATCACCTCTGGATCAAGGATTTCATCCAAAAGTTTCCATTACTTCACAACAACTTATGGCAGCACTTTCATTTCTTAATTAACAGATATTAATTAGTAGCGCTATGAAACAGTGGAGAAGACCAGATGTAAGTGGAACCTCAGATGAATATAAAGAGGTATTTTTAGCAAGCCTGTCCTCTTTATGAGCACGTCCTCAGTTTAAAACAGTAGAAGTTGAAAGGGATTTGGGGTCTTTTTGGTGTTGTGTTAATTAATAAATTCCACATCCTCTGCAAGGGGAAGGTCATTGCTCGTAGCTGGAGCAGGGAATGGGATGGGAACCAGGAGCAGCATCATTGCTTCCTAATTAGTGCCTGTGGGCACATTAACCAGGTGTTCAGTCATTCCAGAACAGGAAAAACGGGGAATTTTGCAAACTTACAGCTTCTGTTAGTGTTGCATTACAGCTCCCCAGCCTGTCAGAAAAGATGTGTCCAGTTGCCCAGCAATCTGAAGTTTTATGGGGAAATATGGGAAGCTGTGAATTCCAGGCTGTAACTCAGTGTAAGTGTAGTGTGGCATTTTATTTAATTTTATTTCTCTCCCAGCACCAGCACTGCTGTGGAAATGTGTTCTGCCTAAAAAGGGAGATGTGGGGACACGTGGCGCTCACTCTCCCTCGGTGGAAGAGGTGTCATAATGTTTTCCACCCAATTAAATCCTTCAATATTGGACTCAAACACCATCCAAGCAAAAGGATTTCACAAAACAAAATCATGGAGCTGTATAAGGAAGAGATTTTCCCCAGTTCTCTGGTTTCCTGCTGTTCACACAGGCAGTTTTCTTCGTTGGGAAAAGGGAATGGGGAAGCCTGCACAGTGACAGTGAGGGTAGGGAGTGGCATTGCATGGTTGGAATCTCTGTCATTTGGTGCTTCCTTCAGAAAGGTGGAAAAAGCATCCACAGTGCTCTGGGTTGGAGCTCAGGAGTTGGAAGGAGTGGTCCTTTCCAACTTGGGATATTCCATGGTTCTCAATATCTGAGAATCTCAATTCTCAGTTCCCACTTCCATGGTTCTCAATATCTGTGAATGGCTGCGGCCTTGATGAATCAGAGAATTCCAGAATGGTTTCAGCTGGAGGGGACTTTAAATCCCATCCAGTGCCACCCCTGCCATAGACAAGGACACCTTCCACTATCCCAGGCTGCTCCAAGCCCATCCAACCTGGCCTTGGGCACTTCCAGGATATCAATTCCACCTTAGATGCTTTTCTTTGAACCTCTGGAAGTTTCCCTTTTTCCTTCCTAGCAGAACTCCTTGGGATTTTCCCCTATTAGGGATCATTTTTCCCCTCAGGAATCATTTTCCCTCTCTTGTCAGAATCCACAGGGGGTTATTTTTGTCCCTCAAAAGTGTTTTGTCCCTCAAAATATTTTGTTTAATACCGGTAAATTCCATTTGGATCATCCTTTTCCCAGCATATCCAGGTCCTACCACTGCTTTTTCCCACCTTTCCTAGGATGGAATTTCCATTTTATTCAGGGAAGACCACAGGCATCCTTCTAGTTTCAGCATTTTTGAGATTTGGGGGGTAAAAGCAATCGATGTTTTCCTCACACTTAAGCTGGAGCTTCCAACATACATTTGGAATTTGCATCTCACATCTGTGGCAGCTTGGATTCAGGAAAATGTGTGTGATTTTCCCTTGGAATCACTGGTTTAGAGTGATTTTTTGCTGGTACTTTTTTGGTTTCTTATAAAAAATAAGAAAATGTGGTTATAAAGTTAATTAATTAATTCTACAGCAGGTACTGAAGCAGGATTTGCCATGGAAAAATTAGGGAGTGAGTTACCAGGTGATTACAGGATAAACTTCCTTTCCCCCTACTTTTCCTTGTGTTAGTAGTGCTGATTGCATTTTATTAAAACCCTATACTTCTTTATACCAAATGAAAAAGAAACTAGAATTTTAGGAATTATTTTTCAGTGAAATGTTCTGGTGGGATGTTTCCCGGGGAGGAGGAAAGCACAGAGAGCCAGATCCCAGCAGGGAATCTGTGCTTGGAAAGGCTGAGGGCCAAAACTCCAACACCACATTAATGAAATGTGGGAATAAATCACTCTGGGGGTGTGGATATGGAACTGAAATTATGCATAATTTTAGTATTAACCTCATTGGCATCCAGCAATGTGTTTTCCTTCCAGCCATGTTATCCTTGGAATTTATCCCATCAGTCTGACCAATCCAAGTTTGTGACTTTGCCCTACTTTGGGCTTGGTGGGCATTTTTCCCCCTTTTTCCTTTTTGGTTCTGCAGAATGCTGCCAGGAATATTCCTGCCTTTGTGGCCTCAGGTTTAATTTGGGAAGATTGGAGGGATAACATCAGCACAGAGAGGTCGGGAGAGCAAAACCTGACATTTGGGTTAAAATGCAATAAGTTAAGACAGGATCACTGGAGCAATGTCCGGACTCCCTTGTCATTTGTCTTGGAGATAAATACCATAGGAAGGTCAGAGTGCCTCCAGCCAATCTGGGAATTGAGACAGAAAGGCAGGCTATCAACTCCAGGAAGGAATATGTGACACTCTGAAGATAAACTGCTTGATAAATACATCTAATGAAGACAAAAATATTATTTTCCAGAAAAAAAAATATAATTGCTCGGGACAAGCTGTTCAGGGAGTTACTAGGAAAGCAAAAACTTGATAAATTGATGGATTCTTGCTCTAAAACATGTATAAAAGCTGATAAAATGCTGGTTTATTGCTCTAAAATATGTCCAGGTCTGTCTTTTATTGAGCAAGCACAGGAAGCCAAGGCAGTTTTTATGTGCTGGTGAAAGGGTTAAAAGAGCTGCCATGGAGATCATGGAATTCAGGACTGGTTTGGGTTGGAAGGGACCTTAAAATCCATCCAGTGTCACCCCTGCCATGGGCAGGGACATCCCAGTCTGTTCCAAGCCCTGTCCAACCTGGCCTTGGGCACTTCCAGTGTTCCAGGGGCAGCCCAGAGCTGCTCTGGCCCTCTCACCACCCTAAAAATAAAAATACCCTCAATGGTAATCAAGTTGAGGTGAGCAGTTTAATTAAACTGCACCAAAACTTAATTTCTGAGGGGTTTTTATGGACCTCCATAAATTAAAATATAAATATATAAAAATATTTTGTATTATAGTAATTCTATGTAAGTAGATATAAAATACAAAGTCCACAAAGTAGAGGCGACTGAAGTTGCTCATATGGAGTCCATTCACATCCCACTATTAAGCTTCAGCTCTAAACCAATTTTCCAAATTATTGTTGGGTTTGCTGGTTTGAAATTTAATTTTTTATTAAATCTCGCATTCATGCTTTTGGAGATAGACAAGTTTCATGGTGAATTTAAAGCATATTGGCTATCAGGCAAATTGAAAAAGGGCTAGGAGTGATGTGTTTAGCACAGGGAAAAAGAAGAACCAGAAAAGTAGAGAGGAAAAGTTAAAATTTCACTTGGACACTTCCAGTAGTTGTGCCCTGCAATGTGTTTGTGATGTGCTCAGTGTCCCTTTCCCACTCTAATCAAGACACAGATAATTAAGATATAGCAAATTCAGTGATTTTTTTTAAAAAATTGTATTTATTTTCAGTATTTTTGTGCACAAATAATGTCTTTATTTTAATCCTGCTCTTCTTTGTGGTTGCTTTGTTTATTTTCTGAGGGACAAACACATTTTGTGGTTTCATACTCAAAGAAATCAACGAGGTCTCTTCTAGTCTCCATCCCACCCTGGATACTCCCAAAATATCATTTATTATTCCTGTGGAAAAGTTAAAGTGCCTAAATGCCACATTGCTGTGATGGTCATGGAAGAAAATAAGATTGGAAATGGATGAAGTAAATTAAAGTTGTCATGGTCAAAGGGTGGCTGTGTGGAGAAGGGGAGATTAAAACTCTGGATAAGGCTGAGGTGGGATGGGGACTAAAGTGGGTCTTAGTTGAGGTTTATCCCTGAGATTTGTGGGATGCAGGTGGATTTTAACATTTATTGCAAGGGACATTCTCACATCCAGGGATGGGATGGATGTGGATCCTGGGCATGGCAGTTTTGGGAAGGAATCAAAAATCACAGGTTTGAGAAGGTGGGCAGTTCAGAAAGAACCATTTCATTGAAAATGTTTCAAATATTTCAGAGCAATTCCAGGGCAGGGAACGGAGCTGGGGAAGGGGCTGGAGCCCCAGGCGGGGCTGAGGGAGCTGGGAAGGGGCTGAGCCTGGAGCAAAGGAGGCTCAGGGGGCCCTTGTGGCTCTGCACAACTCCCTGCCAGGAGGGGACAGCCAGGGGGGGTCGGGCTGTGCTGCCAGGGAACAGGGACAGGACAAGGGCAAAGGGCCTCAAGCTGGGCCAGGGGAGGCTCAGCTTGGACAGCAGCAGCAATTCCTGCATGCAAAGGGTGCTCAGGCCTTGGCAGGGGCTGCCCAGGGAGTTTTGCAGTGCCCAGCCCTGCAGGTGTTGATAAACTGTGTGGATGTGGCACTTGGGGCCATGGTTGGTGGTGAGCAGGGTGGTGCTGGTTCATGGTTGGCCTTGATGGTCTTGGAGGGCTTTTCCATCCTTAACAACTCTGGTTCCATGGAGTCAGCAGTGGGGTGGAAGGCAGAGACACACCTGGGTGACAGTGACACACCAACCCTGCTCAGGTGACAGTGACACATCAACCCCGCCTGGGTGACAGTGACACACCAACCCCGCCCAGGTGACAGTGACACACCAACCCCACCCAGGTGACAGTGACACACCAACCCTGCTTGGGTGACAGTGACACACCAACCCCACCCAGGTGACAGTGACACACCAACCCTGCTCAGGTGACAGTGACACACCAACCCCACCTGGGTGACAGTGACACACCAACCCTGCTCAGGTGACAGTGACACACCAACCCCGCCTGGGTGACAGTGACACACCAACCCTGCTCAGGTGACAGTGACACACCAACCCCACCCGGGTGACAGTGACACACCAACCCCACCCAGGTGACAGTGACACACCAACCCTGCTTGGGTGACAGTGACACACCAACCCTGCTTGGGTGACAGTGACAAACCAATCCCTTCACCCTCCCTGCCCCCCAGTGGTGTTGAGCTCACAGAAATTCCCATTCCCTTCCCTTCCACTCCCACAGGGGTTTTCTTATCCTTTTCTGGGTGGTTTGGGCTGGATTCTCATGCTTTTCTCTTCCCACAAAAATTCCAGCTTTTATCATCCAGTGATGCAAAATAATGGCATTACAACACCTTTGCCTGTGCCCTAAAACACCTTCAAATAATATGTCAGGGGGGAAAAAAGCACCATTATTCATCTTAGCCATTCAAACATTGGAAAATAAGGAGTTTATTCCCTTACAAAGGTTATTAGAGCTGGAAGCACAGGATAAAGAGCAGGATATGGGAAGTTGGATGCTCATCTTTTGCTGCTTTGCTTCTCCACAGTCCAGAGGAATGCTCTGAAGGGATGAGCTGGGTGTTTTACAGCAGCTGATGCATTGCTCCTGAAGGTTCACAATCCCTGGAATGAAAAGAAGGGAATGAAATCAGTGCAATTATCATGGGGGGGAGTGGGGGGTGCTGTTCTTCCCCTCCCTCCAGAGCAAACACAAAACCTCTCACTAATTATTATTGATTTGTCAATCCCTTGGATTCAGCACTGGCAGAGGGAGCTATAAGGTCATTCCCACTGCAGAAATATCCTGGAATTGTGCTGGGAATGAAATGTAGGGTATTTTGTAACACTCCCACACCTTCAGAAGACAAAGAAAACAAAATCATCTATAATGCAGCATAAAAATGGCATTTTCCTCTCTGACCTCATCAAAAGAACTCCAGCTTTAAATGCTTCCAGCTTTGTAAGGCTTTTCCCCCTGTCTTTCCCTGCCTTTTGGCATCTTTTTAATCCCTAAGATTAGCATTTGCATTGGTTAAATGCACCTTAAAAAGCTTTTCATAGCAATGGTTTAAGAGCTTAATAAATTAAGGAGCAATTTTATTCCAACCACTGATGCAGAACAGTGGGAGCAGAGGGATCTGCTCTGTGCATGTGGGTTTGGGTAAAAGGGGATTTTTCCATCAGTGAAAAAAAAGAGGAGATCACTGTTATATTGCATGATCCAAAACTTAATTCTATATATTCATTATCCCTAAATTTTTTGGAAGTTCAGAGTAATATTGATTCCAAAGAAATGTTTGTAAGGCAGACTTCAAGAGAAGATTGGCCACTTCTTGGTGGGAGAAGGTTCGGTTCAATAGCTGGGATTGTGTCCTGGGGTTCCAACTTTGATATAATCATGGAATATCCTGAGTTGTAAGGGGCACACAAGGATTATTGATCCCAGCTCCTGGCCCTGCCCAGACACCCCAACAATCCCACCCTGTCCCATCACTCCTGGAGCTCTGGCAGCCTTGGGGCTGTGCCCATTCCCTGCCCTTAGAATGGGAGAATGTGCTGTGGGTTGGAGGATTTGAAAACCACCTGGAAAATGACAGGGGACAGTGATGGAATATTCATGGAATCACAGAATTATTTAGGCCTGAAAAGACCCTGGGATCATCCAATCAAACTGTTACTCCAGCACTGCCAAGGCCACCACCAGGCCATGTCCCCAGGTGCCCTTTGGCCTTCTGAATACCTCCATGATATTCCCTGGAAAGAAGCAGCTGTAGATTCTGTCCAGAATTTTGAAGATCAGTGCACAACTGATCTTCAAACTCAGGAGCTTCTCTGAGCAGATCCTCATCTGGTGTATATTTTGTTATCTATTGAATGAGTGTAATTTTTAAAAATTGAAAACATCTGCATAATACTTTAAAAAACCCCATCTACATTCATAGATGACTGTCAAAACTTCCTTTTAAATGGATTTTGAAGAGTTTGAAGCATGAATTCAACCACTGCTTGCCATGAGGAAAATCTGAGGGGGAGGATTTGAGATGAGCTTAAGCCTCTCACTTCTTGAAATTGTTTGGATTGCTGATTTAAAGACAACAGCTCAGAATCATGGAATGGTTTGGGTTCAAAGGGCCTCAAAGCCCATCCATTCCCACCCCTGCCATGGCAGGGACACCTCCCACTGTCCCAGGCTGCTCCAGCCTGGCCTTGGGCACTGCCAGGGATGCAGGGGCAGCCCCAGCTGCTCTGGGCACCCTGTGCCAGGGCCTGCCCACCCTCACAGAGCTTGGGTAGCCTTGGATTGCAGTTCATTTCCTGAAAAGCATCCTGGATTTTTGGTACCAAAATGTGTTGGCAGGAAATTTTTTGTTATTTGTGAAGAGTGGAAATTCCCATAGAGGTGGCCCCAAATTGGTTCCTGTTTAAGGCATGGAATTTTACTCATGAATGAATTTTCCTGAGTTGTTTTCTGACAGATTTCTGAGTTTTCTTAGTAGACTTGAATATATTCAAGATCTATTATAAAAGAGATCTACAGATTTATATAAAATATATATAGAAAAGATCTATTTTGTCTTTTACTTCCAATTTATCAGGCTGTGGTGGTTTTTCTTTCTCATTATTCCCTGCTTTCCCACTTCTCAGATCCAAGAATCATTACATCTTTAGGTTGCCATCTCTTGTCTATTGACTTCTCAGTGACTTTTGCATTCTCAAAGGTTAAACATTTTCCTTTTTAATGTGATTTTCCCTCGTAACAGATCCTCTGGCAGCCTGATAGATGGAGGCCATACTAACCTGAGGAATAAGTGTCAATAATCTGCTGCTCAGGAATGTAACACAAATCCTTGTGTCCCTCTCTGCAGGCCTCCCCCAGTGAGTGAAAGTGCCCCGAAGGGAACCGTGGTCACCGTTGTCACCGCAGCCGCCTTGAACCAGACAGTGGTGTACTCCATCGTGTCAGGGAATGAAGAGGGTAAGTGCCATCATATTCATATTCATATTGATTAGCATTTCAGTCTTGTGGAAATGGGGAACCAGAGATCTACTGGAAATTGTGGGGAAGTAAAGCTGCTGAGGTGAATCACAGAATAATTGAGGTTGGAGAAGAGCTCTCAGGTCATGGAGGTGAAATCCCACCTCATCTGGACAAGCAGGAAGGAATTCAAGGGCTGGAAGGGACTGACAAGAAACCTGGAGAGGCATTTTTTGTAAAGAACGGGGTAAGGGGGAATGGCTTCAGGCTGGAACAGAGAAGTTTAGATGGGATTTTGGGAATGAGGAATTGTTCCCTGGCAGGGTGGGCAGGCCCTGGCACAGGGTGCCCAGAGCAGCTGGGGCTGCCCCTGGATCCCTGGCAGTGCCCAAAGCCAGGCTGGACACTGGGGCTGGGAGCAGCCTGGGACAGGGGAAGGTGTCCCTGCCCATGGCAGGAGTGGAATGGATGCACTTTAAGATCCCTTCCCACCCAAACCATTCTATGTTTCTGTATCTATCATTACCAAGCCTTTGGAGATAAACTAACGATCAGATTAATTAGCAAAATTACAGGAAAATATTTCTCACTGGTGTGAAAATTCCCATGGATGCCACATAGTGTGAGTCCATGACACATCAAAATACAAACATAAATAGCTTTGATGGAATTGACTTGCTTAAAAATCTGATTTAAGGGATTATAGACTCGGCCGTGCTGTAACAAATATTGGATTAGAGCTTGATATCCAAACAAAACATCCTGCTGGGATACTCTCTGTGTTCCACCTGGAAACCTTGACAAAATAACACAGAATTATTGGGAGGGATGTAAAGAATTCCCCATCCCATCCTCCCTTTTTTGAGAGTGGGCTCTGTGTCTTGTCCCATCTTTCCATTTATACTCAAAACACATCTGTGCAGGGAGTTTTACTCCCTGATCCTTTGGGTCCCTTCCAGCTCAGGATATTCCATGGTTCTGTGATGCTGGGTTGGTTATTCCAGTAGCAGGGCAGATCAAGCCACTCTGCTGCTTAAAAATATCTTCAAAGATGAGCTAGGTGGGGTTTTCCAAACCTGAGGGAAGGAGGCAGGGAGGGAACGACTTCCTTGGCTGTGTCAGAGAACTGTGTCATCCACAAAGTAAAACCATTGGGCACTGAAAATCCCTGTTCATGCATCTCATAAAATTCCTGTGTTTTTGCTGGCTTCCAGATGTGTTTGCCATTAACAACAGAACAGGAGTGATCTCTTTGAAGAAGCCTCTGGACTATGAACGTGTCCAAAGTTACGAGCTCCGAGTGCAGGCAGACTCCCTGCAGGTGGTGAGGTCCAACCTGAGGGTCCCCTCCAAAAGTAAGTGTCAAAAATACTTCCTTTGCCATCTTTTTCATACAGATGTCGCTGGTGTTTGCTGAAAAGGCTGAAACTGCTCTCCAGGGACCTTGCTGTGTTTTAGGGGGGTGATGGTGATGATGGGATCACAGCCCATGGTGCATTTTTGGATCTGTCAGGCTGACTTGGCCACAGAAGCTGTGGCTGCAGTGCCCAAGGCCAGCTTGGACACTGGGGCTGGGAGCAGCCTGGGGCAGTGGAAGGTGTCCCTGCCCATGGTGAGGGTGGCACTGGGTGGGTTTGTAGATCCTTTGCAACCCAAACCATTCTGGGATTCTGTGTTAGTTGAAGGTGCTCAAATATTTGGGAACATGCCATAAACCTTGAGGATGCCCTGAGACACTAGGGTTCCAATACCTTCATCTTTCCAGTGCTACCCACAGAACCAGCAGGAGATTTTGAGATTTTGAACCTGGATTATCCTGGATATTTCTTTTTCCTTGAGTAAGAATTGAGTGTGTGGAGTGTGTGATACATCAGGGTTAATCAGTGGTCAGGAACCTGGCTTTGTTAAGAGCAGGGTGAGGTCCTGTGCAGGTTTAGCCACTGCCAAGGATGTACCTGCCAGAGCTGCCTGTTCTTTCTGGAGCCTGGGAGAAATCCAGGTAAGGTTATTACCATAAAAATACAGCCAAGGAATACCCAGCAAGCAGATGAGGCTCCCATCCCTGCAGCACACAGCTTTCTCCAAGCCTTCCTGACAGGGCTGAAGGCACAAGGCAGTCAGCAGGTCCTTCCCTCCATTCCCTCTTCTGACTCACACTCTGCACTAGAGCAGCTCTCCCAAGGGAGCAGCCCTTCAGAAAAAGTGATGGCTGAATTGCTTTATTCAGGAATGCTTGATAATGATTGGGGTTTGACTTCAGGCCAGCTTAAAGGAGCACAAGCTGGGTGCCTTTGGCTCTCCATGACTATACAGCACATCTATTCCTTAGAATGTACACTGTGCTGCAGGGATGGCTAAGGAATTTGATTAAAAATAAATATATAAAATACTTTAGTAGTGTCTGGCCAGCTGAATCACTTATGACTTCGTGATGGAGATCCCTTGATGTCTGGATTTGATTCCAGCGTTTATACAATGAATTCTTTTCCATTTTCTTGGCATTTTGTTTATTTTTGAGGAATTTTCATCAGGTTAAACACTACCTCTGAGTTTCAGGGCAGTGAATTGATGAGCTGCAGTGGGAGGAGATGGGGCACAATTAACACATCACTGTGGGCTTTGCTGAGGTTGAACTGATGAATCATTTGGAGCTGGGTGACTTGGAGTGCACAGCCCAAGGATTATACAACACTGAATTAATACAGAGCTGTGACACCCACTGGCAGTGACCTGCTGCCACTTCTGGTCTTGGATACCCCTTAATCTGTGGAATTTGTTCTGAAATTTGTTGGTGACCTACTCTTGAACTGCAGGGATTTCTGGGCCACTCACTTCAAAACACACATTGAGTGTGTCCAGGGCAGGGAACGGAGCTGGGGAAGGGGCTGGAGCCCCAGGAGGGGCTGAGGGAGCTGGGCAGGGGCTGAGCCTGGAGCAAAGGAGGCTCAGGGGGCCCTTGTGGCTCTGCACAACTCCCTGCCAGGAGGGGACAGCCAGGGGGGGTCGGGCTGTGCTGCCAGGGAACAGGGACAGGACAAGGGCAAAGGGCCTCAGGCTGGGCCAGGGGAGGCTCAGCTTGGACAGCAGCAGCAATTTCTGCATGCAAAGGGTGCTCAGGCCTTGGCAGGGGCTGTCCAGGGAGCTTTGCAGTGCCCAGCCCTGCAGGTGTCCCAGCAAGGGCTGGAGGTGGCACTCAGGGCTCTGGGCTGGGCACAAGGTGGGCACTGGGCACAGCTGGCACTTCATGGGCTGGCAGGGATTTTCCAGCCTCAGGGACCCTGGGGTTCTGCAAATAACACAGCCCTGACAAACTGCTCAGCCACCACACAGGCCTGAATGTCACAAAGCTCAGAGGCTGGGTATCAAATTGTTTTCAGTCATGGTATTATAGGAAATAATTATGGAGAAGTAGGAGCTGGAGTTTCTGTCTGTGCAGGGGAAAAGTGAAAGTGCATTAAGTGTAACTGAGCTTGTCATTCAGTGATGGTGCCAGATGATAGTGGGGCAATAATTGAATAAATATATGAGGAGAGAAAGTAAATTGAGATGTCCTTTGGAGTATGAGAACATCAAATTGGTGACTTAAACTGGGGGTTTCATAGATGATGCTAAATCATGCAAAGTCACATTCTTGTTTTCAGCAGAGCCAAACTCATTAAAGGAGTTACTTTAACTGAAACTTCATGATATGAAATTACTGTGTTGTTTTACTTCATTTGAGTGGAAGGTGAGCTGGGTTGGATGATGATGTGTTAAAAAGCTTGGAGTTCTTGAGGATTCTGATGATGCTGAGCCCTGAAGGACCTTCAATATTAATGGAGTTTGGACAATGCTCTCAGGCACAGGGTGAGATTTTGGGACTGTCCTATGCAGGGTCAGGAGCTGGACTTGATGCTCCTTGAGGTGAGAAGGTCAGGGGTAGGAGGAACAGAAGGATTTGTGTGGAAGCAGAGGGAGCAGCAAAGAGAAAGGGACAAAGAGCATGGGAGCAGGATGGACAAGGAGGGGCAGTGAGAAGCTTTTACCTCCCAATTCAACCTGGTCCCAGTTGTAGAACCAAAGCATTGCTGGGCATGTCCAGAGCAGCTGTGGCTGCCCCTGGATCCCTGGAATTGTCCAAGACCAGGTTGGACGCTGGGGCTTGGAGCAGCCTGGGATAGTGGAAGCTGTCCCTGCCATGGCAGGGGTGGCACTGGATGGGCTTTAAGGTTCCTTCCAACCCAAACCATCCTGGGATTCTGTGATTTCACATTCCTAGAGATACAAAGATAATGACAGAACCCCATGATGGCTTTTTCTGTTTTTAAGAGGAATTAATTGACTGGGTGACAAGGTGGAGATTGGTCACAGGTCATACTTCATGGTCTTGGAGGTCCTTTCCAACCTGGATGATTCTATGACAGGACCACGTTAGACAGGGTTTTTATCTTGCTGTCAGAAGATTAGAAAACAAAATCACCTTTCCATTGCTTATTTCCACATTTTATCCAGTCAGGTAGAACTGTTTGGCACCTTTGGCACCCCCAGGGCTGGGGTACAAAGTACAAGGCACTGTCCTGGCTCTGCTGAACCCAGCTGTGAGCAGGGCTTTCCTCTGGGGGCTGGGGGTGAGGCAACAGTCCTGTCTCCTTCAGTTTTGCTTTTCTAAACCCAAAAGCCCCTTTGGGAATAAAATGGAAATGGGAGTTTTACAACTAAAATTCTGCAGCTGCTTCATAGTAATTGGGAATGATGATTCCATTCTGTTAAATATGAGCATGAATTCTGTGTCCCCGTGGTGTTGATGTAACAGTAAAGCAGCCTTATGTTTTTAGTTGCAAAAGTTGGTGCTGGCAGTGCTTTCCAAGTTGGCTGCTCTGGCAGTTCCCAAATCCAGGAGTTGTGACAGATGGACCCAATGCAAGCAGAGCCAGGAGAGCTGATCCTGCTGCCTCACAGCTCTGGGGGAGCCTGGGACAAACTTCCAATTTCTTTGGGCAGCAGAGCAGTGCATTTTAGAGAGGCTGCACAAAACCTGAGCTCCCACTCAGGTCATTATTTGTTAGAAAAAGAGGTTTTATATGGATTTAAATCAGACCTCGGGTCTGTGCTGCTCCAAACACGTCGCTGTTTGCTTCTTTTTGCACTCTCTCGAGCAGTGACAGCACATGATGATCTTCTTCAGTCTTTATGGGCTCGTTTAGATCTAAATGCCACTGAAAAATATTCAGTGCTGATTCCTGCTTGATCCTGCCAAATGCAGGAATATGAGCTGGAGCCCAGCTGCAGTTCAGCACAACTCACCTGCCAAAGCACAGAGCCTGCTCCACGCAATTGTAAGGCAGGAGTAAAGCAAAGTGCTCCTAAACCCTGGCCAATCACAATTCTCCCTCCCAGCTGGATTCAGATGAACTTTGGAAAGGTTCTTTGAAAATCTGCTCCTGCAGAATTGCTTTTGGAGACGCAGGGATTTATGTGAGAATCACCCATGCCTGAAGAGCAGCTGTATCCATGGCTGGGTTGGAATGTTGCAGAAGGCAAGTGCAGTGCTGCTGGTGAAAGCACTGAGTAAAACTCACCTGGGAACCCTCAAAAACGTCCTTGATGCTGTCCCAGTGTCCAAAAATCTTTGCTTTAGTTCAGCTTCATTTCTGCAGCCTGGCAAGAATGCATAGGCTCACATGGATCTGGCACATTTTTAGATGGGGAGACTGGAAAAGAACTTTCAACAAGGATGTTTGGGAAAAACTTGTGGGAATGAAATGGTAGCACACCCTGGTGACCCAGTATTTTTTGTTGGGTTTGTTTTCTGTGTTAATTATCCATGGTCTGCTCATTTTAGGTGTTTCAGAGGTTCCTCAGCTTTGCTTTAGAGCAGCTTTCAGGTGTTTTCACTCCCCTTATGCAAACCATAGAAGCTGAAAGATCCAAAACTCTTGGCAGTGATTGTTTAGCTGGTTCCTGTAAGCTGAGGATGACTTAGAAGCAGCTGCAGTTCTGTATTTTCTGTGCACTGCAGCTCATCTCCAAGGGGCTGGAGAAAAAGAGGAAAAAGGAACCTTGCAGGAGACTGAGGTACCACTGAAATCAATTTTCTTGCCTCTTTTTGGCCACCTTGGCAGCCTGTGCTGCTTTGTCCATGGCAAGATGCTTTTTGTTCTGCTCTTTAGGCAGCACAGTCATAGGTTACAAGATTTTTATACCTGGATTCTGGGAGGTCTCACAAGAATTGCCACCAAGGAGTAAATCCTGCTTTCAACTCCTGGAATTCATGAAGAAAGAAAGTAACTGGAGCTGGATTCCAGACTTAGAACACCAGAGATGGGAGGTTTTACATATATGGGAGTACAAATTTCCCCTCTGGAAGGTGAATGTGAATAGTGACAGCCTGTGATGATCACTGTCCTCACAAAGAGAGTCTGAGCCACACCCAGCATTTAGAAAAGCAGGTAAAAATTGGAATAGGAAGGAAAAAGGAGTCTAATGACAGAGTCTAGACCAGACTCTCTAAGAGTGCAGTTCACTGGTGGCCTTTTCCATCAGGCTGGGAGTGCAGGAGTGGTGGATTTGGGAGCACCAGAGCCCCTGTGCAGGGAATATTCCTGAGTCAAGCAGAGGGGCTGGGAAAAATCCCCATGGGAAAGGGTCTGGCATGACCTTCCCCACATGGCAGAGCTGCTGCTGAGGGATTTTAGTGAGAATTCCACTGTGAGGGGAAGGCAGCTTCTGTAGCTGGTGGAGAGGCCTTTCCTGCAGCCAGCTGTGGAACTGGATCCAGAGGTGGGATGGGGAGGAGCTCACAGATGCCTCTTCCCACTCCACCTGCTGGAATGAAGGACTCTGGCCAGAAATCAGGCAGGAAGCTGAAATGCAGGTAGATATTCAGTGGTGACAGTCCTAATGTTGGCCTGTGGATATGGAGGGTATTTAATTTGCTTTGTGCTTAATGTAATAACTTCCATTTCTCCATTCTCAAAGCATTCACCCTTTGCTAAACAAATCAGCCTTTTGGCAGCTCTCTGAGCTGCCAGCAAATTAAACAAATGGGGAGTTAAGCAAATTGCAAGTCAGACTTTGCACAAGGCTCAGCCACCTCACCCACACTGGCCTGACACGACAAAAGTGAGCAATATGCAAATGATGTTTAATTTGAATTAGAGAGAACCAGTGCAGGTGAGCCAGCACCTGATCCCACTTGCATGGATGAAATCAGGATCTTCCTCCCAGCACCAAACTGGTGGCAGCCAGTGATAGTACTGGTTATAGGCTCAGCAGGGCAAGGTCCACACATAATCCTGCTTTTAATGCCACCTTCTTCCCTGAAGGGTGGAGCTACAGAGGGAAAGTCTGCCTGGGAAACTCATTTTCCTACCATGGTTTGGTATTGCAGCCAGAGACATTAAGGATCTGATTTCAGAAGAAAGAGATTTGACAATCAGTGTAATTTCCTTTTCTTTCTTTACTTTCTTTTTTTCCCTCTTCTTTCCACACTGAAGAACCCCACAGGGTTTTTTTCACATTTCACTTCCATTTATGAAGCCATCATTTGTTTCCCATCAGCTGGACCATCAGATAGGCAGAATATGACTTTTGGCCATGTCAGAAATATTCTGAAATATCAACATTTTCCTCCCCTAAACATACAGCTCCTAAGCCTTTTCTTAAGAGCCTGCCTTGTACAAGTAACTCAGATCAGTGGCACCTGTGCAACACTGAAATTATCCTGGCACTGAAAGGAGCTGGGAAGACCAGCTCAGAAAGGAGGCAATTTATCACTTGCAAATGTGGTTTTAATGAACTGGATATCATCATTTCCAGCAATCTTTCTGGATGATACAATTCTGAAATAGGGAAGCAGATGTTGGTGGAGATTACTGCACAGTGGAATCTGTTTGGCACCTGGGTCCGTGGTTTTTGCTGGATGTTTTCCCCCTTGCAGAAGGATGGAGATGTTTATTGCTCAACGGGCTGGAGCAGGAACTCTTTAATAAAACCAAATTAACAGTAGGGTTTTGTGTTGAGTCCCTGGTGTTTTGTGTTGAGGCTCTGGTGTTTTGTGTTGAGCCTCTCAGGGGAGGCAATGCTGGTGGAGTTCCCCTGGGCCAGGCCAGGTTTGGGAGGAGAACAGGATTGGGGATGATTTCAATTAACACAGGAAATTAATTGAGTGTTGAGGCTGCTGAGCCAGGACACTGTGTGACCATTTATGAATTTACAGACACCAGGACTGAATCAGCCATTAAATATTTGCATGGCAGTAGGAATAATGAAAATAGACAAAGCAAGGTGCAGAGCTGCTGTTAATGAGCTCTTTGTGACACCTGTGGGTATTTAATGGGATCAAAAGCCTTGAAACCAAGGTGTGATAGGGATCCCTAAACTGAGCTGGGGAAGGGGCTGGAGCCCCAGGAGGGGCTGAGGGAGCTGGGAAGGGGCTGAGCCTGGAGCAAAGGAGGCTCAGGGGGCCCTTGTGGCTCTGCACAACTCCCTGCCAGGAGGGGACAGCCAGGGGGGGCCGGGCTGTGCTGCCAGGGAACAGGGACAGGACAAGGGCAAAGGGCCTCAAGCTGGGCCAGGGGAGGCTCAGCTTGGACAGCAGCAGCAATTTCTGCATGCAAAGGGTGCTCAGGCCTTGGCAGGGGCTGCCCAGGGAGCTTTGCAGTGCCCAGCCCTGCAGGTGTCCCAGCAAGGGCTGGAGGTGGCACTCAGTGCTCTGGGCTGGGCACAAGGTGGGCACTGGGCACAGCTGGCACTCCATGGGCTGGCAGGGATTTTTTCAACCTCAAATATTCTGGGATTATCAATTTTTAGCATTCTATGCTGTCTCAGGGATTTATTTTTATTTTATTATCCTTATACTCATTTTACATGATCTCCCTGAGTTGTAAATGCATGAATGCTAAGAGATGTTACAAAATATTGCAAAATATTCTATTTTCCCTTTTCTTCCCTCTTTTAGGTAATACAGCCAAGGTCTTTGTTGAGGTGAAGGATGAAAATGACCATGCACCCGTGTTTACCAAAAAAATGTACATTGGAGGGGTGTCTGAAGATGCCAGAATGTTTTCTTCTGTGCTTAAAGTGAAGGTAAGGCTGAAGTTTTTGTGATAACCTTCACTTACAGAGGGAAATTTTGTACTCACTGGTTTGATTTTTCCAGGAAATTTTGTAATTTGCATCTTCTAAAGCTGCTGAATGGTTGATATTGGCACAAGGATGATTTTGAGTTAAAACCCAGGTTTTGTTTGTAGTCAGCTTGTGTCTCATGCCAGTTTGTAGCTCTCATTTTAGATCTGTTAGTATTTAAATATTTGGTTTATGTTCAATGCCAGTTTTCTCCTGAAGTTTTTTTTTTTTTATTTTGGTGGTACCTTGTTTAGGATGTAAAGGGGAAATCCAGCAACGTTAGGTCTGCACTGGGAGGAAAGTGGACATAAAATTACCCATCCATAGAGTTGGGGGTTTTCTTGTTATCTTTAAAGAGAGAAAAATAATGGAAATATAATATACAGACTACAATTCACATCAGATATTAATAGCCAAGAGTAAAAACTCATTTTTTTTCCAATAAAACAAATAAATTATGTATTTAGAGCACCAGGAATGATAAAAGGGTCAGAGCTTAATAAAGTTGTTCCTGTCTGGGGGTTTTTTTGTTGGTTTCATGAGAGTCCTTCCCAAAATATGCCCAGAAATGGCAGAGAAGTGGGGAATTGGGAAGCTTCTATGTCATCAAAATTAGGAATCCAAAAATGGCGGCAAATCCAAGAATCATGTCAAATCCATGAACTTTAGAACTCTTGAAGAATCATGGAATCTTTAAGGTTGAAAAAGACCATCAAGTCCAACCATCCACCAGCACCACTGTGGTCACCACCAAAAATGTCCCCAGGCACCACTTCCAGACATTTTGGGACAATTCCAGGGATGGTGACTGCACCACTTACCTGGTCAATGCCTAACCACCCTTTCTGTGAATAAATTCTTCCGATTATTCAATCCACACCTCCACTGGAACAACTCAAGGCTGTTGCCTCTCCTCCTGTCCCTTGAGTCATCCCCACCTGGCTCCATCCTCCTTCCAGGGAATTGTGGAGAGAGATAAGAGGACAGAGGCACTGGAACAGATAAAAAACTCTGGAAGGCAAAGTAATTTAGGGAAAGGAACGTTTTGTTCCTCGTGTGAAAGCAAATGAATCATGAGGCACAAATGTCAAAACACGTTTGGAGTCGTCCCACGAGATGTGGACAGGCTGTGAAATCCTTCCTGGTTTTCCCAGAGGATTTCTTAGGCACAGGTATTTGTGTGTCAGTCAGGGGGATAAGAAATAGGTGGAGAAAAGGGAAATTTTGAGGTGGTGAGTGGAATCTGCTTTTACCCTTCAGAAACATTTGACTCAAAACGTGTGATCAGTCCCCAAAGAAGGAGCAAAAAAAAATGTCAATTTTGTGTCTTTAAGCTTTTTCTGTTCCAATCCTCCCTGGTTTTGGTGGCACAAAATGGAATGAGGCCTAAGCCAGGAATTGGTATTAGTGGATGGCATTAAACATAATTGTGTGTTTAGTGAAAGTAAAATTAGAAATAATTAAGAAGTACTTTTGTTGCAGAGGATCAGGCTGGGATTTATTGTTGTAGCACAGAGCATTTGCAGCAGTCAGTGTGCTTGTTACCTTTTTTCCTGGCCTTTAGAAAGCAAAAGTAATTGCTCTGTTAGTTAAACACAATCCCCATTACAGCCTGGTTTAAGAATAATTAATCGAATGAATGTCTGTTCTTGAGGAGTAGAATGAAATGAGCAGCTTTCCAAGCTGAAATTTAGGCGAACATTGATAAAGTACACGCAGAGCTTGCACTGTAGAAATTATTCAGGTTTGGATTCCAGAGGGAAATTCAGGTTCTTAGGAGGTGTTTTTCATGCATTTGCTTTCATATTCTGCGTTCATTAACAGTTGCTCAGTTTCTTTCACATCATTTGAGTGATTTTGAGAAGAAAGTGATTTTCTCAGTATCTTATTATTATTGTTGGCACTGACAACAGCCTTGATGAGCCCCAAACATGGGATATTGGAACCAGAGAATCCTGGGGTGGTTTGGGTGGGAGGGGACATTAAATCCCATCCAGTGCCACCCCTGCCATGGCAGGGACACTTTCCACTGTCCCAGGCTGCTCCAGCCTGGCCTTGGGCACTGCCAGGGATCCAGGGGCAGCCCCAGCTGCTCTGGGCGCCCTGTGCCAGGGCCTGCCCACCCTCACAGGAACAATTCCATCCCAATATCCCATGCAGCCCTGCCCTCTGGCACTGGGAAGCCATTCCCTGGGTCCTGTCCCTCCATCCCTTTCCAAAATTCCCTCTCCAGCTCTCCTGGAGCCCCTTTAGGCCCTGGAAGAGGCTCCAAAGTCCTCCCAGGGCTTCTCTTGTCCAGGCTGGCCAATCCCAACTCTCCCAGCATTTCAAGTGGCAAGTTGCAAAACTACAGCTTCCAAAAACAACCCAAAATTCCCACCATTAGTTCTTCTTTAACAGGACATGATAACTTATGGGAATAATTAAAGACTGCAGTCTTTAATTATTAATAGAGTAGTTGATGTAGATCAGTTTTGGATCAATTGATCACAAATACACCGCTGAACATTCAGATGCTTCACTTGCTTCAGTCATGCTCTACTCTGCCTTGAACAAAATTGCACAAATAATAAAAATAATCAAACACCAAAAAGAAATTAAAATTAAAAAGAAAAAAAATGGAGAGAAGAAAACTAATCCTGAGTCCATAATCTTCCACACAAACTGAACTTAGAAACAAATAGACCAATAAAATGTTGGATAAAAACTTCTCTCAGCATCCAAATAGTTGATATATACCAAGGCCAATCCTATGGAGTTTCTCCCAGCTCTCTAAGGTCATTGGGTTTGCTGCCAGCAGCATCCTCTTAAATACATTAATTTGAGTATAAAAGCCTTTTAGAGGAGGATAATGAGCTGCTTTGCTCCAGATTCATAGTAAGATTCCTTTAAGTAGATAAAAAGGATGCTCTAGCTCAGAAGAATACCACAAATCATTCTCCAAAAGTCATTTTTAATCAGAATTAATTTGGGGAGTGATAAACCACATGAATTATTCTCTATGGGTCTGATTGGATTATGAGCAGTGGCCTCTGAGAGCTGGGAGGTGGTGATGCTCCAAGAAAGAAAAAGGGATATATTTGAATAAAATGGCAATTTTTAGCAAAGGATTTGCTCCTTGCTGCTTGAATTCCCCTTCTTTGCAATTCCCATTTTTTACCCAGAATTTCCAATGTATTTGAGAGCCCATTTCCTTAATTAAAGACCGTTTTCTACTTTTCATTAGGAATATTCTAATTAAAACCAGATGTAACATGCATAGCCTCTAATTATGAATTCTGTGCCTTGATCTTTGCTTCGTGTTTCCTTGTATTAGAATTATTTTGTTTTTCACTGGTATTTTCATGGAATTCGCTCCCCCTCAGACTTCCAACCAGGCTTCCTTGAGCCCCAAACACAATATTTTCATTCTGCCTCAGGAAACAAACCCACAAAAGAATCTTTAGGGAAATTACCAGCAGGAATTGGCTTTTCCCTATAATGGAATGTTATTAGTTCTCGCTTTTTAAATATTAACAGTATTAACCTCTGCTTTTCTTCCTTTATTTATTAAATTATTGAATTATTACAGATTTAAATGAGGAAATATCAGAGGTCCTCATTCTAGTGAAGAAAGAGAATTGTCTGAATTCCTGCTCAGTTTATAAAAGTGTTTTTGTCCTGAAAATGTTTGCAGGGAAAGAATCTTGCCTAAATAATGCCAGTGAATCCAAGGCTCTGGAATTGGCTGTATTTGATGGAAATGCTTTGATTCTTACAATATTTTCCTGTGCTCTTTGCCCTTTCTGATCAGATTTTTTCATGGAACTTTATCCTTTATTTCCTTTGAATATCGAATATCCTTGGAATATCTCAACAGAAGAGAGCAAAATAAACCAAAGCCATTTTAGGCTGCAGGTTCTGGCCCTGAGGACACACAGGGAAGCAGGAATTCCTCTTTTCCTCACCTCAAAAGTATCTTAGAGATCCCATAATGAGCTAAAATAATTGATAAAAGAAACAGTTAAAATGCCTGGATACGAAGAGAATACCAAAATTGTTTTTTGGTTTTTTGGGGTTTTTTTTAAGATCTGTTATTAAATCTCCATATTTTTTTTTCCTATCTGTGCCTACAACCTGTAGATTTCTTTTGATATTTCCTTTCCCTTGGGATGACAAGGGAATCTACAGAGTGGCAAGTTCTGGAATTCTAGAGATTCCACCTTGGGCATCCAGGAGAGCTTTCAGGGCAACATTTGGCTCATCCCTCCTTTGGCTGTTGCACGACTCATGCACAAAACTGAACTGCTTTGCCAGTCACAACCTTTCCTTCCTTAAAATGTGATTTATGGATCCCAGAGCAGGGAGACAAGATGCTTGGTAGGAGTAAAGATCTCCTTGGAAAGCTCATTGCAGTGACAACAGCACAGCCTCCAGCTGCTGGAACATCTGGCCCCCAAAAAAAGCTGTGTGCCCTGCTAAGACAAATATTACCGGAATGCCAGGCATTTTTCCTTCAAAAATCATATTCCTGCTTTTTGTTGGCTTTTTGAACTTTTTACTCTAAGCTCCCTTACTTTTGTATTATTTTCCTCTGGCACAATCAGAGAATTCCCTACCCTTTGGGATTTTTTTCCCATGTAATTGAAGATTATTTCAATTACTTTGTTGTTTGAGGGCATTTTGAAGACTGCTGGTCCTGCATGTGCCTTCCTGAGTCAAGGCTCCTGGAGGGGCTGGGAGTGGGGAATGTACCTGGATCATTCCCATCCCATGGAGGAAATCCATGTGTGTGGCCTTTACTTCCTCTCAAACAGACACAAAGTTATTCTATCAAGCACTGGCTGCTATTGGCCAAAGAAAAATAACAATAAAATCCATTTTTCCAATTATTTGTTTCAAAACCCAGCTTTGGGAACCCCTCTTATTCAACACCTTTTCCCATGAGACAGCCTGCCAAAAGGAATCTGGGTTTCCTTTGGCACCTGGGAGGATTTAGCCACCACTGGAGGACAAAGTGAGCAATTCCCACTCACCTGATTTCTTCCTACCTGTGTTTCTTAAAAAATTCCTGGCACTGGGGGTATTGGGAGTGAGCTGGGCAGTGATCAGTATCAGTGGTGTAGTGAAGAAATATAAATTGATATATAAATTCATCTATAAATTGACATATAAATTCAAAGTAATATGAATATCAACATTAATATTAATAAATATATGAAAATAACCATCAATATGCCATAATAGAGATATATCGATATATTATATATTGATATATTATATATTGATGTATTATATTTGGAATATTTTATGTTAAATATAAGTTTAATATGCATATAAATATTTTTTAAAATCAAGGTTTCAAATTCCTGAGGCAGCCAGTGACAAACCAAGGTGAGGAGCAGGAGTTCCAAAGGGCTTGAGCCCAGATGAGGGTGTAAAAGAGCATGGAAGTGAAGAAATACAGGAAATAAAGGAAAATTGCAATGGCTACCCCAAATTTCCAGGCTTAGGTGTCTGTAGAACACCCAGAAACCTCCCCTAAAACAGACCAGTTGCAGCTGTGCCATCAGAACTGGAAATCTGCGACAATCTGGAAATTCCTACTGGCAAAAACAGTCTGGTTCTAAAAGCTGCTTTATGTGCCAACCACTAATTGGGAACATTGGAGCTGCCATCTGCTAGGAAGGGGGAGAAAAACCCTCAGCAGCCCAGTCCCAATCCCAATCCTGCCATTTTCCATGCCCCCTTAGCAGCCTCGGGCCTGTGGGTAAGGGTGACCCTGGGAGGGAGGTGGGGAACATTTCAAATTAACAACTGCATTGCACTCTGAGCAGCAAATCTGGGTTTAGCTCAGGCTGATAATGCTAAAAACTGGGATCAGCATTGATAATGCAGCCTCAGGAGTTAGTGATAATTTTTATGCTCGTCCCAAACATGCCACTGGTGGCTTTTGGTGACAGGGTCAATGCTGCTGTCACAGCAGCTGGGGTTTACCAGCCTGCCTGGGTGTCCTGCCATCAAAGCTGTGCTTGTGCAGTCACATGGAGCCAGAGATTAACTAATTTATGCTTTAAAGGCATCATTTGTTGGACCTTCTTGCAAAGGAGAAAAAAAGAATGAGTTGATCACTGAGACAACAGGATGGTTTGGGTTGGAAAGGAACTTTAAACCCATCCAGTGCCACTCCTGCCATGGCAGGGACACCTTCCACTGTCCCAGGCTGCTCCAAGCCCCAAAATCCAGCCTGGCCTTGGGCACTGCCAGGGATCCAGGGGCAGCCCCAGCTGCTCTGGGCACCCTCTGAGTAAAAATATCCTCATTGCTTTGGTGTTGGTCTGGGGGAGCACCCCAGGATTTGTGCCCTGTCTGTGGAAGGGGATGGCAAAGGGCTGGAATCCTGACCCAACTCCGTGTGTGGGCACACCTCCACTCAATCACAGGAGGCTGGAATTTGTCCTGGTAATTCCTGAGATCATCCATATTTATCAGCCCTCAATCACAGCAGGATTTAGGAGACATCTGTATTTCTTGTGCAGAACAAAAGGCAGATATGCTGCTGGAATATTAAGATTAAGTGCAGGTCTTTCTCTTCTCTGACAGTCATAATGCAACTCTTGAGATGTCATAGATCTCTTCCTAATGAAGTGTCAAAAATATTTACCTTCAGGACAAATTACAGGCATAGCAAACATCCTTCCTAGGATTAGAGAAGTTTGGGAGGTTCCTGGGAGCAGCTCACAAGCTCTCTCTGCTGGTCCTGCCAAACCCAGTGTCCTTAGGTTTGATCCAAAGAGCAGAAAAAGGGGGGAATGCAAACAACAAAGTTAAATATTTGAAGCTGGAATCTGATCATTTTTCCAGACTGTTTGGCACCTGTTTGCTCATCTCTGGGTGGATGTGGAAAGAGCTTGAGCTGTGATGATGCTGGGGCTGCTGATGGCTCTGGGGTGGCACTGAGCTCTCAGAACTGGTGACAATTAGCTCAGAGCCCGTCCACCAGCTCGAGGCACCTGAACTCTGCAGGCCTTGACAAGCTGTGAGCTTCAGATGTCAAAAGGCCTCTTTCACTGGAGTTGAATGCCTTAAACTCAGCTGCAAGACTTGAACATCTCATTAGTGCTGAGCTCCAGTGCCCTGAGCTTTGTGCAGGAGGCCTGACTTCATTTAATGCCTGTGCCTGCAGCATCAATACCTTAATTTGGATCCAAATTTTGTTTGTTTTTAGTCACACAGGTCTCCAGGCGTGAAATGCTGAAGGTGAAATTGATTTCTGGTGTCATTGAAAGCAGCGACGATTAAAAGCTGTAGATTTTATTGAGAGACAATTTGCCAATATTAAAAATATGACGGGCTTCTGACCCAGCTGAACCAACCTCATAAATCCATTTTAACAAAGAAATTGGCTTTTTATTGGAAGGGCGTCCTGCTGCTCTCCAGGGCACCTCTAGGGAGCCTTTGGACTTCACTGGGCACTCAGTGGGAAACTTGGCTTGCTCATGGATGTCCCCAAAGGAGCTGGATCAGACATTGCTCCTGTGGCTGCTGCTGGGTCCCTCATGTGCCATGTGGGCTTACTGGAATTTTGGTTTTCTTTCCCCCCCAGCTCCATTACCAACGTGCAAAGCTGAGTGTGGATAAACAAGAGGGTTTGGCCAGGCAGGACTTTTCTGGATTGGTCATGGCGTCATCCTGAGCTGTGTTGTATGAGCTGAATTTACCCTGGATTCCCAGAATGGTTTGGGTTGGAAGGGGATCCTAAAGCCCATCCAGTGCCACCCCTGCCATGGCAGGGACACCTTCCACTGTCCCAGGCTGCTCCAGCCTGGCCTTGGGCACTGCCAGGGATCCAGGGGCAGCCCCAGCTGCTCTGGGCACCCTGTGCCAGGGCCTGCCCACCCTGCCAGGGAACAATTCCTCATTCCCAATATCCCATCCAGCCCTGCCCTCTGGCACTGGGAAACCATTCCCTAGGTCCTGGTGCTCCAGGCATAGCTGAGGTGCTGCTTTAATTTTTGTCTTTGTTTCTCACCATCCAAACATCAACGTGGTGTTTCTCTCCAGCCACTTCCTTGAGTTCAGGTTGGATATTAGAAATGTTTCCTCATGAAGGAGTGGCAGAGCATTGGAAGGGGGCTGTCCATGGAATGGTGGAGCCACCAGCCCTTGATGTGTCCAAGGAATGAGTGGATGTGGCACTGCACAATGTGGTTTAATGGGCAAGGTGACAATCAAAGGTTGGCTGGGGTGATCTTGGGGATGTTTTCCAACGTTAAAAATTCCATGATTCCATGACATAGCGTGTTTTCACATTCATTTCTTCCTTCAGCAGTTTATTTATGTGGAAAGCCAACAATTGTCCTGACTCTCCACCTGTCAGGCTCCCATCTGCTGGCTCTGGATGTTGTAGGGTTGTATTTCCCTGTGCCAACTGGAATGCTCTGGAAAAGCCCACTGATATCTTTGCTTTTTTGACTGACAGAACAGAGAAAATTTCAGAAAGCTTTTTAACCTTTCCATCTTTCTTAAAATCACTAATAAAGGAGTTTGAGCTCACCCAGGAGGCAGCACTCTGGGTTTTAAAAGCCTTAAAAAAAACCCTATGGATCTGGAGAACAAAACCAACACATTTTATATTTATGCTTTTGGTAGTTGAGCCAGATGAAGCTTTGTGAATTTAGAAGAAAGAAAAGTATTGAGAGAGGGTGGGAATTTAACCAGTGGTGTGTCTGTGACAAGTTACAGCCAGTGTCATTCCAGGAGTTGATTTTTTGAGCTGTTCTGAATGAAACTTGCTCTTTCCAGCTAAACCAGCCTGCATGTAATCCTTTAAGTGCTGGATGGTTCTGTCTGGGAATCTGGACTGATGGGAGTTAGAGTACCATGGAGCATACACAGCTTTGAGTACCTGGATTGCTTATCTGGTGCTGGTATTCCCTGAAAAATTATCTGAAAATGAATAAAAAGCCAGAAGGGACGATTTCCACCATGTAGAACTTACTCAGTGCTGGTGAGGAAGCCATTAATGATGAATAATGGCCCCCTGTTGAAGCTTAATGACCTTGCACAGATAATTCTCTTTTAGTAGCTGTGGTGTCTCATAAACAGCTCTGCTCTCTGTCAGGCAGGGACAGGACCCCAGGGAATGGCTGGAGCTGGGTCAGGCTGGAGATCAGGGCAAGGTTCTTCCCCCAGAGGGTGCTGGCACTGCCCAGGCTGCCCAGGCAATGGGCACAGGCCCCGAGGCTGCCAGAGCTCCAGGAGAGCTTGGACACTGCTCCAGGGTGGGATTGTTGGGGTGTCTGGGCAGGGACAGGAGCTGCATCAGTGATCCCTGTGAATCCCTTCCAGCTCAGGATATTCCATGATTCTACAAACTCTTGATGCTGACACAAACCCTTATTGTTTTTCATTCCTAAGTCATGGCACAGTATGGATTTTCCATGGATTTTACGTGCACCTTTTCAAAGTTAAGGCTGGTTTTTATTCCAGCATTAGCTCAAGCGACAGGCCTCAGGAGCAGTGCCAATATTTCCATAAAAACCTGCTGATAGATCCTCAAGTATCCCAGATGCTGAGGCCATGACCAAGACTAATGAGTGCTCAGGCATTAATTAGCTCCCACCTCGCTGCTCCCTGGAAGGAGCACAGGAAAGCTCGGTCAAGGTCCTTGGAAACACTTCCCTCTGGATACAGGTTGAACAGGAGCAGAAGGAATGGGGCTGGAGAGGCCAGGAATGGGTTGCACAGGGCTGTCAGGAGCAGGGAAGGTGGAATAACAATTCCTGGGGCTGCCTGGTTGTGATGCCAGCTCTGCATCCTGATCCAGTTCAGCAGCGGTGCCAGGACAGCTCTGTGTCCTGAACTGGGGCACCCAGCAGGTCCCTGTGCACCACTGCAGGAATGCCACTCAATCCTTCCTTATTTTATAGAAAAGTTACTTGATTGCACCAAAAATACCTGTGCTTCATCAGAATATGGATATTCTATTAGGCATCCCTCTAATATGAAGGGCATTCTTATGCAAGTCTGTGCAGGGGTTGCTGAGATGATTTTTTTCTTTGATAATTCTTTTTCAATGAGAATTTGGCAGTGGAGGTTCCTCATAATTAAGCAGTTCTTAGGTATTGTTGCAGACTTGAAAGTCAACTTATATTTTTCTACTTTTCAATTTTTATTTTCTTTCTTCTGGAGCAGTTTAATGCCAACAGAAGGGGAAGAAATTGCTGGAAAAGCAAAACTGAGTGCAGCAAAGTTAAATGAAGCATTTAAAGTAGCAGCCATATCTGTGCTCTGGGATCTAATGTTTTAAATGTCAGAGTAGGCAGAAATTTGCTGGGCCAAGATGTAACTTTATTTAAAGGACAAGGTTAATGACTCCTTCCATGCATATTCACCTTGTTTTCCTGTGCTTGTTTCCTTTTCCCCATTAGGCTGATGATAAGGACACTGGGAATTACAGTGCCATGCAATACAGGCTCATCATTCCCCCCATCAAGGATGGCAAGGAAGGCTTTGTGATCGAGGCTTACACAGGGCTGATCAAAACTGCCATGCTCTTCAAAAACATGAGGAGATCCTATTTCAAGTTCCAGGTCATTGCCACCGACGATTACGGCAAAGGACTGAGCAGCAAAGCAGACGTGCTCGTAAGTATCAGCCAGGGATTCTTACTGTGGAAAAATTCCTCAGGAAATTCAAACCCTGCAGACAGTTTCATTCCAGGCAGACCTAGAGCAAAGCCATCAGGTGCTTGTGCTTAATTTTTTGAAGGCACTGGAATAAAGCTTTTCGTTTCTTAAACCAAAAGATTTTGTGACCTGTTAGGAGTGAGTTCAGAGGAGGCACCAGGATGAGCAGAGGAATGGAGCAGCTCTGCTGGGAGGAAAGGCTGGCACAGCTGGGATTGTTCGGCCTGGAGAGGAGGAGTTTTGGGGTGACCTCATTGTGGCTTTCCAGGACCTGGAGAAGCTTCCAGAAACATGGAGAGGGAATTTGGACAAGGGCCTGGAGTGGCAGGACACTGGGAATGGCTTCCCAGTGCCAGAGGGCAGGGCTGGATGGGATATTGGGAATGAGGAATTGTTCCCTGGCAGGGTGGGCAGGCCCTGGCACAGGGTGCCCAGAGCAGCTGGGGCTGCCCCTGGATCCCTGGCAGTGCCCAAGGCCAGGCTGGACACTGGGGCTGGGAGCAGCCTGGGACAGTGGAAGGTGTCCCTGCCATGGCAGGGGTGGCACTGGATGAGCTTTAAGGTCCTTCCAGCCCAAATCATTCCGTGATTCTGTGTCCCTTGGTCATGTCCAAGTTGTCTTAGTTGCTTATGTTAAGGAATAATTTTGAGCTGAGAATGAACTTTCAGTCCCTGAGAAAGCAGCATTCCAGAACTGTCACCATCTCTAGGTGTCAGGCTTGTGGTTTTGTGCTGTTCAAAGAACATTGACTTAGTCCAGGCACTGAAACCATCCAAGCTAAATTTCCTTAAAACCTATAAACTTGATGGATTGACTCAATATTAGCATAATGTGAAAGGGATGGAGTGCATTATCTACTTCATGGGAACACTGTCAAAGGATACAGATGAGAGCCAGAATCCTTGGTGTGGTGAGTTCTCCAGGAGTTCTCCAAGTAAACATAAAAGATGACACCCTCATGCCTGACCTCCCAAAATGATGGGGCATTCTCAGGTAATTTAGACACTAATAGGATATTAAAATATAGCCAGAAGGAGTCGACATTAACATTAGAAAGTGAAGGATGTCTCATTAATTTATAGAGGTTTCTTTCTGATGTCTGGCTGAGGGATGAGCAGTGCACCCAGCTGCTCTGAGCAAGGCCTGGCAACTTGGAGGAGCTGGAGATACAATTCCAGACCCCATGCTGCCTAGAACACTGGCACATGGACCTGCTGGAGAGAGCCCAGGGCAGGCACCAGGATGGGCAGAGGGATGGAGCAGCTCTGCTGGGAGGAAAGGCTGGCACAGCTGGGGCTGCTCACCTGGAGAGGAGAAGCTCTGGGGTGACCAAACTGGGGCCTTGCAGGGCCTGAAGGAGACAACAAGAAATACAGAGAGGCAATTTTCAAGGGATAGAGTGCCAGGACAAGGGAGATGGCAGGGATAGGTGGGATACTGGGAAGGAATTGTTCCCTGGCAGGGTGGGCAGGCCCTGGCACAGGGTGCCCAGAGCAGCTGGGGCAGCCCCTGCATCCCTGGCAGTGCCCAAGGCCAGGCTGGACACTGGGGCTGGGAGCAGCCTGGGACAGTGGAAGGTGTCCCTGCCATGGCAGGGGTGGCACTGAGTGGGCTTTAAGGTCCCTTCTCCCCAGGCCATTCTGGGATTGTCTGATTTTATGCACCAAGTGTGATCCATACACTGAGATTCCTTCCCTTTATTTTAACAGGATTTTCCTGCTGTGGAGTCAGGGGCTCAGGCTCTCAGATGTTATTTCTTTCAAAACAGCTCAAAAAGTGAACAGAAAAATTAATTTAATTACTCTCATGCAGAAGAACAAGATGTGAGGGAAGAAGATAGGACTGCACTGGGAGGAGGTCTGGGGAGAAGAGGCAGGTCACCACCAAAGAGATAATGCTGGGCAGAAGCTGAGCAGAGCAAGGTCCAGAGCTGGGAGCAGGATGCTTCCCCAGAGCGTGGCACAGCTCTGGGAGCAGCAGGGTCTGCCAAATCCCCTGGTCAGAGGTTGTCACACTGGTGGGGACAGCCCATGGGTAGGACACCAGGATGGCTCAGGTCAGACACCTGTGGCTTGACAGTTTGCTTCCATGTGATGGAGTTTTCCCTCTCAGCATCTGTGAGATGAAAGAGATAGAAGAATTGCATTTTAAAATGAGTTTGCTGCAAGGAAGCACCCAAAGGTGCTGAGGAAGGGTGGTGGGTATTCACTATCATGACTTGAAATCTTGGATATCATCTTTATGATGTTATAGAGAACATCTTTAATCAAATATTTTTTGGGGTTTGGGGAGGCTTCAAGGCCCCTCCTCATTCGAGTCCCAGCCTCTCCCAGGAGTCCAATGGTGTCATATCACAATCAAGAGTCTTTGTAGGCTCTGCCTTGCTCAATTTAAAACTTGGGAAGTGCCTAATGAGAGAAGCTTGGGATCAAAGGGATATCACTCGTGGGCTAGAGGTTACCAGCAATTTTCTGCTTTGCCTGCCTTTACAAATGGGGATAACAAGCAAGTTAATGTTACCACGGAAACCTCAAATGTCACTTGATTTTTGTCCAACACCCTTGGTTTCCTATAACTTGTCACCAATGTGTGTTTATCCCTGGTTTTGTACATGAACAACTGATGATAATTGTGATTTCTTCCATATCTAAAGAATCACTGCCTTTGTTTTTGGTGTTGCCTTTGTGCTGTTTTCAGTTCCTGGGTGCACAGTGGTTGCTTGAATTGGCTAATGTGATTAATTCTATTAAATTAATCATTGCTTTCCAGTTCCATTTCATGATTTTTATTTGGAGCTCATTATAATTCTGTGTTTCTTACACAGAAGCCTGTACGTGCTGATCAGGGCATCTGATGACATTTCAAGAACATTTAAATATTTAAAGTTGAATTAAGCTTCAAAGCTGGTGAATCAGTGTTTGATGTGGAAGCACATTTAGGTTTTTCTGCTGCTGTGCTTCCAGGGCTCCTCTTTGGAAAATCAGGGCTTGTTTATTTCTTTTAGAATCGACTAACCCTTGATTTTTAAATTTATCAGCTTTAACATTGGCCTAGTTTTCCAAATTTTCCTCCAGAATCCTCAACAGATTGGAGTGTTGTTGGGTTCATAGTAAAAAACAATAATTGCCAGATATTTGCTCTGAGGTTACTCCATACCTCGGTGGAAAACTGAAATTTAATTTTATTCCAACAAAGCACACAAGTATTGAGTGGATTTGAAGCATTTATTCCTCCTTTGTTTTTCTTTTTTTTTTTTTAAAGAAAAAGCTCAGTCGTAAAATGTGCAGTTTTAGGATAGAGGGAGAAGCTAAAACAATTGGAGATTAAAATAAAACCTCTCCCTGATCACTTCAATGTAAATGAACAATTTCCTTCCTGATTTTCTAACAAAGTAGCATTGATTTTGTGGAATTAATCCTGTATTTCCATTTTTCTTGGTGCACACTGCATGGCTGCAAGAGAGGATTTTCCTGGCATCCAAACCACCCAAAAGCTCACAAGTAATTTTGAATGCAGCCCGTGGGAGATCTGGGATTCTCTAAGTCAAATCTAAATTAAGAGCAGCTTTTCCTGTCCCCACCTTAAAAATCCATAACTCTGATGCAGACCTGGAATTACAATTCCAGTTAAATCTTTGATGTTTATGGGCTTTGTCTGCAAGATTTCCCAGCTCTCCTATTTGGAATTAAAAGGGGAGATGTGGATATCAGGGCATGGTGTGGAGGCAGGAGAGGAATTTTTCCATTGCTGTTGGATGGGGAGGGGGTTGTGCCTGGCAGTGCCAATTGAATTTCCCTCTTTTCTTTCCAGGTCTCTGTGGTCAATCAGTTGGACATGCAAGTGATTGTCTCCAATGTTCCTCCCACCCTCGTGGAGCAAAACAAAGACCAACTCATTGGGTAATCAGTTTATTTCATCTCCAAATATCAGACAAATCCCTGGCTTTGGGATTGGATGGATCAGGGAGTGAGGGAGGTTTTTTATCTGGTCAATACAAGTCCCCAGAAACCACACGTTTGCACTTCTGGCTTTTTTTTGTAACACAATTTTCTCTACTTGCCGTCATGGAATTAGCCAATGTGGGATAGAAAATGCTGTAGGAAATAGTCTATAACCAATCTTTGTCCTTTTTTTTGTCATGTCAATCAGTGATGAGTGGCACTTCCCACAGGTCTGGTCCATCCTGCTTGTTGTGCATAGAATTTGAAATACTTTGGGCTTGGTGGTCCAACCAGTCATTGGAAAAGTCTCTTAAGTGCCTCACGTCTTCACTGGGCTAGGAAAAATTCCTGATGGATTTGCTCCTGGAGATTTGGGACATGTACCCCTTTTCTCCCTCTGTTTTGGGCCAAGTGTGCGTTGGCTCTGAGAGATTTGAACATCAGAACCACCAACGAAGTTGTTCAGGCTGAACTCATGGGGACTGCACTTTCTGGAACCAGGAATAACTTCCTGAAGGGAGGGATTGCCTACAAACAGGAATAATTTCCTGAAATTTTCCTAAAATAATTTCCTAAAATTTGCCTACAAATAGGAATTATTTCCTAGAACCAGGAAAAACTTCCTGAAAGGAAGGATTACCTAGAAATACGAATATCTTCCTGAAGGAAGGTATTGCCTATAAATAGGAATAATTTCCTAAAAGGAGGTATTGCCTAGAAACAGTAATCATTTCCTTAAAGGAGGGCTTGCCTAGAACCAGGAATAACTTCCTAAAATGAGGTATTGCCTATAAATAGGAATAACTTACTAAAAAGAGGCTCTGCTGAGGTGGAGTCAAGCTCTTTTCTCAGGTAACAAGTGACAGAAGGAGAGGAAACAGCCTCAGGCTGCACCAGGGGAGGTTTAGATTGGATTTTAGGGAGAATTCTTTCATGGACAGGGTGGTTTCAGCATTGGAAGAGGCTGTCCAGGCAAGTGTTGAGTCCCCATGCCTGGAAGTGTTCAAAGCCAAATGGAATTGGCACCTGAGGACGTGGGTTAGTGGTGGGCAGGGTGGTGGTGGTTGATGGTTGCACTTTGTGGCCTTGGAGGTCACTTCTAACCCAAACCTTTCTGTGATTTTGTGTTTCACAGTGAACAAAGCTTTGGAATGAGTACAGTTTTAAAAAAATCAGGTTTTGAGTTCTCCAGATCATCTTGGGAAGTCTTTACCTTCACAAACACCATGGGCAGATCAGTGTAGCTGGAGAATTTCTCTTCTAAGAATAAGTTTTTAAGGACAGCCTTTGCCAGAAGAATTACATCAACTTGTTTTCAAATAGGCCCATTCATTCCTGAAAATATTTGTAGAGAACAAATATCTCCAAAATAATTTTCTAGCTGTGTACAAAGGTCTATTTCACAGAGAAATCTATTTATTTCACAGCTTTCTTCAAATTTCTCATGTTTTCCTCCTAAATTTAAAAGATCACCCTCTCCCTGTTTTTATACAGGTGTAATAATTAGTGCAGCCCATAAAAACAAAATAAGAATTTGTGATTTTTTTGTGTGTGCAACCACAGGCAAAGAGAAAACAAATTATTTGGAATCTCAGACTGAAGTAGCTTTGCCACTTCAAATAATGCAGTAATTTATAAAAATTTAATGTGTAATTAATTAACAGAGAAGAAGACTATAATCATCCCTGTCTACAGGGATGTGTCCCTGCCTGTGGCAGGGGAGTTAGAACAAGATGATCCTTAAGGTCCCTTCCCAATATAAACCATTCTGTGTTCTGTGAATTAAATTAGTCACTACACAAGTTACTCAGCTCTTTCTCCTCTCATTTTGGCAAATATTAATCCCTGAAAATAGAACACTTAGCCAACAGTTGGTGATGGGGAATGTTATGGAGGGGGGTACATGAGTCATTTGTGGAATTATAGTGATTTCTCACAATAAAATAAATAGTGGTTTACACAACTTTGGAGGGGAACTTATACCAGGTCCTGTCATTTTCACGAGGAGTTATGAGGTATTAAGAATTACATAATTCAGTTTTTCCACACTCAGCACAGCCAGAGATGGGTGGGAGTTAATGGTCCATAAAAGGAGCGAAGCAGGGAAGAGAAGATTTAAAGCATCAGTATTTGGCTTAGGAGTTTTTTAAGGAATACAATGGACTTGTCTTTGCTGACACTTCCAGTAGGATCTTTTGCAGTCATTCAGTGTTTTCCTCCAACTGCTTTAATTTCATCAAGCTTAATTATGGCTGTGCAGTGAGGCCCTTTTCTGTCTGCTGCAGGATGGGCAGAGAAAATAGGGTGAGGCTTCTTGGAAAATTCAGTGTGTGCTCCTCCCCTTCAGAAAACGTGGTGGAGACAGATGATGGAGTGTTCTTGAGATATGGAAATTTAGGGGAGCGCTTGATTGTTTTCTCAGTCAGTTTTATGCTCTGAAAAGAACATGGGGCAGTTCCCCAGGTAAAGAAAATCCATGCTGAATCCTCTAACACAATTCAGAAGGGGCCAGGCAGGCTTTTCCCTAAAAATCCAAATGCAGAATCAAGTGCTGATTCTTGGAGTTGTTGCTGAAGGAGTTTTTGTGGAATATGAACCTTCCAACTTAATGGTTTGCATATCTAAAGCTGACTGCCATCATTCTTCAAAGGAACTCTACTTAATGCACAGAAACTGTGCTGCACTTAAAAGAGATGTTATAAAATACTACAGCAGTAAATAGTGCTGTAAATTATAGATCATAATATACAGCACATGTACATTGTGCATCACATAAGATTTTATGTCTAATCATAGTATATGAGACAATAAATTTTATATCTGGGAGCTGGAACACACAGTTCAGGGAAGTCTTTTAGATGTGGATGATTTCCCTGCAGTTGTGTTTTTTCTTCTCCTCGTCCCTGAAGTGGTAAAAAATCAGCTCATCTCAGCTGCAGGGTATAAATCACTCAGTCTTGTTACTTTTCCCACAGGAGAAGTCACATTTCCATGCTCACTGTATGATTTTTGCCAGATAATTACTGAATTAAGTCTAATTACAGCAGACTGCACTGTGTGCCTGTCGGGGTGGTGGCAGTGACCTTGCCCTTGAGCCCTTTCCACAGGTGGCACTCGGTTCCCTGCCCTTTATGAAAGGTTCCTGAGTCACAGGTCCAGCTGTAGCTGCTTTGTCCTTTACCCTTTACTCTCTGACAGGAACATTTTGGGGTCACTTTGCTCCCGTCCCTCCACTCCCTTTCCCCTCCTCTTTTTCTCATCACTTCTTCCCACTGTAATGTTTCATTCCAAATTAAATTGCCAACATAGAAAAGGAATAGATTGGATAATAACAGAATTGATTGAATTCGATAAAATCTGATTAAATAAATAGATGAGGGAGACATTTATCACCAACTGGCTGTCTCCTGTTTCATGTCCAGCCGGTCTGGCTTTGCTGGGAAAGTGTGCACACTACTACTGGGTGTAGTGTTCACAGAGCCTGTTCCAGCCTCTCTCCTGAGCAATCAGGATGATTAATACCTGCAGGCCACCTTTATTAAGTTGGGTAATAGAGACCCAAGCTTCTACAAGTCCAGCTTTTCCACTTGCTGCTGGCCCTGGCAGCTGGGAAGCTGTGGTTCAGCGAGCTCCTGCTCTCCGTAACTCCCGGGGATCTTGTGCTAATGGATCTCTCCAAAGCTCTCCAATGCAGTGGATAGAGCTGTAAACTCCTGCTTTCTTTCCTCAGGAACTGCTGACAATTGCAGGAAAAGCCCTTTTGTGCTGAGATCTGGAGATTGTCCTCGGGGTCAGAGGGGAGATGTCTCTGGGTATTATTCTTTGAATGAGCGCAATGCTCCTTCTGTGACCAGGACAAATGAGGCTGAAATAAAAATGTTGGAGTGTGTGTTGGGGTTTTGGAGGGCAGGATTTTACAGGATGAGCACAAAGAGAAGGAAAGCAACTTCAGCAGTGTGTAAGAAAGCAAATTTCCTTTCTGGTGTGCAAGCCAATCTGCTTGTAGTGGTGCTGGGGTGACAGTGGGACTTGAATCTTAAAGACCTTTCCCAGCCTTTATGATTCCTGATTCTCTGCTTGTATAGAATTAGGAGAAGTGGGTATAAAGGCATTGGCTCTGGGTTGTTTTCTAAATACTATTAATAATATTATTATGAAATTTTATATATGTTATTCTGTCCTAGATGTTATTATGAAGTATTATATATATTATTCTATTCTATGCAGAGGGAATTGTCTCTGCACTGCTCCTTCCTGCTGAACATATGTATGATAGAAAAATAGCCTCTGTGAAAGGCTGTTTTATAAAAAAGTGATGTTTTTAGGCTTGGAATAAACCCTAGGCACTACAGGATGAGCAGACCCTTCCCTGAGCTCTATTTATGTTGCAATAAGGAATCTGGGAGCTGGGGCTCCAGTGTATCCCCCAAATCTCTCACCGACTGCACCAGAGGGGCTGGAATTGGCCCTTGGCTCTTTGGGGAAGTCCAGTTGAAAATCCAGTGGTTTCATTGTCAATTATTAATCCCACAAATACTCCACACAGGCAGAATTTGGCTGAAGTGGAGCAGAATTAAGGAGTTAATTAAAGCACTTGAAAAGTCTGCATTGATGCTGATGGTGGGGGCTGGATGCTCTCAGCTCTGCATGGTTGCCAAATTTGTGTTTTCAAATACCTAGAATACAAACTGATCATTATTATTGCACCAGGTTATTTTTGGGAAATAGAATTTTGGCCAAAAATTATGCAGGATACTGAATCTTCAACACTGCTCACTCCAAGTCTTTGGTAATCTGAGTTCTGAAAGAAAGAATGTCTGGGGGCTTTTGTTTCCCCATTTCTTAAAATATTTTATGTGCTCCAAAAAAACACAATAGGTTTTTAAATTCCTCAAGAACTTCTTGCTGTGATGCCAGGGTGAACCCCTAAATTTAATCCAGTGTTCTCCAGGATCTTGTCTGCTGGAAGTGGATACAGCAGCCTCAGGTGTGGATATAAACACATGGACATGGCACTGAGAGCAGGCTGGGAATGTGGTGCCTTTTCCCAGATTTTGAGGTTTCATTTGCTGTCTTCAGGAGTATTCTGAAAGCCCTTTTCCAGTACCTCCAGGGAATGTGCAAGAAGGCTGGAGATGGATTTTCACAAAAGTGGGAAGTGCCAGGACACGGGGAATGGCTTCCCACTGCCAGAGAGCAGGGATAGATGGGACATTGGGAATACTGGGATATTGGAAATGAATCCTTTCCTGGCAGGGTGGGCAGGCCCTGGCACAGGGTGCCCAGAGCAGCTGGGGCTGCCCCTGGCATCCCTGGCAGTGCCCAAGGCCAGGCTGGACTCTGGGGCTGGGAGCAGCCTGGGACAGTGGGAGGTGTCCCTGCCATGGCAGGGGTGGCTCTGGATGAGCTTTAAGGTCCCTTCCAACCCAAACCATTCTGGGACAGAATTCCCCATCCAAGGGACAGTTCAGCAGACCAACACGCCTGTATTATTTTGCCTTTCCATTTATTTTGCATCTAAAGATGAAAAAAACAATCACCTCAGGATTTTCAGGCACCTTTGGGCCTCAGGATCCCTTGATGCCAGAGCAACTCCTCTTGTCCAGTGTCACTGCTGGGAATTGGGAGAGCTGTTTGGAAATGCATTGGGAGGCATTTCCCTCACCACTGAGCACCTCCTGTGGACTTGGAGCAGTGGGAAAGGCTCTTTGCCTCTTCTGCTCCTGCTGCCACCTCTTACACACCACATGGGAGGGTGGGAATGACCCTCGTGGGATTAACAAGTGGCAGACTAATTTTAAATTGAATTCTGTTGATCAGTACAGCAGAGCTGTGGATGCTGTTGTTATGTAAAAGTAGGAATCTGAAAAAAATTGGTTTTTGTGAGTACCACTGCAAGCAAGTGGCCATTTCCAGAGGAGTTCTAAAACATTACAGTGTTTTCAGCATCATAAGTTCAGCTGAAGGACTTTTCAAACAACTCTAGAGGGAACAGCCCTATTTTTAAGTGAATTCTTTAGCTGCAGCTTTTCAGTCTTCAGTGTGATTTTATTCTCTGTTTTAACCTAAACATGCAATTTGTGTGTTTCAAACAAAACACTGCTGCCATTCTGCTGGACTTGGTGGGGTTTCCTGCAATGTCAGTACAACCAATGGCTGCAATGTACACATTCCTCAGGAAGTGATATCACAGAATCCCAGACTGGTTTGGGTTGGAAGGGACCTTAAATCCCATCCATCCCACCCCTGCCATGGCAGGGACACCTTCCACTGTCCCAGGTGGCTCCAAGCCCCAAAGTCCAGCCTGGCCTTGGGCACTGCCAGGGATCCGGGGGCAGCCCCAGCTGCTCTGGGCACCCTGTGCCAGGGCCTGCCCACCCTGCCAGGGAACAATTCCTCATTCCCAAGATCCCATCCAGCCCTGCCCTCTGGCACTGGGAGCCATTCCCTGTGTCCTGTCCCTCCATCCCTTTCCCAAACATTCTGTTTGTTCTTCAGTTTTAATGTTTTAGACAAAGATATTCTCAAAGGCAATGAATTCCAGCAGGATGCCAGGAATTACTGAGGAAAGGGAATCTTGTTACTGATTCTGGCAGAAGTGACCCCACATTATAACTTTCCACCCTGATGGAGCATTTCTGTCTTGGGTGAAATAAGAGTTCTGTACAAGGAAACAGGGACAGGACAAGGGCAAAGGGCCTCAAGCTGGGCCAGGGGAGGCTCAGCTTGGACAGCAGCAGCAATTTCTGCATGCAAAGGGTGCTCAGGCCTTGGCAGGGGCTGCCCAGGGAGCTTTGCAGTGCCCAGCCCTGCAGGTGTCCCAGCAAGGGCTGGAGGTGGCACTCAGTGCTCTGGGCTGGGCACAAGGTGGGCACTGGGCACAGGGTGGATTCTGGCATTCTGTGATCCCATGAAATTCATCTCCTCCTGCAGCAAGAGAAGATGATTAAATGCTAATGATGGAGGCAAGTCCTTTACACATTTGTTCTGCCTGACACCTTGTGCCAAACACCCTTCTGAGAATGGTTGTGGTTTTGTTTTAGCCATTTACACTCCCATCATGTTTGGTGGGGTTTTGTAGTAATCTCCATATCCCAGATTGGTCCTGGCAGGTTTTCCCTGGGGGAATTATTGTTGCTGAGGTGTCTGTGACAGGTTCTCACCTTGGCTGCCAGTGCAGAGCATGCCAGCAGCAGAGATAAGCAGAGTTTTCCATATCTGCAAACAACAGGAGAGCTTGTTCAGGGGACACCACTCCACAAGCACCGTGTCAGCCAATCTGTAGCCCTATTTTCTCTGCAGTAATTCCATATATTCACTCCTCAGGTATGACCTGGCTCTGACATACTTGAATTTTTCAAGATCTTATAAAAAAGCTTAAAAGCTTACAATGGGTTTTGAGGGCACACTGAATTTCCACACAAAGAGAAGAGATGGTCCTTGGATAAATGTGAATCAGGAGTCTTAAAAAACCAGGAAATCTTGTGTCAGAAGAAAAAACACAACAGCAAAAATGTAACCTCAGCAACTGCAGAAGGTTCTGTGTTGAACAAGTGACACCTTAAAGTCACTGATGTCCTTTTTTGTGAGAGATGTGTCTTCCTCCACACCCTGGTGCATCCTTGATGGATCAAGCAACACATTCCCCATAGGTCCCTTGCTTTTGCCTCCCAGCTCAGCTTTTGCTTTTTGATTTTCTGATCATATCAGTTACCCCAGGAAATTCTGTATTTTCTTATCTAAGAAAGATAAGAACTTTTACACTTCCAAATGCTCTGGTTTATTTCTCCCTCCTTTTTTTTTTTTGGAACAGAATTGATGATATTTGCATTTATGCCTTTGTTTATAAAACTCTCTGTGGGCTTTGAGTGAACCTCTCTTGGTCTCATGTTGGAAATCTCATCAACCATTAGCAAGTCTGGTGGTTGCTGGGTTTTTCTTTTTTTTGTTGTTGATATTGTTGTTACCTCTAAATTCTATCAGCCTTTCTTTCTCCTCCTTGTGGAATCCTGCTGCAGTTTATTTGATTTTATTTCCTGTGGTAAAAGTGTCAGCCCAATATTCCAATTTCCTCCTGCCTGTAAAACCTGGTGCCTTTTGGAGCAGCAGGTGTTGCAGCCCCCCCAAAAATTTTGTGTGATATTGGAGGCCTGGATGAAATATCCCACCAAAAATCGCTCAAGTGGTTGTTTCTCTGGGTGAAAATTTATGGAATGCACCCTGTGGAAGGCTGGGATGGAAGTGCTGGAATCATATAACTTAATAAAAGGCTGACAAGGGGATTTTGTGTGAAATATAGGTGGTGATTCCCCTGAGCCATTTAAAACTCAACTGGGGTCATAAATACAAAGAGCTGGACTTAAGGACACAATTTCTGAGGACCTCTCCAAGCACTGCTGAGCTTTTCTCAAGAGTTCAGCACTTCAGAGGTTATGTGGAGCAGCAATTCCTTTTTAAAAGTGCTCTGAAGGTCAAAATCCTTCTCCCCCTATGGGTTTTTCCTATCAGTACCTCATTTGGGCTGGGGTCAGCGGTGAGCGGCCCAAATCCATCTCTGCAGCTTTCCAGCTCCCTCTTCCCTTTAGGATTTTGGAACGCTACGTGCAAGACCAGATCCCGGGGGCGACGGTCGTGGTGGAGTCCATCGGGGCCCGGAGGTTTGGGGATGGATATTCTGAGGAGGATTACACCAAGTCCGACCTCATGGTCTACGCCATCGACCCACAGACCAACAGAGCCATCATGAGGAACGAACTCTTCAAGTGAGTCTTGGTTTTGTTGATCTCCCTCTGTTTCCATGGATTGTTTGGGAATCTGCTGGTCTGTTAGAAATTGGTTCAGCATAACAGGAGCAGAAGAATCCATTGAAACATCTCCTGCGTGAATATCCCCTTGGGAATTTGCCACTTCCTACTTCAGTCCAGTGCCTTGGGCTAAATTGTCCCAGTCCACGTGGTTCAGACATTGTCTCCATGACAGCTTGTAATGGGTTTTCTCCACCCTGTGGAGGAGCTTCCAACTGAAATTCCTGCAAGGAATTTCCTTCCTATGCACACAAAGTCCTGTGTGATCTTCAGGCTTTGGTGCTGCCGTGTTGACCTTCAGGCTTCCCATGGTTTCTGTTTGGAGTTTGAGTCCACTTTTCTCCTTTTCTTTTCTTTTCTTTTCTTTTCTTTTCTTTTCTTTTCTTTTCTTTTCTTTTCTTTTCTTTTCTTTTCTTTTCTTTTCTTTTCTTCTCTTCTCTTCTCTTCTCTTCTCTTTTTCTTTGAAGGGGAAGGAAAGGAAAGGAAAGGAAAGGAAAGGAAAGGAAAGGAAAGGAAAGGAAAGGAAAGGAAAGGAAAGGAAAGGAAAGGAAAGGAAAGGAAAGGAAAGGAAAGGAAAGGAAAGGAAAGGAAAGGAAAGGAAAGGAAAGGAAAGGAAAGGAAAGGAAAGGAAAGGGAAAGGGGTGGTTTGCACCTCATGTAAAACACAGACTGGGACATGGGCCACTGCACACCTCCACACAGGATATCAGGCTCTTCAAAATGCAAATCAGGTTCTTCTTCTGAAGAAAAAAAACACCCCTTTTTTGTTTTTTGGGGGGTTTTTTTGCGCATGTTCCACCTTGGTGTTGGTTTTACTCTTGGTGAGAACCCCACCAGGCTCTTCTTGGACTTAGCATGTCCTCAGCAGCCTGGCAGGAAAAGGTTGCAAACCAGAGCAGGGAAATGAGGTTGCTTCTCCTGAGCTCCTGGTGGAGGGTAGGTGAACAGCAGCATAGCAAAGTTCTGCAGATATTCACATTTTGTAGGCTGGGAAAGATCACTGGGATCAGTCTGAGCAAGTTTGGGAGCCAAACTCATTCTGCTTGGAACAGAAATTAATTCCCCAAATTAATTCTGCTTGGAACATATCTGTCAGCAAAGCAATTGCACCAGACAATCCAATCAACTACAACTTGGGGGTTGTTGCTGCAGGTTAGTTCCCTGTCAAAAATTAGGCCTTTTGTCTTTTTTTTTTATTTTATTTTTCCAGGATCAGTTTTATAATAACTTTGGGTGCTAAATTAAAGCATCCATTGGTGCTTTTAATTTCTAGGTCTCACCAAGGTCTAAGCTCCTGTTCACATCATCCTCTGTATTTTTATTCTTGATAAGTTCTGCTCTGGGCTATGTTTTAATTCTTTTAATCACTTGAAGTTTTCTCTGAACTCACTCCAGTCTTCCAGCATCATTTTCTGAAGTAGAAATAGAAAAAAAAATATTTTATATTTAAAAATTATATTAAATATAATTAATAGCAATAACAGCTTTCAGGGGGGTGACAACAGAGCCTCCTTCTTTTTCCTTGCATTTGTTTTTAGGTATCCCCATGGACATTGAGTCTTTTCAGGCCTCAGTGATGCTCTGGGTATTTGTGGTCACTTGTCCAGTATTGGTCATTCCCAGAATGGAGTCATTGTGATCTTTTCCCAGTTTTATCCAAGATTCTGTCAGCCTTTTCCTCCTCCCTTTGGAAAACTCTCAATAAATCCACTACTATCAGGATATGAAAATCGGCTGTTATCTGAACAGGGAGGTAGCTGGCTCTTTGAATTTCAGGAAAAATAAACTTTTCCCTTTGCAGACTCTCATCGTGGTCAGAAAAAATGTCCTTCTTCATTTTGGCACCCTCTGAAAATATTGAAGTGTCATTTTAGGGATGTTCAGGTGTCCATTGAAGTACCCAGAGCAGAATAGAGTTAAGATGGCTTAAAAATCAGATTTTCCAACAGGAAGGGAAGGGAGATTCATCTGAGAAACAACTTCATTAAAATGCTCCTTGTGCCTGCACACTCAGTGTTTTAGGGGCTTTTTTTCTTCTCTTCAAAGGCTTTTAAATATTTAAATCAGCAAAATCCCAGGGAATGCTTCCCTGACTTTAGGGTGGAGGTGAGTGGCTGTCAGCTCACTGGAGTAAAAGAGTTTTGCAGCTGGAGTTCCCAAGTTTTCACTGGAAAGTGGGAGAAACTAGGAGATTTGGGATGTACCCAAATCTACAAAGATTTTAACCTCTTAAAATTATAAAGGTCTCTCCCGGGAGTTTGATTTCAGACGGATGGCTCAGGGTTCTTCCTGCCATGGTCAGAGGACACTTTAGCTAGCAGTGGTTGTCCCCTCACTGGAAAGGCACAAGTCCCAACCACCCTTCTGCCAGCCAAGAGTCTGCTCTGGATCTGACAGAAAAGGGACCAGGGGGAGAAAAGATCATTTCATAAACTGGATATGATGGGAGAAATGTGAATAAGTCCAAAAGAAACAGAACATCCTGTTTTACTAAAAATTAAATTTAAAAAAATCCTATTTAATTAGAAATTAAATGTTTTAGCTAAACATTTAATTACCAGTAAGGAAGATAAATTCCTACAGGTGATTTTCCAAGTCTCCAACAATTCCATGATGGACCAACAGCAGAGAATTAGTGACTTCTGCCAGCTTGGATTTTTATACAGCTCACCAAGTGATTGTGTACTGGACTATACCTGTGGCTTTTCCAGAATGGGCTTTTTTTTGGGAACACCTGCTGTGTTCCTTCTTCTAAAGCAGAGTGGAGGCTCTGATTTAAGAGAATTTCTTGTGAAGCTGTCACTGTTTGAAAACAATTATTGTGAAGGTCGAATGCGAGGGGAATTGAGGATGAAGTGGAACAGCAGGTGGAGAGCTGCAGGGATGCAGGCAGGAGTCAGGGATCCAAACTCAAAGCAGCTGGAGCTGGGAGAAGGGGGTGGACACAGCAGCTCACACTTGGCACCATGAGAAGCAAACCCCACTGAACCAAAGCATGAGGCTCCTGTAATCCATAATATTAATCCTCTAATAATTCCAGGGAAATGTTTGCCTGGAAAACAAAGGCATGATTTAGAAGTCGTGGATGTAGCAGCCAGTGCCAGGGGGTAAAACCCACATGTCTCTCAAGATATGCAGAATTTTCCCTGTCCTGTACTTTGTAAAACTGATACACAATGAGAGATCTGTATTTTTCCTTCAGATTCTTATGGTTGATTACCTGAAGTTTTTATTAATCAAGGATCTCATAAACCAGAGTCATTCAGGTTGGGAAAAACCTCTGAGCTCATCAGCTCCAACATTCAACCCAGCATTTCCAAGCCCACCACTAAACCATGTCCTCACATCCACACATTTATGGAAGACCTCCAGGGCTGGGCACTGCAAAGCTCCCTGGGCAGCCCCTGCCAAGGCCTGAGCACCCTTTGCATGCAGGAATTGCTGCTGCTGTCCAAGCTGAGCCTCCCCTGGCCCAGCTTGAGGCCCTTTGCCCTTGTCCTGTCCCTGTTCCCTGGCAGCACAGCCCGGCCCCCCCTGGCTGTCCCCTCCTGGCAGGGAGTTGTGCAGAGCCACAAGGGCCCCCTGAGCCTCCTTTGCTCCAGGCTCAGCCCCTTCCCAGCTCCCTCAGCCATTCCTCCTCTGATTTTTGCTCCAAATCTGTTTGATTACACCCCAAAAATGGGTCTGAATAGCACCTGTGCTTCTAGACCTACCTGCTCTAAGGAGCACTATGTCCTCCCTCTTCCACAAACCCTAAAAGACTCTGAAGCCACTCAGATAATTTCCCAGACTGAAACGTTCAGCCTCCTTTCCTATCTTATAAAGGGAAGAGGCTTTGATTTATTGGAGCATAAAAACCAGTTGAATGCAGCAAATTTCTCCTGCATAAATTAAGTGGAAAATGTCCCCTGTTAAAAAGAAAACTGTGTGAAGCTCCTGCAGAACGTGTCAGGTTCCATCACAGAGTAAACGCTCACGGCTGAGTTACGGACCTGTTAAAAAGGCTCTGTCGGGAAAATGCCAGCAGAATTTCAAGGGAGAGATGCTTAAAATCATCCAGGGATTTAATGTGTCCTGCTGGGAAGGCTTTTGCCAGATCCAAGATCGTGGGACATGCACCAGTGACATCTAGTGAGCAGCAAGAGAATGTTTCTATCCACTTGATGCCATCGTTTAGGTTGGAAAAGGGATTTTTTTCTCAAGTACCAAGGAAATGGTTTGTGGAAGACGTCAGGAATGGGAATTATTCTTCCAGACACCTTTGTGAGAGTGGGGGTGAGCAGCCCCTTTTCCCTCAGTACCATGAAACCAGCCCAAATTCATCATTCAGGACGAGCTGTTCTGCCTGTAATAAGATCCAGTTCTTCCATTACACGCCCAGAGCGGAGTGGATTCTCCCCAAAATTCCAAAATAAAAAAATAGGGACAAGAAATAATACGAGGATTTATCAGGGAATTAATCTGAGGAGAAGTCAATTTTGAGAAATTACTGCCCTTAAAGAAAAGGTCTATGAGGAGTGGAATTTCTGTCTGTGATCAGAGTAAAGAAATCAAAGCTATCTCAGGCTTTCTTTGGACATTCAGAGTTTATACACAAAAATACTTATGGAAGTTTTTGTTGTTTTTTATTTGACGTTTTCTGGAGGTCTTTCCTCCCTCATCTTTCTCCAGAAGAACCACTGTAAGGATCTGGAATTCTGCTATAGCTCCCACCTTTTAGGATCCTCCATCCTAACACATCTCCTGCTTTGGTCTTTGGAGCTGGGCAGCTTGTGAGACACTCAATCCTCACTTCTGGAGTCATCCAAGGATTTTTATTTTCCTTCAGAAGTTGAAGCCTTGGACAATGTATTTTTTGTCCAGCCAGCCAAAGAATTTCCCTAAGGAACTCAGCAAATCCTCTAAAAATTGCCTGATTTTAGGGTAACAGCACCCATGGAATCATTAAGGGTGGAAAAGACATCTGAGGTCACCAAATCAAACATTCCCCAGTACTGCCAACGCCACCACTGCCCGTGTCCCCACGTGCCAGATCCTCAGGTTCTTTGAACACTTCCATGGGTGGTGACTCCACCACTGCCTTGGTCATCTTTTGGGCAGAGTGGTCCTTAGGGATGTGTCCAGTGCGGTGTTTGTGAGGGTCCCCAGGACGAGGTGAGTGATGAGAATCTGACTCCATGTTCTCAGAAGGCTGATTTACTGTTTTATGATATTATATTATATTGTATTAAAAAGGGCTATACTAAACTATACTAAAGAAAGAGAAAGGATACAGACAGAAGGTTTTACAAGAATGATAATGAAAAACTTGTGACTGACTCCTCAGACCCAACACAGCTGATAGTGATTGGTCATTAAATAAAATCAATTCACATGAAACCAATCAAACATTGACCAGTTGGTGAACAATATCCAGACCACATTCCAAAGCAGCAAAACAGGGACAAGGAGAAGCAATCAGATAATTACTGTTTTCATTCTTTTCTGAGCCTTCTCAGCTTCCCAGGAGAAGAAATCCTGGCAAATGGGTTTTTCAAAAAATATGACACTGACAGTCCAGGAAGGGTTGGTTGCTCCTCAGGATCAAAGCAGAGAAGGAAAAGCACAAAGCGAGGCCTTTGTGATGCCAGCAAGAACTTTGTGCCCGTGGAAATCAGGATGAGCTCAGCTCACCCCTCCTTTTCAGTGTTCAAACTGTGTCCTGGTGTTAAGTACATTGGAATTGTCCCTGGCACTGGGATTTACAGGGAATTGCCACTATTCCAAAGCCCACAAAGACAACGCATGTGCTTTATTGGGCTATTAACCTGCCCTAATTAAAACTCTCTTCATGAATTTGACCCTAATGTCGGGGTGTTTTTGTGCCCTTGAAAAGGTTCCTGGATGGCAAACTGCTGGATATCAACAAGGAGTTCCAGCCCTACCTGGGCCAGGGCGGGCGAATCCTGGAGATCCGCACGCCGGATGTGGTGGCCAACGTGAAGAAGCAGGCGCAGGCCGTGGGCTACACGGAGGGGGCACTGCTGGCCCTGGCTGTCATCATCATCCTGTGCTGCATGCCAGCCATCCTCATCGTCATGGTCAGCTACCGGCAGTGAGTACCCTCCTCCTCCTCCTCTCCCAGTTGAGTGTTTTTGGGGTCCCCCATGGCAGGAAGGAAATGATGACTCTGACTCCATGTTCTTAGAAGGCTAATTTATTATTTTATGGTACTATATTATATTAAAGAATGCTATACTAAACTGTAAGAACCGAAATGAGGGATGTGGGACTCCCGGCAGCTCTCCAAAATGCAGTTTATTCCATCCAAGAGGTTACAGCAGTCCAGGGTGGTGGGTGACAGAGCCTGTGCCTACAGCTGTGAGCCCCAGCTTCAGGCAGGCCTGGACACCCTTAGTTTAGGTTACAATGCATTATAGACTTTTCTTTTGGTTACAATGCATTATAAACTTTTCTTTTGGTTACAATGCATTATAAACTTTTCTTTTGGTTACAATGCATTATAGACTGTTCTTTTGGTTACAATGCATTATAGACTTTTCTTTGCTGAGCATCTTAATACAGTAGAACAAATCTATACCTTAACTTTTACCGATAGCCTATCATAACTACTGTAATTACCATATTCATGTTGCTATTCTCCAATCACTAAAAGTTAGTGCATTACAGTTTAAGCTAGAAGTTGTTATTCAGTTTTCTTGCAGTGGAAAATTCTGAGACCTTTTTTCTACTTGCCACATCAGCAGGCTTGTTTGCCTGTGCTACCTTCTTGCTTGGAAAAAACACCTTCTTGTTTGGGGTGGGTTTATCCTTTGCTCTAAGCCATAAAAACCCCTTCTAACTAACACAGCCTTTGCCTCCTTGGTTATCCAGTGAGACTGGCTCAGCAATTCTTTTCTTCTATATCAAAACTTGCTTTCATCTCTATTCCTTCATCAGACTCTACATTCAAAAATCTTTCTGCGAAGCACACTTATCTGTGAGACTTTTTTGTCAAATTTCATCCTTCCTAACACTAAACTATACTAAAGAATAGAGAAAGGATACTTACAAAAGGCTTAACAAGATACTAATGAAAAACTCCTGACTCCTTCCAGAGTCCCAACACAGCCTGACCGTGATTGGTCATTGAGTCAAAACAATTCACGCGTTGGATAAACAATCTCCAAACCACATTCCAAAGCAGCAAAACACAGGAGAAGCAAATGAAATGATATTGTTTTTCTTTTTCTCTGAGGCTTCTCTGCTTCCCAGGAGAAGAATCCTGGGCAAAGAGGATTTTTCCTCTTTGAAGATATGACAGTGACATCCCAGGGCTTGATATGTCCTAGTAGAGGTGCTGCAGTTCGTAGCGGAGCTGCTTCAACAATTATTCATCTTTTCAAGATTACTTTCTATTTATTATTGCGTATTTCTGTAATATTTTGTATGTATTATCTAGATTTCTAGTATACAAAGTAATTTCTGGGTTTAATCCCCTTCTCACCACAAGGGCTGCTCAATGCTTGGTGTGATGAACGCGGGAAGTGCATCCTGGGTTTCCTAACACAGTGCAGGATTTTTGTACCAAAACCCCCGGCTCAAAACCCAGGTGCTGGACACAGAAGTGAAGAATCAGAGCTGAATTCCATTCCAAAACTAAAAAATATTTAGGAAAAAGGTGTTTTTTCAAGAAATTAATCAAATCAAATTAGAGGATTCCAGTGTTTTTGCTTAAATCCTAAAATATTTTTTCCCAGCTTCTTAATTGCAAATGTTTCCCGGAGAGTTGGTTTTCTACCATTGTAGGGCAACATTGGAGATACTTTTTGATATTTCCTCTTGCCCGTTATACACTGAAGAGATTCCAGTAATTGGCTGACAAATTAATTCAAATCAACATCTGCAACAAGTTCCTTTCAACTAAAATTTTCAGGTCTACTCATATTTAAGATCACTGCATTTGGACTTAAAGGCTCCATATCTATTATTTTTTTTTTTATATATTTTCATAGATTTATTCTCTACTTAAAAATCATATTCTCAAATTTACATATACATTATATTCTGGTTCATAGATTTATAAATCCATTTATTCAAAGATTTATTCTTTAATTAATGATCATATTCACACCCCTTTTCTCCATTTTGGATGAAGAGAAAAAGCCTTTTAAAGAAGTTTGGAAGAGCTTGACCAACTTCTGCACCATTGGGATGGCAGATCATTCCCAAACTGCTCTTCCTCTCCCAGAACTCTGTGGAAGAATTGCTTCCATAAGTCAGTTCATCTTGCACTTCATTGGTGGCTATTATCTGAATTGCAGATTCCTTAAATAAATGAAGCAGCCTTATTTTTCCTTGGCATATTTTTCCTGTTAGATTATCTAAACATCATCAATCTCTTTTAGGAGCTCTCAGGAATCTGCTTAAATTAATTTCATCCAAAAATCCCATTTTTCCAATCTAGACATCTGACTTGGAGTTGGATTTATAGCAGCCTATTGCAAATAAATTGTATTTTTATGCAGATAAAATACAAATAAAATTTTATTTTTATTGTATTTTTATATTTCATTATCCAAAGATAATGAAAGGAATTTTAGAGTTAAATTAAAATCCTGAGACTCGTGGTTTGTTTTTGCATTCCAGCCTTTTTCACTCCTTTTCCAAAGGCATCTCGTGATTTTTGAAAAATATTTCTTTAGTAATAAATCTAAAAATGACTCCTTTGAAATCCAGTATCCAGCACAAACCTGTAAGGTACTTATAAATTATTTATCATTTAATAATCACAAAAGAATGGCATCTTCTAAATAAGAACCAAAAATGATGCTCCTTCATTATTAAAAGTATTTTTATACAGTTTTGAAATATGCTAAGATGAGAAAATATAAATAAAATAATAATTACATTATTTATATTGTTATATAAAAATAATTCAATATAAAGAAACAAGTCTAAAAATGTGCCTGCTTAAGAAAAAACTGGAGAAATATTCATGTTTTCATGTCTTGTTTTCATTCCCTGCTGTGATTCGTATTTCTGCTGACTACAGAATTGTTTCCAGGGTATCAAAAATAGCAGCCAAATGCTGTTCAGCTCTGGAAGTTCTGATTCTTTAAACAAGTCATTAATTCTGGAATTTGATGTGTGGAATAATTAAGTAGCCTGTAGTTTATTACTCCTGTTAGAGTCACTGTTATGGGCAGTTGTTGGAAGCAGAATTTATTTAACCGTCCTTTTTATCTCTTTTTTTTGCAACCAAACAGATTCAAAGAGTAAGTATTTATTTCCAGCTTTGCTTCTTCCAACTTGCACAGGAATACTGACAAATTTTGTTCTCAACATTTATTAAATATAAGGGGTTTTTAAATCCCTATAGTCAACTTGCTCCTGAACTCCTGGTGTGATGAGTTTAAAAGTGATTTATTTTTATGGCTACTCGGTGTCATTGGGGTATATCAGGCACATCACCCTGGTGGTGCTCCCCACACGAGGAGCTTTGTTTTCTAGACAGGGAACAGAATTTTTTTCCACTGTGATTTCACTCCATTTAAAAAAAATCAATTTAATTTTTTTTTTAAAAGGGTTTTTTTTTTGGGACAAACCATTCATAGAACAGAAATTTCCCAGCCAACTCCATTAAGAAAAAACGAGTTGGAAGTGGACAAGGAGAAGTGGAATCAAACTGAAAGAAATAGATTTAGATGGGATATTGGGAATGAGGAATTGTTCCCTGGCAGGGTGGGCAGGCCCTGGCACAGGGTGCCCAGAGCAGCTGGGGCTGCCCCTGGATCCCTGGCAGTGCCCAAGGCCAGGCTGGACACTGGGGCTTGGAGCAGCCTGGGACAGTGGAAGGTGTCCCTGCCATGGCAGGGGTGACATTGGATGGGATTTAAGGTCCTTCCCACCCCAAACCATGCTGGGATCTGGGAAGCTCTGGGATTCCACCGAAACAGAACTGGGAGCTGATAAATCCAGGAGAAGATAATCATGTTGTTACTTTGATGAAGACAAAATCCAGGGGATGTTTATTAACCACAGGCCAAGAACATAGAAAACCTCCCAGTTTGGCTTTCTTTGGGGCGTGTTTTGGGGTGTTTCTGATGAGTGTTTCTCCTTCCCCCTGTGGCTCTCCAAAGGCGACAGGCTGAGTGTGCCAAGACTGCGAGGATCCAGATGGCTTTGCCAGCAGGAAAACCGTCCGGAGCCGCGGCCAACAACCTCTATGAGGAGCTTGGAGACAGCACCATGTGAGTATTCCTTGAGATCCATCCAGATCCAGAAAATCACTGCCCTGGCCCACCTGGGATAGTGGGAGGTGTCCCTGCTCATGGAATGGGATGGGTTTGAAGGTTCCTTCCAATCCAAGCTATTCTGGGATTCTACAAAACCACTTCATGCAGTCTCTGTGCAAAAGGTTTCCTTCATTCCCCAGCTGCTTGGGGTTCTCCAACAGCCAGAAAAGGCATAGGCTGGCTCTGGAAGGAGGAAAAAACCCAATTTAATCTTCTTGTAATGCATGGGAGAACCTTTAACAGACTTTAAGTGGGCAAAATGGTCTCACCAGATGGTTTTCCTAAGAGAAGATCCTGCAGCAGGTCACTGCTGCCAGGATTGGATTCCTTGGCACATCCAGGCCAGCACTCCACGTTTTCCAAAGCTGTTGACTAAACACATCCAATAAAATTCATTCTTATCCATTGCACTCATCTGAAATAATTCCCTGAAAATTGCTGCCCCAAAGTCTTAATTTCCTGTAGTAAGATGTGTTCAGTTTGTTGGGGGTTTTTGTTCTAAATTTAAACCTGTTTAAATATTGAAATTAAGGGAACTATCAAAGCAGAGAAACCCCTGGTAGCTCAATAAACTCAACTTTTACCTCTTACATGCTCATAAAATAATAATCTTGCAAGGCTGACACTCTTTTCATGCCTCTGTAAACCTGAAGTTGATGGACTCCAATAACAATTTAACTCTCAGTGGGAAAATATTCCAGCCAATTATTATTTGTGTGATATTGGGGGGGTTGTTTGATAAGCTTTGCCACACTTCTTCATCTCTGTTTATACTTGAAAACCAAGGAGTGCTGAAGAGCCCAGCTTGAGTAATATTTGAGCAGGTAGGGAGTGAGGGGATGGTGGAAATGAAGATTGCTCCGTTTTCAATCATGATTTGTTTTGCCCAGAAAGTTGAAATTTTCCAGCTGATGTGGTGGAGTTTATAAAATGTTACAGGGCCATGACAGAGCTTTAACTCTCGGACAATTGGGTGCAGTCTCTTCATGTGGAATAATTCCAGGGCTTGAGCTTTTCTGGGTAAATAGGAGGCTAAAAAATGCTGGGAGTAGGAATAGTTTCTCCTAAGGGCTGAATTTTTGCTTTTTGCCTTTGTCAAGTTATGCTTGGGCAGGAAGGGAGGAAAAACGTGTGAAATAAAGTTTTTTTGGAATGGGAGCACATCAGTTTGTGAGTCACATCTGTACCCTTATGCAGGGAGGTGCCATCTGGATAAAATTAATCTTTTTTTACACTAAACCAAATTTCTGCTGAAATTAATTATGTGATGCTAAACCCAGAAAAATTCTCATTGGGCTTTGTTTTATCTGCAAAGGTTTTTTGGGGTTTAGCACTGCCCCAAAGAGGTGCCAGTTCCTAGATCTGCAGTATTGACTTTGAGGCTTAGCTTTATGTTAATTTGGACAAAAAATAGTCTTCATTGCACCAAAAAGGTGCTGTAGTTGGAATATTTTCTCTCAGATATCTTTGCATACAACCAAGGCTTATCTGTCATGCTGAGGAACTGATTAAACACAAAAATCCTTCAAAGATAAATCAAAATCCATAGGATTTGCAAGAAAATAACAGGCTTCAATAAATATAATTACAAATTAACTTTTTCTTCCCCATTAAATATTTTACTTCAGGGCACAGATATACCTTAGGAAATTCTTATTTGGGAAAAATCTTTTATTGCCATTTTTTCATGAGTTTTAGTACATTGTTCCCTGTTTTAGTTGTCCTAAGTCTGTCATCTTTCATTTGCAGTGTCTTGTTTGCTTTCTTTGGTGTTTATAGCAAATGAAATGGAACAAAGCTCTTTAGTTTTAAATCTGCCTTGTCTCACCATTTTCATTTTTCCCTGTCTCTGGATCCTTAGGCATCAGTAAGTAAGCTTATTTCATATTCTTAATATTTGTAGCTGGTAGAAATTAGTTAATTTTCCTTCCAGCAATTCCCATCCAAACTTGCAAGGTGAAGTTCATATTTTATTTGTCCATTGAGCAGAAAAGACATTTACTGGGAAGTTGCAATACTTCTGTGCTTCTTTATCCCTCTTGTTGGAAGCAGAGAGAGGAGGGGTGATTGCTGAACTTGAAGGGCATTATTTCTAAAGCCAGAGGGTCAAAAAAGCCAAACCAACACTGAGTGCGTGAACAGAGAGGTTTGCTGGGAGTTCATGGGTTTATGGTTGGGTTTAAACCTTCCTTGGCTGTTAATTCCAATCCCATGCAAGGCCTGTAGTGTCTTTGAGCTGACAGAACCTGAACTCTCTGGTCCTCAGTGATGGAAACAGCTCCACACAAACAGAAAAACATGGTGGGGTCACCTCAGCTCCCAGAGACCTCATGTGGAGTGAGGAGGAGGCTGAGGAACTTTTGAAATAATCTGCTCCAGTGGCAGAAAGGTGGTGGCACCTTGCATGAGCCTTCTGCTGGAGGGGCTCCTTCAAGTTCAGTCGCTGCTTCTCTCACCTCTCCGTAGATGCAATGCTTGGCTGACCTCAAAGTTGGCTGCTTCAGAATTCAGAGTTCCTATATAGAGGGACCTGGAGCTGCTGCAGAGAGCCCAGGGCAGGCACCAGGATGGGCAGAGGGATGGAGCAGCTCTGCTGGGAGGAAAGGCTGGCACAGCTGGGGCTGCTCACCTGGAGAGGAGAAGCTCTGGGATCACCAAACTGGGGCCTTGCAGGGCCTGAAGGGGCTGACAGAAAAGATGGAAAGAGACTTGGGACAAAGGATTGAGGGACAGGACCCAGGGAATGGCTTCCCAGTGCCAGAGGGCAGGGCTGGATGGGATATTGGGAATGAGGAATTGTTCCCTGGCAGGGTGGGCAGGCCCTGGCACAGGGTGCCTGGAGCAGCCTGGGACAGTGGAAGGTGTCCCTGCCCATGGCAAGGAGTTGGAGTTAGGTCATCTTTAAGGTCTTTTCCAATCCAAACCCTTCTGGGATTCTCTAATTAGTGTCAAGTAAATTATTTTTATTCATTCAGCCCAGAGGAAGCCTTAGGCACACTCAGCTCTGGCAAGCTGCAGTGCTTGGGGAAAGTTTATTCACTTTGTGGTGCTTTGCTGGGGGTGTTTTTCAAAACAAAAATGAGAGAATGATCCCTGGGAGAATGATCCCTGGGTTCAGTGTGGGAATTCCAGTCCTCCTGGCTCCCTGGAACATTGGGAAGCTGAGCATTCCCTGCCTGGGTGGTCCCCTGATCAAAACAGGAAACAAAAGTTAAGAAACAAAAGTGTTTTGTTATTAAATACAACCCTCAGGGGACTTTTACATGTTAAATAACGTAGAGGAAAAAGAAGATCTCTTAGTTAACTCCTTCTAGGTATTTAAATTTCCCTTCCAATTTTGCTAGGGACTATTTAACCACCAGAGATTAATTTTTTTATTAATTTGGATTTGGTCATGTTTTCTGAGATATGAAACGACAGCACCAAAACCCACAGAACAATGTGACCAAGAGATCCAAAAACTTTATCTTCCAACATTCACAGAGTCATAGAAAACTCCATTTTTTTTCTCCTAATCTTTTACCAAAATTTAAATTTTGGTAGAGACAAGGCTTAGAATTTTTAACTCAGAACTTGTGTGAAAATACTGGGCATCTCTAAAACCAATCTTAAACTGTATTTTAATTTGTGCAGGTAGATAAGATTGCTATCCATGTTGTACTTTAGCTCTGCCTGACACAGGTCCAAATCTTAAATTTCTCACAGTTTGAGAGAAAAATAAATCTCATTTCAGCCTGTGGTGAGCATTATTTAAAATAGGGCTCAAAGGGCACTTTTCTACCGGGCAATCTGGGGCTATTCCTTTTAAAATACTGTTTATATTCAAATCTGCTCAGAAGACTGTGATATTAAAAATATTTGAGGGAGGAAGTTAATGAGGGACTGGGAGGTGATAGATGCAGTCCAGAAAGTGGTGAGACCTCCCACTTTTGGTGTAGAAATTCGATGTCACCCAACCACAGGGGCTTTCCATTGGGTTCAACCTGATGAAGAGATGAAATTCATACACACAAGTGATGAAATTCATTCACATATTGATACTTCTGTCATGTTTAGTGTTTCTAGGTGATAGGCCACAGTATTAACTGATAATTTTGAAATCTAAGAGGTTTTTTTTAACAAGAAGTGAATTTATTTTTGAACTCACCAAGTAGCTACGCAGCTTCAAATTAAAGCAAGCAGCAGCTTGTTTTAATTTTTTTTCCTTCCCCCTTAAAGAAGATGCAAAAGTAAATGTCTTGCCAGTAGTAGATGTGCTCCTGCTGTTGGGTTGTAGTTTGCTAGAAGTGATTTAATGGCTCTGATTGATTCATGTCATAAGTTCTTTTTTTCTCTCTCTCATAAGTACCTATGTCCATGCATGTTTCCTCACACGTGATTATCTTCTTTTCTTTCAAGTCTTTTTCTTCTCTACCATTTCCAACAAAGCAGGGGAAAAAAGTCAGTCTTAGAAGAAGGAGACCGACAGAGAGTTATAAGCAGCTTTGCTTCCCGTGCTATAGAGGCTCACAAGCAATCCAATATCAATGGATCCCTGAACAATAACCTCCCCAAATCCTCGAGTAACATCACTTTTTTGTCCGATGAGAACCCGCTAACGACCCGAAACCCGTTGTACGTGGAAGGTCTCCCTCAAAGCCCCGCTGCCTCTGGGTTCCTACGGAAAAGGAATGATACTTTAGATACTCTTTCTCCTTCAAGACTAGCCTGGAGAGAGGCCTCTTTTGGGGGCAGCCACCGGGCGTGGACAGTGCCCACTCACCTGACCAGGAGACACATGTCAGGGTCCCTGGCTAGGCCGGTGATCATGGACCCCATCCAGTGGCAGCAGCAGCAGAGACTCACGGGCAAGGAGGAAGGAGCTGAAAACCCCGATAGCAGTGACGATGTCAGCAGTCCACTCTTCCAAAAGATCAGTGGCCCCAAGCTGACTGTGAAGGAGAAGGCGAGGCAGTTTGAGGCGCTGCAGGAGATGAAGCAAGTGAGGTCTCCCGAGGTGAAATCCGCGCGGTCGCCCACGCACGGCGCCAGCGTCCAGGAGGGAGAGAGTGCGCCAGAGCAGTCTCCCAAAAGCGTGGTGGCTTCTCCCCACCTTCGCTCCTCCCCTCTGTCCTCTCCAACACCCTGTGCTGAAGGAGTTGAAGCAGAGGCCGCCGTGGTCCCCGCTGTAATCGTCACTCACCACGACGACCCTCAGGAACCTTCTCCTCCACCGACTCGCAAACCAACTCCTCCGTCTTCTAGGATAAAGAAACCACTTTGCCAAAGTTTTCTAGCTCCTCAGACCAAAGAAAATGTAGAAAGCATTCCAGATCCACCTAAAATGCCCCCACCCCCTCCTCCACAGCTGCCACCTCCACTGCCACCACCACCTCCATCCCCTCCTATGTTGCCACCTCATCCTCCACCTCCACCCGCAGTTTCTCTTCCTTCTTCTTCTTCTTCCTCTTCTTCCTCTCCATCTCCTCTTAGCACGCAGCTCCTGTCCCCTGCCAAGCATTCCAAATCCCCTGCCAAACAGCCAGCTGTCCCCGCCCCGGCCGCAGTGCCAGAGCCTCCTCCCCGCCGGGAGCTCAAAGGAATTCTTAAAAACATTCAGAATTTGGCCGCCATCGAGAAGTCGGTGGCCAACATGTACAGCCAAATAGACAAGAACCACCTGCTGCCCAAGCACGTCCCTAAGCTCAAGCCAGCCGCGACCCCGGAGCTCCCGACTCCAGAAGCCGCAGCCGAGCACAACCAGCAGAATGGGAACTTGAGCTGTGTAGTGGAGGAGCTGGAGAAACGCTTCCCCTCCCAGTCGACAGCTCTGTAAAGCTCACAGGTGGATGTTCCCTGCTTTTTTTTTTTGAGTGGGAAGACTCTAATGCAGCACATAGTATCTGCCTCAGACTCTCCAGAAATCCTGACTTTCCCCCTTTTCTCTGCTGTACACGACTTTACCCACTCCCGATCCCAAATGGAGAGACGCTGTCCTTCCCGTTCGCTCGGAAATTTGTGATGTAAAATACAATTCTCCAAGTTGTTTTCTCAGAACTGCATCTTGCTGGTTCTTTGTCTCCTGGAAATTCTTGGGGGAAACTGTCCATTTTTACCCAAGGATGTGGCATAGACGGCAGCAGGCTCCATACTTCTTTAAGCAGCCTTCACTGTAGGTAACGTCAGTCAGATTTTCCTGCAGCTGTGATTGGAATCTCTTGCTTTGCCCATAAAAAGGAAGGAATTTTTCCCCACCTGGAAGGAATCTTCTGCCACACATTGGGCGTCAAAGCAAGGAAGGCCTGGGAGTAGCAGGCTCAGCTTTGGTGAGCCGGGTTATTGGATGGGCCTTGAGCAGCCTGGGATGGTGGCCCTGCCCATGGGATGAGCTTTAAGGTGCCTTCCAACCCAGGCATTCCATAAATCCATACTGCATCTCCCTGCTCCTTGGGCTCTGCTCTGCTGACATTTTCTGGCAGCTCAGTTCCAGTCTGCAGTCAGAAGATGGGTTTGCTCTTGGTTTCTCAGCAAATTCAGCGGTGTCCCCACTCCTGTTCTCCATCTTTTGCCTTCCATTGCATTTTTTTTATATTGTAACTGCATGTGAAAAATTTATATTTTCTAAATTTCTTTCATGTACAAAGCATTTGTTGTTTGTTTTTTATGATTTTGCATGTGCATGTTGTTGCTGTCTCTCTTTAATTTCCATGCTGGTCTGTCATGAGCTGAAACATCTCACTTAAATTGTAATAAAGTCACTCTGATTAGTGTCACCAGGTGAAGGGTTTCCACGTACTTGTAAAAATCCACATAATGCGGATTTACTTACCAGCTTTTTTGCTCGCCGTGGTCTAAATCAGATGTTTACATTTACAAAAGTATGTCAGTTATAAATTTATATATAAGGTAAATTAGCTTGTCCCTTGAAAAATGGTAAGTAACAGCAGTTTGGGCATTTAAATGTTTGGTTCAGCTTGCAAGTTTCCTTTCAGTCCTTTGCCAAAATCTAAAAAGTTTAATATGACAACTTTGAAAAACCATCTTGGGAAAGGCAGATATTACCTAATGAAGCAAAACTAAAACTCCAGTTCAGTATCAACGTTGTCATTCTGAGCAAAAAGGTAATTAATTCTTTATTAGACTGTTTATCAGACTCAACATTTTCATGGTGCTTGGCTTTTTCTCTTTTCTCCTGTTTGGTTTTTTTGGGTTGTTTTTTTGTTTTGTTTTTGAAGTCTGCAGTTAGGACATGTCTGGATGCTTCAGTCAAAAGCTGCTCAAGGTAGTTTCTCTTTGTCCCAGTGCCAAACTCCATGAACACCCTCGCACAAGTTCTGCTGATCCATTAGAATTTTCCTTTACTTAAAACCCTTGTTGGGATAGGTTGTAGGATCAAGGTAGGTGTAGGAGTAGCTAAATGTGTGAGGGGAGGGATTTTCCTATGGTCCTATTTTTGCTGTAACAGAATCTGTGTCATTTATGAGATGTGCACATTTTTGATGCTCAGTTCTCCAAAGGTGGCACGACTGCAATGTTTTAATCATATCCCCAAAGCTCAGCATCTATTAGGTAGAAAATTTTTAGGATTGAAGAGCCAGAGTGGGAATATGGCTTAAATGTTCCCTTCTGTGTCCCAGCCATGCTCCTGGTGAGGGGACAGTGGGAAGAGGGCAGAGATGGGCATGACAAATTATTGGGCTGCTCATGTTCAGACTGGTTCAACCCCAAAGACAGAAATTCAGATTTAAGTACCCAAGTCCCATGTTAGAGCTTATGAACAGTGGCTGTCATGCAAATCTTTACATCCCCAGTGAGCTATGACACAAATAGGGACCGATTTTGGGGTGTGTAAGGTCACATAGCAAAAGTGGAGGTGTTTAGTCATTCACAGCATAAACTCCAATGGTTCAGTTTGGGTACAATTAATTGGGATGTTCCTTAAGAAAGGGTGGACATCACACAGAAACTCCAGTTTGAATATTTAATTTCATCATTTCAGAACAGTCTGAAATGGGGAGGGGGTCTTGGCAATCAGCTCTTCACTGATGGGGTGCATTTACTTTCTCATTCTGGAAATCTTCATGAAATTTAAAACTTTACAAAACTGGATTAATTTTTCTGGATATAATGCAACCTTTGTTGCATTTTTTCATAGCCTTTGTTTAAAAAATTACTCTGTTAGACTGGGAAAGAAGCTGTACCAGGGAAATTCTGTCCATTGAGATGTCTGGGTGGTGCAGGGGAAATTATTTTAAACCACAAGAGGAGAGATTTAGATGGGATATTGAGAAGGAATTGTTCCCTGGCAGGGTGGGCAGGCCCTGGCACAGGGTGCCCAGAGCAGCTGGGGCTGCCCCTGCATCCCTGGAAGTGTCCAAGGACAGGTTGGATGGGGCTTGGAGCAGCCTGGGATGGTGGAAAGTGGGTGGAGGTGGAAGAGGATGAGCATAAAGGTCCTTTCCAACCGAAACCATTCCACAATTCCATGGTGCTGCAGTGCTACAAAGGATTAGATCCAGGATAGGAATTGGTAGCAAGTTGAACATCTGTAATAATTTATATTTATATATAATTTAGCCCTCCCAGGTTGCCTGATTTGGTCAGCTGGGGTCCTCTGTGACCCTGTCTGTATCTCTCATCCTTCCATCATCACCTTGACGGGGCCAAGTCCTGAGCTGGAATTGAAACACAGTGTTGTCATTACTCATCCTCCTTCCCAATTTGTCCTCAGTTCCAGCTCTGAACTGCAGGAAAATCTCCATTTGAGGACCCAGGGCAAAACTGATAAGTAGTTGTTCCCTCTGAGGAGTATCTGTAGTATTTGGGATTTATGATGATTTTGCTTTTGATATGAAAAGAGATTGAAGTTGTGGAAGAGCAGATGCCTGCTGGGGTGCCAGGAATTAGGGAAATGCTGCTTTAGGCAAATCCCAGTTCCTCTAACCTCTTTTAGCAGGGAAATGTTGGGACATCTTGTCCACATGAGTTCATTCTGGCTTTGTCTCTCCCCTTGAGTACCAACTATGTGTTCTGGCTGTCCTGTTACCCCACATGTTCACAGGCTCCATGGCCTTACTTCCCATTCCACACAGAAGATTCCCAGACTGCAGTGAAGTCTGGCTGAGAGCATTTCCCAGAAGCAATCCCTCCCTCTATGGAGAGCTTTCATTCCTTCCTGGAAACAAATGATGTTGTCCTGACCTTTGTCTCTGTGCCAGAATTGATCCTTGTGCTGTAGTGAATGAAATGGGTGTTTTATGCCTTTTGGGGACTTTTTGTTCCTTCTAATCATAGCTACACAAAACTTTCAAGAAATATCAGCAAAACTCAGCATGGTGCTATTTTTATGAAAGTTGAATTCCAAATTTAATTAGAATTACTCATATTATGCCTTTAATCTGCAATATAGTGCAATTAAGAGTAATAGACTTCCTTCTCCTCAGACCTCCTTTGTCTGAAGATTGTTGTAGGCGATATGGGAACTAAATCCAGCCCCCCTCAAGTGGGCTTTGAAGAGTCACAGATCATCTTTGGATGATAAATCTTCATTTCAGCTGGCCATGAGGTTTATATTATATAGGCGACAGCATTAATTCAATGCTGATAATCAATTCCATCTGCTGAATATTAATAGGAAGATTTAGAGATGGGGATATTAAAGAATTAAAAGGATTTCTCTGGTCTTTATTATTTTTTTAGTGTAATTAAAGACTTCCCCATGACTGCTGGCTGTGTCCTAGGTTAAGCCTAACATTATTTTGAGCATTTACCCTTTCCTTCTTAAAAACCATCATAAAAACAATCCAGATTTATCCTAAAGAAAAATTCCAAGGCCTAAATTTTTGTTTTGCCGAAACCATTTCAATTTTCAAGCACAAAACGTGAAAATAGAGAACTTGACAGACATAAATGCATTGGTCGTGCCCAGGAATGGCTCCAAGAAAATTAATTAAACCAACAATAAATTTCCCATAAGATCAGAAGCACAAAGTCTGTGGCAAAATAACAGCAGATAGCAAAAAGAAAAAAAAGGGGGTTCTGCCTCCCCCACACTGAGCAAATGTTAGGAAAGGTGTAATTGGAATGATAATGTTGGTACAAGAAATTAGTAATACACGCTCCAGGGTAATTCCTGATGGATACAGAAAGTCCTGGAGAAGGAGAAGTTGTTTCACTGCTTGAGCAGACGTGTGAGGGAACAGAGTCCCTCTGTGGATGGTGGCACAGCAGGGAGGGGAAAGGACAGGGCCTCTCCCAATCCCCCTTTCCCTGTGCTGAGTCCCTCTGGATGCTCTGGCTCATGGGGATTGGGGATTTCTCCTCATCCATTCACAATCTAAAGCAGGGAAAGATCCCAAAGCATCTCCAACCTTTCTCATGCAACAATCCCTGTGTCCAGAGCAAACCCAAAGGAAAACATATTTGGTATTAGAGATATGTATTTCTTTCCATGCTAATTATATTTCTAATTACATTCTCTTTCACCCCTCTCCAGTGAGAATGGTAATGGGCATCTTTGTGCAGGCTCACAGCATTATACTAATTTATTTCTTGTCTTTTTCTGACTTCTAGGCGAGGATATGCACAGCAAGAGGTAAGGCCAGAGCCCAATTACCTTTCAAATATTGATTATACCAGTGTGCTTTTCCCATGCAGCCCAAGAGTGTGGGCAGCAGGGGAATGGGGGAGTCTCCCCTTCTATTCTGCTCTTGTGAGACCCCACCTGGAATTCTGTGCACTGTTCTGCAGAGGAGGCCATGGAGCTGTTGGAGCAGGTCCAGAGGAGGCCATGGAGATGCTGAGGGGGTCTGGAGCCAGGCTGGGAGAGCTGGGAATGCTCAGCCTGGAGAAGGGAAGGGTGTGGGGAGACCTCACAGCTCCTTCGAGGGCCTGAAGGGACACAGGGGAGCTGGAGAGGGACCCTGCAACAGGGACTGCAGGGACAGGGCACAGGGAATGGCTTCAGACTGGCACAGGGGAAATTTACGTGGGATATTTGAAAGAATTGTTCCCTGGCAGGGTGGGCAGGCCCTGGCACAGCTGGGGCTGCCCCTCGATCCCCAGCAATGCCCAAGGCCAGGTTGGACTTCAGGGCTTGGAGCAGCCTGGGATGGTGGAAGGTGTCCCTGCCCATGGCAGGGGTGGGATGAGCTGAGTTTAAAATTCCCTCCCAACCTAACCCAGTCTGGGATTGTGTGTGGGGAACTCCTGAGTGCTTTAGAGACCAGAAATTGAAAGTGCTTCAAGAAGTTCATGAGCTGTAGATCCCCTGGGGGCTGAGATCCACTGTGGCAGGAGTGTGACCTCCAGACTCAGAGATTGCTGCTGAAGGAGCTGCCAGAAGGAGCTTCCCAGGGAATTCCCTCCACCCTGATGTGTTTTCCAGTGTCACACCCAATCACCTGCCAGGCAGGGATGGGGCTCCAAGGACCTCCCTGCAGCTCTGTGAGGTCTGCTGCTCCTGCAGTATCATTTTCTCCAGAAATGAATAACAGGGAGAAGAGTTTCCTTCAGTACAATCTCATTTGATAATTGGAAAGTTCTCCAAAATACATTTCTATCACAAAGGTTGATATTTGCTGATTTTTTTTTCCTCTCTTTGCACAGCTGGTTTGTGTCTCTTAATTTAAATATGGAACTTAGTTCTCTTGTCCTCTGACAGAAGGTCTTGAGTTAAATATGTCAGGCAATCACCACAAAAACTGGGAAGTTGGTTTTGTATTTAGGCAAAATAAATGGTGGACTGTGAAAGGATTTTACTGCATCAGGAGCTCTGTGTTCTCACAGGGGATGGAAGTCTCCAGCTGCCTGCCATAAAAAAGTTCCAAAGGACCTATGGTTTCGGGATTTTTTACTAATCTTAGACACCAATTATCTGCACTTTAATTGTTGCTGCCTAATTAACCACTTTCTCATTTTCTTTTGTAGCAACAGCAGTTGCTGAGACCTTCTCTTCTCAGACCAGAGGTACAATCATTTTTCATTTCTTAATTGTTCTGTAAGTTTTGAAATGGTTTTTACATCATTTTCTAATAAGAACTTGTCTGTCTCAGGTAATTTTTTCCTCCTGGCTCTTAGATAAACAGCAAAGTTCTGGCATTGTGAGCCCAGTTATGTTATTTTAATTAAATACCTTAAATTTACTGCATCTTGGCTCTTCCAAGGTCAGGTTGGGTGGGGCTTGGAGCAGCCTGGGAGAGTGAAAGGTGGGAATGGATGGGCTTTGCGGTCTCTTCCAAACCACCCTGGGATCTGTGATTTTCCCCATGAGCATCTTTCAGTGGCTCCCACTGGCTTCATCCCACAGTTTCAGATTTCCCAGCAGAATGATTCCATTGCTCTCCAACTGCTGATTTTTTGCTGGTGTCAGTCAGCTGCTGATGGATTACTGCAGCTGGAGCTGAGCTGAGCAGTTGGTGCTGGAAGCTTTAGCACCTTGCTGTGCAGTGCAATTGCAAATCTTTCTATTTCCAATCTTTTAGGCCCAAAATTATTTCCAGAATAAGCAATAAGAGCAAATGTGAGACATTGGTATTTTTGTGCTACAGGATGGGGATCATTTCTGCAGTCAGAAGAAGTAATTACATAATAAAGAATAATAAAATCAGTAATTACATTTGGGCCTTTTTCACACTGTTTGCATTCAATCAGTGTTTCTCTTTTCCAGGAGTTGAGTATGGAGTCTGGCATTGATCCAGGGCAGGAATACTATGGCCAGGATTACTACAGTTATGAGCACGGGTATAGTTCCATTTTTCCTCTTTATTTCTGAAAGTGCTGCTTTTCCAGGCTGGTGATGTTTATTATTCCAGCAGTTAATCGTGGGACTTCCCTTCACCTAAGGATTACTTTAATCTTTGTGTCCACAAAGGCGTGAACCAACAACAAAACTCTTTTCAGAGGTTAAGGGGGTGTGTGATAACTCCCTGCTTCTTCAGGGATGTCATTATTCCACTTACAGAGCGCACATCCCTTCCCTCATGCTGGGTTTATACCCTTAGTGTCTGTATTTCTGGTCCTGGAAGATTAATTTCTATCACTTCCTTCTCTTCTGTGTTCAGGGATTAATTCTTTCTTCTCCCAGTTTCCAGCCAGCTGCTGGCCTTTTAAATTTCCCTCAGAAAAACCCATCCTGCCTGGTGGCCTTTTAAATTTTCTCTCAAGAAACCCCATCCTGCCTTTAGGCATTTAAATTTCCCTCAGAAAACCCCATCCTGCCTGGTGGCCTTTTAAATTTCCCTCAAAAAAAACCCCACACTTCCTTGTGGCCTTTTAAATTTCCCTCAAAAAAAACCCCACACTTCCTTGTGGCCTTTTAAATTTCCCTCAAAAAACCCATCCTACCTTGTGTCCTTTTAAATTTTCCTCAAAAAACCCATCCTGCCTGGTGGCCTTTTGAATTTCCCTCAGAAAACCCCATCCTGCCTGGTGGCCTTTTAAAATTCCCTCAGAAAAAAACCCACACTTCCTTGTGGCCTTTTAAATTTCCCTCAAAAAAAACCCCACACTTCCTTGTGGCCTTTTAAATTTTCCTCAAAAAACCCATCCTGCCTGGTGGCCTTTTGAATTTCCCTCAAAAAAAACCCCACACTTCCTTGTGGCCTTTTAAATTTCCCTCAAAAAACCCATCCTACCTTGTGGCCTTTTAAATTTTCCTCAAAAAACCCATCCTGCCTGGTGGCCTTTTGAATTTCCCTCAGAAAACCCCATCCTGCCCTGTGACCTTTTTAAATTTCCCTCAGAAAACTCCATCCTGTCTTTTGGCATTTAAATTTCCTTCTAGAAACCCCATCCTTATTGTTCTGATAAATCCCATTGGACTGCAGCTCTTCAGGAATTCCTGCTGACATTCCCCAGAACTGATCCCAGGGACCCTGCTCTTTCCTGCTATGATTGTTAAGAAAGATTCCCCTAAAAAACAGGTGGATTGAAGGAAGCTTGATGTCCTTAGAGAGGTTTTGACTGATCCAGCAGACCCCAAAATTCAGGTTACCCTGAGGGCCTTGTGGCTGTTGGAGCAGCAGGATATCTGGGATTTGGTTGCCACTGAGGGAAAAAAGGAGGGAGTAAAACAAGGAAAGCCGTTCCCATCGCTGTGGATGTGAACAAGTGCAGTGCTGGCAGTGTGGCGAGAGGTGTGAGCACATTTGGGCTGTCCTGAGGAGCTCTGGTGTCCCTGGCAGGTACGAGCTGCCGCAGTACGGGAGCCGCCGGCGCCTGCTGTCCCCGTCGGGGATGTACGACGAGTACGGCGAGGTGGTGGTGGAGAGCGACGGTGGCTACTACTACAGTCCCCACGGGCCAGCAGCCGAGGAGGTAAGGAACCAGCTCTGGAGGGATCATTCTGTCCCTTTAACAGCTTGAAGGGCCGCCAAACCTCACCAGTTGTACGCTGGAATTGATTGGAATTAGGTTTTGTGTAGATCAGTGTTAAGCGTTGTTGGCCCTGTAAAGTTTGTCAGCGTTAAATTCCTTTTGTTTTCTAGGCACAGAAAAGAATTGCTGGGTTTCTGTTAGTATCTACATCTGGTTTTAGTTCAAAGAAAAATCCACTTAGACTTAGGTAATTCCATTTTATATCAGTACCAAATAAAGAAACATTCCAGTATTTGTGGGGGCCTACAAGGAAGCTGGAGGAGGACTCTTCAGCAGGAACTGTGGTGACAGGACAAGAAGAATGGCTAAAGATTGAAAAAGGGAAAATTTAGCTTGGATATTGGGAAGAAATTGTTCCCTGGCAGGGTGGGCAGGCCCTGGCACAGGGTGCCCAGAGCAGCTGGGGCTGCCCCTGGATCCCTGGAGTGTCCAAGGCCAGGTTGGACAGGGCTTGGAGGAACCAAGCCTTGGGGATGTTGGAAAGTGTCCGGGTCCATGGAAGAGGGTGGCACTGGATGGGCTTCAAGGTCCCTTCCAGCTAAAAGCACTCCTGGACTCTTAAAGTCTATTACTAATATTCTTCCTACAAATTATGACTTTGCACTGAGAAAAGCAGTACCTAAACTCCTTTGTCATAGAGTTCACAGTGAAATCTAAAAAAAAAATTTAAATGTCAGTGGCAATCAGAAGAAAGTCAGTGTAAATGTTTATTTTGAGAAAAAGTCCAATTGTCCTGACTGCCAGATCTTAATCCATTATTAAATGAGAAGACAGAACATTTCAGTGTTTACCCCATTGCAGAGTAAGGTAGCTGTGCATTTCCAGCCTAATCTAGAACTTTCTAAACTCTAAAATTCCCAACCATTTCCCATAATTCTGGTAAGAAAACTGTTCTAAAACAGGTAAGTTCATTTTGATGCTGGGAAATAAATGTTGCACCTTCTCCTACCCTATTTTAAGGTACAGGTTTTCACAATAACTCTCTTTCAAGTGGTAATCAATTAATTTTCATAATTTTCAGGGCTTGAGTCCAGTCAGAGGCCCTCCCAGCAGAGGTATAAGCCAGGCAGCAGGGCCTCAAATGGAAGGGAGACCTGTAGGTGTTGGGATGGACCTCAGCCGTGGTCCTGGAAGAGGATTTAGGAGCAGCCAGGGAAAAAGGAGGCTAAGGGGAGTGATGCATATAAGTCGTGTGGCAGTCAGTGCCCACAAACCAGGAAGAGCTGAGTCTGCCCATTCCCGGTGGAAGAAAGCAAAGATATTCCCAATGATCATGCAGAAAGTGAAAGGTAGGAAAGATTCCAGCTATGCCAAGCTGCTGTCGGCTCGCCAAGCGGATGGGGACAAACCCATGATGATCAGGGGAAGCTACTTCCAGAAATCCACAGATGCCAGGCCCTCCATGAGGAAACTAAACCACGTGTTGAAGCGCATCAGCGTCTCCAAGAAATTCCAGGAGGGCCTCGGCAAGGATTTGGCACGTGGAGAGGAAGGGTCTGAAAAGGATGAAGCCAAGTCGGGAGTTTCAATCAGCATCACGGCAGAAAGCGAGCAGGAGGACAGTGACCACGAGAGGAGGAGGAAGAGGAGGAGGAGGCGCACCTCAGATGAGTCCTCTGAGAAGAGCAGCAGCTCTGAGTCAGAAGACAAAGACTACTTGAAAATAACCCTGGATCAGGATGAGGCCACGGAAAGCACCGTGGACTCGGATGAGGAAACTGGAGATGTGGGGGATTCGGATGAGGACTCTGAATCCAGCTCCAGCAGCGGGTCGGAGGAGGACTCATCAGAAGAGGATGATGATGAGGAAGAGTCTGAGAGTGATGAGGATGGCAGCCTGTCCAAGAGCTCATCCACACGGAGCTCCTACAGCAGGTCAGGGACCAGTGAGTCCAGCAGCAGGCGAAGCACGGAAATGTCCAGTGTGAAAAGAAGGGCAGGCAGCTCCCGTGGCAAACGCTCCAGCCAGAAATCTGTGAGCTCCACTGCCTCGGGTAGCGACAGGGACACGAGCTACAAGAAAACCTCGGGATCCAGCTACAAGAGCAAAACCTCCTCTGCCAGTGTGGAAATAGAGGACACCATAGAAGAGGTGTCAGAGGAAGAGGAAGAGGCAGAGGAGACAGGAGGTAGCTCAAACAAGGTGGTTTCTAAAACTGCCAACGCAAAAGCTGCTGCTGCTGTTGCTGGAGGGAGCAAAGGAGCGGTATCAGCTGCTCCTGGTGAGGACAGTGAGGAGGAAAGTGAAGAAGAGGCTGATCCAGAGGACAGTGACAGGGAGGACACTGCCAGTAAGAATGAATCTTCTTGCCTAGACAGTGAAATCAGTGCGACTTCCAAAGGTACCACAGGGACAAAAAGCTCAGGTAGCGCCACATCCGGGAAAACTGCCACGTCCCCTGAGACTGAGACTCAGAGCTCTGACACCAACAGGAAAGGAGTGAAAACAAGGAAAAAGGTGTCCCAGGAAAGCAGCCAGACCCAGTCAGATGAGGCCACGGGTACTGGAGTTACAGAGTCGGAGGCTACGGGTGATTCCACCTCCTTTTAAAGAGGAGTGACAGTAGGTGATGGTTTGCAGTGAGGAGTGGCTTTGTTTGCTGTGCCTTCTGTGTGGTCTTTCCTAAGCAATGCTGACAGGCTGGAGACAGCCAAAAGGAAAGGGCAAAGTGTATTGATCCAGCATTTCACTGTTCTTGGGAGAGAACTGTGGAAAACCAAACTAATTCCAGCCCTGTGGATATATATCTATAAATATACATACATATATATATACACACACTATAGATATACTCAGTCATAAATAAAGAAAGTTTTGTTTTCATGGAGCAATGAAACATGGGATTTAGGGAAGGATGCAAATGATGAGGAGGAGGATGTAAAGATCTAAAAATCCTCCATGTTTTCATCCTATATGTTAATATTGTATTAACACATTTGCTAATCTTCAGGTGAGTTGTCTGCTGTCAAGGTCAGCTCTGTTTGCAGGGAGGACAAGTGGAATTGCAGCAAAACAACATTCCCAAAACTGCAGGGGATAACTGGGAGACCTGGCATTGGGCTGTTTCTGCATCACAGGATTCAGGTTGCAAACACCAGTGATGCACAAGCCAGGAATGCTGAGGCAGGAGGTCCAAGTGAGCTGGGTCAGGAAAGGAAATGGATTACTTCTGCCTTTCCTGCCTATCACAGTACAGTGGTTTATTTTATTTTATTTTATTTTATTTTATTTTATTTTATTTTATTTTATTTTATTTTATTTTATTTTATTTTATTTTATTTTATCATCTCTTTAAACTCAATCCATGGTCACTTACCTGCCCCTTTGTGTCCCCACATAGCACAACATTGTATCTGCACATAATGTTTTCATGTAAATCTCACTTAAACTAAGCAGGAATGGATCCACTGGAATATATCCATGTGAAGAACATTGTCTGTCTTTTTGAGGAACAATAAAACAGGCATCCAAGTAATTTTTAGCAAGTTTAACTTCTCAAAAGCTGAGAGTAATCACTTATTTGTACCTTGCATGATTTTTTCTCTAAAAACTGGCTTTTCTTGTGTTCCTGTGTATGTTTTGCAGTGGGGGTGAACTGTGATGGCATCTTAGTGCTTGGATTATTCATTCAGGAAGGGTAATAGTTCTTTTCATTGTGGTGCAAGGAGTCATTTATTTTTAAAAGATCAATTATGAATTATAATAACTAGTGGGGGTTGTGTGCTCACGATAGAGCAATCACTGCTACTGCAGAGTCACAGCAGCGTGGAAATTGTTTGCATTAATTCTTTGAAAATATATTTAAGTTATATAAACCTAAAGCCTGGTTTCTCCACCATCTTCCTGAGCATTTCCACTGATCCCACCTGTCTGGAACAGTCACAAAGCCTTACATGGAGCTGCTCTTTTTTTGTAACCAGCCGGTTTTGCCAGCGCCACGCCTGAGATTTTCCCTGGTGTATGTCCCGGGATTTTCTCTGCTGGATGTGTGATGCACACAAAGCAGAGCTGGCCAGTGCACAGAATTCACAATGCAAGGGAAGAAAACTTCCAAGACCTTTCTAGAATTTACACCCTGGAGTAGTTTCTTAAGGTATCCCTCACACAGCAGCTTCCTCCTCAGGGCCCTCCCGTTTCTGCGCACATCCAAGGGGAAAGGTGAAAAATTAATAGAAACCTATGAGAGTCATTAATCCAAGAACAGAAAGGGCAGGGAAATGAACTGCTGGGTTGCCCTGATATTTCTTTTTGTTGTCCAACAGTGGGCCAAGAAGAAGAGGATCAAGTTGGTGGTGGACCCGGAGTACGAGACCAGCTCCACGGGCGAGGAGAGCGCTCCCGACTCCAGCCAGAGGAACCGGCTGAGCAACCCCGGCTTCCAAGCCAACGGCAGCAGCAACATCTACGTGGCCCAGAACGGCTCCGTGGTGCGCACCCGCCGCGCCTGCCTGGGCAACAATTTAAAAGTCACCTCCCCAGTGAGGCTGGGGAAGCAGTTCAAGAAACTGGACAAGCTGGCGGTGACGCACGAGGAGAGCGTCCCGCTGAACACGTTGTCCAAGGGACCATCCCCCGGTGACAAAATGAACTCCAGGCCGTGCAGTGTGTCCTTTTCCTCTACTATAGGGGCTGAAAATGTAGTGACAAAGGCCGGGGCGGCCAAACTGAAAAGCACAGACGAGCAGGAATCGGTTGTTGACCACGAGGAAGCCAAGGAGCCCTTGGAGTCGCACAGTGAACACACACAGTCCGACGAGGAGGAGCTCTGGATGGGCCCTTGGAACAACCTCCACATACCAATGACAAAACTGTGATTTTAGTTGATTTTTTTTTTTTTAATTTTGGTTTTTACTTCGGTTTATAATAAACTGCGCTTTTTATTGTCACCCAGGGGCAGACGTACGGAGTTTGTATGGTGCACATCCGTTGTCCATGACAAACGGCACGCTTTAAAATTCCCAGACAAAATTTGCACTCACATTGTCCTCCCCAGTTTTGACAGGCTCCCATTTCACTAAACACTACTTGGTTTCAATTAATGAGTTCTTTTTGGATCTGGAGTTCTTGTTTAATAAACAGTAAACTACTAATAAATGCACAGCCCCTATTGGTTTAACCCTCCAGACAATTCTACACCTGCCTGGCTTTGTTTTTCTGTATGGTACTTGTGGCTCTACTGTCTAGATTTGGGAATTGTCTATTTATGTTCAAGACTGATATCCGGAGCTCTGCCTTCTGACCTCAGAGTAATAAATTAAAAATAAACCCATCCGAGTCAATGGAGCAAATCCTCGGCTGCTGCTGGAATTTGAGTCCCAGTTCCAAAGTCAGAGCAATTTATGCAAACAACGCCCAGCTGGCAAAGTTATGGAATCAAAGTTCCTGAGATTATAGCACTGCCACTTAGAAAAGTGCAAGAGAAGCTGAAATAAGATAAAAATTGCAAAAGAGGAAGGCAATGTATAGCAATTAATCTTATTCAGAGCTACCTGGCCGTGGTTTGTTCATTTTCTTTTGTAAATTAGCTCGTTCCAATTTTCTTCTCCAGTCAATTTTTCATCTTTTCATCTCTTCCCACATCAGTTCTGTTTGCTTCTTTCCATGGTCTCTAGCTCCAGCTTTTGTGCTCTATCAGTAATTGTCATCCTATGGCTGTATTCCTCTGGAATAAAGCAGGATGATCCATGAGCCTGTGACAGTGGGAGGCACTAAAGAGGAGTTAATGGGAAGAGGATGGATCCATTCCCAAGCCCAGCTGGCTGGTGGGTTCAGCAGTGCCATCACCATTCCACTCTGCTAACTGAACACAAATGTGCTGAAAAGACAAATGGATCCCGCAGGGAAAGGAGAAAAAGGGAATATTTTATGAGGTGAACGTGCGCAGACAGATCTCGTAAGGGCAAAGGGTCTCAGGACGCACACACACACAGAGTTGTTTCCAAAACTTTTAGTACCCATTACCTGTGAAATACACGACATAAATTCAGGCACCTGGTTACAATTTCTGGTTTTACCTTGAGGTTTTGAGTATGTTGTCACAGCTTGGGCAGGGAGCTGAGAATTTTCACTGTTTGGTGTCACCAACACCCAAAAAAAGACAAAGAAAAGTGGTTTTCTCCAGTATGAAACAGCAAAAGAAAAAAAAAAGCAGAACCACATTCACCTGAGAAAAGTGTCCTGTTCTGTTGTGCAAACTTTTTTGGGGTAAAACCAAACCAATTGTGAGAACAACCTGGATTCCTCTGGAAAGATTGGAAGAGCCAGCAGATAAATGTGTGTAACTGGCAAGGAAGAGATTGGCAGCACCATTCTCTTCCCTTTCAGCTGCTGAGGCCTCACCACCAGGTCTGGGTGAGGATGGACCTGCTCTGGCAGTAAAAGGACTTTGTGCTGCTGTGGCTGTGTTGGGTTTCCCTTTGCCCAGGTTGTCCCCCAGCAGATCCCTGGGAATGTTTGTCTTTGGGAGCTGTCTGCAATGTGGTGTCCATGTGACTTCTCTGTCCAATACCTCCTTCTCAAGCTGAGGTTTCTGACCAAATATTTTGAGCAATGGTGCTTGTTTTCAGGCAAGAGAAATGCACTGTAGCCTCTCACACGTGGGGAAAACAAACCCACCAGATGTTTCTTTGCCCTGATTCCTTTTTCTTGGCATATTTGCACTTGGGACCGGCGCTAAAACAGCTGTTTGGAGTTAAGCTGGAGGCTGGACATACAGATAAGACTGATGGAAGAAAGAAAAAAAAAAATCTATTCTTTGAAATAATGAGTAAAATGTTATATTTTAATCCTGTTTAAGACACTGTTATTATTTCACTGCCTCACTTTTATTGCAAAGTCTGTCAGTTCTGTTCCTGATCTTCATTTTCTCCCAATTTTCTGAGAGGAAAACAGAAATTGTTTCTTTATTTCTGAACTAACATGTGAGCATGTGTAGCTCTGGGAAGGATCCTGGGGCTGGTGGTCAGTAGTGACATCCCTGCTTATTATCCAAGGGAAATTCCATCCCCATCTGCTCCTTTGTGCTGTCCAGGTGCTCAGAGCTTCTCCCACAATGCACAGAGATCACAATTCCCACTTTTTTCAGCAGTGAGGGGGCTGTGTTATCTAAAATTAACTCAATTTTAGCTAAACTTTTAAAAAATAGGAAAACTGTGGGGAAACCTTCCTCAGGTGGACAAGATTTGGGGGTGTGGGGGGTATTTTTTTCCCCTTTTATTTTCTAGAGGTGTCATCCTGTAAATCAATACAGAATTCCAAACTTTGCCTTTCGTGGGATGCCATGCCACAAATAACTCTGGATTTGAGGCTGTGAGCAGGCACTGGCAGCCAGAACCAACAGCAGGAACCTCACAGATTGAGCCAGTAAAAAAAAAAAAAAAAAATCCCTTTTATTTCCCTTTGGGAAACAAGGCATTAACCCAGCTTTGGATACAGGGAGTAGAATTCCAGATCTGTGCCTTGGGATGGCATTTACAGCTGTTTAAGCACCGAAATTTATCGGGCTGAGGCGAGGCACGAGCAGCTTCCCCTGAGTGGCAGAAGCACTCGCTGGTGGATCAAGGTGATAATGACCCCTCCTGCCACTGATTTAACTCCTGCACTTCTCCAAGCAGGATTTTGTGGCTTAGCACAGCATCTGGTACAGTTTCAGACCAGGGAAGATCCAAATGAGAAATTCTGGGGTTGTGGTAGGGTAGTGTAATTCCTACTGGGAGGGGAGAAGGAAAGCAAGGTGGAAAATTGAATTATTCTTATTTTCTCCCTTGTTTAAGTATTTACTACTTAAGAGTGTAAAGAAAGCCCCACAGATCTGTCAGGGTTCTGTTGGAAAATCAAATATTAATATAAAATGTGTTTGTATTAATGGTGGAGAGTCCCTGCACCCAGGATTTGGAGTGAGGGAAAGGACAGTGTGGTGGTGGTGGTGGGTTACAAGTGTCTGTCTGCTGGCAGAAATGGCCCAGCACATTCACTCAGCATCCTCCCATCACAGCCTGAATCCTTCCAGAACCTGGAGAACAGTCAGCAAAATGGAAAAGGGATTGGAACACAAAAAAGAAGTGATTTTTTAGTAAATGCTGGGCAAACACCCAGTGGGAATAGGCCATGGAAATGCTTCCTGGGAACTGCCACCCATTCCAAGGGAATACTGCTTGATATTTACAGGAGTCTCCAGTGCATGACAGGGGTGGTTGTCCCCAAGTTCCTTCTGTGTGATGCTTTCAGTGGCTGGGAAGTGGCTTCTTCATTTTCCAGCAGTTTACTCCAGGGGTAACTGGCAAGGTTAAAATTAGGGATAATTTCCAGCTGGGGGTAAATGTTTTCCTGCTCACCTTGTTCTCCTGCACACACTTGCTCACCCCTCAAATGCTGCTGCAGAAATGGTGACTTTAAAACTCTCCTGGAGGACAGGGCCACCCAGGGGGACCTGAACAAGCTCCAGAAGTGGCCCATGGGAATTTTATGGGTTTAACAAGGCCAGGTGCTGGTGCTGCCCCTGGGTCAGGACAACCCCTGGGATGGATCCAGGCTGGGGATGAGCAGCTGGAGCAGCCCTGGAGAAGGCCCTGGGGGTGCTGGGGGTGAGAGCTGGGAGCCAGAACCCCCCCGTGCCCTGGGCTGAGCCCCAGCGTGGGCAGCAGGGGAGGGGGGGATTCTGCCCCTGTGCCCCTGGGCTCAGGTGAGACCCCACCTGCAGAGCTGCCCCAGCCCTGGGGCCAGCACAGGAGGGACCTGGAGCTGCTGCAGAGAGCCCAGGGCAGGCACCAGGATGGGCAGAGGGATGGAGCAGCTCTGCTGGGAGGAAAGGCTGGCACAGCTGGGGCTGCTCACCTGGAGAGGAGAAGCTCTGGGGTGACCAAACTGTGGCCTTCCAGTGCCTGAAGGGGCTCCAAGAAAGCTGGAGAGGGACTTGGGACAACAGCCTGGAGTGCCAGGACACAGGGGGTGGCTTCCCAGTGCCAGAGGGCAGGGCTGGATGTGATCTTGGGAATGAGGAATTGTTCCCTGGCAGGGTGGGCAGGCCCTGGCACAGGGTGCCCAGAGCAGCTGGGGCTGCCCCTGGATCCCTGGCAGTGCCCAAGGCCAGGCTGGAGCAGCTGGGACAGTGGCAGGGGTGTGGTGAGATGAACTTTAGATCCCTTCCAAGGGAAGCCATTCCATGGTTCCATGTTGCTGAGTTACCACTCTTTGTAGTCTGAGGAAGACTTGCATTTATTACAAAGCACTGTTAAGAGCTTTGATGAGCCCAAAGAGCAGTGCAGTTCATCAGGTAAATTTTGGAGGCTGCTGGCTGCTGATGAGAACTGGAGTTTTGCCTTTTTTCCTTCTTTCTGGAAGAAGGGAGTGTCAGTGAGCTTCCTGTCTGCTCTGAGCCCAGCTGATCCCAGGCTAAAGCTGGAGCTGGATCAAAGCTCTAGCAACAACAGGAGCAGAATCAGGTAATTCAAACATGGCTTTTGAGGTGGCACCAGCCAGGACAGCTGGAATGTGGTTTCTCTTTCTGGCAAGGATGGTTGCTCTTCACTGGATAAAATTGAATTGATTCTCTCAGGAGTCACCCAGCAGGAGCAACAACCCTGCAAAAGGTGGTTCCAACCTGGCCTTGGGCACTGCCAGGGATCCAGGGGCACCCTGTGCCAGGGCCTGCCCACCCTCCCAGAGAACAATTCCTAATTCCCAATGTCCCATCCATCCCTGTCCACCCCATCCTTGTGCCATGGCAGTGGGATTCCTGTGGAGATGCTCTGTTTGCACAGACCTGTGGGGTTTAGCCAATATTTGGCTTCCAGGAGGTCCTGGAAGCTTTGCTTGGAGGGGAAAACAGCAAGGAAGTTGTTTGTGCTGGATTCCAAAGTGGATTTGGGGAAGGGTCTCTGCTGCAGTGGCTCTTCTGCAGCTCTTCTAAGACAAAGGACAAAATCTTGATTCAAACTGTTGAAAACCTTTCTCTTTGCCTTCAAAGCTCTGTTGAAATACTTAGAGAATAGGAAACATCATCTTTTTAGGGCAGCAAAGCCCAAATTACCTTTTTTATGCTTACAGCTCCAGATCATGATTTCTGCTCCCAGAAGATTGTGAGCATGGTACCCAGCTAAGTGGAATGTGAGAGCAGGCCTGGGGTTGTTCTCAGGGCAGGTTCCTGGGAATGCCACAGAAATCCAGGCAGAGATTCTGGGGCAGATTTTTGGGGTTCCAGGGATGAGATGCTTCTAGAGAATGGTGCATGGTGAATGTTGTAATGCTGGAGGGAGGTTTAGCTTTGTTTCAAAGAGTTTAGAGAGAATGACAAACCACAAGTTTAGAGAAACTCTGCTTTGTCGTGGTTATTTTTAGTATCTCGGGAAGAATTTCTTCTTTCCTCAATAAAGGTCACCAGGGAAATGGTATTAGGGCCATTATTTAATCTGATGAATTTTGCACAGGTAGAAGGATGATTATTTTTTAATGTGTTACATTTCAGACATCAGACCTAGACAGCGTCGCTCTCCCAGCATTCACAAAGAGCTACTTTATTCCAAGTTGTTATCTCAGAAATGTGGGTGAGAGGCTCTTTTAATGAAAAAATGAAAGTGCAGGTTTTAAATATATCAAATATTGAGCAGGATTTAGCATTACACAGAGCTAGTCCTACAGAGAGGAGGGGAAACAAATTGCTCACTGCTGATTAATCACCACGGTTTAAATGAGGAACACGAAGGATAAACTCAAAACTTTACCCCATCACCAAGCCAAGAATAATAAATTTTTGTCTCTCCCAGCAGCCTAATTTACTGCTGCACATTTTTGCCTTGCAGGCTGGAAATGCATAAATAACTGGGGGCTGAGGGTGGGAATTCTGAGGAGACATCAAGGCACAGACCTTGAACATGGATGGGGGTGTGGGAGGGATTATTAAAGCCAGGAGAAGCATAGGGAGGGGAGTGGTGATCCCAGGGCTCTCATTCTTGGCTCCACCACTGCCTCCCCCTTCCTTTCCTCCCAAAAGGTGAGGGAGGGCAGGACTGTGCCCAGGGATGGAGACACACACACCGCTGCCACACTGGGCATTATGCTGCCCAGGCTAATTAATTAATGAATTATGCTGCCAGGATGACAAATTTCAGCCCAAGCTCGTGGAATAGCCCTGTCCTGGTATGCCTGGAGGGGATTTGCTCCCTTCCTGCCCTTACAGAACCACCCAGCATCGTGGTTCACCTGCTGGAAACGTGCAGACAAACACATCTTCCTGGGAAATGAAAGGTGGAAATCCTGGTGGAAAATGGGATCTGTCCCCAGGAGGGGCAGGAGGAAGGATCAGCCCACAGGCACGAGGTGCAGCTTCACCACACCCAGAGCACCATTCCCAGGGGAAGGCATTCCCTTCAGGAGGAGAAGGCAGCTGAACCAAATGAGTTTGGGGCAGCAGGGAGCAAAGTGCTCCACAAATTGGGAGCTCACGATGATTTGAGCAGCTGCTCTGCTCTTGACACAGCTTCCCAGCCTTCCAATAGCCTGGGAGTTCCCAAATGAACACAGGATTGTTAAAGGAGGAGTATAAAAGGAACAGACAGCAAAGCTGTTGGGTTTTAGGCAGTGAAATCACCCCACCTGCTGCTGCTGCACGACATGTCACCTTGATTCCTGTGCTTCCTTCCCAGCATGATTTGCCTTTTAGGGGTTTAGAGGGAAGTTCTTCACTCCTGGATTGTGACATGCATTCATCTGAGTGCTGCTGGCTCAGCCTTCACAATAACATGGGAACACAGAATGCTTTGGGTTGGAAAGGAGGAATATTTGATCCTAGGAAAAGGGAAAAAAAAAAAAAAAGTTAGCAGGAAAAGTGGGTGGGATGGTAGGAAAAGCTGGGAAGGATGGGAATCAAGGATTCCCAACATCCTGGTAACCTCTACCCCTCTCCCAAAGGAATCACTGCATCCCAGGGATCTGCAGGGAAACCTGGCCAAGGCTCAGCAGCTGAGCCAGCTGCAGGTGACAGGCTTGGCCTCAGCTGCTACAGCACAAATCCAGCCCAGGATAAACATATCCCATGCCAGTTGATGGAATTCTGGGAGGTAGATGGATTTTAATTGGCTAATTCACACTCTTCTCCTTTGTGTCAAAAATCAGGAAGGATTTGAGGCTGAGCTACCACTTCAGAACTATCTGTACCATTCATGAGTATCAAGATAGCCCAAATATCAAGACCTTGCCCTTTTTTTTTGACAAATTCTTACAAATAATCAGCAAAAGAAGGTCAGGAATTTGGAAAAGCTGCCCCCACCCAGTCATAGCAGCAGTGCTCATATGATTTATTAGATTTTATTGCTCCAAAAATTTTAAAATAGAGCATATTTACAAGTGCCCAAGGCCAGGTTGGATGGGGCTTGGAGCAGCCTGGGATAGTGGAAAGTGTCCCTGCCCATGGTAGGGTGGAATGAGATGGGCTTTAAGGCCTCTTCCAAGCTGAACCACGCTGGGATTCTGGGATTCCAAACTCCCCTGGCACATCTGCATGCTATTATAAACAGCAGCAATGTGAATTTAGCTGGTGTTTAATCCAGCTCCATCTTTCCATAAAAGGTTTGTTTTTTTATAGAAATGATAAATAAAAGGTCCTGTCAGGTAGGAGGTCTTGGGAGATTTTATTTACAGCTGAGTACAGCTCTGTGTGGCAGAACTAAAGAGGAAAATACAACCCCAAACTGAACTTGGGTCTCTTTCCTACTCTAGATTATTATAAATGCTGCAGAATTCTTTTGAAGAAGGTTTAAGAAAGAAGGGTTTGTTTCACAGTCTTGGTTAATAACATATTTCCAGACCCTTCCTGGCTGAATCCAGGGAAAGGAGTGTTAGTGTAGATCTCACAGGTTCACTAAAAAAAATCCCCAAAATCAAGCAAGCAAAATTATTTCTTCATAGGCCCTGAGTTGGAAGGAACCCACAAGGATCACTCAGACACCCCCAAAAACCTCAGAGTAGCATTTCTCATTAACTTTAAATCCCAAAGGCAGCCTGAAAAAAAACAGAAATTCAGGGGTTTTTTGTGAGTGCTTTATTTACAGGTTGGACTGGGCTTGTTGCACTTGGCAGAGAGCCTTGTGATCCACAGCCATGGATGCTGTGGGAAGCACAGGATCCTGCCCTGCCCTGCAGCACCACAGCCCCACTGTGCTTCCATCTCTGGCACTTCCCAGGTGCCTGGTCAAAATTAGCCCATCAGTAATTAGTTCTCCAGCAGGTATGAGATACTAATTAACTCCCCTAAGACTGGAGGACCTCTTTTTTTTAATAATCCTCTCCTTACACTCCTGCTTTCAAATTTATTTCCTATGGAAATAACACAGAGGTGGGTGCAGTGTCCACCCACCTGTCAGGATAATTCAGAATCATTTCTGAACCAAATGGCCAATTCCATCCAGATTTGAAGGAAGATTTGCAGTCTACAAATTAATTAACTTTCCACACATTTCAGGGAAATAGACAGCTGGATAGAGGGAAGCAGGAAGCAATGAGATGCTTCTGTGGCCTCTGTGGAAGATTGAGAATGCTTGTGGCCAACTGGAGGGGCAACAGCTTAAAGATGGGCAGCCAGGTTATTCCATGATTCCTGGAGTGTCCTAGGGATGCCTGAGGTCACTGAGGAGTGAGTGGCAGAGGGTTGGATGAGGGAAATCTCATCCTGGGTGTCCTGGGGACACCGAGCTGTCCCTGAGCCCTCAGAGTGTCCTGGGGGACACCGAGCTGTCCCGTGCCCTCAGAGTGTCCTGGGGACACCGAGCTGTCCCTGAGCCCTCAGAGTGTCCTGGGGGACACCGAGCTGTCCCTGAGCCAGCAGAGTGTCCTGGCCCAAGGAGGCCAATGGAGCCTGGGGCAGCAGCAGAGCATTGGCAGCAGGGCAGGGAGGGATCCTGGCCCCGGGGCAGCCCTGGAGGCACCTCTGGAGTGCTGTGTCCAGCTCTGGATGCTGAGCACAGCAGGGCCAGGAGCTGCTGGAGCTGAGCAAGGGCCTGGAGGCTGTGGGTGCCCAGGCAAGGCTGAGGGAGCTGGGGCTGCTCAGCCTGGAGAGGAGCCCCAGCTGAGAGGGGCCCTCAGGCCTGGCTGGCCCTGGCTGCAGGGAGGGGCAGAGCAGGGCCCAGGCTCTGCTCCGGGGCCCAGCAATGGCCCCAGAGCCACGGGCAGGGCCTGAGCCCAGCAATTGCCCTGCCCAGGAGGCACAACTTCTGCCCTGGGCACTGCCCAGCCCTGAGCACATTGCCCACACAGCCTGGGGGCTCTCCTCCTGGGGCTGGGCCACAGCTGGCTGCACACAATGCTGTGCCCTGGCCTCTGGGATGGCCCTGCTGGAGCAGGGAGGGGACACCAGGTGCCCACTGAGCTCCTGCAGCCTCACACACCCTGGCATCCTGTGAATTCCAAATATTTCCTTTGCTCCGGTGCAAATTCCTTTCTCTGTCACTCAAAGCTGGGACCTCAAAAAGGATCATGAAAGTAGGTGAGGATCACTCTCTGTTGTCTGACATGTCCATCTGCCATGAGATGTGATGTGCCTATCACTGTTGCACTTTTCCTGGCAAAGCAATTCAAGCACTGGCCTCCAGCAGAAAAAAATCCTCCTTTGACTTTTGGGTTTAGATAATGTTTTGAAGATATAAAAGGAATTTAATGTGTCAAGTAGGAACAATTATTTGCTCACTTATAATGAGAATTATGGCAGCAGTGCAGTACAAATTTTTCCCCACTAAAAGGAAGCCCTAATTAGAATGATAATGTCTCCTCTTTGAGAAGCCTTTAAAGGCACTGCGAGGTCACCTCCACTTTGTGGGAATTGGCAGCTCATTCTCAGCTCCATTTTAGTCGTGACTCTCACACAAACCCACAGCCTCCCACTAAATGAAATAGCACAATAGCTGAGTTTCAATTAGAGATACTCAGGTTTTCTTCTGCATTTCAGCAAAGAGAGGCGCTGTACAGGGAATTCAGGGTGATACTTACTGGCTATTATATTAACTCCCTAGAAATTGAGAGTTATTGTGCCTTTTATATTCACTTCCTACCAGTGAAAGGGAACAGCGCTTGTGTTTTAACTCTTGATTTCCTGGGTCACGTCTGAGAACTCCAAATGTTTTCAGCGTGTGCTGTGGCTGGGGGTAGAGAGTGATGTTTGTATCAAGATTTCAAGGCAGCCGGTGTTAGCAGAAAGTGCAGAAAAACACAATAAATATGGCCACGTTAATAAAAACCTCAAATTGTTCTTTTGTTCTTATTCTGGCTATTTTTTAATGCATTACTCTAAGGCAGATGTGACCCCCTGGGTGGCTGAAGTTGACCAGCACTGGCCATGCACCTCTTCCCTCCCTCCCAGCACTTTTCCATACCTTCTTCCTTTTTTCCTGCCCTGCTGCCAAATTCCACCTGTCTTGTGCCCCTCTGCCCTTTCCACCACTGCCAACATCTGGCTCCAGTGCTTGGTGTACCAGGGCCAGGTCCTGCCAGCCCTGGAATCTGGTCAGAGTGGGTTTTAGAACATAAAAACCTATGAGCTGTCAGGGGGTTGGTTGGTAATTTTTATGTAAACTGTATCAAGCAAGTAATTTCAATTCATTAACAAAAATTAACAGGATATTTGCAACATAGAATTTGCAGCATTGAACCAGAAGCTGAAAGAAGCCAGAGCAGCAGCTGGGCATGAAGGCAAACTGATACCTCTTAATGAATTTCACAGATTAAAAGATTAAAAACTTAAAGCCTAAAATGGGTTTTGCATATCCAGATGTATTTATTCCTCTTCTCCGTTTGAAATCCTCTTCCCCCACAAAGCTGTAGGAGAGTCCCCCTTGTGGCCAGGAAAGCATCGCTGTGATTTTTTACCCGCTTTAATTGCCCCACCTGCTCTACAAGTTAAATCAGAGATTCTTCCCCATTTGGGTTGGAAAGGGCCTTAAAACCCATCAAAGTGCCACGAGCAGGGACACCTTCCACTGTCCCAGGGTGATCCAAATGTCCAACCTGGCCTTGGGCAGTGCCAGGGATCCAGGGGCAGCCCCAGCTGCTCTGGGCACCCTGTGCCAGGGCCTCATCATCTGGGGCTGCATCACAGCCCTGTGTGAAATGTGCTACTGAGAGGGCAGAAAAGGGGGTTTGCAGGATTTTCATCTATTCTGAAAAGCCAAATTGGGGAAGAGGAAAAAAGGCACTGGGTCATGGAATGATAAAATCACAGAGGCTGGAAAAGCCTCTGGGATCACCACATCCAACCATTCCCCCAGCACTGCCGTGTTCCCCACTAACCCCGTACCCCAGAGCCACATCCACAGGGCTTTTGAACACTGCAGGAATGAGGAGCCCCCACTTCCCTGGGCAGCCTGTCCTGAGCCCTGACCATTCTTGCAGTGAAGAAATTCTCCATACCATTCAAACAGCCCTCAAAGCCCCACAGCCATGGCAGCCACCACTGCCCTTTAAAGCTCTCACACCCCAGAAAGTCCTCAGAGCCCCCAGACCCATCCCAGCCTTCACAGACCCCACAGCCCCCTCGAAGGCCTCAGGGGCCTGTCAGTTTGCAGGAGGGCTTGGCACTGCCAGGACAGCTCAAATTGTAGCTGGTGGCAGGCTGGGTCTGGCAGACATCCTGCTCCATTGGGAATTTCAGGAGGAGGTCACACTGCGGGAGGGGTTTGTGCAAGTCTGAGCAAGACCCAGCAGATGTCAGCAAAGGACAGGAAAAAGCAGGAAAGAGCCTCAAATCCTCTTAAACATCTCTGTAATAACCACCCCAGGCCATCCCGGGGATTTCTATTTAGAAAACTGTTGCATTATTTATTTTTTTTTTTTTTACATTAACACTATTATGCTAAGAAAAAAGCCCAAAATGTGATGGGAGTTGCAACAGTCATTTTTTTCTGGGTTAGGATTTTTTTTGGTATAGCTGTGCATTCTGCCACAGATATTTATAATTGACTTGCAAGTAAAGCCTATTTTTGAACAGTCCCAAAAGCAGCCATGGGAAAAACCTTGGATTTCTCCATAAAAGGAGTGGTCAGATGGTCAAATGAGTGGGTTCATTAAAAACAAGCAGCGTCCTGCTCTGCTTTTTGCCTTTCCTGTTCCTTTCATTTCCTCTGAAGCACCAGAACTTTAAGGAGTTCCTCTTTTTTTACCCCAAAGCTTAAAAAGGTCATTTTTCACAACACAACAGTGATGAACAAATAAACAAAATGACTTTTTTCTTTTGCAAAGTCAGAAGAAAAATGCTGCAAAGGAGTCTATCCTTGGTGTGCCAGAGGAATCCACTGGAATAACACTGGCACACAGAAGCTTTATGGGATCTGCAGCTGGATGTTCTGAAGTATTTTGGCTGCTCTTCCTTAACTCCTGAGTCTCCAGTTTCCATCTCCCCAGGGGTTTTATACTCCATAGGGAATATAAAAGAGTACAGAGAGAAAAGAAATAGAAAATATAAAAGAGAGAAGCTTTGCCCTCTTTTTCCTGTAGAAAATCCCAGTGTCTGCAGTATTTCCCAATTATTTGACAGGAGTAGGAAGATTTTAGGTGGTGCTAAATATTACTAAATAATTCATTTTTAAAGTTCATTTGAAATTAGAAATATTTTTTTTTTTTAAAAAAGAAAGGGTCTCAGAAAAAAAAAAAAAAAGTGAGAAGGCTTTGTCCCTAAATCCTGCTATTTTATCAAGATTGACAATGTTTGAATGTTTATTCCATGGAAGTTTTGCTCCTGATTCTAAGAAATTACAGCTCAGCCCCAAATCTTCCCATCTTGGCTCTGCTGCTACTAAATCCTGTTGTTTTTTTACTATGGGGCATTACTTACAGTTAATGC